>NC_137422.1:38667713-39872713 GCF_964374335.1 Astatotilapia calliptera
AACACTACAGGTACAAATTTAAGTGTTCTACCATAAAATAAATGATAACCACTCTTCTGTTCACCCCCATATTAAAGCCATCTTTACACACAGACTACAACGTTTCTATAGCATGACACAAACAGGCAGTCAGTTAAATCCATTACGAGGCAGAGATGTTTTTGTGCCATTGCCATCCTGATGTTAGGTGTGACACTAGCTGTGACAAATGAGGGGTAGACAGTGAAGCCGCATGCTTACTGGCTAACGTGTGACTTTAAGTCATTAACCAATGAGCACCACCTGGATAATCCTCCTTCCTAACTGTGAAGGGGCTTCCACACAGGAAGTGAGTCACTCGTAGTGAGTCACTTTGCAGCTCACTCTTTGTTGCTAGCAAGATATTCCTGCAATTTATCTAATCACTTTGTGTTGTGTGGATTGATGGATCGATAGAGCTTGATATAATCTTCATAGCAATGATGAAAATTTATTTTATTTCAAATAATATAATATAATGCATGCATAATGCAAATAAAATTGGTCCTAGCATAGAACCCTGTGGTACTCCATAATTATTCTTGTGTGTGAGGAGGACTCCCATTTGCAGTAAGTTTAAGACGTTGTGGCCTTAATGATCTTACTTTGGTAAAAGTCCATCTGATGCTAAATAGTCATAACTGACAGCAATAATAAAACTACAAATCTACTAACAGCTCAGTAAGAAAACCAAACTAGGTTTAAAGCCTATAAGGAAATCCTGAGAGGTGACGCACTGACCACAGGACCAAAACAAACAACCGATTTCAGGAGGAGCTGAGGGACAAAACAGGAGTACAATCCAAACCAGCATCATGACAGCCCACAACATCTAAATGCATTAAACATCACCACATTTTACATTTAACCCCAGGTTTCTCTGAAGGCTAGAGAAAAGCCCTCACGTTGTTGCAGCTCTTCATTAAAGACACACAAAGGTCCTGGTATACATAATTTTGGGGGGGTTGTTTGTTTTTTGGTTTTTTATGGAAACCTTCAACCACAAACTGACACTTAAAAACTTTAAAATAAAGATCTGAGAGTTTGGAAAAACACAAGAGGGTGAAGACAGGGACTCCAACTAAATGTGCATCCAAAAAAACCATTACTGCTGCTTTTATTTACTGCACTTTAGCTGTCTTTGTGAACTGTTACATACTCGTTTTATTGCATTTGTTTTGCTTTTTCAATCATGGACATTTTAAACTGCTGAACCAACAGATGATTCTGCTTTTCTCTGTTTTGCTGCGAGTCTGAACTCAGAACTCAAGAGGTTTGAATTTAGAGGTTTATTTGAGCTGAACACAGACTCTGCTCCAAACCACACACACACAAACACACTCACACACAGTCACTGCAAGGACTTTTTGACTGAACACACACACACACACACACACACACACACACACACACACACACACACACACACCATGTGCTGCAGACTGCTGTTGGAGACTGAGTGTGTGATCTTACCATGTTTGCAGTGTGCTGTCAGTCGCTGTGTATTCCAGTTTAAGACCATTTTAGCTCCTCTCTTCCCGTCTGTCTGTCTGTGTGCCGTGTGTCTCGCCTCCGGTGAGGTCTGATTCACTGCAACTCTCAGTCTAGCCTCTCACATGTTAAGCCCCGCCCACCAGCTGCCAATCATGCATCTCTGGATCCTCCCCCTGCCCTCCTCACCTCACCTCTCTGTCACTCTCTGCTGGCAGAACTTAAGGTACATCAACAAGATTCAAGTTACAAATACTGCAAATAAATAATTTAAATACCAAACAAAGTTAATCCAGTTTCATCACAACCTGCAGAATAAAACCCAGGAAAACCCAACAAGGAGCAGGTGAGGACGGATCCTCTGTCAGGGGAAATCTTGATAGCTCCGAGCAGGTTTATTTTTCTGTATTGTGTTCCTGAGACTTAAAACAGTTTGATTCAAAGAAGCCGTTCTAAACCAATCCCAGCTCATTTTAACTTCCCACACAGTAAAACATGATTTTTAGTGCTGTGTCAATGTGACTTGGACCTTCCTCAGAATGTGACAGGCCTGTTTTCCAGTATTACCAGCTATAAACACAGCACACCGATGAGACAGTGATAACTGTAACACAATATACCAAGCTAACTTTATCTCTTTTAATTTCTTTAGAGTGGACGTGTGTCGTTTTTTTCCCCACTTTAAAACTCTGATAATACAAACAGACGCAGTTTGTTCTAAAGTCTTCTCTTTGTTCTGTATCAGGAAAAAGCTGGTGTCGTTTATCAGCCCCAACTCCATTATGATCAGTTCGGTTTTACTGATAATGGCAGAAACCAACCTTCAGCCTTCATGTATCATTTTACTTCGCACTGAAGAATGATACTGACATTCCTAAGCTGGGCTCTGTATTTGTATTCAGTTACTTGTTTGTCCTGATTTGTCCTTATTTTTGTCTCATGTCTCTTCATGTTCTGTCCTTGAGGCAAAAAAAAATAAAAATTAAAGGACCTCTTTGTTAAATAAAAGTTTAAAAAAGGTCAATTTTGTTGTGAACAGACATGAAGCAAAGCCCCTGTGAAAAGACTTTCCACTTGTAGCCTTTTGAGCAAAGCCTTTCCCCAGCAAAGAATAGTCACTCAAATCTTATTAAAAAGACTCAGTTTGGTTAATTACTGCATTACTCTAATCACATTACATTTTCCACTCGTGCACTAAAGTAACAAAAGTTACCTATTCAGACACACATTAAGGATGCACTGGGATAACCAGGAGTTCAGCATCTTGCGGCACAGACCGGAGGAAGTGTGGATCAAACTTTCCGACTAACAGACGTCCAACAGCCGCCCCTAAGCTTACAGCACAGTTCCCAGGTGGTCTATGAGCGAGTGCTAAACAGGCAACATCCCACTTTGGTTCCAAGATCAGATAAGATCGAGTGTGCTCAGGATGCCCAAAATTATATTCATATGTTGAATACAGTAAGCCAAGACGGACAATATGCACACTCATTTTCTCAGACGTTGTAGAACGTTTGAGTAACAATGCAAAGAATTTCAGTTACACACACACACACGAAAAGATTTGTTTTAGTTCCACCAGCAGGTCAAAGTGTCCACAATGAAAACAACAGACATGCTATTTGTTTTCATGTAAACCCAGAGAAAATGTGTCCAAGAACACGGACGATCAATAAATGCTCTGAAATATTCGGCTGATTTATCAGTCCTGTGATTAATCCTTTTGCTCTCCAGTCTCCTCAAATTTTGGGATGTCTAGTGTTTCTGACAAGTATTCACTGAAATCAGGTATAAAACAGCTGCAGATGAGTCCATCGGCTGACTCCAAGCAGTAACCGAGGGACGCTTGCATCAAAAGTCCTGAAGGATCGTTTTTGGCTCCTGCTGCCACCGAGGCTGAATGTGGTCACTGTTAAAAACATCTGCCTTGTGAATGCACAGTAATGGCTGAACTGAAGGTCACTAGAGGCCTCTGCTGAATCCATTACTGCCCTAACAAGTCCCACATGTGACGCCGCACTGCTAACAGTTTGCCGGCTGGGAACAAAGACCCATACAGAACTGTACTGACTCCCACAGCCTCCAGTCTGAAACAAGTTGATGGTCACAGCTGGAGACAAACAGCTGCTGCTATCATCACAGCAGAGAGACCTCTGAGTTTGGGGTCGGGGGTCAGAGATAATGTATGGCAGTGGGCTAGTGAGATGCTGAAATGGGCCAATGCCTGAAGCAGAGTTCCTGCTGATATAGGTCACCTGATGACAGCTCAGACTGGACCAGAAACCAGCTGATGGTGACAGCGATGAAGGGTTTTCCCAAAGTTCTCAAAGCTCGAGAAGATTAATGCGAGTCATTTTTGCAGTTTCTAAGATGTTAAAGTGACTAAGCCGGTCATGAATGTCACACGATTCAGTTTGATAGTCAGAGAAAATGGAAACACAAAGCCTAAAGCCTGTTTTTAGTGCCTGATATTAGACTCCTGCACAGTGCTCAAACTGTTCACTGAAGCTGGACTCCACAGAGAAGCTGATGCACCACTGAGACCAGCATAGGGTCGAGGGGTTTGTGCTGGTTTCCAGGGTGCTGCTGGGAGTCTGTCTGTGGTTTCCAGGAGCTGCAGAGAAAAACTGCTTTCAGAGCGTCCGTGTGTAGAAAACAGAGACAAACTGGCAAGGTCACAATGGCTGAGGCTCTGAAAGGATGACATGGAGTCCCCCCACCACCAACACTACTACCCGGACGTTTATGATGGGAACACTGGGGACTCTGCCAGGGTCTCCTCGAATTCCCAGCTCTCCCTTCAAATTAGAATTGTGGCGATTGAAGATCTGCTTGTGTCATTCATCATGTATAATCGCAGGCAAATGAAAAACAAAAGACAGAGATGCCAGAGCAGAACCAGCAACGGGCTTTATTTTTAACCTTTCAGTAAAAGAAAAAGTCATCCTTTACTTTGAGGTAACTTTTAAATAATTTGATCCAATCAGAGAACGGTACCCACCTGTTTGTTCTGAGCAGCATTTCCCTACATACAGACTTTACTTGCTCGCTCTTATTTTGAAAGTTGGTAACCAGCCAGCCCTACCCTTTCCAGTGTTTCCCACCAGCAGGCTGATCAGGTTGCTGTTGTGACAGTCTGATATCATTCAGCTGCTCTCCAGAAGATTTTTCTTTACTCTTAGATTAAAAGAGTGCAGCTGGAGACCATAGTTCAGGTTCGGTCTACTCCTACTTAACCTCCAGAGAACAGGTTCGCCTGCTGAGCAGAATACAGTCTACCATCACTACCTGGATCTGGAGTCCATCCATGAACTGACTGAAGAAGCAGTTGAATATTGATCCTCTAGTTATTGTGTGCATATGATTTATTTACACATAAATACACTACAAAAGTTTCCTGTTGACTAATATACTACTCATTTAAACTGGAGAGAAAAGGAAGAAAGAGAAAACAGTTAAAACTGAAGAAAAGGACAAGGTTTACCACCACAAACTATTTCTGCAGGAAACACAAGATCATAACATATCCGAAAGGTGCGCAGGTGGAGGATACAAGCATCTATGCTCTATTAGCCCCACCTTTTTTATAAATGATGAGGGATTTAGGCAGGTCTCACACATATCCCGTTTCCCTGTGTCTTGGAGGAGTATTGCTCAGTTATCTGCTAACAACACAGATCAGGAGACGTGTCAGGATCTGGGGGGCTCCTCTTCTAAACAAATGCCTGAGGGGGGAACAAAACCCCCTCTCAGCCCCTGTTACATAAATGTTCCTGCAGCTTCACTTGTTCTCTCATGTCTGAATAAATGCAGGAACTTCTTTTATGTGAAAGTCCTGGCAGCAATGTGACCTGTAATGTTTCTGCTGCAGCACACAGAGACAGTCAGCGTGAGTCATTCACAGCACAGCAGGCCCCTGTTTAGCAGCTCTGACAGCCCCTCTTATGACCAGAGGCCAAATATCACCAAGTGCCGTGTCTCTACCTAAAATGAACATGAATGTAATCGACACCTGGGTTTTACCAGCAAGTGAGAACAAACGGTTAGGAAACTATAAGGAGGAAAATCTGTGAAAGATTTAAATTTGGGAGGGACCACTTTTAAAAACCGACACACGGTCCACAGTAGGGCTGCGACGATTAGTCGGCTAGTCACGATTACGTCGACTATCAAAATCGTCGACGACTGATTTAATAGTCGACGCGTCGTTTGAAGCTTTGTAAGATCCCAAAAGACGCAGGAATAAGTAGTAGGATTTAAGAGTGTAATAACGGACTGAAACAGAAGATGGCAGCACTGCGTGTACAAGGATGCCAGCTGCCGTTAAACCCCGAAGAAGAAGAAGTAGCTCTGTCCCAGAATTCATAGCGCAGCCCAGCTCAGTTTCCAACAATGGCGGCAGCTACTTAGTTTTAATATTACTCTTATTATTCTTTCTGGGTCACAAAATAAACGTTTAACATATTTTCAAGCGAGAATGTAGCTGTGTAAACCTCAAATATCTGCTCAGTTTATCAAGACACCACATATTTTCAAAAGCGCTCTGACGTTTTCGGAGACGTCTGTTACCCACTAGCTCGATAGCTAGCCGGGGGCTAGGCTCACTAGAGCCGGTGAGAACACCGGACTCCCGGCAAATCGTTTTCAAACCCACCGCCGTCTTTCGCTACTCAGGTTAAATATATATGAGTCACTTAGATAAATTAAAAATGTTATTGTTTGGCTTTTTTTGTATTTTATTTGTTCCTGAGTAAATCAGTTTGGCTGAGATTAAAGTTATAGTTTTTACACAGCTGAATAAACGTCAAGCAGACAGCTGATTATCAGAAGTGTGAGATGCTGGAGAATTTACTCCGGTGTCCTGTTATATTTTAGATAGCAAGGAGTTTATTAAATTTCACCGAAACAATCTGCAAATTTCATTAAAATTTAATAAACTATCATCTTGTCTTTATTTTTAGTTAGCACAGACCTTAAACACTTAAAGCTGTAAGCTAATGATAGTTATATAAGAGCAGATGCTGCTGGTGCAATAAGCTGTACGTTTTATGTTCAATGGATGATGATCTGATTAGTCGACTAATCGCAAAAATAATCTGTGACTAGTCGACTATCAAAATAATTGTTTGCGGCAGCCCTAGTCCACAGGAACACTTTCACTGAGTCTCCTCAATGGTGTGGTGCTCGTTCAACTTGATATTTTCATTGTCAGGGAATGGATGAAGAGGCAAGGAAGCAAACAGGAAAAACAGGAAGTCGGTGTATCTGGTTAACCGTTAAATGTTGTCTCTCGGTTGCCTCGGGATGTTAAAGTCCACGAGGACAGCCTGACCTTGAAGGTCAAATCCATGGTGCATAACCTGATGAATTGCCATAGCTGGAAACGCAGTTTTCATAGCCAGAAATGTCCTTCACAGGACATTATAATTATAGTTGTGGGCCACAAGTTTGCCTCTCTTTCGTCCACTTTTGTCTCTAAACAACGTTACTCGGCCTCGCCTCTCCTTCACTGAACACAACTCCCCCTCCTCCCCCATCGCTTCACCTGCAGGCAGCCACAAGATGGACACGGCAAATCTCCGTTAACAAGTTACTGTGCATCGCCCCGTGCGTGGGGCTGGACGGCGTCAACGTGCTAACGAGCTAACCACGCTAACGGCATGCACGGCCTGAAATCCTTTCATTTTCTCAAAAATTGACAGCGCGCCTTATGTATGAATTCTGATGTGCTTGATGACCGCGAACCGATTTTATGTGGAACACGGTGCTCAGCAATCTGTCAAAAAATGTTTCAGTACAACTTTGGTAAGCTACGGAGCTGCACCGCTTGATGGATTGTCGGAGCATTACGGCTACCGAGGAGCCTCGCGTAGTAATACGTACTGTGCTTCAACGTAATATTACCCTACTGTGTGTGTATAAGGACCATAAATGGCACCTGTTAAGAGACATGGTTACAAAGCGGATTTCAAACTCCAGGCTGTCAGTCACAAACTTGGGAACAGAGCAGCTGTGAAATCTGTCTTTGTTATTATGCTCAGCGTCTTTTAGTTTACATTTTGACTGCACAATTGTGAGCTCTTTGTTATGCACAAAACCAACATAGTTTTCTCTTATTTATGGAGCATTATTATTTAATAAATGCTCATAATTTATTTTTGAGTAGTTTTTTTCATGTACATCTATGCTCTATGTTAATAAAAGTGCCCGTGTGACATCTGGGACACAGCTTTGACTAAGAACTCTTTTTGTTCTTACCTTGTGGCTTTAAAAAAAATATCGAGATATATATCTTATATCGCCATCCAGCTAAAAAAATATCGAGATATGAATTTTGGGTCATATCGCCCAGCCCTACCTTCAGGCTTAAGGACAGGAAGCGGCACACAAGACTGACTCACTGGTGGTTTATGCACCAGGCAGGAGAAACCTCACATCTGTGACGCCTCAAATCAAGACTAGTTCAAGTCTGCAGTGATGTGCAAAAACAAAGATGCTTTAGTGGAGTTTCAGAGTAAAAAGACAGTTCAAGATCATCATAACTGGCCCTCTTTAATAACCAACACTAAAATGAAGAGGTATAACATGAAACAACAGTGACACAATTCCACTTTAATTTTAAACTGCACGCATGACCACACCGTGGCCCGGACACAGGAACCGTTATACGCCTACTCCTGCTTACACTTACACAGTCACATTGTTACCGGGCCACACGCCTTCCAGCACACCCTCTCACCTGAGACAAACAGGTGAGCTCAGCAGACCTGCACATGAGCACACAGAGCATCAGTCAGCGTCAGTGACTCATGACCGCAGAGTACACAGCTAAATAAGACTGCATGAATGGGTGTAGAAGCTTTCACTGGATTAGTTGAGACAACATGAACGGGTCAGCAGACGTGGATCAAACAGCTCCACCTCGGGCTTCAACACATTCCTCAGCACTGAAAAAGGTCCTGCACCCCATTCCTCATATTCAACAAAATAAGAATCCACAGTTTTTTCACATTAAGAAAATTTGAGGTTTTCACCTTTGACCAAAGGGAAGAAAACTGTGCAAGAAACTGTGTCTTCATCCTTTGGTTTACCCAAACCTAAATATATTTACGTATTTATCAAATGGGCAGAAGTGGCAGTAAAATGCAGACTTAAATTAGATACCAATCAAGGACCAACCATGTTAAAAACACTCTCCAAACACTGATTTCGAGCCAGGAAAAGACTAATCGCGGTTATTGACATCAGTCCGAGTCAGACTCCAAGGCATAAAACAGCAGACTGAAGGACTCGAGTGTTGTAGCTTAAGTCTAAACAAACATTTTGCTGGCTGTGCTTTTAATACACGTACAGTAACTGGAGCTCCATCACCTGTGAGTAATTCAGTGCCGACCCATTAACCGTGACCCTGACCCTGTGTATGTGTGCTTGGCCGAAGAATGGTGGTCCACACAATAACAGACAGCTGCTTCAGCACATAATGAGGTTTCTGTGATGGAGACAGTTGATGAATGTTTCCAATGTGACAAACAAACACACCCGATGGAAGGAGAACAAAAGGAAGATTAATGTGAATCCTGTTCAAACACTCCTGTTTCCATCAGGGTTAAATGAATCCTGTTTACCTTCCACATCCCACTCGGCTCCACAGGGCCTGCAGCGCTCAGTCGAACGCTCACAGAAGACGCAGTGCTCACGTGACTGCACAGCATACGGTTTTATTATGTTTTCCTTCAGGCTGTTGCATGAAAATGACATGTTTCTCCAGTTTAAAATCTCATCAGTCACTCACTGAGCTCTGACTCCAGAGCCCCAGCTGCACAAACAGGCCTCAGATTATATTTGCACATTATATTTGCTCCTCTGACATTTTTAAAACCAATTTAAAACCAATTTCAGCTCTTTAGCCTTTCGCTTTAAAAAAAAAAAAGAAAAAAAAAGAAAGAACTAACATTTGTTTTATGTCATTTAGCGTGTTCTCTTACTCATTTAGCTGTGCACCACTCAGGTGAACATCTGTTTATTTGAAATGTGAATTTTATCTGTTTACTTTTGCTCATCCGAATTTGAGAGTAAAATATTACTTATTGTGTGGATGCCTTAATAGGCATCCACACTATTGAGTTCCTGTTTCTCTTTATTCTTTATTATTCCGGGTGTTTCCGTACACTTTTTGCCGTGGATCTACTTCCACAATTTTTGTGCTATTTTCACCGTTCAAACTCTAAACTGTTCTGCTCTTTCTGCTAATGCCGGCTATGACTTTTGGTGTTTATTACTATTATACTTTTTAAAATATTACACTTTTTTCCTTTAATTTGTCCCATTGAAATGAATGGGAAACTTCCACAATTCTGCTAAAACTTTCTTGTCTTTGAAACTTAACTACTGCCTCATACTTTCACCTAGAAACTTCATTCAAACTTTAAAATGTTCTCAAATGATTTGGCTATTCCTGTATGATTCAGCTTTTTCAGATCTTCTACCGTTTTAATCTTATCCCTCTTTGAGTTTTCAGTTGCAAAATTGTGATTTTTCAGAAAATACATGCGTTGCTATGGTTGCTATGCAATTAACTCAGAGGGGACAGTGAAACTGTTTGAATTTTCTCTTCATGTCCAAACAACTTCTTGCTACTCGCTCAATTTCCACTCAAGCCCCACAAATTATACACCAAAACGTAGGTATTTTTGCTGGCTTTCAGAAAATGTCACTATCATTGTTGTGGGACTCATAGATATTTTGCAAATCTCCTCAGAGTAACACAAAGTCAGAAAACTCTCCATATAAACTCAATGGAGAGTTTGTTCAAAATCACCGCTGGATTTCTCTAATGAGAGGCATTTTCAAATTGTCATATCTCCTTAACGAAGCGAAGTTAAGACATGAGGCTTGTCCCCGTATATGTTCAGACACTCCTGACGCTCACAATTCAAGAATTTCTTTCTCACCTATTACCGTTCTGAAATGAGTTGGACTTGTTTGAGGGTAGGAAATTTGTCCCTCGCTCAGATTTCATCAGATTTCAATCTCTGGAAATGAACCACTTTTTTCTCTCGTCATATCTTTTTGATGGATTTCCACAGAGCCCTGAAAATTTCCATGACTGTTCACCAAAGCCTGCTGTTTCTTACGGTGAAAGAATGATTTTGATGCTCCATATAGATTTAGAGTTACCAAAGGTTGTTTGAGCGCAAGTCAAGGCAGTTTTTGCTTCGCCTCTACTCAGTTACAGTGTATTACAAGTCATATATCTTTAAGAATTTATGTTTTATCTCTGAATTATGAAGACCTGAAGATTCCCTCATCTCTTCTGAATAAAACGATGCCTGAATGACCGTTCTAGCCTCTACGGTTAGGAAATTATGGCCATTTGTTCGAGGGGAATCCTGAATGTCAGAAATACACTGAAGAAAACTCACACCTCTCTCTGTGTCTGTGTGTGTAAGGGCTGACTACAGCAGGTGCAGCTAATTTAACTGACCTACATATACCAAGCCCAGACTCTCCACAGCTCCTGTTCCCTTTACTGTCTGTGTATGTGTGTCTGTGTATCAATATTTCTCCTATGTTTAGGTATTACTCCTCAATCATAGTATTTCTGCTAAAGCAAAGTACTTCTACTACATCTAAGTACTTTTGCCAAATCATAGTATTTCTGCTAAATCATAGTATTTCTGCCAATTCATAGTATTTTTGCAAAATCATGGTATTTGTGCAAAATCATGGTTTTGGGGCCAAATATTTCTGTTATTTTATAATATATGTGCTGAATATATTATATGTGCCAAATCATAGTATTTATCCCAAATTATAGTATTTATGCCAAATTACAGTATTTCTGCTAAAACGCAGAAATAGTACCTTTTAGCAGGAATTTCTACCAAAAGATAGTACTTCTGCTAAATCAGAGTATTTCTGCTAAACCAGAGTATTCCTGCCAAATCATAGTATTTGTACTGAAACATGGTACTTCTGCCCAATCATAGTATTTATACCCAATCATAGTATTTCTGCTAAATCATAGCATTTGTGCCAAATCATGGTATTTGTGCAAAAACATAGTATGTCTGCAAAACCATAGTATATCTCTTATGTTATAGTATTACTACTAAGGCATAGTATTTCTGCCAAATCATAGTATGTGTGCCAAATCGCAGTATTTATACCAAATCACAGTATTTGTGGTAAAACATAGTATTTCTGCCATATTGTGGTATTTGTGCAAGAACATTGAACTGTTATGTTATAGTATTACTACTAAGTCATAGTATTTCTGCATTGTTATAGTATTTGTACTAAAACGTAGTATCTCTGCCAAGTCATAGAATTACTGCAATTTCATAGTTTTTTTTAGGAAATCTGTTATGTTATAGTATTACTACTAAGTCATAGTATTTCTGCCAAATCACAGTATTTGTGCCAAAGCATCGTATTTGTATGGAGTCATAGTATTTCTTCTAAATCATAGTATTTCAATCAAATCTCAGTAGTTGTTGTTAAAACGCAGTATTATTGCCAAATCATAGTATTTGTACCCAATCATAGTATTTCTGCTAAATCATAGCATTTGTGCCAAATCATGGTATTTGTGCAAAATCATAGTATGTCTGCAAAACCATAGTATATCTTTTATGTCATAGTATTACTACTAAGGCATAGTATTTCTGCCAAATCATAGTATTTGTACTAAATCATAGTACTTGTGCCAAATCATAGTATTTGTTGCACATCATAGTATTAGAACCAAAACATAGTATTTGTCCCAAAGTATCGTATTTGTATGGAGTAATAGTATTTCTTCTAAATCATAGTATTTCAATTAAATCTCAGTAGTTGTGTTAAAATGCAGTATTATTGCCAAATCATAGTATTTGTACCCAATCATAGTATTTTTGCCAAATCGTGGTATTTGTGCCCAAATAATAATTCTGTTATGTTATAGTATTACTACTAAGTTGTAGCATATCTGTTATGTTATAGTGTATCTGCGGAATATAGTATGTGTGCCAAATCATAGTATTTATACCAAATCACAGTATTTGTGCTAAAACATAGTATTTCTGCCATATTGTGGTATTTGTGCAAGAACATTGAACTGTTATGTTATAGTATTACTACTAAGTCATAGTATTTCTGCGTTGTTATAGTATTTGTGCTAAAACGTAGTATCTCTGCCAAGTCATAGAATTACTGCAATTTAATAGTTTTTTTTAGGAAATCTGTTATGTTATAGTATTACTACTCAGTCATAGTATTTCTGCCAAATCATAGTATTCGTGTGAATTTGTATACTGTAATATCACTGTATTATGTAGTGGCTAAGTAGGGGCTGTTTACTAAGTGCATCAGTGTAAATAGGTCATCTCTTGTGTTGGAGTGCCCTCTTGTGGCGCCTTTTGGGTAGTGCCTTAGTAAACGGGAACCCTGTAAAAAGTGGCATCAGACTGATTTGTAGTGGAGGAATTTGTTACCAGTTTTCTTAATCTTTAATCTGTATGCATGTTGTAATGCATACCCTGTTCTTAATCATAGAAACCACACCATATCACCTCTCCACATCCTCCTACTGTATGCCATACCTCCCTGTACCATCCATCTGACCGCAATAAACTCCACCTGTGGTAATCTAATCCCTGGATGTCAGCCTCTCCTTCTGACCGAGGATAGTTATAGTATTTGAGCCAAATCATAGTATTTGTGCTAAAACATAGTATTTCTTCCAAATCATAGTATAACTGCACAATAAAGGTTCTTGAGCCACATCAGTGTTTGTGCCAAATCTTAGTATTTCTTCTAAATCCTAGTAATTCTGCTCAATGATAGAATTTCTGCTATGCTTTAGTACTTTTTTCCTAGATTGTAGTACTTCTGCTAAGTCAAAGTATTTCATGTAAATCATAATATTTCTACCAAGTCCCAATGTTTCTGCTAAATCATAAATAATGTTTTAGTACAAATTGTATGATTTGGTGGAACTTTCTGTGTTCCAGCACAAATGCTATGATTTGGCAGGAAAAAAATATTATTTAGTATAAATACTAAGTTTTAGCAGAAATGCTATGTTTAAACTTTAAAAAATTCTGCTATTTCTGCTGATGTGTGTTATGACTTTTGACCATTGAAATGAATGGAACACATTATCAATGTGGTCACTGATTTTGCATGATGGGCTGAGCTGTGCTTTACCTCAGTGAGATAAGCATCCGTTCTCAGACTGGGAGGCCTGGGTTCAAATCCAGCTTATGGCAACATTTCTTTCACTTAACAGTTAAACTTTTTTTAAACTCTTTTCAACACAAATTTCATTTTATTCACCCCTTTTCAGCAAAATTTTCAGTTTTTTTAACCCCTTTTCAGCACAAATCCAAACTTTATCAGCTCTTTTTCAGCAAAAACCTCTTTTCAGCAGAATTCTGCTCATTCAACTCTTTTCAGCAAAATTTTCAGTTTTTTCTGCTGTTTTCAGAAAAAAACTCTTTTCAGCAGAATTCTGCTCATTCACCTCTTTTCAGCAGAAATTCTGCTGATGGAACTCTTTTCAGCAGAATTTTCACCCCTTTTTTTTTGCCCAAATTCTGCTAGCACAATTGTCAATCTCTCCACCTTTTCTTTGTGAGAAAGTGTTTGGCTCAGTGAGCTAAATAGCTGCCCTTTGATCAGGAGGGCCAGGTTCGAATCCTGCTCAGGGAATTTTTTTTTTTTTTTTTTTTTTTTGTTTCAACTTTTTCAGCTTTTTTCAGCAGATATCTTCAGCCGTTAAGGCATCCACACTGCATTTTCGCAGGAAATGCAAATTTTTCTAGTTTTATTTAAATTTTCCCTCATTTGAAGTTTTTTTGCAGTTTTGATTTGAGATTAGTTTTCACCTTGATATCCATTTTCTTATACAGTATGTCTTATTTTATATTATTGAAGTACATGCCCTTTTATTAAGCTTTTTATTGTCTTAACTGCTGTGACTAAGGATTTTCCAACTTAAAAAAAAGAATATTGTGTATTTGTTTATTTATTTATTTTAGCAAAAAGCTTTCAACAAAATAAACGTTTTCCATTAGAGCTGTCAGGAGGTTAAAGGACACTCAAACATAACTTTGGGTAATTGTTTTCTTATTTTTATGTCTTTCAGGATCATATGCCACCTACTCGTGGGGAGTAGGTGATGAAAAAAAACTGATCAAAAATCCACAAAGAACATTAAAATTATAAAAGGCAAAACCCTGCAAAGTTGCAAAAAGGTCACCTGATTAATGCAGCAGAAAATCATTAATCTGGTGATTTAGTCCAAAGAGTGGTAAGATAAATATTTGAATTCAAGCTAACTATTTCATGACAGAGCGTGCTCTCAGTGCTCCTGTTTATTTTTTAGGTGATGGCTACACACTAGACCTCTAATATTTAAATATCTTCAGTTTGTCACAGATCAAATTCAAATTAATTTGACTGATTGAACAAGTATTCTTGGTATGTGGTTATAACTGCAGCAGTAGAATCAAATTCATATAACCAACATTTATATAAATCACCTAATGTATACATGCACATTCCTGGGACAAAGCCAAGTTGTTTGCAGGTTACTCCGTTATTTCGGTAACCTGTGGCTTAACAAGCTGCACATATAAAACCTTTTCCCCCCGCACAGAAGCTATGATGCACTTAAAACATACGGTAAATAAAAGATGACTGATTTCTTACGGTTCAACAAAGAAAAGAGCTTCTGATTCCTTACATGATGACACAAAGCATTATGGGTGCACAGAGAAGGGGAGGAGGTGCTCTGAGGCTTCTGAGGAGGAAATCAAAGGAAGCTGCAGCAGCATGAGTGCAGACTGAAGTTAATATCCGGTTAGTTAGTGAGCGGGTCAGGTAAACTCAAACTATTCAACATACTCATCATGTGTGCAGCAGATCAAACAAAGAGCAGGAGCAGCTCTGCAGCATCTGTGAACATGGTTACTTTTCAACTGATGTAAAGCTAATGATCAATTTGCCCCCAGAGTCAGAGGAGGAGCAGGAAGACAGTTTCCTGTCTGAGAGACTCATTGATTTATACATTAAACACTGACACAGGGGGTCCGTGGGGGTCTGTGGGGGTCTTCAGAGCATTTGAAGTTTGGATACACAGGCCTACTTTTTAATACAGGCCAGGACAAAGAGAAACCTCCAGACTTTTCCCTCATTAGTGGGAGCAGGAGGTGAAGTGAAGGTCGTGGGTGTGACTCGCACTTCATTATACAGCTCAGTGCACATGAAGGGGGGGGGGGGAGGAGGACACCACGGCTAGTATCCAGACAAACCAAAGGCCTGTATACAAATGAACACAGCTTTCAGGTTTCTGCTTTTCCTTCTCGTCTCTCATATAGATAGATCTCGATAGATCGATAGATCTCGATAGATATATATGGATAGTTCTAGTTCCTGTGTGAAACTGTGGGGATCAACAACTGTAAATATATTATTACAAAGAATGAGCCAATCACAATATTAACAAGCCTGGTTACTATGATCACATTGAGCCAATGAAAGTACTAACAAAAAAAAAGGCAAATATTTTAATCTGTTTTCCTAATTTATCATTCCTGCAGCTAAAGACTGCATGAAGTTAAGAGTTTATATATCATGAGACTGTGTGGAATTTTAGCTCTCCGTCACAAAAGCTGTCAGTGTTAAAGTATTACGTACACTTTGAGTCCGTGGATGCTGCCTGTAAACAAAAATGTGAATTTTTCAAACATTTATTTGGGAAAAATGAGACAGAACGCGTCACAACGTCTTGAGACATGACTACCAGACACCTAAACTTAAACAAAGAAATGCCTAACTGAAGTTGTTAGATGATGTGACGGTTTGGGGATATTGCAATCATCACACATGGAAGTATTTTTGTCTTCAACCATCAGCTACACTTTTTTTCTTTTTCTTCTTCTTAAATCAGTCTGCAGAAAACTGTTATACTTAAATCAAATAAAAGAATAAAGAATAATAATTTAAATAATGATATCTAAGACTATAGTCTGACTTCCAGCAGTCAGGTTTCCTCTCAGATACTGTGTGTGACACATGAGGCTGGCCAGATAAGATCAGTATCTGCTAAAGGCTACGTCCACACGTACACGGGTATTTTTAAAAACGGAGATTTTACGTTTTCGTTTTAAAAAATAAAAATTGCATGAAATGCGCTTGCAGGAACAAAAACATAATATTCCAGAAGCTTTGCCGATCCGATCAGATGTTCGTAACACTTCCCACATTGAAAAAGACGTCAACACGAACTATCGCATTTCCTGCCTGAAACCGGAAGTGACGTCATTTTCGCGGAAAATGTAGTTTTTTTACTTGTAGGCCTTAAAAGCCTATACTGGTGTTTTCATAAGTCATGTTTGACTTTTCTGAATGGTTTCTGGGATGCTTAGAACTCGAATTGCACTGCTGGAAATAGTTTATTTTGATGCACATGCTGTTTTCTTTGCAAATTTGCATCATAGGATTGTTTTTTTGTTTTTCCTGCAGTATATAAAAATTGCTGTGTCTCCAAAATAAAACTATGAAGACACTCAAAATAAATTTCCTGTTGTTGTAAACTATTTTTTGCAACTTTTTTGTATTTAAAGTTTTGAGGGATAAACCTCTTAAATTTCTCCAAGAAATATATGTAAAAAAACAAAAACGATTTTCAATTTTTTTGTAGTTTGTTGCACTTTTTTGCAATTAATGTAGTTACTATGGACTTAATACATACATATTATTAAAATATGGGCTATAACAGTTGTATTGATGTATAGCAACTTGAAATGCTCCCACAAATGGCACTACAACATGTAAAAAAAAATAATAATATAAGCTCTGCCGGACTTGGTTCTATGGTAGGTCTTAAAGGGTTAAATAAATATCGTCAAATAATCGTGATCTCAATTTCAGTGAAAATAATCGTGATTATCATTTTTGCCATAATCGAGCAGCCCTAAATGTCACAGCCTCAAAGACACCAGTACAAAAAAAATAAACACAAAAAACTGCCTTCTACTTATATTTCGTGTATCAGAGAATTCACATTTGTCAACAATTTACAATACAGCTGACGACTAAAAGCATAATTCCCCTATGCTTAAACAGAACTTCACTGTATTTTATTTGAAATTAGAATGGAATTATGCAATTAATAACTACAATAAGGAGGGAACGAGTAGGGCTGGGCCATGTCATACCGTTCACGGTAATACCGGTATAACGTTAGGCAATGATAAGAAAATGAAATATTGCGATAGAATATGGGTAAAACGTAAGTAAGTAAAATTTTATTTATATAGCACCTTTCAAGATAAAATCACAAAGTGCTTTACAGAGGCAGAAAACAGACAAAACAAAATAAAATCAACCAAAAGCAAGTTTAAACAGATACATTTTTAACTGCTTTTTAAAAGACGTGACTGAGTCCACAGATCTCAAACTCAAAGGGAGCGAATTCCAGAGTCTGGGAGCCGCTGATACAAACACTCTGTCACCTTCTGTTTTTAACCTTGTATGCGGGACAACCAGCAACCCCTGGTCACAAGACCTCAGGGGCCTGCTGGGGTGATAAGGAAGAAGAAGATCACTTATGTAAGTTGGAGCTACACCGTGCAGGGCCCTATAAGTCATGATTATGATCTTAAAATAGACCCTGAACTTGACAGGGAGCCAATGCAGTTGAATCAGCAGGGGAGTGGCATGGGAGTATTTGTGATGCTTTATCAGAAGCCTAGCCGCAGCATTTTGAACACCCTGCAGTCGTTCCAGGGAGGCATTACTTAAGCAAGTAAACAAGGAATTACAATATCTAAGCGAGATGAAACAAAAGCATGAATAATCATTTCCAATTCGGAACGTGACACAATGGGACTCAGCGATATTTCTTAAATGGTAAAAACAAGAGCGAACCAAAGATTTGACGTGTGTGTCCAGCGTCAGAGCTGGATCAAGTGTAACACCAAGGTTCCTAATGGAGGATTTAATATAAGAAGCAAGAGGGCCTCGATTTTTAACCACGAGGGGAACAAATTTCTCAGGAGCAAAGACAATGACTTCCATTTTATCAGCATTTAGTTGAAGGTAATTACCAGCCATCCAATCTGCAGGACTGCAAGATTTGGAGCTTAGAAACATCAGGTGGCCTAAAAGAGATCTATAGCTGAATATCATCTGCATAACAATGATATGAAATATCAGAGAAAGAGCTAAGAAGTTGCAGAAGAGGGAGTAAATACAACAAAAAACAATAACGGTTCCAAGACAGAGCCCTGAGGCACCCCAAAGGCAAGAGAGCTGACAGAGGATCTGAACTTAGAGGTAGCCACAGAGAAAGATCGAGTTGACAAATAGGATTTAAACCATTCCAATGCGGTACCCGATACATATATTAAACCACTGGGTGGGTGTAACAAAATAAGATGATCAACAGTGTCAAACGTGCATATGCAGTGCCTTTGTTTTCATACACATATGGCGGAAAAAGCATGGTGGCGACGGAGAATGAGAAGGGCGAAAGAGGATCGTTGTATGAAACATATGAACCAGAATTGGTTTGTAAAAAATGTGCAACCTCAGTGGTGTGGAACTGGTTTGGCTTTCGTCCGTGAGATATGCACCAAAGCACAATTTTTGAAAGCAATGCATGCAAGCGAGCAGTCATTATTACCGTGTTTTTTGGAAAGTCGCTCTTAAAATCCTTTGATTTTCTGAAAAATCGACAGTGCCCCTTATAATCCGGTGTGCCTTATGTATGAATTCTGGTTGTGCTTACTGACCTCGAACCGATTTTATGCGGAACACTGCGCTCAGAAATCTGTCAAAAAATGTTTTAGTACGACTTTGGTAAGCTACGAAGCCGCACCACTTGATGGACTGTCGGAGCATTGCGGGTACCGTAGTCAGGAACCTCGCGGAGTGATTGCACTGTTGAATTTTTATATAGTTTTAATGCACATAAAAACAGCTGCTTGTTTAAGTGAAAATACATTGATATTTTGGTGGGGTTTTTGTACTAATAAAGTTGCGAAGTTGTAAAGTATTTTGTCTCGTGTCAATTATATCGTCAGTTATATTGTTATCACAAATTTTCGAATATATATCGTGATAAATATTTTTGGCCATGAAATCACTTTATTTTTAAAAACCTCAGTTACAAACTGAAGAAAACCAGGAAACACATGGTCAGCCTGCAAAGTTGTGCTCTCTGATCCATCACCTCAGCAGCTCTTTAATCAGCGCACACACACACACACACACACACACACACACACACACACACACACACACACACACACACACAGGCAAGCACCCACCTGCAGCAGCTTTGCAGCCTCCAGCCAATTACCCCACTCACATTTTTTAACCGCCTCAGTGAGAATTGCTGTGTGCTTCTAACTTTGTGGAGACTTGTGTGAGATGTGATAAATTTCTAACTACAGTTATTCCAGCCCCCACTTTGAGATCTTCAGAGGGCTGTTTGAAGGTTCATCTCAGGGTAAGTTGATGCATTTAGTGAATAAAGGTCTTAGAAAAAATGTTTAACAAGAGCGTGTTTGACTTTTCCTGAAACTGTATTACGGCTTCAGCGTCTGTAAAGAGGAGAGACCAGAGATTGAGGTGCAGATCATCAGTCAGCCTCACACACACCACACAGAAATCCTACAGGAGAGGGCGGTTTGCCTCTGATCCAACATCAGATGGCAGAAACCATTACTGCCACTTCTATGAGCCAATGAACCAGTGAAACCGACACAACGCTGATGTGCTGTGGATGCATATGAGTTTTATCTTGAGTTTAAAAAAAATAATAATAATATGAGTAAGGAAGAAGCTTTGGTGATGAAGTGGTATGGAGCTCTGGTTAGAGGAAGTTGCACTAATCAATGTGGGACGCGATCACAGTGCGAATGAGGACAGCAGTACTGAGCTTGGAAAGAAAGCGTGCCATCAAGCATGACACTGAAAGCTGGAGTTTGGTGGCACTGAGGAGAACCTCGGATTTTATCACTGCTCAGTTTGAGAAAGTTTTGGAGTAGATTGATACTAAATATGACAGATCCCTAGGGAACACCTGTAGGGATTTGAAAATGTTGAGACGAATTAACCGTTTGGCTCATGGTCTTCTTACTCCTTTGTTTGTTTCTTCTTCTGTTTATTATAATCATGATGTGGTGAACAGCAGCGTTGTGGCATCTTATATGCGAGGTTGCTTTGAGCCATGGATTTAGGGATTGTAATACAAAACAAATGAGACACACATTCATCATACAGTCTTTGAAGATTTCCCCCAGTTTTCCTCAAACTGAATTATCTGCTGCTCTCCGTCTTGAATCGTTTTGTCTTGCTGGCCTTTAGTGTGAGCGCAAACTCACATGTCATGTTACGTGTGTCATAGCAGTGTGGCTATGAAGCTTTTTAATTTCAAAGCACTTTCAATCCCAGCAGTAAATGCCATCTTATTTGCAGACAGGCTGATGCATCAGTGCATTCCTGTTAAACAATTAAAGCTAACTCCCAAGCAATAACAACTAAAACCAGTCGTGCACTTTAGATGCCCTAAATCTAATCTGTAATCACAGTAAGAGCTTGAATCCAAGCAACCGCAAATAAAAACTGGCCAGCCCCCGAGGTGGAGGACGGGGTTGCACTCAACCTCCATTTTGGCTCCTACATGAGGCTGCAGAGCTAATCTCTGCCTGCAATTCTCGGACTGTTCGCGCTGAACGTCTGACACCTCGAACAGCTTCTCCAAAACCACACACTTTCATTTCTGCACCACAGGACAGCAGCTGGATAAAACACAAGCTGCACATCAAAGTGGAAGAAAAGCAGAATATAATAAAGTCAACAAATCAAGATTTGATTTAAAGGCTTTTCCCTTTTTACTCAGTCTGGAATCACTTATGGAAGCTTCTCTCTTCCATCAACATCAATGTTAATGTTGTTTTATGGCTCATAAAAGCTGCACAACACATTTGTTTCTGCTCCAGTTGGACAGGAGAAAAAAAGAAAAAAAAAAGACCCAACAGACTGCAACACAACAGTGAAATCAGCTGTGAAAACTCTTCACACGCACCGCTGGTCACACAAATTAGCACTTTTACCTGTCTGGAAAACATCTCTTGCAAAACTTGCCTGACATTCCAGGAATTCCCAGAGCCATAAACTTTGGAGTAAACAGATGTTTTCTTTCAGTTCTTTTCCATTTTGTTCACTGTATTTATCACAGGGAGGGCGACTGATGGCTCCATCTGCCTCGATTCAGGTTTAAACAGTCTTTTAATGTCAACCAGAACAGAAAACATCAACAATTTTACCTGAAAGGGAGGATCTGACATACGTTCCATCAGAAAGAGAGAATTTCATCTGTTTTTACTCATCTGTGGATATATTCAGACATTCTGCAAACAAAGATGAGACTGTAACCGTTCAGCTGTGCTATTCACATATTTCAAACAACATTAAAAACAATCTTTTCCCTTTTTTTGATTGTGAATAAAGCCATCTTGCAGCACACCGACTGGAACTGCAGAACTCCTGGGAGAAGCACGAAAAAGCTGCAGATAAAGCCAGCACAGTGTGCAGAAACAGCAGGAGAAGAAGCAGGCTGACAGCTGAAAGGCACTCACTCACCCTGTGTTTGCAGCACGACGCCCACTCTCCTGCTCTCAGGACAAAGTTAATCCAAACTGAAACTCAAAAACACTCCAGATCTTGAGAGAGTAGCTGAGCTGTGACAGCAGAGCTAGCAGAGCCAGCGAAGCTCCATGCATGTGTTCGCAGAGAAGCTGCCTGACAAAAATCAAGCCTGCAGGCTCATCCAGCTCCACCCCCGGCTCTCTCCCCTCTCTCCCCCTTCTCCATTTGAAGCATGCGAGTCTCTATCAGATTCTCTGGATTTACCAAACAGCTGATAACACACACACACACACACACACACACACACACACACACGGCCTGAAGGTGCTGGCAGCAGTTAAGAGGACATTCTTGGGACAGTAAATCAAACCTTTAAATAGTACAGCCGAATGCTGCTGAACACCAACACAGAGGGAGAGCTCAAAGAGGCAGCACAGGATTCACACCACAGCTGCTACAAAAGGCTGGATGTGTGAGAGTTTTACAACAAATGAACAAACACATTAAAGCCAAATAAATTCCCACTTTACTGATCCAGACCATCAGCTCCAGGTACATCACCATGCTCAGGCTCTACAGCATGGCTATTCAACTAAGAAGTTAGTTGGGCCAGATTTTCAAACCGAGGAATTTATCTGGGCCAGATATTTTTTTGCAGCCAGTAAGCAGCAGATCATGATCAATTTCAAACCCACACAATTGTATTGAAAAACAAGTAATTTTTTTTTTATTCCTTTTTCCCCTGTTAATCTGGTGACCTCACAAATGCACACCAAAAGGTCCATTTAAAAAAGGGGAGCTATAACTAAACTATTTTTTTTGCACATTTGAAATAATAAAAAATACATTTTGATAATTCCCTTTCAAATTAAAATAAATGTTTTGCTGACTACTCACTTTTCCTGCCATGGATGGAGCCCCATCCGTCACAAGTATACAGACACGCTTCATATCCAGACCATTTTCCTCAAAAAGAGCTGAAATCTTCTCAAACATTATCTCGCCAGCTGTGTGTCCCTCTAACGGTAGCAAGCCGAGCAATTTCCCATCCAAAAAAAACGGACATATATGCACAACTGTGCATTATCAGTTCTGTCTGTGAACCCATCTCCTGCTATAGATATTACATCAGTTTTCCTCAGGTCATCTAACAGCATTTCAAACTCGTTTGACGCCAGAACTTCATCTCTACGAACTGTCTGACAGGGGTACGTTTTTTATAGCAGATGTCACACTTACTTTAATTTTTTCGTCACTTATCACCGCATCCACCACAGCCAGCATGCAGTATTTCACTGTTTCAGAATCTGTGAAAGGCCTTTTCTTCTTCGCCAAGAAGCAAACATGAAGGAAAGCTGCTGCAACTCTCTCTTGGACTGTACAGGACCCTCACCATGGTAGTACAACTCCGGTTGTAAGATTATTAAACTCGCAGTTAAACTGTACTTTTGCAGCCCTCTCCTGAGATTGCTCTGGAAAGTTTGTGTAGAAAGTCTGGTGTTTGTCATTGTGGTGCCTTCGTAAGTACAGCAACACACTCACTGCAAATTAAACACATTGGTTTGGTATTTGGATTTGGCGGTAAAATGAATAAGTATTTGTCAGTCCAGGCAGGGTTCATTGTCAATTTTGCGCTTTTGGACTGAGAAAGACATGCTGTTGTCGCATCATATATTACAATGATTGTTTAATATGTTTACATCACAGTGCATTGTGGGTTAAATATTGCTAGGCTACTAGGAGTGTTGCATTCATAGTCTACACTACGCTGTAGGAATTTTTAATTTTTTAAAAATTAATTTTTTGCGTTTTCTCTGTGTTTCTGCCAGGACCACAGGCAGGGCGCCACTCACAGGTTGCTTCTGGGCCGCATTGGACCCGCGGGCCACCATTTGAATAGGCTTGCTCTACAGCCATGAGATACAAGTTGAATTCAGACCATTTTGATCCTTCAGCATTTTTCTGTAGTGACCATAAAACTGCAGCTTTACCTCATGATCCAAAATAAGCAAAATAACAAATAAACAACTTATCAAAGAAGCAATTTTAAACTTTATCTTCAGGCACTTCGCTACAAGTAGCCGGTCAAAAATAACAAAACAGAAAAAAACAAAAACAAAACACACATCATATGTTCCCATTTCATTATATTAATCAATGAAAATACCAAAGATAGTACAGCTTGACATAAAATAGTATTTCTCCAGAGATTTATAAAATTTTCCAACATTTCTAGACATTACTAAACATGTTTTAAATTCTTGCAGACTGATGGGAATTCACAAAACAAAAATATTTGAAACCACCTGAATCTTTAAAAGGAAGAGCTACACTGAAATGTTAGGGCATTTAATTATTACTAGATTTACTCTAATGAAAGCTGCAGAATCAGGATTTTCTGGGCGAGTGAAGCCAACAGGATCGTTTTTAGAAGGAAAAGTGATTATTTTCAAATCTGTGCTCAGCTATTTTAGAAACTTCACAGTGTTGTGAGCTATTTAAGCGCCCCGAGGGCTCACACATCTGAGGAGAACAGAAAGAAAAACACTCAAACTTGCACCGAGGTGTTTTCATTTCATCAGGCAGCAGCTGCGAGGGATACGGTCAAAAATTCAGTCTGCCGTGTGCGGCGAGAACAAACCGAAATGTTAGACATTCCTGCAGTCCTCGGTCCTGCTACCATCAGCATCCGGCTGCCTTCATCTTTATAGAAATGAAGCAGCACGACTCGTCATCATCGCCACACAACATTCGGTCCTGAACACTTTGCCACAGAGCTGCTTAGACTCACGATTTTACTCCCTCTGATTACATAGTGCATGATTTTTAATTATAAAATTGCAAATAAATGAATTAGCTTTAATATATTTGTTTATCAAATGGCTGTAATTACAGTAAATAATAGAAACCATGCATTGACATCTGTTATGTAAGGGTTTGCTTTAACTCTATGCAGATCAATCCAGTCTGCGCCTTTTAGAAGAAAAAAACAAAAAAAGTATTTCTAACAGAAATGCTCTCAGTACATAAATGAAGGCGCTGTATCTGAGCTATTAAAGTAAGATTTCAAACAATATACATCAATAAATCTCATAAATCACCAGTTTGATTGTCACAAATATCATTTTTGGGGCTGCTGAACTTGACTAAACTGTCATAAGGAGAGAGGCGGGGTACACCCTGGGCAGGTCGCCAGTCTATAGTAGGGCTGGGCCTGGGGGTGGGCGATATAAACGATATACGGTAGAAACGATATAAATTTGGCCAACGATAGAGATTTTGACTATACCGCTCTATTGCGATAGCGCATGTTGATGATGTCATCAAGCTGCGCCTGTTTTGGTCGAAAGCATCGCAGCAGCTAAAACCATTATCATCTGCAAATTATGCCGGGCGACAGTCACAGCAAAGAGATGAAGCACTTTTGACTTCCGTAACATTGATTCATTAATGTTGAATTCTCTCGCAGCTGTTCTATTCCCATGTTGTTGCAGTATATTAATAACTAACCTTGTATTGTGGATGAATAATCTCATTTGTTGTCCTGACTGAAGTTTGGCCCGTGTATAGCATCCTGCTATGCGATTGCGTTTGTCCTTGACCACCAGAATCCCTCACGTTAACTTTTATCGAGTGGAAAAAAGGTTAGCATTTATCCTCCAGCTTCACTGTGCTAATGTTATGGTAACATAGCTGTGTCGCTAGCAATCACGTAGCACAACATTATATACCAGGTAGTCCAACTTCAGTAACCCTGCAAACACCACTGCTGTTTAGTTTTCTGTCTTTATTTATGTTGGAAGTGATAACAGAGCTGTACGTTTGAATTAGTTTCAAAAATCTCTCAGTCAGAACATGGTATGTGATGTTTAGGTGGAAACTAGTGAGCTAACTTCCGGTTAACTTCTAACTCCGTTAAATTTAATAACTTCTGTTTTCATGGATGCCTGGATGTTAAACTTAATTGTTACACCTGCTAAAGCAGCAACGCTGATGATTTTATTAAAGACGAAAGAATTCAGACCGTTTTTAACTCTCAGTGTTCGTTTGACTTTGGGACCTGAAGGAGACGGAGTTTTGGACCCAGATTTCTCCGTGAAGCTCCTCACTACAGCAGCCAATGCTCTGACAATCCATCAAAACATTTTTTAACAGATTTCTGCAGCCAAAATCGGTTCGAGGTAAGTAAGCACAACCAGAATTCATACATAAAGCACACTCTTGATTTTTGAGAAAATTATATCGCGATATGGATTTTAGGCCATATCGCCCAGCATTAGCTGGGCCATATTATACCGTTAACGGTAATACCGGTACAAGGTAACGATAAGAAAATGAAATATTGCGATAGAATATGGGTAAAACACGCATGCGCAGTGCCTTTGTTTTCATACGCACATGACCGAAAAAGGCAGCGGAGAATAAGAAGGGGGAAAGAGGACTGTTGAGTGAAACGGATGAACCAGAACTGGTTTTTAAAAAATGGTGCAACTTCACTGGTGTGAGTTTGTCCGTCAGATACACAGAAAAGCACATTTTTTTGTAGAACATGCAAGCGGGCCCTCGTTATTGCCGTATTTGTCGGACTAAGGTTCTCGTTAATCTGGGTGTAATCAGGGTCCAAAACCCCGTCCCTTCAGGTCCCAAAGTTAAACGATCACTGCAGCATCACTGAGAGTTAAAAACTGTGTAAATTCTTTCATTCTTAATAAAACGATCAGCGTTGCTGCTTTACAAGGTGTAACTATGAAGATTAACATCCAGGCATCTATGAAAACAGAATTTATTACATTTAACGGAGTTAGAAGCCAGCAGGAAGTTAGCGCAAGTTAGCTCGCTAATTACGCTAGTTACCTAAGCATGATATAGCATGTTCTGACTGAGAGATTTCTGAAAAAAAAATCAAACGTACAGCTCTGCTATCACTTCCAACATAAATGAAGACAGGAAACTAAACAGCAGTGACGTTTGTAGGGTTACTGAAGTTGGGCTAGTTGGTATATAATGATGTGCTACGTGACCGCTAGCAACACAGCTATGTTAGCATAATATAAACAGTGAAGCTGGAGGATGAACGCAAGCACTTTTCCACTCGATAAAAGTTAACTTGAAGCTTCCTGGTGGTCAGGAACAAATGCAATCGCATGGCAGGATGCTGTAAACAGACCAAACTTCAGTCAGGAGAACAACTGAGATAATCCATCCACAATAGAAGGTTAGTCATTAATATACTGCAACAACATGGGAATAGAGCAGCTGTGATAGAATACAGCATTAATGAATCAATGGTACAGAAGTGGAGGAAGCACGAAGAATGAGTTGAATAAAGTTTGATTTATCTGACTGCTTTGTTTCGCTTAATGTGCCTTATAATCCCGTGCACCTTATGGTCCGAAAAATACGTATTTGACTTTTTTATTTGGCACACTGCAGTATAATGTTGCAAAGCACCTCTTTTTAACTTCAGTGGATAATTATATGTGGTTATGCTCAGGATATTTCTACTGGAAATGCCTTTTGGTTAAACTTTCAGCAAGGAATTTGCATTTGCACTGTTAAATGTTTATATAGCTTTAATGCACATAAATAACAGCAGCTTGTTTAAGTGAAAATAAATGGATAGGGTTTTTTGTGCAAGTTGTGGAGTTGTATTTTGTCTCACAGAAATTATATCGTCAGTTATATTGTTATCGCAAATTTTCAAATATATATCGTGATATATTTTTTTGGCCATATTACCCTGCTCTAGTCTATAGTAGGGCTTCTTTTTTTAACTCAATAAATAAATAGAGTCAATACCAACCAAAATAAAAATACCTGCATGTATACAGAAGTAAATCCCAGTATTTGCACGCGAGTTTTTGTGGTCCTCTGCATATGTGAGCTCAGTCTCCAGATGGGTTTAAAACAACAGAAGCAGAACTTCTTTAATCACAAAAATCAGGTGCTGTTGTGAAACTGAAGCATGACAGTAATCATATGAGCACTGACAGAGACAAAAACTGAATAGATAGAAACAAAAATGCAACAGGATACAGGGATGCATCCTCTGTCCTGAGGGTTATTGTTGTCTCCACTAACGCTAAGTGGCAGGTGGTCCTCCTTTAACCTTAAGAGGGTCTTTAGTGGTCTCACAGGGACCCCGCGGTGTCTCCGGGGAAAAGACACGAGGGGAAATCAGATCAAATGAATAAAAAGCAGCACAGGGAGCTCGGTAATGAGCGTATGTTGTAGGTCACAGCTGTGTTCTGCTGCAGTGACTGAGTTAAACACTCTGAGCCTCACAGTGATGCTCAGACCAAAAACAAAAAAAGGACACAAAACTAACGACAACAGAAGCATCAACTGAAACATCTCAGGGTTTCCACCAGAAAAGATGGAAGCTTCAACCAGCATCACAGGCAATTTAGTGTTGCACACAGTCAGTGCAAGTCTACCAACCTCTGTAATGTTATAAAAACAAGATGAAGACAGCCTATTCCGGCCAGAGATTAGAGTTATTGGACTATTTTAAACATTTTTACACAAGATTTAAGATTGAATAAACTAGAACTTATGTATTCAGTAGTTCAGTAATGTCTTAAATAACCCTTTTCTTCGCCACATGAGGCAAACCGGAGTATTCCTGCAAATAAATATTTCTGATGCCTCTTTTCCTCAAAAGTGCTCCCGTGAGGACTTGGTGGGTCAAGCACAGTCAAAAAGCAGCATGTGGAACCACCGCTCACATAAAGACTGCAGCTTGTAGCTCTTCTATCTAAAGCCCAGCAGAAGTTGACGTAGACCAGAGGCAACGCTGGGCTTCTAATGGACTCACAGCCAAATGCCAGGCACAGTTCAGATAGGAAGATCCAACTTAAATTTAAACATACAAACACCACCTTCATAACAGACTCAGCAGACCCAGACTGGATGAATACATCAAAGGATTAAAGGTTGCAAAGTGCGGACGCACTTCACCAAACACAAAGAAGCAGCTGTGAACTCTGTGGGAGTGTATTCACGTTAAAGAAGCCTGATGTTTAAATATAGCAACAGTCACCATAGCAGGTGTATATCAGACTGGATCGGCGACAGCAAGATTTATGAGCAACGGCTTTTATCTTCCCCTTTCAACTGTATTTACAGCAGGATAATCCTTTAGTGGGTGATGTTCTGTCTGTGGAGACTCGGTCCTCCAGGAAGGAAGCTGCCTGCAGTCTGTTCTCATTTACTGACAACACTCAGACCTCCATGAGACAAAAGCAGCAGCCAGGGTATCAATAACCAGGCACAGGATATCTGCCAATCAAATACTGACATATCAACCTAAGCACCAAAGTTGGTTTTTTGTTGGTTTTTTAGAAGAAACAGTTAGCCCCCAGTTAGCGCATCATTATATGTCAACTAGCCCAATTTCACAAACTTTCTTTCAAACATAGCTGGTATTTAGTTTTATGTTTTTATTTATAGCCAAAGTTATAAGGACTATATGAATTTTTACAGAAATACTTCAGCCAGAACATGGAACATCATCTTTAGCTGTAAACAAGCCAACTTCCTCTTTTTCATAGACACCTGTACTATAAAAGGCACAGTCAGTTGTTTTGTGTTAATTTAATAGAAATTATTGTACTTAGAAAAATACACTGATGAGTGTGTAATTATGTCTTGCAAAAATGGATGCATTCTCATGAACTCCAATTGAACTCCATTGAAAAATCAATCAGAGCAACCTATCACATTGTTGCATTTAATGAATTAAGTTTTTGGCATGTTCTAAGACTTTTTCCCCCAATAATTAAATCCAAGCTGTAAGAACCTGTGAATCAACAGGTGGCCGTGGGTTACTTTCATTTAAAATCTTTTTTTCCACGTGGTTGACAGAAAATCAAAGTGTTTGTCACCAACTCTGCTTCATGCTTTGTGTGAGGAATGTGAGGATTCAGCCAAACGGAGTATGAATAAAGAAACATTAACAGGAGGAGGAAGAGGTGGAGTTGATCAAATAAACCCTGCAGCGCTGGCAGAACCAGTGATTAATGACTGCTGGCAGGAGAGTCGGTTTGACTTTCTGTTCAATAAATATAATGACAGCATTAACAAGGCTGGAAGAATGGAAGCAACTTTTGGATCCATTATTGATGGGAGGAGCCCACACAACAGCAACTATTACAGATAAACACAAGTACTACTAAGTACTGGGACTATAAATCATTTTGGTCAATACCGAGATACTCCTTATTTTACACGCTTAGACTTTTGCTTTGAAACAGTTACTGCAGATTTCCCTGAATCCAAAGTATAATTTAACTGAAGACACTAAATGAACTGTGTCTTTTTAAAGAGTTACAAAAGTAAAGTAAAGAAACTGTAAATGAAACTATACAATTTCTTTTTTTTACCTGATTAAAGTTGAAAGTCATGCAGGATCATTTTCAACAAATACTCCAATTAATCCAATTTAACAGACATCTGTGTATGATGGTGGGATTGTGAGACATCAACAGGCAGATATTGTTTTTGAGTGGATGCTCCAGACGTTGTGGAGCTCTCCTGGTTGACATGCCTTCAGAAAACTGAGTTTCTCTTTTTCAAGATGGAGGACCGCAGGGTGTGTTCCAGCTTCAAAGGGATTGCTATCCAGGCAAACGTCGAAGTCAATCTGGCTGTGGAACACTGGACCAGCTCTTTATCTCATTTTGCCCAAACAGTGAACTTGGCTTCAGCCAATTCCTGCTGCGGGTTTTCAGGAGTAATATCAGGCTGTTGCTGCAGGTTATTTGCTCCCTTGACAATCATAGTGACAGTTTTTCCTTCTGGCAATAAGTCAACCTGTTTCCATGGAGCGTTGACATCATCAGGTCTGCCCTGTGTCAGTGATGTTTTGGTGCAGCCAAGGGGCAGAAGATGTGCAGTTCAGTTGTTTCAGGGTCTACTGCATTATCTCCTTTTCGTAGGTGATATACTGATAACATGACCAGCTGACACTGAACCACCTGTGATGACAATGAGTCTGAGGACATGGTCAGGTGTTTACTTGAAACCACAAATCCTTTAATCTAGTTCATAATTTCTACTTATGAAAATCAGCAAAGAAACAGATTAAAGAAGCAGGCTAATGTTATGATTTTAACACTTTACTTCTTCGCTGATATCAATCCACCCAAGTCAGCTAATTAAGGTGGAATGAATCTTTTACTGCTGTACGAGAAGAGATAACTGAGATTCCACTCTTGGAGATGGTGGGAAATAAACGCCTTCTCTTATCTTATACTTGCACTGTTTAAGTGTATGAAGTGGGCAACAGTCCCGAGTAAAGTACCATTACAGTTCATATAGCACTCCACTGTTCACGTCAAAGCGAACACTGCCTCGATGACGCTCCTTCAAACCCCATCTCCTTCCTGTTGGCAGTAAAAAGGCTCCCTGCCGCCGCTCTTTTCTTGCAGCGACTGCATATTTTGTCCTGCTGGTCTGTTGTGGTGAGCAGCTTCAGTTCAGTCCTGAACCCCGGCCTTGAAGAGGCCTCTGTGGAGTCTGCCTTGAATCCAAAGCTTTTATGTGTTGGCCAGGCTTCCCCGGAGGGCTCCTTAAAGGCAACACTTTAGCCTGACTGCAGCTTCAATGGCCTCAAAACGGCCCTCTTTTCATGTGACTGCTGAATATGGAGAGAAAAGGAAGAGGGGCAGGAGGGTGAACCGGGTCAGCTTGCTTCACAATCAGTGGCTTAAACCGCCCAGTCCCAGCTCCATTTATAAAGACTCCTAAATATAAAAGCAGTCTCCAAAAGTCAGCAAGGGTTTTCTGTTGTCTCACATACTGCACTTTTCAAAATCGTTTGAACACAATTACACTATAAACCTCAGTAACTGTAAGAAGGGCCGACATCGACTACCAACCGAAACTTAGTCTGCTTTTAGTGGTATAAAGCTAAGTAAGGAAGCCCCACAACTGTAGGCAACCTTTAACGATCTTTCCACAGGCTTTGTTATAACTTGTACGTCTTTTAGATCTTGTTGACCAAAGGTTTTCCCTCCTCTTTCCTGACTCAGCACGAACCAAACTGAGTGATTTTAGGCTCTCTGGGAGTGGAAAAGGTGCACTGCTGCAAAGGAAAAAGCCTGGGCTTGATTTATAATCGCAGACAGCGAAGGCGAGGGGTGAAACTGACTATAAAACCACATGTTGGTTAGTTAACTGTCAATCACAAGCTGTTAGCCACCGAGCTTACCTCCTACTGAGTAAACCCCCAATCTGACTCTAAAAATGGTTGTAATTTATGAATTTCAACATTTATTGAAGTCATATTTAAAATTAACTTCAAGATTTAATTAACTGAACATCTTACAGGGTCACCCAGCTAATCACTCAGCCCTAAAAGAAACTTTTATCAGTCATAAAACAAAATCTTGTGTTCAAAGAGTTTTTCTTACAGGAATTTTGAGAGCGGGTTCTTTGAGTTACTCTGGTTATTAATCCTGGACATGCAACTAAACAACTACATTTGATAACTACATTAGTGTAACACCTCTGAACCTGGTGATAGATAGATATTTCTCTCGTTATGCAATCACACTGCGTTTCATACGTGTGAACAAACACAATGGCATGCAGAGCAGTTTGGACGGGGCGTCCAGCGTGCAGTCACATGTAAAGTGGTGATTATCCAAATAGGCCTGCCTCGGTGGGCCCGTTCTGTGCCCTGTTGTATAATTACTGGTGCCGTGAGAGCTGAGAGGCACAGAGACATCTACAGGATGACAACAAATCTATAAAACAGTACATCTCTCTGCTCTGAGCTGTCCGAGTGACAAAACAGCTCATCGGAGAAGAATGTGAGCAGGTTTTCCACCTCGCAGAACAATTTCACACAGCCAATGAGGAGCAGGGCCAGGCTTGGAGCTAAGCCCTCATAGAATAGCTTCATTCTTGGCCGGCTGGTCCTGGTTCTGTTTCCAAAGAAAGGCAAGGACCTCCCAACTGGGCAGCCACATTCCCCTGTGGCTGAAGGATGGATTACTGACACATTATTTTTACTAACCGGAATAATCGCTGCTCCTTATGTAAAGGAAGACTCACTTACAGCTGCCATCAGATAGTAAATCTAACAATGAATAGTGCCATCTTTAAAGCTATTCTCCATGCACTGCATTTGAATAAACTATTACATAACTTTAGTAGGTCTACTTCTTCAGAAGAGTGTTTTTATTTTAGCTTTTGTGTGGCGAGCACGGCAAATGAATTAGTGTAACTATGGAGCAGGTATCTGTACACTTTGGTTCACATATTACGGCGGGATAAATCATTTATTGCTGTATGATGATACGTCCCACCAGTGAAGCCTTTCTGTTCTCTTCATGCTGGAAGTGGCTGTCTCATCAGCAGCAGTTATGCTGTGTCGTTTTTATTGTTTCAGCCACACACTGTACATGAAGGAGGGCGGCTGACAATCATCCCACTCTTAATGAGCCATCAGTTTATGTCAATGGCAGCGATCACAGCCTGGTCAGAGCAGGACTAGCAGTTCTCCTACTACTCTCTTACAGCTGCAACTTCTGATTGGCTCAAGAGGTGCTCAGCAAAGAAATATTCCTCCTGGCTCCACTAGATTGTTTGATAAGGCACAGAAGGCTAAGCATAATATTTATAACATCAATCAATTTAATTCCATTTTAAAGAAGAGAAGAAGTGAGCAATTTTGGAATATCAAATATATTCAATATCAACTACACAGGTTACAATCATGTCAATCCACCTGTGTTTTAGTACTGACATATGATGTGATACACATGTGCACACATCACATTTCTGAGGTTTTACTCTAGTATTACTATCTGGAGGCAGTGAGATATAACATTACAGGGATGTTCTAGGACAGCGACAACATCTGGATAAACAGGTACAGTTACTCAAACTTAAAACAAAGACCGCAATGTCCCATAACTCAGGCCAACAAGACACGCCCAGCATCTCCTGCAGACAGTCCACGTCTTCATTGCTTCATTGCGCAGAAGTAAATCATTATTACACTACTGCAGTGTGTTTCTCTTGTTATGGATAAATACTTGGTTAACCTCCTAGGACCTGGCGTCCACATATGTGGACATCACATTTTGGGTTATTTAGACCAAAATACTCAATTTTGCTCTACAAGGGCCTGATATCCTCTTACGAGGCAGCACAGTGGTTAGCACTGTTGGCGCACAGCAAGAAGGTCCTGAGTTCAATTCCACCACCAGGCCAGGGTCAGGACCCAATCAGCCCAAATATCAAAGAGAAATTAAAGATGCATGCCATGGAAGAGTTCGGGTCTTAGGAGGTTAAAGTTCATGATTTCCTATCATTTTTCACCACTTCTTTTCACAGAGAGACATTTTGAGCCATATAAGGTAAAAATGTACAATCTGAGTGGATCTCTAAAAGTTGATTCTGTTCATGAACAGAATCAACTTCTGGAGATTTACTTACCTGGATGACTGAGCATGCATCAAGATGAAATCTGAGTGGATGATGACATTTTTATTTTCCAGACTTTTAAAGAATACATCACAAACAGCAGCTGAGATATCAGTGGGCTCACACTATGCATGTCACAGGCCGTGTGCATAAGATTTCAGAAAAGAAGATATGAGTGTGGGAGCTGAAGCGGCTCCATCAGAGAGTCTGAGCGGGCGTGTCCTCCTCATTATACACCCAGCTTCCTCAATCTGCTGTTTACAGCTGGCCGGCTGTCTGACAAAACTAACAATTAGCCTCAGATTTACACCCACCAAGCCAGGTGAGACTGCAGGCTTCATAAACAACTACATCCACTTAGCTGCTGAGTAGGCACGGGGAAAGGCAAGCAGGGTTACCCCGCTGACCTGCAACACATAAACATCCATCTCCTTGCCTGCTGGGTAAGGAGGGTCTTATACGCTGCTTCGAGCCCAGGCCTGCAGCTCAGCCGAGCACGGAGTCAGAGCGACGGTCCTGCATACACAGAGCCGTCAGTAATGACAGCACTCTGCTCTCTTCAATTACAATGCATGAATCATCACTTCCTTCAGCCTCAAGCTCTCTCATTAAAACTTTCTACATGTCTAAACACCCAGCCAGGCTTTATATACACAACACCAGGACTATGACATAACAGTGTCAGGCATCTTTATAATCCGGGGCTGAAGCAGGAATCTAGCTTTAATTTATCATTCACCTGGATAACTCTCAGCAATATTTATAAGCATGCATTACTCCAATATTAGGATTCCACAGATCAGGTGTTGGTGACCACATGCTGATTAATCATATTCGGTTCTACACCGTTCTGTGTTTACTTCACCCAACAGCAGGGTGGCAGCAGTCTGGAGGTTGTTCCCACGTGCTGCACCAGCAGCTTTTCTTTGGTTTTTGGAAGTAAAGGAAGTTTGTTTTTTTTGTTTTTTTTACTTCCTTAATAAAAACCAAGGGGATAAATTCCTTTATTCAGGAACACTGTACATGTTAGAACCTGTTACTAACAAAGTGATAATAAAGTAACGTGATATTTAATCCCAGTATATTATTACCTATGTTGTCAATACAAAAGTGAGAGTAAGAAACAGTTTGAGCTCAATCTACTGACCCTGAAGGAAAAGTCAAGTGCGACATGATTTTTTAAATCTTGATACAGTATTTTCTATATGTTGATGACACACACCACACTAGTCAGTTTTCATAAATCATAGCACAGCACTGTTCTATGTCAGCCAAGTTGATCTTCAACAGGTTCTTCTCCGTATATCACGGTGAACACACCGTCTTTGCTCTGCTCACCCAGACTCAACACTGGGAGAAAAACTGAGCAGGAAACCTGATTTGTGACAAGGTGTTTAAAACTTTCTCTTTTGTTGTTCTGCTGTCTGATGCAGCAGAATCACTGCCTGCCAGGAAAGCGTCCATCGGCCTGCTGAGGTGTTGGTATGTGCTTTCCCTGGGGCTCAGGCCTTACTAGACTGTTGGAGAAGCCTGATGGAGGGCGAGGCTGTGATTCACAGGATAAACTCTGAGCAACAGCAGCAGCTGAGAGGTTAAAGGAGACGCAGATCTGAGAGCAGTTGTTGTAAAACAGATGTGTCATGCTCCAAGTGTGCGAAACAGGTGGGGTTTCCATTACAGCCCAACTTCCACCTCAGAGACTAAAGCTGCAGAGATAAATGCTGAGGGCTGCTTGTTTTCTTTTAATCATCAGCTGACAGCAGCTGAAGGAGGATTTTTTTTTCCCTTTTTAAACCAAATGCATATCGCGTGAGGTCACTGAAGCCTCCGTGACAGGATAAATCAACAGCAGGACACTTGAAAAGATACGAGGACGAATGACTGTTCTGGAGGTCACTTAAGAAGGAGAGGACAAACGGCTGCTGTGCGCCAAACACAAACACAGTGAACAGGAGCATGTGATTCTTCTTCCTCAGATACAAAGAGGTAAAACAGGCAGAGACACTGAAGGATATAAAAAGACTGGAAGACAGTAAATGTTAAAAATGCCAAAGACATGGAATCAGATCCAAACTACATTTGGCAGTGGGTGGGAATCTGACTCTAATCACACTCTTACCTGTGAAATCATTCACCTTGTCCCCACCCCCCAAACACACCTGTACATTTCATAGCATGCAGATGTTTGAGCATGAACTTGACTGAGCTGAAAGTGTCAATTATCTGAGACTACAGTGAGGCAATTCAGTATCAATCTCATAGTATTAATAACCTTAATTTGATGCATGAATGAGGATATGAGCCAAAAATGAGTAAAAACAAAATGAGCCATCATCAGTAACCTTGAGCATTGGTGATCCCCAACATCAACAAACACATGCAGCCCTACTCCACGAACAGCTAGCATCTGTGGCTAATAATGAAACGATTTCATGAATGTGGGAGCAATCCAGCAAACAAACAAACAAACGTGTCCGGCAGCTTTTGCAATCAGAATTATGACCTAAATGCACTGTGATGCCAAACAAGATCAGCTCTGTAAATTCTCTATAGGCTCCCCTTGTTCAGGGTTTATCTGTACATTTCTTCATTTCCATTTGTGCCATTTCAGTTATTACATGGTTATAGTTATACGTGGTATCCAGTAGGGGTGCAACGATACTCGTATCGATATTGAACCGTTCGATACAGTGCTTTCGGTTCGGTACGCATATGTATCGAACAATACAAAATTTGTAATTTATTTTATCAACTTTCCTTCTGACGATGCTGTCTGTGTTGAGCGCTCAGTGAATCTGCGTTCGACTACTCCGCCTAGGGTCGACAGTGCAGCCTAGGCGGAGTAGTCGAACGCAGATTCACTGAGCACTCAACACAGACAGCATCGTCAGAAGGAAGAGCGCAGGGCAAGCTAGCGAGACAGAAGTTAAGCTCTCCTTACAACATGGACCTCCCGCACCCTCATTCAGATCTGGCGTTTGGAATTATTTTGGTTTTCATGTGACGTATGACCCTGAAGGTAAGCGCGTCATGGACTAAAGTAAAACAGTATGTTGGATGTGCCATGCAATGCTCAATTACATGGGTGGGAACTAGTGTGTTAGCGCAGTTAGCTCGTTAACGTGTTGGCCGTCTAGCCCCATGCACGGGGCGATCGGCGGTAGCTCGTTAATGGAGATTTGCCGTGTTGTGGCGTTAAGGTCATTTCAACGAGATTAACCTGAAAGCACTAGCGGGAACACAACGAATATGACTGCACATTTACGCCGACATCATCCTAGTGCAAAGACAAGTGGAAGCAGAAAAAAACAAGCAAGCATGCTACTAACTTTAGCCGAGTCATTTAGACAGCTGTTTAATATGCTGCTGAGAATATAGCCCAGAAGAAGCGGATAGTATAGCTTTTATTTTGGAAAGAGCCATTTCTCTGTAATAAACTCTCTTTTCCAAAGATGAGTGATTCCTCAATCAGATACAGGGCTCGCAATATCGCTAGCCCGACGTCCTGGGGCTAGCGATTTTTTCAGTCGGGGTACCAAAATCTATCTCTGCCCTGCCCGTCGGGCTATTGTAGGAAGGGAAAATATATGTCAATGCTTTTGCATTCTTTCGGAAATGTAGCTGGGTAATTATGTCATTGGCATCGGTGAGCCACTGTCAATATGTGACATATTGAAATTGCGTTTGAATTTGCGCTTGTTTTTTTGCTTTCACTTTGCAATCGTGCGAACTGTGTATAGAGAGCGACAGCACTGATCTGTGAGTGATGATAATTTGTGCACCAATTCCTCTGACATTGTCTTATTAATTGTTAGCTTACTATGCAAACATGACAAGTGAAATCTCCCGCAGCTTAAACATGTGAGAGGTTGATCGCAGAGAATCGCTGAACTTATGTGAGTGCGCGTGTAAAAGCAGCAGGATTTATATTTGACTACGATGACCTGGATGACTGAGAACCTTCACAGACAGATATATATTTTAGTTCTGCTGAGCCAAATAAGACAGGTCAGGGTGAAGAAGTGACAGCCAAAGAAAAGCTTACCACAAAACGGAAAAGTTATGACAAATCAGACTATAAGGCAAAAAGAAAGTGCAGCTTTATGGTTTCATGGACAAAAGAATTTCTGTGGCTGCAATATGACGAGCTAAATAACCAGGGCTGCACATAAGTGGTCCGCAGGTGCGCATTTGCTGTCAAAATAAAAAACACGCACAAGGGTTAGGGTTAAATTTAAAAACTGTAATTTTGAGTTAAAATATATATTTATAATTTTAATAAATGACAAATTAAAAAGGCATGAACATTTTTTTTGTATCGAAAAAATATCGAACCGTGACACCAAAGTATCGAACCGACCGAACCGTGAATTTTGTGTATCGTTGCACCCCTAGTATCCAGTATAACAATGGCTATGGCAGGACAGTCTGAATCTGAGGTATACACTACAGAAAGAAAGAAAATGAGGCCGGCCAGCAGGGTAATGCTGTAAACACTTTCCTGATGAGTTTATAGTCTCGGTCGCCGGTTTACAGTCTTACTGAATCCAACTGGATGTTTGTTTTGTACATTCTGGCCTCTGCTAGTGCTCAGAGGACAATAAAGGATGATTGGGGATGATTTACTGTGAGACTGACAGTCCCTCAATTTCTCTGTCAGATCACTCGTCTTTGATTACATAACATAAAGATGGCAGAGGAGGCCAAGTTTTCACTCCTGGACAACACAAAGCGATACGTGATGTCGCTGTAACTATGTCCATCTTTAATTTAATGTCTCTGATGTGAGCGTGACAGTTTTGTAAATGTTAGAGCAATAATCACAGTGAAATGCTACAGATGTACACAGATGCTGAACAACAGAAGAATCCAGACTGAGAGACAGTGACTCTTAAGGTTCCCCCTGTGATGAGTCCAAATGTCTGCAAGTGTCTGTCAGCTGTTTAGACTCTGAAGGCTTCTCCTGGTTTGTGGGTCACATTCAAAAACATTTATCTGGCTCTGAATTCAGCCCAGAATTAAACTAAAGAAACCTTTCATTATAATATAAACAGAATGCCCATCCTTCACCTTTCTGTTTGAAATACTCCAAAATATTGACAAAGAGGCACATCGACGTTTGTCACATGGATTTCTTTCTTTCCCAACTACCAACTATAGTGGAACTGAAATGTGCAGCACTTAACAACAATAAAAAGAAAAAGAAAAATCGTACTTTCTGATAGAGACGAAGGTGAGCAGCAACTCTTCAGAGGCAGGAAAACATTACAGTTGGTGGATAATGAAAACAGTTTTATTAATCCTTAATCACAGATATAAGGTCTTTAAACTGCTGTACACTCACAGGGCTTTCCTGCTTGGAACGGGTGTTTGATGGTGTCAACAGTCTCCCTGTTATTTGTGGCTAGTAATAAAGAGATTGCACATAAAGCCCACATATACAAAACACTTAGCTGTGATCCATCTTTGGCAATTATTGTAAATATTACAAGAATCACTTTCGGTGTCACACAGAATGCAAGGGGTTAAAATGAAACGGTGAAATCTGACCGATTTACAACTTAAAGCACTCATAAATATTGTGTTTTACATCTGATTGCCTCAAGGCCTTAATACATCCTCCACACGATGCACTTGAACATATAAAAATGATGAGCACCTCTTTCATTGACTTTGGAGTGTTTTATCAACCTTTTTACATCTGTGGTGTTCCTGGTCATAAGTTACCGCCATAGGAAATGAATGGGAATCCACTCAACAACCACAGCCCCCCCTCCAGCCACCCCCCACCGGCCCCTGACCGGCCCACTGAAGGACCAAATGAAAGACCCACTTTACGACCTACTGAACAACCCACTAAGCAACCCATTGATCCACCCACTGAACTGAATTAAGTGGTGAAAAATGTTTGTTGTGCTAATTTAAGACCTGTTAAAACAGAATGGTCAATTTTGACCGGAAGACTAAAGTAAGGGGGTGGGGTGCACAGAATTGGAGGGTTAAATATTAAAAAGCTGAAGAACATCATTATTAGTTGACTACTGATAAAAAAAAAAATGCTAGTTTTCATCTTTGCTGTCTCTAGTAAACTTTTTTTCTCATAAATTTATGACCTATAAATCCCCCCCAAAAAAATCGCACATAAACAAACTGAAAAAAGCAGACCTACGCTTGAGACAGGTTAAATCCTACCATTAAAACCACCTGTACCATCTGCACTCATTTTGGACCTTAGACAGTACAAAAGTTGGACTCAAAACATAAACAGTGCAGCTAAGCTGTCCAAGTTACAGCTGATCTGCAGTTTTATGTGACATTATGAATATTTTTGGTATATTATTTGTATCTACCAGGTATCACAATTAACAGCCAAAGCAACTGTTCCTTAACCACCCAACTTCCCAAAGTTCAACGTGCTCCTCCTAACTGTAGGGAGTAATTACAGCCAGTCGTCCACCCACTAAACACTGTTCCTACAGTATGTTTAAGGCGCAGGGCGTGCTGCTGCAGAGCTCACAGTTACACAACATGCAGCTCGAGGCTAAACTCTGGAAAGACATAATGAAAATCAGACAGGTTTACTGAAGGAGCTGAAAGTTACATCTGCAGGCCATCATAGAGCACAGAAAACTACAACTGAATACCGTCACACACAATCATCAGGCCCTGAAGGCAAAACTGTTACTTCCAAACACACCGCTAATGACTGTTATCCAACTTTAACCTGACATGGTATAAGATAGTGACACACACTGTCAATCCTGAGATCAAATCCAGAAGTTAGTGAAGAGACTTGATTATAAAAGGACTTAAAGTTTAAGCATTCAATAAAATAAAATGTCAGGAGTTTGTTTTTGTCTTTTATGAGAGAGACTAAATCCCTGCATGGCTTCCAAAAGTCAATTTACTGCTACAAGTATCAATGACAAAAGTTGTATAATTACCTATATTATTCATAACTAAATTTATTTTTTAAAATTAAAACAAAACAAAACATAAATTCAGACTTGTGAAAGCTTTATTCCATTTCTTAAAACTAAAGAGAGAGAGGCGCACGAGGCTAATTTCAGCTTAAAGGAAGCTAGCAAGAGTTAGCCAAACCGCCAAATACGTTAAACAACCGTTTGAATTACGAACTTCCGGTCAGGACTCTATCAGGCAGAAAACACAAAAATCTTCACCTCACCGCCACTGAGGAGCAGTCTCCATATTTAAGGACATACCCATCCTCCATTTAGGCTAACAAATTAGCTAACAGGTGTGGCTAATGTCAGGGAGTCAGGTTCAGCTTGAAACCGACCCTGGTGCGCGGTATCCGGTTGTGTGTGTGTGTCCACACTCACCACTGTTTGGAGTTCTTCCTTCAGCCAGGATTCAGGAACACTTGTCCTGCTTCAGCGCTTCATCACAAATCATCCTTCCAAATATATCCACAGGAGACCAACTTTCACCCCTTCACCTGCATGGCGTCTGCACTGTGCGTGCTCGCTCCACAGCGCCCTCTGCAGTCACGCAGCGTGCTGTGCTGAGCTGCATGTTTCAAGTAAAGGAAGAGCCAGGGTACAAACAGCTAAATTCAAATACCATGCACACCGTGCTTACTCATGCTACTCTCCATGAACTGTAGGAGGTATGACACAAAGTGGTTAGCGTACAGTACCACAGACACTGGTTGTATTTATTTTTTATTTGTAGTTTTCTATAAGGGTGTAAGAGGTCAGACTGAATTGGTCTGTTCAGGTCCTCAGGCTATATTTTGTATCTATTTAATGTCAAACAAGCAACAGCAGAAACTTTTCATTTATCAGTTTCATGAACTCGCTCATTGTTAAAGGGGAAAGAGCAACGATTCATTTGGTAAGGCATTACTGTTCATAGACAAGGTGAAGGAGCAGTGCTGATCAGTTCACCTGATATGTCTGAGAAAACACTCATTAATCTCTACCAAAGACAGATTTTCACTTTAAATTGGATGAAACAAGAGGTCATATGTCATATCAAGCTCATGTTAAAATAATAAAGAAAGCCTGCTTTACATGATGAGACTTTTCTGCTTATTTAAAGTAGGGAATAGTTTTGATGGATATAAAAAGTAAGACTGTGTTGAAAAACACAACAATTCTGTTTAAGGCACTGCTTATTTAAATAGTTTTGTGAATTTTGTGAAATCGGCTGATATTTTCTGTTTGACTTTGTAAAAAGTTTGAATTCATTTTTATGTTCATTCAACTCAAATTCAAATTTGAACTTTTCCTTTTTAGGCTGCAGGACTGAATAAAAACAAGCTGTTCTAACTTTAAATTTCACATTTTTTAATTTCATCTGTTTGTAGTTTTTGCTGCACGTTAAATGACGTCTGCAGAGGTGAACTACAAAGCGAGCTGCATTCAGAGATAATCTGATTATCAGTCTCCTCGTCAAGACCTTGTTTGTGTACATACCAGCAGATCTGGCAGCAAATCAGGAACAACAAAAGTAAAGAGAAATATTTGTACAGTTTCAGCACGGCCAGATGAATGCATGTCGGTTCTTGTTTCAACATGATGCATACAGTACGTGCTGTAAGGCTTTGTTCAGAAGCACTGATACCATACAGCTCAACGGGTTTACATTTACACACAGCCCCTGGCTTGTTACAGCTATAACAAGCCAGGTATTTAACTTGGTAAATACCTGGCTCTGGTATTTAACTCTGACGCTTTTAAATGTTGAAAATACTCCTGAACCTTCTGAAATTAACTAAAGTTGTCGGCCCAATCTGAAGAAACAAAAACTATGAGTTTAACTGCCAAAAATATCTACTGTGTATTGTCCTGAAGAGATACCGACAGAAGCTAAAGAAGGGCTGAACTGTACTATGAGTGTAATACGGGTTTGTACCACAAGATGGTGCTGTGAGTGAACACAGCTTTATTTTAAATGGAAGGTCAGGAGAAGGGTTAAATTGAGCTGAAACAATAATTAAATCTGATTGGAAGTTTCATACAAAGTACGAATGAGTTCATTTTCATGTGCTGCAGTCTAGCACACACTCTGTCTGCCAGCTTAGGGTATGTAGCTGTATTTTCCAGAGAGGGGATGTTTGCCTTCTTTGCATCCATCATAGTAAAAGTCCTGCAAATGAAAAATCCTTCACAAGACCAGAGGTATTCTAAACCTACCGAGCGACATTAATGATGAAAATGTCAGAAGTGAAAAACTTCCCAGAGTATCGAATGTTTTACTGCTGTAACTGAAACCAGCAGAAAGAACATAAAGCACTGAAACTCTGGGGTGGAGCCGACTTTTAGTCCAGTACTGCACCGTTTGAGAACACTTCAAATTATGTTTACTTTACTAACATTTATTTTAGTGATGTCTGATATTCTGAAGGAGAACTGTAAAATAAATGTCAAGTAAAAATATAACATTTCGTCTTAAATGAGATGGAGCAGAAGGATAAAGTAGCATAAATTACTGTGTATTATAGTATTTCTGTGCACTGCTAAGGTACATTACAGTGTACAGGTGTAGTTTAAAAACATCTGTCCACTGATTGGTGGTTGCATTCTGAGGGCGTTTTAGGTTCTGTTACTCTGCATAGGTCTTGAGTAACAGTATCAGACGTAATGAAGCAAGTTTCCCTCAGACATTAAAAGTAAAGCATCAAAAGAGTAAAGCAGGTAGAATAAAGAAGCACGGAGACAGGTGGGCTCATTCAGAAAAACACTCCTCACATTTATTGACTCTTGGATCTCTGGGCCGAAGCCAAAGCTAACACACATTTGGCACAAAGACAGACACGATTCATTGGATTTTTCCAAACAACGGCCCGAATCACAGGCCTAACAGACGAAGACCTGCCGCTGTGCAGAACGTTCCCCTGTCTCAGAGATTCAGGCATCACTGCGGCAATGATCGACTGGACACGGCGAGGTCATCCCCTCGCATCCACCGCATCAGCTCCAGGTTCAAGTATGTTTACAGTGCGAAGACCTCTCTACAAGCAGCGACATGTTTCCTGTTATCACGGCTGCACCACGAGGCGACAGCAGAGACGAAGCAGATCACAGCAGCCTGCTGCAGCCACTCAGCGTGCACTTCACTCCGTCTTAATTCAGGTCTTTGCACTTCAGTTATTTACACATGCGCTGCTACTTTGTGTTAGCTTTTTCAAGTGGTAGCTTCAGCCTAACATGCAACGAGGAAGGAAAAAGAACAGAAGAAAGACCAAAATGTCTGGTTTGTGCTTGGGATGCCAACTTTACCTGTGTGAAGTTACAAAAACAGGATGCCACAAAAAATATGTATCGGTCGTTTTAAAGCAAAGCTGATTAATTTTTGAATCAAAATATTACAGGATTCTGAGATGTTCTCAGGCGCTTTGTTTTAAACGAAGGACAAAATAAAAATGTGTCAGTTCAGCGAGCTGGAACAGGCGTTGGCGTGTTTACTGAGGTTGAGATGTTGACATTTCTGTGAGTCAGGTGGCTTTGCAAAGACTTTTATTTACTCTGAATGTCTTAAATCCTGCACTCTAGTAAAATGAAAAACCTAACAGCAGCTATACTGTTAGGCAGGGAGTTTCAACTTAAAGATCAATAAACTGAAAATGAAAATTCTTTGGAAAATAAAGAAACTGTAACCTTCTTCCATCCTGCAGCTTCCTGTGTGACACTCACAGAGTTTTATAATTAGCTCACTCCGGCTGAAATGTTTTGAAGTGCAGGTCAAAGATTGATGTCGCTTCTGGGTCTGAAAAGTGAAGCCAGTGCAGAGCGTATTATTTCTAATGGCCAGCAGGGGGCGTCTCCTCTAATTGTAAAAACAAAACCCTATATTTGGATTTGTATGTATATGATTATTCTATATTTATTTCCTGATGAGTGCATCGTCTAAAACTCTGGTTTCAAGTTTTACTGAATACAACACGATGTTCATTTTGGAAATTATGGTCCCCTTTAAACTAAAACAGAGGATAAAGCCGGCTATGATTTACGGCACAGCTCTCTTGCGACTGTCAGAGCCACCTCAGCCCGAGGCTTCAAACACGATGCTGTCTTTTATATACAGTCTATGGAGCATCAGCACTGTGGAGAACAGTGAGATCTCATGTCAGTTTTTTGTTCTGTGTGTTTTCTGGATCGAGAGGCCGACGGGACTTTGAGGGTGAAGCTGAGCGGCTGCAGATGCTGCAGATTTGTGATCGGCTGACAGAGTAAAAGCAGCTCGATGAGACGTTAAGGCAAAAAAACATTCTTTGGCAAAACAAGAGAAAACTAAAGAAACATCACACAAACATGTTTGCCTGCTGGTGGGATAAGAACGTGCGGACGGCCCGGAGACTGTTGTCCACCTCTACACACACACACGCACACACACACGCACGCACACACACACACGCACACACACACACACACACACAGAGAAACACATGCAGTAAGACATGAACACTGAATCAACACACAGCTGAACACAGACACGACAGAGTAAGGCAGTTACAGACGGACGCACGCCATAGATATGTTCATTATGCTTGTTATTACACACTTTGGTCATTTAAAATAAACTATTCTGTAGATTTTATATGTCTGCAGTTTTACAAAATACATTTTCAGATTTTTACGGTTTACGAGCAGCTTTGACAGAATAAATACACACATTCAGATTCGAAGCAAAGCAAAGAACTCTGTCAGAAAAGCTTCTATCAGCTCAGGTTAAAGGGTGGCAGCAGGTGGAGGCCTTAACACTAGCATCCCCTCTGTGCAGCAGCGCCCCCTGCTGCTGTCTGCAGTTGGGTTTTACAATCTGCACCAGAAAATTTGCCTCAACCAGCAACTGATTAAAGGACATTTAAAGGGAAAAAAAACCTCTGAATTTGTGAAGGTATTTGATTAGTAACAAATCAACATTAAACAGGTAAAATCAGGCCCAAGTCAGCAGCTGCAGAGAGGGGTTTGAATGCACTTTGCTACAACCAAGGACCAAGGATTATTTTTATTGTTTTATTCATAATCTGTGATTATATTGCACTCACTATGTCACTTATAACTCCTTCACTTTGTAATAAACTACATAAAATATGAAATTGTCCTCCAACTTGTAGTCAAATGGACTTTGTTAATGTCCATCTGCAGCAAGAATATGCTGATACGTGATTACGTAGTCATAAATTGCAGATTTGATCAATAACACACAGATTTTCCTACACAGACCTACAGCAGAGCAGCAGCGAGACTGAGAGCTGATTCTGTCCATGAGGCCACACAGAGATCAGACGGTTCACGTACAGACTCAAACAGACAGTGAAAGGATCAACTAAAGAAGTTTGTCTGCAGGACTTTCTGACAGAAAGACAAAGGCCACTTTGACTTCACGGCCCTGGTCGTGCTTTTAAAGTTACTTATAACTCTCTCCCTGTTTGCCATCCACTCTCAGACATCAGGATAAATAAAGCTGGCAAACATGTTTATGAGAGAGAAGAGCTGACAGGAAGCTGCATATTTAATCTTTACTAGAACGCTGATGTTTAAGGTGCCTCGGTTTTATGCCCACTGTGAGGACATCCATCTGTGGTGCTAGCGGTAGAGCTTTGTCTGATAATCACTGGGTTGGCAGGTTGATTCTAGGCTTGAGTCCCTCCGGATGGTGAACAGATAGTTAGTGTTTTGTGGCCTCTCCACTTTTAAAATGAATCAGAAAGCCTTGAAGGGAAACTTCTCTTGGCTCTGGACTTAGATGTTGATTAGCCTGCCACTAAAAATAGCTCCAAATAAATACACTATGTCCTCCTGTTTATCTGATAAAACTACAGAGAGCTTTCTGAAGGAATTACCAAACCTTTTCAGAAAGCTTTAAGGCTTCAGCACTGGGCTCAGAGCTGAGAGCCGCAGACTGAGAAGAAACGATCCTGATGAAACAGCAGCAGGAACTCAGCTAATTCACTCAATCATGTCCAAAAACTACAACCACGTGGAGCTTTGGAGTACCATCAGTCTGACCCCTTTACCCTGCTTTGAGGTCAAAAGACAAAACTCTGCATTTTTGAGGAAAATGAAAAGGCTAAAGAGGCGGAGACAGGAAGCTGAAAGCCACGAGAGACACATAAACACACAGCTGCTTTGAGTCTGAACATGAGATCTGATAAAATCTGTAACATCACACCGTTCACCTGCCTAACAGTCACCTGAATCTGAACACCTGTCTGCACCTGTGTCGGCTGGTGACGCGCAGATCAAAAGCAGCAGGTGACCTCTGACCTCTGCAGGTTGGTCACATGGAGCTCAGGCTACAGGAGAGAAGATCGGACCTGCTAAGAGGTGCAGCTGTGGGAGGATGGATGATGAGCTAGTTTCCTATTGGACGGCCTAACAGGAAGCACATCACCTGATGTCTGTGAGTATCCTGAAGCTGCTGATTGGTGGAGTCCAGCCCTGCTCTGCAGGTGGCTGATGTTCCACTGATCTGGCATCTGCTGTTACAGTTGGGTGGGGCCTCTGCTGTGAGGCTCAGGAGGGGGCGATGTCACCAGGCTCCTCAGGTACACACAGGGGGTCCTCCTCCTCCCAGAGCCAGGGGCGGAGCTAGGTGGCGGAGGTGGAGGCGGCAATGGCCCGGGGGGCTTCAGGGAAGACATGAGCGGCTGCATCTCCGCAGCCACTCCCCCTTCCACGTCCTCTTCTTCTTCCTCCTCCTCCTTCTTCTTGTCTGGGAAGAGGAACGAGCCCTGAGACACCTGAGGTCCGATGGAGAAAGTGCTGCCCGCTGCGCTGCCGGGTGGCGTGTAGGAAGCTGGGCGGGGTCCACCCAGCCTGGAGAGGGCGCTCACCCGTGGGTGGATGGGCTCAGCAGGGGCCGGTGGGGAAGAGATGCTCTCCAGAGAGGAGATGCTCTGGTTCCAGGCCTGCTGGAGGTCCACTGGGATGATCTTTGTGGCCTCCAAAGACACGCAGGGGGGAGGCGAGCCCAGACTGCCTTTCCACGGCAAATGACTGTCCTCACTGGTTGGTGAGGAGGGTGCGGGTGGTGGTGAGGGCGGTGCAGGTGGTGGTGGTGGTAGTAGCGGAATTTGACACCCTTCCAGAGCTGCTGGCACTGAAGGATGAGACACAACAGGGGGATAGTTACTGAGCAGCGAGGCTTGAAAGACTTAAAGGTTCACACTCTAAGAAAAGGAGGAGATTCTGATTCTGCTTTTAGTTAGTCATGTGACTTTAATCAGACGTTCACCTCAGGGACTGCAAATCAAAGATGGATGTAGCTTCTGGATCCAATAAGTAAAGCCAAGACTGAAGTGCCCAAAATCTGCAGTCTTCCTAGCAGCCAGCAGGGGGCGACCCCTCTGTTTTCTACAAGAAGTCTGGCTCAGTTAAAGTCTATGAGAACATGTCCCTAAAACTCACTTAATCTGTTAGCTCAGTAAACACTTCCTGATCACTTCACAGCTTTATTTGCCTGTTCAGTTCATTTTGTGAATGCAACATGATTTTAATTTTGTAATTTATGGTCCAAGGGCCGCTGTCCTGCAGGTTTTAGATGTGTCCTTGGTCCAACACAGCTGATTTAAATGTCTAAATGACCTCCTCAACATGTCTTGTAATGTCCTGGTAATGAAATAATCATTTGATTCAGTTGTGTTGACCCAGGGTGAGATCTAAAACCTGCAGGACACCGGCCCTTGAGGCCTGGAGTTGCCCACCCCTGCTTTAAAGCATGTCTTCCTTCGGATTAATAAGTTGCTACATTATGAGCTTACTGTGTCCCTCTGTCTGCCACTCCACTCCTCACTTATTACATCCAGATTCACACACACAAGAGAGTTTGAGGTCCACTGAGTTTTTGAGTGACACAGTGACGTTTTACCCGATTTGGGTCGCTGCTTTGGCGTCTCGGCCTTCCGAGCTATGAAGGTGATCCCGACGTCTTCGTCTTTCTCTGGATCTGAATGTTCAGCTTTGTCCTCCGTCTCCACGGGAACAACCACCGGATCTGAACACAAAGACAGAGAATCACGTCTGCTGATAGGTGGAGACATTAAAATCCTCTCTGATGGCAGAGGAATCTTTCCTTAGACGTTCAGAGCAGATGTGTGGATGCGTTGGTAAGTAGAAAGAGCCCGCTGAGGCTGCAGCGCGCTCTCTTTATTTGCGTTACCTTTGTCCTGCCAGCTGACGTTACGTCTGGGTTTATCGCTGCCGTCCTCCTTGACGTCGGATCCTCGCCGCTGTTGAAAGGGGAGAGAGCAAACGCAGTGAGCCACAACAGGAAGCAGCCGGCCTTCAATCAGCAGTCCTTCGTGACAGACAGCGGTAAAAGCCTCTGCGCTGTAATCCACCAACCGTTTCACAGTCTCAAATGTCATGTTACAGTTAAACAGACTGACGCAGGGATCCATGTGCACGTTTAGACATCTTTGTGAGGACAGAAAATTGGATTGCTACTATACTTGTGGGGACAAAGTGCCCGTCCCCACAAGTTTAAGACTCAAAATCTCTTTAAAACCTTTAAACGTTGTCTCTCTCTTTCATCTTCCAGCTGCGTCACTCAGTATGAAACGTTTACAAAAGTCTAAAATATAGATTTCCTTGGACCCGTCCAACGACCGATCCACCACGTGTCCATAGTAATCTGCGGACCGCACCGTGTCATTTAGAGGGCTGTTAGTGGTAAAATGGGATTCTTTGTGAAAACAGGTTCACTCCAGAATGTCTTTTTCTTTCTTTGTTTTTAAGAAATAATCCAGTCATTTTCTGTCCGTCTGGTTCTTTCTGTTTACTGAGCTTTCCGCACAGGTAGTCCGCTGCATCATGCCTGCATAAATAAAGCTGAATGAATAACTCGCACCTCCATAATCAGCTTCGCCCACACGACACAAACAGAGAAATTTCGCCATCCAGCTGATCCGTCAGCCTCTCTGTGATATTATGGACCTGAGCTGGAAACTAGCAGGACTTTACTGAGCTTACAGAAGATATACACCCAATAAAAATGCTCGATTTGGAGCAACGGTGAGAACAGATGCAGGTACTGCATGATGTGCACTTTAAGTCCCAAAACAAGCCCAGTGAGAGCAGAGCAAAGCCAAGCTTTAAACAACTGATGGGGTGATCGTGGCTCAAGAGTTGGGAGTTCGCCTTGTAATCGGAAGGTTATGGTTCTCGGTCGTTGTGTCCTTGGGCAAGACGCTTCACCAGTTGCCTACTGGTGGTGGTCAGAGGGCCCGGTGGCGCCAGTGTTCGGCAGCCTCGCCTCTGTCAGTGCGCCCCAGGGTGGCTGTGGCTACAACGTAGCTGCCATCACCAGTGTGTGAATGTGTGTGTGGATGACTGGATGTGTAAAGCGCTATACAAATACAGGCCATTTACCATAACCGATCAGTGCACAATGAGACTCACTCATTTCACAACACAATGACACTGTTTGTCTTCATAATCTTTACGCATAAAAATTTTGCTGTGACACCAAAGGAAACATTTTCCAGCTACAGTACAGTAGATGTAGAAGTAGAAACACTTTATGAAGTACATCTACTGTACTGTATTTTCCTCCATCATCATCATCATCAGGAGTCATCTGATCGTTCCAGATCCATTCAGTCCAAACAGAGCAGGTCATGGGTTTTCTCTTGATTTAAAAAAAAATACATTGTTCAGAGCATGCTCAGAAAAGTGATTCTTAATCTCAAGCATTTCACTTCCTGGTTCATTAAAGGTGAAAAAAAAATCACAACCAAACTAGACAACCGCAAAAACCAGTCTGTAACGACAGCTGTTATTTCAGCATCACAATCATTCTGTTTAACAAGAAAGACCGAGGACCCTGGGACCGACTAAATCCTGGAACAGTCTAAAAGCTGTTCCTAAAAAACTGGCGTCTGGTGCACTAAGCAGAACTTTATGTTTTCTCTGGACTTTGGTTAAAGCTTGTTTCGGTGACTGATGCGTCTCACCTTTTTCAGGCTGCGTTCCTTCTTGTGGCGTTTGTATCGGGTGGATTTGAAGGTCTCCATGCGGCTCCTCATGTTCCTCTGAAACACCTCCCGGTCCTGGCGCTCCTGCTCCCCCAGCGGCATGAAGTGACGACTGTAGTGGGACTGATACTGAACACAGAGGACACCAGCCTCAGCCTCACGCACTCAAACACATTTCATTTCCCAGTGAGACCTGCTCCCCTGTCCTGATCTTCTTTAAAGATCTCAATAATGACTTTAAAGACCCTGAAACATCTTGAGTGCCCTCCAACACAATCTCCACAACTTTAAGAAACCTTGGGGCTCCAAGAAGGGAAAAACTTACCCGTCTCCTGGGTTTGTACAGGTTTCCAGCGAGGACATGGTGCGTCTCCATGTCCTCCTCCACTTTGGCTCCAGGAATGTTATCGATGACCTGGAGGTCCAGACACACACCGCTGCCGTTCTCACGTCTGGAACAGACAAACATCAGCGAGCATTCAGGCCAGTCAGAACTGAAAAGCTCACAAAGAGTTTGATAATTCACTTATCAAAGGGCACAGGGTGAAACCTGAAACTTTTATGAGTCCGGCAGGGCAGATTTTGCAGTCATGTGACTCACAGATAGTTTGTGACGTTGGTGACTTCGGGGAACGAGGCTCTGCTGGCCATCGAGGGCAGAGACAGTCTGGCTGAGGTCAGGACGTTCCCACCCTACACACACACACACACACACACACACACACACACACACACACACACACACACACACACACACACACACACACACTCTTCAAAACATGTCTTACTGCAGGTGCACTACTTGCAAATCACCTGGTGGTACAGTTTGGTGGTTCAAACGAAGCGGTGACCTCCACAAAATCAAATGAAACCAACAGCGAAGCACCAAAACTTGCAGTTCCTTTAATGACCACCAGAGGCCCCAGCACTCAGTCAGTCATAAACAGTATCCAATCTGACACCCTCCTCATTTGTTACAACCCACAGTTAATGTTATTGTAAACATTTTTGTGGTTTTCTGACAGGCAAAGGGACATTTCACCCTGAAGTCAAATTAACAGGAGCCACCTGAGGAATTCCAAGCATGTCCCACTGGGAGGAAGCTCCAGGGTAGACCCAGAGTGGATATTCCCACCTGTTGTGCTGTTTATCCATCAAACTAAAAGTCTGTTTCCAGAAATGCTGACCTGGTTTCTAAGAAGTTTTCTGTAGGAAAAATGATAAAGTTACTGAATTTTTAAATGCTGCGTATGGATTTTTAGCGGTGGAGATTTTTGTGCTCTCCTAAAAACATATGATGGATCGTCATATAATAAAAAGGCTGTCTCGTTCCTGTTTTCCTCATAAATCTGGTCCAGGGGTTTTCCTCGTCTCAGCTGGTGGGCTGATAAATAAAACTCACCTCTGCTCTGACTCTAATGTCGGCCTCACGGGGGGACTGAGCGTTAGCCTGGAGGCCCCTCACTGTGTTTCAGGCTGATTTATTAAAACGCTCAGCTTGTGCAGGTGCGGGTCAGACTGTTTGTGTTTCACTCTGCTGACCAGGAAAGTTCACAGTCGTGAAAGGAGACGCCAACAAGTCCAAAATCAGAGCCAGCTCAGTCTGAGAACACTGAGACAGAATTTAAAGGAAGGACCTTAAAACTGGAAAATTTTCAAAGCCATAAAAGAGACGATTTCATGTCTTTTCACAGGCAATTTATCTCCAAAGGTGGGAAACTCTTTTGTCAGAGAGGTCAGTGTAGTTATTCTTCTTCTTCTTTCAGCTGGTTCCTTCAGGGGTCACCACAGCAGATCATCTGCCTCCATGTCACACATTCCCAGCATCCTCTTCTGTCACACCCACGCTCTGCACATCCTCCTCCTCTGAAGTCTTCCTCTTTTCCTCCTGCCTGTTAGCTCCATCTCCATCCTCCTTATATATCGCTCTCCCTGCTCTGCCTCTGTCTCTGATGTACTCATTTATAATCCTGGTCCAGCTCGGCCTCCATCTCCAAACCACACATCACAGCAGGTCTCACTGCCATCCTGTAAACCTTCGCTTTCACACTTGCTGCTGTCTTCTGTCACAACTCAACTCTGACACTCGTCTCCACCCACTCCACCCTGCCTGCACTCTCTTCTTCACCTCTCTCAAGCACCGTCCTCTCTGTTAATCACAGCGTTAAACTAGAACAGGAAAATTTTTTTTATAAAAAAGCAAGTAGAGCAGAATGAAATAAAACAGAATAATACAAAATATAGTGTGTCAATAAGTAAAAGCTAAATAAAATAATACAATGAAAGATAACATTCCTGAATGAAATAAAAGTTCATAGAAAAAAAATCATTTTCTAAATATTTTCAAATTATATTTTCAAAGTAAAAACAAATGATGCTGTTTTCTTAATGCGTCTGGATTTGTACGAACTGATGCTCAGGGATCGACGAGTCTCTGTCATATTTTGAATGTTTCTAAAGTGTCGTCTTCCTCCTACACACAGCAAACCTCTGTCAGCTTCACACTGAAGCCTACTGACTCTAATTCTTGGTTTAGTTCTCCACCTGGTGGCTTTCAGAGGAACTGACAGAGACGGGACGTCATCGCTCATCGGTCCATGAAATATGCAAGTCACTGTCAGCAGAGAGGGATTATACCTCGTCGTTTACGGGCACGTGTGTGGTTCTCTTTATGAATCTGGTCCCTTTCATTTTCATTTTCTGAAAGTTTTCAGTGTTGGCAAAACCAAAAGCCATAACTGACTTTCATACATGTTATTGATATAAAACTACGATAGATGTAAAGCTGACACGCTTTAAAACTCTCTCGATGTGACAGTGAAGGACTTGCTGGCTGCTTTCCTTCTTTACACTTAATGTTAGTAATGCTTGGATGGTTTTTCCGACCTGGTCGATGACGCTGATGGCGTCTCTGATGTTGATCTTCTGATAAGCCTCCCACAGTTCACTCTTCCTGTAGACGGACTTCCTCAGCAGCAGCTTACTCAGGTAGTTCTTGTCAAACTGCTCCCACCTGAGCTCAGACAGGGCGACAGGTATGAAACACTTTGTCTCTGCAGCTTCCTCTGATGTTGCTGTAACATTGCAGTGATGTCGGGGACACTCACTTGTCTCTCCAGTGGTGATATCCCTGCAGTCCTGCGATGTCCTCCACCGCAGTCAGAATGTGGTCGAAGGCCTGGAGACAAAACATTAATGAGAAGGGCGACGGTGAAGAAGGTGAAGAAGAAGAGGAAAGGGGGAAGAAAAAGAAGTCACCCTCTCGTGGATCTCCTCGTTGATGGTAGGCTTCCTGTTGGTGGCACGAGGAACTTTGAGCCACTTCACCAGCGGTTTGATGGTCAGACCCTGATGACGAGAGAAGAGTCTCAGAGAGCTTCTGGTCAAAAGTATGTGGACACCTCCCCCAGGACCTTCTCTATTGCTAAAGTCGTGATGGCACTTCCAGTCTAGCATTTTAATCTCAAAGAGACATTTACCATCGAGGTGGCAGCAAACCCACCAAAACAGAGCCATCTATCTTCGCTGTACACGTGTCTGAATCCATTAAAGGTGGATTTACCAGCACTGGATTCTCCTGTGATGGAAGATTTAGTGGAATTTTCTTTTGCTTTTCTAAATATTCCTGAGCCTTGTAGCAGTGTTTTTGCCTTCTGGTGCTTCTTTTTGTACATATTAGATGAATTTAATGTATACTTTATTGATCCCTGTGGGGAAATTCCTCTCTGGATTTAACCCATTCACTCTATATAAGTATAAGCACTGATTCTACGACATTACAGTGGAGCTAAAACTGGTGCAATGTAGCCCTGCCTCATGTCTCAGCCCCCCAGAAGACTCACAGCCTCTGAAGCAGTGTTCCAGTTTCTTTTACTGTTTCTCTAAAACAGCTCATGAACTTGAGAAGTGATTTGGTCATAATCCAGAGATGAGTCAGCGTTATCCACGTCTAAGTCACGTTTTCGTTATTATCTAAGTGATAAACCACCATCTGTTGCACTCAGACGGTAACTCATTAACAGAAGACATTTGTGGGAATCACCACCGTCTGCTGAGGTCCGTGATTCATGATGGGAATCAAAGGTCCTTCAGCCTCAACGTCAACTCATGACTTACACCAAAGTATACTCTTTAGATTTAGTGTTTAGAATAGAACAGAATAGACTAAACAGACGCTAACTCAGTTGGCTGCTTCTGATTCCAGGGGATCCTTTTAGCAGGAAATGCTTATTCTATCTAAATTAAGATGATATCAAACACATGCATGTGTGATTAACACCTAAGATGATGGAAGGATGAATCTGTGAGTCCTCCTAACAGCCTGAAGCAGACACAGTTAATGCTGGGTCCTCATTTTGATTGGTTGCTTTGCAGTTGACTCCGTTGGGTGACTTATAATGATGGTGAGAAGGCCTTAAATGGGTTTTTTTGGAACCCAAAAACAATTCCTGTTTGTTATCTGCAGAGGCTTCGAAGCACACTGAGTGCAGCATGAAGGACAGGGATGGTTGGACCTGCTGCTAAAATCTGTTTCACTAAAACTTCCAAAAAATCCACGTAAGAAATAAGGTATCAGCCGAGTCCGACTTTCCTCCAATTTCCTCGATAATTTCACCACTGAATGTGAAATTAAAGGCCACTTTATAACATCGACAAACTCGTTTCTGTTTTTTTAAAACACTTAACTTGTGACAGATTCCAGGTCTGACACAGATCAACAAGCGAGTCAAATTTCAGTCAGTCAGCAGCCAGTTAGTGAGAAAAACAGAAAAATGGCTGAAGCGAACAGACGCTAATCGGTCAAATTTAAGGGGGCAGGGGAGCAGGGCAACCTCAGGTCGCCCTTTAGCCACGCCCCTGCTCCCATCTGTGCAGAATAGTGTAACTCACTGGTGTCAAACTAAATTTAATCTGTGTAAAAGTCACGGCGTGGGTCACCTGACCTCACTCGTTTGCTCGTCTGTCTTTCATGGAGGGCGCTGAACGCCGTCATTCCTACCTGAAACATGACGGTGAAGAAGACGACCACGATCGTCGTTGCGACGAAGTAATCCTTGGCTTTGACTTGCTCGCCGTCTAGCAGTACCACCAGGGCGAACGCCACTGCTCCTCGAAGGCCGCCATATGACATCACCACCTGGTCAATCTTCTCCAGTGGCACGAGGCGGAAGCGGTTCAGGACCCAGGTCTGACCAACCACACCTGGAGAAGAAAGGACGACAGTTTCACCTTTGTGCTGCATGAAATATCTTAATTTAAGGGTGGAGAAGATTCGACATATTTTCTGGATTCAATTTAAATTCTGCGCGCCTCCTTTTAGCAGGGAGAGGTGGAGCAGGAGGGGGAAAAGCCTTAAAGGTTAAAAAGGAGGTTTTTCTCTGTCTGATACGAGTGTGACATTTGAGCGTGCTCAGTTAAAGATCAGCCATGCAAAAGGTCACCGCAGGAAAAGCAAACAGAAAAGGACAAAGCTGGTTTATTCCATCAGCGATCATCGAGCAGATGCTCCGTATTTTTCTGCTTTTCTGTGAAGCCGCCGTCTCCTCGCACTCTGAAACATATCCTAGTAAGATGCTGAACTATTTTAAGACACGATGGAAACCGACTGACCGACAGCTCTGAAAATTAAGATGAAGACGAGGGTGCAGGACACCAGGCCCGTGTCCCAGGCCCACTTTGACTTGTCCACAGCTGAGATGCCCAGGAAGATGAAGATGATGGTCTCTGCGATGCTGGCCAGAGTCTTCATGGTGTACTTCACCGTGGTTCGAGACTTCTGGGAAATGTTGGCCTCCACATATTTGTTGGCCCCGATGCCACAAAAGGTCATGCTGAGATGTGACAAAAAGACAAAGTGAGACATGCTGTAAAACTTAAAATCAGACCAGAGTTGATACAAAAGATGGATGGAAATGTTTTTGTTTTTGCAACCAGAGAAGTCGCCATCTGCTGATGATCAGAAAGAATGCAGATTTGCGACACCTTAGACCCAGAACCCGCTCCATCTGTTGTACACTGGTAGTTCTGATTTATAGAGGATGGACTTACGACAGGATGGCGGACAGGGAGAAGAGCTCGGCGGTCAGGTAGGCCAAGTAGACCATCAGGAAGACGAGGAGCGGCTCGATGATCCGGACTTTCTTGGTGAAGCGAGTGATGAAGCCCAAGATGACGGCAAAGATCAGACCCACCATAGTCCCCCCGATACTGACGATGAGGAAGGAGGCTGCAGGAGAGGAGGAGGACGTAAGTCACAGGACTCAGGTTTAAGTCAAAGTTTGATCCTTTCTGTGGACTCACCGACTCCTTTGAAGTAATCTGCTGTCTGCACATTCTCTGCTCCCACTTCCACAAAGGAAATGTAGACTTTATATAAAACCTGCAGAACACAGACAGGTTTAGACTGTAGGTGTTTGGAGGTCTGAGCCCACGGACGGTCTAATGTTTAGTGATCTGCGTCTCGGGAAAATCAGTTAAAGTGCAGGTGCTTAATAGCACCACAAGGTGGAGCCTCATTCTTTTTTTGTTATTTGGAGCTGGAGCGCTCACAGGCTAACAGAGGTCATCATGTATGACCAGGCAGCAACCTTTGACCCCGGGGCTGATAAATGAAGCCATCATGAGGTGATAAAAACTGTAGTTCCTTGAGTGGCCACTTGAGGCTGACTTCAAAAAGAGTCATTCCCCCAACAAATGGTTTCCATTTATAGCTAATTATTTTGTTTTGTTGTTTTTTGTATCTCACCTGTATAGATTTTGTTCACATTTAAGGACTGGCAGCCTCAGCCGGCAGTTCTCTGCTCAGCCTCACCTCAACTTAATTAAGTTTTTAATATACTCAGTGTCTCAGCAGTGTGGAGGTTCACACGTATTGCTTCACACGCAAAAGATTCCAGATTTGAAAGCAGGAGGTGACACAGAGCAGCCTCAGGGGTCACAGGCTGCTGCACTCCGAGTGTCAGCCCCGTGGGAAGGTTGTGTCAGGTGGGGCACGTGCTGCAAAAAATCTGCTCCCAATTATTGCAGCTTCATTTTCTGCGGCTTCCCTTTGGGAAACCTCTCAAGAAGTCTGTGCTGCAGTTTCTGTGATTTAAACTCTAATACAATCAAGATGAAGAAACATGTTGTTGCTGTTCTGTTCACTGCCAGGTCACCTCTGTACGGTGCATTTTTGAACGTACTGCCCAACACTAGTGATAACCAGCTGGATATCAGCTCACTTCACTGGGTTATATTGCTTTCTTTTTTATTGTCCTGCAGTGGAAACCCCCTCCCTGCTTTTCAAACACTGATTTCATGTCCTCTGCTCTCTAAGCTGATTCACACAGTATGAATCTCCACTTTATACCCACAAATAATCATTTCACAGCAGGAATTCCAGGCATTCTTACTGTTTACAGGACCTTAATGTGCTGCGTGACAACAGTAAATTATGGCGTGCGGCTTCGGGGAAGCATGCAGCACTCAGCTGAGCCTGAACAGTAATAACTGTGATGTGAAGCGATTGAGCAGCAGTAGTGAGCGGCCAGCCTGAGAAAATGAACTCCTTCCTTCGTCCTGTGCTTGCAGGTCATGGCTGCAGTGCTCCCACACTTTGGATTTTTCCATTTCTTGGTGGGATTAGCTCAGATTCGGAGTGCTGCTGAGGATTAGACAGTTGCAGTGTTAATCTCCTCACAACTGATTAATCTCAGCTTTCTCAAACAGTAAATGTGAGAAAATGTGAAGGTTCTGCTCTTCTGTCCTGGTCCGTGTTCATCACGCAGCTCTGCTGCTCCGATTCACCAGATTCTGTCTCTTCTCTGTCTCTCTTGATGTGGAGTAACATCGTAAATCAGCGGACCTGCTGCCGCTCAGACCGGCACCAGCACCCACACTCGACCTTTCACTGCCACCATCACTTCATACAAATGCAACAAGTGAAGTATGAAGGAAACGATATGTTCGCACAAACACGGCCCACAGTGCGTCCTTGTGTGCTAGTCATTGTTGACCTTGTAAGCCGCTCTGTTGCCACAGCAACACACCTGACATGATGAGGCATGTGTGAGAGCGTATGTGTGTGTGTGTGTGTGTGCAGCTCTGCCTTAACATATCATGTGTTTCTGTGCTGGTTTTACACCTACTGTGGGGACGTACGTCTGTTTGCTCAATTGTGCTCAATTTTAAGATGTGTTTTGAACAGGAAAATACTGTGTGGAGATGCACGTGTGTGTTGTTTATTTTTTATTGTAATTTAAGTTAGAAAATATGACCTTTGATATCAAGAACTGTTTTGCAAATGTGTCAGCAGAGATTTCACAGACTAAAAAGAAAGAAAAACACATACATACAGAAAATAAGTTTACACATGTATCAGAGTTTCTGGTGATATAATCATGATATAAAAACTTGTATTATTATTGGAGTCTTTCAGGATTGGGTGATAAGTTACAATTTTAACACCATCAGTAACAATAACCAGCTGGTGATTGTTATTGACGCATGTGTGCGTGCCACTTTCCATCCCCCGTCCCTTGTGCCTGACGGACTGTGTGTGGTTCTCACCACGGTGACGGCGTCGTTGACCAGTGACTCTCCAAACACGATGATGAAGAGCGTTTCATTGACGTGAACCTCCTCGAACACGGCCAGCACCGCCACGGGGTCGACGGCTGAGATCAAGGCGCCGAACAGCAGGAAGTCCAACATTTCGGCCTGCACGTGCTCATCTGCAGGGACACGCGGGAAATATGAAGAGACGGGACAACACAACAATAACAGGAAGTTTCCAGTTTTAAACGAAGCAACTTTAACATTTTAAAGGAAATTATTCTGCGCCACTGGTTCTCAGATGCTCGGCGAACTCTGTCAGTACTGTGTTTGCAATGATTACGAAATCTATCACAAACCAGTGAAGACAACAGAGAGTTCAGAAGAGAGTGCAGGTAGGGTGGAGTGGGTGGAGATGAGTGTCGGGGGTGATTTGTGACAAAAGGATAGCAGCAAGAGTGAAAGAGGAAGACCTCAGAGAGAACATGCAGGGGGCTGGTGTGACAGAGGAGGAGACGGAGGCAGGTGAGCTTCTGTGGGGAAGGAGAGGTGATATGTGTTCGTTTATTCGCTGTCATATATAAATCGTGCTCAAGAGTAGGAAGCATAACCACGACCATGATATACATGACCAAAGTAAGTAATGAGGTCAGCACACGTCTAAAAAAACCTGTGAGAAATGAAGAGTTAAAGGAAGAGGAGGTACAGCGGCTCGTTTCAGACAGAGGATGGACCGGAGGGACACACCGAAGCCCAACATGACAACATAAATAAGGACTATGTTGAAATTTGGATTACGGAAAGCTGCTCTCACTGAGTCCAGAAAATAACAATAAAGGTGGAAATGAGCACCATGAATCTCCTTTAGAGGCACTTAATGTACTGTAAATTTACTGCTGTGTGTTTGTCCTGAACAAATGCTGTTCGCTGGCACATTTAACTCAAATTTATTCACAAGTTATTTCTGTTTCCTGGAAAGAGGCGCTGCCTTAAAGACTAAACTCAGAGAACAACAAACTGATTGCTGTAAAGAGCTCGGATTGAGGGCAGACTATAAATTTACACAGAGGTGGGGCTATGCAGGACTGCAGATGCACACCTGTGACCTATGACCCCTGCACCCACAGCACTGACCTATGAACCCCAGCAGTTTGGCAGCGTACAGGGAGAACCCAGTGCAGAAGGCGTTCCACAGCGTTCCCACCACAGCGTATGTCAGGATGGCTCCCAGGTTGTCGAAGAAGAGCCTGGCCGGCATGAAGTATCCGGCATCACCCACGATGGTCGGCAGCAGGAAGAGGAAGAAGAGGCTGGGCTCTAGCTGGTATAGCTGCTTCTTATTGGCTATGAGGACGACCCCGCCCAGGACCAGACCCAGCAGAATCAGCATGCAGCTCTCTGGGACCACGGTGGTGAAGCGCTGGGAGAAGTGGAACACTGCAGGACAAGATGCACCGATTACAAAACAAGGCATGAAAAAGTTTGCATGACTTCGTTAAGTTTAATTATTTATCTGCTTTTCTTAATTTACCTTCTCTACCTTCTGTTTCCTGCAACAGCTCCTCTTTGTTCCTTCTGCTACTAAATCCTATGTCAGCTCTATTTTTCTCCACCTGCTTGGCTCCACAAACATCTGACTCTGCAGCTCCTGACTCGTGCTTCATTTTAGTCAGGTCTGCAGGTGTGAACACGGACATGTGTCGCACGTGTGCTGAGATGTGAGGAGGCAATTATTTGCTCTCTGAATTGTTGATATTTTTGCATTTGATGAAACACATAAACAAAAATCAGCGCTGCCATTGTAGCCTTGGACATGCAGTTAGGAATCCATCAAGGCCTGCGGTGAGTCACAACAAGACACACACACACACACACACGCTGGTGATGCTCCTCATAAATCAGGACACAGGGAAAAAACATCAAAGCCTGAACGAACATACTGTGTGCGTCTGTTTCCATGATGATTCATTTACACCAATCAGAAGGCTCTGCTCCATCAGCCAGGGCTGGATCACCATCCAGACAAACTGGGAGTCAGAGGAGCCTCTGACTTCCTCGTTATCATTTCAGTCGACATAATTTGATCAGCTGAAGCAGAATGAAGTAGAACTACAACAAGTCAGACGAACCCAGAACCTTCAACTGCATCATCATCATCATCATCATCATCATCATCATCATCATCATCGTGCTTCCTGAACATTCTGCAGACTTTGATACTGAACTTTTCCAACTGAAATAAGTCTTTTTAAACAGGGTAACTCTGCATTTTACTTAAGCTGGTCATCGGGATCAATGCGCCGTGTTCTCCGTGACCATGGATAACAGCGCTGGGTCATCCTCACACTGAATTCTCCACATACACACATGGAGCATCAGCTGTTTGCAGCTTTTAACTAGAATAAAATAACAAAACATGAACAAAACTTTAAATTTCATGTGTGAATGAGCTTTCTGCCTGACTCACATATATGAACGGATATGTGTGTGACGCTCTTACAGAAAGCAGTTCAGTTACATGGTGTACTCGTACACGACTCTGTGCTCTGGATAACAGATAGCAGAGGAGGCACAACAAGAGGAGCGATACAGTCCTTCAGCTCACTGTAAAGAGCGTTGCAGAACTTTTCTAATTTTTCTAACCAACATCATAAGATAACGTCTGTCGATCTTTGAGCTTCTGGGTTTGTGTCTTAACACTTTAAAACCTGAACCATGAAATAATTACTTAGTTTGTCAAACAGAGTGTTAAATTAAACTTTCTGACAATTTAATTAACTATTTATGGAAGCCCGTTTCCGCCACTAAATAAAAACAAAACAGCTAGTATCCATAACTCGAAATTTCGAGTTATTTTTCTCGAAATTTCGACTTATTAACTCGAAATTTCGAGTTATTTTTCTCAAAATTTCGAGTTAGCTCTGCCAATCAAAAATATAAGTGAATGAGGTCGCTTTCTTGTTACCCGGAAGCATATGGCGCAGAGGAACGCACACTCAAAAACGGATCCCAACAAACTGGCGCTTTGGCGAGTACGTTTTCTGATAGTAACACCATGTGATTCAGCTAATAACAGGGATTTCATCATTTGTGAAGCCAGGCTGAAAACACTCAGCAATCTGTGCATTCACGACTGGATGTAATACCGGTAGCTTAGCTGTAGCATTTGTAGCTGAGGGCTTCAGCTTCCGGGTAACGAGGAAATGACGTCATTCACGTAGATTACTGATTGGCAGTGCTAACTCGAAATTTCGAGTTACTTTTCTCAAAATTTTGAGTTAATAAATCGAAATTTCGAGTTAATATGTCAAAATTTCGAGAAAGTAACTCGAATTTTGAGAAAATAACTCGAAATTTTGAGTTATGGATCCATTTTTTTTTTTTTTTAGTGGCGGAAACGGGCTTCCATAACTATTTGTTTGCATATACTGTACGAGTTTTAATTTGTACCATTTTTATTGCAATTTATTTTGTTTTTTGGGGGAAAGACACACAAATGATGTAAAAGTATCAAAAACTCAAATTCTCATGATACACTTTACATTAAAGGCTTAAACTTTTTAATAGCCAACAGCAGACGACTTCTCTGGTTGCAAAGAAAGACGTGTGAGTGTGTAGAAGTTTAAGGGAAACGTTATTCTACTGCCTCTGTGAGCTATGACTCCAGCGAGCGCTTTTCTGATTATTATTAGTTAGAAGTATGATTGGATACGAGTGAAGTTACTCTCGATTTCTCAGTCGGATCTGCCCGGGTTTCAAACTCCAATACACCAACTGGGAAAACACTCATTTTGAAGCTTTATATCAGGACTTAACAAACGATGACCGTGGTCATATTTTTTATATGCTATGCTCAATAAACTAACTGCTGTGCATTCAATGAACACATTTAATAAACTATAATTAACAAATAAAATGTAATAAAATAACAATGCAGCCCATAAATGTTGAGTAAAGAAAGAGCTCGTTGTCTGATCAACATCAGTCTGAAATAAAATCCTAGATTTTGGTGCTTGACGCTTCATTGCTTGTTTCAAGAGAAGCATGTTTAATATTTGCTTTGTACAGTAGTACACACACACACACACACACACACACACACACACAGCCGAACCACCTACACACCAGACGCACAGCGAGGACAAAAAACACTGAGAACATTCAGCTGCTCAACATGACGTCCAGACATGGCCATTTATACACCACACATCCAAAGCAGCTCTGAAAACAGAGACTGACAGCGTCTGAGTCTGATTCCTCAGAGCTGCAGAGCTCCACCATTAAAACTCATCCCTGAGGCTTGTCTAAGGAGCTTGGAAAGAAAAGCGTCTGGACTTCTTTAGGTTAGGTCCAGCTTTTCTTTCCAAGCTCCTTAGACTACGATGACCTGGATGACTGAGAACCTTCACAGACATCGCTGAGGCTTCATCACCATCAAGCTACACACATACGGTGGTTTATTCTGACTCACTGCAACATGAATCGCCCCTCTGCCAAATAAAATCTAGAGCAACAAACACTGATTCATCCACTGCAGAAAATAGTCCCCAAAATGGTCTATTAACTCCTAAATGATAGTGAACAGTCTCTTAAAGAAATGACTGAGCCTAAAGTTTATATATCTGTTATGGAGGTTTGACTTTTGAAGATCAAAAGCTTAAAAGTTTTAGCTTTAAGAATGTTAAAAGACACCAGGAAAGAGCACATTTGTCTGAGACCGTCTTCAGTGTCGGATTAACCCACCCGTGGCGCTCTGTGAGCCTGGAAGAATCTCACAGTGACAGGAAACGGGGAATTTAACAGTAGATGCTTGTGTTCGGCTTTAACAACAGGAAGAACACGCAAGAGATCACCAGACCTGCTGATTTATGTCTAAATGATCTGAATGTGTGCAGCCAGCTAGAACAGAGCCACAGTGTGTGTCTGTGTGCACGCATGTGTGTGTCACTAACATTACCACATTAGTAAGCAGTATGTATAGCATGTGCGTACTATTGTCTTGCAGTGCAGTGACTCACCAGCAGCTTGGGAAGTATTTATGTCAACAGGTATTCCTCATGTTGTGGGGACTTAAATGTGCAATCATGCTATGGGGACGAGTCATTTTAACAGGGACGAAAGCGTCAAATTTTTAAGGTGAATGCAGCATTTAATGTTCGAGATTGTCTCCAGGAAGTGAATGAGAGTCATGGAAACATGGCTGTGTGTGTGTGTACCTGTTCAGACGTTTTTGTGAGGACCAAAAATTGGAACCTTACTATACTTATGGGGACCAACAGTCTGTCCTCACGAGTTTGAAGGCATTTCTGAGATTCAAAACGTGGTTTTAGTGTCAGGGTTACAATTAGGTTATGCTTAGGTTTAGGCATTCATTTCGAAGGTTAAGGTCAGAGTTATTGTAAGCGGCTAGGGTAAGTGTTATGTCAATTAGATGTCCTCACTAAGATATCAAAACGAGAATGTGTGTGTGTCAGTTAAAGTCCTGCTGCTCTGAAACGTTCTGAAACACTGAAGCTTTCGAGGATCGAGGTTCAAAGGTTTCTTTGTTCTTTTCACATTTTAATACTACATAAAGTTTATTGTTCATTACTATTAATGTTTAGCAGACGTGGCCAGTTCTTGGCTGATGAACAGACTCATCAACCCACTCATCCAAGCACACACGCCACATAAGCGACCTCTTACTCTACCTACAGGGACTCCTTCAGTTGTGTCAAGATGGAGACATCTTGGGGAAACTGGGGTCTCCTCCGGGATATGGACCCAGGACCTCAAGAAACCCAAAGATTAAGGATCATTCCTCTACGCTCTTCTTTCATCTACTCCTGTGCTTGTTGCTCCCTGTCAGTGGGACCCTTTCCAGCTGAAAGTGGGCTCTAACAAGATGCTGAGGTGCTGGGGTAGCACCGGTTCAACAGGATGCAGCTGATATTGAGCGGGTAGTAAGCTACTTGCCCCACAGGTTCAGGTTTCGCCAACTAAACTACTCTGTTGTGGAGAAAAGAAGCACTCACTTTAATATTGGGCTTTGAAACTCTTTGAAGTGTATTTAGGCAGCAGTGGGAGTCCTCTTGTGGTATATGCCAACCACAATCCTCTTATTTTTGCACACTGTAGAGAACACAGATCAGCACATGATGAGAAGGTGCTCATTTTAACAGCTCTGCCAGCTGGATGTCCAACATTATGTCTGTTTAGTTTTTTTTTTATTTTGGGAGTTTTCTTCTTCAGTTCTCTTAAAAGTGCTTTTTAGGTACCAAGCTGCTGAGAACAGAATTGGTGAAGGTAATCTTAGTATCTTCATAAATACATTTGTTAGTCTTAATGACTGAAGTAACAGCTGGTGTCACTTTTGCTATCTAATCATAACAAAACAAAACCAGCCATATTTCAGACAGAAAGGGTGCAGGTCGAAGCAACAGCTTCGGTACACCTACCCCTCATATTACACAGTTTAACCAACCGTGAAGTGATTGCTACGAGTCATTACGTAGAAGAGTCAGATAAAAATTTATGTCCAGAAACAGACATCAATAGCTGAAACGTGCTGTCAATGTTAAAAACTGTTAAATCTGAACATTTACAGTGATGCAAAACCAACAAATACCACCAATACTACTGATAATAATAAATGTTATACTTAATATTATGTTGTACAGCACTGATTTATTGTTGTGGCCTCATTTATCTGGAGTCTTAATTTCTTTTTATGAAAACAATATAATGACTGATTCTGTTCATGTTTTATTCACTAAATATGATTTTCTTATTTTGAACTTGGTGATATCTCAGTTTTCTGATCTCGCTTCTTTTTATGACCTCCATTTATCGTCTAATCTAATCCCCAAGAAACTAAATGTGTTTTATTACTTCGACAACTTGTTTATCATGTGAAGATTAGTTTTATTTCTGTCTTCTGTCTGGGTGGCTCATTTTTAAACTAAGCGAATAATCAGAAATAATCAGATAGATATAAATAAAAGTTGTTCAACACTGGATTAATTAACATGAAAAGAAGGCGCTGTATGGAAGGCCTCAGGTTTGACGATTTCCTTTGGGTTTCTGTAATATTACTTAGAAATCCAACCTTTATTAAAAATGTACACAGAAGAAGAACATTTCATATGCAACCAAAATCTTAAAAAGCTCAGTTATTTTAGTTTGTACAGATGCCATTTGATTAAACTTGGTCTTTTATCGAGTTGTTCAGCATGTACAGTGACTGATAAAGATTTCATAGGAGAACTGTGAGGCTAAAACCAGCAGTTAGTTCTTCCTCCTTATCTAAAACTCCAATCATTACTTTCAAACTCAGAAAATATTTTAAACTCTTGTTTTGTCGATTACAAAAGTGTTCATTATCAGAGAAAACTATAAAAGAAGGAAATTATCCCAAGCTGAGTAGGAGACCCCACTGGGGCATACTGCTAAAATAGCGTGGTCACTTGTTGGTTAATATTATTAGTAAAATATTACAATTATTGGCAGTTATAAGTGTCTTCGTTTTAAAAAAGAAAATATTTGTTACTTATTTTTTCAACCATTTAATGAATTAAGCCATCAGCTCAAAGTCACCATCAGTAATGAGCCTAATTCTTCTTTTAAAGTTGTTCTAAAAACCCTGGTAACAATCAAACAAAAAAAAAATCATTTACTTTTGCTTTTCTCTACCATTTTTTAAAATTATTATTATTTTGGTAGCTGACAATAATCAGGGTTAGAAACATCACCAATGATTTAGACATCAGTGTTTACTATATCAAAAATGGGGTGGGTTCGGGGGGCCCAGCAGGAACTTTGTGGCCCGTGGCTCCGCAGCAGGTGATTCCGGCAGTGGCTGCAGCCATTCCCTCACTCTCATTAATAAACTTCCAGTCTGGTTCCAGCTGCAGTAAGGAGACCAGTGAAGTTCCAGTCTGTGTACTGGTGCTGGGAAACAAACACACACAAACACACACACACTTACAGATCTTGGCCACGCTGGCCACCAGTAGCCAGATGGCGATGATGTACGGGGTCTGGACGTAGCTCCACTCCCACTGGACCACCCGGTACCCGCCGCCGTGATGATGATCATGCTCCCCTGCGTCTTCCTCCTTTCCGGTGCCGGTCGGCTCCTCTGCAGCGGACCGGGCCAAGGCGACGCCGGGCGCCCCGTATTCCGCCCCGGGCTGCGGGAGGAGGAGCGGCGGGGCGGAGGGAGAGGCGGGGACCGGTGGAGAGAAGCCGAGCCCCGGCCCCCGGAGCGGCGGAGCGCCCGTCCCGGGCAGGTCGGCGGCGGCGGCCGGCAGCAGGAGCAGCATCAGTCCGAGCGGCAGCATCTCGTCCCCGGAGCTCAGCGGGCGGACATCCTCCGAGTCTTTATATACACACCGGGACACGGAGAGGACGCGGAGCGAGGCCGGGAGCCGGTTTACAACATCAACAACACACACGCGCGCGCATGGACCCACGCTCACACACACTCAGACTCCGGTAAGACACGGAGGAGGGGACACCGGAGCCGGCATGTGACCCGCCCAGTCCCCCTTTAAAGAGACGGAGACACTGCAGGTGAAGCTCTCCTGCTGACTGACTCACAGCTGATGCTCGGTACCGATCGGCTATGACGTCACACATCAATACTGCTCGGCGTGACGTCAGATTTTCAATTCATTGACATGTTTGAACTTTGCAAACATCTGGTGATTGTAACTGCTCCTTCTTTGGGAGGATTACTGAGGAGGAGCCATGTTTCTGGAGAAACATGGTGAAGGGGCAGAGCCAGCTTGGGGGGGAAAAACACTGAATGAGAAGACATGAGGTCACATCTGGGTCATTCTCCAGCAGAAGGAAAAACTATATGAAGATTTAATAAATGTATGAACAGATGTGATCATCTTGTAAAACCAGAACATGAACAAGTTAAACTACAGTCCTCACCCAAAACAGCACAGTGTAAAGCAGGCTCATGATTAAATGACAGCCTCCTGAAACAGACTGTATATAGAAGATGGGAGTGATAATCGTGTCAACTCGCTGGTCAGTAAAGTCCAAGGAGTAGATGCGACTCGGGCACACTGCTATGGAGGACCACAAGAGCCGCACACATGGAAATAAAGAATTCTGTGCTTAAATAAATTGTACAATAAATTATGCATTTGTAAATTCACTATTTACAGAATTCTTTATTTCCATGTGTGTGGCTCTTGTGGTCGTCCATACGCCGCACCCTGCATAGCAGGAGCTTTTTCACAATGAGGCCGCCACAACCTGAGGCACTAATTAAAGCAGAGAACGAGAGTGTTCACCCGAGCCGTAGCTAAAAGCCTGGACCCGAGCTGGAAGGGAAAGACTCTCGCCCCATTCAAAAGAAAACAAAAAGCAGTGGTCAGTCTGAGAAAATAAGTAGAATTTTATCATTTTTCCATTTCACACAATACAGTGGAAATACACAAAACCTCCACACAGAGCAGGGATGTCAAACTCGTTTTACATCACGGGCCTGGCTTTAAATGGCCCAGACCAGTGAAGCTTCTCTGTCTGGGAATGCAAAGAAGTTTAACTGCACATTTAATTCCCGCGATATCTTAATATAAGGAAGAAAAAAAAAAGAAAAGAAATGCATACCACTCAGTTTTGGTACAAGATAAAGAAATCTGTCAGCACGAGTCTTTGGGCTTAAAAGTAAAATTACAGAAAAGTTTCTGGGAGCTCACCGAAACCTGTTAATGATTGTCGATGAAATATTTTGTAGTATTGTAGTAAACCCCCCAAACAAACAGACTGTAAAACCTGCAAAATATAGTTCAAAACCCAAAGTTTATGTCCTTCTTCAGTCTTTGCTGGGCCGATTCTGCCCCCCGGGCTTTATGTTTCACACCACTGAAGTAGAGATTGAAGAGGGGTGGAGATTAAAAAATACTTTGAACTTTCAGACGTTTTCATACCAGGAACAGAAACCAATCAATCGCGGCTGATACAAGAGAAAACATTTTATTCATTACAACCATGAAACTTGGGTTAGACCATACACACATCAGGAAAGTGTTTAATGAGGTTTTAAATCACCAGATTAAAGAATCTGTTTCCCCTCAGGCTTCTTTTTGTAACCTCAGTTTCTTTAACACACAAGCTTTGGCTGTCCATCTTCTATCTACAGTCTTTGGTTTGCAGCTTCATATTGCTGCATTGTTGAATGCGTCATTCCAGCGTGCTGAAAACCCACAGAGGCTGCTGTAAGTGTTGGAGAGCAGCTGTTTAGCATGCAGAGTGGAAAAGGAAGGCGTTGCTTTAATCTGTGGGAAATGAAGGGTGTGGAGCCACTGCAGGTGTAGTGGGTGGATGTCCAGTGGAAGAATATAACATGAGGCACGAGGAACGTGACAATATTGTTGTGTGGAGTGAATGAACAGACTGCAAACACGTCTCTCTTCTTAAAAATCTTTATTAATTATACAAGCGACACATTCAACCATCCATTTAATATTTTTATAAAATGTTCGTCTTGCTCTTTAAGTTAAAACAAAGTCGTCATCTGTTTGTGAATGAAAAAAAAAAATATGTGAAGAAGCTTTTCACACAAACTGACCTGAAGTCAGCCGCAGAAAGAAACCATAAAAACACCTCAGAGTGCCAAAAACACCAAGACCGACGCACACTGTTAGTCCTGTAATCTCACACACACACACACACACACACACACACACACACACACACACACACACACACACGTTTGTACCACGTAAGTGATTTTAGGTTTTAATCCAACTTTTTTTTTTAACATGTGTGATTAAAATTTTCCAAACTGAGCATTAATCGGTTTGAAGACCACGCCTCCACGAGGGCCCGAGTCCGTGTGACCACGCCTTCCAGTCCGTGCCATGTGTTTTGACCTGATGAGCCCACGTTCACCTTGAATTTAAATAAAACTATACAACTGTCAAGTTTTTAAACAGACCACCTTTGTGCCGTTTGTGACGCTGCAACAGCAAACTCTGCAAACTCTTCAACTCTGTGCAGGTCGGAGTGCAATTCAGCTTCAGGATGACAAATCTAACAAGAATCTGACCTTTTATTTGCAACGTATTCCTCAGATAATCCTCAGAACAGCCACTAAATGGACCCTGCTGTTTGATAATTATGTCAGCTGAGCTTTCTATGAAGTACATTTGCCTCCAAATCCATCAAACACACTTTCACTTACTTAGGAAAACAGGTTTAAAATTGTAATTTTATTATGATATTTTCTAAAGTCTCACAGTCTCCGGGTTTAAAGTTAAAACAGACCAGTTAATGAGCTAAACGTGAGGATATTTCACACACTTCAATAAGTTAAATATATTCACCAGCCTGTCGTTTCTATTGAATTTTAAAGTTTACCCTCTGAGGGAGGAAACTCGCAGCCATTTCTGCTGAACTCTCAGACTCTTCCTGATCCTTCGCTGACAGTTTTTGGCTGTGAAATAAAGAATTTGAGGCCATCCAGTAACGAACCTTTAACAGAAGAGTCCATCCTGTGGAATACGACAGTAAAAATAAAGCTTAGCTTTGCATAAAAACTGGACATGCAGAGAACTGGAGCCTGGATCACCTGACAGCAGCGGTAAAGCCCACCAATTAAAAATGTTTTATGTGCCGGATGACTTCTTTCCCTCGATTTCATTTTTGAGGACGGGCGTTTGGACGTGGCCAGTAAAACTAACTCGGACTGCTCCCATGCCAGTTTCACTCATGTCATGTTCAGACTCAAGCGCATCATCTCACTGTTCTCTCTGGCATTAAATCTGCATCCACCTTTGCAGACGTGCTCTGAAACTACACACTGTTGTGGCTCCCTTATTATATACTTTTTAAACTTAAATTTAGGAAAAGTTCATATTAAGAACAGCTGTGAAATTTTATTCCCAGTTTATAATTTAAGGAGCGAAACTGTTCCTTCACATCGCTGATGGTCTGTTTACACGCGCTCTAAAGATTATGGTAACACTCCAGTCCAGCAGGTGGCGGTAACGCAGAAGACTGAACAACAAAAATGAGCAGGTACAAGCGACGCGTGTCGGAGAGGCCATGCTCGACTTAAAGCAAACACACAGACTATAAACTGGGGACTTCCCAAAGTTATCTTAAAGTCAGTGAAAATGTAACAAAATACCAAAAGTTTCAATTTAAACTAATCACCAAAAAAACCCAGAAACAACTTTCAAAACAACAAACCGCCGGCCTTCTAAAACAGCCGGGGTGGCGTGCCCGAGCGTGCCACGTGTTCAAAACCCAGAAACTGTTTTGAGATCTCGATGAGCTCGAGCCGAGAGTCAGACAGGAAGAGACACACAGACAGTGACACTTCAGAGCCAGCGGCGATTCAAGTTAAAACAAACATGGGAGCAGTTCGAGAGGTCGAAGGCTTTGCTGTGCTTCTGCTCGCATTTCATTTATCCGACTCTCACACTTTCAGTTCTGGACGGACACCTGACAACGACACCTTAAACTCATTTCTCAGTAAGACCGCAGCTCTGCGTCCAGATTTCCTCGTGAGCATCTAAATGTTTCAAAGCTGCAGGAAACCAGTAAAAATCTGTCACGCGGGAAAAATTCTTCTCACAACTATTTCTACAGCAAAGTGTCCGAACAGCTGCGGCAGATGTGCCGGTGGAGGAGTCTCCAAATGCAGAGCGCACGTCTCCCGACGTCTGCTGGAGCCGCTCAGCTGGTCTGGGTTCAGTCTCTGTAATCAATAGTTCGCCGATTTATCGATCAGCTGCAGTCGCAGCTCAGACTCTGTCTCCTGCCGTCTTGTTGTTGAGTCCCAGAGCCTGAACCACGTCCACACTGAGGCCGCTCTTCAGAGTCCTCCTCACTGAAACACACAGAAACAACGTCAGCATTACAGGAAGCTGGGGCTCAACTTTCTTCTTCATTGATTTTGATTCTTTTCACAAAACTCTTCAGAAAATCTTCAGCCCAAAAATAAAAAGTTTAAAATATCTCCTGCCTACGTCTTAGAACAGACCAAAGAGGAGGCTCGGGTGGACCAGCGACTCCCCGCTTCTGCCTGATAACAACTATTTTACTTGGAAGAAGAAAAAAAACCAGCCATTTATCTGCTCCTAGAAGAGAACGCTTCAGGAACTCGTTCCTACAGGTCTTCATAACACGTCTTTCTGTGCTATTCCACACATATTTCTCTATTATACCATCTTTCAGCCTTTTTCTCAGATTTATAGCGTAAATGTACTAATTACTCATGTAATCTGCACTAGTTTCTTGCACAGTGTCAGTTTTAGTCATGCAAATGTAAATAATCATCATCATCATCATCATCTCCTCGAATCTGAGAAGCCAGAAGCTGCAGATTTGTGCGTCTTTTGCTTTAAAACACCTCGTGAAGGTCAAACACTCCAAAAATGTTCCAATCAAAGATTGCAGTTTATCGCACTGCCGCCAAGTTACTTAGAAATGAGTCTGCAGCCTGCGAGCAGCAGTTCATCGTGTCCTGCGCTCAGCAGTAGGATGATGATGATTATCTGCTGCTGTGGACAGATTTACTGAGGAAGTGCAAACAGTGATATGAAGCTGCACAGATATCAGCTTGTTTTGGACACACAGCTGCTGTTGTGTCTCCACGCAGTCTGAACCAGACTGAAGCTCAGAGGACTCGACCTTCAGCAGGACGGGTCCCTAAACCTTAAATAACACAGCAGGGGAACCTGAGGGGCAGCCGCTTCCCCTCGCTCAGGTTTCGCTTTTCAGGTCGTCCTTTGGAAAGCAGCGTTGCGTTCGTCAGTTTAAACTGTGAGTGGAAAAAAGTGACTAAAGTAAAACAAAAAGAAGCTTTGAAGAATTCTCAAAAGCAAAAATTTAAACATGAGTGAAACCGTCTTCAGCTGTGTTTGACCAAAATCATAAAATTCACTAAAATTAAATAAACAAATACATAAACGTGAAAGATTTAAAAAAGAAAAAAAAGAAATGTGGTTTTTCTTCCGGGTGCCCCTCAGCAGGCTTCTGAAAGTTAGCCAGTTAGAAGAAAGCACGTATGGAGGGCGGAGCTTAAAGAGACAGGCGCTCATTTCAGACAGATGATGAACTACATGAGACTCATTTAAATGAAAATGCTGATTTTAAGCCAATAGACTGCTTTTGCAGAAATGCACCCTGGGAGTTGAAGTCACATAAAGCCTCGACTACACTCTGTTAGGGACGGCTGGAGACCCGAAGGCTCAGCAAAGCCAACACAGCCTAAATGCTCCGCCCACAAGTCTGCAAGGTCACAAAAAATTAGGCACGTCCTCGCACTCACCATCTGATGACGTCACAGGGAATCAATATTAAGAAGTAAATTCATACTCACGGGACTTCCTATTCAGTCGGGACCGCTTGCGGTTCTTGGGGCTGGACGATCTGCCGGAGGGATTCTGGGTAACAGACTTGACGAGTCGGTCCATGATCTCATCTGTGGCGTCGTCCTGGGAGCTCGTCTCGTCTTCTTTGGCTAAAGACATCTTGGGCGGCTCCACCCGGCCGAGACCTGAGGACCAGAACCGGAACATTAGCCACGAGCAGGAACGCGATAAGGAGCAGGGCGAGGGCGCCTGGGTGTTCCCATCCCCAGCTGCTCGAACTAGTTCAGAGTTTAGTAGTATTTATCCCAATTTTCTAACTTTCGGCTTAATTTCAGTGTGACGCAGCATCTGCCAGACTCACTAGACGTCCGAATATTTAACAGTAAAAACGAAATTAATTCAGAGCGTGCCGAAACAATCGCTCATTACGTTATTTATAAATGGAGTCATTATGTTGATGGAAATGTTCGGAAAAGAAAACTTTTTTTCATTTTAACCAACCAGAGTAACTCTGAATGAGTCCTGAAGGACGTTTCTACAGCGTCCGGTGGAGCGGCGCCGGCCGCTGATGGCTCTACTCAGATTTAAGCAAAAGAAAATGATTTCACTTTTTTCTCTGCAGCTCCAGCAGAGGTGAAAATATTCAATTTTTCATGCTTTCCAATAAAAAAGAAAAAGCTGATTTAGCGTGTCTGAGTTCAAATCACGACGCAGTCACATTTTTCTGCGTCCTCACTCCGATGACATCAAAATGTGGGGAATGTCGTGCTGCAGACCGGATCTCTATGTCTGATTTTACTGGTTGAACGCTCATTTCTAGCAAAAGCAGCACGAGCCTGACGGCCTTAAAGTTAAACTGATGCCGGAGGTGAACGTGGCGCTGACAGTCAGTTATTGTGGGAGTCGTGTGGAGGTGAAGAAAGCTGCTGGTCTTACTGCGGACGGCTCGGGAGCGCCTCAGGCCTCTCTGATCACAGTTCAGGGTGCTGCTGCGACTGATCAGCAGGTTCTTCATGTTCTCATGCTCCTCCTCCTGATCTTGGTCTGCCTCCGCTGCCATAGAAACGGGGGACGGGCTGTCCGGACGTGACACCGCCCCTGAAAACTTCTCCGTCTGAGCACGGGAGAAAGAGGATAAGCCCACTTTAGAATATAATATCTGTAAACAGTGATTTAATCTCTAGATTGTAAATGTTTTCTTTTATTCCTCTCTGTTCAACAGTGAATTCTGGTGGCATCCTCTAAGGATCGAAGAAGCGTCACAAACTGCAGTTCCTTGAGTGGCCACTGGAGGCATACTCCAAAAGTGAGTCACTCCCCATAGACTTCCATGTTAAAATATCCAACTTTACAGCAGAGTTAAACGCATTTACAGCCTGCTGCAGAAAAATGTTTTGGTCTGTGAAGCTGATTTCCTCCTTTGCAATAATCACACAGGCAGTAAACTGATTTATACCTCGTCCACTTGAATTTAATTAAAGCCTGAAGATGGAGGCGTGGCGGCTCTGATTGAGAGGTGTGTTTGCAGTGGTTTAAATTGTACTGAAAGATCATCAGAGAAGTTCAGTGAGATTCAACCATTATGTGAATCTGCCATTTAAAAACTACAAACCTGGGAAGCTAGAAGTCTGTGGGCTTTGGTGCCGTTCTCTAATTAATACAAATATTTGATATTCTATGTAGATAACGGTGTTAACTGATTGGCACTGGCTTAAATCAAGTAACTCAGATTTTGTGATTCTGTTGCCGCTGACCTCTGACATGCAGGGGAGAGTCTTACCTCGGTGATCATCTTTCCTCGCGTCTTGGTGCGCTCTCGGTGAACTGCGCGTTTCCGTTTGATGGTGAGCACTCGCTCTCTGGTGGTGCGATATTCCAGAGCGAACTCGCTGATGATCCGACAGAAATTTGTCACCTTGACGTCTCTGACCGAAGACGACGGCTGACCCAGGAACAGCAGGAAGGAGTGGAACCTGGAGGAGGAGGAGGTCAGTGCATCATCGTGCCGAGGACAGTGTGTGTGTGTGTGTGTGTGTGTGTGTGTGTGTGTGTGTGTGTGTGTGTGTGTGCGCGCGCATGCTGATGTGTCACCTGTTGATGACTCTCCTGTGGACGACCTTCAGGATGATGATCCTCTGCGTGCAGTCCTTCAGGAAGTCCGTTAGTTTGTTCTTCAGCGCCGCTTTGGTTTCATGTTTGGCCACCACCTTCAGGTTGTCCCATGATGCTTTGCAGCGTCTCTCAAGCTGGACCAGGTTCTCCGATAGCAGCTCAAAGTCCACCTGGAGAAAAAAGTAAACTAGTCAGCACCAGGCGATTTTACATCAGGGCGGCGTGAAGGTGAGAAGGACTGAACTGTACTTTGGCCGAGCGGGTGATGGCGGGGATCTCAGAGTAGACGTCAGAGGATTCTGGGTAATTTTCCACCACCAGGTTACAGGTGTGATGAAGCAGAGACTGACGGTGAACCGTGTCCTTCACCTCCACCACTTTCTCCAGGTAACTCAGCTCAAAGCCTTTAGCCTGCGCACACACACGCACACACAGATTCAGAGGACGATGTTTGATCTCCGCCTGAAATCTCCAATCTTGACTCTTTGTTTAGAGGAATAACAAACTGGCCCTCGCTGTCAGAGATACGTTTGGATGTAAACAAAGCACCGTGCACGTGTTTGAGATTCTTACCCATCACAGAGGCGTCTCATTGGCCAGATCTAAGATCCCAGACGAACTACCGCTTGAAGACACGCAACCATGGTAACCAAACCCCACCCATGACATGATCCAAGTAATGATTAGCACATGTGAAAAGTACACTACACCCAGTAAAGTAAAGATACTTGAACTAATAGATCATCACCATCCAGCAGTGTCTGTTGCATTGTGGGATATTATATTACAACATTCCCACAGAAATAGCTTGGACGTGGTGTAGTGTCCAGCAAAACAGCCCTGCAGCGCTCTAACTGTTCTTTGTGACTTCAGCGAGGTCAAACAGCTGGGATCACTTCCTGGGATCTGTTTTTCTGACTCCACTGATTTATCAATGATAAATTAGTACATCAGAGGATTTGAATAAATACATATGTGCAGGCTTTTTAAAGGCCTGATTCAGAGTGCCAGCACGTGGAAATAAAGCTTAAATCAAGCTCTTTCAACCTGATTTTATCTCACTTTTAATAACGTGCAAATATATAAACACAAATGAAAGCTTCAGCCGAAAGTCCGTTTGAGAGCACAAACCTCCCTCTTGACACAGTACCGCAAAATCTGAGCTTTCCCTTTAGAAATGTAAAATGCTGCTGTGTATTTATTCTAGCTTGGTTTGCTAGTCTGTAACCTTTACAGTTTAAACTGTGCTGTCATGATGATGAGGAAGATGGCGACGACATCCTAACAGCGCCTTCAATCCCCTTCTGTTAGGGCAGCAAACACGATGCACAGCCTCTGGAACAGCCCTGCTGTGGTTTATGTTCAGTTCTCTTTGATGTGATAAAGTGAGGAGGACAGCAGCTGTTAGCAGACCTGCTGCTACATCCTTTTTAATCAGCCATTCAATATTTTAAGCCCTGGTTCGTTTACTGTCACAGATCATAAAACTCTTCCTAAACACCGATGTATTCAGTTTTTATAAAGAAGTCGGGGAATAAACATCTGCTTCCATCTTCCTGTGAGTAACCGTGCATACAGCCTGTCTGTGAACAGCAGGGTGCAGTGAAGGAAACGTGAGGCTGCGGCTCTCGTGTTGTGTAGCAGCTGCTGTCGGCTCAGATTGAAGCACCGCTGACCTCCCTGCTGCTGACTGGCTGCAGTCAGAGTGCTGTCACATGTCGCTGAACCACCAGGGAAAAGTGTTTTTAACCTGACAACCACACTACTCTGTGCGGCAGCTGTTCAGTTTATTTGGATACGTCTGGAATATGTTATCACTGCCTGCTGCAGCAGTAAAATCCCTCATATGCAAGTATGTTTACTTTAATGACGTGTACAAACCGCACGTGAGTTTTTCTAACCATGGAGAGATTCACATTTCCTGCTGCGAGAGTTGAGTTTCTACACCTCTTGTCATGTGTGTGTTTGTCTATTTAGACAGCTTTGTGGGTACAGTTAGGATTGTGTTAGGGTGAGGCTGAGGGTTAGGCTGAGCGGCTAGGGAAAGCATTATGTCCTCACTAGGATATCAAACTAGAATGTGCGTGCGTGCGTGGGGTTGGGTCCCTCCTCACGTTGGAGCTGTTGAGGAAGTTTCCGATGGCGAGCAGCGTCGCCAGGATTCTCCTGAAGGTCTGATTGGAGGCGAGCTGCTCCATGCCGAGCTTCAGGTCAAACAGCGGTTCGGCTATCTCCTGCAGGGGCGACACAGTCACAGGCTCAGCATTGCAGTATAACAGCCTAACTATAATCAGATCCAGTTTTTCTGTAATCTTGCTGAGCTGAACTCAGGTGACTTTCAGGTGTAAATCTTCTAATGATCTGCAATCAGCTCGCTTACCTTCTCCAGAGCCTCGTAGTTCAGTTTGAAGGCCCAGAGCTGAAGGCGGGGGGTCAGGCCATTGATGGAGGCCAGGGTGAGCAGGAACTGCTCTGCTGTGCCCAGAGGGAGGTCGGGATTGGCGAGCTGAGCCTCCTGGATCTTCTGCTTCTCCTCCTCTGTGGGGGTCATGGTCAGGATCTTCTGCTCAGGACAGAGAGAGGGCCCATAGCGTTAAAGTTGAAGATGAAACAGCAGATGGATCAGACTGTGATCCGTCCGCACACAGGAAGTCACCCCTACCTCGATGCCCTCTTTGCTAATGGCGAACTCGTCGAAGCTGAGAATGGCCGACTTGATGACGTGGATCGCTGGCAGGACGGTCATACCGATGTTGATGGCGTTACTCCTCTTTGAGTCCAGAACCAGAATCTCAGTCTTCTTGGTCTCCGGTCCTTTCTGCACACAAGCGACATGTTAGAAACGCGACGAGTGCGACAGTTTTCCTGCTCAATAATTCCTCCTCCAGCTTTGGAAGAGAGCCGCTCGAGCGCGACTAGCAGTGTCAGCGCTTCCTGTGATGTCATAAAGTTACACAGTAACACTTCTTAACAATCATCACTTTTAATGGTAAACTGATAATTGGTTAAACTAAACACACTGATCATGTTCATTTTCTGTTTAGTATTCACTGCTTGTTTAATTTGTGGTTTGAGTTGAAACATTAAATGGTAAATGGCCTGTATTTATATAGCGCTTTACTTAGTCCCTAAGGACCCCAAAGCGCTTTACATATCCAGTCATTCACCCATTCACACACACATTCGCACACTGGTGATGGCAGCTACATTAAGTGTAAAAGTGAAGGGATTTTACAGCCCGCTGGAGCCCCCTGGTGGTCAAACTGTGGCAGACCGCTTTAAATGAGCTCGTATGTGTTTGACATTGGATACCCTTTCTGCAGCCCGCCTTTTTACAGCCTCTCGAGTGCATCTCATTTTGCTCTGTGGGTCTCAGGCAGGGTTTTAAGTTTTTTTTAAGAGAATCTATCATCCACCCACCTTGGTTACAGGGAGCTCCTTGCCTTTGGACTCAAACAGATGCTCGAGGCGGGCGGTGTCCACCGCCACCTTATCCAGAGACGCCCACACCGTCCCCCGACCGAAGCGACACTTCTTCGGTCCGTCTGCCTGCTTCAGCTCCTTCCAGAACAGCTTCACCGTCTTCTTCTTCTTCTGAGAGGCCTCAAGAAGAGGAGGAGGGGGGACACCTGGTGGAGGTGGAGGAGGAGGGGGTGCGAGGCCTCCCGGTGGAGGAGGTGGAGGAGGGGGTGCAAGACCTCCCGGTAGAGGAGGTGGAGGAGGAGGGGGAGGAGCCCCCGGCATGCCAGGAGGGGGAGGAGGAGGGGGAGGGATTCCAGAGAGGGTGAAGGATGAAGCGGAGCTGTCGAAGGTGTCTATGTCCAGGACGTCGATGTCCTCCTCGTCCAGCAGGTCAGAAAAGTCCAGGTCCTTGATGCGTAGGGCGGCGGCGCTCGGCTGCAGCTGGTCCCAGGCGTCGTTGGAGCTGCCGGGGCCTAGCGGGGTCATCTGGGTGGTGTCCAGACTGGCGGCGTGCGCCTCGGTGTCGATGCTGCTCTGGTGCCGGATGTAACGCTTCTGATGGTGGATGGAGACACATTTATCAGCTTTACGTTCAACCTTCAAACTGCACACATGAGCCAAAACATGATGCGGCCCCGCAACTCCACCTGCTCTTTAGCACCAACGTGAAGCCAGCGGGCCTCAAACTGGAGCCACTGATGCAGGCGGGTGTGGGAGGGGCTACAACAAGAAAGCAGCACCACTTTAATAAAACAGAGGAGCTGCAGAAGCATGCTCTCTGTTATTATTGCATGTCATGACTTGTAGAATAAATTTCATGAACAGCAAACGCTGATTTGTTCTGCTCGCCATGAACGTCGTGTCTCAGAAATGACCTCAGCACTCGTTACAGGAACTCTGCTGAGCTCCTCACGACATTTCAGAGAATCTCTAGAGTCCTGTTGGAGAAGTTCAGCTCCTCACCTGAATGTTCTCATAGACCCAAGAAACTCTACTTATCCAGACCATCAGGTTTTGGCTCATGCCTGCACAGTAACTCGGTGCATCAACTAAAACCCGATTCACTTTAAAGATAGATGCAGATAAGTGACTAAAGAACGAAGGATAAACCGAGTACAGAAACACTGCTTTTAAAAACCTGCGGATCCGCAGAGAAGAAGAAGAAAAACATCTGCAGACAGAATAACGTCCTTCATGTTCTGACCTGTTCTTCAGCCAGTCGGGCTCGTGCCGCCTGCGTTGAGCCTTCCAGACTCTCCAGCTCTGCCCTGCGGGAGGCGCTGCTCTCGTTGGAGGTGGAGGACTCTGCCGAGCGCGCTTTGAAGCTGGACAGACGCTCAGTCACACGACCCCGAGCAGCCACATCGTCACCTGATGGGAAAGGGAACGAAATCACAAAAGAACAGAAGAACGTTTTTGCAACTTTATTTATTGTCATAATATTAATAAAGTCTGGGATGTGCAGCGAGCTGCAGAAAAGCGGCTCTCTCACCAGGCACGAAGCTCCTCTCTTCTTCATTGGTGTCTGCAGCTGCAGAGGGGCTCATGGGTCCCGTCTTTGAGTAGAGCATGTCGAGCATGAACTTTGTGTCGTTGGATAACGTGCTGCCCTGTCGCTGCACAAGCGGTGCTGCAGACAAAAACACTGGTTTTTAAGTTTATGCCAACAGACTGATTCAGGAGAAGATGTCCTGCAGTTCCTGTCTCTGCCTGTAGAGGGCAGCTGTAGGCTCTCACCTGGGTCATCCTGGGAGTCTGAATGTCCGTTTGTTTCCAAACTGCTTGATGTTGAGTCTGAACACACACACGAAGCAGAAGAGTGGCTGTCAGCTCACACATTCACTTAATCTGGAGTCACAGGAGCAGCATTAACACCATCACACAGTAACAGAACCACGTGTACATCAGGAGGCTGTGTGCAGCTCTCTGACTGTAATGTGAAGCTTTACCGTGACGTGACGGCACTTCGGCTGCGCCCTCGTCCGCTGTCCCCTCCAAAGTTGACGTTACGGCATCATCAAGTGAGGGCAACTTAATCTCGCTCAAGTCTTTAGTTTTTCGCTTCCTCTGCCACTGTTGGGCAGCCAGGATGCGCAGGAAGGCGTCTCTGAGAAAAGAGAGAGGAGAGGGGGGAAGGGATTAGACCTGATCCCAGACTTCGAGGCTGCTTTGAGGAGCCGGGAGGCAAACTCTGGACTTCTCGCGTCAAGTTAAAGAGGACCTTTTCAGTCTCTTCTCTTATTTCCCCGTCTTCTTCTGATCGTTGCACTTTTGGACGATCATATTAAACAAAGGTTTGGCCAAAGTTTCAAGTAAATAGGTCAACATATTTAAAAGCTCAGGTGCTACTTATGGAGGTTTGCCAATCAGGAGGCAAATTTAAGTGGAAAAGGTCCCCCTTAAGTTACTTTAATACCGAATCATCGCAGTCAAACTGATCTCAGATTCATTTTTATTCTCAACTGCAAACCAAACCAGATTAAACACCAGCAATTAGACTCCACCCAGAGTTACAAAAGACAAAACCAAACCAAACTCAGGACCGGAGGACGCGGTCAGCCCCACCACCAGCAACACACCCCTCCCCCCACATCCGCAGCACTGAAACATCCCACCGGTGCAGATTTATGACTTTAATATGTCAGGATTTGGACGGACCGCTGAGCCGCGGAGCCAACAAACACACACAAACCCAAACACATAATTTTTATATGGTGTTTTTATTATTCAGTTGTTCTTGGCCACCAAAGAATCTCTTCTCATTTCAGCGTTCAGAGGTCCGCGCTAATTTAACATTTTCTAGTTAATTTTATGAAATGAGACGCTCTTTGGTCACATGAGGGGGTCAGTGTGGATGCATGGTAATCATAATGTGTCTGTTTGTGACAGCGTGTAGTTTCCTCATCGATGACTGGTTCTACAAAGAAAAAAGAAAAAGAAAAAAAAAAAAGCTGTGAGTAGGAGAGACTCACAAAACGATTGGTCCCAAAGTTGGAGCCAGCGATGGGCTCCTCTAAGAAAAGTCATATTTAGATAAAAGTGGAGCAGAAGCAGGAGACGCTTCTGAAAAGTCCAAACCACCTTCCAAACATAACCGACTGTGTTACTGCTGAAAACAGGGCCGTGTGGGCTGTTTTCTCACTCTTTGTGGTTGTTTTGCATCTTTTATCTGAGGTCACTTCGTACAGAGACACGGGGGTCCTTGGTTATCGCTGCCCATCCACGCCTGTAGTCACTTTGAAAGCATAAAGAGTATTTTGTAACGTTTCCGTAAAATGTGCAGAAACTTTGCATTAGTTACATATTCAGACAGAAATATTATTATATCATCTTTGATTAGTTTAAAGTCTTTAATAGTGGCAGAGATTTGGAGGCGTCTTAAGAGGTTTCTCTCAGCCAAGTGGAGAGAAACACTTCTTATGTGAGAAATTGTTTTTACACAAGTTTTAGCTGCAAGCATACTAAAAAGTATGCTATACCATGTATATCAATACACATGTAGTTAGCTTATTTGTACCAGTACAGTGCAGTACAGTGGAGTGGAGAGCGGTACTTTTGGAGATGGAGCGGGTCCAGGTCCGGGGGACCGCAGAGCTGCCGGGTTCGGCTCTGCGATCGACGATCTGGGCTTCACGTCTGTGTTTAGTGGCTGCAGCTGCCTCCCAAAAATCACACAGCTACATTTTTGCTTCACTTTATGAGTTTCTATTGTTCTGGTCTGAACCACAGGAGGACAACAGATCCAGACCAGGACCAGGACCAAGAGAAAACTACAGCAGGGTTTGTGTGCTGGGAAATAGATAATCTACATTTAGCACAGAGATACTGGAGGCTTTGCTTGTGCTTCTCATTTGTGTGAGACTTGAGCTGAGAACATTAGAGACAGCGTCACTTTGAGCTTCTTTGATCCGTTGCTGCACATCCTGCTGCAAAATGTGACCCCGCAGCAGCTAAAGACCCTGACATGCACACAGACTGCATGTAACATGTGACAATGCATGAATGCATCCAACGCATGTTTCCATGCTACATCCCGCTGCTACAAACAAGCTTCAGCTTTCTTTGAAGGAATCCATGTCCATCTACTCTGAGCGTTTCCTTTTACAGTGCTGCTTTCTCTCTTTGGTCAGTCGACACAGAACGGCAGCCATCGTTGGCTGAAAGATCACGACGAGACCGTGCACGGCGTCATTACACCGAACGACATCGGCACGATTCTTTCACGCCGGTCGCCTCGTTTGAAAACCCAAAATGACATAAAAGCAGCAGCCTTAAATCTGCATTAAGGGAGTTTAAATGTCACTCAGACAGCGTCATAACACACAACCCAACCCACTGAGGTGATGCAGTCCAACCAACACACACACACACACACACACACACACACACACACACACACACACACACGGGTGAGATACCGTCACTTTGAATCACATGAATTAATCACTTCCCGTTGACTCACCTTTACTCCAAACTACAAAGAGTCCTAAAGTTGATTTCAGTGATGACACACACAACCCAAACACAATCACCAGAGCCCGACAACCATCCCTGCAACTCCCAGCATGCAGTGGGGCTGCACCAGTACTTACTCAAACTTCCTCAGCACCGGCTTGTCCTGATTTACATTACAGTCAATTGGGCTGTAGAGACACAATACACATCTGAGCATGACACACACACGCACACGCACACCAGCAGGCTTTCATCATCCTGTTCAGGCAGCAGTTGCATGCTGGTAACCGGCTACTTTAACGTAAAACCTGCTGACAGGTGCTCAGCTGCATAAAAACCCTTAAAGGAGCCCCTTCAAAGTCAGACCTCTGTATCTGTGGCCCAGCTTCTAACAATGAGACAATCCAGAGAATCACGTAAAAAAGCAGAAACCGAAACCAAACAAATAGAGCCTGAAAAGAAAAGTGTTCAGCACTGAGAGATGAATGAGGTCAGTTAAAGGTTCCGCTCCCTTATCGAAGCACCTGAATCCAGCCTGATGTACAAAAGTGTTACTAGTCAAAGACTCATTTTATGCAGCTGAACACCAGACTGACGACTACAGACACACAGGACGATGAGGAGGAGCAGGAGGAGACGTGTACTTACCAGAGGAGCTCCTCATCCTCCCCAGAGCTGGGAGAGGAATAAAAGGAGACGGGAAAAAAAAAAAAGGAGCAGGAATTTTGGAGGAGAGACAAACAGACAACACATTATAATGTTATAACTGAAAGAGGAAGTGCGCCGAGAGTAAAGAGTAATAACGGCGAGAGCGAACGAAGACGCTGCGGCTGAACTTTTTACCGTCTGCAGCCCTTCTTACTGCATCGTCACAGTTTTTATCAAACTGAAAATCAGAGCCAAAAATCATCTTTGACAAAAAAAACTAAAAGAAAAGGTAACGAGACAACAACAACTTAAACATGGAAGAAAAAGTTCAACTAAAATGATCCAAAAAGATAAAAACGTCAGATTTTAAAAGATCGCAATAAAGATGATAACAGATAAGATAAAGAAACAGTCCTAAAAAAGTATCGTTTTAGAAATAAATAAAAACAACGTCAGGAAATTATCCAGGAAAACTGACATAATCCATCTCAAAATAATAATTACATTTTCCATAAAATTATCTGGATGCTCTATACACGGGATTGAACGGGAAAACATCAGCCAGGAATTTAAACACAGAATATAATCAAGTTTTTATAAAAGAAAAATAATGAAGGTCACAGATTAAAATAACCCACAAAGTTCCAGAACAACGCTGGACCATTTAAAAGGCTAAACCTGATCCCTCCTGCAGTGATGACCCTGCACAGCGATGCCAGAGACGCGTGGTTTAACCGTCCGTTAAACAAACAAACAGAAAAAACAGAGCGCCCCCCCCAAAAATCAACTGATTCACTTACTTCGCTTTAGTTTTGGGCTCCGTCTTGTTGTCGAGCTGCTGCAGATTCGACTGGGAATTCTCGCGCAGAGAGAGATCTGGCGAGGATGGACTGTAACACACACACACACACACAGAAGAGAGTGAGACTGCTTTAAAAACATTGCTCTCTGCCAGTTCATTCCACCACTGCTCTGTGTGTGTGTGTGTGTGTGTGTGTGTGTGTGTGTGTGTGTGTGTGTGTGTGTGTGGCTCCACGTCTGCAGCGACCATCAAGAAAATCAGTGCTACTGTCAGCGTCTGGCTGGTCAGTGAGGAACATGTGACCAGATGTTAGATGAACCCTTAATGAGTTCCTGTTACAGCAGGTTTTTCACAGAGCTGTGTGGACAGCAGAGTGGATGTGAGTAAGACTGAAAGCTAAAAGTTCAGCTACACCAGTTTACACAATAGTTGCCTTAAGCTTGTGTGGTATGAGAAATATACATGATAGTGAGAAACGCATGTTATTGGTCTGTGATTTTGCAACAAAACGTAAAATAAATAATGACAGTGATTGTGAATCCTAAAGGGACTGAAGGCATGGCAGCGGACAGAGTGCTGCAGGCAACACTAGCATGACTGCAGAGTGTTTGTTAGTCGACAGCAGACAGGCAGGAGTCCTGGTTGCAGGTTTGAGGTCGGTCTCAGTGCTACAGACCTGCAGTCGGCCCGATGCTCCTCAGAGATGGAGCTGGTTTTGGAGAAGAACCTGGACTTCCTGCTTAGACCCAGAGACGACATGTGGTGGCTGAGGAAAGAGCGACTCCTAGTGGTCAAGATGCAGGACAGCACAGCGAGGGAGAGAGAGAGAGGGGGGAGGGAATCGGTGGTTAAATCAGAGACAGAACCGACACCAAGACACCCAGATGAGGGGGGAAAAAAAAAAACAAAAAACCCCAAACAGAAAAAGAGCCCGAGATAAGAGGAAGAAAAAACATAACCAGAGGTGAGAGAAGGCGTCCACGGTGGTGTGATTTGTTGAAAATCACCACAACTGGAAAATCCTCCTGATTATTCTGCCATCATGACAATAATCACCTTTAAAAATATTTACACCCGTTTTTAAAATCAAACCAGTCACTTAACTAAAACAAGAAAACTTAGAATGTTTAGGCCAGCGGTGGGGATCTCCAGGCCTCGAGGGCCGGTGTCCTGCAGGTTTTAGATCTCACCCTGGGTCAGCACACCTCAATCACATGATTAGGCCTCTGGAGAACTTCAAGACATGTTGAGGAAGTCATTTAGACATTTAAATCAGCTGTGTTGGATCAAGGACACATCTAAAACCTGCAGGACACCGGCCCTCGAGGCCTGCAGTTTCTCCAGGCGGTGGTACATGTTCAAATAAGGACCACATGAAGAACAGGATGCAACGTTTCCCAGCAAAACATTCCTCTGCAGTGACAGGATCGCTGCTCCTCACGTCAGCCGTTTTCAGTGTTTCTGTTGTTATGGCTGATTGGTGTTTAGATTATAATATAGATCATGACGGTTTCACGAACTCGAACAAGTCTTGGTTGTGAACCCAGAATGACTGAAACCAGTTTCCCCTCTGGCTCTGCAATGACTAAAACACGACTAACATTCAACCTGCCGGCGTCCCTTTAAACGCCCGTTTCTGCAGAGGCCAAACACGAGCAGAAAGGTTTACCCGCTGAGGACAAACATTCCTGCTGATTGAACTCACAGAAAAGCTGCTTCCAAACAAAACACGCCCCCCGTCTCCCCCCCTCCTCGCTCCGTCTGTCGGGCTAAACTTGGTAAACTGAGCAGCGGGAGAAGGCGACGGCGCAGACCACAGCACCCGAGGGAGACGCAGTCTGACCGCTGCCTCCGATTAACAGCCGACACGGCGTTTGACCTGCAGGAGAGTCACGATTGCAGGAAGGACTTCAGGTCGTTTCCTCCCACAAACCTGCAGAAAAGCACGCTTGCACATCTGAACCTTCGCTACTGCCTCGATTTCAGGTTTCTACTTGGGCTCCGTTTAGCGAAACGTCTGGAGCTGTTGAATGTTATACTAGCTCTCATTGATTCGTCTAATTGATTATTAATGATCAGAATCAAGAGGTAAAGGTCACGAGCAGAGTGAACTCACGGGCTTGGCGGCGTTTTTGTTCCCTGCTCCGTGTCCACGGTGCCGTTGGGGGACATGTGGGGCGGCAGCGGAGATTCTGTCCGGGATCCGGACGGACTGGAGGAGGAGCTGCTGTGCTCGGAGGCCAGCGGGGACGAGGCCCTGCTGCCGAGACCTGCCGTGGGGCTCGGGGAGGAGATGACCGGGGAGACGGTGGGAGACGCAGCGGGGGAGACTGTGGGAGACGCAGCGGGGGAGGTGGCTGGTGACACTGAGGAGTTGACAGAAGATGACAAGAAGAGGGTAGGAGTGGTTGGGGCGGTGGAGGGAGATGAGGACGTGGGCGAGGTGCGGGCGTTGAGAAGATTCTGACTGGACAAGTGGCGGCGGCCCCTTGATCCGTCCTGCTCGCCGGTCGCCAACTTTCGTCTCTCTTTACGTAGGAGGGGGGAGGAGTCATCCACCTCACCGTCTTCGTACTTCAGAGTATTCTGCACACACGCACACACACACACACACACACACACACACAGAAAGACTGAGCATGCTCTAAGATCCCTCATATAAGGGGTAACAGAAGTCACATGACTGAATGATGATGTGCTGGTTACAGATGTGCGGCTCATAAATCCAATGCTTCTCATATTAGCGCCATAAATCCTGCGATTGCTGCTCGTTACACACTGAAGCGGCATCACTGTGCACACACATCCTAAATCTCGCCGTATCAGCACTCAATGTTGGGATGTTGTGCAAAATGCAAATAAAGCCGAGATGGAGCCACGATTTTTTATTGATAACAGTAAATGTTTTTAAAGGTTGAACTACAGCAGGGCAGCTGTAGCACTCAGGACCTGCTGGCAGGGCGCTTTCACCGAGAGACTTTCACTGAAAAAGACGTCTGTTTGGAGGCAGCACGTGTTCCTCAAAAATGGAAATGTATTTAAATCCCCGTTTCTCGTCGTTACCTCGTATATGGTGAACTGCGTCCGCAGGTCTGGCTCCGTCCCCTTGTTGTTCATGTGTTTGCGGATGACGGCCTCCATCCCCAGCAGCTCCAGCTTGTCCGTCACATCGTAGAACGAGTCCTGGTCCGGGAGCGCCACCAGAGTCTGAGAAGCACACGGAGGAGTGAGTTTGTACTTCCCAACTTCTGACCTTCTCGCTTACATTTGGAAATTTTGCTTACCTTGTTGATGAGTGTCATGGCAAACACGAGCAGCTCCGTGTCGGCGCCGTTCCTCTCCTCCAGGACCTCCATCATATAACTCCATGGCTTCGCAGCTGCCAGACACACACAAAAACACGTGATCATCATACGGCTGAGCACCTGGTGAAGCTACCCACGTCACATTCAGGGCATCCGTCTAGGAAGAGGTGATAGGTCACATGGAGCAGCTAATGAGAGTAAACGTTACAGACACGTTATATGTGATCTTACATAAAACCATCATCTGCGTTTTTGTGCGCACCTCTCTGTCCAGCCACGGTGTTGACGGCTCTGATGAGCAGAGGACTGTTGGACTCCGAGTACTCCACGAAGACGATGAGCAGCTTCAGGGCAGTTTTCACCACCAGGCGAGACTAAAACAGAAAAACGTGTTGAGTGTTTGACCAGCAGGTGGCGTCGCACCACTGCTCTGAGGTCCGAGGACTCACCGAACTTCCCGTCAGCGTGTACAGCCACTGCACCGTCTCGTTGTGGTTGATCACTCCGTTCATGCCGTCCACAAACAGCATGATCTGACTGAGAGCTGAGGACACACAGACCGATGGATGAGCGCTGGCGTTTCCACAGGAGGCTCCAGCAGCTGCAGACTATAATCTGCAGCGCTGACTCAGCTTTCTGTGGGTTTGCTGGACTTGTGAAGCCGAAGCTCCGTTTCCATTCTGACCGAACACGAGAGCATGCGCCGATCCGAGCACGCGGCCCCAGGTCTGCGCTTCTGCGCTGGCGCCGTCGGCACGTTCCTAGCGAAAGCGCCAAGTTTCACTGCTGCCACTGTTTGCGTTCCTGTCATTTGGGTGAAATTGTGCCTGCTGGGCAGAAAGTGCTGCAGCTGACACAATAATTTACACATTTGTGCTTCTGGGCTTGTTTTTCCTTTTCCAGTTATACTAAAAGCTTCCAGCTGATCCAAAATGCTGTAATTCAAAGTAACCTCAGTAAGCTTTACAGCAAATCTCACCATTAAAAAACACACAACACACATCTAAACTTTGCATCAACTGAACCAATATTCGAGTTCGTCTACTATAACCTTCTGATATTAAATTAAACTAAATCAATTTTCCTGTTAAACTGAAGCTGGTGTTAATGTTCGTGTGTCACTGTAGATCTCCTAAACGCCCGAGCAGGTGGATTACCTGCAGGATTATGAGCTGTGTTAACTAAATAGTCCTACAGTTAAACACAAACCTTCACATCAGGCACGTTCACTGAGTGAATATCTGCTTCAGACAGGCTTCTCACAGATCTGTGTTCAGCCGTGTGACAGCTCAGGCACGATGAAGTTAGCGGAGCGTTTTTGGGATTTACAAATGCTTTTTCACCTTATGTGATTGACCTCTGTGCTCTGAGCATCTCTGCGCACACGCAAACATTCAAAGGTTTCACAGCCTCCCTTTAATCCTCAGAGTCGGTGGAGTCTCACCTCTCAGGATGTAGTTCTGGTAGTTGTGGTCGGCCTCCGCCCCGACTTTAATGAAACACGTCAGCCCGTCAGAGGCCACGAACTCTGGAACCAGGTCTTTATCATCCTACAGACAGAAAAGACTCGTTTAGGAGACCGTTCCAGCCGGTGTTACAGAGACAGAGCTCCTGCTGCAGAGGCAGTCACACTGCAGCTTGTTTTTAATACTGAAGTGAAGTCAGACCTTTGTTCCCTGAGGTTAGCCTGCAAGGCAGCGGCTCCTCACAGGTAACAACAGCTCGCACAGACAGAAGCATGAAGCAACACATTAATATGTCAACAGTTAATCTCAAGAACTTCAGGCCAGTTTATGTGCTGACCTTCAGAGTCTGTCGTTTCACAGATATGGCTCATGTGACTTTTGTGCTGTATGTGTTTATATTATCTTTGCTGATGGATTAATATAGAAACAGGATGTCCCCGCAGCTGCTTCTCAGGGTGAAGCCAGTTTCTCATATAATCAAACTCATATAATAATCAAATATTTCCTCATATTTTGCCTTTGAAATGCCAGTGCTGCAGCGTGGGGAAGGCAAGTGTGGGAATGTGGTGTTGAAGTGTATTGTTATGCCTCGAAGTGGCCTCGAGCAGTAAGAAGCCACTCGCTGATGAACTTTGATCAGGAACACCAAACTCGGCTCCTGCAGTCACTTGTTTTCCTAACGTGTGCGTTCTTGTGAGTCTGACTTTGTGTCAGAGTCAGCTGCAGTTACAACATTCATGCCAACGGCCACTGAAGAAATCTGAAGACTGTCTCATAATTACCAGATATTACAGGAACCAGCAGCAGTGTGACCTGTGTGACCCATTTCCTTTAATCATGCAGGATAAACAGATCCGAGAGGGTTGTTCGAATTTTTGTTTGAAGCTTTAAACAGCTGGTTTGCATTTAAGACGTTTTTACATCATCGTTAGCCAAAGACACTACATCAGGTGGCTGCCATTAATTATTTCCACTTTTAGAGGAGATTCTTTTTTCTAATGTTAATCAGAATAAACCTAAAAAAATCTACGTAGCAACCAGAGAAACTAAAACTACAGCCACAGAGCAAACAACAGGTGCAGGCGTCTCCCAGGCTCTAGCTCAGACTACTAGACTAGTCTCCAACCTTTTTTGCGCCACGGACCGGTTTATGCCCGACAATATTTTCATGGACCGGCCTTTAAGGTGTCACGGATAAATACAACAAAATAAAACTAGTACCGGTACTGAAAAAAATAAGATTTATTTATAACACACGTAAAAAGACCCAGGAAAACCGAGTTACCGATAAAAACGATGACAAAAATAACGCTGAAAACCGATAAAAACCCTGAAAACCATACATTTCAGACCTGAGCCTCAACTCTCGCAGCCGGTACCAAAGACTCATGGACCAGTACCGGTCCGAGGCCCGGGGGTTGGGGACCGCTGTACTAGACGAATGCAATCAAGACCTCAGCTGAAAAGAAGTACAGTATTTTTTGGACTATAAGGCACATTAAGCGAAACAAAACAGTCAGATAAGTCAACTTTACTCAACTCATTCTTCTTGCTTCCTCCACTTCTGTACCATTGATTCATTAATGCTGAATTCTCTGGCAGCTGCTCTATTCCCATGTTGTTGCAGTATATTAATGACTAACCTCGTATTGTGGATGGATTATCTCAGTTGTTCTCCTGACTGAAGTCTGGTCCGTTTAAAGCATCCTGCCATGCGATTGCATTTGTCTCTAACCATCGGGAACCCTCGAGTTCACTTTTATCCAGTGGAAAAGCGTTAGCGTTCATCCTCCAGCTTCACTGCGTTTATGTTATGCTAACATAGCTGTGTCGCTAGCACATCATTATATACCAGCTAGCCCAACTTCAGTAACCCTACAAACGTCACTGCTGTTTAGTTTTCTGTCTTCATTTATGTTGGAAGTGATAACAGAGCTGTACGTTTGAATTTTTTCAGAAATCTCTCAGTCAGAACATGCTATATCATGCTTAGGTAACTAGCGAGCTAACTTCCTGCTAACATCTAACTCCGTTAAATTGAATAAATTCTGTTTTCATGGATGCCTGGATGTTAAACTTAATTGTTACACCTGGTAAAGCAGCAACGCTGATCATTTTATTAAAGACAAAAGAAATTGCACAGGTTTTACCTTTCAGTGATGCTGCAGTGTTTTGGACTTGAAAGGACGGAGTTTAGGACCCAGATTACTCTGGGAGACTCCTGACTATGGTAGCTGTAGTGCTCTGACAATCCATCAAGCAGTGCAGCTTCGTAGCTTACCAAAGACTTACCAAAAAAATTTTGACAGATTGTTAAGCGCTGTGTAGCACATAAAATCGGTTCTAGGTCAGTGAGCACAACCAGAATTCATACATAAGGCGCACTGTCGATTTTTGAGAAAATGAAAGGATTTTAAGTGCGCCTTATAGTGCGGAAAACACGGTAAAATCATTTCACGTGAGTGTAAGCTGAGCTGTGCTTAAACGAGAAGTAAAGTTCTGACAGGTGAGCGTGTTACCTGGAAGAGCTGTTTGAGAGAGAAGAGGGACCGCCGGAGTTCTGGACCCTGGGAGTTGTAAAGTTTCTCTGAAACACAAGGACAGATGCAGGAAGTCACTTCATAACCAGTGGTGACATAAAAACGTCAATACTGTGGAAGTACCACAAGCCTGACTTCCCTTAAACAGAGGATGGAGATGGGGGGGGGGCTAAAAACAACAATTTCCAGTTTTTTTACCCCCTACCACAGCCTCTGATTTTCTCAGTATCAATGGTATGTTTGAAATGTAGCCGTTCAGAAGAAAAGGCTCATTTCTGATGACACAACAGTTTAAGTGAATCTAAACCAAAATATCGTTCAAATATCATCAATTGCACAAAATCCTCAAACACTCCTTTTACTTTCATTTAAACACAGTGAATCTCTGCAGAGAGCTGAGCAGGAATGACTGATTTCCACTTAGATGAACATTAAGCGTCTTTACTGCTCTTAAACACAGACTACACCTGTGCAGGTGATGTGCACGTACAGGTCTCTTTAATCCAGGAGGAGTGGTGCAGGTTTCTGAAATTTGAGTCAGGTCAGATCAGGACTCTCAGGTCCACGACAACACAAACACGAGCAATCAGAAAACAAACAAACCTGCAGTTCATCAAACAAACAGCAGGTGGTGCAAAGAAGCTACAGCAGAGGAGACCACACTCATTAAAAAGCTCAATTAAAATGTGCGTTTTCTGACTCCATTTCCACTGCTCAGTGCACCAACCACAAGTATCTTACAACCAGAATGAATGAGTGAGCCCCTGCAGTTTCAGTTGCATGCTCTGCCTTTAAGCACACTTTGGAATTTCTGTGTGAAACTTGACATTCTGCCCGTGTTAGCCAGTAACTGCTGTTTCAGTTGTAAACAGCACTCAGTCTATAGGAGTGAGCTTGCACTAGTCTCTGCTCAGTTTCATGGTCATGGTCGGTCAGCGACACTGTCATCCACCTGTATGCAAAGCTCCACCAAGGCTCAAATTTTCCTCCACGACAGATGCAAATGGCGTCAAAAAGCATCAAACTGATGTCTCACAATTTTTCGTTACCTTCTTCTGTGAATTTATGAAACTGTAACACAAAAATTAAAGATCAAAGTCAATATCTGGCTCTGAATCAGCTACAATGTAACCAAGACAGACTTCTCAGAAAATTTCATGCAAATCGCTTCATAATCCTAATTACAAACAAGCTGAACCAATCCCGTGTCCTCTTTGGTGACACCAATGACCCCATAAATCTGTGTTCTGACCTTGTTTTGGGGAGCCGGGAGAGGACTTCCTTTCTACTTTTTATTTTTATTTTTTAATCTCCCATTAGATGGAGCCTTAGCTTTTTTCTTACAGCAGAACCATAATTAATATGTTCAGGTTTTACTGGTTTCCAGAGTCTGACTGGACCACTGCAGGTTGTGGAAACACTGCCCCCTGTCCTGCAGGCGGCCTCGTAACCACGTGTGAGCCTTCAGGCTCAGGCCTCTTGAGACTGGCACCAAAAATGAGTCAATCCCCACAGACTCCCAAAAAAATCCAACTTCAGCATTAAAAGGCATATTTATAGCCTGGTACAAAATAAATGCATAGTTTCCACTTTAATCACAACAGGACCTTTTTAAAAACACCTGTTTTGGTCAAATCTTAAATTTAAGGGCTTGGCTGCTTTGATTGTGCCGCCGTGATGATACAGGGAGCTGTAACTGCTACACCTCTGAACCGGGCCTCCACACCATGTTTTAGGAACAATTATCTGACAATAACTCTGCTTTCTGTTACAGCTCGTCTAAGAAGTTTGTGCTTCGGTCTCGCATGCACCTGAGAGCTGCGTGCATCTGTTATATACCAGTCAGACACTTTTGGTTGCAATGCGATTTGTGTGTCCACTCAGAGTACTGACCTTAAAGGTCAACACTGTCTGGGACATTAGAAACGTATCAGCATCGTGCTCAGAGACGTCTCCTCTATTCCTCAAGAGCTCTGGGAAATAATCTCAATCTGATGCTGAAGCTAAATAAACTGGAGACAGTTTGAGTGAAAGTAGAGAAACAGAACTGATTATAAGAGTTCATGAGAAACTGACTCTGGAACACAAATCAAAGCAAGGAAAAAAAAAAAAAGGGATATGAAACAGAAATAAATAGAAACACGCAGTAACCAGGGCCTATCGCAGAGGGAGGAAGTCACGGGAGGTGTACGTCGCTACAGCCACATAAACATAAATCACTCCTGAATGGCCCGCGATCACCAGCAGCCGCTCGTACACAAATACTGACTGATCGATTTTATACAAGTGTGATTGGCTGGCAGCTATGACATCTAACCAAAACAAGGAAGTTCAGTGTTTACACGTCAGACAGTTAAGAGCCTCTTTAATGATGAGGGATGTTTGCATGTTATCAAAACACAATCGTGCACAGAGTTCTCTTCAGACGGAGACGGATGTCAGGTGGACGAGCGTGGAGAGACACATTTCCTCCATCGCCCTCGGCGCTACAGTGACGCCAGCCCTGCAGAAATAACAGGGGCTTAATAGAAACTTGTGACGAACAGCTTTGCAGCCTGATGTTAAACGGCTGGAGAAATATTTCAGCGGACGGCGTGACATTTCTAAATCTGACAGAGCCATCCAGAAAAGCTGCTCGTCAGCACGATCAGAAGAAAGCGTCGCAGGAGCGATTCCCGACACCTGCAGGGAAAGTGAGGACACACACCTGCAACGGCCACTTTCATCGGTTTGCATCTGCACTGAGTTTGTACGATGTAATAGCCAGCCTGCAGTTGGAATGGCAACAATCACAACAACAAGATAGAGGATGTTGTGTGTTTGTTGCGAGTCCTGGTTTTAAGATGGTGACAGAGTTGACAGTGGGGTTTCCACCAGAAATATTATGAAGCTTTGAAAGCTTCTACCAGCTACCAGCACTACTTCGACTAAACTGCTTAATTTAAAGGTGAAAATCTGCTTTCAGTCACATCTTAATTGATTTAAAAAATAAATAAATAAATAAATAAATAAATAAATCCACTATGCAGGTGTCCAAAAGGCAAAAATGGCCACAAAATCTTGGACATGACTGTAATTCGGGCCTATTTTCTGTTGCGGATGCGTACAGATATAGAAGATAAACCTGAATGGTCACGCTCAGGGGGCATCTCTTATCTTAGCTCCTGTCTCTTTAAGGCGACACATGAAAAGCTCCAGCTGTTCTGATTGGTCAGCTGGTTACAGCATACTGTGACCCTGATTTCTTTAGGAGCTGCTGGTTGGTAACCAACGTGCACGATGATAGGAGAATCAGAGCCAGGACAAGTAACACCTCCTGTAGAAGTCCCTCTGTTACTCGGTCACCGATCTCTGATGGTTTGCAGTGGGATGATTTGTTCTTCCCCAAACTTTGCTCCTGTGTCTCACATTAAAGCTGCAGCTGGTGTGTTCGTCTTTCAGAGGCTCAACTGAAACTCCTCAGTGGGCAGAGGCGACTTATCATTTCAAACTAAATTACAGCTGACAGATGAATAGTTGGTGATATTTCAGACAAACAGAGTGAGGGAGATTACAGAGGTGCAGACACAGGCAGGCGGGGGGAGGGGGCCGCTGCTGGGTTCCTGTCAGCGGACACGAACACAAATAAAGCTCAATCTGAGGAGCTTTACCAACGTCCGCCCCGACGGCCTCCTGCAGCTCTGAGGCTTAAAACAAAGGCTCCAATCAGCCCAGAGTCAGTCTGCACATCTGGGATGACAAAGATGGAGCTGAATGGAAACAAGTCCTAAAATATTTCACAACCGCTCCAGTGTTTCACCACAGAGCCAAAAATAAAAAAAGATGACGTCAGAGGGGTGAGTGTTCGCTTCACCACAGAGTCACAGGAGCCACTCTAGCTCCAGTTTGCTGAGGGAACCAATACTGGTCTAGCTCTCGAAGACTGGAGTTGGACACCCCTGCCCATCAATAATACAAAGAATAACCCAACAATCAAATAACCCCCTATGAGCAAAGACTCTGGTGACAGTGGGAATGAAAAACTCCCTTTTAACAGGAAGAAACCTCCAGCAGAACCAGGCTCAGGGAGGGGCGGGGCCATCTGAAGTGACTGGTTGGGGTGAGAGAAGGAAGACATGCTGTGGAACAGAGGCAGAGATGAATAATAACTGATGATTACATGCAGAGTGGTGTGTAAGCTCATAGAGTGAAAAAGAAACAGTGCATCATGGGAAGCCGCCAGCAGCCTACACATATTGCAGCATAAGTAAGGGAGGATTCAGGGTCACGTGATCCAGGCTGTGCTCTCACCTATGTGTGCGTTCAATACTTTTAATTATGTACTACAAATATTAGAAGATGTGTCATATTTTTAATGACTGGCTGAGGAAGACCATGAAAATCAGACACCGCCCTGTGTCACAGCTCAGGCCCAACATGCTCCTGTACTTGATCCCACCAACAATATGTTAGCCTAATGCTGAAGAGGCAGAGTGGGGAGCAGCAGGCTGGAGGCGTACTAAGAGCATGAATCCTGAACTCAGAGAGTCAGCAGAGAAAGCCAGGCTTGTTTACTGACACAGCGAGCTGCAGTTCTGTAGCTCACATTAAGACTCAGGTAATATTCTGACCCGGGTCAGACTGGGCTGTCCGCCCTCTGGAAGCACTGCACTTCACCGCTGCAGACCATTAACATTAGCATCCTGGCGGGAAACATCTTAACCTGGTTCGGGAACAGCACCATGCAGGACAGACGAGCTCTACAGAGGGTTGTGCGGTCAGCTGAGCGCACCATCCGCTCCGAGCTCCCTGACCTGCACTCAATCTACAGCAGGCGGTGCTGGACCAAGGCCAGGAAGATGGTGAAGGACCTCAGCCATCCCAACAACAGACTGTTCTCTCTGTTGAGGTCAGGAAAGCGATTCCGCTCCCTGAAGACCAACACAGAGAGACTGAGGAGGAGCTTATTCATAGCCTTTCTTTTTTTGTTTTTAGGTCACGAGCAGTTGTCCAAGCATTTCACTACATATCGTACTGTGTATGACTGTGTACGTGACAAATAAAATTTGAATTTGAAATTTGAAGATAACCATCAGGCGGCTGCCTGCACAGTTACATGGAAACCCAAAATCAAACACGCGCAGTAAGAAAAATGTGGAAGACTCCGGCAACTTGAGTCAAATACAGTCCAACCGCCTCTCCCACAAAGCTGCAGTCACACCTGAGTGCAGTCAGACCTGCAAGCCTCTACAGACTCGCTTACCCTGTCAGTGACCTTGAAACCTGCCCGGCGACACGAACAGGATCAACGGGAAGTCACAGCCCCTGGTCATTTTTCGCATTAGTATTCCCCCCCCCCCCAACAACAACAACAACAACCAAGTAACTTAAGCCACACAACTTCCACCCAGAAAACACTTGACCTGTAATGTGCTGATCTCCGTTCCTGGCAGTAATAAATAACACTTTTAAGCAACGTTACTGTGGATCTACCCGACACGCAGCTGGTAGATCCACAGTCAGATATTTAAGGATGGGAAAAAAAAGCAAGAAAAAAAAAGCAAAGCAGGCTGCAGGTTTTAATTATCTGTTCATTTAAAAAGCTGGTCAGCTTTAGCTCCCAACAAACAACAAATACTTCCTGCAAATACTAACAGAAGAATACAACCCCGCCAAAATAAAGCCAACAATCAATGCCTTGCGATGATTGATGGGATGCATTTAATCCTGCTTATTTTCTCTACATTTCTATTTTTGGCACTCCGCTAGAATAACTTCATGACTGAGTTACAGCTAAAAATCCCAAAATATCATGGAGCCCGTTTGAGTAACCAGCAGTTTCTTTCTCTCACGTTTGCTCTGTTTACTATCCAGAATCAGTACTTAATATTTCCTTCTATTATGGAGCAAAAGTATTGATCTGTTATAGCAACAAGGAAGTGGTTCCACCTCTAATTATATCTTTCTACTTCCTGTCTGCACAGGAAATGAGGTTGTGTCCCGCTATATAGAGAGACATTTCCTGCCTGCACCTGTAGTTTATCACACATATAAACAGCTTTCCATCACATTTCTAACGTGATGAAGAGATGAAGGAGCGAACTGGAACAGTTCTCCTGCACTGACCTCAGATCAGCCCTTTAAACCTGCTGAGCTAACAAACAGCTACGACTTGTGAGCCATTTAATGCTGCATGCCATTTAGCTCCAAAGACTTTTGAAGCCGTTTTTAATCTGATGTGTGCAGTGGACACGGTCCTGCTTTGGACCTGAGTTTAAAGAACTGTTCAGTCTGCTGTATTCAGCTTTCGTGTGTATCTGCAACTGTTGCAGCGCTTCGATGTAACGAAGCACACGACATGCTGTGTATCAGGTGAAAACGTGTGAGCTCCTCGTAGCTTATCCAAGATTATTTGTTGTCACTGAGAACGTCAGCACCTGTTGACAGCAGCTCAAGATAAAACGCTTAAAGTTACTTCTGTCTCTCAGAGGACCGCGAGTCACTCAGACACCCATCTTTGACCCAAGATGGCCACCAGACAGCCACAGTTTCACTGCCGCGGCCGAGCATCGAGGAGGGAACGTGCCGGGATTATAGAGAGCTATAACTGCTCTATGATGCAGCGCAGACGCAGCTGCTGAAATTCCTCCGTCCTGACTGAACTCCCACACTTAGACTGCGTGAAGGGCAAAGGATTCATGTTGCTTTTCCACCAAGATCAGACCAACTCGTTCTGACAAACAGAAAATCATTTCAAGTCTGTTTCACCCTCACGCTGGCAGCAGGGAAATAAATAAACAGGTGAAATACAAAAAAAACAAAAAATAAATTAAAATCAGCTGACCCACTGGTTTGCTTACATCCGTCTGACCTGATGTGAAACTTACTGAGAACCTCAGACACATTTCAGCTCTTATTTTGTTGGATTTTATTTACAAAAAAAAAAAAAAAAAAAAAAAAAAAAAAAGCATTTTAAGAGTTGAATGTAAGAACTACAGAACCGTCTCACTGGATGTCTGTTGGTTTTTAGCTACAAACTATTCACATTGTTTTATATGATCGTGAGGTTTAGACTGAAACAGCAGACTGGAAACTTTATTTACAACTTTATGAATCAAATTTAAGGTTTAATATTCTTGAAGTCTTTAAGAAGTCAGACATGTTAATATGAGGCCAAATCTGAAGCTTGATTTATAGCACTGCTTTAAATCTACAGTCCAGCCTGATGTGCAGATTCACAGAGACATCAGTGCAATGCAGACTGTAACTGTGGGTCTGTCTAGTAGTAATATGAACACGGTCATTTTACATTATCATTATACCAAGTCTCTGTGGAACAAGCTGTAACTGACAGGCTTGCTGTCTGGTCTGTCCTGAAGTCCCGAATTTTACAAAACATATTCTATCATTTGGAAAAGTTCTTTTCATGTATTTGTGTGATTACGGCACTTTGGAGCAGAGGCAGTGTTGCAGTCTCCGGTTCACATCCCGTGCTCTTTCACATTAGCATGCTGGATTCCCTGCTGAGGCTCCAATTTGCTGTGCACCACGTCGGCTTTAGTAACTTCTCAAAAATGGCACATTTGGTTTGACGGTCATTCAGCAGTCCAGCTGAAGCAGTGAGTCGGGTCCCTTTCACAGAAGTTTGTCTTGTTTTTGTTTCCTTCAGATGCTTTTGTTTGATTTTCTCTGTTTATTCCCTGGTAAATGTCACCTTCCTCCCTGTGAATCAGGCCCACTGAAGTGTTAATCAGTGCATCTGCATGAATGCGGATACAGCAGGCCGGAACCACGGATCTGAAGAACTGCATTCACTAACGACCATCAGAGTCTTCTTTGAGTCGAAGGAAACGTCAGACAGGCAGAGGGACACAATGGGAAGAGGTCAAACGGTGCTTTCGGTGTGTTGACGTTTTTCTCCGGCAGCAGCGAGCAGATGCAGCAGAGCATGAGCGATTCTTGTTCTGTGTAAATAAAGCTTGTTTACATCCGTCTGTCGGAGACAAAAACACATTTCTAGAGATTTATTTTTCAAGCGTTCCTCATAAATAAAGCCCATCAGACTGCAACAGCAGGGCCCTCGTTGAGCTGATTAACGAGCATGATAGCGATGACTGAAACAGAGGGACACTGGGAAGGATTCCTGTGTTTGTCCTGTGGAGACAGGAAGTGAGCTACATTATCTCAGCGTGGTATTTCCTGTTAGTGTGAGCGTTGCTAATTGAGTCCAAGCCCAAAAGGGAAGAAGCTAACTAAAATCTTCAAAAGCATAATTTACTATAAAAAGTATCAATATAAGCAAAGGCATGTGATCTCAGAGAAGCCATGATTGTAGTTTTCTCCTGACTGCATGGCGTGGAGCTCACGCTGAACACGATTCAAATAACTTTGCTTAAACTAGAAGAAAAGGATTTCCCCGAGAGACAATCAGCTCGTCAATCAGCTGGAAGGAGTCAAATAATTGTGTTTAGCTTCTTGAAAATAAGATTTAATGCTTTTTTGGTCCCACGTGACAGGTAACTGAACATTTTTGGGTTTTGGAAACAGGGACACGTTCCTAATTTTTTAACTTACCGGTAGTATAGACAAAAGATCCAACAAGGAAGTAAAGACGGGAGTTTAATGAATTTAATGGGCAAACTGAGATGATATCAGGCTAACATTCACTTCTGGGATGTTTTTAGCTTTGCAGATGTGAAGATTTGATGTTTTTCATTTGCCATTGTTTTTTCTGATGACTGGGTGGACTGAGTGGCACTTTATTCTATTTCTGACATCGACAAAGACTCTTTGCAAGAAGGAAACAATGGCTGGTTGCAAACCTCAGAGTATATTTAGAGCTGACACAGCCCAGACTCTGTTTGAAATGTACAATTATTATGAAATAAACATTTTATTTTTAAGTGACATATCTGCTGATTTTTTTCCCCCTCTGAATCTTTGATGCTTTTTCATTTTCCTCTCACAAAGTCAAAGACTTTGAAGCAGTTTTAGAAGATTTGGTAATAAACAAAATGTGATCTGAACTCATGATCAGGAACGCCAAGTAAGTGTGTCAACATCCAAGCAGCCGCCACAAAGCAGGGAAGGAAGCACAGTCAGTGCATTATTGATGACATCATCATGCCGCGAGCCAACAGGACACACAGACAGACACACAGCATTGCTGGAAAAATGGCACTATGAGCTTCATGTAGAGTCTTGTCAGGATGTGACTTTAAGGTTCAGGTTGAGACAGGTGACCAAAAAGAAACACATACATGTTTTTACCTGCAAGTTTTACAGTAGTTGGCAAACTTAAACCTGAATCTGTGTCTAACCTAAACCCTGAAACCAGGTCTGAACCCTCCGAGGGTCCCAGTGGAAGGACGTGGCATCCTCGTAATGTGTTAATCTCCTCCTGTGGGCTTCAAACTGATCCCAGAACAGTCGTGTTGCAGTGCTATTTTACTTCATAAAGAAGCAGATAAAGAAATGGATCATTCTCAGTCTAATAAGACTGGTTCTACAGAGAGAAACAAAAGGTAAGCTCTGTGAGCTATCCGTCCTCGCTGGAGTGACAATCACAAACAAATCACAGCGAGGGTTCCAAGGAGTACACATTCTGGGAAATCCCCTCCGGAGCAGGAAGGGTGGGGTCATGCCAGGCAGCACGGGAAGGAGGAAGGGAATAAGTGGCTGACAGCGGGAACTCTGGGAAAGTTCAGCATTTCCCAGGAGAGGAGATTCTGACCAACTGAAGTCAGACCTCAGCAGCTACCAGAGAAACGGACACTGATCTCAACAAACACATGGAAACCTCCAACAACCCAAGTCTGAAGCTGTTCACAGGATCCTGAGATTCAAAGACACACAATAACAAAGAGATGCATAACAATTAAAGAGGCACAAACGGAAAAAGCTAAGTGTAGTTGATGAATCTCAGGGCTCCTCTGTGTCATTTAACAGCCACTGGATCCTCTGAGATCGTTTCACACTCGGCCTGCAGAACCTGATTGTTTCAAAAACGCCTTAAAGGAAATGAAAATGACAAATTTGGAGTCAGAATGATGCAAAACAAAGACGACAGAGAGACGCACTGGTCTTCTGAACAGAACTACTCCATCTACAGGTGGAAGCTTTTTGAAGAATGCATTTTAATGATGAGTTTATGGCAAAACACAGTGCCACTAAACACAGTTATGTGTAGTTTATGAGTGCGATTGTCTCAGGATGTCCTCTGGGTCATTTGACTGGAACACAGTCTCTCCCGTTTCTCACTCTGCCTGCAGAACTTTCCAGCATTGTTTCAAAACTCTTAAAGAAAATGAAAGCGAAGGCTTTCTACCTCCGGCTCCGTCCTTTCTGACGCTGGTGTGTCCAGCTGCTGCGAGCAGCAACACCACAGGCGCAGATAAGGGCAGAAAAGGGCTAAAAATAAAAACCCCAAAACCAGAGTGGAGCTTTGGTCTGCTGGGATGAAAACAGCTACAAACACAGAAGTGTTCAGTGAACCGCCGAGAGGCTCGGAAGACCATTTTAAACAACCATCATGCCCAAAGCCAAGACACAGTCAGCAACAATAAATAATCAGCCACACGCAGAGCAAGAGTGCAGATGAGGTGAATCCGCTCAGTTTGAGCTGCTTCACGTTGTCTGTATTCACTGGTGTACACCACTCTGGAAAGGTTTTAAGTAACAACCACAGGGAGGCTTTTAGACCGCGACGTGAACGCAAACACGCAACTAAATTTCCATTTACACCACATCAGGATCGAACTGTAGAAATAAATAATAATAATAATAATAATAATAATAATAATAATAATAATAATAAATTGCATTGATATAGTGCTTTTCGGGGCCCTCAAAGCACTTTACAATACCACTATTCATTCACTCTCACATTCACACACTGGTGGAGGCAGCTACAGTTGTAGCCACAGCTGCCCTGGGGCAGACTGACAGAAGCGAGGCTGCCATATTGCACCATCGGCCCCTCTGACCATCACCAGTAGGCAACAGGTGAAGTGTCTTGCCAAAGGACACAACGACCGAGCCGGGGATCGAACCGGCAACCTTCCGATTACAAGACGAGCGCCCAACTCTTTGACGATACCCACAGATTTATTTTACACAAACTGCTCTGGTGTATAAACAGACACTGTCCTCATTTTAACATGGACAACCCCCGCCTAATATGCATTTACTTCTTTGCATATACGTCATTCTCATATTGAAATATTGACGTCCGTAATATCGTCCTCAGGAAGTTCTCTTAAAGACAGTGGAGCCAAAACTGCTTATTTCAGACAGAATGAACTGATAGGTTCAGTATAAAATAAAGTTTTATTTTATTTTATTTATGAGTAGCAAAGTATGCAAAGCTACTATATACTAGTCAGCGACTAAAAATATAAAGCTGGAAACCGGGACAACGGGTCCCCAAATGTGTTCCTGACAGACAGACAGCAAATACAACAAAGTGACCAACAATAAAAGCAGGTGGTGCAGATCTCTTATACATGTCCTTATATGCCCTCATTTAATGTTCATGTTTCTTTTTTCCACTTGAAAACCAGAAAGTGAGAGCCAATCAGAAAGTTAATTTAAAGTGGGCGGGGCTAAACTGGCTCATTTCAGACAAAGGATGAACTCAGAGCAAGGCCCAATGTAAGATGATTAAGGAGGATTATGATCTGCGACTCATGCAGAGCTATTCTAGTAGGGCCCTCTAATAGCGTTACATAAATGACTTCCTGTTTGACTCACAATTAAACAACATGACTAAGAAGAAAAAGCCAGCTGGTGTCCAGAGATGAGACTCATTAACCTGCAGAACCCAGAGAGCCGGTCTTTAAACGATCAGCAGCAGGCTGAAGCACTTTAAACCGCGCTCTCCGTTTATAAACAACAACAAACAATAGAGTATAAATAGATCACTCAGCCTCTTTGTTTACAAACAATAAAAAGTTAAATATTTGCAGGCTCTGCCCCTCGCTGAGCTCCTCGGGGATTTCTGATGATTACCAGTCATGAGCCGGTCTATGAGCCGTTCAGCACGCAGCCACACCCAGCATGCACCTGCTGCAGCCCGGTGGCTGTGTTTGATTTGGATCCATCAGTGTGTGCACCGGATGGTGCGCTGGCAGCGATTAATTAGAGGAAGGCACAACAGTTTCTTTAAACTTATGCCAAGCTAATGCCTCAAAATGTGCCTTCCTTTACTCTGTGCTTGCCCCCCCACCACATCCTGATAGTCCGCGCCAGGTCGTCTTTAAGTCTGCGAGTAGGTGTGTCACTTCCATCACGGTGCTGACAGATGAGAAACCTTAAAGTTTAAAACTTATAATATCTGATAGCTTTGAGGAAAATAAAACAAACAGGTTTGATCATGCTGACCACCAACAGGAACAGCAGGCTTCATATTACAGGTCTCATGCTTAGGTCTGCTCCACGTGACTGTGGAGGTTTAAAACTGGTACAACAACACCCCTGACAGAGGTCAGAGGTCACAGAAGGAATATAACCAGACACGCAGTGAGTAGAGGAAACGAGAGCAAAGGGAAGCTTTTAGAGATGGCATGAAAAGGTAAATCAAAGCACAGGATGTACAGAAAGTGCTAATACTGCCGTGACTGATAACTGATTCGCTTCACCTCGCGCTTTCCCAGTGAGCTCAGATGTAAACTGGTTTATGTGAAAACATTTAAATAAATCAGAGGGGTAGACTGATGTTCAACACAGCCAGGCTCTCCTTGTGTTAGCTGGCTCGACAAAACCTAAAATCATATTTGAGATAACGGTGCGATGATAGTGGTTATCATCTTTCTCTGCTAATCCCTGCATCCTGGGTGGCTGTAGCCCAGGAGGCGGAGCAGGTCATCTGCTAATCAGAAGGTTGGTGGGTTGATTTGATCCAGTCTGCGTGCCAAATATCCTTGGACAAGATACTAACCCAGAGTTACTACAAATGTGTGAATGTTAGATAGAAAGCACTGGCATAGAAAAAGTCTATAAAGAACATAAAAATAAAAATGTAACACTGCTGCAAATAAGACGAGAGGTTCATACTGCAGAAAATCATCAATCTGGTGATTACAGAGTTGCACAGAGCAGATAAAAAAAAAAACCCTTTTAATTCGAGGCAAACACTCCCACTGGTGACAGCTAAAACTTAATATTTAAATGGATCCAGTTTAAACTTGCTGTCCTGCAGCCTAATAAAGGAGATGACTGCACAGGTGTTCCTGATGGTTTCTGTGATTTCAGCAGCGTGAAAGCGATGAAGAGTTTAATTTTATGCACAGAATAAGTATCAGAACATTTAAATACTTCCTGCATCACCAACTCCGTACATGCACAGCTCACTGACAAGTTTGCAGTCTAAGTTTATAGCTGGTGCCATGTTAGTAAGGTACAGGTGAAATGGAAAGCCTGAAGATAACCTGATCCCAACCAGCTCCTGCATTCAGCGCGAGTTACCACAGGGATCTAAGACGGTAAAAACCACAGAAAGCTCCGACTTTAACCTCGACATGACTCGCGATAGCATTACTCTCGCTTGTCAAATACACTCCTCGGGACTGAAACGAGACAAGCAGGAGCCACGACTTCATTCAGTTTCTGAAGATGAAATCGGTGATAAACGAGGCTGCTGTGAGGAAACCGCTGGATGAAATGAGTGATATCATCAGGAGATCCACAATATTTCCTAACATAGTCCTGACACTCTTCAACATGCCCGCGCTCCTCCTCCTGTTGTAAACGTAACCAGGACGAGTCCGGACAGGAGCTCGTCTTCTCAAGCCGATCCGTTTCCATGGAAACCTCAATGGGAGATTTTTTTCTGGTCTTAAAAATTCTGCAGTGTCAGACTTTAGTTGGAGCTCGCCTGAAGTGAGAAGAGTCATGCTAATCCTGTCTTACTCACATTTACATGCAGCAGTGAGCTCCCTGTGGGGTCAGTCTGCAGGAAACTACATTTCCCAAAATGCACTTAAAACCATGAAGCTTTTAAAGACTTTCAGCCTTCCAGCAGCCTGCTCAGAGGACACCTCTGATCCCTGTAAACAAGCTTCAGAGGAGCTACTGCTAACCTTTCCCGATGTTCAGCACCTTCAACAAATAAAACAACAGCCGAGTAAAACTCTAAACCTGAGCTCCACTTCATGTGGAGAAAGTAACCGCTGTATTTTCTAAGCTGCAGACTCAGAGGGAGGAAATCCTCCCAGCTGAGTGCAACACGTCACTGTGGTGGAAGATGGCGAGAGTTTCCCCTGAGTCATCACTCCTGTGCTGCAGGAGAGGACGGAGGGAAAAAGTAAAGCAGAAGACTGAGGACATAATTACCCAGGATGGAGTGAACACGAACAGAGAGCTGAGTCCTCAGAATCAGGATGGGCTTCCTTCCTTTCCTGTGGAAAAATAAGAAACCGTTTGAGTTCAGAACAAAAAACAGTCACGACTCAGAGTTCAGGTTCAGTCAGAGCAGCCAGCTCCGTGACAGACATCTAACCAGATTAACTTTTGTGTAATCGAATCATCGTACGAGAGGGACATGGCACTCAAAGAGTCCCGAGTTGGCATATTTGAGAGAACACAGAGTCAGACGATGGAAGAAGAACCTCCAAAGTGGGTTTTATCAGATATGAGTGCAGTTTTCACAAAGACTTGCTTCTACAAGGAGTCCTGATCCACTGTCAGTGTGATCAGTGTGTGCAGACAGCTGGTCTGAGGTGATCCCAGAACAGCTAAGTTTCCACATACAGTCAGACTGCGGCATGCTGGGATTAGAGTATGGAAAGAACGACAGCATGAAGGTATGGAAAGAATGAGAGCGAGAAAGAAGGAGAAACGGGAGAAGGGAAGATGTAAAGGTGGGCGTGTTTGTCTGGAGGCTAAAAGAGGAATACGTTTTTCAGACGCTCTTACAGCATCGCACAGAGTTTACACTGCTGGACACACACAGTCACCAAGCAGCTATAATGTGTTTCAGTTCCACATCACTGAAATGAATGCGATTCTTCACAGAAAGAAGATCCAGTCTGAGGCCTGGATTTGAACCCAGATACTCCAGCTTCCTCCCACAGTCCAAAGACCTGCATCGGGCTAGGAAGACCAACCATAGGTGTGCAGGGTTATCTGTGCACTTTAGTCCTGTGACAGACTGACCTGTCCAGGGTGTCCTGGGCCTCCTGCCCTGTGACAGCTATGATAGGCTCAACCGCCTCCTAACCCTGAATGGGATAAGTGGAAGAAAACTTATCCCACTAATTCTACTTCTTTTACTCCTTTTATGCATTATTTTGATTATTCATATTTCTATTACCTCTACCAAGGAAGTTGTGTTTTTGGTGCTCCTGTCTGTAGACACGAAGTTTTGATCGGTGACGAGCGGGGTCATGTTAACAATTGATTAAAAAAATGGCTTCCATCCCCCGAGGTCTTTGTGGTTAACTTCATGATTTATTGGCTGAAAATTGACGACAACTTACAAGCGTGCTGTCTGTTGGCAACATGTGAAAAGTATAAATTTAAAATATCACCTTCAAGGTCAACAGATGGATCCGAAGGTCAAAGCGATGATGCCATACAGAGTGATTTAAACCCATGTTTCTGACTCAGACAACGTTTACATGCACAGGGATTCTAAATATCACTCTGGACCTCTGAGCTTCAGATGTATATTTTAAAATTGTTATTATTTTTATATAAAATAAAATAGCAATCATCTTTAATAATTAAATCTAAAATGGTACTTCCTGTGATCTCACTTTCACATTTCACACCTGCCTTTTTTAACCCCCCAGAATGTTTTACACCTTTAAAGACAGTGTTGGCAAGAGTGTATAGTATATACAGCATAAGCTCAAATTATTCCAGTGCATCTTAGCTGATGTCACAATTGGGCATCATCGTTATACTCTGAGGCACGTACGTTTTCGGGCAGCCGGTCAGTATGAAGCCGCCGCCTGCAGCGAGCAAAGCGTTTAAAGCGCCCGACGACAAAAACTGTTTTCACTTATTTATCACTAAACGTTGTGGAGATACAGAAATTCTTTTATTGGTGCCATATAATCTGCATCATTATAACTGCATTGATAACATTCTTTACAGCATTATTTCATGTAATAATATTTCTCACAGTATTGATACTGCATTACAGTTGTTTATTGAAGATGTTCATATGAGGATCCTTCCATTATGTTAACTTTTATTACAAGTACGGTTGGAAGTATTTTATACACATTGCATATCTGTGCTTACTTTGAGTTGATGTTCGGTTCATTAAGGGTTTTAAGCTTCACTGGCGTGACTGTCCAGGTGATACATGCTGAGGGAAACTAGAACATAGAAGGATAACTGCAATGCATGCTTACAGTACATGTATATAATTTAGGAATGTGTCAGGCCTGAGGCCTTAACCCATTTGGAGTCTTACTAGATTTTACTCTACTTGGCAACAGATGATCAGAGTCAATAATCAGCCTCAGAGACCCTGAGGGCTTGAAGTTTTATTACCTTGTATGGAAGGTGTTACAGAAAAGAGAAGTTCTATGTCTGCTTATAGCTATTAAAGACGTACAAGATGTACGATTAACTGTGACTAATGTCGCGTGTACCCCACTGCTTTATAAGTGTCCACCACATGCATTTTGGTCAGAAGACATATGTTGATGTTTTCTCCGGGCTGTTTGATTGCACTTTTCTGGGGCCTCCGTGGTTTGTGACACTGCTCTGCATTGATCGATTTCGCGACAACGTGTAAACAACTTTTACTAAACAATCAATGTTACACATGTACTATATGAACATAATTAAAATGAATAATAACAATAGTACTTTAAATTACATAAAGTGTATTATAATGAGTAATGGTAAACTACTATTGTTTTATAATAAGGATAAAAATGTGCTTTGTCTTTATTTTAACTTGGCTATTTTTCCCCATATAATTTTTTATTTTATTTTAATACTTGAGTATGTTGTTGACAGCGTTCGTCTTGGTCTGTGTGGGTCCAGTGCTTCTTTTCTCTGTTTGTGGGGTTACAAGGACGGCATGTCTCTGCATGACATGTTTGGCTGCAGTCATGTTCCCAATAAACACACACACACACACACACACACACACACACACACACACACACACACACACACACACACACTAAAGCTTTTCTTACGCCACATCTTCGTAGAAGCTCTCCAGCTCGTCTCGCTGCTCAGCCAGAGAAGAGTCCAGGTCCAGATAGTTTCCACTGGGAGACAGCTGGAGGGTGCAGTCTTCCAGCTGATGGACACACAGACAGAGACATATGTGAAGATCAAGTTTAACCAATGCTGAATCACGACAGAGCTCAGCTGTGAACAGATTTGTTTGTGTGTGAAAAGCCGAGGCAGAGCGAGGGACACCGATCTCTGGTGTCAGTAGAAACCGATCCTGCAGCCGCTGCTGCAAACAAACAAAACTGACTCGACCGGTTTAGCCGATGAGGTCTGTGGATCTTTGCCTCTATATTCATGTGGGAGAAAGTAATCTGCCCGGATACTGGCTAATCTGGATGAGTCTCACACTAAAGCTGCACCCAGATTTCTAAAGGATCATCCAGCCTCATAAAGCTGAAGACATTTTGAGATTTGGTAACTAATGCGAGGACACCTGCTGTCCGAATAAATCACAGACTGAAAACAGTCACATTTATGGCAAATACAACAAGATGCAACAATCCTCCAATATCAGGAGTCACACTTTATGCAAAAACTCACCAAAATTTAAGCCACCAACTTCAATTAGCTGATCAATAACAGCTTTTCTGGACGATTGATTCATGCATTTATTTACAGCACAGTGTAGGACAGCTGTAGATCCGATGCTTGGCTGCAACTTCTATTTTGTGTCAACTCTAAAGCCACAGGACAAGAAAAACTCCTGACGTTGATTTACTCCAGGATCACATCGATCCATGTTGTCCTGCGTCAGAGAGAAATGCCATTTATACTTCAATATATTTATTATATTCTTGTTAAAAACAATGGAGTCCCGGTGTATCAATGTAATGTAATGAGACACAATGCTGTCAGATTCAACAGCGGCAGAAAACACTCGACTGTTGTGCCGATGCTTTAGCTCAAACAAATGCGATTCCTCCACCGTCGTTTCTGCACAACGCCCGATTTTACTGAATTTACATGACATGTAAATCTTCTGGCTGACTGGAAAAATAAAGACAAAGCGAATTATCAAGAATTAACCACGACCATTATAAAGCAGGACCGTATAACAACTCTATTGTACTTGTATATAAATAATTCATAACAATGGGCATCTCAGGACACTTTATATTATAGGAAGGTACCGATCCAACATCGTTCAACAGACGTAGTGGTTCAGTGGGAGAAACGTTTCATCACTGATCCGAGTGCTTTGTTCAGTCTCAGCTGACTGCAGGTTTCCAACCTTATAAACAGGACATTCGCACAATGACTGAAACCAGCCCCTCACTTGGCTCAGTGACGAAACGTTTCTCCCACTGAAAACGTTACGTCTGGATGAACAGAATCAACTTTTTGGGATTTATTTACCTGGATGATTGAGTACGCTTCAAGACATTATTCAACACAACTCCTTTACTTACGCGCCTAGAGGAGCGTAAGTAAAGGAGAGTTTAGGGCAGGGGTGGGCAATCTCAGTCCACGAGGGCCAGTGTCCCTGCAGGTTTTAGATGTGTCCTCGAACCAACACAGCAGATTTAAATGGCTAAATTAGCTCCTCAACATGTCCTGAAGTTCTCCAGAGGCCTGGTAACGAACTAATCCTGTGATTCAGGTGTGTTGACCCAAGGTGAGATCTAAAACCTGCAGGGACACCGGCCCTCGTGGACTGATATTGCCCACCCCTGGTTTAGCTTCCTATTCTACTTTTCATCACTAAGAACCACAAGAAAGCCCACAGTCTGAAACTGAACAGCCATGTAGGGAAATGTAGGAATAATATGACGCTAATAGGTCTTTAATATTACCGTTTCATAACTCACGAGTAGTTTTCCAGAATGTAAATGATAACATTAGAGACACGGGAGGTTTCTAATTTTTTATAGCAAGCAGTCATGCATATTTGTTTAATGTGTTTGTTGAAGGAGACACTGATTAAAGTGACTCAAAGGTTCCTTGCAGTGTTAACAGAGGCCAGTGTAATGCCATCAGATTAGTCAATGTGTTTCTGAGGTTAAATACAGTAACTTCAATTTAATCTGAGTTTAGCAGCAGGAAACAGGAGTCATCTCGCCCTTTGTCTTTAAAACATGTCTGCAATTTAACTGACTCGTGTATCTGGTTGTATTGCTAAATATAACTAGGCATTACCTGCAGAACAATGGAAATGCACGCAGTGCTTTCATGTTATACATTCTTCCCTTTGGCAGTGAAAATAATTGGTCCCAGCACAGAACCCTGGGGAACTCCATGACTAACCTCTGAGTGAAGAAGGCGCGCCATCCAAATAACTTGGATTTATTATTGAAACTGGAACACATTCAGAAAAATCCATGTAATCTGTAATAAAACCGACTGCTTCATGCAAACAAAGTTGGTTTAGGCTGAGAGAAGCTAATTAGTAACCTTCGCTGCTGTAAATGTTTTACAGTCATTTCTAAAGCTGGAGCTGGTGTGTGACATTTGTGCTGTTGGATAATCGTACAGTTATTCAGCCGTCGTACCGTCAGCTGTAAAACATGAATGCTGCTCGCGTCAGACGTTATTCTTTTTATTTTAGAAATGGCTGTTTAACCCCTCCCTCCTTTTGTATCTGTGGTTTCTATACTTTCACTGATTTTATTTACATGTGACAGAAAGTTGCTTTAAAGAACCGATCCAACAGGTCACACACGCTCTGGGTTTTCTGGGGCAGTATGCAACAGGAATGTGTTTTTTTACTCTCTCAAACAGTAAACAGGGTCTGATCCACATCAGCTTCATGTCTATTTATAGCCGCCCTGCTCGGCCTGGCAGCATGTTTGTAGCAGAGCCATGGCCAGGTACAATAATCAGTTATCAAACACATCAGGTCTGCTTTTGAGTGTCAGACTCTAGACCTGCAGGTCCACATTCTTCCTCTCCAACAACACAGATCCTTCCCGTCAGCCTGGAGCTGCACGGAGGAGGCGGAGGAGGCTCACCTCCACATTTTTAACTGATGGTGTAACTGCAGGTCACGTGGTTGTTCGTGGATTTACATTTTCTTCGCTATAATTTTCAGTAAGGATTTAAAGAAGACAGTGACCATAAAAGCAGCTCCAAACATCCCTCTGACTCAATCTGCACATTTTCAGGTTTAACTAATCTTACATCTGAGTCTACAAAAACCTTCCTTTTCTGTGAAAAGTTTGTTGAGTTTGCACTCACATTTTATACCGAGTAGTCTAAGGAGCTGGGGAAAAAAGCATCTGGACTGCTTTAAGTTTCTTGAAGACGTTTCATCCAAGAACCTTCTTTAGTTCTAAAACCAATTGGTTGCAAATCCCAGATTATTAAGGCCTACTGGGAGTGTCCCTAAGAGGGTTGTTGACCAACTATTGATCATCTGAGTCAGGTGTGGAAATGGGTGTAGGTCATTATCAGCCAAGGTTTCAGGCTAACCCATAGTGAGACCATGCCCCACCCTGTCATGTGATCTATTGAGATCAAATGGCCCAGGATGCGAGTGGGCGTTAAGGCGTCTGGGAAGGATCTCAAAACTGGATTATAGATGGCACAGTGGGTGTCATAAGCCCCGCCCTCTGTTCAAAGATGGTTGTTCACAGTGGACATAGATGCTTCTTTCACTCCTCTTTCAAACCATCTGTCTTCTCTGTCCAAAATGTAAACATTGGTATCCTCAAAAGAGTGACCTTTGACCTTTATGTGCAAACTGAAGAAGCTGCTTCTCGCATGAGAGGTGAAATGTCTTCAAGAAACTTCAGTCCAGTCGCTTTTCTTTCCAAGCTCCTTAGATCACCAAGACCTGGATACTAAGAACCTTCAGACTGAGAGCTTTTCTAGTCTTACCGACCACTCAAGGCGCTTTAACACCAAGTCACATTTGAACCACAGAGCACATCTACCTCACATGGTAATCTAGAATCTCCAGTTAAGCTAACAAGTGTTTGGACCGTAGGAGGAAGCTGGAGTACAGACACAGGAAGCACACACCGACTCTCCATCTCACCAGGATTCTGCCCAAATAAAGGAGTTCGGCTGTGAGTGTTAGTATTTTACGGTGATCTCCATGAAGTGGGGACAAAATGGTTAAAAATGTTTTTTAACCTAACATCTTAGAGTGGACAGGAATGGCTTAAACACATACGCACGTTGTGGCGCCTTCCTCCTCCAACTTCCCCCCCTCTTGGTCCTCATTGATTAGCATCCTATTGACCCACTGGGTCAAAATGTAGATGCTTCCGTTATGCAGAACTGTGTCATCACTGTATTTATTATTTTGCAAAACCAAACAGGAAAGGTTGAAGAACAATCCACCTTTTCTAATTTGAATCAGCTGGATTAGATGCCCTGCTACAAACTCTGAGGACAGAGACGGTAACCGTGCAAATGATTCACTCCGAGCACGAGTGTGTGTTCTTGGGCTGCACAATTAGTCAAATCTAAATCTCAATCACAATTTTGGCTTCCCACAATTAAACTAAATACTAAAAAGCGTGCTCTGACAGCTGTTCCCTTTTCCAGTCTGTATGAGTAACAAATGTTAAAAGACAGATTTACAACATCCTGTCAAAACAAACATCAAATGTCTGACACAGCAGGAAGTGAAGAGCTTGCCTCCTGAAGGGAATCATCATCCATTGTTTGGAATTACTTCAGATTTGGGGCAAGTGACGTTAACCTGGAAAGAATCACATACAAAGAGTGCTGCAGAGTTGTAACACAAATAACACACAACTGCCTGAAAACACAATGCAGTGGTTGCAAATGCGCCTCGTCCAACATCAGCTCAGACGAGTCTGTACAGCGCATCGGCCTATCAGCGCATCCATCCAGCTCCCACCAGCCAATCACATTTGACTTGATTCTAGATAAGAGTCCAGTAAACACGGGGGAGTAACGAAGGCTTTGGGAAGACGTTGAGCTGATTGGACGCCTGATACGTTATCCTCTCTCTGTTCATTTGTGGCAACAGCTGACAGGGGAAATTAGAAGAGGCCCCTCAGCTGTTTTGTTCACATTCATCGTGCAGGTACAACAAATGGAGTGAAACCTTTACCAGGACACGCTCTCATGCCAGGTCAATAAACACCTCGTCTGTCTGCAAAGAAGTTCTAATTGACAGGAACGTACCATGACAGAAAAGTGAAAGTGGTGCCCGGATGACTTTGTGTTTTATTTAATTGATGAATTGTATTAGAGCAGTCGTCTGTCTGAACTAGTTTGGTTGAGGAGAAAGAGGAGAAGGCGAGACGTCACGCACTGCCTAAACTAAATGAAGTATTTCCAGTAATGACAAAACATATGTGGAGAATCTTGTGCCGTGTGTGCTGAATGCAAGACGGGACAAACTCAGACGGTTTCCCGCGACACTGTCCGGAGATCATGTGCAAACAGCTTTACACTCGATTTAAATAAACACTGCTGCTAATTTACTTTGATCCTCTTTAAAGCCGACACTGAGCGTATGAAACAAAACTCATCAACAGACTGTTTGTGCAACTGCTGCCTACAAATTTTAGGAAGGAAAAGCCTGTTCAGCTCTTATCAACACATTGCTCTTAGTATTACATCCGTCCATGCATCCATCCGAGCTTATCTGCTGTTTACAGGTCCCACCCTTTTCCTCCAAAAACCAGGCAGTGAAGCAGGAGGACAGCGATGAAATAGAACCAGCTTCGTGCAGCACAGCAGATGTAATGGCTGTGTACCATTCTCACTATCTCACTGAATCTATCAAGGAGGCGGGGAGCTGCCTCAGGTCGAGCCCTGGGGCAAGATGGGAACAATTAGGGGGTCAGTGGAGGAATGTAATCTATAGGGACTAGCGTTCTCTGGTGCTTATCTGATGCTCGAAATTCCAGCCGGGCTCCGGCCGCCTCGCGGCAGGCTGGTGTCGGGCTCACATGATGGCTATGAATCTTTGAAACAGAACTTCCTTTATTAGAAAGTGAGAAATCAGCACTAGTGTTTCACAGAAACAGTGCAGAACATGTTCAAACAAAGACTGCTGAGCAATGATTGCTTCATCCTTCTTTTAATAACTGCAGAGGGAAAAAGAGCAAAATGTGACGTCAATAAGATGGATGAAGGCAAAACTTTAAATCATACCGCTGTAACTTTTCAACTATTAGCAATAATACATATCTGAAAGTCTGTACCTGGCAGCTCACACGGATATTTCTATTGTTTTTGTGCGCAGCGCTGTAACGTCTCACCTTCCAAACCCAAATCACTATTGAATGCTCGTAGTTACTGTAGTCTGATTACTGTCTAAAGCGGCACAGTTACATTTCTTCTACATTCTTTTGAGCATTAACGGAAACATGAGGAGTTTCTCAGTTTGAACAAGTGTGGCTCTAAAGCCTCCATCAGCTCCTAGAAGTTACGGGTCCCGTTTCCTTGTCTGCAGCTATGACCACGGTAGCTCGAGGCTGAAGCTTGTGAGAGCTTTTGATCGCTTGAGAGCTGGAAATTTTTCCTGGAAAACTACTTGTGCATTTATGGCAGTCGGGTTAAGACAGATGAGGGAACCATGAGATTCATCATCAGTAAATTGCTCTTGTGACGCTGACTGGATGGACTAACCATTAAAACACATCTTCAGATATGTCATCGTCATGCTTCGGTTTCACTGTTAAAGCTGTGTTTGCACTGCAGGGACTAGGAGGCTTTGGAAGAGCTCAGTGTGTTTCCACTGCCGGGACTCTGTTCTTCACTGGCAAAGAAACCGCTTTACAAAATAAATGTCTGAAGGAATTATTATCTTAAGGTTCTGGAACTTTTTGGGTCAGCCTTGCAGCTCGAAACGCTCCTGATTGGTGCTCACCACTATTATTAAAAATAAAAAATATGTAGTTGTTGCTAATGCGTTTGTTTACTATGCTGTGGCCTTAGAGCAGCATGCCAAACATGGACTGAAAATAAGGTGTAGTAGAGTCGTGCACAAAAATGACATGTGTGACTCATCTGGAGCACAAATGCAGAGAACTAAAGGCCAAAGGTGAACAAGGCTCCTGGGACTAAAGGTTGTGAGTACACTGGGTTTCATGGCAACTTCCATTCTTTTGTGTTAACACCAGATGAAACAAGGTCTAAATTAAGCGCCAAGTTTTACCTCCAAATAATTCCTGATCCAACTTTCTTTCATAAGTACATGCAGCTTCCTGCCAGGGCTTGCAGCTCTGAACATTTCTGACTGGTTCAGTTATTTGGAGTTTTTTCAACTATTTTTTCAAAGACCATTAAAAAAAAAAATTAAAAAAAAAATACTAAAACTACAACATGGAGTTACAAAAGACAGATGGAAATGACCACACAGTCCAAGCTTCATTAGGCTGTAACAGTGAAGAAGAAATGCACGGGTACAGACAGTTGTGAGCAGCTCTTGGTGTGTGAAAATAATGCAACTTTAATTCAATTCCAATTAAATGCAGTGGAACTTTATATAGCATCAAACAACACCTCAAGGTGCTTTATTTTTAAAAGGTAAAGACCCTAAAACAATAGAGAGAAAACTGGCAACCCATTATGAGCACGCATTTGGCGACTGTGGGAAGGAAAAACTCCCTTTTAACAGGAAGAAACCATCAGCAGAACCGGGCTCAGGGTTCTGCTGCGAATAAAATACTTATTATAAATACCTGTGAAAAAAAAACCTTTAAAAATTAAATAAAGACAGAATGTGAAGGAAAAAGATGCTTGTTTATGTACAAGGCTGCACTTTAGTGTAATACCACTTTTCACCACAAGGTCGTAAAACGAGTGTATCTCTTTTAACCAAACACGTAACTAAGAAGACATAAGGGTCTGGAAAAAAAGGCTGAGCTAAAATAAATAAATAAATATTTGACTTGTAATAAACTCCTCCTGACAGTGGACTAATTAAAACGTGCAGAGTGTCATTACAAAAGGCAGCTTTAAAAACAGCCCTTGCTTTTCTTGATAAGTCAGGTAAATAATAACGTTCTCAAGGAGCTTTAGTACGAGTGAAATCAAAGATGGCAACTTTAGCTTCTTGGAAATTTTGTGGAAATTAGGTTCGTGTACAGCGGTTGTCATGAAAACCATCCAGCCTCAGAGAAATCGCTGCTCTGAAGTTAGCCTGTAAGTTTCCACAGCTTCATAATGCTACCTAATGTCAGACAGTCCCACAACACTGGCACCATCAGGGCTCACTGAATTATAACACTGCTGCTAATCTTCATTTAACAGGCTGCAATTAAAAGCTTCTTGTATTACAGCCCATCGTAAACTCTGTAGCCAAAAGTCATTTAGATGTTTCTGACAGTCGCCCATTAAAATTAAGCTCATTTCATTTTGACGCTTAAACCAGACGCCGCTTTTGTCAGCAATGTTACGCAATCACTTTATTGTGCCGTGTACTTCAGACCATCAGAACTGTGGAATGTGTGCTTACATGTAACATGACTAACTGCAGTGTAACAGCATGCTGACATAATGCTGAGTGAGCCTGAGTGACATGACGCTGCAGTCACTTCCTGTTTGGAAAAACAGACTCCTTAGCACAAAGAAGCATCATTAGTCACCCAAGCAACAGGAAACAGGACCACGAAGCTTATTCCGCTTTTCCAAACAACGACGCATTAAATTCACCATTTTCAGCCACATTTTCAGCTCCCTGACAGAATGGACCATTGAGAAGCGGAGCAACACGACTTCTCACAATAATTTCATGAGGCAAAACTGCACATACATAGCTTCAAAGGGCAGGAAGACTACTTCTTCATTTTGAATCAATCCAGTTTTATTTATACAGTCCCTGTTCACAACAATCACCTGCAGACACTTCCCAGTGATACAAATGTTCAGAAGATCCAGTATGAGCAGCACTTTGTGACAGTGGGGAGGAAGAACTTCCTTTAAACAGGAAGAGACCCTTAAGGTCTGCCTCCCATTCTACTTTCAGAAAAGCAGGAACCACAAGTAAGCCTGCAGGCTGAATAATATTATTCTATGAGGTCTTTACAATATGACACGGCCTGATCATTCGGTTTGAGAGGGAAATAATAGGACACAAGTCCCCCCACAGCTTTCAGGCATTAAATGAAGATGACATAAAATGGTCTTTTTGATGAAAGACAAACGATTTGGTCTTAAACCCGTGATGAACACAGAGTCAGCAGGGTTCACCCTTTAGGGAAGATAACCAAGTGTACAAAATGTTGTTGACATTTCAGTCTGAGCGCACAGGGTGCTGAGTGTTTTGGTTTTTTCCTTTGAGACTTCCCGGTGGGGTCATTCAGGTCTACCTTCTGTCCCCGAAATAAACCTGGAGTTACAGTTCGTTAATTTAACCTTTTCCACTTAGCTTACCTTCACTGCACCTGCACTTATTCAGTTCCTAACCTTTCATCTTTCTGAAGGCACATTATGCAGTTTTATATTGCCTTCTGCCCCTTTTCCATCTCGATTAAACAGACGGCTTTATTTTGTCTCAGGGTGCTGCTGAATGCCTCTGCTGTGAAAATAACCCTGCAGTGACGTTAAGCCTTATTGATTATGTTCTGATCGATTCTGAATCCCTGACAGAGAAAGGGGGCTTGGGACTAAGGAAAAAGCTCTCACGTGGAAAATCAGACTGAAAAAAGAGAAACGGATATAAGTCTAATTAAAACGTTTTCTACTTTAATGAGGAGCAGGTCGATAAAGTCCTGTTTCTCTTACACTTGTATTGATTTCAGTATTAAATGTGTAAAATGAATAACAGCTGCTATCCTGTTGAACGACTCGCGTTTCGGCTCCAACTCGGACGCACCAGGCTGTATGATTTTAAAGTCCGGTGTGTGTTTTTGGACTGCAGCAAACATCACAAACGCCTCTTTGACACCTGAAAACTGTCGCCTGCCTCGGATAATTCGAGGCATTTAAAACTTATTCCCACCCCAGCCTCTCTGTCCGGTCCGGTTTCGCAGGTTTCCCCGTAAAGGTTTAAGCTCCCCGGCAGGACTGGCGTTAACCAGGTAGTCCCGTCAGTGACCCACCTTCAGCGGCGGCTCCAGCAGCTTGTGGATCCCGGCGATCTGCTCGCTGAGCGGCAGGTTCTCTTCCAGGTTCACCGTCGGAGGTCTCCGAGGTTCGGGGAAGTTTGTGCAGATAAACGGATCCGAGTCCTCCAAGTACTGGACCCGGCAGACGATGGAGGCCATGGCCATGCGCCCGTGACCCGACTGCGGCTGTAAAAGTGCGAGCTGTCGGCGAAGGTCCGTCCTCCGCTGGAAGCAACTTTAAATGAGAGGAGAAAGTTTCAGCTCCAGATATAAAGCCGCCACACTCACTTCCGGCGCCTTCAAAGTAAAACTAAAGTGCAAAAGAAAAAGACATGATTCAAAAGAACACTTTATTGATGATGAGATTATTTCTTATTTATTTCTTATTTTCATCAGATCTGGATTAGGTTATAGGTCATATTTCTTAGTGCATATCAGTGAACTCACCCTCCAATCTGCTCAGATCACCCAAAGTTACCCTTATGAGATCACACTAAAAGACCACGTTTTTTTACTTAGATTGAGGCATTTGAATGGTACTTTTATTCTAATAAAAATTATACACAAAGGTCTGACAAAGTATACTTCAAGATAATCAGATAGCAATACAATACCCACTTCAGGAAAATCCTAATCTCAGTATTCACTGACCGTTAGTTGGACTAGTCACTGATAACTTGTGTTCTTGTTTGCAGCAAATGCTGCATTTTTTATGCAGACTGGTGGTTTTTGGTGTCAACCAGAAAATAGTCCACCAGGCTGTGCCAGAGACCATCATAAGGTTTAGGATGTCACTGCGGGGTGGCACGCTCTCTGTGCGATTGGCTCAGTCTGTCATGAAAGTGATGGCGAGGACTGAACGTCTATGATCGGTCGGTATTTAGACAAGCACAGAGGTTCTGTCAGATTGATCACATGTCCTCTATGCTGAGTATGAGCCGAGTATTGGCTTCTGTATGTGGCAGAACATACGGTGAACTGCTTTTAAACTTCATTCATGTTAGTCAAGCTTTTCAGCAAGTTTTTAAAAGTTATCTGCACATTAAAAAATGTTTATTGATTCTTTGTGAAGGCAGGTTATGTGACAGAAGCTGAGCACATGTGGTATTGTAGTTTATGTTGGTTGCATATAAGAAAACATATGTAACCAATCAAACTGTCACGGGCAGAGCTGATGGATGAGCATGCAGCTCCTGGAGCCTCGGGGTGCAGTGTGTTAGGCTGCTAATCCAGATTTTGCGGCGAACTTTTATTTACTAACCGCTCCATCCTCACGAGGCCCGTCAGCAGAGCCGTTTGTTGATCAGCAGCGTCCTCTGGTGGATGACTGACTGTAGTACAAAGATTTTCAATGACACATTAATGCTTGTTGTTCTTCTAGCCAGCTTAAAGAGTGATGCCGAAAAGTGTCATTAGGAAATTAAAAAAATATACACCTGCAAACACCTGCGCTTTTTCTCTGTCATAAAAACTGCTTAAATCCCCACAAAGAACTTGGACTCACTTTCTTAACCCCTAGGGATACAGATGTATAAATGTTCAAATATCAAATACTTCAGCAAAAAAAAAAAAAAAAAAAAACATGACAGAAAAAATAAAAATAAAAGAAATATCCTTTCAGAATATTTCTTTTTACATTTCATGTGGCTGAAGTTAATGCAAAAAAAAAAAAAAAAATCAAAAAAAAAATCAGAATACTTTATTAATCCCTAAGGAAATGATGTAAAGCTACACACAACCTACATATGCACACTGTCATAGTCAATCTGACATCCCAGGTATAATCTTACCATAATCATTGTAGCATAAATATGTATGTCTGTTCCCTAACTCCTGCTAGAGGCATCAATCAAGCTGGATTAAACTTTATCAACATCTATGAAGCTTTTAGGAATTATTTTTATGTCACTCACATGCTTACAAGTTATATAAATTATGTGCAGTAGCTGATCTTAAAACAAATGGCAACATTACATCTATGTTAAGCAGTTTTTAGCGCAATGGGACTTTGAGACAATTGTGACTAAATGTCAGACAGTGATGCTAACAGTGCCTGTAACCCATCACTTTGTCTTATACAGTGAGTATGTAGATGAAGAGAAGAAGAACAATAAATACATGTTTATTATTCATTTATTTGCTGTTTATGAACAGAAATTTTCATCACCTGATCATATACAGTATTATAATGAAAATAAAAGAAATAAATTATAAATGATCATACATGTCCATCTTTTTATACATGAGCAAAGCAAAGAAGCACTGCTGGCCTGGCAAACACACAGGGTGCTTCTTGTATGATACAATGATATCATGGGTATAATTACAGTTTATCCTTCCATGGTGGAGTTCACATGGTTGGCTCTACATTGTCTACATTTTGCACTGCAGCACTCATAGTTTTATGCGTTTCTTCCGATTCTTATATCAGTGACTGATGGGTGGAGCTCTACTTGACACACCACATCCCAGTAACATGGAACAGTGAGAGACTCTATGCACAAACTGCTGCTGCTTCGACCTCTGTGGATCTGTGGACTCAGTTCATCTTCTCTCAGCACATGCATTACCCCATTTACCAAAATGGCAGCCATCTGTGGAGAGAAAAAGAAACACTGAATAAGTGTTTATGTGCAGCACATCCAGTATAAAATACAGCAGAGGTTCAGATCTCTTCAGAGCAGCAGTGGAGAGGCTGTGCAGTGTAGCTAGCGCTCTCTTAGTTCTTCATGTTAACATGTTGGTGTGAACATGCTGAGCTTGAGGCTCACAGACCTGCAGATGCTTTTAGCATCAAGTCTAATCAACTGAGCACCCCACAGGCTTCATTACTGCAGAAATTTGTTAGGGCCAGCAGCCCCCGGTGGCACCTCCTCTCTCCATGCTGGTCCTCGGGGATTCCATTGTCAGGAACGTGCGGATGAGGGGGGCGCTCACGCTGTCGTTCCCGGGAGCCACCGTTGTTGACATAGTGGACAGAATTCACAACATCCTGGCGTCCCACCCACAGGCCAACCGGCTCATCATCCACATCGGCACCAATGACATCCCCAAACAGCAATCTGAGCTGCTGAAGTTGGACTTCCTCCAACTCTTCAGCCTCCTTGGTCAGTTGCAGGTGAGTGCTTTTATCTCCGGGCCCACCCCCACAGAGGGATAGGCAGTTTCAGCCGGCTGCTCAGCCTTAACACCTGGCTTTCCTCTGCCTGTGTCTCCCACGGTGTGGGTTTTATTAACAATTTTGATGCCTTCTGGGAGAGGAGGCATCTTTTTGGGGCAGACGGGCTCCACCTCAACGCCTGGGGACGCTGTTTGCTGTCCGCCAATTTGGCATTTGGCGTACAGCACTCCCGCACACGGCCCTGTCATTACCCCAAACTGACATTTCCTGCTGATCTGTCCACCACTGACTGATGTCCCCTGGTCCCAGTCCTATATTTGTTCCGCTTTTAACAGTAATACACAAAACTCTGGACTTGGACCTCTCTCGGACACAACAAAAGCAACTGTCTGGTTATCAACTTAAACACAAGACCACAGCAAGCTTCTGGTTGAATGTGACTGCTTGACATAAGTTATTATCACTGTTCTCCTCTCAGTTGTACTCATGAAAGCCTGCAGGTTTACAGGAAATGCCGAAGGGTTGATACTAACTTCAGTTCAGTGTTCCTGAAAACCGCGTGGACCGACTACCATCGTTTACTGACCTCAGAATCTCCAGTAAACAATGCGGACTCTTCATGAGATTAGACAGCTGCTTAACTCCTGAATCCTCCAGGATGTTGTGACCCAGGTCCAGATGTCTCAGATGGGAGGGGTTGGACTTCAAAGATGAGCCCAGATAAGAACAACTGGTTTCCGACAATTCACAGCCCCTTAATCTGAGTAAAGAATAAAATGTGGAGATAAAATAATTGATAATCCAACCAGATGTGTTCAGGTTCTAAATGTGCAGCTCAAGAATAATTATTCCTAACCAATAAGCTTTTTTTTTCTAGCTTTCTGTAATTATGGACTGTTATCTTATCAGCTTCTATCCACTTAATCCAGATGTCCTTACATAAGGATAATGGATGCAACAGATAAAAAAAGTAAACTGACCTCAGAGTTTCAAGCCTACAGTGTGAACTCTCCACAAGGCTAGCAAGCTGTTTCACTCCTGAATCCTGCAGCTTGTTGTCACTCGTGTCCAGATGTTTCAGATGGGAGGTGTTGGACTTCAGAGCTGAGACTTCATATCATATTCATCCTAGTGTACAACTAAAACATGGTGTCTAACCTCAGAGTCTCCAGTCTGCATTGTGGACTCTTGAGAAAACCACACAGGTGCTTCACCCCCGTCCAGAAGCTTCAGATAGGAGTGGATTGCATTCAGAGCTTCAGCCAGGGAAGAACAGCTGGTCCTTGACAAATTGCACCGAATCAGTCTGAATAAGAAAAAAAAATTATATACATTAAAATCACAGATAATTTGATCCAGGGTTTTCAGGTTTTACATGTGCATATTTACAGCATTACTGTAGTGACCCAAATCAAACTCTTCATCAAATGGCCACTGAACCTTTATTATGCCAAGTACATTTTCCAAACTAAATTTGGAAGGAAGTGTATGAACAAACAAATAAAAGCTGGCTCTGGGTCAGTTCCATTCAAAGAAAATAAACAACATAGGCCCATAGGTCCCCAACTGGTTGTGGCAGATGGCCGTCCCTCCCTGAGCCTGGTTTCTTCCTGTTAAAAGGGAGTTCTTCCTTCCCACTCTTGCCAAAGAGCTTGCACAAAGGAGGTCATATGATTGTTGGGGTTTTCTCTGTTTTCTTTGTATTATTGTAGCGTCTTTACCTTACAATATAAAATTCTGCAAGGCAACTGTTGTGATTTGCCGCTATATAAACAAACAAAATGGAACTGAATTGAACTGAATCAATTATGACTTAAAATTAGGGCATCCACTGTGTAAGACATTTTTTGCATTGCTCTTCTGAGTATTATTTGAAGTATCACAATAATAGTATACTGGGATGCCAACCTTGCAAGAGTATGGAAAAAAAGGAAAACAATAAAACAGTCGAGGTGACAAAGCTCAGTGTGTAAAGCAGTAGTATGAAAGGTCGTGAAAACAGACACTATACTGGCTGCAATGAACATCTTAAAGGAGTTTTTCATTAAAAAAAAAAAATCAGGATTATGGAACCATAGCAGAAATGAAAAAGGAGATAAGGGATTATTCTGAAAGGGTGAATAAGCCAACCTGCAAATGTATTCAGCAGAAGATGAAATTACTTGTTGTTACCAAACAAAACTTATTATTTAATAACGTAATAATGTGTTTAACTTGTAGAGAAGATAACAAGTGTATAACATTGGGCTAGTAAAGCGAATACCCCTCAGAGAACACTAACAATAAATTTCTCAACCGCAGAGATAAGCTTGTAACAGTCACAATGGTGTGGTGTCTCTTTAAGACAATTTAAGGTCAGAAATATGCGCCACTGCCCTCTGTGGAGTATGAGAGCAATGTGCTAGCACGTGAGAGTGTGGACAGACACGGACTTTATATGTTTTACCCCTCTAACAATTTGCAACGTTACGGGTTGTAGAAACACTGTGCTTCATGTATGATAAACAGTAGCCGTTAGACTGGGCCTTGTAAGGTTGATTAAGAGAGTGTGCATTAAAGGACAAGCACTGTGGAATTCCCAGTACCAGTGTGGTCGTGAGTTTTTCTGACTGTCCTGCTAAGTGTTTCTACCTCTCCTCTCAACCACTGAGTACAACCCATGTTAGGCACAGTAATTAATTTAATTTGTACAGTGTGCTAATGAATGTTATAAACCTTCTTTATAAGCTCCTCTTTGAGGAGCAGACAGTCATTTGGACTTCAATACAAATAAAATGAAAATTAGTTTTTAGACAAAACTTTGAACAAATTCTGCAGACAGACCAAGATTTTGAATTTTACCTCAGAGTCTCCAGTCTACACTCCGGGCTTTCTAGAAAACCACACAGCTGCTTCACTCCTGAGTCCTGCAGCATGTTGTCACTCAGATCCAGATGTTTCAGATGTGATGGGTTGAACTTCAGAGCTGAGCCAAGAGATGCACAACTGAACTCTGACAACCTGCAGCCCTTCAATCTAAAGTAAGAATAACAAGAATCAAGAATCCAGTTATTGCACAAACATTTACATTTTTAATTGTGCAGTTCAGTATTACTATAAATAACCAGTAAGATTTCCATAAATGAGTAGAGTGACCTTGTCCTTTTGCAATTGTGGTTCAAACTCCTGAACAATAACTCATGTCAACACAGATCAACAAACATGCTGCTGTCCTCAGTCAAGTCTCATAGCAAAATTAGTATCAGCTCACACATAAAAGCTGTATATATTACATATGATATATGTAGGCATTTGTCAGGCTAAAAAAATCTATCAGAAAAATAGTAGAACCTTTAGGTGTGGCCACATTAACAATCTGATATATTGTTAAAAATGACATGATGCAATTTTCAGCTCAGCAATAGCAAAAATTCCTGGAAAACCACAGAAGAGTGGATACTGATAGAATTCTTTCCCTGGTGAAGAAGATATGACTCACAACATTTACCCAAGTCAAGAACATCCTCAAAGCGTATCTTTGTCAAAGTCTACACTCAAGAGATGCCTTCTATGTACAATGTACAAATAAAATTTACAACAGGGTGCAAACCACTGGTTATATTTAAGAACAGGAAGACCAGATTAGACTGCCATAACACACAAAACTTGGCCATTGGCCCAAATCTTATTAAACTAAAGTCTGTGACCTGACCTCAGGTGCTCCAGTCTACAGTTTGGATTCTCCAATGCAGCAGACAGATGCTTCACTCCGGAATCTTGCAGTTCATTGTAACTCAGGTCCAGCTGTGTGAGATGGGATGGGCTGGACTTCAGAGCTGAGGCCACAACTTCACAGTAAGTCTCTGAGAGTCTGCAGCCACAAAGTCTGTAAGGACAAACATTACCCTTTAGATCTACTTTACACATTTGATGACAGTTGAACATATCCCACTAACATGTCAGCTTATCTTCTTTCTTTTAATTATTTTAATAATTGTTTAGCTTTAATCTGCAGAAGGGACTTAAGTTGCATTCAGGCTGTGCACAGTTTGTTTACATGACCTGATTCTGCAATTGGCTCCAAAAAGTTATCATCTGGATCCAAATAACATTTTTACTGGCCACTGTGTTAATGTGATTTTTGTACTGGGTTACTCATTAAACAATTCCAGTTGTGAACGATTATCTTTGTTTGCTGCAAGAGTCATGTATAAATTTAGGATGGAATTTAAATGTTTTTCAGACCTTTGGTTAATGGTGTTCTCTGTGACAGACTTGTGCTTAGCATACACATGGGTTCTTTCTTTTTAAACCACAGAAGTCATTTAGAGACTGGTGATGTAAACAAAGCATGTGAAATTGATAGTTAATATTAGATACTTACGTTCAAAGAGGGGAAATGGGTTACCATATGTTTTGTAGATAATCAAAATCTGATGATTTTTAAATACTTGTAGGATGCTGAAATAGACTAAGCTGATAGATGTTAATCTGTCTGTGAATGGCGCTGGAGGCCATTGATCAATGGTCATGACAATTAATGATCATGAAACTGACCTCATTGTTAGTCAGTGGTGTTATTTTGCTCATTGTGCAAATGTACTGTTTAGTACACTACGTCCAGATGGAATTCCCTTACCTGGATGATTATATCATCAGGACGATATAAAAAAAATGAACCTACTTTGAATTATACTGTCTGAATTGTTAATGTTAATCACATTTGGACTCACCCAGCCCTTTTACAGTTCCTCACAGCTGGGCTCAGTCTCCGTTTTCCTTTCTCTGATGCATTGTATTTCCTCAGATCCAACTCATCCCGAACCTCCTCTGACATCTGCAGCATGTAGGCCAAAGCTGAACAGTGGATGTCAGAGAGTTTCTTATCTGATCTGTTCTTTGACTTGAGGAACTCTTGGATCTCCTAATGGACAGAGATTTTTCATCTCCATCAAACAGTGAAAGATGTTAATGCTTCTGTCAGGAGACATTTCATCACTGTTCATCTCATTCAGATTGTTCATGACTATTTGAACATTTTTTAGACTGTTCTCCGTCCGACCCAGCAGACCTCCTAAGAGTCTCTGGTTGGACTCCAGAGAGAAGCCATGAAGGAAGCTAACAAACATGTCCAGGTGGCCATTTTTACTTTGAAGGGATTTTTTCATGACTCTCTGTAGAAAGACATCCATAGATGGGGAGCTGTTTTTGTATTCGCAATCTCTCTCCAGGAAGTCCTGGAGCACTTCTGTCTTTCTGTGGGTGAAACTGTAGAACAGATAGACTGCAGCCAGGAACTCTTGAATGCTCAGATGAACAAAGCAGTAGGCTGCTTTCTTGAAGATCTCACACTCTCGTTTGAAGATCTCTGTACAAACTCCAGAGTACACCGAGGCTTCTGTGACATCCAGCCCACACTGCTCCAGGTGTTCTTGGTAGAAAAGGATATTTCCTTTCTCCAGATGTTGAAACGCCAGCTTTCCCAGCTTCAGGAGAACTTCCTTGTCAGCCTCTGTCTGCTCCTGTGGACTCGTCTTATGTCCCTCGTGGTACTTGTTCTTCTTCCTTTTTGTCTGAACCAGCAGGAAGTATGAGTACATGTCAGTCAGGGTCTTGGGCAGCTCTCCTCTCTGCTCTGTAGTCAACATGTGCTCCTGAACTGTAGCAGGGATCCAGCACACATGATGTGGAGGCTCCTGGATGTCTTCATGTGGGAGATGATTCTGGACAGCTCTTCATCACTGAATCTCCTCCTGAAGTACTCCTCCTTCTGGGCATCAGTGAAGCCTCGTACTTCTGTTACCCTGTCAACACATGTAGGAGGGATCTGATTGGCTGCTGCAGGTCGGGAAGTTATCCAGACAAGAGCCAAGGGAAGCAGATTCCCCTGGATGAGGTTTGTCAGCAGCTGGCTGACTGATGACTTCTCTGTGACATCAGACAGCAGCTTCCTGTTGGTGAAATCCAATGAAAGTCTGCTTTCATCCAGGCCGTCAAAGATGAACAAAAGTTTACAGACAGCCAGCTTCTCTGCTGTGACCTTCTGTAATGTTGGATGGAAAACATGGAGCAGCTCCAGAAGACTGTACTGCTCCTCTCTGATCAGGTTCAGCTCCCTGAATGAAAGCAGAACCACAACACTGACATGTTGGTTCTCCAAGCCCTCTGCCCAGTCCAGAGTGAACTTCTGCACTGAGAAGGTTTTTCCAACACCAGCGACGCCGTTCATCAGAACCCCTCTGATGGGTCTCTGTTGGTCAGGTAAGGCTTTAAAGATGTCGTGACACCTGACTGGAGTGTCATCAAGAGCCTCCATCTTGGAAGCTGTCTCCAGCTGCATCACCTCATGTTGGGTATGAACCTCTTCACTCTGTCCCTCTGTGATGTAGAGCTCAGTGTAGCTCCTGCTGAGGAGGGTTCTACTTCCTGTTTCATAACTTCCTTCAGTCACACGTTCGCATCTCCTCCTCAGACTGATCTTATGTTCATCTAAAACCTCCTGCAGACCAACATCTGCTGAAAGACAGAAAATCAATGAGACTAAATGTAACGGAGCGAAGGTGATTTTATTTCCACAGTGTCGTTTTTTAAAGGAAGGAAACCTTCCTCCAAACGGACAGAGCAGTGGAGCCGCCAAGGGAAAGCACACGATTAAAAAACTGTATAATTAAAATATAATTTATTATATTTAAATAGTTAAAAATGCAAAATGAATTAGAACAACCTTGGCCAAGGGGTAACACAATAAAAAGCAATAAAACACAACATTAAAAGTCCAGTGGCATCCGCCACGATATAAAAGTCACAAAGAACTAAAAAAGTCCAGCGAAGTGATGTAAAAGGGAAACCCAGCGGAGTCCTCGCCTTCCTCCCCGCATTCCGCGTCCTGGTACGCTGAAGAAAGGGAGGGAGCGGCAGTCACTATTCTTTTCGGCAATTTTCATTCAATAAAAGGGGCTAAGTCGAAGACTTACCCCGGGTGGGCAGAGCTCTCAACTCCGCCCGCCGCTTCTTTAAAACTGCAAGTCGGCACCAGCTGTCTCGCCGCCTCTGCTCTCCCGCAGTGCACAAGCTGGGCTCTCGTTACTACTGCCGTCCGCCTGTTCGCTCCGCGTCCCTAGTCGCTGGTGCTGTCCGTCCTCTCCTAACGCCCAGCTCCACCAACCCCTTCGGCTTGCAGGCGCTGCCGCCTGGCACCACTTACTCCTGGCCGTCTCTCAAGCCTCTCGGTCGAACTCCTTCCTTTGGTCTGCCAGGCCCTCTTATTGGCCTCTCTGGGATCTCTCGCAGGTGTGATCAGTTTATTATCAGGTAGGGGCGGAGTCTTTCCAGGACAAGTCATCAATTAAATACCATTAAAACATGCAGTAAAACTCATAAAAATAAACCAGTGTACAATATTAAAATATTAAAAAGGTAAAACGCAGCAAAACATGCATAGTAGAAAAACTTAGATGACTTGTCCCTTTCCACCCCGTGACATAAAGAGAAAAAAAACTCCTACATAACACAAGAAGTCGAGTTTTCAGAAATGAGTCTATCAGCAGACAGATGTTCAATCGTACTTTGCACTTTGGGTTCACTGGCTGTCTGCCGTTTAGCTTCTGTTGTGGGGATTTTTCCACACTGGGGACAGAAGAAGTCTCCTGATGAAGCACACTGGTCCCAGTATGAACAGACACACTGTTTGCAGAACCAGTGTCCACAGCTGGTGAAGACCGGATCCTTCAGGACGTCCTGACACAAAGCACAGCAGGACAGCTGCTCCTCGAACATTGCTTGTCTTCTTCGCTCTGGACACAAACGAAAAATTATTCCATTTACTGATAAAGTACATAGTCAAAAACAAAAGTTTAATACCAGCGCTGGCTTACAGGGAAAATATTGTTTTTTAAATAAAAACATAAAATGAAATTATAACAATAATAGTAACGTATAGACAGAGGGCTGGATCCTGTATCCTGGGTTTTGCTCTGTGCCTGGCACGTGTTCCTGTTACTGGACACTGGGGACAATTTTCAATGAGCAGATTTCATGTGCAGATAGATTCCTTCACTCTGAACAGAGCTGTACAGTAAAAGCTTTAAAAAGTGTTCATTCAGTCTGTAACCCAATCTCAGCATCACAGGAGCATGTGTTGTATTAATGATCCATCCAATCATCAAACACAGACACATGTTATAAAGAAGCTGAACGGACAAGGTAAGCGACTCATGTTGTAACTGACGTCAGACGCCGGAGATTTTGGTGGAAAATTAAAGCAAATGGTAGTTTAGATCTGAACAAATTCATTTAAGCTTCAGTATTACCAAATACACTTATCAATTGTCTTATAACTAACACTATTTGTCTAAATAATCTCCAACACCCTGGAGAACAACGAGGAGAGTTTAGAGACTCTCCAACATTCTATTGATCAGTGCTTTCAGGATCTCGTGATGAAGAAGACCCAGTGTGCAGCTTCCCCGGCCAAACCTGAGACGCCGTCGTCGAAAAGACAATGCCCGGCAGATTCCCCCGGCTCAACATCGCCAGCCGGCAAAGATATTGCCGACATACTGGAGTCAATCGACAAGCGATTGTCCAGTTTCGACGCAAGGCTGTCCTTGGTGGAGATTCTTCACCGAGAATTTAAATGCTTGCGAGAATCCCTGGAGTACAGCCAGCAGCAGGTGGAAACGCTTGCTGCTGAAAATGCCACGCTAAATGTCTCACAGATAATGTTACCCAGCTCAATAGAGAAAATAAAAAAATAAAAGAAACCGTTATCGATCTACAAGCTCGTAGCATGCGTGATAATCTGGTATTTTCTGGTATTCCAGAAGCTGCTGGAGAGGACGCGGAGACCACGGTAAAAAGCTTCATCAAAATCCACCTGAAGCTGCCGGAGGACACTGTGAAGAACATCGTCTCGGCCCCATTCGGGCTACGGCCGGGAGACCACGTCCTATCGTGGCCAAATTCGGCCACTTCAAACAAAAGCATCATGTGAAAAGCCGCGGCAGGGAATTAAAAGGAACGGACTTCAGCGTGAACGACCAGTTCCCCAAAGAGATCTTGGAACGACGCAGGGTCCTCTTCCCAATCCGACGCGGCTTCATCCAGAAGGGCTCCCGCGCTGTCATCGCTGTGGACCTGCTGTACGTGGACGGACAGCTCCACCGCGACCCCAACATCACTCCGTGGCTGTATTAACCTCACACCAGATAAGAATCAGCTACACCATTTCCCTATCCACTCACACTAACTTGCATTAACATCTGTTTAACTTACCAGCATCAAATCGCATCTTAAAGTGTGATTTCATAGCAGAATTAACACCGTCACTCTCTGTCAGTGATTTAATTGGAATGTTTACGTTTTGTTTTGGGTTTTTTTTCTTCTCGTTTTTTTTTTTCCTCCTCTCTTTTCCCCCTCTTGGTTTTATGCTGCTCACCCCTGTCCTTGGTTTCTTTCTTTATTCCTTTCACTGCCTCGATCACCTGCTTCGACACTCATCCACAAACATCCTTTATTTCGACACATACGCACCATGCGCTCAACGGCAGCACATTTTACTTCAGTCAGAAGTAAAATGTCGTTTAGGATACACACACTTAAGCCAAGCCTACTCATATTAGTAACTATGCATACACAAAGTCAGACTCAGGGAGCATCTCGCCACACATTTTTTCTCTCTCTCCTTCTCTTTATTTATGAACAAGTGACGTATTCTCTCCACCTGTCTAAGCGACGCACACAGCATACATCCCTAGTTATACACAAACATCTATGGGTACACTGAGGTTCATTACATGGAATATAAATGGAGCTGGCTCCAGAGTAAAGAGGTTAAAAATATTTAACCAACTCAAAAAACTACAGGCAGATGTTGTCCTTTTACAAGAGACCCACAGACCTCTTAGAGGTTCGAATGAACTTAAAACACCTGAGTTTCCTAATGTGTTCTCAGCTTGTTATAATTCTAGACAAAGGGGAGTAGCAATTTTAATACATAAAAATATTAATTTCACAGTACTCGATACAGTTATAGATCCAGAGGGCAGATTCTTAATCATTAAACTATCTATACTTGATAAAAAGCTATGCATTGCAAGTGTATATGGTCCAAATGTTGATGATCCCTCATTCTTTCACGGTTTTTTCAGTGCACTCTCTGAACACTTAGATGGCACACTTGTTCTTGGAGGCGACCTCAACCTTGGACTAAATGAAGACATGGATAGGCTCAATACAGCGGGAACTCAGCGTAATTGGCAGTCCATAAATATAATCAAACAGTATATGAGCGACTTTGGTCTTTGCGATGCATGGCGCTCCCTTCACCCCACCAGTAAGGAATATACTTTTTTCTCACATGTCCATCACTCCTACTCTCGTCTGGATTATTTTTTGGTCAGCAGCTCACTGCTGAACGACATTTCAGACACTGAGATTCATCCTATAGCTGTCAGCGATCATGGTCCTGTATCTTTAACACTAATGCACAAGAATAATACTACGCCAAGAAAAAACTGGAGATTTAATATATCACTACTTAAAGATGAAGACTTTATTAAATACTTTAAAAAAGAGTGGACTTCATATTTGGACTATAATGACACTCCCGAAACATCAGCTTCTGTTCTATGGGAAGCAGGGAAAGCTGTGATGAGAGGTAAAATAATTTCTTTCTCATCACATAAAAAGAAAAAAGAAAACAAAAATATTCAGGAATTAGAAAAAAACATCAAATCACTAGAAGAAGCCTACGCGTCCCACCAAGATCAGGAAACATTGAACAAAATACGCAAAACAAAACTAGAATTAAATGAGATAATTGATAAAAAAACAAAATTCTTAGTACAAAGACTACGCCTACAAAATTATGAACATGGTAATAAATCCGGTCAATTTCTAGCAAACCAGCTAAAAATAAATAAAGAAAAAACAACTATATGTGCTGTTCAAGATTCATCTGGGAACACAATATATGAACCGATACAAATAAACAACATTTTCAGGGATTTCTATAAAACGTTGTATTCACCACAAATAAACCCATCTAAAAAAGAAATTGATCAGTTTTTGGACAACATAACTCTTCCAAAATTATTGGACACTCAAGCAATGGCACTGGATTCACCACTGACACCAGGTGAACTCCAGGAAGCCCTGATAAGTATGCACAATAATAAGGCTCCAGGTCCAGATGGCTTTCCTGCAGAATTCTACAAAGAATTCTGGTCGATTCTAGCACCAGTTTTCTACAGAACGTTGTTGGAAATTAAAGAAAAGGGCAGACTTCCATCAAATATGAATTCTGCAAACATTAATCTCCTGCTAAAACCAGGCAAAGACCCTGTATATCCCTCAAGCTATCGTCCAATATCCCTTATAAATGTAGACCTTAAAATAATCTGCAAAGCTCTCTCAAAGAGACTGGAGAAAATAACCCCCCTCTTAATTCATCCTGACCAAACTGGTTTCATAAAAGGTAGGCACTCATCAACAAACACTCGTAGATTACTTAATTTAATAGACTACTCATACAGTAAAAACCTAGAAACTACAATATTCTCTTTAGAGGCAGAAAAAGCATTTGACAGAGTTAACTGGAAATTTCTATTTGCAACTTTACACAAATTTGGTTTTGGATCCTCTTTCATAAACTGGTTAAAAATATTATATAATTCCCCAACAGCTTGTGTTAGAACAAATGACCAGACATCCTCCAGCTTCTGTCTCTTGAGGGGCACCAGACAGGGATGCCCACTCTCCCCTTCACTGTTTGCAATTTTTATTGAACCACTAGCAGCAGCATTTAGACAGAATTCAGTAATTAAGGGCATAAAATGCAAGAACGTGGAACATAAAATCAGTCTCTATGCGGATGATGTGTTACTCTTTCTCCAAAATTCACAAACCAATATCTCTGGGGTGATTGAATTGATAAACTCTTTTGCAAGAATATCAGATTACTCAATTAACTGGTCAAAATCTACAGTCCTACCGATTAATTGCTCCCTCCATAATTCCTCTTCTACACCACTGCAATCGGGAAATATAAAATATTTAGGTATTAATGTTTCTCCCAAGCTTGCAGATCTAACTAAATTAAACCATATCCCACTTTTAAAGAAGGTAGAAGATGATCTGGCTAGATGGAAATGTCTACCCATATCACTCATGGGAAGGGTTGCCGCTATAAAAATGATGGTCTTACCAAAAATAAATTATTTATTCTCAATGATCCCAACTAAACCGCCACAAGATTGGTTCAGATCTCTAGATTCATGTATGTCCAAATTCCTTTGGAAAAATAAACCCCCTCGTATAAGCTTAAAAACACTACAAAAGACCAAGGATAAAGGAGGACTAGAACTGCCTAACTTTCAGCACTACTTCTTAGCCAACAGGCTTCAGTTTATCTCAGGATGGCTAAAACATACCCTCTTAGATGAACCTTGGCTAGATGTAGAACAAGCACTTTGCAATAATCTAGAGATCTCAGACCTACCATTTATCAGCTCAAACATCCAACGACATGAATGCTTTAAAAGCATCAACATCAGCTTTTCTCTGACAGCATGGTGGGAGTTTCTAAAATTGACGGCGTCTTCATTAATCCCATGCAAACGTACACCTATCTGGAACAACCCTGACATATTACAAAACAATGATATGATAAACTTTTCAGATTGGAGTGGTAAAGGAATCAAATATTTAGAACATATACTAAAAGGAACAGAATTTATTTCATTTGACGGACTAGTTACACAATATGGGATCAACAAGAAAAGATTTTTAGAATATCAACAAATTAAATCCATAGTAAAAAAAGAAATTTAAACCGGGTCAAGTTGAACTACAAACACCACCAAGTGTGGTTCAATTTCTTACTCTTAAAACCCCCAAATTACTATCCAAAATATACAGAATGCTTTCTAAAACAGATGAATCAATATCACTTCCTATTGCAAAATGGGAAGCGGATTTATCAGTTAACTTAGACCTAAACTTCTGGTCTCAGATTTGCTTAAAAACCTTTCATCTAATTAGAAATCCCAGTCTTCAATTAATTCAATACAAAATATTACATAGAGTGCACTATACAGGTCATCGGATGTTCAAGATGGGCTTTACGTCTACCAACAACTGCTCACACTGCCAAACCAATTCACCGGACAATTATATCCACGCTCTTTGGTTCTGTCCACCAGTTCAGAAGTTTTGGTGCGAGATATGTGAAGACTTATCGAAGTGTCTGAAATGTAACATTCCAACTTCCCCCTTAGTGTGTTTGTTGGGCAGCTTAGATAATGTCACTACAGAAAAGAATATCGCCCATATGATCTTCACTGCCCTATGCATAGCCAAGAAAACAGTCCTCATGAACTGGAAAAATAAAAATAATCTTAATTCTAACCAATATAGAAATTATCTATTAGATTACATTAGTCTTGATACAGCCTCTGCCACCACATCAGATCAATTGCTCTGGGCTCCTTTGATCAGCTCCATCACCTAGTGGGGGTGGGGGGTCATAGTTTGGTCCTGCCTTCACTGTTGTGATTGGTGTGGGGGTAGGGACAGGCTTAGGGCGTCGGGGGGTTCCCCGGAGGCATCTTCCTTGGGGGGCTCAACCCGGGGTAGCGGTCATGTCCGGTTAGGGGCTCTGTTGGCTCTCAGGTGACTGTTTCCTCGCGGCTGCGTGCAGCGGGGCTAGGGGAGGGTCTGTGCTGACGGACGTGGGTTACTGACCTGGTAGCCTGGCTGCCCCTGGGTGGGTCCGGGATGGGCGTGAGGTTCTGGGGGCGCTCCGTCTCTGGGCTGGGGCCCGGGCCGGGCCTCGGGGGCTTGGGTCCTGGTTGGTGTGTTGCCGGGGTTGTGGGCGGGTGGGTGCATGGGGGCCCAGCCCTGGAGCAGGGTGCCGCCGGTGCATCGAGCCACCTGTGGGGCTCTTCAACTGGTGGGGAAGATTGTCACATCTTGCAGGAGCTTTCCTCTCCTCAGGAGCTCCCTCTGCAGGAGGGGGAGATACAGGAGAGGTGGAGGAAGATCTCAGCCTGGGTGTTTATTGTCTTATGTAGTCTGGAAGAAGAGTGGATGGTGGGGTGGGTGCAGTTTTCTCTGTGGTGGGGTTGGGTGGACTGTCCCGGGCTCTGTGGGGCCGGGAGGCGCTGCTGCGCTGGGGCCCCGGTCTGGATGGGCCTGGGCCCCCTTTCCCTGGCGGGTCGCGGAGTATGGGGGTGCCTACTGGGGTCAGCGGGGGAGCTGGCCCCAGGGAGGGGTCACTTGCCCCTCCCCTCCTTCCCTCCCCATCTCCAGCTGCCTCCCTCTTCCCACTCCACCACAACCACCCACACATGCAGGACCTTGGAGTAGGGGTATGTCACCAGGGTGCAGAGGAGGCTACCCCCCCCCCCCCCCCCCCGTCCCCTTCTGGCTGCCTCTGCCTCAATTTTATCCCACAACTTAGACATTCACATTACTCACACTCGCATTACACATACATATAGGATCTTGGGGGTGGGCACGATACACGGAGTCCAAAGTACCATCAGGGTGTACACCCCACCCCTGGCGTCGTTGCCCACCTCTCAATGTTAAATACACGTAGACATTGAGGGCTAGCAGGAGGGACCATGCGCTTACCTGCTGCTCTCTGGCAGGTAGCTCCATGCCCTCCTGGGTTTTAAATGCACCTTAGAACACACATGCATCAACACTACAATGAGCGGGTGGAGGGAGGTTTGGAGTCTTCTCTCACCCCCATTCTCTGCGACCTGCTGGAGCGGGGGGGCTAGGAGGAGGAGTTGGCCGTCCGACTGCGGTCTGGAGTGTGGGGCCTCCCTGCTGCTGCGGAGTCGGGGCGGTCTGCCTCCCCCCACCGCAGGGAAAAGGGTAACACCACCTGGGTCTGGGTGCAGTTCCCCCCTCCAGGGGCAAGGGTACCTAGACCCGGTTCGTAGAGTACGCTTGGGGAGTGTGATCGTGTGTACAGCGTCTCTTTATGTCTGTCTCCACGTTGGTTGAGTGTGGAGTAAGAGCATATGAGAGCATGAGGGTGGGAATGGATGTTTGTATCTGTGTGTGCCTGTATGTCTGTGTCTATATGTCAGGTTGGGTGTCAGGCGCCACCTCTCTGGGGACATCTTAGGCCCTCCAAGGTTTGGAGGCCTATCTCCCCCTACCACCACTTCCCCTGCCAGTGGCGGACTCCCTCAGACATCGGTGTGTTGGTGGTTCTTTGTGTCCGGGGATGGGCGTCCAGGTACACACCGGCTCACTCCTTGGCGGCCGCTTATCGGGGCCTGGAGCCTGGGGCTCGCTCGGGCCACTTCGGAGGTGGGGTGCCCCCGGCCTCTCGGCCTGGGGCTCGGTCACTCAGGCACGGCTGGCTGCCGGCGGAGCTCACGGGCGCATCACTGCAACCCCCCCTGGCTTCTGCTCCGCGGCTGCTGAGTGAGCCCTCATCTGGGACTCTCCTCAGCTCTTTCTGGGACAGTGGCGCGGCTGCCCCTCTGTTGGTCTTCCTTGGTCTCTTGTGTTCTGGGGGCCTCTGGATGTCTGGAGTTTTGATCTCCTCCACACCTGCTTCATGCCCTGGAGGACGGGGCTGTGGCCCCCCCACACCCTCTAGCAGATCATTACATGAAGGAACCTTTAAAAAAAAACAAAAAAAACAAGCGCGTCCATGCTCACAGGTGTACACACGGGTGATCACACCCACAAACTACACCCTTTTTGGCTCCTACCTCAAAGCACACTGTGTTCTGTTGATCTTATGTGCTGCACAATAATGTTTAATATTTAGTATTTACTGTCATATTCCCATATATCATTGTGATGTTGTTTATTCTATTACTCTTGTTCTCTTCTGCTTGTTTTCTTTTTTCTTTCTCAGCAGGTGACCCAGGTTTTTGTCTTTTGCCCTTCTCCCCCGTCCCTCTTCTCAGCTGTTTCTCTTTCCCTCTTTCTTTCTCCCCTTCTTTCCCCCAGTCAAGTCTGTCCCGTATTCAGTAAGTGAAAATAAAATGAACAATAAAAGGTGAATCAAATGGACCATTACGGCAAAGCTGGGATGGTCAGTTTGGTAAAGTAAATCCGTTGGGCATCTTTATTTGCCTTTAGACAACAATTCTGATGGCAAAAGAGCCAAACGGGACAGGCCAAAAAAAAAAAAAAAAAAAAAAAAAGAAGCTGAACATTCAGATGTCTCTGAAATCTGAGCAAATCAGGTGGCTGCATCCCAATTTTTTTCTTTAAAGTGAAATTTTTAATGCTAAAATGTATGTAAGAGACTAGATTTGAAAGAAAACATCTTCTATCCATCCATCCATCCATCCATCCATCCATCCATCCATCTTCTTCCGCTTATCCAGGGCCGGGTTGTGGGGGCAGCAGCCTAAGCAGAGAAGCCCAGACCTCCCTCTCCCCAGCCACCTCCTCCAGCTTATCCGGGGGAACACCAAGGCGTTCCCAGGCCAGCTGAGAGATATAATCTCTCCAGCGTGTCCTGGGTCTGCCCCGGGGCCTCCTCCTTGTGGGACATGCCTGGAACACCTCACCCAGGAGGCGCCCAGGAGGCATCCTTGTCAGATGCCCGAACCACCTCAGCTGGCTCCTTTCGATGTGGAGGAGCAGCGGCTCTACTCTGAGCCCCTCCCGGATGGCTAAGCTCCTCACCCTATCTCTAAGGGAGAGGCCAGCCACCCTTCGGAGGAAGCTCATTTCCACCGCTTGTATCCACAATCTCGTTCTTTCAGTCACTACCCACAGCTCATGACCATAGGTGAGGGTAGGGACGTAGATCGACCGGTAAATTGAGAGCTTTGTTTTTACGCTTGGCTGTCTCTTCACCACAACGGACCGGTACAGCGTCCACATCACTGCAGCCGCAGCACCGGCCCATCTGTTGATCTCTGGCTCCCTTCTCCCGTCACTCGTGAACAAGACCCTGAGATACTTAAACTCCTCCACTTGGGGCAGGAATTCATCTCTGACCCGGAGTGGGCACTCCACCCTTTTTCGGTTGAGGACAAGAAAACATCTTCAAGTTCCTGCTCTCTTTTCTTATGTGGCTAAAATGCAACCTAATTCAGACTTTACAGCTAAGACGTCAGCTGGTGACCTGGTGGCTGGTAAATACATCAAAGGATGGTGTTGTTTAAGAGCCACTGATGGCTCACATTTATGTACCTTGTAAAAGTAGCCTTAATAAGATGTTGTTGTCAATAAGGACCACCATCGCTGTGAAATGCTCCCAGTTTTAATTCAGGATTATTTAAGTGTCACTGATCTAATATATCACTCAGGCAATCTTCCTCATAGATACATGCAGAACAAGTTGGTTTAAAGGAGAGACAGTCACTTACTTTATGTCTGATAGAGGTTCATTACTGAAGTTTAAAGGCACTCCTTTGGACCTATTACTCTTCATAGATAAACACTTGTACTGCTTACTGGAGACTCTGGTGGAGCCTCATCTTCCCCCAGATCACTCATCTCCAGTCAGTCTGAGAGGAAAACCAGCAAAGGTTCATTTTACAGAGACAGAAATGAAAAACACCAGAAAACCACGAGAAAAGTCGTGCATATTAATCTTTCATTGGTTTTATTTAATATTCACGTGTCCTAATTTGTCGTTGGAGAAATTGCAAATTTTTTCTTTTAGCTGAACGTTTAGTGGGTGGTGACGTCACTGCTGTTCGTAAAGGCCCTGCAGTATCAAAGATGAAATAAGGAAACTATATACCGTATATATATATATATATATTTCATGTCACTTTATTATTTCTCAGATTATTCTATTATTCTATTCTAACACGGCATAAATAAATACACAATAACACTCACCTCGTTGTCCTTCTGTTGTGTAGACTGTAAAATAGAGTCTGAGCTCATAAACCCTTCACTTTCACTTTCAACCTAACATTACCCCGCCCCGAGACAACGTCACAGATGTGTGACATCAGCTTCTTACAGAGAGATGAGCGCCTGTATTCGACTGAATACTACAAAAATGAATCTAAATAAATAAGCGTGAAAGGATGATACTTGGCATCACACACAGACCTCAGACCTCCGTGATTCTACACACATAACCACAGCTGCTGATGCTGGATATAAAGTGTCATGGTGGTTACCTGTGGTTTGCAGTAATGACCAACAGAATGTGAAGAATACGTGGAAATATGAGGATGAGCTGTTGCTGATGTGACAGGAAGCCAAGAAATGGGGAAACGTTTGTAACTCAGTCCAACAAACTCATTTATGAAGTGAAATATGCTGCAGCTGCTGTTTGCTGTAATAGTAGAGTAAAGTAAAGCTTTTGTGGATCTGAACATCGCCTACAATTCCAGGTGCTGCCATTTGGCCTGTCACTTGGACCAAGACTCAGGTGGTCTCATCAGGTGTAGGCTCCTCCCCCTTTACATCCTTCTGTTTTGAAAACAGTTACAAGCTGCTGTGGAATGTCAAAGCTAAAAATAAAAATTAAAAAACACTGGATACTGGCATATAAACTATATTAAATAAATTTCAAACAGAAAGAAGCACAAACGAGTGCAAACTACGCAGAGAACAGTATCTGTGCTCACTTTGCTGTTCTTTGTTTCTGTTGAACATCTGTCGATGGATTAGGCCTTCCACAGCTGGATGATCTCAGCCCAGTGAGTGTTGATCTAAAGATCACTCCCCCAGGAGCCACTTAATTAAAAAAAATATGTAATCAGTGAGTGAGAAGAGTCAGCTGATCCAGATTCGTCCCATTCATTCTGGAATTCTTCTGACTTTTCAGTCTATGTCTGAACCCTAACTTTATTACAGGCGTGTATGTATTTATAACCTGTTTATTATCACTGTAATCCATTGCACTGTGCATGTCTTTTATTGGTGTTTAATTCAAAAATGCTGTATTGTTTTTGTGTAACTGGGTGAAGCTTCTTTTGACGGCTTCCTTATTCACAAAGGGTCACCACAGTGTGCAGTTCCATATGTTTAAGCTGGATGACGCTGAGTTTGGGATCTTTCACTTTATAGGTGAACGTGTGAATCACTACAAATGACAAAGTTTAATCTTGTTTCTCTGTTTTTTAAAATTTTTATTATTCTGAGGATGCTGCTTTCTGATACCTTCTACAACATGTCTCAGTGCTCCAAAAGCAGCAAAATCTAAATAAATACAAAAATGTGAAAAAGTGGAGTTTGTGTTTGTTCCAGCAGGTGGCAGTGTTTCTGCACATTTCAGTGGTTGACAGCTTGCAGCGTGATTGCATAAGAAAAGTGATGAAACTGGTTGAAACACACACACACACACACACACACACACACACACACACACACACACACACACACACACACACACACACACACACACACACACACACAAGGACTTTGGTTATTTTAACTCGACTGTCAGTCAGTCAGTCACAGCAAGCAGTGACCCATGAAGGGACACTCACCTGGGTCTGAAAAACGTATAAGACGTATAAGAAATGGAAGGAAAGTAATGAGGACGAGGAGTTATTATGTAGAAGCTGGTCTATAAATAGTTGTGCTTTTTACCCTCCCCTGTTTCCTCTTCTCTCTCTCACTTAACTAACCTTTGACCTCTGAAACTAAAAAAGACAAACTGGCCCTGACAAATTGGCCTGTTGTGGTTTTGGCTCTGCGGTGCTGGTTACTAGCTCTGACTCCATCAGCACAGCTGTTTCTCATTGGCTGCTTCTTGCTGAATTTCTCTGAGCTCCTTCCAGCTACACTGCAACACACAGTCACACTGGGAATACACCAGTTCAGCCGCAGACCGGTGTACTGGTAATGCAGCACTCCCAGAGGATCAGGTTTCTCTGTCTCTTTGGGATATGCTTGTTTGTCTGTTCTGGTTCCCATTCTCTTTGTTTTCTGTGCTAAAATCAGCCAGGTGTGTTCAGGTGTGTTTCTGTCCAGTGTGGTGCACTGACAGAGGAGAGCTAACTGAGCTGCTCAGCTCACTGAACCTTCTACATCCAACATTTGGCTCCATTTTTTAGGAGGCAACAGTTAGATGTGAGAGAAATTTTTGTCTTTTATTAGTCAGTTACTCATTATTGATTTTGGGTAACCGGGCCTGTGGAGTGCACTCAGGGACAGGATGCAGCTTGCTACATAGAGAGAGCTGAGTGTAAAAGCAAAGCTCTCAATTTACCAGTCGATCTACGTCCCTACCCTCACCTATGGCCACGAGCTGTGGGTAGTGACCGAAAGAACGATATTGTGGATACAAGGAAATGAGCTTCCTCCGAAGGGTGGCTGGCCTCTCACTTAGAGATAGGGTGAGGAGTTCAGCCATCCGGGAGGGGCTCAGAGTAGAGCCGCTGCTCCTCCACATCGAAAGGAGCCAGCTGAGGTGGTTCGGGCATCTGACAAGGATGCCTCCTGGGTGCCTCCTGGGTGAGGTGTTCCAGGCATGTCCCACAAGGAGGAGGCCCCGGGGCAGACCCAGGACACGCTGGAGGGGTTATATCTCCCGGATAAGCTAGAGGAGGAGGCTGGGGAGAGGGAGGTCTGGGCTTCTCTGCTTAGGCTTCTGCCTCCGCGACCCAGCCCCGGATAAAGCGGAAGAAGATGGATGGATGGAGAAACTAATCTAAAGGTTCACAGGAGAGTGTACGAAAGAGGCAGGAGAGGAGGATGAAGAAGGAAAAGAGCTGAGGAGAGTACGTTGTGTATAAACGTGATCCTCGAAATCTGTAGATGACTATCTTAAGATCTAAGTAAGACACGGACTTCGGGATGAGCCCGAAGCAGATCTGAGATGATGAAATTTACATTACTCATAACTTTGTGGTATTCTCTGAGTTTAAGCAATCAGCCTCAAAGCTCCACGTTGCAGTTTTTCACGGCCACTTTGAGGCATCTACTTTTTCTTCTTCCTCCAAAACAAGCCGTGAAAAAAGTTTAACAGTGTTCATTCCTGAACACCAAGAACGAGGCTGGTGTTGTGTTTAAAAAAAGGCACATTAAGAAAATGAAGTTAAATGGCCTCCTTGCAGGAGCCACTTTCATAATTGCGCTCCGTGATATGTACGTTGTGCGCCGCCGACTACTAACTGACCCTCCTGAGGTGCAACAATGACAGTGATCCACATACTGTTTTTATATCATCTCACCTCTGATCTGTGTTTCTGCTCTGTGATTGAAAACAATATCAGGCCTTCCCATGTGGAGTTTGCATGTTCTCCCCGTGTTTGCGTGGGTTCTCTCCGGGTACTCTGGCTTCCTCCCACCGTCCAAACACATGCAGCTAGTGGGGTTACGTTAATACATGATTCTAACTTGTCCACAGGTGTGATAGGAGTGTGACTGGTTGTCAGTGTTGGGGAGTAATGGAATACATGTTACGCGTTACGTATTTAAAATACAAAACATGAGTAACTGTATTCTGTTACAGTTACCATTTAAAAAGGTGATATTCAGAATACAGTTACTTTGTTGAAATAAATGGATTACACGGTGGTATTTTCCTGTTTCATATGTTAGGCTATTCCTCGCCAGTGGAAACAAAACAAAACACACATTAAAAGCCTCTAATGCCTGTGTCTCAGTCTCATAGCCCATGCCACCTCTACTTGCAGCCGCATAATGACGTGAAGAAATATTTTTTTAAATTATTCACAAAAATAATTTGAAGGCAACAGGCTGAGTGTTACAGGCATAGCCCTAAAGAATGTAGCCTCATGGGCAGTGTAGCCCAGCTGTAAGTAAGCTGTTAAGACTTGACTGTACACTTTTTTCGTGTTTTCCTCTGAAACAATACGTTTGGTTGGAGCAGCCTTTCAACGCCTCTCTCTGTCTCTCGTTAGCAAACTTGACCCAGACAACAAAGCAAAGCTAGTTTTCGGTTATGAGCCCGACACGAACCCGACGTATTAGCCAGAGGTCCCTTTACTACGGTTTGGAGCCGCGGACCTGTTTTATATACGTGTGGAATAGTTTTCTATACGAGATCGCTGCAAAAAGTGCAGCCTTACCTAATGTCCACCTACTGTTACTCATTTATATTAAGATTTAAACATCTAGTTGGTGTTGGTATGGAGAGTAACCTTCAGTAAAAGTAATAAATCACACAGCAATAGTACATTCATGTAGCTGTAAAAAGCATGACAACATATTAAGTAATCCAAAGTATTCAAAATACGTTACTTTCATTGAGTAACGTAACGGAATACGTTACAAAATACATTTTGGGCCATGTAATCTGTAATCTGTAGTGGGATACATTTTAAAAGTAACCTTCCCAGCACTGCTGGTTGTCTGTCTCTGTGTGTTAGAGACAGACTGGCGACCTGTCCAGGGTGTCCCCCGCCTCTCACCCTATTACAGGCTCCACCCCCTCCCGTGACCCTGACAAGGACAAGTGGAGGAGAAGGAGATATGTATCGTGTGTTAGCTCCAGAAACGTTTTCTTTCAGTCTTGGTTATTTTTTCTCATCTCCCTTTTAGTTCGTGCTCTTTTTTTTCTTCTTCTTCTTTTTAAAATATTGCGGGTAAAATTGTTTATTCTGTCAGAATCAGCCTGAGAAACGAAAATCTGCTAAAAAAGTGCTGATTTGCATGTTTATGCAAAACAATGACTAATTACTAAACATTGTGGAACACCGTAAACTGTATTTTTATAGAGCTTCTACGTTTCGAGGTTGTTATAGCAGATGGAGTAATAGACGTAATTATACTGAAAAGTTTTTCTAATATTTTGCCCACTCCATTAACATAGAATAATGGGAGTTTATAACAAACACAACTATTGTGTTTGGATTACACAACTGTACAGGTGTTCCTAATAAAGTGATCAGCGAGTGTAAATTCAGTGTTTGTGCAGTGATTTTCGGCCGGTGGGCACTGAAACGCTTCCTTGTGTATTGAAACTTTAATCTGTTGGTGCCGTCCGTGTTTGCTCAGCACGTCGGATTTGCTCACGGCATCACTGTTGTTTTTGGCAGCAGATTATCAGCTGCTGAACACTGAAGTGTCCTTAAACGCCCCACACATGGAATTTCATAACAGCTCCTGCTTGCCAAATCAACACAGAAGCATCAGAAAGTGACATAAACACAAACACACACTAAGCACAAAAAAGGAAAACCGACATGAACCCAACTGTAAATATTTCCATGCTGAATGTGGGGTTTTCAATATGAGAAGGGTCTTTGTTCAAAGTTTGAACACCACAGTTATTTATGTATGTTTTCAGTGCAGTTTGTCAATCAGCAAGAAAACTTCATGTTTAGGTGGAAAAAGGCGAGTCCATCGAAGTCTGGTCAGGACGCAGATCACTTTTTATTTTAAATAACTTCACAGCAGGGCAGTGGCGTTGGTGGACGAACGCACCCACCAAATACTTTTCTTATCATTAGTTTTATAAAACACTCCAGTCAACATTTTGACACTGATAATGCAGTAAAGGTTACCATGATTACTGACGAAGTTACTGCTTTGGGATTTTCCTGAAAGGCTTTTACAGCGTGACACATGACAGGAGCGGAAACTATCCAGCTGTGCATGAAGGACTGAAATGCTCCAAGTGGCCTGCAGGGGGCAACATCTATCCACCGTGTGCTTCGAGTCAGACACGAAACCATCACGTTTCAGCTGATACTGTGGGCTTTCCACTGTACCACTTTATCATTTAACATAATTACATTTAAATGCACTTCTTGTAAAAGTGCATTGAAAGCTTCATTCTGAAACGTTTTGGCTGTAACAGCAAGTGTTTGTTCTGCCATGTTTCCCATTTGAGGAGTAATATGAGAAGGAGCACCTCCTGGCTGTAGGAGATGGAAAGCTCCTGCCAGCCGTCTATAGTGATCCTCTAGTTGTTCACCCATCAAGAACCTAGTGTTGGTAAATGGTGCAACTCCTTAGATCATCATCATCATGTGTAATTTAGCTTTGTGTAATACTGAACGCTCTGAGGTAGTTGTTACTTAATTATGTTCAGGCAGGCTCTGAAATCTAACTCAGACACTGACCTCAGCACTAGCCCACATCAGCTGAGGGCTCCATGCAAACACTCCAAACGTAGACCCAACATATGGCACGCTATTAGAGCTGCTTTAGCCAGCCTATAGCTTTTACAGCTCTGCAAGCAACTCTTCAACCTACCGCCACCCCAACTCCTCCTTTCACGCTCTGTCATGTCAGCTGTCACCTCTTCTCAGCAGAGCCACACCATAAAATATAAAGGAGTACAGATCGAAATGACATCCCAGTGGTCCTGACTGACGAGGCAACTCGAGCGCCAACATACAGAGTTATGCTCCAATATGGTGCTTTATTGAAATGACTGATTTTCTCAAATGACAGTGCTGTTGTGCATCTCTGCCTGCTCTTGCAGCCCTTACACACACCTGTTACCGCTGTTGGCGCCTGCCTAATATATCCATGTGTATCATATCAGCAAAGCACGAAGAGCTCAGAGCCTAGATGCCAGATTTTTACTGTATTCTGCTGCTGTGACAAATCAGCCATTCCACTCACAAGTTTCTGACTGAATTTGAAAGTTCCTGCAATGACTGCAGAGCTTGAGCGTAGTCTGCTGATGGTTCCATTGAGGTTCGAGCTCTCATTTAGGAACTATCTTTTGGGAGAATGCTCTGCATCGCTCCAGAAGGGTTTCACAGACATCATATAGTTACAAAACATGCTGGACTGAGCAGGCTTGAAACATGCTGTGGCTGTGTTAAACGAGTGTTTGGATTGGTGCGCCAGGACGGCTCAGAGCGATGGGGTCAGAGATCGCAGTGTTGAGAAAACTGATGCAAGAATCGAGATGCATGATAGATACAGAGCGGTCTCTGGTCAGCTTCTCTTTGCCTCGTCCTCTTGCAATCAGCTTCATTAACCTCCAGCATCCATTAGCCTGAGCCAGCAGTTTCAGCCAAATCACCCCACGAGCAAGAAACGACACATCAGCTCGCCAGCTGTTTCACAACTTCTGCATCAGCCTGGTTTCTAGAGAGAAGTTAAAAATACACACAGAATGATCAGATAAACGGACCAAGCACAGTCCAGCGTCATCTTATGCAAGCTGTGCTGAGCAGTGGGGAGGACAGGAGGAGTGATGGACAGCCTGCAAGCTCTGGAAGGACCCCCTCATAACGCACCCCCTCCACCCACAGAGGCCCTGAGTGCTGAGGGGGACATTCAGTCCAAAATACCATCGTAAGCCTGTGAGCCATGTGGAAATGCATCCGTCCATTCACATGTTATTTTCTTAACCACTGTCCAATTCAGGCTCACGAGTTTGCTGGAGTCTATCGCAGCTGTAGAGCACTCAGGGTTAACAAACAGAGACAGGTAAACATTTGAGCTTACATTCACACCTGGAGTACCTGACAGGAACCAGGTGGCCAGTGGCTTTGAACCCAGAGGAGGGAACATGCTAACCACCTCACTTGGTCCTGGACCTCTGATCCAGAGTTTGGGTTTGCACCAAACATCTGACTTATGATTAATAATTATTCTCTGATTTGATTATAATCTCAGTCTTTGAATCGTTGATTTAGAGCAGCAGTCCCCAACCTTTTTTACGCCACGGACCGGTTTAATGTCAGACAATATTTTCACGGACCAGCCTTTAAGGTGTCAAGACAAAAACGGTGGTATTTTTTAAATATAATAATAAACATGAATTCACTGTGTAATTGTGTAACTTTATTAGCAGCGTTTCAATAGTCCGTTGTTCTTATAACATAATAGAAGCCGTTCCAGTTCTCTAAATACTAAGGACAGGAGCCCCAATGCCTCCTTTATTACCTCCTTTAGCAAAGGATACACCGGAGCATCCTTTATGAAAGGAGAGGAGAAAATGCCGTCCGATAATTCAAAGTGGCACACATCATGTAAATGTTAATTATAAGTGCTTTTTCCATCATAACTGCAGAAATAAAAACTATGTCTTGTTGAGTTGCTGCCCATGAAGAACACAGTTCTATATACACTCGAGATTCTTTTCTAGATGAACTGATCAGTTCTGTAAAATAAGTAAATCAAGAATATCATAAATGTATTTTTAATTCATGTCAGTTGGATAAGTGATGGTTGGAGGGAATTTTGCGCACGGAGGATCCACTGATCACAGTAGGTATAAATATATAAAATCCTATTTAATTTTAGGACAATAACATGTATTTCATACTTTTGACTATCGAACAGATTTACTAACCTCAGGAAATCATTGTGATGTCATAGTGTGCCTCAGGAGGGAGCGTGAGGGAGAGTGGGGCAGGCCTGCTAGCCAAAATAATCCAGCTCAGGTTTCACACAAGTGTTTCTCTCTGAAAACAATTCAGATAAATGAGAGGAGGATGAAGCAAAATCAATCTGCTTTTAATATAAGAAGCAACTCTGCTGATAGAAATCAGGCCTCAGGTGCAGCGCAGGATTTAATCAGAGGATTGCAAACTGTTCCACCCTATAAACCTGAGATCTGTGTGGTGAGCTGACCCGTACAAAGCATTATTCACCATCAGATCCCGAGTCCTCCACGTGTTAGAGAAAACACTGTCACTGTGCCACGTGTGCAAATTTTAAATAGCACGTTGCAACATTCAGGCATTAAACTAACAGACTAACACGGATTCATTCATAGCTGCATTTCTGAGTACAGATATTCCACATTAATCCTTACAGATTCAGCAGAGGAAAGCCTGTCGCTGTGCGCACTGCTGAGAAAAAGAAGTGAATTTCTGCTCTGTATTACTGAGAAGCAACCTGCGGGATTCACCTCTGAGCACTCAGCGAGAGGACTGAGTGCAGAGTCTCAGGACAGTTTCGATAACATTGTTGTCGTTCTGATAATATCTCCCTCTTCTAAAAGTACGCACTCCTAGTAGCAAATACCACAACAGGCAAAACAGGATTTTTTTTCATCGTCAGTTTGTGCAATTCGCAGTAAATTGTGAGCCACAGGCTTTTTAATTCACATTTGTGTGACTCGCTCTCCTGAAAGGGAAACTCTAACAAGTATATTTGCCACAAGGCCATCTGCACAAATACTCCTGCTCACAGCTTTCAGTCACAAACTGACACTGAGGCTCTCCACTAAGTCAAAGAAGGCTTTTGGTAGACCCGGCCCTAAACCTCCCTTCTTCCTTAAATTTCCAACCTTTGGAACGAGGCGATGTTTTTCTCTGACTGTTCTCGTTTACATGACCTGTTTAAAACAACAGAGTTAGAACAGACTGTGGTGAAGTAAGATGTGGTGAAGAACTAAAAGAAATTACAGATAATTTTGGTTTAACACAAATGATCAGTGATCCCACTACAATAACAAATTGCTCTGGAACTCTAATAGACCTGGTGTTTTCTAACAAACTGGACAGAATGATAACAACATAGAACTTTTTGACTAGCTTGTCTGACCACAATGCAATATTCTTCTCTAGAAAGCTGACTAAAAAGCGACTGAGATGTGTCAGTAAAAGCATGAATATAAAAAAAACCATTTATTCCAAATAGTCAAGAACAACATTTAATGGCAGCTCTAAATAATTTTGATTGGACTAGCATACTATCCTATGATGACACTAATAAATGTTGTGATCTATTATACTCTGCTATTAAAGGGGTCTTGCCACAGTTTCAGAAAGACAGACACTTAAAGAAACGAGTTTATTCCTTGCCTTGGATTAATATGGAGTCTAAACAGCTTATGAGACTCAGAGACCAGTTACTTAAAAAATCGTTACAATCTGGATAAATGCTGATCGATTACATTTTATATCGCCAAGGAATAAAGTCACGCAAACTTTGAGAAATTTTTTCATGACTGTAATTAATAGTGCCAAAGGAAACTGTAAGCTAATTTGGGAAAATATTAACAAACTCCTTGGTAACAGTAAGCATAATGCTGATAAAGACCTTGAACTTAAATTTGCCAATGAACTGGTATCAGAGCCTCTCAGCCTCGCTACTAAATTAAATGATTTTTTCCAAAGTACCATTAATGAAATTGCACAAATGTGTTCTAATTCTTGTGACCCTCAACAAAATATTGGGAATGCCGACACCAAAGAGGATGTTTCTTCTCAAGATTTAAAGTTCAATATTCAGAAAATTACAGAAAATGAGGTAGAAAATATAATCTCTAAATTAAGAAGTTCTAAAGCAAGGGATGAGTTTGGATTTGATACCAATTTCTTGAAGTATTATAAATCTTGTCTTTTGGTGCCTGTGACCCATCTTATTAATTTATCAATCACGCAGGCAGTCGTTCCTCTGAGTTGGAAGGTGGCAAAAGTTACACCAATTTATAAATCGGGTGATAAATCAGACCCTGCTAACTATCAACCTATTAGCATACTCCCTATCTTTTCAAAGATAGCAGAAAAGTGGGTTGCTAATTCTATCATTGAACATCTTAATCACTCCAATCCGGGTTTGCACCCTATGCAATTCAGATTTCTCACTCTTCATTCAACTGAAACGGCTGTCTGTGTTTCTGTTGAGAGAGTGAAATCTTACTTAGACAAGCGCAGTTATGTTGCGGCTGTTTTTCTTGATTTCAAGCGTGTGTTTGACACTGAATCATCTTAAGCTCTTGTCTAGACTGTCGACATTTAACTTTAGTAATCACACCGTTAAATGGATACAGTCTTATCTATCAGATAGAAAACAATGCGTGCAAATAAAGAATAGTAAGTCACCCTATCTTTACTGTGCGCAAGGTGTCCCTCAGGGTTCAATTCTAGGCCCCCTGTTATTTTCACTTTATGTAAATGCCTTGCCCAATGTGTGCAAAAATGTGGACACGATTATGCATGCTGATGATACGGTAATTTTTGCGCAAGCCAAAACTGCTGCTGATGCAGCCCATCGGCTTTCATTGGCATTACATGATTTACAAACATGGCAGAATGACTCATGCCTGTGCCTTAATGTTAAAAAGACCGTATCAATGTTTTTTAGTAAACCTAAATCAACCGTGGCTGCAGTAAAAGTTTGCTTGGGTGCACAAGAACTAATTAATGTTGAGGAATTTAAGTGTTTGGGAGTGCTACTAGACTTTTAAATTATCCTTTAAAAACACGTTAAAAAAGTAGTGAAAACTGTGAATGTTAACATACAGAACTTTAGACATATCTGCACATTATTAACAGACAGCAGCGATTACATTCCTGCACTCTATGATACTGGCTCATATTGAATACTATACGAGTTTTGCTGCTATTGGGCCAATCGAAGTGTGCTACAAAAGAGCATTGAACATATTAGATAAAAAACCTTTTTCACATCACTATTGTCAAATTTTCGATAAATACAAATTTCTAAATTTTACTAATTTCAAATTACTTAAATCTGCCTGTCTAATATACAAAGTTATACATGGTCTGGCGCCTCCACCAGTCAGTGATTTTATTAAACAAAAGTCCAGCAGTGTTGCCGGGTGTCGACTGACTCGAGCCACCGTTAGAGGTGATTGTGAACTGGCATTCAGACGGACCACCTTTTCACAGAATGCTCTGTCATATCAGGGAGTGAGCTTCTGGAAAAGTCTTCCACTGTCAGTGAGGGAAGTACAAGTCTCCTCATCTTTAAGAGTCACTTAAAAGGGTGGCTGAGGGACACACAAACATGTGATCATGTTTAATAATCATGCGTTATATTGGACGTGAAAAAGAGTTAGTGTATTACAAAAAGGGAAACAACTATTAGTGTAATGGGTCAGTGCAATATCAGGACTGTCATGGTCCGGGTGAGTAAGGGGTTTTTCCACTCCGCTGGGCTCCACCTTCAGGCAGAGACTCCAATCAGCTTCCACACCTGGTTCCAATCAAGTCACCAGCATATAAGACCAGCATTCACAACAGACCTCTGCCAGATTTTCTGCTAACTCACGTTAGTGCTAGGCCACCAAGCCCTTGCGAGAGCCGTTAACTACTGCTTTTCTCCTCACCGTGTTTTCTTTGTCATAGGACCCACCTGACAGTCGCACTTCCCAAGCCAAACTACTCACATCTCTGCCTGAACGCTGGTTCTGTCATCTGGTTGCTTCCTTTCCATCATTGGACTACACCTGCCTGCCTCCCTGCCAAGTCCCTCACTCCAAGTATATTCTGGATCCTCTCTGGACGCTCCTCACCCGGAACCCCTTGGCCACCCCCTCCTTGCATGACACTTTAACCTGCAACGCGTAAGCCCTAACTACCATAGTCTAATCCTTCAGCTGTGATTCACTAGACTGCCACTGACTACTTGTCTCCTCTCATTATAGTGACTGCGTGCCTCCATCCAAGCCGCTGCCCCTTTTTCCATTCCCAGGATCCATCCATGATATCTAGCACCTAGTCATAGCACTCAGAGTTTCATGTTCATAGTTTGGCCTCACAGTTCTCCGTTCATAGCATTCATAGTTTCCTGCTTTGTAAGGTAACTAGGCACTGTAAATAAAGCACTGTGTTCACGCCCATTTTGCCTCCCTCTGTGTCTGCATTTGAGTCCACACCCACAGCCTGGCCCTCTCGGCCCTAACAAGGACAGTCAGCGCATGTGCAATACTGGGGTTTGTGCGTTATAATTGATGTGTTTCCGTTATTGTCATCTATATTGTCCTCTGTGTCCACTCTTCTTGTCATTGTTTGTTCTAGTATAATGTGATCACTGTTTTTGTCACATGACCTGTAAATAGTGTCTCTGTATGTTTTTACTAACTTGTGTTTAACACCAACCTGCCAGAGGGTCTGCGGATGGAAATTAGTCCAAGGCTATAATCTGGCATATTTACATTTCTTAAAATGTTAATTAATATGCATTGCCCCTCTTTCTAAATAAAATAAAATAAAGATGCACACTTTGTAGTCTTCTGCACATTGTAGTGTTAACACAGCAGACATGCCGGTGTTCATTGCTAAGCACAGACTAGTGCAAAGCTGTTCCAGGTCTGTAGAACACCGACCTTCTCTTTTCCTAACTCCTTCTCAATTCTCCTACCCACCTTTCCTTGACCTCGGTGACGTTTTCATCAAGGCCAGAGAGATTAGGAAAAAGAGACAGCAAGGTGAGACGACACTACAGAGTGCACGAGGAGAGTGCGTTCCAAAAATCCGTCCCGTGTTCTCCTATTTACTTCCTGGCCCCATTTCTGTGTGTATTTCTTAACTTTGTTTCCAATAAAGCAATAAAGCCGTTTGCATCTGCAACCTGCGTCCCTCACGACGACCTGTGACAGTTTCCAGTTTGTTTACAGGCTGAATCTGGAAGTTTTGGCTGTGCACACTTTGATAGCTTTGAGCTTTTTCAACTTGTAATTTATAGCCGTGGCCACTTAACTAACCATTACATTTATTTGATTACTATTCAACCAAATGCTTACAGTTCTGGTATAATTCCAGCCTGGCCGCTCAGCACGATCTCTGGGTGAGGCTCCAGTACTTCACAACACAGCTTAGACTCTTAAGCCCTTGGTAGCTAATTTCTAAGCTTCTTCAATTAAATTCAAATCAATTCGTACAGTGCCAGTTCAGTGCTTTGCACTGTAAGGGGAAGACACCATGTACAGTGATAAAGAGAAAACCAAAACCATCAATTGAGCCCCATTCAGCAAGCACTTGGCAACAGTGGGAAGAAAAAAACTCCACAAGATGACACGGTTATTTTTATGTGTGTGTTTGTGACAAGTGGAATTTCCATTATCTCTTTGACTGATGGCTGCTTTTGAATGAGCGCTGCTGCTGAACCATAGAGGACGCATTTTTCCATTGTGATGATGTAGAGAGTTCGCACCTATGATCTGTGATCAGATCTAAAAACAGGCAGGAAAAACACCGTGTCCGTTCACGCTTAAGATGAGTGCGGACCTGCTCTGGTCTGAGGCCAGGAATGCTCTGGCTGCAGGTTTAAAACAACACGCAGTGACAGACGGCAGGTTTTCACGGCTCTGCGGTGGCTGTAAATCTCTCACTTAACAAGACCATTATTGATAAAACACAGACCAGTACCGACAGGAAAATCTCACACAGGTGAGTCTATGTCATCCTGCAGGTGCACTGTGTTATTTTAAGATCTGAAGATAAATATTTTACCTACAAATATTTAATTACTAGATTATTATGGCGACTCCAGCGGCCTGACTACACAACAAAACCTGCTGTCAGCCTCATAATATCTTCACTAATAGCAGATTAGTGAATAGAAAACAGCATTATGCTTCCCTCACTTTTCCTTCATTGTACATGAAACTCGACAAAAATTGTGGTCACTAAAGAATGAATGAACGTCACCATGCCGGTGAGAAGAAATGGTCAGAAACGTCATAAAACAGAGAAAAACTGCATCCATCTTTAAGTTTAGGTTGGTGCTGTGCTGACACATGCACGCAGCAGATGTTGGGTAAGACACACTGGGTGTTTTACGATTTTGGATTAAGCTGCTAAAGAAGCTCGTGTGGGGTGGCTGTGGCTCAGGAAGTAGAGCAGGTCGATGGTTCAAAAGCACTGGCATGCAGATCGGCTCCTCCAGTCTGCACGCCAAATATCCCGAGACAAGATACAACCCCACTAACTCTGTGTTCATCAGAGTGTGAATGCTTGATAGAAAACACTTAAGCATAGAAAAAAGGACTTGCATGAAAGGGTGCTAAAGGGTGAATGCATGCTGTATAAAGCGCTCAGGTAGAATAGCACTATGTGAGAACCAGTTCATTTAGAAGAAGCACAAGTTGCGCGGAAAAAATAACTAAATACTTAAGAGAGGTGTACCAAGGAAACTAAAGTCACCAGACAAAACCGTGACTGACTGGATTTAATTAATGTGGTGGATCTGCGGATGATGGGGTCCTGCTGGCGCGGTCGAGACATGACCTCCAGCTTGGATGGGGAGGTTTCGGGGCAAAGGTCTCTGAATGATCTACAATTCTACCCTCACCTGTGACCATGAGCTCTGGATAGGGACTGAAAGAATGAGACCGCAGAGACAAGGGACAGAAATGAGCTTCCTCTGGGCGGTGTCAGGGCTCACAGTTCAAGACAGGGTGAGGAGATTGGCTCAAAGTGGAGTCACTGCACCTCCCCAGTGAAAGAAGAAGATTATCTGAGATTATCTGAGATGTGGATGTCTCCCAGGTGTTTTGGTCCTGGAGGAAACCCAAATGTTTTAATTTCTGATGCATAAAACTGATCAAGTCCTTTAAATTGGTGTCTTCTAAATAGGGTTTGTCTCTGCCCTGCTTCAGATAATAAAGTAAATCATCCACAGCAGACATCATCCACATAAAGACAAGACGAACCCACATTTTTTTCTGGCAAACATGCAATAATATAGCTTTAATGTCGCAGAATTAAAGAATGGGTTTATTATATTATCTATTCAAGTTTTTGTTGTGATTTCACCACGTTAATCTCAGAGATTTTGCTACGTCGGGAACGCCTACCTCCCCCACAGACTGAAATCCAGTCCGACTTGCTGGAGCATCAATTTTTTTTCCATTCTTACCTACAACTTAATACCTGAACTACAGGTATGTTTTTATTGTCTAGTTTTGTTTCTAGTTTTAAGAGCTGCCAAACAATCAGAATCGAATATTAATGTGACAGTCGGCTGCCAGATTTCCGCAACTTTTGATGATGTTCTTATCTAAACAGCCCGCGGCTTCGTACGATGCTGTGGAGCTCTCAGTCACCAGCAGAGCCAGATTTGTTCTCAACCAGGCTGAATAATGGCAGGATGCCTGGACAATCAGAGGTTATGCAACAGGCGGCTCCCATGCTGCCTGGTCCGACCTGAACCTGCACAACCTCCAGTGTGCAGGCAGCTGGAGGAGGGCTCGCAGCTTCTCCTTCCATAAGTAGAGTCAAAGGTCAGTGAGGAGATGTGTGTGTGCGTGTGTGATATGTCAACAAAGTATTTATATGACTTATTTTTGTTCTTCATGAGAAGATGCCACAGCCTGGGGGAGATTTGATTACAAGCAGCAGCATGCTTCCCGTCCCTGTGAAGGCCGCGAGCTGTTGGCAGGAGTCAGGTGTGATTGTTTCAACCTGTGTGCGGCGCAGGAGGGGGAGACTGGATTGAAAACTACACTTATTGTGGGTCTTTGTCCTGAAACAGAATAAATGCACTTGCTGAGTAAGGCCTCACGTAAAAACACTCAAGTTTAGCTGATGAAAAAGTTCCTGGGACCAGGCTGCTGATCTCTCACTCAAGACAAGTACAACCAAAATCAGGAAGAAATCACACACGAAACAGCTTCAATTGTATTTTTGTCCATTTCGTCATTATGCCTGTAAACACGGCTGAACCGTGTATATTCAAGAACCAGAAGTGCTATCACTCTAAGAAAAACACCGAGCTGCGTTTACAGTAAGTATCCCTGTTGGATGAACACTGTTTGTTTGTTTTTAAAGAGAAAGGATAAGTGGAAGAGGATGCCTGCATGGATGGAAACTACTTTGCATATTTCCAGCTCCATGTTTTTATTCTCAGAATCTACTAGAGTGGCTTTGCATGATTCAGTCCAAAAATAATGGTTACTTATCCAGATCCTGACTTTTGTACAGACCCTCAGCTCATCATGAAACCATTTTAGGTCCTTTCCCTTTAAACCTACCTTCTCCTTATTGGCTGGCCCTTAAAAATCAGAAAGTTTGAAAAGGAGGTGGGTGGGATGTTTTTGCTCACAGCCACATTTATTGCTTATCCTTAATATGAGGAACCACTATTTTAAGAGTATGAAAGTCCATAAGAAGTAATAATAATAATAATAATAATGGATTGGATTTATATAGCGCTTTTCAAGGCACCCAAAGCGCTTTACAATACCACTATTCATTCACTCTCACATTCATACACTGGTGGAGGCAGCTACAGTTGTAGCCACAGCTGCCCTGGGGCAGACTGACAGAAGCGAGGCTGCCATATCCCAGTCCCAGTTAATGATGCATCTACAGTTGCTCTTGAACTTGTTGGACCTTCCATTAGTTTGATCCAGGAAAGATGCTCATTGAGTGGAAAAACCACCGGCATTCCCTCAGAGTGAAAAGATTCATTACAGTTCAGTTTTATCTATTTAGCACCAATCAGTAATTAATTACTGATTACCCCCCAAAACAGTAATCCCGTTACTTTACTGATTACTTATTTTCAAAAGTAATTAATTACTTAGATACTTAGTTACTTTTTAAAAACACGATTTACAACCTGAGTAGGTGATAAAGAGATCTTTAAGCCCAATTCTACTTTTTCTGCATAATCTATCATACAAAATGTAATCAAATGGAAAAGTCCCTTTTTAAAATTTGTTTTTGTTTTAATCTTTTAACTTTATGCATCAAGCAAAAATGTAATTATCTGCAACATTCTAACTGGAAGAAATTTGTTTAACATTTAAACCTATTTTCTGCACATTCCAGCACACAATATATATATATATATATATATATATATATATATATATATATATATATATATATATATATATATATTGTGTGCTGGAATGTGTATATATATGTGTGCTGGAATATATATATATATATATATATATATATATATATATATATATATATATATATATATATATATATATATATATAGTGTTTACACTCAGTCAAAGACTAGCGGTCCTTTTGCCCTATTTTCACCTGTAAAGCAGGAGTAGGGTAGGCGGAGGTTTACCCTGTACCGCGGTCAGTTGAACAGTCCGCGAGTTCCTCTGTGAGTTTCCCATTACGTCGTAGCTACTCGGTGCTTGTTGGAAGTTTAGGGGTTTTTTTCGCTGTAAAAAGAAGTTTTCTTCCCACGCACAGCGGACACTAATGTTTTTGTCACTTTTTATGGAATCAAACTCAAAGTAAGGTCAGTACTTCCACGCTTTAAACGCTGCACGCTCATACTCTCTCCCACAATCGATATATGATCCATTGTTGATCTGCACACAGCTGTTGTCACAAACGTCGCACTCGCTTACGTCACTGTCGTGAGACATTCTCGCAAAAAATCACGGTTTTAGTAACGCAGTAACGCAGCGTTCCTACGGGAAAGTAACGGTAATCTAATTACCGTTTTTGCAATAGTAATCCCTTACTTTACTCATTACTTGAAAAAAGTAATCGGATTACAGTAACGCGTTACTGCCCATCTCTGGTAAAGACCCTACAATAATACACAGAAAACCCCAACAATCAGCATGAGTGACGGGGAAAGGAAGAACTCCCTCAGAAGACACCTCAGCAGAACCAGGGTCATAGAGGGGTGAGGGGAGGAAGACGAGACAAAGACAAAGAGATGAATAATAACTAAGGGTTAAATATTGTGCAAATGAATGAAGACAGACCTTCATATTTGATTAATGTGCATCATCTGGCTTCATGCATGAATATGGCTGGTATCATTCGCAATAACAGTAATAATATTGCTTAAGGAAGGAACTTATTATGTAAAAAGTTTGGTCCCAGATCGGAGTTGTAGCTACAATAGACAAGGTTGTTTGAGAAAGTCATTCTGAGCTGTTGGATAAATGTTGCTGATCAGAATGAGATGAGTCTGTGGCTCGGTCTAACATTCCCGCTGCTTTTAAGACAAATTACTTACTCTACTGCAGTAATACTGCAAAGGGCACATTAATACTGCACGTGTACAGTAACACTGCAGCGTCGTACTGTAATACGGTACTGGCCTTCAGTGCTGGTGGTCCCCGCAGCAGCAGCAGCGGTGGTGCAATTGGCACCTCGCTCCAAATATTGAACAACTCTGCGGGGACTCGAGGCCTCGACCCTGGCAGCACGTGTTAAACTGACTCTCGGTAGGCCACCACTCAGAGGGGGTCGCTTGATGCTAAGCCACTTTCCCCCCACATCCACAGCCAATCAGAGAACAAAACAACTGGGTGAGGGGTGGCGGTCGGCCCGCTGCTGTTGCTCAACTGGGCCTCCCTCCTCCTCCGTTCCACGACACCTGGGGCCAGCTCCTGCACTCCAGCGTCCTCTCCAGCGTGTAGCTGAGCACGCCTGTGTTTCCCTCCTACTCTGCACATGCCAAGCTGCCTGATGTGCGTTTCTGGCGCCGCTCGTTGCCTCCATGCTCCCCGGAGGAGTTTCAAAATTAGTTGATGCAACAAGCAGCACCATTGAGTGAACGGACAGACAGAAGTACAATGATTAATGAAGTACCATTGACAAAGTGTGAGTGTGTTTTGTGTGTTTGTGAGCAGTTCAGCTGAGGTTTTTGTAATTTAAATGATTGCAGCTTTTTTGTAAATTATACTGGCCAATAACAGCGCCGGACACTGGATCACTGCACGTCAGATGTCCCACAAAGAGCGCATCAGCAGGCAGGATAAATAAATCAAGTCCTTCGCCTTTTTAAAAAATGTAAACTCCCCTTATTTTGCAGGACATCCACAACATGTCAGTAATGCTGACCAGTGTAAACCCGCTTGTGCTAAAGACAGCATATATCACACATGGGCAAAGTTGAGCCCGTGTGTGATGTGGACATCAATCACTTTTCAAAAACTAAATCCAAGCATCACTTCCTAGATTTTATCTACTGTTCTGATTTTATCTGTTTTGATTTTATATACTGTTGTTTGTTTGTTTGTTTGTTAATTAGTTAGTTAGTTTATTTGCTTGTTTTAATCAATTTTAAATCATGCTTTTTATTTGTTCTTGTTTCTAATGTCTCTGTAAAGCACTTTGAATCACCTTGTTGTTGAATTGTGCTATACAAATAAACTTGCCTTGCCTTGCCTTGCCTAGCAAATTAATGGGTAGACACAATCCTTGCTTCAGTGCATTAATAATTGCAGGAGCCTTGATGCAGTTTGTGGAGCTTACATGATTAACATAATTTGGGTTAATGATTGGGGACTATAAAGTTATGGCCAGTGATGGGAATAACGACGTTACAAGTAACGGCGTTACTTTTTTCAGTAACGAGTAATCGAACTAATTACTATTCCTAGACCTGCCTGCATACCTTCTCCGCATGAGGCCAGACATTGTCATGCACCAGAAGGAACCTGGTACCCACTGCACCAGTGTAGGGTCTGACAGTTGCTCCAAGGATTTCATCCTGATACCTGATGGCAGTCAAGGCGCCATTGCCTTTAGAGGTCTGTGTGTCCCTCCATGGATATGCCTCCCCAGACCAACACCGACCCACCACTAAACTGGTGAATGATGTTACAGGTAGAAATACATTCTCCACGGCTTCTCAAGACCCTTTCTTGTCTGTCACATGTCCTCAGGGTGAACCTGTAGAAAACACTGGGCACCAGTGGTCATCCTGCCAATTCTGGTATTCAATGGCAAATCCCAATCAAGGTCCACAGTACTGGGCACAGGGCCCACTAGAGAATGTTGGACCCTCAGGCCACCTTCATGATGTCTGTTTCTGATCAGTTGGTTGGAGAAATTCAAACCAGTGACCTGCTGGAGGTCTTTTTGTAGCTCTGGCAGTGCTTATCCTGGGCTGCTTTTGCACAAAGGACCAGAGACCAGTCCTGCTGACAGGTTAAGGGCCTTCTACGGCCCTGTCCAGCTCTCTTAAAGTAACTGCCTGTCTCCTTGAATCTCCTCCATGCCCTTGAGACTTCGCTGAGAGACACAGCAAACTTTATGACAATGGCACATATTGATATTGCCTGATAATTTGTTACTAGGATTAGGGGTGCAACGATACACAAAATTCACGGTTCGGTTCGATACTTTGGTGTCACGGTTCGATATTTTTTTGATACAAAAAAAAATGTTCATGCCTTTTTAATTTGTCATTTATTAAAATTATAAATATATATTTTAACTCAAAAGTACAGTTTTTAAATTTAATGTTGCTGAAACAACAAAGTAATACAAAAATAAATCTGATTGAGGAATCACTCATCTTTGGAAAAGAGAGTTTATTACAGAGAAATGTCTCTTTCCAAAATAAAAGATACACTATACGCTTCTTCTGGGCTATATTCTCAGCAGCATATTAAACATATCAGGTCCCCATAAGGAGAATCCTGTGCTAACGGCTGTCTAAATGACTCGGGTAAAGTTTGTAGCATGTGTGCTTGTTGTTTTTGTCTGCTTCCACTTGTCTTTGCACGAGGATGATGTCGGAGTAAATGTGCAGTCATATTCGTTGTGTTCCCACTAGTGCTGTCAGCGTTAATCTGAAATGACGTTAACGCCACAACACGGCAAATCTCCGTTAATGAGCTACCGCGGATCGCCCCGTGCATGGGGCTGGACGGCCAACACGTTAACGAGCTAACTGCGCTAACGCAGTAGTTCCCACCCATGTAATTGAGCATTGCATGGCACATCCGACATACTGTTTTACTTTTGTCCATGACGCGCTTACCTTCAGGGTCATACGTCACATGAAGACCAAGATAGTTCCAAACGCCAGATCTGAATGAGGGTGGGGGAGGTTCAATTTACCATGTTGCAACGAGCTTAGCTTCTGTCTCGCTAGCTTGCCCTGCGCTCAGTGAATCTGCGTTCGACTACTCCGCCTAGGCTGCACTGTCGAGTGCAGATCCACTGAGATCTCAACACAGACAGCATCGTCAGAAGAAAAGTTGATAAAGTAAATTAAAAATTTTGTATTGTTCGATACATATGCGTACCGAACCAAAAGCACTGTATCGAACGGTTCAATATCGATACGAGTATCGTTGCACCCCTAATCAGGATGTCCTAAAAAATCCCCGGGAAGCCTTCAGTGATCCAAAATGCGCTGGCTCTCTTCCAGAGTGTGTCTTTTGTTTTTTCTTCCTACCCTCACCTCCACCGGTTCTGGCAGATGGCCCCGCCCCTCCCTGAGCCCAGTTCTGCTGGAGCTTTCTTCCTGTTAAAAGGGAGTTTTCTCTTCCCTGTGTTGCCAAATGCTTGCTCATAGGCCGTCACCTATTTTTCTGGGGGGTTTCTCTGTTTTCTCTGTATTGTATGGTCTTTACCTTACAATACAGAGGTAAATACAATACTTTAGTGCATCTATTGTTCATGCAGCGCCAAATCACAACAACAGTCGCCTCAAGGTGCTTTATATTGTAAGGTAGACCCTACAATAATACATACAGAGAAAAATCCAACAATCATATGACCCCCTATGAGCAAGCACTTTAGTGACAGTGGGAAGGAAAAACTCCCCTTTAACATGAAGAAACCTCCAGCAAAAGCAAGCTGAAAGTGACTAACAACTCTGCTACTTAACTGACCAGATCAATATTCCAGAATTTTAATTGTCTTGATGCTATACTCTGATAAAAACAAGTAGACTTGAATCTCAATAATATGAAGAACTAAATTGAAGCAACAGCTCCCATTTACATGTGGTATTAGCAAGTTATCTGTGTTTTGATCCATTTAATCTGCATTCATCTAAACAACTCAAACACAGCTGAAAAAAACAGAACCATGGGATAATGTAAGATTCTAGAGAAACAAGAAACAACCAAAATATTAAGTACATTTAAACCCAAGAGGAAACTAACATTTGGACACCTCAAAACTCTGGGTCAGAGACCCTGGACCACGACACAAAATTCCTTTAAAGAAGTGTCTCTTTTCCCGAGAATTCACTTGGTTTCCATTCTGAGATAGTCATGTGGGAGGGATTTGATTAACATGAAACTGAAATGACATAAAATGACTTGTAATATAATAACTGCAAGAAGAGAAGCAGGGATATATGAAAGGAACATTTGGCATTCGTGGTTCCTGTGGCCGAGATCCTGCTTGTCTGCATCAGGATACAGATAAGTTGATGTCACGTGTAAATGTGAGGACGGGGGGGTGGGGGGTGGGGGGTGGGGTGGGTGGGTGTCTGATCACCACTATGGCTCAAACTGTAGCGATCACCTTTGTTTGAAGCTTAAAATGTTTTTGCTTTCCACAATTTTCTCTTATTGGAGCACAGCCCAGTGTGAACTGCTGGTGGGGTGGTGGAGGGTATGTATGGCTTTGTATGATTCATGAGTTTCCACGCTGACTGCAGTGCTCCCATGATGCTCTAAATTCTGCCTGACAGGCTTTCCTGCCTCATACATGAATAAACTTCTGCTTCCCGTGAATATTTTGGCAAAAAAAAGCATTGCTGGCGTGAATGCCAGCAAAATACACGAGCTTCAGGATCACTGGCTTCAGTTCACTGCCCAGAAGATGCTCTGTTTCCTAAAGGGAGGCCAAACATTCTCCATAGCAAGAAGTTCTTTCTGGACGCTTGATTTGATGGCGAGGCCTGCGACCATTCACTGTGCTCAGATGCTTTCTGAGGAACACCTGCGTGAAACTATATTTTGCTAAAAAAATTTACCCTTCAGCCAGTGGTTCTCATTCAAGCCAGATGTAGCTTAAAATCATAACATAGCATGAAATGCCCAAGGCTGTCCAAGGTTGTGAATTTACACTTACTGAGCGCTTTATTAGGAACAGCATAACACTGGCTGCATTTTCCTCTGTGTTCTTGATGAGATTTTGGAAACCTTCCTTCAGAAATCTGCTTCTTGACACGATCCCTCACATCATTTGTGCAGATTTGTCAGCTGCATATTCATGCTGCCAGTCAGCCTTTCCACAGCATCCCAAAGGTGTTCTACTGGATTCAGATCAGGGGAAGGCCACCGAAGTCCATTTAACCAGCTTGACTTTTCCAGAGAGGCACAAACCATTTTCCCCAGGAGATGTAAACTGTGGCCATAAACATGCTCAGGTTGATGGGTCCAGATATTTGAAGCGGTCAGCAGCAGCACTAAGACGGAAACTAACAGTGGTGATTTTTCTTAAGAACCCTCTTTGGTCCAGCCCTAACCTAGCCTTGTGTTTTTGATAATGAAAAACATTCTTCTAAAGACTCCAAGATGATTTTCAAAAGCCAGAGAAAAGAGCTGTATTTTGGTAGTAAAGTGTGGACATGCCACAAAACATATCCACACTGCTGAAGCAGCAACAGCAGCAGCCTGGAGTGGCGATACGACGCAGGCTGGCTATGAGGATTCTCACCTGTTACCTGCAGCCTAAGCAGGAATGGCGGTTCATTGTATCGGGCTTCAGCTGTCCAGTTTCCTGTCATCTTCTACAAAGTTTAATCTGAAACGGTTTTCTGCTGTTCAGCGGATTCCATCTCGAGATTTGTGTTCAGCTGTTTTTCATGACACTTGCAAAAAGCGGTTCACTGAGTTAGTGCTGCCTTTTTATCAGCTCCAAGCCGTCTGACCTCTGTTCCTCTCCTCAGTAAGTTGTTTCCTCACTGAATAGTTTTGGTTTTTCACCACACTGAGTAAACTCTGGGGACACTTATGGTGAAAAATCCATAAGATCAGCAGCTTCCAAAACACTCAGACCAGCTGCCTGACACCACTGTCCACACCTCGGGTGTGGATAGTCACGAAGCACATAACCAGCAGCAGCTGGCTGATTGTATCGCTGCCCTGTTTCCTTTAACATGTACAATACTCAGCTTGGTGCGCTACAGTATCCATTTTTATTAAGTCAATATAGCAAAAAAGGTCTTCAAAGACTCATTTTGTTGTCACTGAAAACTAAGCTGCATATAAGAAACGATGTGCAGCACTGAGCAGAGCTCAAGTTTGTTTCTAAACGTCATCTGTTTAGAAACCAACTCGGCTTAAACTGCTTCGTTTAGGATGTTTTGCTCGCTCATTTCTGTTCCTTCATTTTTAAGATTAATGGTAGCACGAGTCTCCACATGCTTGTAATTGAATTAAGTTCCTCTCTGCTCTTTTGGCTTTAATTTACTGTCTTTTTATAATGACTTTAAGTCCCTCATATGTAATAATTCATGTTTAATTGATCTGCAACTAATCCAATAGAATAAATCACAGACTTCACAGTCTGAGGTGGCGCTTTCTTATCGAGCTGCAGTCCTAATGACTGTGAGTGCATGTGATTTTATCCATCGTGGTTTAACGCGATGCCATGGCTGCAAACTGCACAGGTGTCTGATGAAACACTGGTGGGAGATTAAAACTCTGGACAATCAGTAATCAGCACTTTGATGAGCAGTGCAGTTGCAATCGTGTTTGTTAAACATGCACTGTGCAGAGATGCGGTGACCTGATAAATTCAACATGTGCTCTGAATGAGGAAATCATGGTGACGGCGCCGTTTAAAGCCTTGTTCTCACTTTTCAGGGAGGCAATACCCTGATATTACAGAGCTGCAGCTGTTGTCTGTCTGCACGAGACTCTCACTGGGATACTGCCCATCTTACTTGATTTGTATAGTTGTCTGCAGCTCTATTATCCCCACACGTCCCCACAGGTTTCCAACCACAGTCCAAAGCTTGCAGGTGACAAGAAAACCTGCCGTCCAGCATAGAGATCCCCGAGAGTCTGGTTGTGTTTTATTTATATTGTTCAAGTACACATTAGGACTTTATGTAGTTCAATTTTCTGTTACTAAATATTATATACATATAATACAGGGGCATCACAACAAAGAATCTCCACATGATTTTTGGCCTTCTTGGTGTACATCCCATTTCTCCTCCCCTGTAGAAAACATCATGGGTTTTGATTACTGCAGGAGAGACCCTCAAGTCCCTTGTGCAGGACAAACCTTTTGACTGAACTCTCAGCGGGTCCCTCCTGAGGGTGTGGCTAAAGTTAGGGTGGGTTGAGTCAGTGTGGAGTTTATGTTGTCCAAAGAAATGCAGGAAATTTGAAACTGGCTTTAGGAGGCGATACGAGTCTGTGGCTGTCTGTATATTCGACCTTTCACTCACTGACCCCAGCTGGGTATGATGGGGGTGAGAGGACGTAAGTGCGGGACGCAGAGGGAGATGAAGTCAACAAAAAAGCAAACCGTTAAAAGTTGTAATAAAACATAAGAAACATAAAGGGTGCACAAAAACAGCACTACATGGAAATCTGCAGTGTTTTAACAGATGACATGAAAAGAAAACATGCGACTACAATAAACACACACGCAGCATATTAAACAAGAAGAGGTGGAAACAATTAAGGGCAGGCAGACACTCTCAAAGGAGTGAAGTCACAGACTACACAAAAGACATGACTTATTACCAGTGTTGGTCAAGTTACTTGAAAAAAGTAATCAGTAACTAATTACTGATTACTTCCCAAAAAAAGTAATCCCGTTACTTTACTGATTACTTATTTTCAAAAGTAATTAATTGCTTAGTTACTTTTTAAAAACACGATTTACAACCTGAATAGGTGATAAAGCGATAGATCTTTCAGCCCAGTTCTACTTTTTCTGCATAATCCATCATACAAAATGTAATCAAATGGAAAAGTCTCTTTTTAAAACTTGTTTTATTAGTTTTAATCTTTTAAATTTATGCATCAAGCAAAAATGTATTTATATGCAACATTCTCTGACTGGAAGAAATTTGTTTTTACATTTAAACCTATTTTCTGCAAGTAAAACACAGCAGAAAATAAATAAAGTCAAAGACTCAGCGGTCCTGTTGCTCTATTTTCACCTGTAAAGCAGGAGTGGGGTAGGCGGAGGGTTACCCTGGTGCAGGTGTGCCGCGGTCAGTTGAAGAATCCGCGAGTTTCTCTGTGAGTTTCCCATTACGTCGTAGCTACTCGGTGCTTGCTCGGAAGTTTAGGGGTTTTTTCGCTGTAAAAAGAAGTTTTCTTCCCACGCACAGCGGACACTAATGTTTTTGTCACTTTTTATGGAATCAAACTCAAAGTAAGGTCAGTACTTCCACGCTTTAAATGCTGCACGCTCGTACTCTCTCCTGCACTCGATATGTGATCCACTGTTGATCTGCACACAGCTGTTGTCACGAACGTCGCACTCGCTTACGTCACTGTCATGAGACATTCTCGCAAAAAATCACGGTTTTAGTAACGCAGTAACGCAGCGTTCCTACGGGAAAGTAACAGTAATCTAATTACCGTTTTTGCAATAGTAATCCCTTACTTTACTCATTACTCGAAAAAAGTAATCTGGGGACACCAGGTAAATATGAACAGAACCTCAAGTATGAGAATCAAAACTCAACAAACGGTAACAGTAAAGCAGCTGTAACCAGACTGACTGAGACTTTTCATCATGGCTGAAAGTTCAGCGCAACTGCTGTGTCATTACAGATTGTGTATGTCTGCTATTCACCCTCTAACTTCTGCCTTTTCACACTTAAAGTCAAAATATTCTGTCAGCGATAAATACTCGGTCCTCGCTCTCCTCTGTGCCACCTTTCCTCCTGGAAACGCCCCTGGTCCGTCCTCAGAGGCTCTTGGGTTGCACGACCGACCCGAGAGCCAACAGAAGTGGCCGACTGCCACTGGCAGCCCTCCTTCCGACGCATGCCGACAACTGAAATGTTTCCAGCAGCCGTCTGTCGCAGCAGACGCATAAAAAATGAGTGACTCCAGTTTAATGGTGACAAAGGTCAGACAGCGTGGTACGATGACAGCGTGCTGCGCAGCCTTCCTCTGCCAGGTCTGCAGATAACGCCAGCAGAGCTGAAATTGTGCAGATCAGTCTCAGATCAGTCTTATCTTTGAGCCATCAGCCCGTGTTTAATTTGTGAGCTGCTGTGATGAAAGGGAGGGTGGATTGAGCAACACTGCCCAGGCCTTAAAGCCGCTGCCAAACCTGGCTGCCAGAAACGGTTTCATAACCAAACCTGACCACAGCGGACTGCTCGCCGAGGCTCAGGCACTCGGTAACCCGGAAAGCTTCAGCAGACTGAGATTAACTCATCGCTGGTTCGAAGAGAGAGGCCCTTCTGGTCCACACAGGGGATCAGAGGAGAGCTTTCCTCAAACGTGTCGCCACAACGCCGATGACACTACAACAAGAAACCTGAGACACAGTTTTAAATCTTAAACAATAATTAACAAGCAAAAAAAACAAAGAACATATAAATTGCACATAGCATCACATATATGCTGTTATTATTTTTAAAAATCCATAAATCATGAGAGAGAGACATGGACAGGGTTTGGACTAAAGTCACCAAATATCGATTGGCTGGACTGGAGCGTCTGCAGGGTCAGAGGTCAAAGCTGAAACCAAAGTCCAGGTAGGAAGAGGAGCAGAGCGAGCGCTCGGGTGGACCGGTCGGCCAATCAGAGCGCAGGAGCAGCTTCACCCAGTCCGATCCTTCGCCTGGCTCTGGGATGACTGTACTTGGATGCCGTCCATTTCTCTATCCGTCATCGCCGGGGTCGCCGCCATCTCAGGCAGGCAGCCAGCCCGATTGGCTCACCCGAGGTGTAGAGGAGCGAGGAGGACACGTGAACACCACGCTTCCACTGTTGCTCAAAGGTCCCTAGGCAGTCATTTACCCCCCCAACCCCTCCTCCTTTCTCCCCTACAGACAGACTCACTGGTCTCTGCTGTACAAAGGTGAGACAGCTTCAACACACACACTCATGTGTCTTCGCCTGCGTGACTTCAGCTGCCAAGATTTAAACGATTTAAGTAATGTTTTTTTTTTCACGATTAAAGTATTTTCTGCATCAGCGAGTAAAACGCAGCCACCTGCTGAACAGCCCACACCTCAAGACCTCGTTGTCTTTTGTGTGTCCACTTCATGCCGCAGACACAGTTTTAGAGTTGATCTAAAACTCTTTATTTTCTGTCATATATGGGATTGTGGTCGGTTCAGCTTCAGATCACATTTTGGTTGCTTCAGTAACGAGCTGATGTCAGATGACAGATTTATTGATCTGGAACAAACAGCGCGTCCACTGAGTGCAGGCAGGTTAGATCACAATCACAGGGTGCTGCCATAGCCTGTATATAAAAGCTGAATGTAGCCACCGTGTTATCGCTCATTCGCGAGGTCATGTTGTTTTGTTTTCACCATCGCCAGCTCTTCTTTGACTCCAACATGGACTCTGAAACTAGTGACAGAGACTTGAGTGTTTTGGCTTTGTGCGTGTGAGAAACAGAAGATATGGTTCTGTTTTATTTCATTATGAGCATTTCTGTGCCATTTGTTCCCGTTCGGGTCACGCTTCTACTCCCCGCCTCAGTTGCAGCGGCTGGGAAAAATGAGGATCATACATTGGAGCAAAAAGGTCAAGCGTCCTGTGGCTCCACCCACAGAAATACATCCTTTCATGATTCTGTTTTTAATCTTACTGAAGGCAAAGAACAAAAAATGGCTCCTGGGATTTGAAAATTACAGATTACAAAACAAAATCATTCCACAAGCCTGAGCTGAAAATGGCTGTTTGGACTGAAAACAATGTGTTATTGTTGTCAGTTTCCTAGCAACAGCTTTTACACCGTACCTTGTTATTTGCTTGTTTTTTGCACAAAGCTTCACAGCAGGCTTTTATTTAACACATCTCACTGTGGAAGCACAGCAGGATCGGTTGTCTCACACTTCTTTGCAGGATTGAAGAGAAGCGTTTCCATAACATATTTATGGCCGTAAACACGAAGCTGCTTTGACAGTCTGAGCTCATCTGTGAGCAGTGAATCATGTGACTTCATCAGCAACGTGTCAGACTTCTGTACCTGTTGCTCTTGCTAGCTGCAGCGGTAGACTCTGCTGCCAGGCCGCAGCCCCTGAGTTATGGTTCGCTTTAATTGGACCCAGCAACAGAGACGCTCAGCGAACTGAACCAATTACCTCCAGACCCATAATTCATCTGTGCAGCAGCAGATTTCTCGACATGTTCAAACTTCAGCCCCACAGTTACAGTACAGGGCGGGGACCCACCAGAGGGCCAAAACCAGATCAGGCACTACCGGACTATTTCCACCGCGTTTACTGAAGATATTTCTGCTGCACGAAAGATTGGCAAGTTACAGATCTGGTTCCTTAAACGCTGGGTATCTGCTCCAATTTCTGCTCAGTTTTATTTTAGATTATCGATTCAAAGCAATCATCTCAAGGTACTTTACACTGTAAAGTAGCCTCACACTAATTTAAGCAAATTCTTATTAAAGGAGATGTTTTTGTACGTTCTGCGTGAACCTGCGAGAAATTCAAGACAACTTCAAGAAATGTAACAACGGTACAGAAAGACATCAACAAGGAGGTTTACAACGAGTCCAAAGAAACACGGTGCAACTAAGAAGCAAAGTAATCAGAAAGACACAAAAGAGATGCAAAAACAATCTTTTAATTTGGTTAAACTAAAAGACGCCACAGTATTCGATTCCACTGTTTAACCCAAAGAGTTCATGGGTAAAATGCAAATCTGTTCATACGACTGCTTCAGGTTTTTAAATGCTCTGCAGCAGCCTGCACAAATTTAAAAGAACGATTTAATTTCATGTTAATCCATTTTTAGTGCTGCACCTGTGACGCCTGCTCAGGCGTCCTCGGATGAACTTCCACTGTCCTCTGTGGGAGATTAGAGAAAGTCAACAGGACAGCATCCATTTTCCTGGTCAGCTGCCCAGCAACACCACCCTTTCCTCTCTAAGAAGGGAAGGCAAATTGATTTGTGGAGCACTTTCCACAGTTTTTTTTTTTAATTTAGAAAAGGAAGGCAAATAATTAAAATCATCTGGATGTATGCCAAAACGCGAAAAGGTCTTGAGTTAACTTTGAAGGTTTTAATTAAGAGTAAAAGCAATTTTTAACAAATTAAAAATAACAACGTGGAAAAGATTTGGAGCAGAACTCGACTTTTCTGGGTGTGTGTTCAGACGTGTGGAGGATAATAACCTTGAGAGATGGTGGGATGCTGTATCGGACTGACCATCATTTCTACACGCATGTCTGCGCTTTATTTCAACACCACTGAGCTTCCACAAAGAAGCAAAGGAAAAAATTCCTGAAAAAACATAATCTTCTTGAATTCGGCTGCACCCCGACCTGCTCCAGCAGCCGCTCTCTGTCAGAGGCCCCCGATAGGCTCCAAGACCACAGTTTTTAACTGTTTGTGTTAGAGGTCAAACTCATTGCAGGAGACAAATTGGCCCATAACGATCTCCTCCTAATGACACTAACACCCCCCTGGGTTAATCATTGCACAGACGCTCTGCGCCTGTGAGGAGCTGCGGAGGTCAAAGTTCAATGGTTTGTCTGAGAGGAACAGCTTCACCCTCAGCCCACTTCAGAGGCCAGTATCAGGTCACAGAGTACACCCAGTGTGGGGTGAACGTTTGCACATGCTCAGTGGCTGCCATCAGGCATGTGTGAATACAGTGTAAATAAAGGAACGTGCAATCGCTGTAGGGGGCAGGGGTCCCCGTGCAGATCCTTCAAAATTACAGAAAGCTCAGTCATTTCTCTCTAAACTGGAGTCTTTTTTTATTCGCCTGGCTCAGACTTGTGTTTGCATTTGCACACAAACAGGAAGTCGTCACCTGGCGTTCACAGTGTTTTCCTGACAACTGCGCAAAGGTTCGGGCCTTCTCAGAATCATCCTGCAGCTAATCAACCAGTCCGTGCCTCCATCACAATCACAAAAAATAACTAAATGAATCTATCTGAGTTCTTCAAGGCACTCTGAATCCAGCCAGAACGTCAGTGGCAATGATTCCCTTACATTCCCCTAGCCCAGTGCATGTAGCCACGTTAGTGTGAAGGCAAGTATCAGGGTTATCCTGATACTTGCTAGGAGGACGTGAATGACAAATACGTAACAGTCACATGGACAAAAGGCTGCACGTTTCAATCACTCAATCAGTGAGTGTTGGCTGACCATCTTTCCACATGTGGTCCTGGGTAATAAATATTTCTAATTCTAAAGTTATCGTCTGCTTGAACCTTGTAGCAAGGGGAAACTTGTGTACATGAATAATTTGATTCTTTTATTGAAACATTTCAGTTTGTGAACAAATTAAACTGAAAGATTATCTGACTCAAACTGAACTAACTGATCGGCGCTGGCACGGCTTCATCATGCTAAGATACTGTAAGGAGGCAGAGAGGTGACGGCAGCACACCTTTCTTGCTCTGTAACAGATACTGACTGTGTCACGTAATCGCTGCGTGCCAGGCGCAGATGCAGGACTCAGGAGACAGGGAAGCGCTTTGGTGCCAGTAACTCACAGGGAGAAAACCCCCCCAAAATCTACATATTAGGAAACTCACAGCAAGGAGACACAACAGGGACAAAGTGACAAAAGACAAGGGGAGACTCAGACTATACACAGTGGTGAAAAAGTGTTTGCCGCCTTCCTGATTTCCTAGTTTTTGGCATGTTTGCCACTTTAATGTTTCAGATGATCAAACAAATTTTAATATTAGACAAAGATAACACGAGTAAACACAAAATCGAGTTTCTAAATGAAGGAGTTTATTATTAAGGGGGAAACAATCCAAACCTACATGGCCCTGTGTGAAACAGTGAATGCTTCCTAAACCTAATAACTGGTTGGGCCACCCTTATCAGCAACAACTGCAATCAAACGTTTGCTATAACTGGCAATGAGTCTTTTACAGCACTGTGCAGGAATTTTGTCCCACTCATCTTTGCAGAATTGCTGTAATTCAGCCACATTGGAGGGTTTTAGAGCATGAACTGCCTTTTTAAGGTCGTGTCACAGCAACTCAATTGGATTCAGGTCAGGACTTTGACTAGGCAACTGCAAAGTCTTCGTTTTGTTTTTCTTCAGCCGTTCAGAGGTGGGCTTGCTGTGTTTCAGACTATTGCCCTGCTGCAGAACCCAAGCGGGCTTCAACTTGAGGTCACGAGCAGATGGCCGGACATTCTCCTTCAGGATATTTTGATCGACGGCAGATTTCACGGTTCCATTTACCACAGCAAGTCTTCCAGAACAGCAGAACAGCCCCAGACCATCACACTATCACCTCCAGATTTTATCGTTGGTATCATGTTCCTTTTCTGCCAGCTGTAACGGGACAATTACCTTCCAAAAAGTTCAACTTTTGTCTTGTCAGTCCAAAGAGCATTTTCCCAAAAGTCTCTGGGATCATCAGGATGTTTTCTGGCAAAACTGAGACAAGCCTTTATTTTCCTTTAGCTCAGCGGTGGTTTTCGTCTTGGAAGTCTGCCATGCAGGCCATGGGGACCGGGCAACAATGGCCTGCATGGCAGACTTCCAAGACGCCGGAACGAGACTAGAACAGAACAGACACACAGTGAACTATAACTGACCCAAAGCTGAACTAGAAGCACAGGTAACAAAAACTTGTGTGTGAGTGTCACTCAGATTTACCCTCACATGCACTCAGAAAATAACAAATGTCCACATTTCTGAGCTGTATTGAAGTCTTCAGGAGAGGTCAGCGTGTACAAAGGAGGTTGCGGTGCAGTCCAGGACGCTGGCAGCAGTTGCTACACATTGATACTGGATGGTAAAATCAGACATTTGAGATCAAATATCAAAATATTTGCAACAAACCCGACGTTTTAATGTTTGTAATGCAGATGTAATTATTTAATTCCTATAGGAGGCAGGGCTGTTAATCTGTTGTGTCCAGTTTATCTCTTTTATTTGAAACTGAATATTTTGGGGTTTTGAAGTGCTCAAACCAGGAAACCTGAAGACCTTGGTCCTGGCCTTTCAGAGTGCTGGCAGCAGGTTAATCATTAACAAAACCATTTTTTGTGGCTCCAAATGAATTTGACTGTATCAGACAACAAACCAATTTGTTCTTATCACCATGACGTGTTTTAGTACATTTGGTCTCATTCAGATTATTGCTGGGATAAAAAGCTCCACATAAAGCTGTCTGGTGATGTCACCATGCTGATTCAGATATTGATCTCTGAGCTAATTGCTCATGTGGACCAGACTGTACCTGCTGCCAGGTGAGCAGGAGAAGTAGGCCAGTGTCTCTTTATCTTTGTGTAAAGACAATGTGTCCTATCACAGATGGAAATTACTGCGATACAGCACACAGGAAAAACAAAGCAGCAGCCTGACAGCTATTGTCCACATGGCTGCCTTTGTGTGTGTATCCAGGGCACTGCAGCGCTATCTTTGGAATTAATATTTAGACTGCAGAGACCAGAACAGCTCTGAATAGAGCAGGACCTGCAGAGCAGCCAGGGCTTCACCCCAGCCTCTGTTTACTCTGATTAATTATTCTCTGAAGGAGGCAGCAGCTCACGCACAAGCCTGCTGCCTCACCGGGCTGCACGGAGGCTTTCGGCCAACATTTCGCAAAACGTAAATCAGAAGAGAATGCAATAATCCGCGAATCACTCAAACTGTGTTTTTTAATGAAAAACAGTCGTGAGCTACAAATGTCATTTTTTTTTTTTTTAAAAACAATATATCCTCAGTATGATTTTGATGCAAGCACCACATGACAAAAAGTTGGTTCAGGGCATGTGTTGCAGCAATTCTTCTTTTAACACTTCTTGCTTGATATAGGATTTCAGTTGCTTAACAGATCAGGGCCTCATTTGTTGTATATTTTTATTTCATAACATCCCAGCGGGTGACAAGTCTGGACCACAGGAGGGCCAGTTTAGCATCAGGACTCTTCTGCTACAGAGACGTGCTGTTGTTAGACGTGCAGAACGTGGTTTGGAAATTTGCAAGGCAGTCAGTGAAAGGGACATTGTAAGGCTGGCAGCAAGCGTTGCTCCAAATATTTTAAATAGAGGTCCAGGACAGACACACAGCTTTATTAATTAATAAAAGAAGTTTAGGCTTCATAGGGTACAGGGTCTTTAATAACTGAGACATAATCATAGTTGTGGTGTTGATTAAATATTGCGTTACTGCCAGCAATACTATTAGTTAGTTGTATGCATCTTAAACAGGTGATAATGATGCCATCAGATATGTTAAAGTGATCCAGGATATGTGCACCAATCCCAGGACATGGACCTGCATGGTATTGTCCCGGTCTCTCCTCTTTGGTCTGCAGGATATGGTTCCACACACCTGGTGACACTTTTCTGCTTTGCCGTTTACTGTAAATTAGCGTAACTCCAGCAGAAGCATCTACAGTATGTAGAATATCTATTTGTCTCACATGCATAATAACTGTAATGGTTCCAGTGAGGATTAGGACAGCAGAGGGACAGAGAGTAAAATCTAAAAATCTAATATGGATGGAAATCAGACGCAGGAAAGAAAAACAAACAAGAAAAAACCAAGTTAACAAATAAGAAAAACAGAAGGACCACTAACAGGATGACCTGGGAAGTGACAATGTAAAATGGGATTCTTTATATACTGAGAAGCCTGAATGAATAACTGAACACAGGTGGTACTAATGAGGAGGGAGCAGACTGTCACACAGGAGGGAAAACTGACATAGAGAGGAGGGGGCAGGAGTGCAGTGTGACCAGGAGAAATTATATTATTATTATTTATATCGCACCAAATCGTAACAACAGTTGCCTCAAAGTGTTCATACTGTCAGGTAAATTCAAATTCAAATTCAAATTCAAATTTTTTATTTGTCACGTACACAGTCATACACAGTACGATATGTAGTGAAATGCTTGGACAACTGCTCGTGACCTAAAGAAAACAAAAAAGGAAAAGGCTATGAATAAGAAAGGAAATAAATATGAAAAATTAAAAAGGGTAAATTTAACTAGGAAGGAATAAAATATAAATTAAGGTTAAAAATGAAATAACTACAACACAAATTAGAATGAAGGGTAAATTTAACTGGGAAGAATAAGATAAAATATATAAATTAAAGTTGAAAATAAAATAACTGTACAACAAAATACACAATACACAATATAGAACTATATAAGAATGTATGAAGAAATCTAAATATAAATAAATATATACACAATAACAGCAGCTGTACAAGTATTAACTGGAAATGAAGAATATAGTGACCAGTGTTGTGCAAAACCAAAGTCCAGAAAGTCCAGTGTGTGTGTAAGAACCATATGTGTGGGTCAGTACTGTGTGGTGGTGTGATTGAGAGACCGTATCGCCTGCGGGAAGAAGCTCCTCCTCAGTCTCTCTGTGTTGGTCTTCAGGGAGCGGTATCGCTTTCCTGACCTCAGCAGAGAGAACAGTCTGTTGTTGGGATGGCTGAGGTCCTTCACCATCTTCCTGGCCTTGGTCCAGCACCGCCTGCTGTAGATTGAGTGCAGGTCAGGGAGCTCGGAGCGGATGGTGCGCTCAGCTGACCGCACAACCCTCTGTAGAGCTCGTCTGTCCTGCATGGTGCTGTTCCCGAACCAGGTTAAGATGTTTCCCGTCTGGATGCTCTCTATGGTGCACGAGTAAAAGTTCCTGAGCACCTTGGAGGGCAGTTGGAAGTCTCTCAAGCGTCTGAGGTGGTAGAGACGCTGTCGGGCCTTTTTCACCACGGTGTTGATGTGACAGGACCATGACAGGTCCTGCGTGATGTGAACTCCGAGGTATTTGAAGCTGTCCACTCTCTCCACTGGGCACTCGTTGATGACGGGGGTCTGGTAGTTCCTCTCCTGCTTAGTGCTGAAGTCCACTATCAGCTCCTTTGTCTTACTGACGTTTAGAAGGAGGTTGTTCCTCTGGCACCAGTTCTCCAGATTCCTAATCTCCTTCAGGTAGGCCGTAATGACCCTGCAATAATACAAAGACTACCCCAACAATCAGACGAGCCCTGTAAGCTAACACTTGGCGACTGTGAGAAGGAAAAACTTCCTTTTAACAGGAAGAAACCTAGGAGAACCACGCTCAGGGCAGCGCAGCAATCTTCCATGAGTGGTTGGGGTGAGGATGAATGAATGAGTGAATGAATGAAGACCTAATGAATGGTTCAAAATAGTTTGAGTTGTGGTAATTAACTACACAGAAAAAAGTCAAAACATTCATTCGGTCATATGAACTACAGTAAATTAGATGCTTACAGGATTCTTACTCATGTCTGTAGTTAGTGCCGTTCTGCCCGAGGGGCTTCTGCCTTTCAGTGCTGATGTTGAGAAATGTTCTTGACCATTGTGGCCACATAACGCCTCCTCATTGTTATATCTGAAAGAGTCATCCTCGCTGGGATTCTATTTTTAGCATCCTGATCCTGTTGCTAATTAGCATCTCTATTTGAAAGACATTCAACCAGGTGTTTTTCTTTATTATTGCAAAACCTCTGCAGTCTTTACTTGCACCCTCACCCAAACTTCTTTGGAAATGCGTTGCTGGCTTGATATCGAACATATCTTCTTCCAAAAATAATAAAATGTCTCACTTTCAACATGAGATTTGCTGTCTTTGTAAAAGTTACAATTAAATGAAGGGTTTGACAGTTATTGCATTTTTATATATGTTTAGCACAATTTCTCAACTTATTCTGAAAAAGATGTTGGACGTGATGTCGTTGTTCCCCACGGCCCAATCATTTTAATGCTACAGTCATTAAAAAACACCAAGTAATAGACGATGGTCCAGTTATGACCCAGCAGCCTAGAAATGATCACTCAAACCGCTCCCTCTGCAATGAACCAGTGGTGTTGCCTTACAGCTGCATCACACTAATATACAGTTTGAATTACAGGTTGTATTGTGTGAGTTAAGGCAGAAGCAAGGGTTAAATGGTGGAAGTTAAAAAGGAGGAATGTTGCTCAGAGTTCAGACAGGAGTTGGTAGGAAAGAGTTACCAGATTACTGGGAAAGTACGACTGCAGAGGTGTAGGAAACTGCCAAGAAGGTGTTTGGTGTATCCTCTGCACAGAAGGAGAGACAACAAGCAGACTTGGTGGTGGGATGAGAAAAGAAGCAAAGGCTTGCAAAGAAGGGGTTAGTAAAAGTGGGATAGACAGGGAGCTAAAGAAGTAGACAGTACTGGGAGAAGAGGCTAGGACTGCAACAAACCAGAGACTTGAGAAAGACTCAATTAGCCAGGCAGAGACATCGAGCTGCATAGTATGTGCAGCAAGTTAAGATGGTTAAGGGTAGAGATGGCACGATACCACTTTTTTATGTCCGATACCGATACTGATATCATAAATTTGGATATCTGCCGATACCGATATGAATCCGATATAGTGTTTTTTAATCAACAAAACTGTTTTTTAAAATATCTTGCTGCATTTTGCAAGTCTGCAAGTTCATACTCAAGTTTAAAACAACAACTACACTAAAGCTATTCTGTTATACCTGTATACAAAAAAAATATTTCATAGTTCAGCAATACTGATCAATCTAATAAACTTAAACCTACACCATCCTCCCTATTCTGGTATTTTAAAGAGTACTTAGCGTAAATATTAAGCAACCTAACTAATAGGGTTCCAACTCCCAGCAACAACAAAAATAAATAAATAAAAAATAGGGAACCACCCCTCACGCTCCACCTCATGATGCTTAATCAATGTAATCAACCTTAATTTGATGCAGTGTGAAAAAAAATGCACAGAAATCAATTATTTTTCAAGAAATATTAAATAGATTCAACATCTTTCTTCAGCAAAATTGCAGACTGCACAGATGGTACCTTCCCAAAGGAAAATGTACTATAGCTTACTAGGGTATATATATTAGACTTAATAGTCACTATATACAGTAATTGACTTCTATTCATTTTACATCAAATTAAAACTTTGGGTGTCAGATAATTATTTATTAAAAGCTAGACATTTTAAATGAGAATAAGAAAGAAAAGTATGTCTTTGTGCCCCCTTTTCCCTGTTAATGCCCTATCGGCCCCCCTGGCTAAACTTTGCTAGATCCGCCCCTGCACAGTTACCAGCCGTCAGCTACGTAGAAAAAGATCCTCGAGTAGAAAGTAATATTAAATAAATTCTAACAACAGCTTATCAAGCTTAAACGTGCTGCTGTTGTTCAGCCGCTGGTTTGCTCTTTCTGGTGCAAAGTGGGCCAAAAACAAAGACGGACTCGCGACAGAAAAGCCGATCAGCTGATCATTTAAGCAGTTTCACGATTGAAGTAGCAGCCGGAGAGCGAGAGGCAGTCGCTCGTTAAGCTTAACGCAGGAATGCTTTACAAACATTCAGAGATGGACTTACACACTTGCTTTACTTCTCTCGGGGATAACTTTGTCGGAGATGAAATGCCGGGTTGCTAGCGAAGCTCCAAATGCTATCCAGACCACCGACAGGTCCCGCATGCCACAGCTGCTCTATCACGTGATGCATACTGCTCCGACGTTCTGAGGCGAGTTACGGCGTGTTGCAAGTTTTGTGAAGTGCTTTCGTGATATTTAATGGATCGGATTACATTTTTTATTTTTCTCCGATATCCGATCCAGTAATTTAGGTCAGTATCGGACCGATACCGATACGTAATATCGGATCGGTCCATCTCTAGTTAAGGGTAGAGATAGAAATATAACAATGAAGAAAGTGTGAGCACATGGAAGAAGCTCTTTGAGAAGGTGATGAATGCAGAAAATGGGAAAGAGTAGGACAGATGGAGGAAAGTTAGTGAATCAGGTGGAGAGAATACATTGGAACTAACATTGGAAGCAATGGAGAGGATGAAGAGGGGAAAGACGGTTGGTTTGTCTTGATGACACCTGTGGTGCTAAGGAGATGTCTAGGAGAGAGCAGTGGACAGGACAGTGGACTTTTTAATGATGGCGCAGGACGTTTATGAGCACTGCAAGACAGAAGGGCGGTGTGACAGAGAAGGATGCTGGGATACGGTGAGACGGAGGCAGATGATCCACTGTGGCGACAACTAACAGGAACAGACTGTGTGTTTTCTGAGCCTGGCTGAGGCTCACAGCGAGCGCTGCTGTGACACGTGGCTTGAAGATAAAATTACCTACACGCCAATTCTCATTTCCACAGTTATAGAGTGAACTCCAACACTGGCCACTTATTGGCCAATCCAACTAGGATTAGCTAATCCAACCCCCAGAGGACCGAGAAGGAAGGAAGCGAACAGTCCGTGCTTATGAACATAATAAATTAGATTTACAGTAAGATTAAACTTCGACCAGAGGGAATCCCACTGAAGGGAAATATTAATGTGTCCTTTAAAAGAAAACACGGCCTGATTTGATTTGGGCTGGCTCACACTCAGAGCGGCGATGATGTCGGCTTTGAAAATATTAAAATGAAAACACGCACAGTTGAATATTGGACTCATGGGGATAAACTCTGATGTCTCACTTCAGCGAGGGCTTATCACACAAACAAAGGATGTTTGTACTTCAGGTTTTGTGAGGATCTCAAACCTGAAACTTTAGTCAAACATGGTTCCTGAACCCTAAAACCAAGTCTGAACCCACTAACCTGCCACCTTTAGTAATCTGTCACACACTGAGGACAGACACAGTGTCCTCACAAGGTCCAGAACTCCAGCAGGTCCTCACAGAGATATGTGTGCGCACACACTGAGCGTGATGGGGGATTTCTGGTCTCAGTTGTTGTCCAGCTCTCAGGGAGTGTTTCCAGTTCGTGTTCCTCCTCCTGTGTGGAGGAGCGCTGAGAAACAGCACAGGCCTCTGAGTCAGCCCTGTGTTCCTGCAGCGATCACACGCTGCACACATGTAACTGTAAATGAATGCAGTTTGATCCAACAGGCGGGCCATTAACATGCATCTGTAGTAGGAATGCAGACCCCTGCAGGAAACGCCTCGTGGATGGAACTACTCATACAAAGCATAAGCATCAATATTAAATAGCTTATTTCTGCAGGTTGCACTTGAAGTGTGCATGAACACACTGAGCAGAGTTTGAGCAGAAATGCCAAAATACAAGAAAAGGGGGACACTGTGTGTTTCATCGAGCGGTCGTTTGGGAACATCGAGCTGAACCTCGGTCAGAAGCCGTAGACTCTCTGAGCTCCGTTTGGAGAGGTGAGAGGACGTGAACTGCAAACGTCCCCGGTATCTTTCTCAGCACGAGAGAACATTCCCATCACTGTAGCTCACTGACACGGAGCTCAGCCCCGCACTGAGCGTTTATCTTGTTTATGAGTTGTGAAACCTGGAATAAATCAGCAGCGTGGAGAGCTGCGCTGCCAAGCTCCCAGTGACGTTATCAACCTCCACCATGAATCAGAAACAAGGGAGGTGTTACTCCTCCTTCTCTCCACTCACTTAATTCATCCTGACAAGCGAAGCCCGAACTTGTCAATCACGCTGACCCTGATTGCTTACAGATATCTGGAGGTTTGACAGCATTCTGCGAGCTGCGGCCTTGTGATCGATAGTCGGTATAAACAGCTTCACCTTCACCCTCCTCCACCTCCTCATAAACACGTCTTCTGACCCTCAGGAGGTTTATGTGCTTTGTGCTCGACCCACAGAGAGACTGGCTTGAGTTGTGCATCCATCAGCTTCAGTTCATTTGCCAAACTTAAACTCATCACATATATACGAAGGGGTGCACATAAGTGGTCCACAGGTGTGCATGGGCTGTCAAAATAAAAGACGCGCACCAGATAAGAAGTTGCAACGCGCGTTTGCGTACATAAAAAGGCAGTGTTTTTGTCCGCTAGAGTGGGATTTTCACGGCACATTCTGCACCGCATCTCTGTGCGTTCATCATTTGTTTGAAGCCAGCTCACCTCCTGCAACCACTGTTCTGAGAATACGCGCTTCTTTTGCGGTTCGGACTCCTTCTGACATTTCTGTGGAGGTGGAGGAACACCAAAGTTGCTTAAAGGAGCTTGCTTCGTCTTTAAGAGTTCTAAACAAATGTCTGTCCTCCTCCAAAAAATCTTATGTACGCAAACACGCGTTGCAACTTCTTTTTTTTTTTTGCCTGTCCCATTTGGTTCTTTAACCGTCAGAATTGTTGTCTGAAGACCAACAAGGATACCAAATGGCTTTACTTTGCCAAATGGATCATCACGGCCTTGCCGTATTGGTCCATTTGATCGACCTTTGTTGTTATTATTTATTTTATTTTATTTTCAGTTGTTACAGACGGGACAGACATCCTTTAATGTTCATGTATATACAGGGGTGCACACAAGTGGTCTGCAGGTGCGCATGGGCTGTCAAAATAAAAGACGCGCACCTGCAGACCACTTATGTGCACCCCTGTATATACATGAACATTAAAGGATTCAGGTGATTGTTGGAGTTGACGGTTTCTTCTATTAGGCTCGATGTCGTTATGTTACCTGAGTCGTTTTCATCCTCTCCACACTCATAATTACACCCGAGTTCTCCTGATTGTGCAAATATCATGTTAAACGCTGTTTCAGAACTGAACATAGAGATGGAGCTGTGAGGCAGGTCGAAACGAGGAGGACCTCAGAGGAGGTTCATGGATGTAGTGAAGTAGGATTGATGTGACAGAGGAGGATGCTGGGAGAGGAGGAGATGGAGGCAGATGTCCCGCTGTGGTGACAACGAAAGGGAACAGCTGGAAGAAGAAGTAGAAGAAGAACTTTATTCTCCTGTGATGTTTGTAGAGCAGTGTTGGAGCTTCTTTGAGTTCGGTCTTCAGATTGGCCACTTGTGTTGAATAATGAAAGTATTTTTAGCTCTGCACTCCGGACCGATGGAGCGCTCTGCCTGCATACATGCAGCTAAAAGCATATATGTATTTTTTAATGTAGAAAAAAGTTACGTTGAAACTAAGCACACCATTGTTTTTCTTGTGACATTACCAATAAGTCTGATGTGTCACATGACCCTCTTCCTATTGAAAAAACAAAAGTTGTATCCAAGATGGCCGACTTCTAAATGGCCACCATGGTCACCACCCATCTTGAGGAGTTTGCCCCCTCACATATACTAATGTGCCACAAACAGGACTTTAATATCACCAACCATTCCCATGTTATTACAGTGTATCGATATAAATGGCCCACCCTGTAGATTAATACTTGTACTGCTTTTAATCATGTTTTACTTATTGTGCAGTTTTTGCTTCTAATTAGGGTTAATGTTTTTTCTTGTATACTTTTTATGATTTCTAATTTTTATATTTTACTGTCTAACTACCATTTTCTATTCTAAATTTTGCATTTTGTATCAGTCTTTTTTTATAAAGCACTTTTTGACTCCTTTTTGTGAAATGTTCTGTATCTATAAATATGGCTCGCACGCTCAAATATGAGAAAAATACTGAGTTTAACGCTGTAATAGTTTCACAGGAGAGAGGACCCAAGTGCACGATACTAGAAGCAGAGTTAAAGTACAACAATCTAATTCTTTAATCCAGGGTGGGGTCACACACGGCGAGGCAGTCAGCGAGCCAAACAAACCAGGTCCAGATAAAGTCCAAGAGGTCATGGAGGGGAGATTAACTTGGAACTTGAGGGAAATAACAAAAATTCACAAGGAAACCAAGAAACAGAAACCCGGAGACAGCTCGAAGGCTTGACTGCAGCAGCAGGGCAATCTCCCCACTGGTGAATGCTACACAGGAGGTGTGCTGTAAATATGGGGGGGTGGCTGACTGGCAAATCAAAGACAGATGATACAAAAAAGGAGGGAAATGGAGCACAGGTGGAGTTAAAAATGCCAGGAATAAAAAAAGAGAAAAGCAAGGCAGTAAAATAAAACAGGAAATGATTTCATCATAGACAAAACAACAAGTCCCAAACACGATGAACATTTATAACTATTTTATAAGGTCGAGATGTGTTTGGGTAGCGTGAGAGCGTGAGTTAGAAAGCAGGTGATGCTTGGAAGCGTGAGAGTTGGCAGCGATGCGTCGGAAAGCAAAGTCAGACTGGGTGAAGGGAGTTAACTGGTTTCACGGATTAAACAAAACCAGTTTCAGTTTCAGGACAAACACTCAGCAGAGCAGCGGCAACCTCTGACCTCTGCTTCACATATCTCCCTGTCAGGAGAGGCAGCACAGCGCCGAGTCAGCAAAAGACACGAGGGGAGAAACATGATGAACAGTGAGAGGAGTCATAGTAAGGCCCCCACCCTCTCCACTCACCACTTCTGAGGATATTACGCTGACTTACATTCGTCTCCTGCAGACTTAACCTTTAAGCATTACTTCACCCAAAATTTAATGTGATTTTTGTCCCTAGAGGGAGGCCAGGTCCTCACAACTGCACAAACTGTTTCATGGCCCCACAATGTCATTTAAACAAGCGCACACAAGAACACAAGGGAAACCTTTTGGAGCTCCTTAATTATTTATTGTAGTTCTGTTAACTTCAGATGTTTACATTCTTCTCCATCACCATCAGAAGCTTTCTGATTCATACTGCTGCAAGATCATGAGCACAAACGTCAAACTGGATCCCCACAGAGCCCTGATCTCATCATCATGCAGTCAGGCTGGATTACATAAAGACACAGAAGAGCTGTACAGGTTCTCCAAGGTGCTCCAAAACGAGCTCAACACTGAACAAAGTCCAGACTGAAACCGAGATCAGACTAAAACCACGTTTGGACCATTCTCACCAGGGCGCCGGTTTAGACGTAATAGAGCATCAGTCTCATTTGTTTTCTGTTTTAGAGCTGTTTGTTTCTCTAGTAACAGAAACCAGGACCTGGTGGGGGGCAGGAAACTTACTGGTCGATGCCCGCCCACTGTTTGGTCTCCTGCTTGAGATTTTATCTTCTTTCTGTTTTCTTTTATTCATTGGGTTTTCTTTGGCCCAACGCCGAGCTTCTCTCTCCATATTCTGCTCAGCTTGTTCTGCTCTACAATGTCTTCTCCACTTCACTCTTTTTTCTCCATCTTTACTTATTTTCTTATGTTTTCCTGCTTTAATAAATTTTCAGTGTTACATTATGAGAATTAAATGCTGTGACTGCAGGGAGAAACTGTTTGGGATATGCATATATATATATATGCATATCCTTGTGAGAACCATTTATGTCCTCTTTAATGGACATTTGGTTTTGGTCCATATCATCTGACTTATTTGAGTTACCTTAAGAGGAAACTCTGGCCTTTCCAATGATGTCTCATGTGTTTGGGTGGCCTCTTTTAGCTCCAAATAGACAGGACATCGCAAAAAAAGTTAAACTGAAAGATACTCTGAAGGAGTTTACCTGTGGAAGGAGCACGCGGTTAGATCCATAGACTATAGGTTCTCATCATTTTAGTGTTTTAAAAGTTGAGCGCTCATCCTGCAGCAGTCACATGGTAGGTGTGCCTTAAAGTAGATATTGCTGTATCATCCTTTTTGACTCTAAAAAGGATCAGATTTTACAAAATAAACTTTATTTTGTGTTAGAACAGACTTTAAATTAGCGATTGAGACCGTAAACTTATCAAGAAAGTTTTACTAAGCTCAAAGAGCGAGGGGGCAGTGGGGTCATTTTCTCTTAGAAGTCAAAACAGCTGATTTTGTTCCTGCAGGCTGTTAGAAACAAAGCAGGTTTAAGGGATTTGTGAATTGGTTTCACTTGCATCCTTTTCATACATGTGTCTGCATTTTTGTGCATGCTGCTATAAAAGCTGCACAGGAATGCTTTGGGAGGATCAACAAACTCTGCCCAGCCTCCAAAATACACCCATCCATTTTCTTTTGCTCACTGTCATGGCAGGCCAGAGGGGGGTTCAGCCTATCCCAGATACTCAGCTCAGCTGTCACATGGCAAGTCAGACTGTTGGCCACAAGGCTAACACAGAGAGACAAACAACCATTTACAACTGTTGGCAATCACCACTTAACCTACTGCATGTCTGCACGACTCTGGGAAGAACCCGGAGGAAAGATGAAAGATGAAAACCAACACAAAAAAGTGATCACCATTATGATTCTGCTTTAAAGACTTGAACAGGTAGAAAGGGAGGCTGCAGCCTGACTGCTTGTTACCTGTAGTTCAGGGTCTGGCTGCTGGGGAAGACATTCGCTCAGCTTTCAGTCTGGCTCTTAGCGTTAGCATGCTGTCTTGCGCGTTAGCATGCTAGCATCCGTTGCACTGCAGACTTACTTGTTGTTCTTAGAGTATTTAAAAGTACAGCGTTTCTTCTTCAGTAACTTCTCACTCACTATGTGTTCACAGACCTCTCTGCACTGAATCACACTTGTTATTAATCTCTGTCTCTCTTCCACAGCATGTCTTTATCCTGTCTTCCTTCTCTCACCCCAACTGGTCACAGCAGATGGCCCCGCCCCTTCCTGACCCTGGTTCTGCTGGAGGTTTCTTCCTGTTAAAAGGGAGTTTTTCCTTCCCACTGTCACCAAACTGCTTGCTCATAGGGGGTCATATGATTATTGGTTTTTTCTCTGTATGTATTTCACCTTAAAATATAAACCACCTTGAGGCGACTGTTGTTGTGATTTGACACTATATAAATAAAATGTAATTGAATTGTAGTGCAAATGCTAGAACTGATAAGCTGGATTGATAGGCAGGCAGATTAACAATTCTATAGAACTGGACTACTGGGAACCAGTTTTCTGGAAGAAGCGGTTCTCGAGTCCCATCCTAACCACCATTTAGCAGGCTAGGATGCACCATAAAACTAGCCCATTCTAGGAGATCCCCGTGGGGTTGACAGATCGTTGGCAAAATCCCAATGCCAGACACCACAGGAAACCTGTAGAGGTCGTGTGAACATGCACAATATTTGGGAGATGGTTTTTAGTGTGGTCCTGTGACAGACTGTCCAATGTCTCCTGGAGAAGGCTGCAGCCCCCCCTGCCCTTCCTGAGAACCTGACCTGGATAAGCGGTGAAGAAAATGGAAGTGGGTGGATGGATGAATAGCTTTTAATGTTGTGGCTGTTCTGGGTGATAATCACTTGTGCTAATCTCAGATGCACCCCACCTGATTTTCTTCCACAATCAGGCCTTAAGGACATTTTTACTGTAAAACACAGTAACTCTCCAGCCACGTGCTGCTATATTTGACTAATTTACAGATGTAGCTGGGAGTGTAGTCACGGCATACAGCTGTAGTTTATTGAGCTAATGGTCCAGTTGGCCAAGTATTTTACGGCTAACTGTTGTTCTACATTGTTTTCTCCGGTGGATGATCTGAGGCAGCAGGAAAATGAAAAAAGTGTCCAGGACCCCAGAGGATCACGGGCCCGGGGATGTTTAACGTGACAGAAAGTCCTCTCAAGTATAGAGCTGCAGATGTGTTGCTCAGTGGCTTTGCTCTTTCAGATGCAGAGGAAAAACGAAACGACTGGAAAACATGTTTTCCAGATGTTTCTGTGCAAAGCCCTCTGCCAGATTCTCGGAGGAGGTGGATTTTAAACAAACGTATCTTGGCGATGGAGGACGAGGCCATCGCTCATTTTTATGTTTGAAGTTTCAAATGTTTTCACGTCTCCCCATCTGGTGAGGAAGAGAGAGCAAAGCATCGTGGGAAGAGAGTGAGTTCACCGCAAACGCTGCGATGGGTATCGTGGATGAGATCTGCACAGCGCTGAACAACAACCATCAGCAGGGAGACAAACACAAACATGCACACTGAAACACTTTCTTTTACACACCCACCTGCGTGCACACACACCTGGAAATATCGACTATATCGGCAGTAAATGAGCACAAACAGTCACATAGGACAGGTCAGGCAGTGCAGGATGACTGATTGCTCTTATTAGAAGTCTTTAACTTCAGCTCAAACCGGTGTGACTGCTTTTAAGCTGCAGCTTCAGTTTGGTTCAACTTTGACCTCAGCAGTCAGCCAACAGAAACGTGTTATCTGGATGTATTTTGTGTTTGCAAAGGGAGGAGCTGTTCCACTCACTCACTGATATCACACTGTTTTGTATGCAACACGACTTGAACACAAAGTACAGCAGCGTTCACAAACACTGCGTGTATCAGACGTGATTCTGAACTCTGTGACACAGTTTTATTCAACTCTGAGCTTCCTGGTTTTCTCAAACTCTCAAAAAATGATGACATGTTTTCTTAAAAAATTTATTTTTACAGAGTTATGACAGCCAGTGTTTTTAGTAACAGTCTATGGGATGAACATTACAGAGGGTGTGCTGTAATTTCCAGTCGGATCTGATGTTGGCACTGTTTGGTTATTGTTCCAATCTCCCAACACACTGATATCGAATAGTGTCTGCCTGACCTGTTGTCTCAGTAATATGGTGGACGTGTTGCTAGGCAAAAAGCTTTACAGGCTCCTCAACACTTGAATCATATTTTTTATTTCCAGGATATCTGCAAATATGCCTGCAAACATTCCTTCTCTACTTCCTGCAGTTTTGCAGTAGTTCCTGCACTACGACAAAAGCGCAGAGAGAATTTTTAGTTTTTATGAAAATATAGATATCCCATAAACTATGAGCATTCAGTCTAATGAGAGTCATTATACACAAATAGTTTCAAAGCTGCACCAAGGTCTTTCATTTTCCTGTTTAGACATAGTTCACCCTTGAGTCCTGCATCATACAGAGCACTAATCCATTGATGATCTGCTTTGGACCTGCAGCCATGACGTGCTAAAGTCTTCAGTTATTCCAGAATCAGCACCGCTGCAGCTAAAAATCTCCCCATACACACAACATTGGAGCAAAGCTTCCCTCGTTCCTTTCAGCCCCGTCGGATGTTAATGCTAAAAGGGAGCTCTTCCTTCCTACTGTTGCCATCTGTGGTTAATGGTGAATTTTCTGATTGTTGGGTTTTCCCACTAATATTGTAGATTTATTTTACTTTGCAGAGATTACGGGCCTTGATACAAAACGACTGTACTGAACTGAATTGCATTGCAAAGCATATAGTTGGGGCTGGATCAGGTGACCCTGAATCCTCCCTTAGTTGCACTGCAATAGGTCTAGGCTGCTGGAGGATTCCCATGATGCACTGTTTCTTCTGTTTATACACTTCTATGCATTTATTTATTAGTTATTATTAATATCTGTCTCTCTTCAACAATATCTCTTGTCCTGTCTTCCTCCCCTCACCCCCCAACTGGTCTCAGAACATGACAGCGCCTCCCTGAGCCTGATTCTGCTGGAGGTTTCTTTCTATTAAAAGGGAGTTCTTCCTTCCCACTGTCACCAAAATGCTCGCTAATATGGTTTCATATAATTATTGGGGTTTTCTCTGTTTTCTTTGTATTATTGTAGGGTCTTCACATTACAATATAAAGCACCTCGAGGTGACTGTTGTTGTGATTAGGTGCTATATACACGAAACTGAATTTAATTGAGAGAGTCAATCTAAAAATAAGACAAGTGAGTACCAAATCACAATCAGTGGGAGGAAGCAGACGAGTGAACACTTATCCATCTCAGCCTGAGCTCAGCAGCAAATAACAATGAAGGACTGCACGATCAGGTTAACCGTGAAACAGAGAAGAAGAAAATCTCTTTGATGTTTGCATTCTGCAGAAAGTGATCCAGACTTGTTCTTCTCTCACTCAGGTTTGCTTACATTTATGTGGAAAAATGAAACCCACAAATATCTGCTCCGTCTGAATGATGTGCCTGATAAATCCTCGGTACCTGGGAGAAACAGCCCTTAGTCAGTCTGACCTTTTCTCCCACAGGACTGGGGTGGGGATGTTCGGTTTGTTAGCCTCCTTTAACGCCTGTTTCTTGTATAAAATTAGAACTTCTATGATTGGAAACATCGCTCAGTTCTGTTAACTAAATGTACGCATGTATGCCTTTTACAGTGTGGACACAGGATCTCATTTAACAACAGAAAATAGACAACAAAGAAACACAAACCTGCAACTGGATGCAAAAGACCACAGCGATTCACAGAGTGACACTTTGTGTAAGTGGGATAAAGCACCCACAGGTTTGGGTTTGGCAGTGTGTTGCAGTGCGTCAGCCCTGCGGTGAGTCTGCGGTCTGACATCGTGTCGTTCAGTGCTTTGCGGGATAAAGGACACGCATGTGATTCAAGCATCATCGTCAGGCAGCGCACGAAGCTTTTTGTGCTGCTGCTGGTTTTCGGATTAGGCCTAATGACCGAGCGAAGCTGATGTTCCAGTTTTCAGCAGACTGATGAGGATTCACCGCCCACACTCACACACACACACACACACACACACTGAGAAGGTTTATTTTTAGATAGTGACATGACTGCTCTGACAGCGGTGATAATTATGGGAACATGAGGAGGAGGTGGGAGGACTCACTCTGTGTGCTTTCTGTGTCAGGCGGAGACGTTTGACTTTTCGCCAGTAAACCTTTATAACCCGCGGACATGCCAGCTCTGAACTTTGAATAGCAGAGAGAGACAGAAAAAAAAGAAAACCCCGTCCTCGTTAGTTTATTGAGCTCAGGCGATTATGATGTCATCGTGTCAATCATTCACCCCGTTTGAGTTTCAAGGCCGGCGGCTCGAGCTGCACATTCAGCTCTCTTCTCTTCGCACTCTGATAACCTTTTATCAATCCACAGCTCTTATCTGTCCACACACACTGATTTAACACCCTGCATGACTGAAGGTGAGCTCATATTTAAGAGTTGGGGGGAAAAAATGCTCCCAGCATTTAAAACCAAGAAAATATTTCATCATTTTCTGCACGATGACAAATGTTCTGTTTTCATTTTGATCTTTAATTTGAAATAAAATGACTAAGCTGAAAGAAAACAACAAAGACAGGAGGAGGTGAAGATGGATAATGTGTTAGGGAAAAGAAGGAGATAAGAGAGACTATTTTACATGAAAACATACCAATGTAAAGAAAAAGGGCAACAAGAAGTCAAGGCAGGACGAATGGAGATAAGTAAAGGTCGAGCACGGGTAAATAAAACTGCCGTGATTTTGTTTTTCAGTTTTAAAATCAGATCGTTTCAAATAGTTCAAACAGTTTGGGAGGCAGACACCCACTTAATTAGTACGACTGGGCTTCTGTGGGGCCTTATATGCTATCTCATATGCCTTCACTTCAGGTCACTAACTGTCGCTTACTGTTTCCAACAGTTTGTGGTTTGCTCTGTTTGTTGTTCACGGCGTCTCTGTGCTCATACTGCTTCATCTGTACATGGTGGAGGGAGTGTTATGGCATGGGTGTGTGTGGCTGCCAGGGGAACTGATGTTTACTGATCATGTGACTGCCGTCAGAGGTGACAGGATGAAGTGTGAAGTGTACAGAGCTGCACTCTCGGCTCACATTCAGACTAATGCAGCAAAGCTGCTCAGACGGAGCTTGGCGGTGCAGATGGAACCCACTGTGGTGGTAAAGAAAGACAAAGTTACCTCAGAAATAGTGTCACTGTCCAAAAACTGATGAGCAAAACATTAAATCTGCGCTGTAACTTGACGTGCACTTTTCTGTAAATGCACGCCCTGATCTCAGCAACTGTGGCCGATCTACGAGGAGTAAACATATGATATGTTTAGCACAATAAAAGCATTGGTGTTAGAGAAGCTTTAACAGGGATAACTGTATGTCGTTCGCTCATTATTAATGCAGTAGCTGCTGTTGTGACCTTTAACAGCATGCTGCATTTTTTTTATGTCAGATTGAACTTTTAGAAGTAACTAAAGCTGCTGAGCTGTGGAGCTCCTGCTGCAGTTTGACTTGGCTTCCACCACCAGGCTGCCCTCTGTTTGCTCAGAGTTTCAGCTCCGCTCAGTCTGCAGGGAGGCTGCAGAGAGCGGTAACCACGAGTAACCAGTGATCAGGCGTGATAAAACAGGTGACTTCAGCAGCCAATGAGGAAGCAGGAATTTTTCTCGCAGGCCTTTTCACAGTTTGACCTTTGGCTCTGTACTGATGACATCCCATCATGTCGTCTCTGCAGTGGTTAGTGGCTTTGTGGAAGGATTTGGGAGCAAAATCTCAAAAGAATCAAAGAAACATCATAAACGTATTAACCTGCCACTCAGTGAAATCTCTCACTGAGAAGAATTCAGGTAGTTTAACTGCAGTCTGGCTATTTTCACTCATACTGATCTGTTACTGGTCACCAAAGACATGGTCGTTAGGTTAATGGGTGAATTGGCTGCTGCAGATGCAGCCAGATGTTATCCCTGTGATGGACTGCACGTGCATCCAGGCTGCATTGACGTCTCACCTGATAACAGCTGCTCTCTTTGGCTCCAGGCTGGATAAGCAGTAAAATCTTCACACTGGAACATTTGGAGTGACACCTTTAACCTCCTAGGACCTGGCGTCCACATATGTGGACATCAAGTTTTGGGACGTCTAGACCAAAATACTTAATTTTTCTCTACAAGGCCCTGACATCCACTTACGAGGACGTTATGCTGCCACTGTTCTGTCAAAATTTGAAACAAATGTCCTCATATGTGGATCTCGTTTTTCTCAAAAACCAAAAATGAGGTGAAAAAAAAATCTGGTAATTCTTTGTTTTTACATTCTTTAGGTCCCAATCAACACAAATAGCAAAGAAAAATTAAAAATGCATTCCATGAAACAGATCGGGTCTTAGGAGGTTAAAGCACACTCATGTGCTCACGCAGTGTCTCTATTTATGAATCAGTGGTCGTTTAGGGAGGCAGGACATCCCTAAAGTCTACGTGAGCGATAACTGGACTTATTTTCATGTCAAACGTCGCCATCAGTCCTCAGCTGGAGACACAGAGTGAGAGATTCTAACGTCAACAATAATCATTAATTCTTCTTCATGACTTCCTAATGAGTGTTTTATTTACAGCATTAATGGAACAGAGTCAGTGGCTTCGTGACTGAGCTGCAGCTTCTGTAATGGTACGTTCCCACTGCCTGAATTACAGGTTCCATTAGAATAAAAAACTAAGGTTTACTGAGACTGATGTAGAAGGACATGAATGAATGAAACCAGAGACAACAGCTCTGGACCAAAACAAACAAACAAAAAATTAGGACACAGTTTCATCTTTTATACTCAATTTTAATTTATAATGCAGGTGAGCCGGTTCTGATATAAAAAAGCTGAGTGACAGAGAAATGCTGCCCAGCAACATTCAGAGCAAAGCAAAACAGCACAACCATCACGTCTGCTTCCTGATCTGCTCAGTTAAGACCAGAAGATCTGATTTTATGAGTGCACTAAACTTTCACCCCCACCATTCATGCAGACACTTCCCTAACAAACATGCTTCTGTTGGAATAAAAGTGTAGAAAGATGGAAAATACAAACAAAAAAAAAGAGACAAAGGTAAAGGCTGTGCTCAACGAGACTCCCGTCCCCACAGCGCCAATCAAAATATGTTACACCAATAAAGAGAACTGGAACTTTCAGCTCCAACCGCAACTAGCTGAAGTGATTCAGGTCAAACATGATTTGATTTCATTTCCACTGCTCAAGTCTGATAAAACGCGGGAAAATACACGTGCATGATGGAAAAACTGCAAGATATCGACAATTTGCAGAAACTAAACTTCACACCACCTGGATAAAAAACACATTCTGAAGGTTTTTGTTTAAAACTCGCTGAACTTTTTCTTAGCTTATGTAAAATCCTTTTTAGCATGTTTGCACAGTCGGGGGGAGTACTTTTTTAGCCAGAAAAAACATTTCACTGTATGTTGTACCAGCTATAACTACATGTGACAAATAAATAAAGAATTGAATTGAATTGGACGAATCTGTGCAGAAAAATTTAAAAATCAAAGTCTACAGGACACATTAGGAGAACCTTGTGGGAATGTTGGCTTGAGCAGCTCAGAAGCAACAACATTCCTGCAGAGGCGAAGCTCCTGACAGACAAACCCTGTGGAAAAACACTCCACGCCCACACAAAGCTCATATAATTATAAAGTCTGACAGCAGTGCGCAGTGGCCCCGCCCCTCTCTGCAGCGTGCCTGCGGGGCACGGGCCTGTCCCGATCTGCTCACACCTCATTAGCTGGCGGCTAATCAGCTGGTCCGGGTTAAAAGTGGGTTTAATTAAATCTGCGGCTCGCCTGAAGAGTCTGAGGTGTCTGGGTCCGCCCAGCGGCAAACACACAAACACACCTGTCTGGACAGGCCACTCCGACAGGTGGCGGGAGGGGGTTCGTCTTGCGCACACCTCCACCTTTACATAGTTTCAACACAACAACATGGTCTTGCTGTCATATCAGCAGCAGGATCGATGCCCCGCCTTCCTGTCAACGCCCCGATTGAAGCCTCAAATCTTCAGCGTGAAACTAAAAGAAAACACGCTGATAATTTCCAAAAATAAACACATACGATTTTTACACTCTGACACTGCTGGAGGCCCCGTGATTGTCAATACTGCCAAATAAACAAGTGGTTTTATTTTTACCTAAACATGTCCTATTAACAGGTTTAAGTCCATCTGTTCACAGTCCAAACTTGTGATTTTCTGAAGTGGCGTGAAATGAGTTTAGAGGTTTATTTTCTCATTTAACACCAATCAGCTGTGACGTGTATTAAAAATGTGCACAAAGCCAATGATTGCATTTCCAGTGAAATTAGCACTTTGTTCTGTTTTGTCGGGGCCGAGCGCTGCAGGCTTCAGCCGTTTAAGGCTTGGGCAGCCACTAATATGGCAGGAGACCAACGTTTAACATGCACCGCCTCCGCAGGAAAAATTAAAAGTGTGCAACACAAACATGTTAATAAAACCACCCAGTAAAGGATAAATGTGTGTTTGTGTGTGTGTGTGTGTGTGTGTGTGTGTGTGTGTGTGTGTGTGTAACCCTAACCCTCCCTCTGTTTTCACTCAGTAGAGTCAGATATAAACTTTTTTCTATTTCTGATCTTAAACAACACGAGTCATGAAAAAACAAAAAACCCCACACACATACAAACAGAACTGTGCTTAAAACATCAACATGTAGTGAATGTACTTAACAATAAAAACACTTTTTTTGTTTTACAAACTCTTTGTAGAAGAACAGAAGAAAATACACATCCTGAAAAAGGGAATTTTAGCATTTACAAGTCCATCCTGCGGCTGCGGAGCGCTCAGCGATGGCCACGGACGTCTTCATCAGACTGAACCGGGGGTTTTCCGCCACCAGGAAGAGGAAATGCAGGAAATGTGTGGTGATTTTTTTTGTTGTTGTTCCAGAGAATCCTAACAGACGACGACTCAGTTTATACGAGTTCAAATCGCATCATGTTCCCCCAAATCAATGAGTCAATCAGAGGAGCGATGACACAGCTGGAGGCTTTCAGCCAAACATCACAGCTTTCAATTTTAAAAGTCACACTTCAGTGGATTTTTTAAAAATTTTAAAAGATATTTCCAGAAAACATGTTTAAGCTTTTTCTTCTAAAACGATTCCAGATGTGTTAAAACTCTGAGCTGTTCTGGGTAGACAGTGGGAACACTGGCGGTTATTTTGGCGAACTGGATGATGATGGTGGTGAATTATTAAAAGGTTAAATAATAACTGATAATCACAAAAAAAAAAAAAAAGCCATGAAGAAGAAGTGGGGCCTCATTCCCAAAGGGAGAAGCTTCCATAAAAGCTGCAGATATTCAACATCCTGGTGGTTACCCTCCTCACTGCCCGTTGGTGGAGGTACTGTTGGGGGCGGGACTGGAACCCTCTGCGCCTGCGGGCGGCTGGACGTTGTCGGCCAGGTTGTGAGCGTGCTCCAGGAAGAGGTCTTTGAGCACGCTCAGCTCTTTGCTCAGCAGTTTGATCTTTGCCTCGAGCCGCTCGTTCTCCTCCTTCAGCTCGTTGACACGCTGCTGCGTGTCCATCGCCTTCTGCTTGCTGCGCATGCGGCTCTTCTTCACTGCCAGGTTGTTGCGTTCGCGCCGCTGGCGGTACTCATCGCTCTCCTTGTCTGCAGGGGGTTTCTTCATCTTGCTGGGTGCGAGGACTTTGCCACCTCCGGTTGAAGGGTTTGCTGGGACGAGTTGCGGGACCTGCTGCAGTCCGGCTACGGCTGCCGGCAGGGACGAAGAAGCGGCGTGGGCCTGGCTCTGGATGACGCTCACGCCGTTGTGGTCAGTTGCAGTTAGTTTCGGCTGCGACGGCCGGCTCATTTGGATGTGCTGCCAACGGGTGCTGATCTTTGACCAGAGTCTCCTCAGGTGTAGAGCTGAATAGAAGACTGGAAGGAAAGAAGAAGGTCCTGCAGATGGACAGAGCCTGGAGGGCAAGACAGACCAGATTAATTGAGCAGATCACACAGAATCAAAGCAAACACTAAGCTGTAGACTAGCCACGGACAACACCACACATGTAAGAAGACAAAGAAATCAGAGACAGCTGTGTGCAGATGTTTCTGTCCACGCGTTTGGAGTGGAGGCCTCACCTGAACCACAGTACGTCCCTTTCACTGACTTTATTTGGTATTTTAATAAGTACAGGTCAATTTTTATCAACTACATGAAAGAACAACACCATCTGATTCGTTAGGGTTAGGGTACCTAATCTCAGAGGTTCCGGTCTTTGCTGGCTTCCTGCGCGTTGACAGGAAGTGAAAAGCGTCCTGGTGGTCTTTGATATCATACAGCTGCATCTCGAGACTTGTGCGCATCATTTTGATCTGTTATTTATTTCTCCACTCTTCTTCCTCTATGCAGTGAACCTCCCTGTCGATCTCTCACTGTTCAAGCCCACTTTTTAACCAAATCAACCTTCTACCTGAGCCTAACACATCACCCACCTGCAAGCATGTCTGTGCTGGTTGAATATCCCATATCAATTCACTATCCAGACGCCTATGCAAATGGCACAAAGGCGGTACTATGGATTCTGCTTTGGCTTTGGGTGGATGCAGGCTCTGGTCCTGCTAAATATGAGCTGCACAGCGCAAACACTGAACATTTGTCAGACTTGACAGCTTTTTGATTTCACTCTGCAGCTCTGCGCCAGAAATGTTCAGGAATTTTTTTTAATTTTTGCAACAAAAGGACTGACAAGCCATTTTAATGTGTTTCTATCATTTCTGGAAGGTGGAGGTCAATCAGCCAAAGTTCCAGCTCTGAACATCATTTCCTCACTTTCCCTTTCGCTGAAACGTTATACTCGGATTATGCAGAGTTTGGTCCAGTTAGGAGGCTTCATCATCACCATCCTCCTGCTCCATCACTGCGATACGATAATTGTTCGGATTGTTATTCCGCACGGCCAATTAATAGCGCCGCTCTGATTGGCTGGTGCGTTGCTATGCAGCCAGTCAGCTGTGCGCAGCGGAAAGCGCTCCGGGTGAAACAGCGGAGAGGTTGCCTGTTGTTGCATCATCACGAGCGGCTCTCTTTGTGTGAAGACAGGGGAACTCCAGAGTCATGCGGGGCTATACACAAAACCACCGCTTTCTGGTGACTTTACCGACGTGTGACAAATATGAAATCACACGAAACAGACCGAAACAGGCGGACTTATCCGAAACACGTCGCTTTAAAGTACCTAAACTTTAATTTTCGAACACTTTGACAACTTTCTGTTCACTCGAAGCGACCAACAGGCGACTCGCCGCCTCGCTACTGACTGTCGAGCTTTCCCGCTCTGAGACAGGCGTCGATTTAAGCCGATTTGGCCCGAAACACAACAGCTTTCTTTTAACGTACGCGAACACTGCCTGTTTAGCCGGGCGCATAGCCAGCTAGCGAGTTAGCTCCTGTCGCTAACAGCCATCAGCTCACTGCCAGCTTCGCTGTTTCGGACCTACAGAGAAATAAAACTACGATTTTACCTTCACTGGGAGGCGGCGGGCTCAACCGTCCGTCAAAAGATGAAAAAGTTCCCCTAGAAAACCGAAGTTTAATCCCGTCCGTATGAGCTCGGACTGTTTTTGTTTGTAACATGGAGAGCGACCGATTGCGAAATCTCTTTTACCATGTACGGCAATGTCCAGGATCAACTAATCACAGGCGAGTAGGTGCAGCGAGTTGGGGTGCTTGGCCAATCACCGATGAGTGTGCGGCGGAGTGATGCAATGCTCTTTGTGATTGATTCGTGTTTGGACCAATGAGACGCTGCTATCTTCTCTCAGCGTTGTTTATGTAACCGAGGCTGGTCAGATGAGTTGAAACACGTATGACTTCATCTCTGAATGATGAGACTCTCTCTCAAAACGGCAGTACCTTCAGTATCGACGCTCCCGCTTCCTTCAGTCACTATAATAACTACTGACATCCGCGTGTATGAAGAAACCACTTCAAACACCTGGTGAACATTCACAGGTGAGACAAGCACTTAATGAAACCGCGGTCCTACCAGGAACACACAAAAAACAATGTAATTACTGTTTTATTAATAATAATCATGACCAGAGAATATAAATGAAGGGATGTATAGACAAAGACCCTGAGCTGTCAGAGGTCACCTGGATCTGACCTGGATCCAAACAAACAAAAACGAAAGATCAACTTCAAAAGGTAAAAAAAAGACACAAAAGAAACAAAATATTTAAAATGTGGGTGATAAAAGTGATGAAAAGAAGTTACAAACAGACAAAAATGTATCCTGACAGCACTTTAATCTCAGGCTGCGAGCTTACATGTGGTTTCTAGAGTTTCCAAAAGTGGAATGGGAGGCAGAGCCTACAGCTTCAGGCCTCTTCTGTGGAACATGTGCTCAAGTTTGGATTCAGGAGACAGACTTTTAAGATGAGACTTCACACTTTCCTTTTTTAAAGTTTATAGTCAGATCAGCTGACCCTGACCATCCCTTATCCTGCTATAGGCTCAGGCTGCCCAGGGATTTCACATGATAACATGACTGTGTAGTTATAGGTTTGTGCACAGATTTCCCCCCCTATTATTTTACCTTTCTGCTCCACTATGATGGAGTTTAAATCAATCAAGATGAGACTGCAGTGCAACTTTCAGCTTTCATTCAAAGGGTTTAACAAAACTTTTGCATCGACTGTCTAGACATTACAGCCATTTTAATACATAACCTCCCATTTTCAGAGGCTCCTAAGTGTAAATATAAGGATTGATTTTAATAACTGGACATAAATCCTTTGCACCCAGTGGCTACCTAAAGTCTAGAAACAACGCCACAGTTCATCCGGCTGCTTGTACTGGCAGCAACGTCATGAATAAACACCCAGGCCATCATTCTTAAACAACCATCATCTGTCTCAAGATCTTTTTCAGGCTCTTTTAGATGTTTACTGACAGTCTGACCTGTTGTAAACTCTCTATATTTCCATTCACAAATGCATCATTTCATTATGTTCAGAAAAACTATATTCATCCCCAAGGGGCAATTAAGAAGGTATTTTCTTAATAATGGAAATAATTCTGCCATCATGCGCTGTAGGTGTTTTCTATGCTCTTTCAGGTCTGTTGGTGTTGCTGAGCTGGTCAGTGCATTCTTTTTTTAAACAATGCACCAGATTTTTGATTTGGCCAATACCAAAGTCTTTGCTGTTTATTTGGGCTTTTCAGCCGAACGATGGCCTCCCTCACTTGAACTGAGATGCCACATTGAGACGTCCAGCTATCAAATGCAATTTCAACTCTTGGACTTAACAACAGATTTCATATCTGACTATTTCACACGACATAAGATGACAACAGGCCTCATATGACCATGAAGCAGCTTGTCAGTCAATTGTCCTGTGAAAGTTAGTACTGTGCATAAAATGGCTGTAATTCCAGTACAGTTAGTTCAGTGCTTTTGTTAAATCCCCCCAAATTAAAGCTGAAAGTCTGCGCTTCATTCAAATCTTGATTTTTTTTAATTCACTGTTGTGGTGTACAGAGGTAAACAACAGCCCCTGTAAACAGTCACAGTCCAACATCTTTTGGACTTAACTGCATAAATGAAATTGAGCTGGACTGAAAGCAGCCACAAAGAGACACAAAACATGAGGTTTGGTAATAGTGATGCCTGGTCACGTGACCAAACATTACATTGCTCTACTAGGCGCTGCATCCAAACTATGCTGATGTCTGCAAATGTGCTGTGAATGTTGGCCAGCTGTCCATGTGGAATTCGAAGCTGTCACTCATGACTCCAGTGCAGTGTTTGCTTTTTTTGGTAAACTGCTTTTTCAGGTCTGATTGGTTAATGTCAACTTAAATTCAAATCACATTGCTTCTGGAAACAATGTTGTTGTTGTTGTTTTGTTTTTTACTGTCCAACCACACTGTTGCTGCAGAAAATGTGTACAGGACCACTAATGCTGCAACACTGACTCAACACTTTAAGTCCGAGATAACACTGGGGACAATGATGTGATGTCATCGAGGTCAGGGCTCTCGGCTCAACAGAGATTCACCAGTGCTGTTAAAATGAAAGTAAAGTCACTGACAACAAATGAAGGCTGAATGCAGTATTAGGAATGTGATCGAAGTGTGATCGAAGAGGTCAAAGGTCCACGTGCCGGCCTGATCTGAGGTACCCTCGCATCGTGCTGACAGCTGAACTGCAGTGAAGCAAACAAAAGCTCTTCAAATATTTGTCTGAGCGATTTTGTGTATTCTAGTTTGTGTTTAACATGCTGACTTTGAAGTTTAGGAACATTACACTTATTTTTTCCAGTTTTAAACTTTTTTAATTATTATGTTGTTTCCTTAAAAACACGTGTTCCTCCAGATCACTTCAATGATCCCTGGTACTTCCTTCTGAAAGCCACTGGCCTGAAGAGCTTCCCAGTGCAACAGAAAATGCTGTTCACATTTTCCCAGCTGAGTCCGTCAACACTAGTTTTAAAAGTCAGGCCCCGAGGACCACTAATGCTTCCTCAAGGTTCATTAAAAATTCCTCAAATGGAGGACAAGGAAAAAAGGACAGAAAGTGGCGCTGGGTCTGTCAGAAAGAAGCAGATTATTGTTTTCAAATGGAGGTCAAGCAAAAACCTGTAAAAATATATATGGAATAAAAATACAAAATAAACAAGCAGCTTGAAATCGCTCCCAACACGAAGATCTCTCCGTTTGCTGCTCATAGAGGGCGCTGCAGTCCAGCTCTTCAGTCCGCCGTCCCTGCCCCCACTGCTCCGCGCTCCGCGCTGCTCACCCGTCCTCATCCAAGAAGATTCCCCAAGTCACATCTAACATTGTAAGCAAGTCATAATAAATTTGCCTCAGTGTTGGATCTTCCTAACTTAGAATTTGGAAATAAAAATACATTACAATAAGGAAAAAGGTTCTTTCTTGCAGGGACTTGACGGTATATATTCATATTATAACTAAGTAATGACAGGTTTTTCCATCAGTGCGCATTCTATTTAACATCAGACGTGTTCTAAGTCCAGAAGATGTTCTCGACTTTTATAACTTGCACATAAAGTCTGTGCGTCCTGCTCTGATAGGTGCCGCTCCCTCCTTTCACAGAGATAAAGTCTGCCAGTGTAGACTGTCCGGGGATTAAAGAAAAGTGCCCAACAGAATGCAGTTCTTTTAAAACAGGTTTTCGTGCTGCTCGCGTTAAGCGCTGAACGCCAGCGCGCTCGGTGTAGAAGAGCTTCTGAAATCCAGAGCAGTCATTGACTTTTGTAAATATTTGTTTTTGTAAACATATATATATATATATATGATGTGACTTTGGCAGACCGACTCTAACAGCTCCGGGTGGTTTCAGTGCGTCTTCTGCAGCCTGAGCTTTGGCGCTGATGTGTGAGCAGAGCGCGCAGAGAGGAGCGCAGGACGCGGTGTGTGATAAAAGTTTGAGTCGAGTTTGACTCTGAAGCGTTCCCGTGCAGATAGCTGGCAAGACTGAGGGCTGTGTGTGCGCGCGCGCGGGCACGTGTGCCCGCCCACTCCCTCTCTGTATATAACAGCAGTTTGACAGCTCGGAGTTTACTGAGCAGGGGGAATCAGCCCAGCAGAGTAAATCCTGAAGCTGCTTCATTCCGCTTCTTTCCGCGTACAAACGGAGCCACTGCAACGGTCACAGTCTCTCCGAGCTTTGGGTCAGCGCATGCTTGCAGCTGTGTAACCCCCTCTCACCGTATTACCCGACTTTGTGCAACCTGGATTCCCGGAGCTCATCGCCATGCTTGCCCGGGTTTAGATTCTCAATGGAGCTCTCTAACCTATACGAGGTCGCACCTCGGCCCCTGATGAACAACCTGAACCAGCAGCCCTCCTCCGGCTACAGAGACCCGGCAGATCTTGGCGGTGAGATCGGAGACAACGAGACCTCCATCGACCTGAGCGCCTACATCGACCCATCAGCGTTCAACGACGACTTCCTGGCTGACCTGTTCCACCACAGCTCCCGACAGGACAAGCTCAAAATGATGAACGGGGAGTACGACCCGGTGACTTGCGGCCCGGGGCCCCAGCAGCTCTACATGTCCAACTACATGGAGTCTAAGATGGAGCCGCTTTACGAGCACAACCCTCCACGCCTCCGACCGGTGGCTATCAAGCAGGAGCCCCGGGACGACGAGGACATGAACCCGGGCATGCCCCCCACCTACCACCACCCGCACCCGCACCCCCAGCAGTACTCCCAGCAGCAGCAGATGCCGCACCTCCAGTACCAGATTGCGCACTGCGCACAGACCACCATGCACCTCCAGCCAGGGCACCCTACACCTCCGCCGACCCCAGTGCCCAGCCCGCACCAGCACCAGCACTCGCACCCGCACTCGCAGCAGGGCGGCATGAAGCTCCTAGAGCAGCAGAGGGGAGGCGGCAAATCCAAGAAGCACGTTGACAAGAACAGCCCGGAATACCGGCTGAGGCGCGAGCGCAACAACGTGGCCGTGCGCAAGAGCAGGGACAAGGCCAAGATGCGCAACATGGAGACGCAGCACAAGGTGGTGGAGCTGACCGCCGACAACGAGAGACTGAGGCGCAGGGTGGAGCACCTGACCCGCGAGCTGGACACGTTACGGGGCATCTTCAGACAGCTGCCGGACGGTTCCTTCAAACCCATGGGAAGCTGAGAGCCTCCCGAGCCGGACCGGGAGCAGACTGGACATGGACTGGTACACTGCTGGATTTATACACACAGCTGGTTCCGTTCGTCCGGACGGACTGAAAGCGGTGAGGAGACTGAGGCAGCTGAGCTGTTCACTGCTAAAACACCCGACTGAACGGAGTCCTCGCGATCACACTTTCTCCTCAGACTAGAAAAAATAGCTCCAAAGTTTCTGTGTGAAAACGAAAACCAAAGTGCAGACAGGCTGTACGCAGAAAACAAACTTGAAGCCACTTTGGTTTTTCTTGTTTCAGGAATTTCCGGAAGATGCTTCAAAAAACAGGACTGATAAACTTTTACTGGAAACAGGTGAATTAATCTCACCATCATCTCACTGACTGAGCTCTTCGGAGAAAGACTTGCGCTCACCTTCAGGAGAAAGAGTGACTCGTTCAGTCGGTATATTTTGTTTTTGTTTTGTTGTTGGTTTATTTTTTATTTTTTTGCAGTGTTCATGTGCCTTTTAAAACTTTTTGTGCAAAAGCCGATAAGCTCGTCCCCCCCTGCAGATCCACACAACAGAGGACTGGCTGTTTTTGTGCCTTACCCCCGTACAGACTGAGAGACTCGACCCCACATATCAGTGCAGCTAAGGTAGGGCACGGCGGTGACGAGCCCGGACCAGCCTGTTGTGCACGTAGTTCCTGAATTATTTTGGTTTGTTTTATACAAAGTTACCGTCTCTATCAGCTGATGAACTTGTCTTAGAGCTATGAAACTCAACCTGTATGTATGTTTATTTCCATGATATAACTGCATGGATTTGTGCTCATTTTCTCCTGTTTGTTCTTTGAGGAGGCGTGCGGGGTGTTGGCAGGTTTGTGTGTTCTAATAATCTGATCACGTGATGCAAACCCCCCCCCCGTGAGATAATAAAAGAAATCTGAAATTTTTTCTTTTTAAAAAGTAAAGTATTTAAGATTTTTGTTCACTGACACACTGTCAACCACAATACTGAAAGCTTGTACCTCCACTCTTAAGAAGTGTATTAATTAAGACTAAACGAATACCTAAAAAAGGCCCAAATACATTTTTTCTTAGCTTCCCAATACTCAAGAAGGTGTGGAGATACAAGTCCCCCCCCCCCCCCCCCCCCCTGTTGATTTAAGCCAAAGTAAAATACAAACTAGGAAAAATAAGAAAGAAGAAAAAAAGACTGGAATTGAAACTGTGGTACCTGCTGTCTAGGGGGAAACCATGTATCTGCAGGAGAAGCCTGATGGCAGCTGGTTCAATGGGATTCTGCAGAAACGTGGTTCCTCTGAAGACACTGAAGCAGCTCTCTGTATGCACTATTTGTCGAAGCACAGCTTTGTTGTCTCACACATGATGGGTACTGATCTGAGCAGAAAAAAAACACGCCTGGCTCTGTGCACATACCTGTTTTTATGTGTTTGTTCATTGTGAGAAAGATAAAAAATAAATAAATGTGAACAGGGTTTCTATGCAACATGGTAGTTATCTTCTTCCTCTTCCCCGCTGTTGAATCATAGCTCATGCAGCAGTGCCTTCTGCTCCTCTGAGTTGACCTTTGACCTTTAGCTGGTCTTTTGAGAAAGATTTTAAGACATTTGTGTCAGTCAGGAAGAAGGAAGCACTTTTTTTTTTTTTACAAACTCTGATGTTAAACCAACATTTGTTTCAAATTGTACGTCTCAATTGTAAAGTAAGCATATATATAAATATATATGAATAAATATATATATAAAATACCAAAAAATCTGAAATATTATAATAAAAGAAGCTCGTTTTATCAGATTCCGTTTGTGCGTTTGGATTTATTTCTCCATTTACTTCTCTTGTTCCTGCATCAAGTTCATTGTATCTCTTCGATTTCTTGCAGTCCATAGGGGGCGCTCAGCCAGAAATGCTTCATATCAGGTTTCATTCTTCAGCATGAATAATGGTAAAGGTACAGTCTGCAGCGCTGCGACTTCTACAGTGACGTCTGGCTGTCATAAAAGTGAAGAAAATCATCGGAAAATCAGAATTTTTCTGACAGCTTTGGTTCCTGTTTTTTTTCTCTGCATGTAGGTCTCACATGCAAACACACGATTAGTAATTTATATGATGTACAGAAAGATAGACGGTCAGAAAAATCTCCACCTCGAGCCGCTGCAGCGGTAAAATGCACATCTCATATTCTCTGCACATATTTTAGTTGCATTCAGGAGAGACGGTCACAGCCCGGACTGTTAAATTACTGCATCAAAGACCTCATTGTGCAGAAAAACATTCTCTGGCATTACAGCAGCATTAATATGTATTTTGCATTTTAGTGGTGAATGTGTTGAAAGTTGTACTTTAATATCACTGACGAACAACAACACGCTCAGGAATTTATTCCTAGTTTAATGCACCGGATTAGACATGAAAAAAAGTCCCTGTTGTGGTACTGAGTCTGGGAGCCGGGCTGGCTGAGTGTCTGGACTCAGATTTTTTGAATGTTCGATGTGATTCTCAGATTCGTGGTTATTTTTACGTCATGTGTTAAGCGTGTTTCGGTTAGTCCTCAGATCCTTGTGGTTTTTGAGCTTTTTCTCTCTCGGTGTTTGGTCTTCTCCTGTGTTCAGTCAGCCCAGTTTTCATCTTGTTTATCTCTTGTCTCCATGTTTGGCGTTCCCTTTCCGTCTCCCAGTCAGTCATGTCCCCGTGTCTGCTTCACCTCGGTCTCTCTGCTGAGCCTTAGTCTTGGTCTCCGTGTTTATCTTACTTCCTGTTTTATTTTGACAGTCTCTTGTCCTGTATACAGTGTGTTAGTTACAGTTAGTTCTAGCTGTGTTCCCACCTGTTGCCCATCCTCTTGATATGCTGTGGGTATTTTGGTCCTCAGTGTCCCTCTGCTCGTTGCCGGTCGGTCCCGTTTCCCTGTGCTCTGTAGTTTCCAGAGTTTTTGCATTTAGTTTGAGTTTCTAAGTACAGCAATAAAGATGCCTCCTTAAGTTAATTCACTTGTCTTGGCGTCCTGCGTTTGGTCCTGCCTTGCCTGCCACACAGTCAGTGTAATTTATGTACGTAAGCAGTACAGCATAACAAAATTCATGATGCACGATAAGGAATATGAACAAATCCTCTCTGATTATCTCAAGGAAGTAAATAGCATTCAGCAGCACAGCTCCAATTAGATGTTCATCTGTTTGAGTCAGAAATGAATTATTTGTCCTGCTGGATGGCTGAGCAGGCGCGACTGTCCTTCAATGTCAGATTGCATGTGACACATGCAAGCAGATTTGATGTCTCTCTCCAACAACAGACAGTTACAGTGCACACATGCCGAATCATTTTTTTTTAAATGACTCAAACTAGTGGCAGTTTGGCAGAAAACGAACACAAACTACAGGAAAGTTTCCCTAATGTTTCGATCGGTTAAAGGAAGTGGTTGAACGTGGAGGTGACCTTTTTTCACTACTTTCTTTGTCGTCTTCCCAGCAGAGACCACGACGTTTCCTCGTCACCACCTGCAGACGATATAAATAAATTTGTGATTTTAGCCCCTTTATTTTGTTGGCCTACCTTCTGTGCACCACGTCTAGGTTTTGGCAGCGAGTGCTGAACCCTGTGCTACTGCTGCTGCTATTGGTTGGCTGTGCCGCTGCAGCTGTGGTGACCTGTGTGATAGATTAACTCCGGCATTAAACATCTGCATGCAGATTGTATAATACAGAGGTTTGAGGAAAAGGAAGAAAGAGAGGAAAAAAATCACAGTGGTAATTTTGCGCCTGACTGTTTGTGTAATTTGTAGCCTGTCAGAACTACACATCTTAAAAAAAACAAGAAAAGCTGGGAAAGAGGCGGTTCTCAGCTTAAGGCTTTTCAAAACCGATCCAAGGTTCCAGGTTCATTTTGTTTTTCAAAGTTAATGTAGCTGAAGAAAAGTTCTCAACACACAAAGGTACACACAATCTTAATCAAAATCATAATTGTGGGTTGGAAGTGCATGAAAAGGTTTTAATTTGTAAAATAACCCAAACTTCACAAGTGCAGTGAAACATAAAGTACAATATTTGCCTCTGAGATTTGGTGCAGCCCAAATGCAAAACAGGGAAAACTGAAACAGAAGCATATTAAATGTATACAATACTAATGTATTAATGTATTTGGTTACCTGCTCGCTTTTAAACAACGCTTGCTTTTACACAACATATCTCAATTTTGATACTTTATTCTCATATTCGTGGGTGAGAGGGGCTGTTAGAGGTTAATGATCCACAAAGTTTCCTGTTTTTATCCTGAAAGGCACCTTTAGATCAAGATCTTGGTCTCAGACATTGGTCTGAGTGAGGCTCTCAGACGAGTGTCTGCTTGAACCTGCAGCAGCACGTCAGAGCCACCGTAGATTAAAGAACAAATCTGTAAATTTGTGACTGGCAAAGTGTTTGTTTGACGTTCTGCGCAACTCCAAATCAGGGAATAAAAGTCTGAATTATCTCAAGGGCTCAAAACCCAATCAAATGCATTAGAGCACGCAGTTTCATTTCAGGAGAAAAATGTCTCCAGACAGCAACAATCTGATGTGTGTGCAGACCTACTTCTACATCGTGGGTGATTTTTCTCAATTAAAGCTGCATGTGTGAAGTCTTGATAAGCCTAGGTAGAAAACGGAGATCTGAGCATTTGAAGTTGATGAGTGTTAATGGCTGGGAACGAATTATAGTGAACAATCTGCAGTTAGCTGAGGTGAAAAAGACCAATCGACCTGCAGGGCTGTCCCAACAGCTGATCCAGAGCCAGAGAAAGAAAAAAAGAGAGATCACAGTTTCTTTTTTGGTATTTCTTTGGTCTCACCACGTAAAGCATGTTTGTATGAATGGTGCTGTATAAATAAAGCGGGGATGAATGTGCTAATATCATTTGGTGCAAATATTATGATCTTTAATTTTCTGCAAAATCAATAAGGCAAATGAAAGAGCCAGAACTCGAATCCAAAATTCCAGTCATCCTACAAGATGAGAAAACAACATCCATCAAGAGAAAAGAAAAGAAAAGAAACATCAGATTTATGGTCATTTACTGCTGAAAAGAAGGAGAAAAGAAAACATGTGTTTGACATAAAAAGCTCCTTTTAGGAAACTGAGGGCCAAATATCAGAGCTGAGAGCTGATCTACATCAACGTCGCCTGTAAAGAGTTTTACAGGACGCAGATAAAAGTGCACCGCTGGTTCTTTCACGCAGAGATGTCAATCACAGTCCAGATAGCAGAGCAAAAAGGAACATTTACCATGTAGCGTCACTGCGTGGAAACACAAAGCAACACAGTATGAGTCAGAGCTTTGACCTTTACATGCATCCCAGGACTGCAACACACCCTGATTAATTAATTTATTATTTTCAGTGAGACTCTGACTTAAGTTCGCCTCAGAAAAATGAACAGCTGATGCACATGAGATGCACATTTTGCATCTCGTGCATGGTAAGAACGCCATTCTGCTGGTCCAGTGATATGAAAATATTAAAAAATTGATGCCAGAAAAGCAGAAAATGTTTAGCGAGGGAGCACGCATTCATAGAAGAGCAGACAGGGAACATACATGAAGACATAATTAAAAAACTACAAAAATCCACACGGACAGCATGGGGCAGGCAGGGAGTGGGGGATGGTTTGATTGCTGTGGAGGTGTTAGGATTGGTGCTGCCTGAGGGGGCTCAGTACTAAACCTGCTGAGAAACAGCCGACTGGCCCAGTCCAGGCTGGCCCCCTCCTGCTGTTGTCTAGAGTTGAGTCTGGTGATCAGTTTCATCCCCCTCCACACTTCTTTGCTTTAGTTTAGTATCCTTCTCAACTCGCCCTTGTCCCAATAACTGAAGGCGGTTCTGGTCCAGATGATGGTGTCTTCACCAACTCTGTGATATAGCCTGCAATGCTGCTAATGCCATCCCCATGTAGATCCCACAGCACGTGCCAAGCAGACCTGCAGAGCTTCGCTAATTTCCCGTTTCCACCTCCTCACAGAGTTGACGGAAACAGGGACTCTGTGAACTGCAGAGACACGCTGATGCTTGAGTTATGGTTCTGTGGTTGTGTCTGTTTGTGCATGTATTTGCCCATGGAGAGCCTACAGAGAAGGGTTTCAGCCAACGCCAGCATGCGCCTGTGTAGTCCCCCACAATGCCAACCTCTCGTTGTTTGACATGGATGGAGCTGATGGAGCTGTGTGTTGGTCAAATGACAGGGGAGTCGTCCATGAATGGGAGAAATTAACCCCCCCCAAAGATCCAGAAATACAGCAAATACAGCATGCAATTGCACCACCATCAACAAACATTGCAGTACCTCTACCTTTCTTAGCATCTGTCCAAAAAATAGAAGGCTTCAGGACAACAAATGCACAAGGTTCACCACGAGGAACAAACCAGTAATGCATCTCAAGTGCGAGAGACCAGATTAGACTTTGCCAAAAAAGCAAAACTCGTAAAAATCCAAAGCTGCTCTGGAACAGCACTCTTCGGACAGATCAACCCCAAATTAGCTTGTGCTAGAATAATGGGAATAATGTTTCAGTGTCTACACCCAAACTCAGTGACACAACAGTGTGTTCAGGTCACGGCACTATTTGAGGACAGCAGCTCTACAGTTGGAGATGAACGCTGGGCTAATGATGATGATGATGATGAGATAATTTTGGAGCCATTCTATATCAAAATACTGAAAAGCAGTTCTGGGTGGGTAAACTGAGAGCGCAGCAGAAAAGATGAGCATCCTGTGAGAAGTTGGGACCACAATAAAGTTCACGTGGGTCCCTCAGCTTCCTCTACCCCTCTGAATCTGCCACTCAGGATCTGCTTGGAACATCTCTAATTAAAATAAATCGACTGTGCAGTGAAATTTTGCAGATGTAAACGCTGGTATGAGCCGCTTTTAGATGACACGCACTTCTATTGAAGCAAACCGTAAAACCAGCTGTATACAATTGAAACTATTCAAAAATCAGGGCCAGAGTCCATTATGTATTTATGCATGAGCTTTTGTGGCTGCCAGCGCTGTGGAAAGGACAGAAGAACCAATGGCATGAATAAACATTATAAATGACAGTTTAATCCTAGAAACTAGTTGTATTAGAAACAGGCGAAATGGACTCAACTGCAGGAGTGACTCGTGTTTGTATTCAGCCTGGGAATATTGAAAACCGCAAAATAACCTGAGATAGTAGAAAACGAGAGAAATAGAGAACATCGAGAAGAAGCCAAGCAGGTTGATTGAAACATGCAGCTGGCAGAGAATTCGATGACTTCCACATGTTCCTGACAGCCTCGCTGACTGACTGAAATATGACTGATTCAACATGAAATATGTGCCTGAAAACATGCACCGTGTGACTGCATCGTCCTGACATTATAACATAAACTACAGGAATGCTGACAGGGTGGATCCAGGCTGCAGAGGGAGGGGAGCGTGTCCCGAAGAAGGTTAAACTCTCATGACAGATGTAGGCGTAAACACCAAATATTGATTTTATTTTTTTATGATTCCTATTTTGTGTTTTCACATTTTCGGTCACACGGTCTTACTGAGGTCAATACATACATACATATGAAACTAATTAGCCAAACGCAGGTTTCTGGCGTTCTTGTTTCACAGCGAGCTGATTAAAGTTTTTAACCAGTGTTTTTATAACACTACATGTGGTGGGTGATGCCTCTCAGCAGGTTTCTGGAAGCTGTAAATGGTAAAAACAGTAAATGGACTGGTAGTTTTACTCTGAGCACTTAAATTGAGTTTTACTATTTAAGCCTCATTAGCCCAATCACACACACTTTCATACAAACACATTTTTGCTGTACCTAATCGCCTTGTCCAACATTTTCCTGCACGCTCCAATGGATGCACCAGGGACACCTCTGGGTTGAGCATCTTGGGATGCTTTGTCATGCTGGAGAGTCAATCCTCCGACCATCTGATTGGTAGATGATGACAATCTCTACCTCCTGAGTCATCAGAAGTAACCAGAAGTAAATGGACATGGTGCTTGTTTGAACACTTTACAACAATCTTTGAACCAGCTGTGGCCCTGTGGGGTGAGATCAGTCAAGGGGCGCTTGACTTTCGTTGTTCTCGTGACAATGACAATAAAGTTTCTGATTCTGATTCTGATTCTGTGAGCACCGCCTACCTCAGGGAGTCCAGGAACGCGGCCACCCCGAAGAAATGTGCGGTTGGACGGAGGGAGGTACAATATCTGGGGTACCACCTGGGGTGCACCCACAGATGGACAAAACAGCAGCGATCGCATCCTGCCCACCCACCAAGACCAAAAAGGAAGTGAGATGGTTCTTGGGACTGGGGGGCTACTACCGCCGGTTCGTGCCTGGGTTTGTGGACCTGACCAGCCCCTTGACTGATCTCACCCGAAAGGGTCCTCCAGATCTGGTCCAGTGGGTGGGGCCGTGTCAGGCGGCGTTTGTGCAGGTGAAGAAAGCTCTCTGTGGGAAGCCTCTGCTTCACACCCCTAAGTTTTCCACCCCTCCCCTGCAGCTGAGCCAGGGACCATGTGGTGTGATGGTACTCATGAGGAGAGAATCATATGCAGGACATGAGCAGCAGTAAACTTAAAAAAAAATTATAATGTTTGATTAACAATCAGCAAGGACTGATGACCCGACAAAAGGCAAGTACCGTGAATGGAAAGGTGAAACAAAAATAAAAGGACACTGGAAAACAGGAAAATCAGGCAAAAATTGCCATAAACATGGATCACCAAGACTACGTGATGAGAGACAAGAGGAAACAGGGAAGAATATAACATAAAATAAACAAAAAATAAAATATAAGCAGGGAAAGCTAACAGAAGGACAAGGACCAAATGCAAAGAGGCCAGGGGTACGGTCGAATAGTGAGTTTCAGCTGGGACGCTTTCTAACTGAGTGATGTGACCCGGAAGTATCTGTGTGGCAACCATAATAGCAACGGCTCAAACTCTCCAAACACTCAGGCAAGCTTAAAGAGCTTCCTTTATTACCTCTTTTTAGCAGGCGATACACAGGAGAGCAGATCAGCTAATGTCATCCCACAATCCAGTGATCATTCATGAAAAGGATCAACAGAACTGACAAAATTGAGCAGATAATAATTATAAGTGTGTTTTCTATTTCACATCTTTACCCACTGATACACAGAAGCTAACTCGTTTTTTTAATCATGCCTTCATTCCTGTGGCATCATCACATTTAACCTACCCCCCCCAACGCGTTTCAACAGACAGGCCTTCATCACAGTACCAGAGTTCATGAAAGTGCTGCATCTTTAATAGTGGTGCTCCACCAATGGTGAGCTCCCACCTACGGTTAGAGTGGAAAATTCCACCAGTGACGCTCCGCCAATAGGAGGACACAGATCCAGGAGCCTAAAAGGATATCAATACCAAGGCCAAAACATTCACCAAATCCAGTTCAAATTAAACAAGATAACAGAACGGCACCAACCACAGACAACATGAATGCATCTCCAAAGGCAAATAAGGTTTATGAACCCGAGTCAAATTCTCATTTAAGTTAGGCCATTATAGATTTATTATTTATAAATCTGAAGTGTTTCCCTCTGGTTATGACTATGTCTGTCTCCTCTTTGCATGGAAAGAGAAATGTGGTCCGTTCTACAGGCTTGTAATGTAGATGGTTTACTATTATGGAAGTCCAGGTACCATCTAGCCCGGTTATCTGTGCATATGGCATATATGTGTTCTACTAACCTGTCCAGCAAACATCTTTTTGTTCTACCAGTGTAAAACACTTTGCACTTTGCACAATGTGTTGGAGGCTCTATGTGACCCTTCCAAAGATCACATCAGATAGAAGCCGTTTGAATCCGTGTGTTCATCAGCCTGCTAAACCCACAGGTGAGCTGTAATAAAATCTGCTTCTGGTCAATCTGCTGCTTTGCATGAATAATGTAGATTATATATAATTTCTCTAAATCAATGCTATGATCTTTATTAACTGCTTAAAGTGTTAAAGGTTGCGCATAATTCAGCTTGCATTTGTAATGTCTGTTGCTGTACTGCAGCCTTTAGCACTGTCAGGTCTAAAGTGTATGTTTTTCCCTGAAACAGCATGGCTGTTCAGATAAATGAGAGGAGTCTGAAGGACAATCAATATGTTTTTGATAAAAGGGTGAACGCTCATGTCGATTTCTGGGGCTGTGCGTGGTCCAGGCAGGATTTATCCAGAGAAGAGCTGCGTTATTACAAACTATTCCATCATACGAACCTGAAATCAGCTGTAACAACCTGTGCGATGTGTAAAACACCATCAGATCCGGGCTCCTCCGTGTGTTAATGTGGTACTCAGTCTTATTAATGGCTCTTGTTTAATATCAGAGAGACTTAAAACAAAAGTTTCTGCTCTGCTTCATTAAAAGTATCACCGAGGAGCAGGATTAAGTAGGGCTTGGCTTTAAAACATTCAGTGCAAAGACCATATTTCCTCTTGGGAATTCCAGCCTTTGTGATGAAGTGATATTTTTCACTGCATGTTCTCGTTTATGTGACCTGCATAAATCTGCAGTGTAAGAACACACTGGAGTGAAGTAAAAATACACATTTTGTAGTTCATCTTCTGGGCATTGTAGTTTTAGGACGGCAGACACAATCTGGGTTCCTGTTGTTAAGGAGTGTCGTGTAAGTGCCGCTGTCTCAGCTGTTCTGATACTCCTGAGCAAACATCATCCACACAGATACAGCGGCCAGGGAAGCAGAAGAAAATCATATCAAGAAGGCCCTGAGTAAATGTGGTTATCTCCTCAATACAGCTCCAGGCGATCCAAGACAGAAGAAAGACAACTGCTGCCTAAGTGAAAACTGAAAACGCTACATCCAAAGGAACAGGATCAGCTTTTCTTACCTGATTGAGCATGCATGAGGACATCTTCACTGGGAGGAGATTAGAAATGAGTCAATCAGAGGGACAGCTGAGGATCAGCAGACCCTCAACGTTTGGGACAGTGGGTACAAAGGAGGTTGAAGATAGAACTGCCAGGAAAGGAGAAAAGAGGAAGACCACAGAGACGATTCAGGGATGTGATGAAGGAGGACATGCAGAAGGTTGGGGTGACAGAGGAGGATGCTGCAGAGGATTCACTGTGGTGATTTCTAAAGGGAGCAGCCAGGAGAAGAAAAGCAAGAATGTATGAACAAGACAAATGTCGGAGCAGTTTAAACAAAATCAGGTACCCAAAACATTTTCTTTTGGCCCTCTTCATTCTTTAACAGTTCCTCTTCTGTCTGCCTTCTCTTCTATTTCCTGTTTTCAGGTGTCACTGAAAGAAGGGAAGAAGGACAACTTTGTCAGGTGGTGTATTTTCGTCACTATTTGTTCTCATCAGTCTGCGTTTGGGGTCTAGCTGTGTGTTTAACTTTGCATCATTGGTAGCTTCGACAAGCCGCGTTTTTGGCTCGAGGCCTCTCAGAGTGTGTAAAGACACACCGGCCTTTTATTTGGTTTTTGGATGAGAGCGAGGCTCTGTGTCTGATGTTGGCCGCGGAGTCTTCCTGCGGATGGAAGACATTAGCCTGTTAGCGGCTGGAACTTCTCCTTCCCTTTCTTTTTGTCTTTTCTGCTTTATTTCCATTTCATGTCCAGAAATCCGGCCCTGGCCAGCTCTCGTTCTCCTTTCTGAGTCCAGCCTCGGCTGGCCTGACTTCACTGTTAATAATCCTCTCATACGGGCCAGTGAGCTGATTTTCATTTCAGGTTTACAGCTGACAAATCGCTGGCTGGTGCTGAGTGTTATGTTGAGATTTGGAAGAATCTCCCAGGTCTTTTAGTTAAAGAATAACTTTACGGTGAGCCCTCTTTGTTGTTTATAAATTTCATTTCATTTTATCATTATTACTGTCAGTATCATTACAGCAGGTTTTCTCTTTTGCCAGAGAAACAATAAGTGTCTCCTGTAGAGAGGTGAGTTTAAAAAAAAGGAGGAAAAAACAACAAGAATTACAATTTGATTAAAAAACGAAAACGTTTCTATTGAGTCAACTCAAACTGGGGTAATTTAGTCTGACACACCAGATGTTTGGCCACATCGAACATCTGGGAAGTCATAATTGGAAACTTTAGAAAAAGGAAGGCACTTTCAAAAAATACTTGGCAGGTGTTTGGATATCATCTGTCTAAAACCATCTACCAGCGGACTAACCTCAACAAATTTGATCAGCGACGAGCAGCTGGTTTAGGCCTCAGCCACGGCGACCTGGAGGCTGATCGGCAACCTGCAATCCTGAACCGGTCGGCGAGCGGCTGCTGGAGGGTTCTGGTATCTGCACTGAAAAGCTCCTTGTGATTGCTTTAATCGCCAGCAGATCACTATGTTTGCACGTAGTTTGCATGAAAGATGGTGATTTGTCTCATAAACACTTGCCTTTCATTTTCTGAGCTGTAGAGAATTTGGAAAAAATGTGAGCCAAACTCCAAACAAAGAGCATTCGCCTGCAAAGTAAAAGTTTTGCTTTACTGCTGAAACCAACACAATTTTAAAGGTGCAGCTTTTACCTACTTTTTCTTTACTTAGTCTTCAAAATTTAACTACCGCTTCGTGAGTAATGTTTGCAGAAAATCTTCCCTGCAAACTACAAACAAAACTACTGTTACGTTGTAAGCAGGTAACAAGTTTAAAAAAGTCTTTGTTTCATGCACTCTCCTCTCATATAGGCTGGACTCGAGTTCAGGTTCAAAGTTAGCTTCACTGCTTGTTTTCTGCACTTCCAACACGTCCACAAACACCGGGTGCTGCTCCTCAGCAAGGTTCCAGAATTCAGAAGAAAGTGAGCTTTTAGAGTAGGACAGCCTTAAAGAGTCAGAAGCTAAACGATGTTTCAGATACAGGATAAGTTGCTAAAATTAAGCAAGTATAATAAAAGTAATGTTTTCTGACACGGTATCATGGAAAGCTCTTATAGAATAAACATACAGACCTGTAAGCTGAATGGGCTTTTTTTAAATAGTGTTTGATAATAATTTGTCATATATTGGACAAAGTGAAGTATACATTCAAACCACACAGATTCTTCTACCGCGATGCTGACTTGGATTCATCAGTTTGATTTGGAATTAATTGTTTAGTAAAGACAAAGTTTGACTTTTAAAGCACATTTGGAATATATGAGGAGCTGCGTTCAAGCTCAGTGACTCAGTATATGAGAAAAGCTCTGTTACTTGAATAAATGTCCTCATTTTCTTTTGGCTGGGAGTCTGCAGGAAAACGTGGCTATTTTCAGATTCTCTATGTTTGCAGTCTCAAAGTGCTTTTGTTTCATTGACATTTTGTGTGGAGAGTGTGTCAGTGCCCCTATCTATCTATCTGCTCTATTTGGCTATCCACTTTTTTCTATTTGGCCTGTGTTAAAATTTAACTGGCCCTTTTCATTGACTCCAGAGTTGACTGAGCAGCTTGTTACTGAAGCTGAAAGGACAGGCAGTGCTTTGACTGTTTGTTCACTGAAAGAGAAGAGACCTGCATCCACTCACACAGACTCTTAAAGGAGCCCCAAAAGGACTTTCACTCATAGGCACTGTGGAGCACCGACTATCTGTCTGGGAATACGCGACACGGTTTCTTCCTAACGTGTGTCTTTGAAAAAGCACAGCTGGTTTTATAAGAGTTGGTGGTGTTCAGCAGGTGTTTCCACAATCATCAAATAGTCTTCTCTGTGGATGACCAACCATCTGCAGGTCAAAGAAAATGCTTGATGCACACACAGAATCGGCTCCTTCTTCCTTTAGCTGCAGTCCATCATACTGAACTACAGATCGGAGAAAGCTGTTAAAGTCTGTCTTTGGTTAATTACAGCAGCATCACGGTTAAGTTATTGTAGCTTAGATGCTGCAGACTTATCCGAGGCCCTTGGTGAAGGCTACATCATCTGTGTGGTTCCTATACAGTGATTGGCTGGACCAGCCTTCTTTGCTCCCAGATTATTGCTGCAGTTAAACAGAGTCAAAGTGCATAATATTTATTTAGACTTGTAGGAGGACATTTACACTATGCTGGCAGCGATGTAGCCGTATGCTGTCATGCAATACTAGCGTAGCTTTATTAAAACATATATAGGTTGTATAGTATGTTAGAAGCTGCTCGATCACTTTTTCTCCTGAAGCTGCTCTCAGACAGATCTCAGAAAACAGAGATGGCAACAGGGATCACGGTTTTCTTTCCACTGGAATCTCACAGAACGAGATTCGAAGCTTACCTGGAACAGGTACATTGTGTTGCATGCAGAGGCTTTAGCAGAGGTAACTTTTCCAAGAAAAAACAGGTTTTCTGAGGCTTCCATAACTTATTTTCAGAGCTGGAGGTCTAGATTTAAAGCAAGCTAAAGTTTGTCAGTAAGTGTATTTCACCATCAGGGCAGAGACTCCCAGCCTCACACCAACTGTAATTAGGAGCAAGCTCGGAGCATTTTGTCTGAACGTGTGAAGATCTTTGAGGACTTTGTTTGCATCAACCCTGTTGCCAGCTATCTGTTTCCCATTTTGAGGCAATGTGGACTGCATTGCCTCCAAGTTATTGCACTGTTCCACCTGGATTGCTCTGCTGTTGTAAGCGAGATTCTCACACCGCAAAATGACACGAAGATCAAATCCAGGACAAAACCTGGCACGAGTGGAGAGCGCTGGAACAACCTCAGAAGATGCACCTCAAATGTGAGAAAACCTTTTGGATCAACGGATGCGAGTCTGCTTTCCCTCACATGAAAAGTCAAAATGCAGATTCATAATGACGAATGGCCATCGTGGGGCCTGCCTAAGACTTGCAAACAGTTCCTGCTTCACTGACCAAGTGAAACTACTTGCTTCCTCCTAGCTTCCATAAAACATCGCGTCCAACATCTAAATCAATCAGCTGTCAGGTCAGAGAGAGGAGCCAGGCGTTTCCCATCATGGCTGTGGAGAGAAAGTGGCTCATGACCTCATAGGGTTTTGTTGGTTACGTTTGAATGACCTCAGCTGTGTTGTGCAAAGCCTGGATCACGTCCAACCAGCTTCTCTCTTGTGTTTGAGCTCAGTTTGCAGCTTTCATAGAATAAATCTTTGACTCCTTGATGATGATCAGCTTTTAAATATCTAATATGAGGTGAAGTGGTAGAGAAATAGAAATATCTGGGCACTATACTTGACAAAAAGCTGACATTTGATGCGAATACAGTGCAAAGACCCACCAGCGTATGTATTTGTATCTGAAAATAGGGGGTTTGATGTTTTTTCTGCTTTGGCTCTCTTAGCTTGACAAAGAACAAGAGGTTGGAGCACAATCGTGTTGCAAAGTTGCAGGTTGAAAGCTAAGCGATCTTGCCCTTGTGTATAGACGAGGCCGACCCTGAAGGCACAAAGGATTCGGGGTGATAGGACACATCCTCAGCTGTTGCCTTCAGAGGTATTCTTTGCCTCGTTGCAGGACAAATAGATTTGAATTCTCATTTGTTCCTACTGCTATTATTTTTTTAATTCTGTTGTGTGATTTGTGGTTTTTGGGTGTATGTGTAATTCTTGTTATTTATTCTGCTGGCTACGAGGAGATGTCACCTTGGGGATAATAAAGTTTTCTTGATGTAGTTCTGCTGTATAAATAAAATATACTTAATTGAAATCTCCCCTTCAAGTTCGGGTCCCCTCTGGACCATTTTCTGATTTAGGAACTTTAGGAAATGAAAGTGTGACCACTGGTTTTCACATGTCTGTGATTTCAGTGGGTGCAAAAATCCACATCCGTGTTATACAGACCTGACCTGAGGTTTCCGTGTAACAGCCCCCACTGCCCAAACTCAAATGCATTAGGTCAGGAGTGCAGCCAGGAGCACGTTGTTGGATGTTGTTGGGTAATTCTTCCTGACAATCTCAGGGTTGTGCACCTTCCAGGGTCAGATTGTCAAAGTGCAGAAGCCTTATGTGAATCCTGTGGTATCTGAGTGGGAACAGAGTTTGGCACGATATCGTGCAGAGCTGGAAAGTGGTGCTTGCGATCTTTCATTTGTGCATCCACACGGCCCGATGGAAACTGTTTTCTGGCCACACCACCGCGATCGTGGATCACCCACTGCTCTCTGCAGATTTGGCTCGCGGTGACTTGGTCACTGTTTATGCATGCTCATACTAATAGATATCAGGAACATTAAGCTGCTCGATAAGACCTTTGTTTCCTTTCATGATCGCTCTGACGAACAGGTTTTCTGGGAGATTTCTGCACAACAGAAGCCGTTTGTGAATTTAAAACAAGAGAAAACTTGTCATTCAATCGAGGATTTAGAGCCAGCTCTTTTTATAAAATATTTTCTCTGCAGAACTTAATCCTCTGTGATACCACAGTTATTTGCTATTTATGCTGGGAGGCCTCACTTTCAGCCTCCAGAGAGGAACAAAGAGAGGAGTGGCGAGCCACAGCAGGGAAATATATCGCCCTGTTTGTACAGACTGTCTTTAAGTTGGTTGGCATTTATTGGCTCTGTAGGAGGAACATTAGGGAGGCTCGGAGGAGAAATATTTGTTTTGGTGTCTTTTGGAGGCACATTTCTGGAGCGATTTACGAGACAGTCAGCAGGAGATTGATAGTAAAAGCGCCGTCAGCTACTCTCTATGCTCCGTTTGATGGAGGCTTGTTTCGTAGCCAAGAACTCGTTTGCGTCGCTCTGCTGCTGCATCGCTCTGTAACCGCCTCAACACGTTTGAGCTGCGCTTTTAAACCCGACGTGTTGCGTCTCACCGCTGAAATCAGCTGTGACTTTGATCATCGTCTCGTCCTCTTCGCCCTGACGGCTCAGATCTGGAGAGTGGTGATAAAGCTGCTGTTTGTTTGCCTCAACGTCATGATTTATAAAGCCTAATTACAGCCATCTTTGATTTCTTTCTTAGATAATTGGATGTGAAACTTGTTGTTTGACTCGCTGACTCTCTGAAACGACTCTCTGCCAGCCTCTCGGTGCCCGTCAGAAACGTTCAAAACAAAGCGAGGCATTGCGGGAGAGCAAGAAGCTTCTGCTTGCTGCTGGAGGAAGAAGAATATACATAATTATTGCAAGACACTGATGAGCCAGTAAAAGATGATGACCACTTACAGATGAAGTGAATAATATGTTATCGGGCAGTCGGTTTGTGGGAGCGAAAGAGATGCAGAAGATGCATAAACCTCCACAGATCACAGAAGGAAGGCCCGAGCTGTTTCACTTTAATGTAGTTCAATTTCATTTATTCATATAGTACTAAATTTCAACAGCGTGCACATGAAGGCCAACCCCAAAAATAACATGACCCCCTTTAAGCAAGCACTTGGAGACAGTGGGAAGGAAAAACTCCCTTTAACAGGAAGAAACCTCTGGGAGAAACAGGCTTAGAGAGAGTCAGGGATCAACAGCATATGGATTTGTAATTTTTCTTGTTTGCTGTGTTCATATGGAGCCCAAAAACTGGGAACCTGAACCATTTAATCGAACATTAAATTTTTTTTAGATCAACACAAAGATCGCACTTCCTGTTACACACAAACTACACAAGAACCATCGAAATCCGCTGCTCAGACTGACATTAAACATCCTCCTTCGCTTTTTGCATACCAGATGTGGAAGCACAGGATGGCTATAAAGATGGACCACCTCCACATCCTTCCCCTCTGCAAACTGTTTTGTTATATCAAATCTTTACATATGATGTTTTATGACATGTTCAGTGATCAGAGTACACAGTTTGGTATTTCTGGTGATGCTGGACCTGAAAATATGTCTCTAAGTAATAAAAATCATAACAATAGGAGTGTGACTACTTTCAGACACTTTAACTCGCTTCCTGTTTACTGCAGCTCCACAATCCTCTGCAAGACCCCCTCTCACTCCATCCCACCCCAAATGACATGATATTGATATTAAACTGAGCGCTGAAGCTTCATGCGTGTAAACAGTGTAAGCTCGACATCTGCACAGCGTCTCCCAATAAAACCCCACATTCCACATTTATGGCAGAATGGATACAAACACGGGCACGTATAGCGGAGGCCCATCCATCAGTGCAGAGATACAGGAAGATACAGAGCGGTGCTGCACCTTCCTTTTGCTCCACCTGATTCAAAATCTGAATGACAGCTTTTGTAGAAACCACACATGAGCACACAGGGAGGTCTGGTTTAAGAGTGGGGAGAGAGCCAATTCAACTCATCTGTACATGAAAAGGTCATGTTTATCTGAAATGCTGCACAGTGTTACAGAGTGGTGAATGACTAATAATTAAATGTATACTTTAAGTTTTTCTGTAGCACTGTGATTGCCCAACTGCATTCACATTGCCTCGAGCATTACCTCAGCGCTCGAGTACGCGGAATAGAAATCGATTGGCATCCATAACAGGAAGCTGGCTGTTGTTCTGCCCCGTCCCTTAAAGAGCACATCGGCAGCTGAACCAGGAAACACTTGAGCCATTTGTGTTGTTTCAATGAGGCGTGCACATACAGGTTCACAGTTTCACTTGAGTGATGGATAGCATATCTACTCATCATTGTAGTAAAGATGTAGGAGAGTGTACTATAACGTGTATTAGCATGGCATTTGTTTAGTGTTCTGGTGGGATGAGTCAGAGCCATTCATCATGTTGGCACTGTAACGTTGTGCAACGCTGCATCATATACAGTAGTATAGCTAGCACAGGACAAAAGAACAGCTGATTCAGTACATGAACTCTTTATTTTCTGATAACCATTGAATTGAAAGTTTTGGCTGTCTCTGCATTTATTCAGATTTCACATGTGAAATGGACACGGTGGATCAGCATCAGGTCTTTAAGTGATGACGTATGAACCCTGCTTCTGGCCTGAACTACTCTGCCTTTATTAAGGCTGTTGTGTTTTTAACATGTTTTAATGCTTTGTATCTTGTTCTTTTTAATCTGAACAAGCCCCTAAAAACAGTCAGTGATCACTGTCGGCCTCTCTCGGTTTTTATTACCATTGTTCATTTTAAAGCTCGATTTTTAAAACCTTTCGATGCAACTCCAGCCCATCCCATGCAGCAGTATATTAATGACTAACCTCGTATTGTGGATGGATTATCTCAGTTGTTCTCCTGATTGAAGTTTTGTCCGTTTACAGCATCCTGCCATGCAACTGCATTTGTCCCTAACCATCAGGAACCCTCACGTTAACTTTTACAGAGTGGAATAAAGTTAGCGTTCATCCTCCAGCTTCACTGTGTTTATGCTATGCTAACATAGTTGTGTCACTAGCGATCATGTAGCAGCAGCTAGCCCAACTTCAGTAACCCTACAAACGTCCCTGCTGTTTAGTTTTCTGTCTTCATTTATGTTGGAAGTGATAACAGAGCTGTACGTTTGAATTTTTCAGAAATCTCTCAGTCAGAACATGCTATATCATGTTTAGGTGGAGGCTAGCGAGCTAACTTCCTGCTAACTTCTAACTCCGTTAAATGTATTAAATTCTGTTTTCATGGATGCCTGGATGTTAAACTTAATTGTTACACCTGGTAAAGCAGCAACGCTGATCATTTTATTAAAGATGAAAGAATTTAGACAGTTTGTAACTCTCAGTGATGCTGCAGTGTTCGTTTGACCTGAAACAAAGTTTCACACCAGATTACAAGTTTTGCTGTGATCCTGGGTTGTCCCATTCATTCAGTAAGGAGTGGGGGACCTCACAGCTATGAATGACTGTCAGGAGGCGTTACCGAGATGGCTCACTTGTGTCTTTAAAGACTTGAGTTTACAAAATGCCCCAAGAAGGGAAATAGACTATGTGCACGTTAGCATATGCTACTTCCGGTGCGGAAACTCCTGTGGGGAGCTTTGTTTCCGGTGTCCTATTCGCGCCTGGTTTACGGTCCAAAACAAGTTAAGCAAATTAATGAATCAAGTGGCGATTTACATTTCTATAGATGTCTCGGGCATTTACCCAATATATCTGTAAATGATGTTCATCGACTTGTCGATATTTTTCCCCCGTGCCTCAGAGCAAAAGAGAAAAGGGATTCAAATGTTGTATTTCTCAGCTGTCCCTCGTTTATCGCAGGTGTTATGTTCTAAAAATAACCAGCGAGAGGTGAAATCAAGTAGCCAATTTTATTTTTTGACGGTGCAAAACGTTTGGTGGACATCGTGGACATACAGCACTGCACTTCAGTCACACTGCTAGCGATCGATGCAGCGATTCTGTACTGTACAGGAGAGACGTCACGGAGGAGATCGTCAGCAGCGATCAGGACGCAGGACACAATGTGATGTAAAAAAAAATAAGCATGCAAACTTGCACTAAAAAATCTGCGAAACAGCGAGGTGAAAGGTGAACCGCGTTATAGCGAGGGACCACTGTAATTTTGAAGGTAAGTCACAACATACCCTTCGTAAATACTAATGTATAGAAACCGTTACCAGCAATCATTCATTTTTGTGTGGCTTTTTTCACGGTTTGTTAACATGCTGTGTAGGTGTGTACTTGATTAGCTGATATTGTGGTGGACCACTAGAGGGCTCCACTCACACCCAGTGTATAGGAAGTGTGTTCCTGTGTTTTGTGGCGCGATATGCGCGGTTGATGTTGGAGACGAATAAAGAAGGAGTGAGAACTGAGAGCTCTGTGTCGTTGATGCTTACCTCCACAATATCGACATAACGGGGAAACATCTGGTTTGACTGTTCTTCACCTGTAGTTTGAATGCTGAACATTTGCCTGTTTAAATCATGAGACCAGTCACTATACAGAGATGTGCTTCTGAATGTGGACGATGTGTCTTCTGCTGCAGTGATGCAGTTCTGCTTGTGTTGAGTGATGTAAACAACTGATCGATCTAAACTCTTTAAACGTCAAAATTGATCATTAGATTTTTCATGACTCAACAGTGGTGAGCGTTCCCAACTTCTGCTCTTTGCAACTTAACGCGATCTTTCCGTTTTCGAGTTTTGGACATGATTTTGGAGGATATCTTCGCAGTAGCGATTGACTGCAAAATAAAGCTACCGGAAATGTACAACCCCACATCCAGTCTCAAACCAGGAAGTTAGCATTTTCTCGTGCACAGGGTCTCTTACTTACCGGTAATTAATTAATTAACTATGTTTTTTTCTAACTATTAACAGAAACCACAGACTGTGTGGGGCCATACAAGAAAATGAGTTTTAGTTCCAGTTTTTTATGATTAAAAAAAAATCCAACGTGAAGATGAATTTCAATGTCAAGACAAACAAGTCTCAAGTCAAGGCCTAAATCAAATTTAAGAACAAGCTTCCGGTAAAGTCGAGCAAATCCTAAGTCATGAACAACAGTGCAAATAACCATGACAGACAAACAAACATTTCAACAATTCCCAAACAAATCCAATGTTAAGAACACGTTCCGAGTCAAGACTGAGAAGTGCCGAGACGTTCCAAGGAAAGTCCAGAACGTTTTAAGTCATAAACAGGAGGTTTGGGGCCAAGACAAACAACTCCCAAGTGAAGTCCTATAACAAGTGTCAAGTCAAGACCAGTTAGTCCAAAGTCTAACAAGTCCCATGTCAAGATCTAAGCTAAAACCAACCTTTCCCAAATCAAGATAAACAAGTCCCAAGCCTGAGTCACAAACTTTGCTTTTCAGAGTCAGAAACGTAGAAAATGAATATCCGTAAGTCACTGAAATGGTCAACCTCTGAATCTGCTGTCAGAAATCTCCTCTGTGTGTGTGTGACTGGTATTCAGTCCTATAAAAGCAAGCACCTTTTTTTATTATTATTCTTGTAGGCAGAAATCTCCAGCAACATCCAACCGTCTCAAAACCAACAGGCAGGAAACCTAAAACACACAAAAACCCTACAATAAATTAAATTAGTGCATCAGAACAAACTAACAGAAAATAAGGATCCATTTGAGAATGCCACATGGCATCTGAGCGATCCTTTTCATTTTTATCTGCTGTTTTTCTTCACGTTCCTCCACTCCTTCTAAAGACTAAATAAACAACCTATAGTTCCTCAGCTTGGAACGTGTTTGGAGGTTTTCCAGAACAAACTGTGTGCTGAACGGGTGAATAAATGTTTAGTATTTGAGTTCGAAGCTGAATCTGATAACTGCGCTGCTCCTGCGAGTGTTCCTGCACACTCATATTCAGCGTTAATAATTCACAGCATTATGACCACCGCCTGGCTCTCATTCTGTTCCCAAAGTGCTCAGTTCGCTGCATGGCTCATTAGTGCTCCTGCGAGGCCTCTGGCAGCCCGCCGGAGAGGGGAAAACACCCACTCCTACGGCTCTGACAAAAAGGTTTGAAAAAACTGGGGAAGAAAGTGTGGGAATAACAGCTGGAGCCACCGATCCACCAGAGGCTCCGGTGTTTGCCGATAGCATCTCTGTGCTGCTCTGAATATCTCGTGATGCGTTCAGGATCGGGCACTGGGTCCACTCTCTGTGCCAGGTTTCCACTCCTGTTCACTGCTCTTGTGTTTCACACTCAAATAAAGCAGGTCATATACTGGACATAAAAGATGGACATAGCCACTGCGATGTCATCTATAAGCAGCTTTTAGTAGATCCAAGTTTAGTATTTTGGCTGCTGCCGTGTTGGTTTTGATCACTTATCAACTATCAGTGGCTGTGTTGGTAAGAAAGATGCAAACAAACACTTGATGGGTCCATCAGCTGCCTTCCGGGTTCCAGCCTCTTCTTCTCCAGACTCCCGTGACACTAAAGGCCCTTTTTTAAACACATGTAAAGTTTTGCGAATGTTTCATGCATTCAAAATATTTTTCAGACTCATCTGTTCTTAATGCAGCCACTCACATTGGCTGTGTAATTTTGCAGGACAAAGTTGCAGCTTGTGAATTTTCTAAAGTTTTGCACGCGAATAAACAGATCTGACCAATCAGATGGTAGCTACAGAATACACTGTATTTCTGCAAAAATACATGCATTTGGTGCGTACGAACGTTACTCGACATGTTTGCATCCAAAAAATTCAAAGTTTTGCGTTGTTTGCAATGTGCGAAATTTCTTGTGATGGATATGATTTGCTTGTTGCAGACTCCACGCTAATCACGTCCTCGTTGTCCACCCGAAACGGCTCTGCTGCAAGCCGAGCTCCACCCTCACACCTAGGTGATGTCTGTGACCTCACTAGCTGTCACCTCTCCTTTCATATTTGTTTTTTCTGCTCTCTGCTATTGAGCAGGATGTAATGTGACAGTGCATTATTTAAATCCACAAATGAGGAAGCCGAATCTGACTTCGTTGCTGGGCAATGTGCCGTCTGAAAGGTATCCCAGCATGCAGCGGGGGTGACAGGTCACTGCGGTAGATCGGTCATGAGTAAGCAGTTTGTCTGTAAAACCAAACGTCGAGTTCCCATGAAGAGCTGGAGGAAGGAGGGAAAGAAAGAAATGGGCTTTTATTTAGTCTGAAAAGCCAAAACGCCCTCAGTTTCTTATGCTGCTGTTTGTGGTTTAAGTGATATTACCAGCTTATTGTTCTGCACAGTGAAACCTTCTAGCATTGTTCTCAGTGTTGCTCTGAGGTTCGCTTAATGTATAAAACAGAAGTAATGATTAAAAAGACTCTGTCATTGCTGCTGGAATAGATGCTGGGAACGTAAAGCCTGCAGAAAGAGCAGGAAGCTTTGCTCAGCTCTGGGCCGCGGCCGAGCTCAGTTTGCGAGGAACGCCTTCTTCCTCATTTTTAAAAATTTGCGCAGTTCAAAAATGAGAAATCAAAGGGAACACCAATCGCATTTTAAAACTGTCCATTTCTTTTCCTTTAAAAAAATGTATTTTACCTTTACATATTTGAGCATTTACACAAATACAAGAAAAGACAAAAACAGCAGCATGATGATGAAATTATGAGCTAGCCTGTTACTGGCTCCTGTGATTTGATAAGGTATTGGGTATTTAGAGTTGGGTCCATTTGGGCTGAAAATATGTGTAGTTTGTCAGATTTGGACCAACTGTAACTGTCTGTGGTGAACTGGATTTTAAAGGCCTGGCTCAGTATGAGGCCCCAGGCTCCGGTCAGTGCATGTGGGATGATTCTGGGTCATCCGAGTTGGTCCTGCTATCCAGCTGTAATTGGGCCAAAGAAAGTCAAACTATTTTGACTACCTGGGTGTTTTTTGCCAATAGGTAGAAAATGGATCCTTTCTTTTTTCATCAGATTGAGCATCGATAGGTCTGACGTTGAGCTCGTTTGTAGTCCAGTTCCACATCCAACCACACGTTCAGCGTCGACCTTCACTTCTGCTCTGCTGCTGCCAGGATCCATACTCCTTCAGGGGATATTCTGCTACAGCTCATGGGCCCGCTATCATCTTATAATGAAAATCTTACGACTGGGCCTCATTGCCAAATGTTTCAGTAACCTTTCTACTATTTCAATCACTCTTTAAACCAATTGTGGGCATACAGAAGGTCCAAATCTGGCGCTCCAGCAAATAAAGTGCTTTATAAATAAAGTTGGCTCAGCTTGGCTTGGCTAAATTAGACCCACACTGACAAAATTATAGCTGAAAAATCTACCCACACATTTATTTCCTTTAATTTGCTGCAGATTTACATGTAATCAAAGGTTCATGTTAATAAAATGTGCAAACACACCCAAATGAAGATGCATATTGTTATAGGCTGTTGTTATTTTCATAAAACAAATAAACAAAAACAACCAAATCTCCATTTTGGCTCATCTCTGAGTCCAGCTGGACAGTCTCAGGATCCAGGTAGACAGTGCAGGGTCTCTCCATGTGTTTTAATGGACTTAGTTAACTGTAGAAATCCTCTGATACAGACAAACTGCAGGTTCAGAGGAAAGCATGCTACCACGCTGACTAACATGCCTCGGGATCATTTTTCATCCAGATCTGGACCAATCGAAGAATTTAAGCGGTTCTGCAGAACTGCAGAAGCTCACCTTGATCAGAGATTCGAAGCAGGTTTTGGCGTTGCTCCCTGCTGTGGCGGCCATGTCAGCCGGCCCTCACACATAACGACCTGTAACGAAAGCGAGCTGCTAACAGCCTGTGTAGGAAAACCACGTAACTGTACTCCTGTTTTTCTTCTCCTGCTCTCTCCGATGCAAAGCTTTGATGGTTTTAGACGTGCTGAATAAGCGTTTCAGACGGGACAAAACTGGGAAAATATCTTCGGATTGGAATTTGATTTCTACGCCCCTTTAGAGGAAGGGAACTCTTTTATGGGTTTTTTAAAAATATTTTTTTCTTCACTGGGGAAAGCGGAGGATGAAATATACCCGGTTCTTGTAATTTTATTTTATGCTGGATTTTAAATGACTGGATTGGCTCTGTAGAAGACGCTGAGCAGGGCAAGCTAACAAACAAAAATAACCTGCCCGTATAATGAGTGGAAGTCAAGGTACGGTTCTTGGCAGACTGTTACTCTGAAAAACTTCAAAGTTAGAGAACGATGTAGTGTAAAAGCTCTCTGTAAAGCATGATAACCAAACGTTTTCATTTCAAAGCCTGCTAAATCGCACGATTTGTTGGCTGAAACCTCAAACATGCTTCCAACCAATCACGAATCAGATCAAATTCAAACGGGCTGAGTATGTTGTGCTAGTACTGCTGTCATCATGTTGATTCCCAGCTTCCTGCACTACTTTGTACTAACAGCTGTGCTCTTGTTTTTTACACTTGGTTATTTTTGGTCCTTTTAAATTTTAAATGTCATTATTAAAAAGAATATTTATAGCGCAATGAATATATCTACTTATCTTTTCATATCTTCTTAGAGTTTATTGTGTTAATGTGTGGTCATTGTTGATTAGTTCTTTAATGTTTCACTTTAAATTCCTCTTTCAGTATTAATTACGTTTCCAAATGCATCTTTAGAGGTTCTGCAAACAGGTGGCTCTTTAGGTTTATGCAAAAAAAAAAAAAGAAGCGGAAAGTGCACAAGAACTTCTGCTGATAACTTTTTCATGGTTGTTAAAGTGAACAAACTAAACCTGAAAATATGAGCCGGACAGAACAAATCATTGACACAGAGAAAGTATTCTGCACTTTTATCAATATAGTAATTGACTAATTGATCTTCAGACTTTATTGGAGTTCTTTTTGCACAATTACATGATTGGCAGCACTAAAATCTCCGTCGATATCTTATACTTGCCTGTTAAACAACAGTTCAGTCCTTTGGAGGCTCCTCGCCCCCGAACGCTCACTTCTAATTGGGGAACTTCTGGAAACTTGGTGAGGAGCGAGCACCCTGTGAGCAGCAATAAATAAATAAATCTACAGCATTCATGCAAAACCTCTGGCAGAAGCTGAGACCATAGTTCAGTTCAATCGTTCACGAACTTGTACACCTTAAACTTGAATACAAAAGCCAAAATAATGGAGCTCTTCATACGCTGTGGAGGTCCAAACAGCATCAAACGCAAACTGGATCCTAACTGTAAGTGGATCTGAAAGATGTGTTAGTCAGAACTGATCTGCTGCTCCTTGTTTTAAGAGAGGCATACAAACTGGTCAAATCATCAAACGGCACAGTTGGTTTTGGCTACCTGATGAGGAGCTGTGGGAGGCAGGAGGAGGTGAAGCCTGCTCCCCAGCTGAGTCAGCAGGTCTCCTTTGGTTTCTGGCCTGAATTGAGAGCGCAGCCAATGATGGAAATTCGGTGTGGAGTTCAGGAAATCAGTGACATGCTGTATAGAAACCTGTGTCTTTTTTAAGAAGATCCAAAATATCTTAAAGACCGGAAACCAAGACGCTGGAGACAGACGCTTGTGCGGCTCCCTCATCGAAGCTCCTGGCGCTTCTGAAGCTCTGTGGTTAACCGAACAACAGGCTGGACACTGAGACGGTTGTCTCCTGTCATTTGGGCAGTGTTGTAACAGTCGCTCACAGAAATAAAGCAGCTGACATTTTACTGTTACACTACACACGCTTACTGCTATCACCACAACAACTTTTAGATTTCGTGTTATTGCGAAAAACAATGTTACCACAAAAACTGCTTTGGGCGCAGGAATATTACAGTGTCTGTACAGACCTTTGAAAGCACGCTTACCACAGTATAAGATGCAGGTATAAAAAAAATCCCCCAAAAAGAAGAGCATTCATCACCATCCGTCCACTTTCTTGACCTCTAATCCAACGTGAGGCTGTGGGGGATGAAGCCTAACCCCGCTGACAGTGGGGTAACCAGTGGGGTACGTTCTTAGGATCAGATGCTAATACTTCAAATGATTTAAAATTGTTTGCAGACAACAGGAAACAAAATCAAGGAGTAAGGTTGCTTCTAACAATCTATGTTCATTGGTGATGATTATCAGGGAAACATGAAGACTTTAAATGCTACTGAGAAACTCCAGACCCTCGTACTATTCCTGCACCGAGGTCTGAGGGATGTTACAGGACTGGTGACGATATGATTGGTCAGTAGGCGATCTTTCATATCTGTTAGTCTGTAATCAAGAACCAGCTCTGAAGCCGGATAGCGCCTTGGCAAACCTCACAGATTTATAGCAACACATTCTTCTGGCACAACTTCACCTACTTCCAAGGCGCATGGGGAAGACAAAGATCAGATGACGTGAAGACTCCAGCGACACTTAAAGTATCAGAGAATAGCTTTATTATGTGACCGACGCGTTTCTGCTTGTGGCCTCATCAGGTTCTGTGCAAACATTACTGTGAACTTTACTTTTGTGTTTCTATGTTTTTAGCTAGATTTTTGCATTGTTTCTCCCTCTTTTAATGTTTCTGTATGTACTTTATTTTTATTACGTTAAGACATGCAGGGAATTGGTTCAGTTCAGAACCTATTTGGTTTGTGGCTTAACCAATTAACCAATTAGCCAATACCACCTCGTCAAACGTTAATTGGTCGGCTTGTTTAGTTGTGAAGGTGTGACTGGTCCACCTGGATTTTTTCTGTTTCCTGTTTTTATTTCAACAGTTTGACATTTTGCAACGACCCTGATGAAGGCCACAAGCTGAAACGCGTCGGTCACTTAATAAAGCTGTTCCCTAATACTGTAAATGTGGCTTAAACCTCACAGATGGAAGAAGATAGACCCTGGTAAGAGGTGAACCACCTTGACAGTACAGATAACCAGGGATAACCCTGAAGTTACCTGCATACGACAACGTCCTGTTTTGTAGTCTTAGTTGGGTAAAGTGCTTTTCTGGTAAACAATAAGTCCTTAATTTGGATCCCAGCAGTGCCTTTTAAACTCTTATTTTATGTTTAATTGTCACTAGGTGTGAATGTTCGAATGAATGTCAGTGCGAATGGTTGTCTGTCTCTGTGTGTTGGCCCTGCGACAGACTGGCGACCTGTCCAGGGTGTACCCCGCCTCTCGCCCTATGACAGCTGGGATAGGCTCCAGCGCCCCCCGCGACCCTGAAAAGGATAAGCGGAAGCAAATGGATTGATGGATGGATGAAGTTGATGCTTGATTGAATTTTATTGGGTATTATTGGGTATTATGTCAACAACATATATGAAAAGTTAAAAAAGATTTGATATAAAGTGAAATATGCTTTGACTTATAACATTAAATGTTTGATAAAAACAATTCAAAATTTATTTAAATATCACAGCAGGTAGAGTGTTTAAGGATGCAGCTTAAAGAAGCTTTACTCACTGTTTTCATCAAGCTTTTCTTTTTAAATGCTTTCAAATTGTATAAAATTATATTAGATTTATACAAATTATGTAACGCAAACACATTGAAGTAATACAAAAAACACCCTTTTCTCATAATTTAAGTCTAATTTTTGGATTAAAATGAACTTGAATTGCATTTTCTTCTTATTTTTCTTCTTATGCATTTACACACTATCATCATCAACAGTTTCTCTTAATGACACATGAAGGCAGCGGTTTGCATGCATGTTCATACAGTTTGTCATTCAATTAAGTTCAATTCTCCAATCAGTGCAAATGATCAGCAGAGTCTTCAATGATTCTGAAACGTTTTCAAAACTTAATTGTCCGGCAGTTTTTAAATGCATCTCACATGTAAGGTGACACATAGGTGGAAGAAATGTAGTTTCAGATCAACTGTACCGATTCACGGGTAATTTTCCCGCTACAGTGCTACAGACAGCTGTACACTCACCCTTCAAATTGGTTTCAGAGCTGAAGGAGGAGTTGAGTCACTGGGTGCCAGTCTGCGGCTCCTCGCCAACGAGCTGCTTGTCGGTGCTCTGTTTCACAGTAAACAGTGATAAGATAAAGCCCTCAAAGAAAATTCCTCTGTTTCATTTTTGAGGCCAGTTCGCTCAAAACACTCCCATTCTTTGGCTGCGCTACCGATTCCAGTAATTCACATATTAACCTTCAACATACTGCGGGCTGACCCCTGACGAGGAGAAAAGCTGGTCATGCTTGATGTTTACATTTCTCTGAAGATCTGTAGAGCTTAAGAACTTTAAATTTAAGATACTATTATTAGCGTATTTAAGGAACTTAAGAAACCTGCACTTAAAGCTCGAAGCCACTACAATGTAAATGATCTTGCTGCACATGAGCCAGTTTCTTTACTGTTTTTAAAGATTGAAGTTGAACTTTGTTGTGAGAAGAATCTACTTAATCAATAAGGCAATGTGTATATGTTGCACTGATGAGGGGTTTCATGTTAACACACTAACGCTAAGCTAGCCAAGATCTCAGAGTGACGTTAAGGCTGAGTGACCAGATCTTCAGACGGTAACAAAGGCAGTGATGAGCAGTCGGGCTCGAAGCCTCTGTTCCTACCGGTGCATATGTCGATAGCAGAATCGCCGCGGCGATCGCTTTGACGTCTTTTTGGGTTTGTTTCCAACTTTCCAATTTGTTTTTCGTTCCTATGTACACAGTCAAAGAAGCCTCGTATGTGCCTCCTCATTAGCATAGGCACGTGTATTGGTGTGCGGGGACTGTACCCTCAGCTTTTTATAATTAACTGGTAGCTATGGTGACAATGCATTCCAGGCCGTGTTACAGAGTAACATGAAAATAAAAAAAGTAACGAGTAATGTGTAACACATGACTTCTTTTGAGTAATGACCCCAAAACTTGTAGTTCTGTTGTAATGATGTAATTTATATAAACTGCTCTGATTGGACGTTTTTGCTCCAGGCATGCAAACAGTGTCACAGTTTGTTTCCACGCATCATTCTTTGTAAAGGCACAAAGAAATTTGTTCAAGTTCTCTGTAAATTAACAATGAAAGAATAAAATGTGACGATGCAAAAGAAAACCCATCCATCTTCTACTGATTATCCTTATCAGGGTCGCGGCGGGAGACCATCACGGCTACCATAGAGACGGGGTACACCCTGGACGGGTCGCAAGAGAAAAAGAAAATTGCAAACTGCTACAAAAGAAAATAGACAAAAATAAGATAAAACTATGCTTTTTATCAAATATTATAAATTGATATTAATTAATAAAAAATAAATATAAATGCTGAATTGTCTAATGGAAGTTATTTTTTCAAAATATAAACCAAAAATAAGAAATATTAAAGGATTACAAATGAGAAGAAGTAGAGAAACAGTCAAAAGAAAAATGTTACCAAAAGAATTTTGAGACAAAAAGTCAGAAGTTCACTTTAAACAGAGAATAAAACAAAAAAACAAAACAAAAGCACAGACCAGACGTAAAAATTTGATTTAAAATAACGTGATGATAACCTGAATCTGTGGTCATTGCTGTGACTTTGTGAGTCTGAAACACAGAGTCTGGCTAAGGTGAACAGCAGCCATGATGAACATGTTTTATCAGCTGTTTGAGGCACTGAGCGTGTGCAGTATGTGCAGCTGTCAGATACACGCAGAGGAGGAAAATCTGGTAGATAGAGTGAGAAGAAGGAGTGACGCAGTAAGCATCGGAACGTTTCCAGAAACACTTCGAGGTGTTACGGAGAAACAGGACCGAGGTGGACAGAGTTCACCTGATGAGTTTACACAGGGAGGGGGCTCTTACTAACCACACACTCCTCCCTCCTCCTTGTCCTCCTCCCCCTTTAAGTCAATGGTTAAAGTCCTGCCATCGGAGCGCAGCAGTGTGCACGCGCTGTTTGCTCTGGCCCTATAGGGCCCGAGGGTGGAGGTCGGGGCACGAGGGCAGAGTCCGGTTGTTATGAACCAGCATTGTGGGTGGTGGCCAGCATGACCCGTTAGCTTATTGTTTGCTGGTTAGTGTCCGCTGAGGCGAGGCTGGTGCTGCAAATCTGCAGATAGTTTATATTTTAACAAATAAACTGTCCAAGAGCTCGGAGTCAACTCGATGCTTTTAGTGTGGTAAACGCTGCTAGAGCTCTGTTATTTGTGTATTCGTGTCCAAAGGCTTGAAGCGCACTGTGATTACATTTAAATGGGAGAGGGGTGGGCTAGAGTAACCAAGATGAGATGTTTTCCTGGGGAGTGCCAGCTGAAATCAATAATCTAGGCCCTCTGTGACAGCTTCTTCCACTTTCTCTTCCCAAGCTCCAGTTCTCTCACAGGTCTGCGCTGTTTGGACAGTTTGCTGAAGATCCGCCAGTCCTGTGAGTTTGGACGCAGAAACGTATCCTCTGTCCACTTGCTTTGGTTTTGCACGCACTTCATGGCTAAACACTTGGCTTTTTTCTCTGTTCAAGCCTTCACACTGTAACCACCGAGCTCCACCGCAAAAGCGCAGCAGCTGAAATTTACAATCTGCAAATGCAACCAATCGTTTCAGTTCCGAGGTTCTCGGTCTCAAAGCTCAGCGAAAAATAAAATGTGCCAAATGAAGCAAACTTCAAGGAAACATTTGCAAATAAATAACCGAGCAGGATTAAACAGCACACCGACTTGTGACTCATCGTTTAAACCGAATGTGCAACATTTTGTCAGCTGGGTGTGATCATTTCCTGTCACGATGGCGTCACCGCGTAACAGAAGAACTTGTGTGAGACAAAAAATGAAAAGTGGCTGATGGTGTGCTGATTGTATTCTGCTTACATTTAATTTTGTAAAGGTAAACAACTTTAGAAATGCATAATTAAATGATTGGATATGTGATTGGTATCCAAGCAGTCCATTAAAACAGATGTGATGCTAAAAACAAACAACTTTTAACTTATATTGCCATATACTCAGACTTCCATGCAGTGAGTCAATGTTTACTTCTGCATTAAGTAATGTTAACATTACTCATCAGTTCTTCCTGCAACACTAAGGACGAGCTGTTAGCCAGCTGTGCTTCATACCACCAGCTCACCAATCCTGGGCTAATGCTGTGGGCTCTGCAGAGGCGTGAATGTTAGCATGGTCTTCCTCACAGTAGACTTCTACTGTGCATTTTTGTAGATCCAAAAACGAATTTTAAACAAGCCAAAAGGTCATGTTTTCATATTACTCGAACGCAATTGCAGCTTTATAAAGAATGCAAACGTAAGGCACTTTCTGTTTCCTATTTATGTACAGTCTGTGGAAACAGCGTATAAATAATGTGCCGTGTCATTTTCCATGTTACTGATGTGCACTTTATGATGACATGCCATTTCTGACATGCTACAAAGGTTTTATATCACTAAGTCATTTTGCATCATTAAGTTATACTCCAAAAGTGCCAGAAGTTCTCCCCAACCCCAGCTGCACAAGCACACCTCACAGGACTAAGTAGACTGTGGCCATAACTAAATGTCTGCCCACTTAAATTTAGATCTGCCATTAAATTTGTCCGTTGATGTGACAATCCAAGCCGACACTGGTCGACCACAACCATGCAGCAACCGCTGCTGTTGTCAAATAGCTCATGTTGGTCAAATCCTGGTGCCGTAGCACTTTAGGAAGTTACATTAGCCATGAAACAGAAATGCAAAAACCAGAGACTGATTCCAACAACCAAGAAAGTTTCCATTGCAACAATTTGTTGGAAATATGAAGGAATTTTGTAGTTTGATTCCTGTTCTCGCCACAGGCTGAAGCGTCTTCAGGAAGGTCGCTGAACACCTTGCGTCAGAGCTCTGCTTCCAATGAATGAGAAACATGTGCATTGCAGAACCACTAAGGTTAAATGGCAACATATACGTGCACATCAGTCCCCCCTGCTGAGCTCCAGAGGAGGAACGTCTCCTTCAAGCTGTTCCAATGAATAAAATCATACACAAAAGAGTCCTTGTTTCAATGTGAAACTGCAGATTTCTCTTCAACATTAAAAAATGAGTTCATGCACTAAAGTGAGAGTGGAGCTCTTGAATCTTTAGCCTCTGAAGAAAACATGTTTTTGTGTTTTAAATTTGATTTAAAAGAAAGAAAATTAATCCCCAAACACACACAGACATGTCCTCTGGGACTCTGAGCCACAAGGAAATGCTTTAAAACACATTTTGGGTCAAATCCAAAGTTGGATTGTTGCTGACAGATTTGATAATTCACCCCGAGTCCTGACTTACAGGCTTGCTTTGTAATGTTTTCACTCAGTCCCAAACCTTCAGCCCTCATTGGTCTTTTAACAGTCTCTCTGTCTTCGTTCTCGTGAAGAGTTAAACAGCGAGCTCCACTTCATAAATGTGTGTGTGTGTGTGTGTGTCGGCTGCCCTTGCTGTGATTGATGGCATTGTTTAAAGCCAGGGAGGCTTTGGAAAGCGCTGCTATTGTTTCAGCTCTTGGCAGGGAGGCTTCTTTACAAAAACAAAAGTGGAGGAGGAGGGCGGACGAGTGAATATAAAGAATTAGAAAACAAAACAAGAGTTGTCTTCACTTTTTAAAGGCAGAGTCCGAGCGCTTGATGCCGAATCCGATAGCGGCCCGCTGGGAATCCTCCAAACTGCAACTCCATCCAAAAACACTCCACCCCCTCCTCACACTGCCACCGCCAACCAAACCACAGCTATCCGTGCCCACCCCACCCGGCCAGACCCCGAGAAGATGGAGAGTGAGGGGACAGAGCAAGAAAAAGAAAACACTCTCCAGGAATGTACCAACACACAAACATGGCGTCCGCCCAGGCCCTCCGCTCTCCTCCACTGTTATTCTTTACAAGATGTTTTGGGCTCGGCTCTGCTCGCCCGGCCCGACGCAAACCACAGAATTTCTGATATTTCTTTGCGTCCACCCCCCACCGCTACCCCCACCACCTCTGCGTCCACCCCCCCCAGCTGCAGAGCCTCTGGGAATGTTTTGTGCAAACACAGCTATGCAGGGCTCGGACGGTGGTCCGCTACATAAAGAGTGGTGAGCATGGCTACAAGGACCACTGGCCCCCGTCAGCCCTCAAGGGCCTCATCAGCACCGACCGACCAGCGTTGTGCCCCCCGAGGCGGGAGGGGGGCATGTTGTTCCAGTCCAGTCCTGTCCACTCTGATGGATGGGGGAGCATTTTGCTCCGCGTTCCAACTTTCCTTATGATCCGTGTTTCTTTTGAAAGGTTCACAACTACATAGCCTACAGTACTTATACGAATGTCTTTAGCACTGAATCACGTATAATTTACACCAAATGGGTTTTTGACATTGCAGTCTCGCAGAGCGATCGAGGCCATGCTGGTTCTACATGCTGCATGCATTCTTGGTGCGGCGCAGATAGCAGGGCATCAAAATCTGCAGTTTAAACTTTACCCTGATGAAAGAGGTAAATAAGAGTGAATAACAGCCTCACAACACTTAGTCAGCGACACCGATGTTATCTAAAAAGACTCATCTGCAGCTCAGCGCAGGCAGTTACGCCAGCTGTGACGTAAACAGGTTTCAGTAATTGATACAACCTGGTCTTGCAGGGACCACCAAGATGCAGATGGCATGTAGACCAACAGCCAGAGCTCTGCTGGGGAGTGCCAAGGTCGAGGGCATGGTGGGGTTCTTCAGTCACCAAGCATCATATGACCTTCTGCATCTAATCGCAGTAACCAGTTTTAGGAATTCCTCCTAATGCCTGAACTGTTCTTCCAGAAACATGCTGGATTGTGTTCAGAGGAGAGGGTTATATCGTGATTAATATATCTCTGTCAGGACTTTGAAGCTACTAAGCAGCTCTTCTTGTTGATAAGCAGCTCAGTCACTCTCATCAAAACACTGCGTGTTGGTTATTAAGACACATCACACAGCGTTTCTAAACAGCGCCGCCTCTAAACATTTCTTCAGTTTCAGTTTTCGAGGAGAAACCAGACTGAAATGATTCAGAGTGATGATCAACAGCTCATTTACCCTTCCCCAGATGAACCGTAGAGACTTGTGTATGACTGCCCCGTGTGTTTGCGTGTGTTTGTGTGTGTGTGTGCAGACAATCTAATTGGAGACAGGTGAATAATTGGTGGATTAAGGCACCACCCTGCGTCTGGATTGGCTGGGCGTGGAGGAATGAAGTTAAGTGTGATTACCTGCTCATTACACACATAAATACCCCCGCAGTGTGTTTAGGCTTATCTGCGGTCGAGCTGCATTACGACTGATTCCTGCTGATTCCCATGTCAGACTGTCAGACAGTCACTAGGCAACACAACAACAAGCAGTTTTTGAGGACATCGACTCCATCGGTCAGGATCACGTCGACTCTCAGAGGACATTAAACGAGAACAAATTCTGGAAGTTAAAGCACCTTTCCTTTAACATTAAAGAGGCAGAAACCCGGAGTCTGGTTTTCATCACAGCTTGAACTCTCGTTGGTGCATTAAGAAGAATTGGGGGCTCCTCTGTCATCTTTATCTACATCTATAGTAATGACTGAAAACCTTGATTTGGGTCTTAGAAAGTGAGGAAGAGTCCTGCCTGGGGTCAACAGTTCCCCCATACAGCGTTTACAGCAAAAACTATAAAAGTGAATGAAGACTGAAACAAGAATAAACATAAAGAGTTCAGGGGGACATATATCTCTATTAATGCATGACGGGCTTCAGTCTTTACTGGTGACGTTGAAATTTCCATGTCTGTGAGTGTGTGAGACCCTAGTTGGGAGGAATCGAAGCCCCGTGTTTATGCATTCATGCATGCATCCTCCAGAAATGCAGATTGTATGAAAAAATAGGTACTTGTCCACAGCCACTCATGTCTGCAAGCTTTTATAATTCCAGCCTCTAGAAGGAGAATTTCTTTTAATGTTTATGTAATGATTTCATCTTTCTTACAGCCTGACCTTCTGTTAGCAAATTATAAGTTTAGTTGGTTAAGCATAAAATTGAATGTGCAAAACTTCCAATCTGTGCAGAGACAACACCTCAAACACTGCATGTACAGTCATCATCCTTCAGCTTTATCGCTGCTTGCACGGTAACTACATTGTTAGTAGTAATGCACACATGTATATATTATTCATAGGCAATAAACAGAGCATTATGGTTTGAAATTTCCACCTGGATGAGGCCTTCCTTTGGGGACATTGTGTGTTCTCCTTGTGCTCTGGTTGCGTATCACCAAGGTCAGGTCAGGTCAGGTTCGAGTCTGTGAACGGTTGTCTGTCTGTCTGCGGTGCCCAGATCATACCTCTCCTCCAGCAAAGCTCCGGGCCCAGGATAAAAGTCAGTTTATTCAGCGCTTCAATGCCCATGTGTATCCATAGGCAACAAGGACATCCAAGGTAGCTTCCTGTTCCTATAGTCGCCACCTCAAGCCCACTTTGGTAGTTAGGGGTCCTGTGTTGGCATCTTTATGTAACTGTAATGTAAAGGCCACAGGTGTTGGGTATATGCTGTGACTGCCTGATCACTGAAGGCGTTTCTGCTGACATATCACGGCAGCTCTTTCCAGGGTTTACTTTAAACTTCATAGTCGTAACAGTTACAGTAAACTGAATAGGTGCAGCTTGATATTAAGAAACACCATATGTTTTGCATCATCTTGAAACAGCTGATGCTTTCCAGTTCTACACTTGATTTTAGCACATGATACTCGGATTCTGTTTGTTGTGTCTCTGTTGCTAGTACGTCTGAGCTTGGATTTCTCTTATTCTCAGGCCAACTTTGCCCACTTTTCACTCAAGGTCTCCGATGAAGACTCGAATAAATTGTGACAGAGGAGAATTAAATTGTAACTGTGACTAAACAAAGCTGTGAAAAATATCTCAAATTTGACTCAAACTAAATTATTATCAGGTGCCGCAATAAAAACAGCTCTCTTTAGGGCTGAAACGTTTTGTAAAGATTTTCCTCTGCATGAATGCTACATGATGGAACTGCTGTCTATGAGCATCCTACACAGCAGTTTTCACTCAGCCAAACCCCAGGAAGTAAACTGTAAACTCCTCATGTCTTGAAGTGGAGAACAAGAACAACAATTGAGTCTGGAGCCCAAGAGACAGATGGGATGTGGAATCAAGGAATGTTTCCTTTTTCATCCCTGTTTTCACCCAGAGGACAGTGCAGACATAAATACACACAAACAACACTGAAAAATGATTTTTTAGAAATCCTCACAGAAACTGGCCTGGCGACGAAACTCAGCAACATCCGGATGGAACTTTTAGTCCAACGGCAGCACTGAGCTCTGAGAATGCTGCTGCTAAGCTAGGCTATTAAGCCTTTAGCTTAGCTTAGCAAAATGACCACAAAAAATCTTAAGGTTTTTAGGACATATTAGCTAACACAAGTCTGTCTGATGTTCATAATCTAGTTGGAAATAGAAATAAAATACATATAATTTTTGTTCAATTCTGTATTATTTATATAGTGCAAAATCACAACAGCGTCAAGCTGCTTTATACTGATGAGTAAAGACTTTAAAATAATAAGATAATTGACCTCTGTGGGAGTAGAGTTTAGGCGGCTTCTCTGCACTGTGTCGGCACGCAGGAGTTATACCCTTAAACTTCAAAGTCATGGCGTGTTGTCAAAAAGACATCTACTGTAATTACATTTATTCCTCACTGCTGTGTAATCTATTACTGTAAATTTAAATTGTTATTAAGAAATTATGAGACAAAAGAATGTTTTCAGGTTTGTACTTAGCAGCTATAAGAGTTTAAGCTCTTTGTTCGGAGAAACTTGCCATTGATCCTCACAATTGGACCTTGTGACTGTAGTTTACAAGCGTTTAGCATGTACGAAGAAGGTAAACAGCAACAAACAGGATCTGATGACAGTTTGTGGTAGTTTTGTCAGCTTGTGACCTTTTTATGTCTACTTATCATGATTTTGTGCAGATAGATAACCTGTGATGGGCTATTTCTTTTGTCAGGATGTCAGATTCAAAGCCATCCATCCCTCAAAGACTGTGAATGTATGATTATCTTTTTGCCTGTTTGAGTTTTTCTTTTATTCCATTAAACTGAGCTCTTTGATTCTTAAGCAAAAACTGTTAAGTTTTTAATTTCTTTAAGGGGCTCCTTGTGCAGAAAACTGACTGGCAGCGGACTAAATCGTCCCTGTATTATGAGACATTAAAGATGCAGCATCATTGGCCTTCTACTATGACCCACTGCACATGATAAAGCCATCAGCTGTTCTGCGGCTGCCACATTTTTATCTCTGTCAGCTGCTATCACGGAGACTGAGCCCAACATTTCAGAGACGTTTGATTTCCTCTGTGGCTCGAATACAAACAGAATCTGCAATGAAATACGAGTCGCAGACAATGTAAATAAAGAAAAACATTTAAAACACATCACAGAGAACAGAGATTTAGCTAATGTTCGTCTGCACAACATTCAGGAAAACATTTGTGCGTTTGTGAAACCCTCCCTCTACCCCAGAATCACATGCTTCAGAGTCTGTTTGAGCCCCACAGAGACACACAATCCTATTACACACAGACAAATATACTTTAGTGTCACTGTAATAATGCTGAGTTCCCCACACGCAGACACACACACCGCAGTTTCATTTATCACACACCCACACACCCTTCGACATGACAGGACAGGATCGGCTGCAGAGCTCGTCACTGATAGACTCACCTTTCATCACGCTCGCTGATTACAATAATACACAATGAAACAATACCTGCACATCGCCGTCAACGCTCCGGGCAGCGGAGCAGCTCTGACTCAGAAAAAATGTCTTACAAAAATTAGCTTGTTTGTTATGATGTGAAATTTGTTTTTACTCAGTTATCGACAGTTAAGTAGCCCAAGGGTCCAACTGACAACCATAGTCTATAGGTGTGCTGTTAGCAGTGGAGCTATTTGTTAGCTCTGATGCTAACAGACTGCTTTGAAATGTAAGAGAAGAAGTTGTTTGTTCATCAGCAGCATGAAAGGAAAACTGAAATCAAACCAAATTAAGAGTTGAGATACATACAAGATGTTTGTGATGAAGAAACAAAGATAAAAAAATGTTTAGAGACACAAGATGCTAGATTACAAAAGACAATATCATAGATGTTTTATATATACACACAAACAACAGATAGCTAGAACAGAGAACATGATTTATTCACAATGCAAAGGTTTACACTGGGATAAAATGTAGCCAGACATGCGATTCAGCAGAGGGAGGTGTATGGATGTGCGCGGGGCTTATATAGGCAGTATCTTAGACTTGGCCTGTTGAAAGTTATGCTGAAAAACCAGTGTTAAAGAGCGTTATGGCCCGGGGGACAGAAGACCTCCTTAGACTGTCAGTGGTGCAGGACAATGATGGTAGTCTGTTACTAAACGCGCTCCTCTGCCTCAGGATAAACTGCGCTCAGGATGTTATCCATGAATGATAGCAAGTTATGGAGAGTTTTCTGCTCTGCCACTGATGTAAGGAGCTTCTGTTCCATGCCAACCACAGAGCCTGCTGTCCTAACCAGTGTCAAAGGGTGAAAAACATACAAAGTAATACAAAACCAAACGAATGACAACAAAGTTCAAGTTTTGTTTTTTAAATTCAACTGAATTTCACTGTATTTCTAGTCACATTAGAAGTGATTATAAGGATTTTGGATCATCTAATAAGAGAAGAAAAGAGCACAAAGTGAAACAAAATAACAAGAAAGCAAGAACTATTTCCAAATAGCTGTAACGCAGTACAAATACAACAGAACTGTAGAGGAGATCCACTGTCCTTGTCTCTCCTCACTGGCTTCTAATCAAATGTACTAGTTATTTTAATATGTTATTATAATATCATGCGAAGCTTTATTTAGCAGGGCTGTTGAAACTTGCAGTTGGTGTCTCTGATCATCTCATCAAGCCTGTTGAACGCCTTTCTTCTGCATTTCTTTCAGTTTATTCTGCGTAAGTGGGTTTAATTTTCCCCTAGGATTCATGCCTATCGCTACATAAGTACATATGTCAACAAATGCTTGTATATGTGTGTGCCTGCACTGTATTTTTAATTGTTTAAAAAGCACTTTATACATTTAATAAAAAGTTTTTCTTTAACTGCTGGTGAAGTGAGCTTCGTTTAGCACGACAGGTGATAATGAGACTGGAAAGCGTTGTACTTTGACTCCATTAGACATTGATCTGTTCGGTGCTGGGAGGAAGCTTCTGGGCTAAGTCTTTAGATAGATGAAGGTATCAGGATGTATCAGTGTGGATCAGCGTGGATTAGTCCCAGACAGATAATGAGGGGAGTTGGTTGATCACTGTTAACGCCGCACTCAGTCTCTTCACCGCACATCAAAACAGACACACATTCCTCACATGCTTATGAATGACAGCCACTGGAGGTGGAGAATAAACACCACGCTCTGTGTATGTTTACCTGAGTGTGTGTGTGTCATCATCTAAGCATTACCTGATGATACCTGGGGGGTGGGCGGAACTGAGGGACGGGGTCGTAAACACACCTTTCCACACCACATTTACATTCCCGACTTAGTCACCGAGGCATGTGTGATGTACGCTAACTGCCACAAACGTTTAAACTTCTACCTTCCTGAGGATCCTCAGAGGTGCCGTCCCCTACAAGAAGGCCCTCTGTCTCAAAGTAAGAATGACAAAGTTCCCTAACATGACTGGTTGAATTCATACCACATAAACAAAGTTAAACTTATTAATGCAGTGCATACCCACTTTCCACAAAAGTCCCTACTTTTCAAAAGAAGGCTCCACATGTTATTGGTTTGAACATGTGGCCTCACTTTCCACAAATATCCCCACTTGTCATCAGCGTGCCCTCCTTCCAACACTGTCCTGACATTTCAATGTTCAGACTTTTCAGAAAATGTCCTCACAAAGGTCCCCACTTAACCAAAACTGTTGCCAGTTTAAAAGAATTGTCCTCAATTTTCAAAAATGTCCCCAAGCTTTGCATATCCCCCACTTAACAAAAAACCTTCAAACCTTCCTGATAGGTATCAGCTGTTGGTTGTAATCCCCGGTTTTCAAAAAGTCCTTCAAATTTCAAAAACGTTTGCTCACTTTTGAAGTAGGTCCCTGCACATCACAGGCGGCCTCACTTTTCCCAAAAGTATCCCAAACAAACATCAGATGTCATCAAGTAACAAAGTTCTCTTCCTAAAAGATTTCCCCCACTTTCCAAATATGCCAACTTTTTCAACCTTGTTGAAAAACCATGAAACCATCCGTAGTCCTCAGTTTATGAAAACATATGTTTCTCAAATAATCACACCGCATTAAGAATATGTAACAATCTTCCACATATGGAAAAAAGTCTGTTTTTTCTTTGGTGAATTTGAAATGTTTTACTCAAATTCTCAAATTTGGAACAAATAGAAATCCTTCATTCCATATAAACTTTATATGTGGTTTCATTGGGAGGATGTTTGGACATATTGCGTTCTGGTTCAAAAGCTTCTCAGAATCAGAATCAGAAACTTTATTGTCATTGTCATGAGAACAACGAAATTAAGAATGGTCCCCGATCATTGCATCATCCCTAGCAATATCAAAATATAAATAAAACAATAAAATTCAATAAATAAAATAGATAGAATACTTAAAATACTAATAAGATATAACAGTAAAACATTCACATACATTCCCACACACATGCTTCAGACCGTGCATAGATTAACACAAGAGTGGCGTGATGGACATTTTTTTGTAGTATTCAGATGTGTTATTGCAGTTGGATAACAGCTGTGTTTGAGTCTATTAGTCCTTGCTCTGATTGCCCTGTACCGTCTGCCTGAGGGCAACAGTTCGAACAGGGAGTGGCCAGGATGTGAGGTGTCTTTTATGATGTTTTGGGCCTTTTTAAAACAGTGGGCGTTGTGTAGAACTTCCAGTGTGGGGAGAGGGCAGCCAGTGATCTTTTGGGCGGTGTTAATGATCCCTTGGAGTGCTTTCCTCTGAGCCCCTGTGCAGCTAGTGTACCAGATGCATATGCAGTAAGTTAGAACACTCTCAATGGTGGCTCTGTAGAAGGACACCAGCAGTCTCTGTGTGATGTTATTCTTCCTGAGAATTCTCAGGAAGTACAGTCTCTGTTGGGCCTTTTTCAGCAGCTCGGAGGTGTTCACACTCCAGGAAAGGTTCTCCTCTATATTGACTCCCAGGAAGCGGAAGCTTGCCACCCTTTCTACACAGTCCCCATTTATGAATAGTGGTTGGATCTCTGCCTTTTTCCTTCTGAAGTCTATTATGAGTTCTTTGGTTTTTGAAGTGTTGAGGAGGAGCACAGAGGAAGAGGTGGACACGAACACTCAGGTTGTGCTACAAACATGATGATTATCTGGCTCCCAGCAACAAATGAGCAGTTTGTCAGTCTGTTCCTGCGCCACACTCTGCTCACCTGGACGCTCTCGCTCATCTACATGCATACCAGCGACACCTGGCCCCACCCCCATTACACCCACCCCTTCCACTTCCTTAGAAACATACATACACGCTCAGTGCAGGCTTTAACTGGTTCACAGTAAGTAACAGATGTAAAGGAATATTGGGCTACGTTACTCATTCTCCACATGTCGCACCTGTGGGTGTGTAGAGGTCAAAGTTCAGCAGCGGGAATGTTAACCTAACCAGTTTTTGTTAGCTCCAGCCAATCAGGATACAGGCAGCAACCACAAACACTCCTGTCATGTGGCATGTTAGAGTTGAAATCCTCCTCCGTGCCTCAGTGTGATCTCTAGTGTTTGCATGCAGTCGTTTGTGAGTCCTGAGGCAGAACTGGACCAGTTTCAGGTCAGAACTGTGAGAGTCTGGTGAGTGTCAGCAGGACCGACCGGTGCAGCATCATTAAAGCTCTGTGAAGCACACATTAACTGCAATTCTAACTCTGGGATTCTGATTTTAAAATAAAAACAAGGACGATAAAATGGACTTTGTGTCTGAATTCTTGTCCTGTGTAGTCGGCTGCCGTGAGGTCATCTCTGGTACATTTCACTCATGCACACCATGAGAATAAGCGTCTTGTTGTCTTTGTGTGAATGAGGATGATATCTGCTGGGGAGGTCAGGCTGGGGGATGAGGAGGAGGAGGCGCTGGCTTTGCATGAACTCAGTCTCATGATGTTCGGCCTGGATTTGCTCCAACGTCTACTTCTTCTTTCAGGAAGTCCCCTGACGAAACACCAGAACACTCTGAGCTCTGAGGCTGAATGACTGACGCACAACAACACGGCTTCATTAAGCTGTCAGGGCAGAGACACAGTTCAATGATGCGACTCACCTCACACGGGTGCAAACTTCTGGGTCCCAAAAGCCATTTTCTTTAAAGAGCTTGACACAAACCAGAATCTGACATAATGCTCCATTACATGCAAATGTAAAGTTCCTGAAAAACTGAAGGATGCTATTGTTCAGCCATCATATTGACGCAAAGAATTCAGTTGCGCGTTGAACTTCTGTTCCCCAGCACAAAAAAAGCAAAAGCAAAAGAAGAATCAGCACACCACAGACGACTTTAAACCAAACAACATTTGACTGAGACACAGCTCTAATGTAACAGAATTTTAAAAGTATTAACTATTTAGGAGTCACAGCAATTTTATACGTAGTTCCTCATCATACTCAAAGGCTCAAAAGTAGAGATTTGAGCAGTTTCAAAGCAAGTTGAGGTTTTTCCCTCTGTAAGAGCCAATTAAAGGTTAATTTTATTGGTACTGATAAAATAATTAGAGGAGAAATATACATGTTTGATGTTAAGAATATAATTTCTAGTTAATTTCAAAATACTGTTTTATGTTTTAGGTATAGAATATAGAAGTGCGACATTCTAATGCGCTTTTTAGTATTTTGGGCTTCCGGCACACTGTAATTACGTAGTTGGGGAGTCGGAAAAGCTGGAAGCAACACAGTTTTTTGAGTCTTGCCATGTAAATTAAAAGTTTCAATAAACGTATTTTTTGCAAGAAAAGTACCTGGACTTGCTCGCGTTTCAAATGCATGTAGCCGGACTGACTCCTAAAGGTGGTACAGAAGAGTGAAATAGAGACGGAGTGCCGCCACTACACCCTCATTATTTCCTGAGCAAAAGCAGATAAAAAATCCACAGCTGATTCTAAGTTTTGGTAACATGCGATCCAAAGACTTGATTCAAGTAAATGAGGCCATCGTCAGACTGAAACGCCGAAATAAATCAGAGAGATAAAAACTTTAGGAGTGGCCAAATCAACGGTCTGCCTAATGCATTCCTTCTTTTTCAGCTCAGCAACACTGGAAGGCCTGGAAGATCGCAGAAGACGATGACATTTTAGAATCCTCTCTGTGGTTAAGAAAAGTTCTTCGAACCAAATCAAGAATGCTCTCTCAAGACACACTTCCACTGGTAACAAAGCACAAATCACGGGTTGCACTCGAGAACAAGATGGCAAATGAGACTCTGAGAGAGGGTGTTTTTATTGTGAGACAAAGACTCGACAAAATGAGCTCATTTCTCTGCGTCTCGTGTCTTTTCCCAGCAGGTATTGAAACAATAATTCAGACGTGGGGTTAGACTCCATAAACAGACCACCCCGCTCGACTAATTTTGTAGGTTAACTGCAGGCGTTAAATTAACGGGTACCTGTGTAGTTATAGAAGAAATGTGAGCGTGACCAACAAAAAGTCTGCATGGATTTGAAGTATTGCGTTAGGTTGGTGCCCCCAGCAGGGTGGACCCCTGGTGGGGCATAGAGCCACGAATATGAATGAGTGAATGCATGATTCATTCATGGAAAATGAACACTTTTAATGTAATAGCACAGAGCTTTAAAATTCGACTTTTCGATTGTTGCTCATTGAGAGAAATTGTGGGGCTCTGTATGAAAACTCATTTCTTCTTCTTAAAGAGAGAAAACCCCAGCGCTACACAAGTCCCAGCAAACATAAATGTACCAGGCTGGAAATACACAGAGAAATGTTAAATGTTTATCTTTCTATTCAAGCAAAGCTAAACTTAAAGACTTTCACACACTCTTACTAAAGTGAACATGAGCCACAACAATATAAGGAAGTATAAAGCAAAAGCTCTCAGCTCTAAAAACAGTTTTACAACGTTCTGCTTCAGAGTTGTGTTTTTAGTTCATGTTTTTCACTGACCTGGTCGCTCACTGGCCAACTTTCTGCTTATTTTGCAGCATTTAACTGCATTTGTGGTAAAGACCTCTCTGGTTTTCATTCTCTTCCTCTCTGCTCCTTCTTTCTGTTGTCTGAGCCTTGGCAGTAACGTGCAAACATGTCTCAAGAAAATGCGATCAAGTCATTTTTGGATCATTTTGACATCCCCCTCAACTCATTCTCAGTCAGGGTTGGATTAAAAAATGCACAAGTTGTTTTCATTTTCTTTTGTTTATTTGCATCTCTTCTTTTATTGTGCAACTTTTTCAGACACACTTTGCAGGTCAGTTTGGAAATTTACATTTGTTGTGTGTTATCACTAGAAAAAGAAGATCAAATCAGATTGTCCACAGTCGAGGAAATGAATTTAAACTATTCCTGGCTGCTTTCTAGCCCTCAGGAGTTTCTGTGTAACTGCTGGCCCCCAGTCGGGCCCCGGGGGCCTCTGGTTTGAGAGGCCGTTCCTCGTGTTGGCCTGTGACAGCCTGTTATTTCCAGCACTGACAGAGCTAAAACCGACCACCCCCCCGCCGCCTGGTAATCTCCTAGAATTCCAATAATTTGTGCCGTTGCGGCCTGTCATCAGTCGCCAGCGTCGCGCCGCAGACTGGTCGGTCCGGCTCGGCGCGGACATGGATGCTGAGCATATTGTTCTTTGTATTTACTCAGAACTGCAGCTCTCATAGTCTCTGTGTGGCCAAACTGCGGCTGCCTCCAGTAAAGAGGCAGAAAGGGGCTAAAAATAGTTTTTCTGTAAAAATAGTGGAGCCGGTTTCTGTTCGGAGGCTCCACCGAAACCCGAGGTGCTGTTTGAGTTGGAGCAGAGTGTGGGATCGCTGCGTCTCGCTCTCTCTCTCGCTCTGGACGTCTTCCTCACACACCCACATCTGTGCGTGTGTGTTTGTGTGTGTGCGTATTGTCTTTCTATGTTTTTGTGGAATCATTTTCCCTGAAACCATCACTGTGCACACATTTTGGCCAGGCCTCAGAGCTTCAAATCATCGTGTCACATTATGTCAACCAAGGTTCTCACAACCTCAGAAAGAGCAGTGTGCACGAGTCTACATGTAGAAGCATCTGTGTGTGTGTGTGTGTGTGTGTGTGTGTGTGGTGATAGTTGAGTGCAACATGCGGATTCATTCACAGAGGTGCATCTAAATGTGTTTTTATACGTCACTTTCCTTTTTTAAACAGACATGAAATATGAAAGTTTCGAATATGAACCTTTATAAACAGCTAATCATTCAGAAAGACTCACTACATTCAGCAGAATCCTGAAACAGCTGCTCAGTGCAGATTTTTTAATGGTGATGTTGTTGATGATTAACCGTGAAGCATTTTTGTGTCATAAAATACAAAAACCCCCAAAACATGAAAAGAGGATATTGGTTTTTTATTTGTGGGAATCGAGCATCATTAAGAAGGAAAAACGATTCAGCCATAAAGAAATGTCTGTCAGCACTGAGTCTGCTGCTGTTGTTGCCACACTTTAAAAGTCCACTTGGGCCTGAGCGAGTGTCGTCAGCAGGTGGGCACGAGGGTCCGTGCAAACATCCAGAAAGGCCAGAAGGAAGCTGAAAGACAGAAAAAGTGCAGCGGCCCGTCACGTTTGTTTGTTTTTCCATCAGACTTTGTACGTGCTCTCAGGATAGACATAACAACACTCTTTGTTTCTTGAAACGACTAAAATGAGCCCGTCTGTCTCAGACGTATGTGAGCGTTTCTGCAAGTTTATTTGTAAGCAACGCCTTCTCAGCCCATGTAATCTAATGCTGCCTTGTCAGATGCATATCTTCATTATGTGCACACATGCATGAGCTGCAGTCATATCAGCTACTCGCAGATAACAGTAGCATTTTGCAGAAAGGTAAAATCCGCATTGGGAAGTCAGAAAGGTGGCACAGAAGTCATTTGCAGGTTTATCAGTGAGGACATCTTGGTTCGCACCCCACTGGGGACCTGGTGTTTGTTTAGGTTTCCTTCTACCCCTGCTGATAGGTTCAGGAGCCAAAAACTGCTTGGGTATGTTTAGGAAAAGATCAAAGCATTGGTTAAAACACAATATTAATCACCAGGAGACACCAAAAGATGGCAACCCAGGGGTTTTGATATAAAGGCACCAGCTGGACCCCTGCGGTGAGAAGAGTCTCGTCTGAGTTTCCTTTGCAGAGTGTGACTTCTCACATCACATTTTCTTACGATGTCATTGAGCAGTCAGGCAGGTCTATCCCTGTGGAAACTCTAGAACAGCTTTAATATTACAACAGTAGCATCTGCAGAACAAATACAACACGTGTAAATCAGCCTGTTTTTTTTCTCAGAGCATCAAACGTGCAGGATTTCCTTTGGCATGTTTCATGGTCAGAGGTCAGAGGTCAGCTCGTCACATATGGAGGCTTCTTGCATTTAAAAGCACCGAGCAAGCATAATTTTGTGTCCACAGTTAATTTTGTGAAGGAGTGTAATTTTATCCTAAACTATAATGTTTTCCTAGACCTAACCAGTGAGTGAAAGAAAAAGCACACAAAGCTTCCAACCAGGGCAAGAACTGTAGTCTCATGGCTGACTAAATGGGAAGAGGACCGTTATCTCCTGGCATCATCGAAACAGTGATGCCAAAGGACAACTTATGCAACATCTGACAAAACAGCATTATTTAGCTCATCTGCCCAGTTTGAGAAACAGCAGCAGGACCAGAGGCAGAGTCGGAGTTAAACAGTCAGGCCACAGTTGGTACAGTTTCTGTAATCTGATTTGCAGAAACTGTAATGTTAAACTTTCTGAGCTGAGGGAACTGTAGCTGACCTGCAGCGAGCCACAGTCTTTGAGAGATTTAGAGCCAATTTAAGCCAATGGGAAGAGAATGAAACGGGGGTAATGTGAGCTCGAGAGTGGGATCGAAGTCTGGCTGTAGCATTTACTATCGCTTGGAAGCGTGAAAAAGATGATTTATCTAAACAGATAAATAGGGCATTGCAGTAATCGAGGTGCAGTGACAGAAATGCATCAACAGTTTTCTCTGGTTCAGCTGAGGAGACTCGGGTTCACAATTTAGAAACGTTCCTTAAAATAAAGAAAGAGGAATGTGAGATATTCTTTGCATGTAAATCAAAGCCCAGAGAGGAACCAAATATTACGCTGAGATCACGAACACCGGACTTCACAGATGAGCAAAAGGAAGCAATCACTTGACTGATTCTTGAATATATTTCAGGAGGAGCTACAATCATGGCCTGAGTCACGCTGGCATTTAATGCTCGTCAGCTGGCCTGGACAGCCTGCTCAGCTATCCATTCGTTTCTGCTTATCCTTTTCAGAGTCGCAGGGGGCGCTGGAGCCTATCCCAACCCAAGAGGCAGGGTACACCCTGGACTGTCGCAGGGCTAACACATAGACAAAGATTCACACCTTTGGGCAATTTAGAGTTTCCAATCAACCTGTCCCCACTAAGTGCATGTCTTTGGACTGTGGGAGGAACGCAGGACCACAGCGCTGCCGTGCTCAGCTAGGGAGGCTTAACCCTCTCAGCCTCAAATTAAGTTTTAGTTGCTAATGCACAACCAAGTCCTGCAGTGGTACTTCTGAGTAAAAAAAACTCATAAAATATGTATGTGGGGTAATCAGGTTGTTAGTTTTTAACTGTTGCAAATCAGCAACGCCTGCCTGGAGAGGGTTAAAAGGCATCAAGCGCTGAACGTCATTGGCATAGAAGAGATAGGAAGTGCCAGAAAAAGATTAAATGATGCAACTAAAGAAAGAAGGTGAAAGGAGAATAATAGCTGGCCAAGGGCTGTGATGGAGGCGAACACTCAGGCAGACAAAGTCCTTCCAGACAAATAGGAGGAAAGACAGTATAGCGCTGAGGTAGAGATACCGAGGAGACCTTCAGCCTGTAATGTAAAATATTATTATTATGGTGTCATTGGAAAAATATTCCAGACGTTAAAAAAAGCAGCTTTAGTGGAGTCTGAAACCCAGATTGAAAAGATTCAGAACTTTTTTATTAATTTGCTAAGAAATCGCAATTTTAAAATAGGCCAAAACTTACTGGCAGAGCTGAAGTCAAGATTTGGTTTTTGTAAGTAATTTAATTAGCTCAAAAAAACACCCAGGCAGGTTTTTGTTCCCCCCTCTGGTTTCTAAGCAGAATCATTGACGTTTATCTGCTTCCTGCTTTGGTTTGACTGCACTGACAGTCATTTTTGGCTGTAATCAGACTCTAAATGATGACATTATGGACAGTAGCTGGTGGAGCCAGAGGCAGGTTAGTGGAGGAGAAACTGCTTGAGTGTGTAAACTCTGAGGTTTTCTGAAACAACAGGCTTCGGTCTGCTGGGAGCCCAGAGTTTGACCACAGGGAGGTTTTAATGATACTGTCCAGGAGCCCAGGACGGAAGGAGGGAGACATGGGGGAGCGTAGCATGAAATCTCTGAGAAAACTTTAGCTTGTATTTTAATTTGGGAAAAGGGAGTGGGAATCAGACCCTGAGACGACAACGTACAGCTTTTCTTTGGTTTTCGTACTTACACTTTACTAAATTTTACTGCTTTCACTTTCCTGCCAGTAAGAAAACCAGAAGTGTTACAAGTCATGATCATTAGATAAAGTAAAAACTGCCTTTTTCTTATAATTTTGGCTTCCGTCTCACAGCTTCCCAAGTTTTGAGACACGGTGCTTAATCAAGATGAAACAAAAGAAGAAGAAGTCACAGCAGTGGTAGAGATGAGTGAACATAATCAGCTGCAAAGTGTTGGAATGCATCAACAGAGCCAAAGCACGCCAAAAGGAAATGCACACACAGGCCGCCAAGATGAGAGAATGAAGATTTGAACTTCCAGGATCACTTGGCTCAGGTGCGACCGTGTTTTCCTTTTTATTTTATAATCTTGTCTTTTCACCTAATCATTTTTCTCTGACTGCTTTAGTTTATCATCCATCATCTTAGTTTTTCTTAGTTGTGTCATGGTGGCAGCTGGTTGAGACGTGATTGTCCCTTTAGCCCAGGAGGATCCCCAGCCATGCCCAGACTGGCTAGCTATACAAGCTCTCCAAAACCTGCAGAGGGAGGTGTACTAGAGGTTCCCGATTGGATCCCCAAACCACATCAGTTGGCCTGTTTTGAAGGAGGAGTGACTCTACTCCAAAGTGCTGCAGGATGTCTGAGCTCCTCAACTTTCCTCCAAGCCAAGTCACCCTAAAGCCACTTGTATCTAAAGCCTCATTCTTTTCTTTACTTCCCAGATTTCATGACCGCAGGTCAGCCGGTGAACCAAAAGCTCTGCCTTCACACTCACTTCCCTCTACCTTTAAATGAACCCTTTTTAAGGTATTTGAGGCTTTTTTACTCCGCAGTGTGACCTCTTATTTCATCATTTTTTGCTTATGATAATGGAGCATCAATCAGTCAGTGCACCATTAAACGTAAGACTCATGTAGGTAAGACTGTATAGCTATCTCACCCTTGCTGTTACAAACACACATGTATGCAGGGACAAAGCCAAAGAATCTGAAAAACTCTTGGAAAATGTTTGCAGAAGAGGAAATAAGCACAATGACTTTCATAAGCTGATGGATGCTGCAGAAACCTGATTATCTGCATCTTCCATCCAGCCTGATCCGACTGAAATTCTTCCAGGTACAACAAAGACAATTTTATGACATCTGAAAATGGTTTGAGCATTTCAGAAACATTTGTTCTGAAAATGATACCGCAACATTGTTTCAAGAAGTGGATTCATCTAGTGCGTTTGAAAAGGAGCCCATGCTTTTAAAGATGAAAAGAAATGAGGCTGAATACAGATGTGTGAAACAGCTAAATTTAGCAGCTCAACCTTTACGTGGCTATTATGTATGTAAGCCAGGTGGATGCAAAGGGTTTCATCCTCCCTTCTCGACTCTCAGCGAAGAAGCCAGACTCTTTAGGTGTTTAGTTTGTGTTTCGGTCCTCGGTGGGACTTTCTGGGAATTTTGCCATCAAACACACATTGAGCATTCCTCCCAATTTATAAGCGCAGATATGAGCTCTCTGGGGTCATTTTCACTCATGGTTTAGTCTTACATAACAGAGGAGCTGTAGATTAAATCACTCTGACTCTGGTATTTATCAGGAGAGAAACTCTGCGGGTCAACCAGTGAGGAGTTACCTCCTTCATCCTTCCTCCTCTTCCTTGGAAGTGAGACCTGCAGGGATGAATAACACCAGAAAATTCCTCTCAGATTCTTCTCTACTGTCCATCCCAGCTGAGTCAGCTGAGACAAACATCAACAGCGTGACTGCCTCTCCCTTCAGTTTCCAGGGCAACAACGATCAACAGACGCACACAGAGCTTTCTCATTTGCTACATTTTTTTCTTTTTGCAAAGAAATCAATTAAGCCAAAACTCCAAGAAGATACCGATCTTTAAAGGTTGCTTCTGTTTATTATCTTTGTTTTCACTAAGCTGAACAACTTTAACATTTTTTTCACGTGTTTGCAAAAAGAGTTCTACATTTCAAAACTGTTCTGCTTTTGTAACTGTGTTAGTTAACTGTGTATAATGAGAATCACTTTTCTTCACTTTGCATAAATGTCATCAGTTTTGGAGAACACTGCAAACACGTCCCCCTTTTTAAAATTGCTGGCACCTTCCAAAATTCTCCCACTGTCCAAAAAGTGCCTCCAATTTAAAAAACAGAAAGAAATCCCGCATGTTGCAAAATTCTATCCTCACTTTGCGATAAGGCTCTCAGTTTTTAAACAGCTTTTAAAAGGCTTTTAGAAAAACGCCCTCAATTTGCAATCACATTTTTTCACTTTTAAAACATAACTCTGCAAATGTTTTTCCAGAAACTCTTGTAATATAACCCTGAGGGTGAAAGTAAGTTAATGTAGCGTCCCATGAAGTAATGGGAACTTGAGCGTGTGTCTGTGTGAAGAGGACAGTGCTGCTGCCTGTAGCTGCGCTAAAAGCCAGTGACAAAACACAAAGCTACTCTAACTGCCTTAAACACAACACACACACACACACTCTTTAGTTAAAAGGTGTTTAAAGATGATGATGGATGAACACTTGAGCCTGACAGAGTGCTTGATGGCAAACTGCAGTGGGAGAAAGAGAAGGGGGACAGGGAAAGTGAAGGAGGGGCTGCTGAAGACGAGCAGGGAGAAGGAGTTTCCACCTCGGGCACTAAACTCTCTGTGAACCAGAAACTGTGATGGAGAGCTAAGAGACTGAAGTCACACACACACACACACACACACACACACACACACACACACACACACACACACACACACACACACACACACACACACACACACACACACAGTCAACAGTGTTTTGTGCTTGCACTGAAGAATTTCCACCCTAAGAGGGACCCGTCAGAGACGTTAGGCTCACTGACCTGATGTATCATTCACATTATCAAATTATGACATTTAGGAGATGGTAAATGGGTTGAAGACCAGTAAGTCTGAGCCTCATTCCCCACCTTATTTGCTTGGTTGGCGTTGCTCTTTGATGTTATGCACAAGAAACATCATATGAAACTCAGCAAAAACAAGTCTCAAGCCAGGACAGGTTCGCTGCTAGTCAAGTCCCAGTTCAAATCAGTTTCAGATACACAAGCAAAATGAAATGTTGAGGGCCAAAGTCAAGCCAAGACATTTAGACCTGCAAGCCTTGACAAATGAATACATTCTCAAGTCAAGGCCCATCTTCAGTGATGTCACAGGTCAAATCGACCCAAGCCAAGTCAGGACAGGCGACGGGTCCAGAGAAAAATGTGTAACCAGATTTCTTTTGTGCTTCAGTGTAGCTTTGACATGTACAAACACAGCAAATGCTTTGCATGTTATGCTCCATTGTAGAAGCACAACCAGACACAGTTTAATGTAAATAAAGTCTTTAACGTTGCACTTTTTTAATCGGTGATGGCGTTTGTGTTCACGACGACTCTTATTTGTCTTCTCGTGTGTATAAAATACGAGTGCAAAACAAGTGTCTGCATACATGTGCCGTGTGTGTGTGTGTGTTTAAGGGTAAATACTCTGTGGTGTGTTTCTTTGTAACAAACTTATCAGACTGACAATCAACAAGCCTAGGAATGTACAATTGTGTGTGTGCAGGTATCAGCGAGTGCAGATGCTGTATGATATCAGACTGTTTTTGTAAGGTGGGAGTGAGAGGCCGCTCGATGAAAAGATACCACAGAGCCAGAAAGAAAGACTGCAAAGTATGAGAGAATAACAAGGTATTAGCATAAAGGATAAAAGGTTAAGAAAATCATATAATGGACATATTTATAAGCTGTTTTCATTGTGGTTCACCCAGAAGTTTTACTTTGAAAAAATCCTAACCTTTCAAAAATCCCCCCGCTTTGGAAACGTGGCCGCTTCGCGAAAATATCCTCCACTTTCCAAAAATCCAGAAAGCTCCCCACTTTGCGATAAAATTTCCCACGTTAAACAAAAAGTCCCCCCTTTGAAAAAAAGCTCACCCTTTTCCCTTTAAGTCCTCGCAGAGATCGAAGAAGCAGCGTAGCGTTGACTGTGAGTGCTGCCACATTTTCTCCAGCTGTAAACATCTGTTTTCACATGTATGCACATTGTGCATGAAAACAAACAGAGACTGTGAATTTATTTGACAAATACCAGGAAACTGTGACCTGTTACGGCGCAGCCACAGAGAATCCTGGCCTCTGATTGGCTCATGTGGGCTGTCAAGACAGCGTCTCAGTCATTGCTTGACCCGCAACACGCTTCAGACTCTAAACGTACGAACGCGTCAGTGAAACGAGTCTCCGCTCTGTGACCTTTGTGTGCTGCAGCTCAGCAGGTCACCTGCGATCCGGACCTCAGAAGTGACATTAATAGAAAGAGTTGCTCACCACTGAGTTTTCGCTGACTTGCAAATGTCCGTCCGCATCCCATAATTCCGTGCGAGTCGATCCCTGAAAACCAGAAGTGAAAGTAGGCAGATGTTTCCACGTTCCACAGTCAGCAGTTTTACATGAGAATCACACACAGATGCTCAACGGTCATTCCGACGCACATCCAGCTGTGCGCTCGGTGGAGCTGCATGAATGTGTGTCAGTGAGTTTTGGCGTTCTGGCGCTGCTGTGGTGGCGCCTCAGCTTTCTGTCGCGCTCCAGAGCTGTGGCAACATTTCCAAATACAGCAGATACAAACTCACGTACAAACTATTCAACAAAAAAATCAAACACATCTAATCAGGATCTTGGTGATGTCAGTTTCTCTCTTTGCTTGCGTCTTCTACTTTTGAAGTATTTTGTATCGTTTCTGCCTGTTTTCCTTCTTGTGTGTTCATGCACATGTGTGTGCTTTGAGGCTACAGGCCTCTCCAGGTGTTTTAAAACATGCACAACAGCCCTGAAGGAGCACAATGCACTTGTCGCAATTAGTTGGAACTTCTCTGAATTGATTTATCACACCTCCAGCTCCCCGCTAAATTGTGAGCCCTTCATTTAAGCTCCTGTGTGAACAGAGCAGATTATTGTCTGCAGAACTGAACAAAGTGAGCAGAAGAAATCTAATGTACAAGTAGGCGGAAGATTGGCTCCCCTGCATTATGTCCAGTACTGTGTGTCAAGGAGCCAGTGTCACCTGTCATCTGTAGTTTGCACATATTATATATTTGAAAGGACTGGCATACATTCACTTTAAAATGCAGGTAAAATGTGTTTTTCAGCAACAAAAAAAGAAGAAAATCGGTGCTTTAAATAAAGGACTGCAGCAGCAGTTTTAGCAGTGACTGACTCATCATTTTTTTTCTGGGAAAACATAAAAATATTGCAGTAACAGAAAACAGTGTGTGTAGGAACGGGCAGCCAGTGTGTCTGCAGCTTGTTGCTGGCTGTGTTTACAGTGAATGGCTGCAGTCTATTTAAAGCGGCTCGGTGTATTTATGTCAGTTGTATACAGCGTGGAGGAGCCGGCGGGGCTCGCTCTGCCGCTGCGGTTCACTTTGGGTCATTTTGGGCTCCAGGGGTTTGTAGAGAGGGAGAAAAAAACCAGGTTGGGTTGTTGTCAGTGTTGAGCTGAGCTGACGTCTGGGCCCGACGAGGCCACAGCAGCTTCCACCAACACAGTATCTGCATTTCAGGTACTTTTTTAAATTTCCTACTTTCACTGAACCTATACCAAACTTTAGTAAAATGAATGTTTAACTGTGTTTTTATAGTGCAAAAAAGTAAACGCACGTTTGAAAGTTGCTCTCTACGTACGTGTGTGTGTATCCAAAATCACATTTTAAGATTTCTGTGAATAAAACATGTTTGAAGTTGAGGGAGACAATGAAAAGTTTCCATCAAATCACTGCTTTGAGCTGCAGACCACGTTTGTTTGCTTCTCCAGCGTGTGTGAGTCAAATCTGGATCCATTTCATTCATGACACAGACCATCGTTTAAAGCAGGCGGCGGAGGTGACAGCCCGTGACATCACTGATGAACTCACAGAACTCTGACATCTGTACAAACATCTGAAAAGATCAGTCAAATTATAAAATCATTACATCTGATCCAATCATTCTGCGGGCGTCCATAAATCAAGCACAAGCAGGAATATCTTTAAAATAAAATCACAGCTCCATGACTTTACAAAATCTCCACTGATTGGACGATAACTGCATTTTAATTCTCTGGATTTTCTCCAATCAGAGACCAGAAATCTTGGCATGGCATTTCCAAACAATTATGCGTTCGTAAATTGATCTGAAATGTCTCCGTTTGGTTTTCATTTCTGAGCTGCGTTATGAACAAATGCAGGCCAGCATGCATCTGGACACAAGACACAACTGGATAGCCCAACAAACAATCACAGCAGTGAAACGTGATGTAGGGCTGCGCAGCGGAAAAGCGTAAACACATATCAGTCATTGCATTCTGAAACCCGAAATGTTCACCGTGAGAGCAGAGCAGTAAATTGCTACCTGACAGGATAAATTCAGGGTAAGATCAGACAATCGGCCCTTCTTTCTTTCCAGTTGGACGCTTTCTGAGCTGAAACCTGAGTTTAGCTTCGCAGGAACTCTTTCATTAATCAGCGAGGTCTGTGCACAATCAGCGTGTTTTACTCTGCCAGAGAAGCTGCATCGGTTTGGGTCGTTTGGGACAGACGGGATCGAAACGGCAGAGTGCGAGCGAGAAAACCTTCCTGCTGTTTTCGTTTTATTTTGATGCTTGTTTGTCATACATATTAATGTGCACACACTGCACGCTGTGGGGCTGCAGGCCGGACAGCCTGACCGCAGCCAATCACCTGCTTCCTTTCTTGACTTCCTCCTGCAGGCGCTCAGAGCTGCGTGCAGCTTACATAAGGAAATAAAAGAACCATTGAGCTGTGTTTATTCCACACATCCTTCGTACACTCTTTATATAACAGTCAGCTCAAAGGGCTGAGACGCAGACGGAGCCTGAGCGGGGTAAAGTCCACCCTGAGCCAGTAAGCAGGATTTATCTGAGCAGACTTTAAACTGCTCGAGTTACTGATCAACCTGCAGCCCGAGGCCCGAGAACGCCGCACGGCTGCTGCAGCACACGGCCGGGGTGACCTCTGACCTTAAACAAGGCAACAAACCACCACCTGCCAAGCACAGCTCGCAGTCTCTTGATACAATGTAACCTGTATCAGATGCATATAAAGCGTTTGTTGCATTTCCTGTAGAAACACTGATGCAAACTAAACCAGACTGACACGTTTGAGCTTGTTTTCAATAAATATCTGCACAACTTTTCAAACAGAGTTCAAGAAAAAGCTCAAAAAAACATCTCCGGCCGATTAAGTGAATGAAAAGAGCACCTCAAACAGGCCGAGTTCACCGCTGTGTAAGAGTGCACAGGCAAATGTTCCAACTAAGCATTCATCTATTCTGCGTAAAGTCATTAAAGAGAATCTGGGGAAATCGCGGTGGTATCTCCCTCAGGCAGGATTCTGTAACAGAAATCATTGCACAGAATCCTTCTGAAACCAGTGTATTCACTCCAACTACAAATGCGGATTAAACTTCACAAAGCAGAGAAAAAACTGATATAAAGAAGAAGCGGGCATGCTGCTCTGAACCAGAGCTGAAAAACTGTCCTGTGGTCTGACCAGTAATCCTGACCCATTCGTCTGGGCGCTAAACTGGCCTGCAGACTGCACCTGTCACCTCCTGAAAGCACACACACAAATAAATAAACTCCTGAACTGTTGAGCAGCTGGAATCTTGTAATGAACAAGAAGGGAAAAACATCTGGCTTTCAAAACGCTGTCGAATAGTCTCCTCGCTGCCGAGCACTTCCAGACCGGACGCAGCGCATCGCTGTTCCGACTGTTCTCAAACATGTTCCTGGCTTCAAATTTGATACGCTGTCTTTGTCGCTGACACTCGGTGAATCCTGATTAGAAATTTATCTGTAACGGTGATCAGTGAGATGCTTGGCTACAAGTTGAACAGCGACAAGGGGCAGTACCCTCCATGGAGAAGGAGGCTAGAGGGCAAGATCAAAGTAGCACGGAGGGAGGTTAGCCAACTAACGGAGTTGCAGAAAGGTGCGACAAATAAGGTGCCTAAGAAATACAGCAAGCTGTCCATACCTGAGGCCTTGGAAACTGCCAAGCAAAGACTCACAGCCTTGGCCAGCCGCTTGAGGAGGTACACCAGAGAGATAGAAGGCAGGAGAATAAACCAGCTGTTCTCCACAGAACCAGCAAAGGTGTACTCTCAGTGGCAAGGGAACAATAAGAGAACAGCACCACCAAGGCTGGAGACGGAGCAATACTGGAAGAGCATATGGGAGAAGGATGCAACCCATAACGGCAATGCTCAGTGGCTAGAGGATCTGAGGGCTGACCACAGCAACCTCCCTGAACAGGGTCCAGTAACCATCACAGTGGCAGATATCCAAGAAAGGGTCTCCAGTATGAAGAGTTGGACAGCACCAGGGCCCGACATGGTTCACGCCTACTGGCTGAAGAAGCTGACTGCACTCCACGAGCGTCTGGCAGCACAAATGAACCAGCTGCTAGTTAACGAGAGACACCCGGAATGGCTAACTGAAGGCCGGACGGTCCTGATCCCCAAGGACCCCAAGAAGGGACCGGTCCCCTCCAACTACCGACCAATAACCTGCCTCAGTACTACATGGAAGCTCCTGTCAGGCATCATATAGGCTAAGATGAACAGGCACATGGGTCAATACATGAGCGGGACACAGAAAGGAATTGGCAAGAATACCAGAGGCGCAAAACACCAGCTACTGGTAGACAGAACAATCAGCCGAGACTGCAAGACCAGACTGACCAACCTGTGCACTGCCTGGATTGATTACAAGAAGGCCTATGACTCAATGCCCCACAGCTGGATACTGGAATGCCTAGAATTGTACAAGATCAATGGGACCCTAAGAGCCTTCATCAGGAACTCAATGGGGATGTGGCGTACAACACTAGAGGCCAACTCCAAGCCCATAGCACAAGTCACCATCAAGTGCGGGATCTACCAAGGAGATGCTCTGTCCCCACTGCTGTTCTGCATAGGCCTGAACCCCCTCAGTGAGATCATTAACAAGACTGGCTACGGATACCGACTACAGAACGGAGCAGTTGTCAGCCACCTCCTGTACATGGATGACATCAAGCTGTATGCCAAGAGTGAACGAGACATCGATTCACTGATCCACACTACCAGGCTATACAGCAATGACATTGGAATGTCGTTCGGACTGGAGAAGTGTAGTCGGATGGTAACAAAGAGAGGGAAGGTAGTCAGAACTGAGGGGATTGAACTACCAGAAGGCAACATTGCAGACATAGAGGACAGTTACAAGTACCTGGGGATCCCGCAGGCGAATGGGAACCATGAAGAGGCCGCTAGAAAGGCTGCAACCACCAAGTACCTGCAGAGGGTCAGGCAAGTCCTGAGGAGTCAGCTGAATGGTAAGAACAAGATCCGGGCCATCAACACCTACGCCCTGCCCGTGATCAGGTACCCTGCTGGGGTAATAGGCTGGCCAAAGGAGGAGATAGAAGCCACTGACATAAAGACAAGAAAGCTCCTTACCATGCATGGAGGGTTTCACCCCAAATCCAGCACCCTGAGGCTGTACGCTAAGCGGAAGGAAGGGGGCCGGGGACTGGTGAGTGTCAGCACCACAGTCCAGGATGAGACAACAAACATCCAAGAATACATTAGGAAGATGGCCCCAACTGACCGAGTGCTCAGTGAATACCTCAGGCAGCAGAAACCCAAGAAAGAGGAGGGAGACGAGGAACCATCATGGAAGGACAGGCCCCTGCACGGTATGTACCACCGGCAGATAGAGGAGGTGGCTGATATCCAGAAATCCTACCAGTGGCTGGACAAAGCTGGACTGAAAGACAGCACAGAGGCACTAATCATGGCAGCACAAGAACAAGCTCTGAGTACAAGATCCATAGAGGCTGGGGTCTATCACACCAGGCAAGACCCCAGGTGCAGGCTGTGTAAAGATGCCCCAGAGACAATCCAGCACATAACAGCAGGGTGCAAGATGCTAGCAGGCAAGGCATACATGGAACGCCATAACCAAGTGGCCGGCATAGTGTACAGGAACATCTGTGCCGAGTATAACCTGGAAGTCCCGAGGTCAAAATGGGAGATGCCCCCAAGGGTGGTGGAGAATGACCGAGCTAAGATCCTGTGGGACTTCCAGATACAGACGGACAAAATGGTGGTGGCTAACCAACCGGACATAGTGGTGGTAGACAAACAGAAGAAGACGGCCGTAGTGATCGATGTAGCGGTTCCGAATGACAGCAATATCAGGAAGAAGGAACACGAGAAGCTGGAGAAATACCAAGGGCTCAGAGAAGAGCTCGAGAGGATGTGGAGGGTGAAGGTAACGGTGGTCCCCGTGGTAATCGGAGCACTAGGTGCGGTGACTCCCAAGCTAGGCGAGTGGCTCCAGCAGATCCCAGGAACAACATCGGAGATCTCTGTCCAGAAGAGCGCAGTCCTGGGAACAGCTAAGATACTGCGCAGGACCCTCAAGCTCCCAGGCCTCTGGTAGAGGACCCGAGCTTGAAGGATAAACCGCCCGCAGGGGCGTGCTGGGTGTTTTTTATATATATATATATATATACACAGTCTCTATGTAATCAATGTTTCCTTTCATTTAGAAAGGAGGTTCAAAATAACTGCCACAGAGGAAATGGAGAAATGACAGCCGAGTACCAACACCTGCTTCTTGGAGGATCTTGTTGCCCCTGTTGCATCATTTTCATTTATGTAATCACACAGAAAAGTTTGGTTTCATCCCAAAATAAAACTATAAACTTTTGACAAATAAACTCAAAATTATACTCACGTGTTCTTCAGATATTTGATGTGATGCGTACATTTGTAAACTCCATGAATGTGATTGGATATATTATTTCACAGGTTAGCACTTTATCTGAAGCAAGTGTGGTGAAGTAATTTTCTCAGTCATTTCATTTTTTACATGTTAAATTTTGGGAACCTTTTCATTTGATGATTTATTTTAAGATAAATTATGGGGGTGGCTGTAGCTCAGGTGGCAGAGCAGGTCAGCCACTAATCAGAAGGTCGGTGGTTCGATCTGCCAAATATCCTTGGGCAAGATACTAACCCCATGTTTGCCACCTACTGCTGGTGGTCAGAGGGCCCGGTGGCGCCAGTGACCGGCAACCTCGCCACTGTCAGTGCGCCCCAGGGCAGCTGTGGCTACAATGTAGCTGCCATCACCAGTGTGTGAATGACTGAATGTAGTATAAAGCGCTATACAAATGCAAGCCATTTTACATTTATTTATCATTTAGATACGTTCACGTTTTCAGGTTCGTTTACTTTTTGTGACAATGATAATTATGTCAAATATCTAGCACTGTCAGCATTAATCTCGCTAAATTGACGTTAACGCCATAACCTCATTAACGTGGCAAATGCTGACAGCGCTACAAATATCATTGTTTCTCTGTTTTTTGGCATATTTTACTTAAGAAAACACCAGCAATAAGAAAAACGCCGCAAAAGCACACAAAACACAATGGAAATAGGAAAAAACAGAGGGGAAGTGTTTCTGGGGAGACAATAACCCGACGGACCAAAACATGCTAGGTGTGTTTTATTATAATTCATATAATGCTGATGACAGATTTTTAGGCTAATAGTCAGGCTAACACACTTACCTCTCATCTTTTCTTTCCTCACAAAACCGATAGATCCTCCACTTCTTAGCATGTTTTGGTTCTTGCAACTGGTCCGTCGGGTTATTGTCTCCCCAGAAACACTTCCCTTGTGCTTTTGGAAATCAATTTTTTCCTATTTCTGTTTTCTTTTTTCCAATTTCCATTGTGTTTTGTGTGGTTTTGCAGCGTTTTTCTTATTGCTAGTGTTTTCTTAAGTTGCAGTCCGTTTGGCCTCTCGGGGCCACCGTAATATTTGTATTTTTTATCATGTGTTTGTTATTTTTTCAGTGAACTATTATGAGGTTAGCCCTGCGACAGACAGGGTGTACCCTGCTTCTTGCCCTAAGACAGCTGGGGTAGGCTCCAGCCCCCCTCAGACCCTGAATAGGATAAGCAGAAGAGGATGGATGGATGGACTATGAGGTATTTTAAAAATAGCACATTACTAAATAGTTTTTATCACTGCGTAGGCAGAATTTTGCAGGTTTAGCTTGTTCTTCAAGCTTTTTTCACATCAGGTTAAAATCCACGGATGTAGGAAGGTACTGAACCTTGAGTTGAGATGACCGAATGAAAAAAAGTTGAATTATTTTCATGCCCACAGTCTCCGCTTTAATAAGAACCGAACACAGAGCTTCAGAGCTGATGTCGGTGCTGTGAGCACACCAGTTCTGTCAGATTCCTGTCTTTACTGAGCGGCTGTTCAATTATCCAGGAATCAGTTGCTTAGTAAATTCTTGATAACATCTATGAAATGAAAATATTCAAACCCAGTCATGGCCAGTTACTTAAAAAGAAAAAGAACGTTCCGTGAATCCAAAGCACTCCAGGAGAAATCAGAATTTTCAGAGTTAAAAGTAGAGGCTGGAACGGGAGCTACGGGCGTCCACAATAGAGATCAGATTGCACTCTAAAGCAACCGAAATGATCCCCTGGACTGTTTGCACGCACACAAAAGCCGGGACAGATCCAGGATCTGCAGAGGAGAGCCGCGACCACATGGAGGCACAGCTACAATCAGGGACCACAGCTGGTTTACTGATCCTCAAATCCAGCCTGAAACAAAACCAAATCAAACCCACATCTTAACCTAACACCATTTTTTCCCTCTTTTTAATTACTCAACAGGTCATCAGTGAGTGAACAAGCAGGCTAATTATAGTTAGCTTGTGGGTCACTGTGTCCATTATGGTGTCAAAGATGTGGAACTTTAAAAAAGCAGCCTAAATAACTCTTTAAAAGTGCAAGTGGAACAAAAACAACTTCATTGTTGTCTTGTGTGTGCTAGTTTGGGTCCACGTGTGTGTTGAGGTAATTGTGTCCTTATGTAAGAAAGATATCAGCTACGTAACCCAGACAGACAGAGAGTGAAAACCACCATCACATCCGACCTTCAGTTACACAGCGACTCTTCCTCCTCGCCTTGTCTCGGTTCCTGCCTGGAGCTGTGGTTTCCTGCTCTGCGTCTGCAGCCACTGATAATATCTCCCTCTCTGCTGGACTTCCTCCATCTCACACACAGGGCGTGATAAAGACACCGTAAGGTGCACTCGAACATACCACATAAACCTGAGGTCGGAAATATAAAATGAGCAGCGAACAATTTGTTGACAAAATGTCATTTTTTACAAGAACAAATGTGAAGTTTAGCTGTGAATAGGCAGGCGAACCGTTTAGTGTTCAAGTTCAGCAGGTAATGGTGCCGTGTGGCTTTTTAGCAGCCTTCAAGTAAAAGGGAAATAAACACTGTAATTACCTATCACATAAAATACTCTGTGAAACGATTTTTCTTATCTTTTCTTTTTGTTGTGCCTGATTTGACAGGAGAGCATCACTCACAAGTGCTGTTCATGATATGATGACATTTATGTAGTTGGTTGCTTCTTTGTATGAAGTGTGATTAAATCATGGTATAAATATATCAGAATGCAGCACTGATAAGATAGAAGACAAAGATTAAAGGCCTGAACATAGTTTCATGTTCGAATATGTCAGGCAAACTTTTAATAGCATAAAGAAAGATTTAGGTGATGAACAGCGTATTTAACAAAACACAGAAACAAAAGCGTCTCACCGGTTTGGAAGTGGATTAAGAGGGATTAAAGGTAAAAACAGTTTTTAAGAATTAGTCAAGCAGATGCCCTGAAAAGTGTGAATCTTCCGGCTAAAATGTGCTCAGGTTTTGACACAAGATGTGTCGCAAAAGGGACTCGGAGCAGTCTCTAAAAACGTCTGAACCCCCTTCAGGCTGCCTTTGTCTCATTGTCAGATTAAAAGCAGAATCCCATGTATTCCAAGTAAGCCTGATCTTCAGTCCCAGTGTCCTTCAAGGCTTTGAGATGTCTCACCGTCAAATCGTCGAGTACGTGAGGGATCTCGGGTGTATCTGCATCACTTCCTGCAGTCTTTGCCATAAAAACTACAGTCCAGAGTGCTGTGATGATGAGCACATGAGCACAGGGTTGGAGGAAATTTCTCCACAAAATGTGAAGAAACAAGAATGGAGGGAGCAATGCAAAGGAAGTTTAAGGAAATGCAGCAGGTGCTGTGCATCATACACTTTACTATTTAAAAAACAACACAGAATTCACAATCTTCTGGACTCAAACATGTTGTGTAACATATTTAAACACCGAAGGTGCTTTTGTTGGCTGATCCTGATGTTCTAAACAAGAAAAAGAGGAAAGATAAATTCTGGCTTCATTTGATTCTCAGGATTTAATTCAGTTTTGTTTATACAGCGCCAAATCACAACAGTGCATTCAAGACGCTTTATATTGTAAGGTAGACCTTACAATAATAGATACAGAGAAAAACCCAACAATCATATGACCCCCTATGAGCAGCACTTTGGCGACAGTGGGAAGGAAAAACTCCCTTTTAACAGGAAGAAACCTCCAGCCGAACCAGGCTCAGGGAGGGGCGGGGCCATCTGCTGCGACCGGTTGGGGAGGGGCAAGGAAAACAGGATAAAGACATGCTGTGGAAGAGAGACAGAGGTTAATAACAGGTATGATTCAATGCAGAGAGGTCTGTTAACACATAGTGAGTGAAGAAGAAACACCCAATGCATCATGGGAATCCCCGAGCAGGGTCACCTGGTCCAGCCCTAACTATATGCTTTAGCAAAAAGCAACGTTTGAATCTTAAAAGTAGAGATAGTGTCTGTCTCCTGAATCCAAACTGGAAGCTGGTTCCACAGAAGAGGGGCCTGAAAACTGAAGGCTCTGCCTCCCATTCTACTTTTAAATACTCGAGGAAGAAGCAGGAGAAGGGAGAATTTGATCCAGGAGCCGAAACCTTCGTACAGATTTCAGGATCTCAGTGAGGCAGCTCGAGCTCTTGTTTGCAAAGTTGGGAGCACATCTGAGGAGGCAGAGAAATCACTTCAGAGAGCCGATTGAGCGGCATCTAGCTGTGTGTCTGAGGCCAAATAATGTTTTTTACTATTTCCATATCATTGCGTATTCAGTACCGGTGCACATCTCGCTAGATGCCAAATGTAGTGATCTGATTGGTCAGATCTGTTTATTCATATGTAAAAAAATCATATGAATAAACAAATTCCAGAAATTCATTCTGCAAAATTTAACAGTCAGTGTGAATGGCATCAATAACCGGTGAGTCCCAAAACATTTTTTAATGTACAAAATATTCCTCAAATTTTACGTGTCCAGTGTTTAGAGGCTGTTATTCACTCAGTTCTGAGGCCTGATGAAGACTCACTCTCTAAACAGTCCTACTGTGTCTGCACCTGACACTGTGCCCTTTACCTGAATAGTCACCTTCACGTTAGATGAATTATGATGCGTGAGAGTAATATAACAGTTTGAATTTGTCGTTTTAAACTGACATGGGTGCAGTCACCTATCCTCTCCATAGGTGACTTGTAACAGCAGCCAGATAAACAGGAATATCACCAGCTGAGGTATTTGAACTCAAACCCCAACAGACTTTCATACCATTCGTGGTATTTAATGCTAAAACAAACATTTATGGACTTGATTTATCCAGCACCTAAAAAACTGCAGAGATAGACTGAGAAACACCCAGGCTGCAGCTGACATTAATAAAAGTGTAATCTGATGGAACGTTATCAATGTTAACATTTCTGTCAGTTCAGTATGTTTCATGCAGAAACACCAAGGGGTGAAATTGTGCAGAATATATGACCATCTGTGCACATGGACGCCATCCAAAAACACTAAAACTGAATCAGAAGCCAGCTCAGATCTGGTCCAACGATTTCACCCCAGAGCGTCAAATACTGTCAGCCGCTGGGCGTACCTGCACGTGAGACATATGCACCAGGTGTCCTTTGCCATCTCTGCCTTTATTCAGCAGCTTCAGCAGCATCAGCAACATCTGCGTTGAGAGGTTAGCGGGACGGCGTGGATTATGTGACAGTTTTTGGGGTTTTCAGCCAGGAGACCGCTGTCCCTGTTGAACCTTTCTGTTTTGTACTTTGTTTCTCTTTGTTTTCACTCGCTGATTTTGTTTAGGCACCAAAAACTACTTGGTTAGCTACAGGAAAAGATTGTGGTCTGGGTTAAAATATGCTTCTTCATAACATTAAACCTGCAGTTTGAAAATTGACACCAACCAACCCGCTGCATTTAAATGTGATGCAAAGAGGTCTTTTAAAAGTTTCCATATATGATGGATTTGGAATAAGAACCTTGTCTTCTGTTACCCGCTGTACCAAAGGACGCACTGTGCATCTTTAGACACCAGCGTTTGAATGAGAACAGAAAGACACACTTTGATAGTAAGACCTGCGGCTGCATAATGAACCAACCGCCTAACAAACTATTTTAAAGACCAGTTCTCTTTCCTGGAAACTGATTTGTTTTAATTTCACAAAGCATCCTCACTGTTAGCGCTCTCAGTAAAGTGTCTGTACAGTCGTGTTTGTGCAAAATCAAGCCTTCCTTGATTGAACACTGTACACACATCCTGCTGTAGTACAGAAGCCCATCAGCCATTTTTACTCTGTGGCAGCCTGGTGGCACCACGCTCTGACAGTGAAGGATGTCTGTGTGAAACCTGTATGTGCGTGCATTTCCTGCAAATTTTTTTTCTATATTCCTGTTTCACAAAAACCAAAATGAAGGAGGCAGCGGAGCCAGAGCTGGCCCCAAGGAATTCCTGTGAGAGAGCAGAGTTTCTACGGTGCTGAGGCTGAAATGGTGTGTGACCACTCGACAGCCAGCAGGCCCATTGTTCTGTATTCTCCAAAAATGGTCTCAGGACTCCAAATACATGGTCTGATAGAATAATGTTTGTTGTTGCAGTGGAAAATGACAAGAAAGTCCTAAACAAACCAGCAGTTGCTCCACATGCCACAAAAGCCTGGTCTGGCTCTGAGCGAGCGCCGAGGCTTCGGATTTACAAAGCCGCAGCTTTAAGGCAGTTAGCGCTGGTAGCCGGGCGGACGGCTCGACGCCGCGGCCACATAAGCCCATGATTGTCCCTGGGGCTTTAGGGAACGCCGCAAAGTGTTATCTGTGTCTGGAAGGTGTGTGTTGTTTTGCGTGCGGCCGGAAAGGTGAGTCATGTGGGGAGATTAGCGGCGAGTCTGGAGCGGGTGTTAGGGACTTAGCTCGTGTCATGGTGATACGGTGTGAGCTGATGGAGGGATGAGCTGCGTGTGTTCAGATGGAAAAGCGCCTCCTCTCCAGCGGTCACACCGACTGCCATAACTGCCTCATAAAAATGTCCTGAAAGCAGCAGAAAATGCAAACGACTGCTTGTATTTGTGATGAATGAGCAGATCAGGTTCAATTCCAAATTGGGCGGAGGGTTTCAGTTGCTTTAAAAACCATTAAGTGAGAAGTTCCAGTAGTCATGTCTATCACAGTATCCTGGATATCATGGAAGAAGAGATGAGGTACAAACTGGACAGGTCCCCAGTATCTCAGAGGGATGACGTAGAGAAACCAGATTCTCACCTTTGAACTTTGGCAGGAAGCTGGAGTACCAGGGGAGAACCAGTACAGGCAGAGGGAGACCATGCAACCTCCACACAAACGGCCCCCAATGACCAGGAGATTTGAACTGATGACCTTCTGTTCGGTGAGCTGTTAAGCATTACATCATCGTGCCTCTTGAACTCTGTTCAAATGTATTTAGGTAATTTATGCAGCAATATTAGACCAAAAACCCCAGTAATCAAATATAAACTATGAGCAGCACTTGGTGACAGTGGGAAGGAAGAACTCCAGCAGAGCCAGGCTCAGGGAGGTGCAGCATCTGCTGCCATCGAATGTGAGTGCGGGAAAGAAACAAGAAGGAAACAGACCAGAAACGAACAAGAGAAAACACAAACTAGTTGCATGTGGCATGGAAATGCTTCAGGAGTGAAGAGTTTATAACTTAGGTTTATGCAGGAAATATCAGCAGCATTCAGTCCAACACAGTCCAGAAGGATGCTTATTTTAGCAGGAAGAGACAGTGCAGCGAGCGCCCTACATCTAACCCAGCTGATCTACTGCATGCACCACCTTTCTATCTTAATGTTTCTGTTGACTTGCTTCTAAACCACCACAGAACAAGAGAAAACCAAAGAAAATTACATATCTGTGCACACTGTTCTAAGAAAATGTCACTGAACTGGGAAGATGTTGGCTGAGCAGCATCGCCAACGAGGCAACGCCAAAAACTGCATTTCCTCTGATGGCCTTTCTCTCAGTAGAGCGGTGTGAACGTCTCCTCTTTTAGTGCAGAAACGAACACGTTTACAGCCCAAGGCTCAAATTTAGGGGTGTGGTCACGATGATTGTCACATGTGCCAACACACCTGCTACAGGAGCTCATCGCTGTTTGTTAGGTTTGACCTGCTGAATTTGACTGGCTCCTTTTGAAAGAAATGCAATGCCATCATGTTACAGTAATATGAAATACCACAGGGGACAAGTTTGTGCTCCAGTTTTGCTGAAATTCTATTTTTTCTTAGTCTCTTAATTAGAACCAGCATGTCTGTGTCTGTGTCTGTGCTTTGCATCAATATATCAATTTATTTTAAGGCTGCTTACTGACCAAGCTACTCAATTCAGTTCAATTCAATGTTATTTATATAGCCCTAAATTTTGACAACTGTCACTTCAAATTGCTTTCTACAGTAATAACCAAGCAGGAATGACCAAGCACTTGGAGACAGTAGGAAGGAAAAACTCCCTCTCAGCAGGAAGAAACCTCGGACAGAACCAGGCTCAGAGAGAGGCAATCATCTGCCAAAACATTGGTTGGGGGTGAGGAGAGGAAGGGAAGGTTTGAAGCCTTATCCTTAACGTAGAGAGTGCAGTCGTGTCCAAATTCATGGGCTGCATCCTCCCGAGGACCCGGCCTTCGCGGTCTACGTGGGCCGGGTCCTCAGAAGGTCGGGTAATCAGTTTTCTGTTTGACGTTTATTCAGCTGTTTTATTTTATCTAATCTAATCTAATAACTTTAATCTCAGCCAAACCGATTTACTCACGAACAAATAAAACACTAAAAAAAGCCCAACAATAACATGTTTAGGTTGTCTAAGTGACTTACATATTACGCTTAACCCGAGTAGCAAAAGTCCGCGGTGATCTGAAAATGATGTGCCGGGAGTTGTGCCGTTCTCGGCGGCTCTAGCGACCCTCAAGCTCTCGGCTAGCTATCGAGCTGGTGGGTAACAGACGTCTCCGAAAACGTCGAAGCACTTTTGCAAATATGTGATATCTTGATAAACCGAGCAGATATTTGAAGTTTACACAGCTACATACATAAACTTTTAACATGAAAATATGTTAAAAGTTTATTTTGTGACCCAGAAAGATTAATAAGAGTAGTCTAGGGAGTTTGGAAAGAAGCTTCTTCAGTTCTTCTTCTTCTCGGATGAGAGTTGAAACGTCTTCAAGCAACTTAAAGACGCTTTTCTTTCCAAACTCCCTAGACTACGATGACCTGGATGACTGAGAACCTTCACAGACATTAATAAGAGTCATTTTAAAACTTAGTAGTGGCCGCCATTGCCAGAAACTGGAGTTTGGCTGGGTTATGGTGGGCCACGAAGGACACACCCGACCCATCCTTCAAGAGGAGGATGCATTTGTCGGCTGCATTCGGAGGAGTCTACGAATTGGGACGGCCTTCGGCGCGTCGCTGTGACGTAATCGGTCTACAAATGTGTCCTCAGGAGGATGCAGCCCATGATCACCCCATCTTTGAAGATGAATGTAACTGTATGTGTTAAGTTATTTTGGTTATGTTTTATCTTTAACAAAAATAGTTTTTAGTTTGATTTTCTGATGACTCTAACAGATAGACTGAGCTGCAAACATGTCAGTCAAGCAGTAAAGTTGTTCTACAGACTTTGCTGCTGCTGGATTTTCTTTCTCATTTTTCCCACTTTCTCTGCATCGTGGCTTGAAAGGAGGTGAAGCTCTGTCATAAGTCTGTCATATGCGAATTCAATAAATAAATAAACTTAAAGGAACGTCGGGTTTACACTGAAGCTGAGATTTTATACTTTGCACGTTGCTCTTATTTTGAAAGTCTTTTTGCTTAGCCAGGCAAACACATCCTGGACAATTAGGAGAAACTGAAATCGATCTGAAGCGTTGATAAAGAGAGTTTCAGCAACGAAATAACTCAGGAACATCAAACTGCACTCCCCTCTCTGTGAAGCCCTTTGTTGTTCTGTACCATGAAGTATCAGTTTTCAACCACATGCTTGTTCCAACACTTTTCCTGAGTATGTTCTGCCTCTTTTCGTGCTCCGTTGCTTTTCCTGTGGGTACAAAGCTGCTCACTGACACGACAAACCTGAAGACGTGATGGCTTCGGTCGTGTTGACTGCTGACTTTCACTGATGCCGAAAAGAATCGAAGCCAACATGAAAGCTGAGCAGTCGCCCTCATCCTGCATCGCTCATACAAAACCTGGAGCTGCGCGTCTCTCTGGCTGTTTCGGCATGAAGTGTTATCAGGCTGTAATATCACATTGTGAAAATTTCAGGCTTATTTTGGGCTGATGTGTTGAACTTGGCCCGTACCTGCATGTTTCTGATTGTTAAATCTTTGTGGGAAAAGAATCTGGCCTGCAGCCACAGGAGGAGGAGGGGGGGGGGTCCTGCAGGGGAGAGCGGGGTGAGGAGAACAGGGGGGAGGCATCATCCACCCACTCAGTCCTGCTCAGGAGAAGCTCTTTTCACACATGGATAGAACTCCAGTTTGCAAATGTTAAATGGCAAACGGAGGTATTTGTGATGTGCTTTTGCAGCCAAAGCTTTAAAATCACTTTAAGGTGACAGAACTGTTCCCCTGTAAAGGTAAAATGCAGCTGGTCAAAAACAGATTTACACCTTGACATAAAATAGAAAAGTATCTCTCAGGAAGTCTTCTTTTTCGTTAGAGTGCATGGAAGGATTAAGAGCTAATACATGCATATCAGAGGCCTCCGTTAACCCAAGATTACAAGGGTGCAGGTCAAGTTAATCGATTACTTATATCACTGGGAAGATGGCCACACCATCTCTGCTGATTGTATCTGACACAATGAATCAGGAGATTTATTCTGAGCTCCTCAGCTCATTTTATCTCTACGGACTAATCCCAGCCATCGTAAGAAGGAAGCTCACGTTTCCCTGCATAGCTTTCATGTATTCTTTCACCAGTATCAAAAGTCTAATTGGATCATTTACATGCTAAAAAGTCTTTGGATTAACTGAATTTGACTTTGGCAAACAGAAATGCAGCCACGACGCTACCAAAATAATCTGCAAAACTGCAACAAGGACAAGTTTATAAATAAAATGTAAATCTTGTGTTTTTTATAAATATTTAATTGTCAGAGTTTCTCTTTCATTTTATATGATTAAGAAAGTTTCATGTTATTGGCTTTTGTGATGTATTCAGTGTTTAAAGTCAGGTTGAAATAAACCCAAACTGCTTCTGCACAGAGGAATTGTTGATGCTATTTGAAAGTAAGAAGAGTCTCATCTGACTCTCCCCTGCAGTACTGGGTGTTTTCACAATAAAAGTCCTCATGCTGGTGTTTGTAGCAGCTGTTGGCAGGGAGCACTCACGTTAAAATAATCCTGGTGTGGAGAAACTCGGACATCACCTTTCATCACCTTCAGTCTCTAATATCTGTGTGTGTCTGCGTGTGTGTTTGGTCAGCGGGTGAACGGTCAGGGACAAAATCTGACTCTGGATCAACTTTAAACTGCGGCAAACAGATCAAAGATTCACGCGAACAAACAACCTTTGACCCTCGGCTTCTAACTGATCAAAGGTCTAAATATACAATATAAATACAGCTCATCTTCATGCAGATGATACAATTATCTATTGTTCATCTCCTTCTGTAGCACAAACCCTGCAATTTCTGCCTTTGATGTTGTTCAGTCCCATTTAACTCAAGTTGGTGTTAAATCCAGAGAAAACCAAGTTCATTTTATTCTCAAATGGCAAAGAGTTGTTCGCTACGTCTCCTAAGATTAAAACTATTCAAGGAACTGAAATTGAAATGGTCACATCTTACAAGTATCTTGGGATCATTATAGGTCAGAATTTGTCACTAAAAACTCACATTCAAAGGCTTGTGTCAAAGTTTAAACTAAAACTTTACTTTTTTAGAAACCAATCCTGTTTCTCCCTCCAAATGAGAAAACACTTGATTCGTGCAACTTTTTTACCTTTATTGGATTATGGTGACCTGCTTTTTATGAATGCACCTGCCCACTACCTAAAGAGTGTGCTTTACATTTTATTACTGGCTATGGAAATCGTGTACATCATTGTTCTTTGTCTGCTGCTGCTAAATGTCCATCTTTGCATATTCGCAGACTCTCCTGTTGGTTGATCTTTATCTATAAATCTCTCCTTGGGCTGGTTCCATCTTATTTATGTGTTTATATGGGGGAAAAAAAACAACCAATACAACCTTCGTTCGCACAATATCATAATTGATTGTCCCAAAAATCAGAACAGAATTGGGGAAAAAGGCCTTTAAATACGCTGCCACTGCTTCCTGGAATAATCTGCAGAAGGAACTGAAATGGTCAGAATTGGTCCATCTTAAAGGAACGAGAGGAACTCTTTTACTCAGTGTGACTGTTTTTAATGGTGCTCTTAAATGATCTGTTATTGTACTCACATGTTCGCACGGGATATTGTATTGTTTTAAATGTTGAATACTTATGTTGTACATGTATTTTGACTTTTGTTGCCATGACGCCAGGTCTCTCTTGAAGATGAGATTTTTAATCTCAATGAGATTTTTACCTGGATAAATAAAGGACTAAAATAAATAAATAAATAATATGAACATTTAAGTACTGCTGTCATCTGTTGTTAATGTCATCATCAGCTCCACTCTGGAATCGTGAGTGCTGAGTTTAAATCTCGTGGTTATGGTATTACAAATGCCTGTCATGTTTTAAAAGGACAACGTAGCCAAAGTTTCACATAATGAGGTAAATGTTTGCAAAAGTGACCCAAGTGGCCCCAAACCTCAGACTTAAAAAAGAAAAAACAACAAGATAAGTGGTAGGAAATGGATTAAAAAAACTACAGGAACAACACACCAATCACGTCAAGACAGTACATCCCTGGAGCACTACGTGCTGCCCCCTCAGCAGGCTTCCCTACGTTGGCCAGTCAGAATAAAGGAGGCTTTTGTGGAAGGGTTGTTGTTTCAGACATATGATGAACTGAGGAGGGTCTACTAGAACATAAATAAGGCTCAAAAAAGAGAAATAAAACTAGTGATCAGCTCTTCTCCCGGAGCACTTATACAACATTCACCCACTCATACAAGAGCTTTTTCTATGATTGAGTGCTTTCTATCTAACATTCAGACTCTGACGGATGCATCGGAGAGGTTAGTATCTTGCCCAAGGGTGTTATGCAGGCAGACTAGAGCAGCCAGGGATCACAACACCAACTTTCTGATTAGTGGATGACCTGCTCTGCTTCCTTAGCTACAGCCACCCCTAAACATGACTTAGTGCTTGGTGGAGAAACCCTTGTTGGCAAGCACAGCTGTAGGATGTTTCGTGTAGTTGGTCGCCAGGCTGGCACACATGTCAGGACAGATTTCAGTCAACTCTGGCTGCTGCTTGGCAATTCAAAGCGTCAGCTCCCTCCACAGATTTTCTTTAGGACTGAGGTCTGGAGACTGGCTAGGCCACTCTGAGTGACTTTAATCTGCTTCTTCTTTATCCACTCCTTCGTTGCCTTGGTGGTATGTCTTGGGTCATTGTCATTCTGGAGGCCCGATTCATTTTCTTTCTTCAGAAGGTTCTCATCCAAGATTTTACGGTACATGTCCCCGTCCATTTTCCCTCCATGTGGTTGAGTCGTCCTGTACCTTTAGCAGACAAACAACCCTAAAACATAATGTTTCCACCTCTGTGTTTGACCATGGGGATGGTGTTCTTTGGGTCACACCCAGCATTTGTCTTCATCTAAAGATGATTTCTGAGAGCTCCACCTTGATTTCACCACAGCACTTTCTCCCGAGCCTTCTGTGTATCATGTAGATGTTCACTGGCAAGCTTAAGATGGCCTGTACATTTGACTTCTTGAGCAGGGGACCTTGTGTGGGTGGCAAGATTTCAATCCAATATGGCGTGGAATATTAACAACGGTATTTACTGGTGAGTGTGGTCTCATCTGTTTTAAGATTATTAACACAGATGAGACCACCACCTTTCTCATGATCACTCTCGCCCCACGAGACGAGATCTTGCCTGGTGCTCCACACCGAGGACGACCGATCACAGTCACGGTCATTTTATGTTTCTTCCATTTCTAAATAGTCTGTTGGATCCACAGTTTTGGCTCGGATGTGACGGATGAAATACTTTTTTTCGTTTAACAAAGTGCAAATCAGTTGATAGCTTAATGTAATGTGTCTTTTCTGGATTTCTGGGTCATATTCTGTATCGCTCCATTAGATGCACAGTGTGTAAAATATCACTGTGAATGACACACAGCAGACATTTTTATACTTTTCAGCATAATTTATTCTAAAGCAGGGCCGTAGCGTGCAACCAATTTGGTCACAAACTGCGACCAAATTTTTCAATGGTGCCACTAAAAAAAATCTTAGGTCGTACCGGTGCGACCAACTGTTCTAGTAACAAAAAAAAGTCTCTGCAACTCTGAAATTCTCCGTGTGGTCAACAACAGACACACATTATGCCCCTATCGTGGTCTAAACCAATCAGAGATAGTCAGGGGCGGGACCTCTTTGATTGGTCGCGGTCCAGATATTCATGTAGTCCGTGTGTAAGTTTGAAAGTGCAGGCGGATGGGGAGAGGTGAGTAGCTTGAATAAAGCGATATCGATTCATTAAATCCTGAATCGACTTTTAAATATAAATGTATTTTACCAGAAACGCCAGAAACTCCGGTTAAATCTCACAAAACTATTTCAACAACCATCAAACAGTAAGTGAGAGCAGGTAACGGACTCCACACAAAGACGTAAACACAGAGCGGACCCGACACATCAGAATCAGCTTTCTCTTTCTCGCCTTTCTCACCCGACGGCCCGTACATGGACACGGCGTCGAGGCTGAAAGCCGATAGCTCGCTGATCCTGATGCATCGGGTCTGCGCTGTGTTTACGTCTTTTTGGCGCTCGATTCTGAGCTGCAGGCTTTTTCTCTCTCCGACTCACTCACTGAACCAACAGCAAAAGCAGCAGAAAACTACGCTTCACATTTGATAAACCATCGTGAATTCCTTCTGACTTTTGCTGTTTTGCTTCCACCACAATAAAATCACACTTCATGCTTAGCTCCAGAGATGGGCAGTAACGCGTTACTTGTAACGCGTTACTGTAATCTGATTACTTTTTTCAAGTAACGAGTAAAGTAAGGGATTACTATTGCAAAATCGGTAATTAGATTACCGTTACTTTTCCGTAGGAACGCTGCGTTACTGCGTTACTAAAACCGTGATTTTTTTTGCGAGAATGTCTCATGACAGTGACGTAAGCGAGTGCGACGTTGGTGACAGCAGCTGTGTGCAGATCAACAATGGATAATATATCGAGTGCCGGAGAGAGTATGAGCGTGCAGCGTTTAAAGTGTGGAAGTACTGACCTTACTTTGAGTTTGATTCCATAAAAAGTGACAAAAACATTAGCGTCCATCGTGCGTGGGAAGAAAACTTCTTTTTACAGCGAAAAAAACCCCTAAACTTCTGAGCAAGCACCGAGTAGCTACGACGTGATGGGAAACTCACAGAGACACTCGCGCGGATTCTTCAACTGACCGCAGCACACCTACACCAGGGTAACCCTCCGCCTACCCTGCTCCTGCTTTACAGGTGAAAATAGAGCAAAAGGACCGCTGAGTCTTTGACTTTATTTATTTTCTGCTGTGTTTTACTTGCATCTGTTTGAAAGAGTGAGTGAAAACACAAAAAATATTTTATTTTATGTGCTGGAATGTGTAGAAAATAGGTTTAAATGTTAAACTAATTTATTCAAGTCAGAGAATGTTGCATATAATTAAATGTTTTGCTTGATGCATAAAGTTAAAAGATTAAAACTGATAAAACAAGTTAAAAAAAGAGACTTTTCCATTTGATTACATTTTGTATGATGGATTATGTAGAAAAAGTAGAATTGGGCTGAAAGATCTATCACTTTATCACCTCTTCAGGTTGTAAATCGTGTTTTTAAAAAGTAACTAAGTAACTAAGTAACTAAGTAATTAATTACTTTTGAAAATAAGTAATCAGTAAAGTAACGGGATTACTTTTTGGGGGGAGTAATCAGTAATTAATTACTGATTACTTTTTTCAAGTAACTTGACCAACACTGCTTAGCTCTCTCTCTCTGTACTTCAAGAACAGTTTCTCGTCTCAAATCTCTGTTTTCTGCATTATTCATTCGCTTATTACCCACCAGTCTACCGTTGTTTAATGACCTCGGACAAGAAAGCCTAATTTCTGCTGTTCAATACTGAAGAAATGTAAACTTTTTAAAATTATGCAAAATTGCAGAATATTTTTAAGGTTATCTGCTATAAAAAGCCAGGCCAGGAAAATCTCCTTCATGTTTTTCTGTGTTTTATTCACAGTTACTTTGACACAAAGGCATCTGCTGTGAAGTCTCACAGTATCAGTACTGATAAATGATCAGAATTATAATATTTCTGACTGTCTGAGGCAAAATTGAATCGAATCGGAGACTATGTGCACGTTAGCATATGCTACTTCCGATGCGGAAACTCCTGTGGGGAGCTTTGTTTCCGGTGTCCTATTCGCGCCTGGTTTACGGTCCAAAACAAGTTAAGCAAATTAATGAATCAAGTGGCGATTTACATTTCTATAGATGTCTCGGGCATTTACCCAATATATCTGTAAATGGTGTTCATCGACTTGTCGATATTTTTCCCCGCGCCTCAGAGCAAAAGAGAAAAGGGATTCAAATGTTGTATTTCTCAGCTGTCCCTCATTTATCGCGGGTGTTATGTTCTAAAAATAACCAGCGAGAGGTGAAATCAAGTAGCCAATTTTATTTTTTGACGGTGCAAAACGTTTGGTGGACATCGTGGACATACAGTACTGCACTTCAGTCACACTGCTAGCATCGATGCAGCGATTCTGTACTGTACAGGAGAGACGTCACGGAGGAGATCGTCAGCAGCGATCAGGACGCAGGACACAATGTGATGTAAAAAAAAATAAGCATGCAAACTTGCACTAAAAAATCTGCGAAACAGCGAGGTGAAAGGTGAACCGCGTTATAGCGAGGGACCGCTGTAATTTTGAAGGTAAGTCACAACATACCCTTCGTAAATACTAATGTATAGAAACCCTTACAATCATTCATTTTTTGTGTGGCTTTTTTCACGGTTTGTTAACATGCTGTGTAGGTGTGTACTGGACTAGCTGATCTCGACATAACGGGGAAACATCTGGTTTGACTATTCTTCACCTGTAGTTTGAATGCTGAACATTTGCCTGTTTAGATCATGAGACCAGTCACTATACAGAGATGTGCTTCTGAATGTGGACGATGTGTCTTCTGCTGCAGTGATGCAGTTCTGCTTGTGTTGAGTGATGTAAACAACTGATCGATCTAAACTCTTTAAACGTCAAAATTGATCATTAGATTTTTTATGACGCAACAGCGGTGAGCGTTCCCACCTTCTGCTCTTTGTAACTTAACGCCATCTTTCCGTTTTCGAGTTTTGGACATGATTTTGGAGGATATATCTTCGCAGTAACGATTGACCGCAAAGTAAAGCTACCGGAAATGTACAACCCCACATCCGGTCTCAAACCAGGAAGTTAGCATTTTCTCGTGCACAGGGTCTATTGGAATCGAATGGATTATAGAGATCAGTGATGATACCCAGTGGAAGTGTATGTAGTTACGGGTAATGAGAAAAGATGAAAAGAACAATTCATAACTTTTTTGTTAAGTTACGATGTGACAATGTAACCACACTTTCCCTCTGATAAACAGTGTGGTTACATTGTCATTGTTTTAGGACACTTTGGGACACATTAACTGACCTATTCGTAGCTGTTGTTGTTTAGCTGGCTTGTCAGTTGTCTGGAGACTGAAGGTCCGATGACAGATGTCTATCTCTTTCCTCCACATTTTCACTTCATTGTTGAAGGGGACTCCTTCTCAGATGGTAAAACATTGATCTGATGCTTCATAACTCGCGTCTGAAGGTGCAGACATGAATTCAGATTTGCGTCAATGGTACACAAACACCCACGAGTTCTCTTCTCTTCTGCCTTTGGGGGGCTACGTACTGCATGAGGCTGGTCTCTACTCACGTACAGATATGGTGATGTCTATCTCACCACTATTTTTGAATTGGGGCAACATGATGGCTTCCGCAAACCAGCGCCTGCCACTATCTGCGTTTAACGAATTAATGCACTTTGGATGAAAAGTTTACGAGTGCAAGAATACTACACCTCACGATGACGTGTCTGTTACAGACAGCTAAATCCTTTATTTATCCTTTGTTTGATTTAGTCAGTCAGAATGAAAATTCTAAACAATTTATGTAAATATTTGGTTTACTGGGAAAAAGTTCAGTTGTCTTTTTGGCCTAATATATCCTGTTCGGTCATGAACAGTTGCCACAAAATAAAATAAAGGATCGTGCAGTTGAAATAAAGTGGAACGACCCTTTAAAGGACAGCTTTGGTTTGTGCGAAAACACATTTTTTGGTATTATGACTATGTCCCTTGCGCCAGCCAGACGCACTTCGTGTGACTTCACCCTTGACTCAAAGAGTAATGAGCCAGCCGGAGCCTAAAAGCCAGTTCCAAGAATGCCATCTTTTTTTCCTCATACACTTCTGAATTCTAAGAATGCAATCTATTGCTGTAATCTCGTTCCAGAAACAGCATCCATATACCAAGAATGTCATTGTTTATTCTAAATATTGCTGGTAAATATTTCTGTTTACACAAATACTAGAACATATCTTTCCATCACAGCATGGCCAGGAACTACTTTAAAGGGAAACAAAGGGGTGAAAATATCCACAGTGCAGCCTGTGACTTATAAAGATGCAGAGTTTATGTATATCAGATGTGGACCGTGCATTCGGGGGCAAAGAGCTGTTGATTAACAATAGTGTATTTTTGTTAGCATGGGTTAATGTGAGAAGATGTTATACTTGTATTTCCACCTGACAACCAGCTGCGTTCATCTTATTATTTTATTTTCTCTTTTTATATTAAAATGTGAGAGCAGAGTGTAAACGCTGGCGGATCCTGAGAGTGCTCGAGCTCCTGCTGCTGCAGATCTTCCACACAGACAGAGAGATACGAGTCTGTTTAAAGCTTCTTCAGTATCACTTTACACTCCCACACTGATGCATTTCTTCTCCCTGCAGGGACGCCCAGTGGCATTTATCTGGCTGGAAGGAAAACCCACTGAAACTGTGCAGGGCTGACCTCCAAAGTTGGAAGCTTGCCTGTGCATAGCAGCACATGTTATAACATGAAGACCAGGGCTGAACACAAAGCATTTGTAAAGGTCTGCTGAAACAATGCCAGCACCAAAAACTAAATACATAAACACTAAACAGGCCCATCGGGGTTCACGGGCTCCATTTAAAGTTCAGCCAGTGTCTCATTTTTAAATTCACTTGTTTTTAGTTCGTTCAAAGCTGCTTTAAAATGAAAGTGGGAATCCTGCTTCAGTAAAAGAAAATATGAAAACTGTAACAAGTAAATACAAACAAAAAGGCCCACATTAAATACTCCCCTCTCCCCAAATTTAAAATACAGAAACAAAACAAACGACTCATGAGCAGCAAGATCCAAGAAAAAGACTAATCACACTAAATACAAGCTAATGCTCAAATGCAACAAGAAAATCTAAGACGACAACAACAACATTATTATTTATCTATCATTTAGGTTCCAAGTCTGTAAAACTTGCATAATGATCATTGTAAACCTACAATTTTCTGCCATGTTGCTTCCTGCATCAGTGAAAGGGAAAATATTTCAATCGTTTTTTATTCATAATTCATCGCACCTTTACAAAACATGTCAGAAAGAAATCCTTCCACTCCTAACTCTGTTTTAATTCAGCGGATGATGTCCTCAGGATTTGGGTTAGCTGTGCTGTTTTTGCAGACTCCTCGTTCCTCCTCGGTATCTCCCACAGAGCAGAGATAATGCTGATCAGAGATCAGCAGAGTCACTCATGAATCATGCTGACTGGGCTGGGCGGGCGCTTCGTGACTCAGGAGCGCAGTGGCCAAACGCACATACATGACCGCTGGACTAAAACATAAGGAGACACAAATTTTCATCCTAATCGTTCTTCGTTAGGAAACATCTGACAGAGAAACCTTCGAAATGTTTTTAGAAAGTAGAAAAACGACAGTTATCGGGAGAAAATCCCTGAGCAGACTGATTGCATTTATTGCTTTTCTTGGAGAACCAGTGTTGGCTTTTTTGTCTGTTACATTTCTATAGCCTGTAGTTCAAATACCTCTAATATCTCTGACTGAAGTAGGCGGCACTCTTTTGGGTCGTTTCGTGTGAAAGAGCGATCACAGCCCGAAGCTAGAAAGCCAGAAGTCAACAACCACCATCTTGATGCCTGTTGTGTTTGACTGCGGTTTTAGGTTTCATTGAGCCATCTGAAACAAAGAAATCCCAGATAAGTTGAACTCTCTTGCAGACAGAAAATGCAATCAGACTGGAGCTTTGCAGCTTTCTGAAATAATCATTTAAAAGCAAACTCTAATCACTTAGCTGGCTTTGATCTGCTTGACTCGGAGTCAATCTGCTGTCGGAGCAGAACTCGACATCAGTCTGACAAACACTACACCAGCCTGTAAATGAGAGGATGAGTGTTTAAGGTCTTTGAGAAGTCGAGTTTCAGTGATGAGAAGTTTTCTCTGGAATCTTGGAGAAGCTCATTCACACAATTCCTGAATTCATGTGCTTGAAACATGGCCCCATGTTATGTTTGAGACAATGTGGGCCATCCATACATTCTTTTCACTGATCCTGGGAGCCTATCCCAGTTGTCACAGGGCGAGAGGCGGGATACACCCTGAAAAGGTCACGAGTCTATCATAGAGTTTACACGGAGAGACAGACAACCATTCAAACCCACAGTCACATCTGTGGACAACTGACCTAACCCCACTAACTGCATGTTTTTGGACTGTGGGAGGAAGCCGTACCCAGAGAGAACCCACAACCACGGGGAGAACATGCAAACCCCACACAGAAACGCCCGGCCAGATGGACGAGTTGCTGTCAGGTAAGAGTGGTTATCACGGCATCGCCTTACAATGTGAACCATGTCAAATAAAAGCTACTGCTAAAGAAGATTCAAAACACCAATAAATAAATAAATAAAAACAGTTAAATGTAAATAACATAGCTACGGTGGCCCGAAGGTTCAAAACATCAGCATTTAAAAGGGACAGAAAAATGAAAAAACACAACAGCAAAAGATAATTCTCTTTAAATGAAACAGCAGAGATCATTTCAGCCTGCACATTTTCAAAAACAGGCTATAGCACAAATATGACACAAATACCAAACAGCATAAAACATACAGATAAAAATGGACATTAAACAAATAAAAGTAGAAACATAAGAAAAGCCTCGTGTCGTCTTTTCTGAGCTGTCAGGTCTTGCACCTCAAAACACATAAAGATGTGAATTTGGGGAAAAACTTTCTTAATATGTTTCTAATAAAAATCTGTGACTGCAGAGAAAAGCTGCTGATCACAGAGGGAAAACACTGCTTCTAAAATGACTGAAGATCCCATTTAAAGCAGCGTTCTGGAAGTTGCTGACCTCTGACCTCGTAGTTCTCAGTAACGCTGCTGTTCTGTTTCGGTATTTCTTCCCAGGACGGTGACGTCCCCGACCGTCCGGCCCTGCAACACTGTCAGGTTGAGATACGATCTGAGCGAGGAGACAAAAGATCTCGACAGCTGATGGCGATGCATTCCTGACGCCTGAAGGAGGTTCACGGATAATAAAAACAAAGTCCTGCTGAGTGAACAGATCCGGCTTCACCTTCAGCACCATTTAAAAAGCAACTGATTACGTCACACATGAGGAACTCTTCTTCATACACGTCATTTTATCCAAGTCAGTGAATCACACAGGGGGACAGGGAGACGCAGGGAGACACACAGAGACACAGGGAGACGCAGGGAGACACACGGAGACACAGGAAGACGCAGGGAGACACACAGAGACACAGGGAGACACAGGGAGACGCAGGGAGACACAGGGAGACGCACAGAGACACAGGGAGAAACACGGACACACAGGGAGACGCAGGGAGACACACAGAGACACAGGGAGACGCAGGGAGACACACGGAGACACAGGGAGACGCAGGGAGACACAGGGAGACGCACAGAGACACAGGGAGACACACGGAGACACAGGGAGACGCAGGGAGACACAGGGAGACGCACAGAGACACAGGGAGAAACACGGACACACAGGGAGACGCAGGGAGACACACAGAGACACAGGGAGACGCAGGGAGACACACGGAGACACAGGGAGACGCAGGGAGACACAGGGAGACGCACAGAGACACAGGGAGACACACGGAGACACAGGGAGACGCAGGGAGACACACAGAGACACAGGGAGACGCAGGGAGACACACGGAGACACAGGGAGACACAGGGAGACGCACAGAGACACAGGGAGAAACACGGACACACAGGGAGACGCAGGGAGACGCAGGGAGACACACAGAGACACAGGGAGACGCAGGGAGACACACGGAGACACAGGGAGACACAGGGAGACGCACAGAGACACAGGGAGAAACACGGACACACAGGGAGACGCAGGGAGACGCAGGGAGACACACAGAGACACAGGGAGACGCAGGGAGACACAGGGAGACACAGGGAGACGCAGGGAGACACACGGAGACACAGGGAGACGCAGGGAGACACACAGAGACACAGGGAGACGCAGGGAGACACACGGAGACACAGGGAGACGCAGGGAGACACAGGGAGACGCACAGAGACACAGGGAGAAACACGGACACACAGGGAGACGCAGGGAGACACACAGAGACACAGGGAGACGCAGGGAGACACACGGAGACACAGGGAGACACAGGGAGACGCACAGAGACACAGGGAGAAACACGGACACACAGGGAGACGCAGGGAGACACACAGAGACACAGGGAGACGCAGGGAGACACAGGGAGACGCACAGAGACACAGGGAGAAACACGGACACACAGGGAGACGCAGGGAGACACAGGGAGACACATGGAGACACAGGGAGACACATGGAGACACGGGGAGACGCAGGGAGACACAGGGAGATGCAGGGAGACACAGGGAGAAACACGGACACACAGGGAGACGCAGGGAGACGCAGGGAGACACACGAAGACACAGGGAGACGCAGGGAGACACAGGGAGACACACGAAGACACAGGGAGACGCAGGGAGACACAGGGAGACACACGAAGACACAGGGAGACGCAGGGAGACGCAGGGAGACACACAGGGAGACGCAGGGAGACACACGAAGATGCAGGGAGACACAGGGAGACACACAGAGACACAGGGAGACACACAGAGACACAGGGAGACACAGGGAGATGCAGGGAGACACACAGAGACGCAGGGAGACACACAAAGACACAGGGAGACACAGGGAGACACACGGACACACAGGGAGACGCAGGGAGGCCCTGCCTGGATTCAAACCTGGGCACCTCACCCTGTGAGACAGCGATGCTGCCCGCCATCTCACCGCTTTGCTACTTTTACTGTATTTTTTTTTATCACAATTAAAGTCTGAATCTTCATCTTACGTGGTGCATCATAGATCTATAATTATTATATTAATATTAAAATATATTAGGTTACAACACACATTTATCTCTAAGCCATATGAATGAAATGAGTGCCATTTACAGTCAGAGATGACGTTTGACCAGATTCCTCTGTGACCATAAAGACCAACAGCAGGAAAACAGCTTCTCCAAAACAAAATGAAATCAGTATGCTTAATTCATCTGAACTTAAGCTTCCATCACAGATATCTGCAGACAAATACAGAGAAACTATAGGCAAGGAAATAGCATTATTACTTTGACCAATCACATTTGAGTCAGCATGCTGGTGAACTGACCAGAAGGAGGAACATCAGGTCTCGATCTGGATATCCACCGGCGGCGCTACAAGCCGTGAAAAATGGTTTGTTTTCTCAGCAAGCCACAGTTCACAGGTGACAGGCTTAGACTGACCTAAAGCTCACGTGAGAGTAACTGAAATTATTATTAATAAACTTCAATCATCTTGAATTTAAAATAAACTTCAAAGAAACCTTGGACTAACCATTAATCTAAATCCAAATGAAGCTCAATCCAGAGCTTCTGTTTATATGATCAGTGGAAAATATACAGGTGTTGGTTTTATATCTAGAAAATAAGCATGAGGTTATGATTATTAAAGTAATAACAAAAATCTGGGGCTTTAAGGTAGCGTTCACCTGTAAAGTGTTCAGCTTAAAGTTGATTTACTGCTGATGTTTACTCCCCACAGTGTACATGCCCAGTGCATAACATTCTTATGCACTGGGCTTGCCTCCACCAGTGTGTGAATGCGAGAGTGAATGAATAGTGGTATTGTAAAGCGCTTTGGGTGCCTTGAAAAGCGCTATATAAATCCAATCCATTATTATTATTATTATTCTTATTATAGACCACCCGGTGTAGGGTTTACGACACAGTGCTGCTAATGAATCATTTTTCATGTTTCTGCAACGGTTAATCCATCAGTATGCACGAGGTCTTTATTAAAAGGGACATTTTTAATGCTGACTGTTTTACTAAAACATAGAAAGCAATAATAAAGCACTTTACTGTTATTCTGATTAAGATGCCAAATTACAGTTATTCACGTGTGCTGGTCGAATGCTACAGTTCATGAATGAGCTCAAATTTGGGCATAAAAACCTGACTTTGGTTTTTTAAGCCTGAAAAGTAACAACATGTGTTTTTAGAAATCTGCAAAAACTCATATAGAACTAAAATATTTGGGACTTTTATATATATATATCTACACCTCCTCGAACAAAAGAACTGCGCTAAAGTTTTCCGATGGGTGGAAGTGACTCTGATAGATTGTGTCGCTCGTGTCAAAGCCACCACAGTGACTTCGTCTTTATTGATTTTCACAGCAAGAGCTGATTTCTTCTTTTATTGCGATATGAAACAAACCGGAATCCGTTTTTTTTACAATCAGCTTTGAGATGTAGATACTATTGCTGAAGAAGCATTTAATTCTCGGCCTCATGGTGACTTTTACTTTTCGGTACTTTTACTTCAGTAAAAACTTGAGTACTTCCTCCTCGGGTGCAGATAAACTGCAGGCTGTCGTTTACATCTGTAAATAAACATCTGGCATGTTTACGCTGATGTGAGTTAACCCTAAACTATTGTCACGTCTATTTTACATGATATAATATTAAAGTACAGCAAAACATGGCAAACTGAAGTACGCTTCTTTTTCTTCAACTATACAACTTCTAATAGAATAAAACAAAGGTGTCATAAAAAGGTTCAAAAGTTAGTGAAAAATGTCATTAAAGAAAGATTCCTAAAAATAAGTTAAAAACTGAAAGAACTTGTTCTTCGGTCCACTCATTCCTGGGACACGTGAGTCCTGTCCAGCATTCAGTCTCCCTGCATCACTGACGACCGTGGGACACAGGAAAACATTTTGACCAGCTGACTATCACATTTTTTTTAACCAAAGAAATTCCCGTGGAACTTCCCACCTATACCTAATATGGAAGCAAATCAATAAAACAATTCAAGTGAACCAAATCTTTCACTGCAGAGTCACTCAGTGATGAAGCACACAGTTCAACCTTAGAGGAGGAGGAGAGATCTGCCTCACGCTATCTGCAGGGAGCGGAGGAGGTGGAGGAGGTGAAGCAATGTGATGAAAATAAAGAGCATACACCAGAGGAGGTAAAACAGTTGTAAGTATGGAAGGATGATAAGGAGAAAGATAAGGGGGAGGAGTGAGAGTTTATTGCGCTCAGCTCATTCAATGATAAAAACTATCAGTGTTATCGATACGGCTCATTGGAGCTGATCAGACTAGCCAGCGGCTTCCTGCTGCGACAGGAAGCCGTCATCACTGCGACTCCGTGATAAGAAGAAGGTGGCTACCACTGACACACACACACACACACACACACACACACACACACACACACACACACACACTTGAAACATGGTCAGTGCCGTTTACTTGTTTATGAGCAGGATTACAGCAAAACTATCAGGTAGAAGTTGGTGAAACTCAACTTTAAACAACAAATTTTGATCCAGGATGTTTTGGCTCTTCAAAATTGTGAACTAGGCAACTGATCGTTATTGAAGACGTGTTGTCTGCATCCTTACAGTTGAGTTGCATGCACACTAATGTTACATAAAAAGGTAAAAGGTCGAGAAGAAGAAGTCGCTACCCTCCCATCAGTGAGATCGGGTTTCCCTGAACAGGCCCAAGAGGTCAGACATCGCCTCACTTTGTGGATGTGCTGTGAGTGAATCCTTAGAGAGCAAGCAGACAGCATCTCTTCTTCTGCTGCACTAAATCACACCTGAACTGCAGCTGCAGCAAAATGTGCGAAATATCCAAACTGAAAGAGCTGAAACAGCAAAATGCAAAAACACTATTTTTCCTTCTGCACATAGAGCATTCATGTGTCTTCGTTTCTCCCTCTCCAAATATTTGTATTGGAGTTTATTTAATATCGAATCTTTTCTCAAACCTTCTGTTGCTTTTTTGCCTCATAAAGCACGTTGGCTTGTCTTTTTTTATTAAATCTCTGCATCTTTACTTCTGCGACGTGTCTGCGTTTGTCGTTTTCCCACAGGCTTTTTCCTCTGATCCTTATAGTGGTTTAGGATTGAAGGGGCCCCTAAAATTGCAACCAACACCCCGTTTTGCCGCCGTGTTGGAACTATGTCCGAACCACCTTGTTCTTCACAGATTTGCTGAATTTTTTGCTGACCTGCCCTTTTTGGACCCACAAGCCTCAGCTGCCTTCGTTTTGGAAAAGAAGCCAATGTTCCAAAACAAAGTGAAACGTGATGGTAATTTTGGGATTCTGGGGGACGAGCGGTTGACTCGCTTCAGGCTTTACAGGTAGCGGTGGAGGATGGATGGGGGATGATCCCGGTCTCTGGAGTCAGAGCGCGATGTTTACATAAAACAGGATGTATGACAAAATCGGAACAGTCCTGTTCATTTTTTTTCCTTGACGGAAAACCCACCTTTACACTAACCGGTGAGACTCTCCAAAACATCTCGCTGCTGATATGTGTCAACAAGCTGCCAGTCTGTTGGCCAACACTCACTGCTGCCTTCATCCCTTCTACTTCTTCTCCTCCTTCTTCTTCTCCTCCTCCACCCAGAGGAAGATGCTGCAAGTGGTGAAAAGACTTTCTCAATGAGTAACTGCCAACTGCCACGGAGCACGCACACTGCACGGGTATTTATAACCTGAAGCTGGACGGAGAATCAGATGAAATAAAGAGAAGAGTAAATTGTGTTGTTGTGCTGAGCAGCAGGCAGATGGGCTCAGAGATTAGATCTGACCTCAGATCAGAGCCACCGCTGTTATTTAAGCTGCGGTGGGCCGCGGCTACAAGCTGGTGTAACAGCCAGACCTGCAGTGAGGAGGGGGTGAGGTAACTGCAGGAGCTGATAGGAGCCGAGGATGCCGGGAACCACAGACACCCCGCGACTCTGCCTGCTCCTCCCCCGCGACGTGGACGGCCACAGGAAGCATGTGGGCCCTACAGGAGCTGAACAACAGTGTAACACACTTCCTCTTTTCAGTGGTGACACACACACAAGCACACACACACACACACACACACCATGGTGCTCTCCATGACAAATTACATAAGCAACACTTCATAATAAACTCTGAACCTCGGTTTTTTTTCTTTTCCCCACTTTTAACCTCCTGCCTTTAAGAGCAAACTGCATGTATGTTCCAGTTTCACCTAAAACTGAACACCGAGGAGCAGAAGAATATGATAAAAACCACAGAAAGTGGTTCCTATCACTGAAGTTCTTTTCCAGTTTTTATTTATGGAATTCAGAATTTACATTAAAAACTCCCAGAGGAAAAAAAAGCACATCCTCCGTTCCAGCCGACTGTCAACACAACAAATTCTCTTTAGTTCGAGAAAAAGAAACCAAAAGTAAAGAAATGTAAACAGAAAAGAAAAGAAAAACAAAGTGTGTTTGATGTAACAAGGAATAATGGGTTACAATGCACCCAATAGCTCTCAAGCCAAATTTCAGTACATATATTTTACACTTCCATTTGACTGCAGAGCTCAGACTTACTTTCCATACAGTCCAGAAGGGAGTCACAGTTATAAATAAATGAATAAATAAGATATTTATAACACATCAGATCCAGTGCGAAACTGTAGGGATGAATTTTTTCATTTTCACGCCCATCGTTAATAACATGAACCTGATCCGCTGGTGCCGTGACCTCTGCCCTTTACACTCATATCTGTTTCCTCATTGTTTCTGCTAAGCTCAACATTACTTCAACAAAGGTTCAATACTAAGTGCAGTTTTTCTCAGTGACTCACCGAGTGAAACAAAGAAGAAGAAAACAGAACAAAACTTGCAGAAACTGCAGATTCTGAACTTGCAGAAGTCTTCAGAAATCCATTTTAAATTCTCTTTAATTGTTTGCTGGAAAGAAAGTTTATATTTATCGTGTATTTTCTATTAAAAAGGCCTCAAAATGCAACTTTTTTTAATACAGTAGAACAAGTTTGGTGTCATCAAGTCAAGTCAAGTGGCTTTATTGTCATTGCAACCATGTGCAGAGGTACAGTACACAGTGAAACGAGACAGCGCTCCTCCAAGGCCACGCTGCTACATACGACATATAACAGACCATCAGCACAGGAATACACAAAGTGCAATGTGTAAAAATTGCAAAAAACCAAAACAAAGACAGTGCAACACCAAAAAGAACAGAATGATACAGACACACAACAGTGCAATAGAAAAGTGCAACAATGACAGTAGGTTGTGCAACAGACTGAGCATTGTGCAAAAAATGCATTGGTGGGATGCACAGGATCCTCGACAATTTTGTTGTGTTTAAAAATGCATAAAGTGTAAATGATCTCAGGACGTCTGGCTGCTGCAGGCACGCAGGAAAACTGAACGCGCTAACAGTGTAGTTAATGCGAGAGCTCAGATGACTACAAACAGGCGCCACCATCAGGGCCTGAATAAACTGATGTAGAAGTGACCAACTTCACAATAGACAAATATGTCTTGGTATGAAAAATTAAGTTGTTTCCACCACTGTGACAGCTCATGTCTCCTTTTTAACAACACACCCATTTAAATTGTTGGGGGCTGCCGACACGGGCAAGCCGGGCTTCAGCTCACGTGGAGACACCGAACTGGACCTCTTGACCATGTTTGTGCTGTTTGTGCTTTCTGGAGCATTTTAACATGATTATCTGATCAATACTCTCGCTGCTGTGTGGTTAAAAAATGTTTTCTCCAGTCTTTTTAACGAGTGAAACTCAAAGGCTGTAATCAGCAGATGTTTGTGTCTTGGCAAGAGAAAAAACAAGAAAAAGGCAGGAAAAATTCAAGGCACCACACAAAAACAAGCTTTAGGAAAACACCCCTACATATGCACAAGAGGGAAATTAATGGGAACACAGCTGTGGGAAATGAGGCACAGGTGAACAGAATCTAGGTAAATTTAAAATAAATACAAAGGACTACCAAAGAGACAGAGACTTTTCAAGATCAGAAGCATCTTGGGGAGGCTTAGTAAACTGAAACACAAACCAACGCTCAAGATGTGAATACAAAAGTAACCAGAACCAAAAGCTAAAACACAAAAGACGACCTAAAAGGAGTAATATTAATGTGCACCCACACGGGTACAGCTTACTAACCCAACTAACCAAAAGCAATTAGACAGACTTAGCGCTTCACTCCAGAATATTATTTCTTCTGGCTCCAAAAAGAAAAAGAAAGACAGAACATGTTCACGTTCAGATCGTCTCTTCGTGACCTGACAGCAGACAGAGTAAACTTGGCCGTCACATTTTCCCCAGAAACTGTCCCAACCCTGCGTCTATTTGCAACCCTGTTTATACTGAACACACTACAGAATGATCAAAAGGACATTAGAAATGTGCAAAGTGAGCTTTTTTGTCACTACGTTGTGTAAGAGTACACAGCCGACTGGGTTGTAGTTTGTTTTGTACTTTAATTACAGAAAGACGAGCGACGCGAGTTATGTCTCTCTGACTCTCACACATCTAATGAATAGAGCGTATGGCCCAAGTCTTCAGGAGTGCTTTGGTGTTTTTATTATAGAGGCTCGTGCATTTGATTAGCCTGTTGCTCACAGTACCAATCAGCAGGCAAGTGTTTCTCTGTGCTAAACTCTCTTTATGTGAAAGTCCGTAACCTGTCCCTGACCTTCCTGTGTCAGAGAAGGATAATACGGATGAAGGAGTAAATGACGCAGTGTCAGGAGACCATAAGAGTCATCAGATTGGCTGATCTCTCACATGTGTATTGATCGTCAGGACTGGGTGACTCATAATAATGTTAATTATATAAACGTGTGGCTGTAATCTGATGTTGTTTAAGCAACATTTAGTGGGTTTATCTTTGTCTTTTATCGCTGTAATTTAGTGGATATTTTACCGTCCTGGCTTTTAATGAAAAGTTTGGACTTAAAGACAAACAGCAGGGCATCTGGACGTCCGACACAAAAGTTTTTAATTGACCTTTTTTCTTGAGGAGAAAGTTTCCAGACGGTTCTGAGAGAGGCATCATTCATCTCAGGGCCTCGTCCGTCTCCTGCTTTAAGTCTTTGTTTGACAAGGCGACCGCGTCCGTCTGTGTTTGTCCGTCCGGTAAACACAGGCCTTTGTTTTCCTGCTGCGGACACTTAAGTTAAGAAGAGGTTTGCCCCGCTCTTGGACTTCGGGGAAGTTATTTTCTGGTTTGTTTTGGAGGACTTGTAAATAGTTGGTGATTTGTGGCAGGCTGGGCCGTCAGCTCCTCGTCGGGAGTGGAGAGTTTTTCCCAGCTGTCTCCATCTGTCCCTCTGTCACTCTCTCCTCTTTCACATCAAAACAACATCACTCCTCTGCTGTGTGTAAAGCCGCTGCAGTGAGGCGCCGAGGCCCCGACCGCAGGCCTGAGCAGCTCTCCGACGTATAGGCGCATATGGGTGCTGTAGAGACATGAAGCAGTTTGGTGGCAGTGTTAGCAAAGTTCGATCCAGATGATTTCCTCTCAGCGCTGGGAAATTACAACCGTGTGGCTTCGTTGTACCAAGCAAAACTTGAGGCTTTCCAAACTCAATGCTGCTTTGACAAAACTATAATAAGATGCGAATGGATCACGAAGGGCAGATTCAAGATCATTTTGCTACTCGTAAATCTTTAACTGGCTCTTCATCTGACCATTGTCCATCTCCTCTTCTCTCAGTTGTGTAACAGCATCAACTTTCAAGAAGCTCTTCAGATTCCAGCCTCTTCTCAATATCTCAAGAGTCTTCTTCCTTCCCCTCTGCCTCCCACAGCCCCGAACTCTCAGCTATTGTTACCTTCAGGCCCTGAGTTGGTACTGTTCATGCTACAGTATAACAAACAGCAGATCACACATGCATGAGGCAATTTTGGAGAAACTGCACCGTGTGTCTTTCTGGTGTTCTTAACATTGTTTCTCCAGCTCAGATGACGCTTGTTCAGAAGAAACTGGGTTGTTGCTCGTTGTGTATTTTAACTATGCTGTTTGTGTTTTTAACATTTCACTCTGAGACATCGATCGGAGAAGTTTCAATACGTCCTTTCAGCTCTCGCACATCCCGGGAGGACAATCTGTGGCACAACTCTCCAGTAATGTTTTGGCTGATAACATTAAGTAGAATTGCACCATCAATCTAAAAACACATGTAATTATTTGGGTTTCTTTCAAAACGTCCTTGGCCGTCACATTTAACCCCCGAAACTGTCCTAACCCTGCGTTTATTTAATCCTGTTTGCACTGGACACACTACAGAATCATCAAAAGGACATTAGAAACGTGCAAAGTGAAGTTTTATTGTCACTATATTGTGTAAGAGTACACAGCTGATGAGAGTGTTATTGAAACTGGGTTGTAGTTTGTTGTTTAATTTAATTACAGAAAGATGAGTTCTCAAGGACCGGTGTCCTGCAGGTTTAAGATGTGTCCTTGATCCAACACAGCTGATTTAAATGGCTAAATGACCTCCTCAACATGTGTTGAAGTTCTCCAAAGACCTGGTAATGAATTAATCATTGGATTCAGGTGTGTTGATCCAGAGCGACATCTAAAACCTGCAGGACACCGGCCCTCGAGGCCTGGACATCCCAAGCCCTGAGCTACAGTGAGAGAGCTCACAAACCAGTGGATGACATCAGGAGGCATGGCTACATTCATCTTATATCCAATCTGTCAGTGCATCACTGTGGTGTAGTGGGCATCACATCTGCTTTGCATGCAGGAGGTCCTGGGTTCAGTCCCGAATACAAGCAAGCTGCTTATTTATGAGCAACTCTGTTTCAACTGGATAAACGTGCTGTGATCCTAAAGTACAACGCACTCCTTTCATTTCCTTTTGCACTCAAATGGTGGGGCTGTTCATAGAGGAGCTGTGTGTGTGTGTGTGTGTGTGTGTGTGTGTGTTTCATAGGAAATCTGGCATCTTGTTCTGGTTGTTTATTGTCTCTGAACATTAGCAGGGTCGCGTCAGGAGCTGGAAGCGGAGAATGAAGACGAGCTGCCAGCTGATACAGTGAAGAATCCGCTGAATAAATAAGAAGGAAAACAGTTTCAGGCAGAACTGGAGAGCCACTGGTTTAACTTGGGAGAGAGAACAGAGGGGTTCAGGTCGTGGGCAGCACAGAGCTCTGAACCCAGACCTGCAGCGGCGGCGCCAATGTTTGACACATCGGGATAATTGTGGTGTTGTGAATATTTCTGTCTCCCATGTTCCTCGGAGTCCGGTGTCAGCATGTGGGCAGCGATCTTTGGCACTGGCACCCCAACGAGAGCTGGCATTTCCTGAAAACGCTCCCCCAGCAGAGAGCCGCTCACCCATGGTCCAGTTTCACAATGAGACGCATGTGCACCACAGACACACAGCAGACACAAACTGACACGCAGTGACGGTTCAGCGTTACAGGAACAATCTGATGCTTTAAAGGTTTTCGTGCATGTCTGAAAAAGTTCCCTGCTATTATTTCATTATACCTAATAATCAGTCTGTTCAGTCCAGTCCACTCCTTCTGCAGTTTATATATTTATATTTATCCGTCAGCTGAGGACACACTGTGTTTCCTAATGGCCAATGTTAAACTTTGAGTGGACAGATTTCCTCCTCCGTGATCTGCAGCCATCAGCAAGGCAGATCTAGAGGCCAGCAGAAGAGAAGGGACGGGTCATATCAGCACCACGCTGAAGACAAACGACCCCGCGGTGAGGAATGTGATGTGGGGGAGCACGTCTGAGCAGCCTCCCCTCCGGACGCTGACATGAAGCCAATGGCAGTCATTCATCCCCAGCAGCAGCAGCAGAGTGAGGAGAAACAGTTGTAGAAGCTCTGACCCCAAACAGCCCTGTCCCACCGGCAAAAACCTCTATCGCAGATGAAGTCATGGTCCCAAAGGAACATATTGTCCCCATAAGAGCTTTCAAAACTGCTGACTGCAGCAGTCTTCCATCTAAATATAGATAAATAAGGGCTGTTTCCACCTGTTAGGGCTGTTTACCTTTCCATTTCCACGTTTTCCACCAACGTGTGAAATCAGCTCTGCAAAAAAATACTCCAAACAGTTCCTGCTCTGGGCTTCACGTTTTGTAAAGTGGTTTTTCTTTGTAACATGAAGCTACGAGCAAAAAACAAAAACACAAGAACTCAAAGTGAATGCACGCTGACCCCAACCGAGCAGCCACAGCAGGTGAGGAAAGCTGAGATAAACAGATTTTTAACCAACAGAAAAAAGTGTTGTACTGTTTTACAGAATTATGTTTCCGGGAAATCCTCTCTGGGATGATTTTAGCTAACTTTGAATTATTCATTGTGGAAATACAGTTGATATAGTTTTTCTTTTTTAAACAAATTCACCTCTGTTTGGTTAAAGTGATAAAATCGATGTAACTGGACCAAACTCACTCATCTTCATTTCTTTTTTCCTTATATGTCAGTAATAATACACAAAACGACACCTTATACCAGCTTAGCTGCTAATTTTCCCCCTCAGTCCATGGACAGCTACATGCCACATTAAATAAGATGTGAAACCCCCCAAAACAAACCCACTGGGTATGTGTAATACCTGAATAGTGTAGGATGCAAATGTAACCTAAAAATTCTCCAGACCCACTCCCATTCACAAAACACACAATTCCAAAAGTGTTGGAACACTTTTAGAATATCACATTACTAAGAACTGAACATTCATGTTTGCATTTCACACAATGCAAATCATTTCTAACACAATGCAACGATTTGCAAATGAGATACAGGTTCAGGGTCACCGATCTGCCAAAACAAAACCTATTTATGGATGTGTCATCATCCACAGTAAGCTATCTGAATAATCAGAGAAATCTGTGTGCATTATGGAACTGCCAGCATGCACATCTGGAAATGCACCGGGTGAAAGGTGTTTACAGGTTTTAGAGCAACATGCTCCATCCAGATGACATCTTTTTTAGAGGAGGCCTTTCTAGTTTCAGCAGCACGATGCTAAATCACACCGCATCTCTTCCAGCAGCATGGCTTCATATTAGAGAGTCCAGAATGGCAACCAGTCACCGGTTTTCATGGCCCCAAATGTAATAAAAACAACATAATCATAAATACGATGCTTATGATTCAAATGTCTTGCTCACGGTCCTTTGCGAACAATGACTAGCATGGACATCACGAAACGGCGAGTTTTGTCCTTCGTGATGCTCTGCCACGCCTTAACTGCAGCTGTCACTGTCACTGTAGCGAGCAAAAAAACCCAAAACGTTCAAGCAGGTGGTGATTGGGGGTTTTATTCATTTCTGTATTTTCCACAGATAAGCAGAGAGCAGAGCTCATCTGTCTTCTGACACAGAATCAATAAATCCCTGTGCTACTGGAGACCCTGCATGCCCATGGATCCAGATTACAGCTGATGAAATATGCTTCGTTTATACAGCGACCCATGCTGTTTCTTCTGATCATTATGCTGGTCCCGGCTGATTTCAGTAGTTTAGAGAATGTTGTTGCAAAGTTATCCTGTCTTTATTGTCCTGCCAATCTGTTCAGTCCCAGTGAAGCCTGCCATCCGAGTCCGCCTAGCTACAGCTAGCTAGTTTCCTGTCTTTTATAAATTTTTACTGTTCCTCCTCCTTCTTGATCTATTTTGATGGAACACCATACCTACCCGAGACCTCCTCACCACCTCTGTTCACCTACATATCAACAGAAGTCAGCTTTGATCTCCACCCTCTCCCCCCTGTGGACACACTCTACCAGTTCATTCAAACTTCCTTCAATTCAACTTTATTTACACAGCGCCAAATCACAACAACAGTGGCCTCAAAGCACTTTATACTGTAAGGTAGACCCCACAATAATACATACAGAGAAAAACCCAACAATCGTATGACCCCCTATGAACAAGCACTTTGGCGACAGTGGGAAGGAAAAACTCGCTTTTAACAGGAAGAAACCTCCAGCAGAACCAGGCTCAGGAAGGGGCGGGGCCATCTGCTGCGACCGGTTGGGATAAGAAACGTAAGAGGGGATAAAAGACATGCTGTGGAAATCCATCATTCCAGCCGGCTCTCTTCTTCTATAAGTACTCGTCCTGCATTTAGAGCACCAACTCTGACCTCCGATCTGCAGCCCTTCCTTCTCTCTCACTGCCTCTGAACACAGCAGAACAGTAGGACAGTTTCCGCTGGCAACCTTTTTGCCAACACTGCAGGAGGCGGTCATCGTTAACCCGGCCGCCGATGATCAAGAATGGAAATCTCCTTCTTGATGATCCACTTGTTTGATTTGGCAAATATTTTTTGCTGGATTGTGATGCAATCCGCTCCCTTAGTCTGGGTTTGGGATCAGCACTACAAGTTCACTTCCTGGTGGCCTCCTGTGGTTGTGTTCTACTGATGAAGAAATACAGGAACAATATCCTATCCTACACCTCCTACATCTATATCCTACACCTGTCTATCAAATTGCGTTTGAGTTACTCGGCTAATGATGTTTTATTGCCTGGAAACTGAAGCCAGTAGAAAATTAAGAGACTGTAAAATTCCACAACAGTTCAGGATGTATTTTTTCACGATTTCAACAAAATGTTTGAGCTCCTTGTTGCAGAGGATGAGACAGTCTGGCTTTTGTGACAGCGGGTGGGTCAGCTAAGTCTCCTCAGAGCTTTGGCTCTTATAGAAGTACAGGATGCAGTGACCTGGAGAGACCTTGACTGTGTGTTACTGCTGCACATCAGAAAGTGTTAAGATGATATGAAGGAGGAACTCAGAGGTGTTTGTCTGACAGGAAAGATGATGACAGCGTTTTTAACCTTTAACCTTTAACATTTTTCAGACTAAAACATTTATTTATTTGTGTTTTTTTAATGCCAGAGAAAAATTGCCTTTCTGAAACCAGATGAAAAAACTTGAAATGGAAAGCCTGGGGTGATGTCCAGCAGCGAGCTGGGTTTTCCTCCCCGCAGCGTTGCGACAGATGTTGCGGGCGCTCTTTCGAGGGACGTTTTTGACATTTTCTCAAAGGGACAGATGGCTATGTGCTGTTTGATGTTGCACAACATATCAGACTTTTCAGTAACAGTGGCAGAAGTGGATACTGGGTAATGAGCCTTTGACAGTGACGGGCGTGTCCTGGCATATCACAGGAACACAGAGCTGAGTGGATTGACTCATACTGGCTTACATCAGAACACACACACTTCTTGATTTACATGTATCAACACTATACAGAATAACTCCCTCATATCAACCCCGATCCCCAAAAACTCATCTTTAAAAGCAAGAAAGTGAAACATTGAAACCTTTCTGGTTTTAAGAAGGATTCCCAGTGACGGTGGTACAACCCTGCAACTACACAGGACTCTCAGTCTGTCACCACCTGCTCTGATTAAAGTCAAACAGAGGGCAGTGACCAATGTCACTGTCAATTAATACTGCTTAAAATTATGTGTGCAGTGAATTTCACAGCATAAATGCAAAGCGTTGGTAAACGCCAGCTTCCCGTACGCTGTATGAGCCAAATTGTGGTTTATTCATAGAAGCTTCTTGCTTGTGAGCACTGTGTGTTCAGGTGTGTGACCATTTATTACAATGTTGAATCTGCTGTAGGCTGAAACACACACAGATATGAACATTTCCTGAATACAGGACTGAGTGCTTTGTAGGAAACAGTGAACCAGAACCAGAACTTCTTGATGGAAGAGCTGCCCAGTTAGCAATTCCAAAATGGTTCCAGTTCATTTCCAAGCAGAGATACAGCAGTTCTGGTATTTTCTGGTTGGTTACAGGAAAGGGTAATATTTGTTTTTGGTGTAAATGGTCAAAATTGATGGTTTGGGGAAACCTAACCAGTGCTTCCCTGCATTAAACAATATTAAAACAGGTGTTTTGGAGCAAACCTACCCGATCAGGTCGAGGAAACCGTCCCATGTGTGACAGATCCTTCGGTTTACAGCCAGAGAAACTTTTCTTTCTGTCAGAAAAAAGTAAAGATGAATGCATGAATTGTGATTAAGTAATAGATGTAGTAAAATGTACATGTGTGGTTAATATTTCCTGGAACGTTCATTCCTGGAGAGGACAAATTGTTACATCTGCATGTTGTTGTGTGTCTGTCTGTGGAAGGTAGTGGGTGGGTGTGGGCGTAGAAAAAGGGGAAACTTACGGGAAGGAAGGAGGAAGGAGAGGAGGAAGTGTGAGTGACGGGAAAGTGAGGCTGCTGGTACCAAAATACGGCGAAGGCCGAAGGAACAGGGCGAACCACAGCAGGACAGTTGCACACACCTCTGCATCTTCCCACATCCTCCGTCTGTCAACCACCGCGTTCTTCTTCCTTTGACCTCCGATTTAAAGGTGCTCGACATTCTACGTCAGTCGGTCTGAAACCAGATTACTCTGATTTATCATTTCGTATCTGTTTCTGTATAAAAATAAAATCACTTTTCAGGAAATCTTTGGAGTTGGCTGGTTTAGTGAACCAAACATTTTCATTGCGATTGTGTACGTAAAGATGTGATTTTGGAGAATGTGTGTGGTTTTTGTTTAACATCACATGTTCATGGACCAAATAAAGCCACACGGTTCACATGTCTGTGCTATAATTAAACCCACAGTGACTGATGCTCCAGACATTAGAACTCACAAATTTATTGCTTCTTTAAGCAATCAGCAGATTTCCACTGTGCCAACATAATAAGAAAAGTTTTTTCTTTCTTGAAAGCGATCGGTGATTAATGGCTCCATTAGTCACATAACTACAGTGTAAATACAATGCGGCTTTGCTAATAATCAAAGTAATAGCCAAGAATATGCCAACACGCCAGATAACAAAGAAAACACGTTTTATTGTTCCATAAGCTGATGTAATTAGATAAATAACATTACACATGAGCTGTATCGTGTGTGTGTGTGTGTGTGTGTGTGTGTGTGTGTGTGTGTGTGTGTGTGTGTGTGTGTGTGTGTGTGTGTGTGTGTGTGTGTGTGTGTGTGTGTGTGTGAAACAATGAATCAAATAATAATGGATTGCATTTACATAGCACTTTACAATTCTCTCACATTCACACACACGGTTGTAGCCACAGCTGCCCTGGGGCAGACTGACAGTATTAAAATATTAAAAAGACTGTCACCAGTACAAACAGTTGATTGGGTCAGATGATTATCAACATCTTATTTGAGGTTTTTTTGTGATGTAGAACTTTATGGGTAAACTTTTTTTTGTCCTTTGTATTTAAATGGTTGGTTGACCTAAATTACTGTTAAATCCACATTAAGTTGAAGAGATACTCAAACTCTCAACCACGTTTTTCCTCTTTAACCAACTCTGATGACAGATTTGCCAAATTTCATTTCATCTCCTAACCAAAGCTGGCACCAGTGAAATGTTCCAGTTGTTTTAGCTGATTATTGATAGTTTAGCTGCCAGTTTTTTATTATTAATCATCACTGAAGCTGAGTCAGGTAGGGCAGCTGCTTATTCTAAATGTAATTCTGTTTACATAGGCCTAGTTCACCACAATCTTTACAACATTTGTAAAGATTGTACAATACTAAAGACCTAAAGACCAAACAATCGTAGGAGCAGGCATTTAGCAACAGTGGGGAGGAAGAACTTCCTTCTATGAAGATGAGATGTTCAGAAAAACCAAGCTCAAGGAAGAGGGTCACGGTTTAGGTTGAAGGGACAAGGGAGCATAAATCTTAAATCCCTAAAATTTGTTTCCCAGTGTGGATTCAAGATAAAAAAGGAGACATCAAGATCATCGCTGTGGTTCACGCATGTGTTTTAATCACAGCTCTGTACCACTGAGGAGTCTGGTTCTGACACACACTAGTTAGCTCAGGAGGGGGAAAAAAGCACAAGTAAAATCCGGACTATCAGCAGACTGGTGCCATAAAAACACTCAGCATTCCTCATGTGTCAACTTTTAATTAAATTGATTTCTACATCCCAGAAACATCCCCCCAGGATCTGGAACCAGCTCGGTGTTTCTGCTGGTTCTGGCTCCAAGTGATAATTGTTGAATGGCAGAAATCCCAGATGGGCCCTGAACTTCAGCAGACCTGTTGAGATGATGATCGTATTTGGACGACAGTTTTATAACGTACACATAAAACACACATTTCAGTGCATTTGCTTATGATGTATATTTTGTTTATGCAGCAACTTTGTGAGGTCACAGTGGAGCTTTCTGTAAGAAAAGCTTTTCCATTGTCATAAATCTGACAAATACCTAAAGATAAATTTACTCAGGAGATCTGCTTGATAAGATCAGACTTTAATGACTCCCTGGAGGAAAACTAAACCGAGCACAGCAGGAGATTAAAACATGATAGAACGGAGAACAAACACACACAGTCAGAAAGCCAAACCGCATTACATGCGGGTGTCTGGAGCAGAGGAGGTAGTGCGGGCCATCCACCAAGTGGATGGCCGCTGGTTTGATCCCCTGAGTTTCCCCTGATGCATCCATCAGAGTGTGAGTGCGTGCATTACTGTCTGTGTGTGTCTGTGTGTGTGACTGGGTGAATACGTCTTGTAAAAAGTGCTCTGAGTGTTAGAATTGAAAAGTGCTATTTAACATGCACATTGCAGTGTGCATAAATGTTATCGGTATAGTAGATGTGGAATATATATCATATGCAAGACCTACAGATTCAAATTCATGCACATAAAATAAAACAATAATAATAAGAATGGAATATGAAGATACACAGAAAATAACTGATACGCTGCAGAAGTATCCTGGATCCTCTAAACGTTTCCTTAGGAAATATTTGGACCTGAAGACATCGACAGAATTAGTATTTTTGAAGTCGAATGTCTTTGACCTGTTTGAATATATTGACTGATGCTACATCTATCACATCTTCATATAATATTGAACTTCATTCTGCACACTTCCATCAATGAAGATGGAAAAAAAGAAGATGGGAATTATTGTTTTTAATAGAGATATTCCTCTGGGACGACTAGCTGGAACACTGTTGCTAAACACCTCACTGATGCTGCCAGGAATCTTGGAGTTTTTATGGATAGTTCCCTCAAACTGGATAAACAGGTTTCTACTGTGGTAAAACGTCGCTTCCATCAACTACGCTGAATTTCGAAGGCTAAACCTTATATACCACGTAAAGATCTAGAGAAAGACTCGATTATTTTAACTCTCTTTCTCTCTTCACTTGGGCTTCCAATGTTCCCTCCTTCAGCGATTGCAGTTGGTCCGCAGCACGACTCTTAATCGGCACTAGAAGGCATGAGTCCATCACCCCTGTTCTAGCTGAGTTACTTTGGCTTCCTATTGAATATTGAATTGACTTTAAAATCGTATTGTTTACTTATAAAATTCTATATATATGGCACCTAATTACTTAGCGGATCTCCTCTGTCTGTGTAGCCCTAAGAGAGCACTAAGATCATCAGGTCAGCTGCTCTCAGTGCAACCTAGGTCTCGGCTGAAGACCAGAGGAGGCCGTGCCTTTGCCTTTGCCGCACCCAAATTATGGAATAATCTTCCTCTTGACATTCGCTCATCTGACTCTATTCTATCTTTTAAATCATGTCTAAAAACGTACTTGTTTAACCTGGCATTTCATCTGCATCTACATTATGTAATTATTTTATATCTGTAATTTATATTTTATATTGTGATTTTATCTGTATCATGGTATTACTGCAAAGCACTTTGGTGTACTTTGGTCTTTAAACGAGCTATATAAGTACATTTGATATGATATATGAATGTGCATAGGATAGTCAATAACCCAGCCACCTAACTGAAAATAGAGACATGGCACCATCACTGTAAACACAGAGAAACAAACTCTGTATGATATATTAAGCTGAAGCCCTGTGCTGCTGCAAACCGCAGGCACACAGCAGAAGAACTCTGAGAAGTTTAACAGCAACTGGATTAAAAATCCTGCAAAATAAAGAGAATGGGATTATTTCACTTCTCTCATGTTTAAATAAAAGAAAAATCTTTACCCTCTTTGGCGAAATTTGGTTTGTACTTCTTATACACAAATATAAAATTAAGAGTTTACTGTTGATAAATGTAAAGATGTTCAGGGCTGAGGGGCGGAGTCAGACGGGAGCATTTCACAAGCGTGTAAATGTGAGACTGAAGCAACTGAGAAAACACGGCTGTGACTCAATGGATGTACAGAAAACACAGAGTCTGACCTACAGAGGATGTTGGGTCATCGACAACAAGAGAAGAAAGAAGTAGGTGTGAGGGCGGAGACCAGGCAGGGAAAGCCCAGTGCGTCCTGTGATGTAATCTGAGGGTTTACATATACGGATTTACATAACGATCACATCCTGTTCCCATCATGTTCATGTGTTCAGATCTCAGATATTAGCTTATTTTACAAATATTATCTGCACTTCAGACTCAAATCACACAAATGATTCCAGTTTTCTGCTGAAACAGGAAGAAAATTCACAACACAGAGTTTCGTATTCATACAAATATTTGCACTCTCGCTTTTTTTACAGTGAACCTGCTAAAGTATTACTTATCAAAATCCTCAAAACTCCTGATTTCCTGCAAACTGCTGCAGTTTTTATTTTAATTTTTGGGGTGGCTGTAGCTCAGGTGGCAGAGCAGGTCAGCCACTAATCAGAAGGTCGGTGGTTCGATCCCAGGCTGCATGCCAAATGTCCTTGGGCAAGATACTAACCCCATGTTTGCCTACTGGTGGTGGTCAGAGGGCCCGGTGGCGCCAGTGTCCGGCAGCCTCGCCTCTGTCTGGGCAGTTGTGGCTACAATGTAGCTGCCATCACCAGTGTGTGGATGACTGAATGTAGTATAAAGCGCTTTGGGGTCCTTAGGGACTGAGTAAAGCGCTATACAAATGCAGGCCATTTACCATTTAATGCCCATATCATGAACACCATAGCAGACAAATTACTCACAACATACACATCCTCTTCTGAACATTTCATATTTGCAGTGATCAAAGATTCAAAGTGACCAAATTTATTAAACGCAGCACTGCTCTGCAGCAGCCTCCTCTGTTTAACTCAACCCAACTGTCTTAACTTGGGTTAAAAAATTAAAGCTATGATAAGAAAAAAGAGCAAAAGAAAGAAACACCAAATAAGAGGGAAAGATGGAAGCAAGAAGAAACTGACAGAGAGAGAAGGGCCGGGGCAGAATGACAGAGGGGGCAGAATGAAGAAGGTAAAAAAGAAATGATCAGCAATGGAAAAACAGCCACTGTGATGTGTTAGAGGACTGTAGGACAAAGCAGCGCTGGAGCTGAGCGCGTGAAAAAGTAAAATTCAAAACTCCAAGCACATTTCTAATGTAAACAAAGCACAAGATATATTACCTCCTCTGCAGCAGGGACAACATATATTACCTCCTCTGCAGCAGGGACAACAGGGAACAGTAACTACATTGACAAGCACCACTAGTTAAGCTGCATTTCCATGCCCTTATATATAAAATATGAATATGTATATGCTAAAATGTATCAAAAGTCGTTTATCAACTTGTATCTGCAGACGGGACTCACAAAACCAAACCCGACCAGTAAAACTGACGCTTCACAAAGATTTCTCTGGAAAACAAACAATCAGTCTAATCTCTGAGATTTTACTCTCTATGGAGACAAAAGACGGAACATTTTATCTTGCAGCCTCCATCAAAAATGGTCACGGCAGTAAAGCAAGTCTTCAATATGAAATAATCAGTGGATGATTTTATTTGATTGTGTTTGTGGAGTTTTAGGAAACACATTTTTAGCACATAGAGGCAGAAAAGATGGACACAAACACACAGATCTGGGTCACAGCTCAGGGGGACTATGAAGTATTTCTCACCAACAGTGACCAGGACATAAAACCACATTGTGAGGAGGAGCAGGGAGGAGGGTGGGAGGAGCGCTGGTGAGTCATGATACAACGGCTGCTCCTCGCTCCTCTCCCCCGCCAAGGAGGCCTGCAGGAGAAAGGGGAAGCGAAAAGGGCTGACAGAGAAAAGCAGGCTTCTCCTCATTTTCCTGTTTGTGTCGTTTTTGGACAAAGTAAGAAAAGTCCGCACGCACACACAAAGACAGACACACACCATCATGTGTCCAACTGGCTGCATGCACAGAGTGAGGACGTTAGAGGTCAAAGGCCGCAGCAGCCAAACCACCTGAGGCTCCTGCTGCACTCAGGTCATGTGGGACGATGAACAGAAAGATCCCCATGTGACTGACTTGTGAGCGCCGATGCTCTGTGACTGCAGAGCAGGTGGAGCTTCACAAAATCCTGCACAGTTATTGAGAAAAAAATAATTCGATACATTCTGATCGTTTCAGGATTCAAGGTCACCTTTCACAAGAACGAGCAAAGTCAGCAAATATTCTCCCCCAGCAGCTTACGCCAAAGTCACAAACAGAAAGCTGTTGTCAGTGGAGACAGCGAACAAATACCTGATACAGCGGTCTGCGGGTCAGTCTTCCTCGTGCTGTTGTTGATCCATCAAAAAAGAGCAAAGTTCTAACACACGGGTGTTAAAATCAATAAAAAGTTTTCATCCTCTACTTTGTAAAACTTCTCTCATTCCTGGTGAACCTGCCGTCACGCCCTTGCCTATTCCAGCCCACCTGCCACCAGTCAGCATTCGACCGATGCAAACATCATCCGCGTCCAGCAACATGCAGCTGGCAGCAGCTCTGTAGTTGGTGAAAACTACACGACGGTTATGGTGCCCGTAAAGAAATATGTATGTACATCGAAACCTTCACGGAACCATAAATGACTGGTTAACCTGCCTGATAAAGCAAGCTGAACTTTGCTCAGGCCACGCTCACACCTGTGGGTCAGCTTTTGGTCACATCTCCGAGACTGAGAGACAAAATGTGGTGAAATAACGGAGAATAGCAGCCTGTAGTTTACTCTGAAGCAGCCTGTCAGTGATGCGGATTCACCACACACTCTGAAATGATGAAGATTCAGACTAGAAAAGAGCAGCTCTTTGTTAAAATCTGCAAAGACGGAGTTTAAAATAGACGTAGCAGTTAAAGAACTTTACCTAAATGATGGGTTTAATTCTAAAAAGACGTCCTTAAAAGCAGAACCATCACTGAACCGGGTTTCTTTAACATTACAGCCGTGTGCTGCTTTGTGATGATTAACTCTGAGTATAAATGATCTGCGGATGTCTTTCAGTGTTCCCACGAGGGTACCGGGTTTTTTCAGATTTTCAGACTGCATCAAAGGTGGTACGTATTATGTGTTATAGACAGTGTTGGTCAAGTTACTTGAAAAAAGTAATCAGTAACTAATTACTGATTACTTCCCCAAAAAAGTAACATGATTACTTATTTTCAAAAGTAATTAATTACTTAGTTACTTAGTTACTTTTTAAAAACACGATTTACAACCTGAAGAGCTGATAAAGTGATAGATCTTTCAGCCCAATTCTACTTTTTCTGCATAATCCATCATACAAAATGTAATCAAATGGAAAAGTCTCTTTTTAAAACTTGTTTTATTAGTTTTAATCTTTTAACTTTATGCATCAAGCAAACATTTAATTATATGCAACATTCTCTGACTGGAAGAAATTAGTTTAACATTTAAACCTATTTTCTGCACATTCCAGCACATAAAATAAAATATTTTTTGTGTTTACACTCAGTCTTTCAAATAGATGCAAGTAAAACACAGCAGAAAATAAATAAAGTCAAAGACTCAGCGGTCCTGTTGCTCTATTTTCACCTGTAAAGCAGGAGTAGGGTAGGCGGAGGTTTACCCTGGTGCAGGTGTGCCGCGGTCAGTGGTAGGATACAGCAGTTTCTCTGTGAGTTTCCCATTACGTCGTAGCTACTCGGTGCTTGTTTGGAAGTTTAGGGGTTTTTTCGCTGTAAAAAGAAGTTTTCTTCCCACGCACAACGGACACTAATGTTTTTGTCACTTTTTATGGAATCAAACTCAAAGTAAGGTCAGTACTTCCACGCTTTAAACGCTGCACGCTCATACTCTCTCCCACAATCGATATGTGATCCATTGTTGATCTGCACACAGCTGTTGTCACGAACGTCGCACTCGCTTACGTCACTGTCATGAGACATTCTCGCAAAAAATCACGGTTTTAGTAACGCAGTAACGCAGCGTTCCTACGGGAAAGTAACGGTAATCTAATTACCGTTTTTGCAATGGTAATCCCTTACTTTACTCGTTACTCGAAAAAAGTAATCAGATTACAGTAACGCGTTACGCGTTACTGCCCATCTCTGCTTATAGATAAAATCCTGAAATCATATTCAGTTTCATAATGTTCAGTTCTTGACCTGTTGAACTATTAAACTGGGATAAACTTACTGTGCCAGAACATTATGATAACATTAAACTGGGAATGTTTTGGTCTTGATTTGCCTAATAAATTTCATCAGAGGGTTTTGATCTCGACTTTTAACTTGACTTGTGACTTGGCTCTGAAAGAATGCCCATGACTGTGGTCTGAATGAGGATTTGACTCTTGTTTCTTTTTATATCTACCCTCGATCTTGAGGCGACTTTTGTTGTGATTTGGCGCTATATAAATAAAATTGAATTGAATTGAATTGAATATGAGGCTAGAAGATGTTAGGGTTAGGTTTGTCACTTTGACCTCAGAGGGTTAAAGTCCCTCAGGTCATTTTGTTTGTAGTATCTCACTGTGAATCGCTTTCTCTGGATTGTTGGTCAGACGAATAAACAGTTAAAGGCACCAGCAGGTCACGTTTAAACAATGAATCACTAAAACAAATGATTGACAGTAACAGACAGGATGTAATTACAGTGATTGTGCGTGTGTGCATGTGCGTGTGTGTGTGTGTGTGTGTGTGTGTGCATGTGTGTGTGTGTGTGTGTGCATGTGTGTGTGTGTGTGCGCGCGCGTGTGTTTTTCAGAGGGACAAGCACGTGTGGCCACTCACATGTCTGCATAAATCAGACTCGAGGAGGAATGTAAACGGCACGAAAACACATAAACACACATAAACATCACTGTGATGTGAGCGGCAAACAAAAGCTTCCTTATAAAAACGCTGGTGACAAGCACCCGTTACCTTGGTAATGTGGGACAGTTTAAGAGCTGCAACTATGCAGAAGGAGAGGAAACTGCAGCTCATCGCCATCGAAGAACATCTGCCTTCAGATACAAGAGCAAACACTGATGACATTCCTGGACTAAACATTACTGATAGATTTGTGAGGTTTGCTTTTATTTTTATGTGGATATTTGCGAGCATGAGACGCTGCCAAGTGTGGAAAACTGCAGTTCTTCCACTGGCCACTTGAGGCTGATTTGAAAAGAGAGTAACAGATTCCCACCCCCAAGTGAAAATGTCCAACTTTACTGCAGAAATAAAGATCTTTGCAGCCTGATTTAAAAAAAGGTCTTGTTCACTGTTGTTACCTGGACTAACAGGTGGATGCAACCTCACACCACAATGTAGATGTGACAATCAGTCTGTGAGGTTGGTGTAGTTTTTCTGGCTGCCATTATTTAGTTTTTAGTGCTATTTCTACAGGTTGCACCTCTAATTAAAATCTTTAGACTGTGTCAGGGTGAAAAATCATCTGAATAAATCCTGTGAGCAGCTCTTTGATTCACAGATATATCGAAGCAGTAGGCCTACTGCAGGCTTAGTGTCTCTGTGACCTCTGACCTTTACGTTTCTTCCAATGATACTTTGCAGACACAGCTGCAGTCTTTGTGTCACATGATTTGAGCGGGAAACATTTTTTCTCAGCGACAGTCTGGTTTTCCAGGTTTAGTTCCTGACTGAAATTCCACAGCCTCTGATTGAAGTCAGTAAACACGAAATGATGTTTTTATCCATGAAAAGATCAGACATATGTGAGAGCACGTCTGAAGCATCGCTGAATGAGACACATCGATTATCTCCACCTCCTGAATCCCACATGGTCATCGGCCGGCATGTTTTCTGGTTTAGGGACTCTTAGTCAGAGAGGAGCCTGCAGTATATTTCCACCCAGCTGTGCAGATTCCTTGCCTCCCTCCTGTTTCCACTGACGCTTATAAAACCAAGCAGGTTTAATACGGTGGAATTTGATTGGTTGGGGTGACAGGAGGGAGGTTCGAGTCTGGCGGCTGTTTTAGGGGAGAGACTGCAATTGTGGCGGCCATAATTGTGGTTTCTGGAGGAAAGAAGACGTGATGAACAATGATGAGAATTAATAACAGAGAGCTGCTTGTCATTCTCTTGGTGATGGTTCTCTTCATCTCACCGCTTTAACTCATCTAGAATATTTTCTTCATTAAAGTAGTTTATTTGTCTCCGAGGACTTCACAGTGACATCAACAAATGAAAACCACAAATAATGGCTGTGACACAAATTAGATTAACAGATGAAGGCTTTAATAAGACTCAGAGTGGTTTTAAATCATCCATCAAAAGCAGACAAATGAAAATATGTCAAACACAATTACTCAGCGATATTACTAAAAGTTTTTTTATCTAGCCAACTAACAGTGTTAGCTGTAAAAATAAATAAATAATAATAGCGTGTTTTATTAAACATAAATTTAAAAAAGGCCGTCCAGCTGGAACCAGTACCGCTGGATACAGAAACAGTGAGATATTCATTCATTTTGTGTCAGAAAGAAAACAAATGAAAATGATATTTGGGTGTTTTACACCCTAAAGAACCTCCTCATTCAACATATTTTCTATTGCGTCACTTAAAACTAAAAATTTCTGAGAACAATCTGTCATGAATTTAAATTTCATGATATCAAAAAAAAAGAGTTTCAAAAAATCTATAAATATAAGAACTTTCTTTTGGAAAAAGCTAAGATGCTGTCACAGTTCTGTGGTTTCACTCAATGAAGATAAAAAGAAATACCTGATTTAAATGCACCTCTGGACCGCTTACATCCCTTCGGCTAGCTTTAGATCGCTCCCTGGAAGCTCTCTTGTAACCACGGGCGTGGGAGCTTTGTAACTTCAACATGGACGCCAAACTCAAGAGCAAAACCCAAAATCAACAGGTGCTCGGGTCATCATTGGATTTCCAGAGAGTGATCTGAAAATATCAGCCTTGCTGGAAGCAGTCGAGAAGTCCTCGTGGACAAATCCAGAGATCAGCTGGATTTAAGTTGGTTATGGATTTTAGTTTTTATGTGCACAGTTGCAGCAGTTTAGTTCATCATGAGAAATAATAGGAAAAGCAAAAAAATCCCATTCAGGAAAGTGATAACAGACTTTTATGTATTTGTTTAGATATTTTTTGCTGGAGAAAACAGCAGCTTTGGGAACGCGTCAGTGTCCACCTACCTGAAAGGGTGGAAGAAGCAGTAAGTGGTAGAAGATGATTGGTTGGTTGGATGGATTTGTCCTAAACAGTTATCAGAATATGTCTATGAAGGTTCTCAGTCATCCAGGTCATCGTAGTCTAAGGAGCTTGCAAAGAAAAGCGTCTCGACTTCTTTAAGTTACTTGAAGACGTTTCACCTCTCATCCGAGAAGCTTCTTCCACTAGGTTTAAATCTGGGACTCTCCACCATTTGACCTTAGAACTGAAGAAGCTTCTCGGATGAGAGGTGAAACGTCTTCAAGCAACTTAAAGAAGTCCAGACGCTTTTCTTTGCAAGCTCCTTTGACAGTTATCAAAATAATTACTTCATGGCTTCCTCAGCTTATTGTTTTAATGCCAAAGCATGAGGGACAGACAAAACATTTGACCTGAGAACTAAAGAAGCTTCTCGGATGAGAGGTGAAACGCCTTAAAGCAACTTAAAGAAGTCCAGACGCTTTTCTTTCCAAGCTCCTTAGACTACGATGACCTGGAGGACTGAGAACATTCACAGACAAATACTGCGAAAAAGTTACAATTCTGTGGGCTTATAAAACTTTGCTATAGATCTGAGCCAAATGGCTTCTAAAGATCCAACGAGCAATAAACCAAAGTTACCCAAAGTTTGTCGTGTTTCCCAACAAAGTATCACGAGACAGGCCGTTACAGAAGGAGAGGGCTGTGGAAGAACCAAGCTGTCAGAAACAAACTTAATGGATAGCATGAGGGTCCGTGTCTTAGTGTTTTCACTAGTAGAATGAGATCGAGGGTACAAGCTTCTTTCTCAGACGGGTGGATGAGCTGAGCTCTCCCTTACTGACAGGGTGAGAGGTCATCATGTAGAAAGTGCTCAGGGTAGACCTGCTACTCCTCTGCATCAAAAAGAGCGAGCTGAGGCTGTCGCCTCCTGGGCGAGGTGTTCCAGCCGGGCATGTCCGCTGGGAGGAGGCCCCAGAGTCGACCCACCACATGCTGGAGAGAGACCTGGAATCAGACTGATGTTTCCCTGGATAAGCTGGAGGAGGTGCAGAGAGGGAGGTCTGGGCTTTTATAGGCTGGATGATTTATTATATGATTTTAAGTTTTATTGAAGTGGTTGTCATGAATCTTCCAATAATGCGTATTATTCATAATGCACTGCCTCAACCGCAACCTGTTCAGCTGGAGGTTTCTTCTTCTGGAGGTTTTTCCTTCCCACTGTCCCAACTTCACCTTTTCCCAATACCTTTCGACACCAACACGTGTAATGAATCTGCTGAGAGACAGAAAAGCGAGCTACGTGAATGCAGAGGAAATTTTGGTTTAGTGATCAATGGTCATGAGAATTTGCATAATTAAGATTAAGGAACTGACCTCCCAGCCCATTGTTCCCTCAGTGGGCTGGTTTCAGTCATTATGCAAATGTCCTGTTTATAAGATTGAAACCTGCAGTCAGCTGAGACTGAAGAAGTCACCTGGATGATGACAAAACGTTTCTCCCACAAAACGCTACGTCCAGATGAACAGAATCAACTTTTGGAGATTTACTTACCTGGATGATTGAGATGCATCGAGACGTTTGGTTTAGTGAATTAATAAGTGTCCAAGGCTTCTGCTTACTGGTCACAGAGATTTAGTGCCCAGCTGCAGTAAAGTCAGTGTGGTGTATTATCAAGCTAATGCTACTGAGTGTGAGTTTGATATACTTGCCTTGGAGGGGAAACGTGTAATGTTTTGCCAGAGGCTCTGATGTGTATGGTCCTTTTTCCTTCCTCAAAATTAGCTATCGCTGTTTTTACAGCAACAACTTTAGAACGCTCTCATGTTGAAGCTGTTATTGGTAAAAACCAAACATTTGCACTGCTTGATCTTTTAAGGCCTGTTTATACTCCTTCAATTCCCCGTTTGTTTCCCCCAAATCTTTCCCTTATTTGATTTTTTTTTTTTTGCTCAATGTCTTGAAGTTCTTTTTGAAAAATATGAAAAATTACAAACTGTCCCAGAATCTGTAACGGGCTTCATGTGTAACACAAGACATGTTCATGTCTAACCCGCTTATAGGATTTTAAAGGCCACCGTAGTTCCAGTTGTTCCTGTTCAAAACTAAGATACAAAAGCCTTTTTGTACATTTTTATTATATTTTTATATAATACATATAATATTTTATATTACAAAAGAAATATGTTACAACATTTTTTGACATTTTTTGATACATTTTTAATAATTTAAACCTATCACTTTGCGTGCATTTAACATTAATTGATCAAGTTAATAAAATCTGTGAATTTATAAGAGTAATAAATAATATATATACAATATATTTTCCATTATTAGTTTTCTGTAAATTTTGCCAATTAGGTCAAAACTCTGTGAAATTAAAGTTATTGTAACTGTTTTCAATAAATGTATTTTTCAGAGTTGACTAATGCTTGTAGATATATGTCGCAAACATTATACTGTTTATAGTTTTATGGTGAAGCTATTCATGTATTTTTAAGTATAATTCTTATACTTTCATGCTTCGTCTACTTTATTTTTCACTCAGTGCATCAGATAGATGTGTTTATAGTGTTAAACTATCATTTAAATTAAAATGTGAGAAATTATGTTAAATGTGTAGCTTAAACTAATTAAATTAATCTCTTTAAATTTGTCTTTTTATGTGAAAAATCTGTCACAGCTTCTTTCCTGTGTACCTGTACGGTGCGGGGCCAGAATGAACTGCATGCCCAGGAAGTGAATCTGTCCATGGCTGTTTCAGCAACACTGTCTGACCAGCAGTCGGCCACAAAAAAAGAAAGAGAAGAAAGAAAAAGTCTAACACGGATCAAACAAAGGTCTGAGGATGGTTCCTCTGCCACTTCCTGTCACACAGACCTCTCTGTCCAGTCATGGGACTCGTGTGTGTGTGTGAGTGTGTTTGATATCATCCAGCGATAAAGGTCAGACTGTCTGTCACGCTGTCACCAGACTGTTTTCAATCTCACCGCTTTGCTGTTTGATCGACTGTCCGTTTAAAACCAAACGAGCTGTCTGTGTGCAAAGTTCAAATCTTGAGCTATATTTGGAGGAATCTGTGTCTGCGTAAATTTGATCACTTAGCGCCATTAAATTCAAATTAAATTCACTTTGAGCAGCTGCTGTTTGCTCTGTGCAGAAAGAGCAAACAGACAACTTCTGAGCTTTATTTTTCTATGATTTCTGAGCACATGTTTACAGAAAAAATAAAACCACCCCTTTGGATCATGCTGCTCCTTTGCTTTTTTTTTTTTCTTACAGCAGACATGCGATGTTACTGGCTGCGTGTTAACTCTTTATTGGAGAAAAGACAAAACTTCCCTGACCTTTAATCAGTTTATTGCACCTGTTGAGGTCAAAGATGAAACACATCAGTGCTTTAACACCCCCCCTGGACAAGGCTTAGAGACGGTGCAGGACTCAGCCTTCCCTCTTAGGATGTCCATAAATGATCTTTGGATGGTTCCTTCAGTGCAAATGTTTGACTATTTTGGACCTTCTGAAAACAGAAATTTGGAGAAATTGTACATTATGTGTAGTGTTGCTGGCAACAACATCAGAAACCTTGACAGGTGAAGCCAGTAACTTTGATTATGTCCTTACAATTATATTATCGCGCACTGCACTGGAGACGTTTGCATTACTGTCACTCATTGTTTATGTGTGTTAGCAAAAACTCGCTGGAACTCACATGTGACACTGTTGCTAACACAGCTTGGTTAATTTCATACTTGTTATTAACCTCTGTCTCTCTTCCACAGCATGTCTTTATCCAGTCTTCCTTCTCTCACCCCAACCGGTCGCAGCAGATGGCCCCGCCCCTCCCTGAGCCTGCTTCTGCTGGAGGTTTCTTCCTGTTGGAAGGGAGTTTTTTCTCAGCTCTTCCCAGGAGGGTGGCACGGTTCCCCCCCTTTGGTGGTCCTCCTCGGGTCCTTGTACTCTGGGGCCTCTGGATGTCTGGAGTTTTGATCTCCTCCATACCTGCTTCATACCCTGGTGGACGGGGCTGTGGCCCCCCCACACTCCCTAGCAGATCGTTACATGGAGAAACCTTTGGAATACAAGCATGCTGATCCACACAGGTATGCACACAGGTGTACACACGGGTATTCACAGACGCGGACTACACCTTTCTTGGCTGCTGCCTCAAAGCACATTGTGCGCTGTCTATCTTGCGTGCTGCACAATATCGTTTAATATTTAGTATTTACTGTTATCTACTGCTAGCTAGCTTATTGTGATGGTGCTGTTTTTATCATGTTGCTCTTTTTTGTTTGTTTTCTCTTCTGGTTTTTTTTTCTCCATACAGGTGATCCAGGTGCTTTGTTTGTTTTTCTTTCTTTCTTCCCCCCTTTCTCACCGTCTCTTTCTTTCATTCTTTCTCCCTGTCCTATCCCCCAGTCATGTCTGTCCCGTTTGTAGCAACTGAAAATAAAATAAAATAAATACATAATTATAATAAAGGTCAATCAAATGGACCAATATGCCAAGGCCATGATGATCCACTTGGTAAAGTAAATCTGCTTGGCATCTTTCTTGGCCTTAAGACAACAATTCTGATGGCTAAAGACAAAAAAAAAAAAAAAATGTTGTTTTATGTGTGACTCCTCCCACCAGAGGATGGCTGTGGGGTTTTTCCCCTCTCTCTTAGGAGGTGGACACCTGGGCGTGCCTGCTGAGTAGCTGGGTGGAGTCTCTTCATGTCCTGGGATTGGATAATTGGTTGATCACCTCCAGTACTTAACTACCGGATCACAGCCACTTGGCCCCCGATCTACTAGCTGCCACCATCCAACAAAGAGCATGTGTTTTTGAGTCGTAGAGTGTCTTTGCCCATTGATTTGCAAGTATAACCGTGTGTGTGTGTGTGTCTGGTGTTAGTATCTTCATTTTGTAAATAGCTGTAATAGATTTGTAAAGCAGCAATTGTGTATTTTGTTCACCTTGTATATATTCTTCGCTGCAGCAGCCTAGTAGGCGTGAGAAGCCGTTTTTGTTGATTGAGTTTTCTCCTGTTTTTCATTTAGAAAGTTAGGTAAGTGAATTGTCTTTTGTTTGGTTTTCATTTGTATAGGAAAGCGTAGGGACCATTAGGGAGTTTTGTTTGTTATTTTTGGCACTGCTCACTGCTGAAGCAAATAAATGGCTGCTTAGCACTTTAAAAGATACGACTGTTTGTGTTCTTGCTTTGGTGGAGCGGGAGTGGGCCAATTTCTTGTTGCGTTCAATACACGCCTTGAACGTAGCACCACTGTCGCCAAAGTGCTTCTCACAGGGGGTCATATGATTGTTGGGTTTTTCTCTGTATGTATTATTGTAGGGTCGACCTTACAGTATAAAGTGCCTTGATCTCTGTGCTGGGTGGTTACAACAGGACTTCCAGGGAGAAATCTGCAGACAGCTTTGGCAGGTGACATAGAGCACAGACAAGGCAAGCTCCTTAAAATAAAATAGTCACATCAGACATACTAAATTGTGTTTGTCTATAGATTTTACCCAGTGTTGGGGGAACTTTGTGTCAATACTAAAAAGGGGTCATACATTTATTTAATTTTCTTTTCTTTTTTTTGTCCTATTTGCATTTTTTTTATTCTTAGATTATTTTCTGTAAAACAGTTTGCGATTTCTGTCTGGAAAAAAAAAACCCTGCACAAATAAATACGCAGTAAATGTTTGTCATCATTTCCTACTCAACATCTTTCTTAGTGACACTTATCATTTCATTAGCATCAGGCCATATTAGAACATTATAGATTATAAAGCTGTATGTAAGCATGTCATTTTACTGTGAAATGCACCGTATACAGATACTGTATACGGTGCCGAAAGAACACGCGAACGGTCTTTACACCTGTTGTTGAAGCTACATCATTTGAGCTCAATTACAGCAAGGAAACTTCAAACCTACTGGTTTACGCTGACACATGGTATCCTTCATGGATGACAGGATTTTCTTAAGTTTGTCAGTAAAATCATCAGATTTTTTTTGTTTATTGTGCCATCTTTGGACACAGGTTTTGTGTTTTCGCTTCGCTTCATTTTTGCCGATGACTTGTAGGGGCACAAATAATCTGACAAAGGCAAAGGGACACACAGATCTATATATAGATGACAAAAACACGGGGGTGCTTGTTACTAACACATATGAAAGTAATGAGGGTGGGACAGACAATCACGAAAGAGGGAAAGGAACAAAAACATGATGTCAAACCTCAAGGAGACGTCTGAGAAGAAAACAACCTTCACACTGAAACAGGAAGCAAACAAAAGACAATTAACGCGTGAGACTAACGCAGTGACAGAGACAAGGGAATCGGGAGGGAATGACTAAAAACTATTGAAGCATCAGTTCCAGGATTCCTGGATAGCCTGATATAAAACCGTTTGTTTGATTCAGCTCATTTATTTCTTGCAAAATCCCGGTGAAGACTAAGCATCCATGCATCCAGCTCCCAAATACCCACCGTTAGCTTTCACATTTTTGACGTTTGATAAATATACAGAAAAATGTACATAATGCTTTTTGCTTTATAATTTTCTGTAGTCTTTCTTTGAAGTAACATTTAGAGCGTTACTTAATCCACCGTCTGTTTGGGAACACATGAACAAAAACAGCACAATCGATGTATTTGTGTAATAAAATTGATCAGGATCAGGACCCACCCTGTCTCTAAGCCTCACATCCTGTTGCGCATAATGAAAAGTAAAGTATGTGCTCAGATACACAAACGCACCTCAGCCTGTTGTCTGTTCATGCTCTCAGTGAACCCTGAATTGTGACTCGGTTACTCATCACCTCCCAGTGTTTTTGGTGGTTAAATCAATTTCAGCTGCTCCTTCCAACCTTCGCTGGAAACACACTTCCTGTGAAAGTCCTCTAGCCTGCCAGCTTCTCGGCAGGGCTCTGCTTGCCCTAAAACCAGTTTACAAACCACACAGCACAAACCAAGCTGTCAGTGTCCAGCTGTGCTCGGTACACCAGCTTCGATTATTAACACACAGTCCCCAGAGCCTGCAGTGTTTGTTACAGCTGTTCTAGCGGCCCGCTCTAGTGAAGCTAACGTCCGTCCTGTGAGGCCGCCACCGAGTGATCGAGCTTAAAATGTCACTATATGGACAGCAACGTTAAGATGACATCATTACATGGAAATCTGTTCAGCTGCCCAGTAACAGTGAGTTACTGGAGTGATGTTGTCATCTACTGTACACTTGATGTTTGGCTGTTTATACAAACCGTGCGTAATCAACAACCAGCAAACATTTTGGGATTCACTCTCGTTTGAGTAATTATGTTTGAATTATACGTTTCAAAACAGAAACTTAAGCCAACATTTGGAAAATGAACTGGCCGTCTGTTCAGTGTCCTTAATGAACACGCACTGGAAGACCTTTCACGGCTGTCTAGCAAGTCCTGAAAGTTTGTTTTTTTTATGTTAATCAGGAAAGAAAAACATTGCAAGAGATAAAACTCAACAGCCTGGTCTGCTGGCAAAATATAAAATATACACAAAAAAGCCATGGGCCTGCTTGATGAGTCATTATCACATAACTGGACAAAACTTTGAAAGTCATGGATTTCACTGGGAAGTGTATTCAATCTCTGCACCATTGATGCTTGTCACCCTGGCAACCAGAAAATAGAGCTTTGTATTAAAAATACAAAAGTTTATTTTAAACCAGCCAAGAACTTTTTCGTACCTTAAAATCTTTAGTAGTTTTTAAATATATATAAATAATTTCCCCACTCACCCCTGTGGGCGGTTAATCCTGCGCAGTATCTTAGCTGTTCCCAGGACTGCGCTCTTCTGGACAGAGATCTCCGATGTTGTTCCCGGGATCTGCTGGAGCCACTCGCCTAGCTTGGGAGTCACCGCACCTAGTGCTCCGATTACCACGGGGACCACCGTTACCTTCACCCTCCACATCCTCTCGAGCTCTTCTCTGAGCCCTTGGTATTTCTCCAGCTTCTCGTGTTCCTTCTTCCTGATATTGCTGTCATTCGGAACCGCTACATCGATCACTACGGCCGTCTTCTTCTGTTTGTCTACCACCACTATGTCCGGTTGGTTAGCCACCACCATTTTGTCCGTCTGTATCTGGAAGTCCCACAGGATTTTAGCTCGGTCATGCTACATCACCCTTGGGGGCATCTCCCATTTTGACCTTGGGACTTCTCGGCACAGATGTTCCTGTACACTATGCTGGCCACTTGGTTATGGCGTTCCATGTATGCCTTGCCTGCTAGCATCTTGCACCCTGCTGTTATGTGCTGGATTGTCTCTGGGGCATCTTTACACAGCCTGCACCTGGGGTCTTGCCTGGTGTGATAGACCCCAGCCTCTATGGATCTTGTGCTCAGAGCTTGTTCTTGTGCTGCCATGATTAGTGCCTCTGTGCTGTCTTTCAGTCCAGCTTTGTCCAGCCACTGGTAGGATTTCTGGATATCAGCCACCTCCTCTATCTGCCGGTGGTACATACCGTGCAGGGGCCTGTCCTTCCATGATGGTTCCTCGTCTCCCTCCTCTTTCTTGGGTTTCTGCTGCCTGAGGTATTCACTGAGCACTCGGTCAGGTGGGGCCATCTTCCCAATGTATTCTTGGATGTTCGTTGTCTCATCCTGGACTGTGGTGCTGACACTCACCAGTCCCCGGCCTCCTTCCTTCCGCTTAGCGTACAGCCTCAGGGTGCTGGACTTGGGGTGAAACCCTCCATGCATGGTAAGGAGCTTTCTTGTCTTTATGTCAGTGGCTTCTATCTCCTCCTTTGGCCAGCCTATTACCCCAGCAGGGCACCTGATCACGGGCAGGGCGTAGGTGTTGATGGCCCGGATCTTGTTCTTACCGTACAGCTGACTCCTCAGGACTTGCCTGACCCTCTGCAGGTACTTGGTGGTTGCAGCCTTTCTAGCGGCCTCTTCATGGTTCCCATTCGCCTGCGGGATCCCCAGGTACTTGTAACTGTCCTCTATGTCTGCAATGTTGCCTTCTGGTAGTTCAAACCCCTCAGTTCTGACTACCTTCCCTCTCTTTGTTACCATCCGACTACACTTCTCCAGTCCAAACGACATTCCAATGTCATTGCTGTATAGCCTGGTAGTGTGGATCAGTGAATCGATGTCTCGTTCACTCTTGGCATACAGCTTGATGTCATCCATGTACAGGAGGTGGCTGACAACTGCTCCGTTCCGTAGTCGGTATCCGTAGCCAGTCTTGTTAATGATCTCACTGAGGGGGTTCAGGCCTATGCAGAACAGCAGTGGGGACAGAGCATCTCCTTGGTAGATCCCGCACTTGATGGTGACTTGTGCTATGGGCTTGGAGTTGGCCTCCAGTGTTGTCCGCCACATCCCCACTGAGTTCCTGATGAAGGCTCTCAGGGTCCTGTTGATCTTGTACAATTCTAGGCATTCCAGGATCCAGGTGTGGGGCATTGAGTCATAGGCCTTCTTGTAATCAATCCAGGCAGTGCACAGGTTGGTCAGTCTGGTCTTGCAGTCTCGGCTGACTGCTCGGTCTGCCAGTAGCTGGTGTTTTGCGCCTCTGGTATTCTTGCACATCCCTTTCTGTGCCCCCTCATGTATTGACCCATGTGCCTGTTCATCTTAGCCGCTATGATGCCTGACAGGAGCTTCCACGTGGTGCTGAGGCAGGTTATTGGTTGGTAGTTGGAGAGGACCGGCCCCTTCTGGGGGTCCTTGAGGATCAGGACTTTCCGGCCTTCGGTTAGCCATTCTGGGTGTTTTCTCGTCAACTAGCAGCTGGTTCATTTGTGCTGCCAGGCACTCATGGAGTGCAGTCAGCTTCTTCAGCCAGTAGGCGTGAACCATGTCAGGCCCTGGTGCTGTCCAACTCTTCATACTGGAGACCCTTTCTTGGATATCTGCCACTGTAATGGTTACTGGACCCTGTTCAGGGAGGTCGCTATGGTCTGCCCTCAGATCCACTAGCCACTGAGCATTGCTGTTATGGGTTGCGTCCTTCTCCCATATGCTCTTCCAGTATTGTTCCGTCTCCAGCCTTGGTGGTGCTGTTGTCATATTGTTCCCCTGCCACTGAGAGTACACCTTGGCTGGTTCTGTGGAGAACAGCTCGGTTATTCTCCTGCCTTCTATCTCTCTGGTGTACCTATTCAAGAGGCTGGCCAAGGCTGTGAGTCATTGCTTGGCAGTTTCCAAGGCCTCAGATATGGACAACTTCCTGTACTTCATGGGCACCTTCTTCATTGTGCCTTTCTGTAACTCCGATAGTTGGCTGACCTCCCTCCATGCTACCTTGATTTCAGCCTCTAGCCTCCTTCTCCATGGAGAAGTATATATATATATATATATATATATATACACACACACACACACTCTAAGCGGTTACCCGTTCAATGTTTGTGTGCATGAACGCGGAACATATGTTGTTATTGTCTGCTTGTCTGTTGTGTTACGTACATTGAAAGTACAAACAAAGCAGATTCTTGGCATCAGGTCCACCACACACCTGAGCTTAATGGTTGGTTATCCCCACACCTGAGTACAATCAATAAGTGGAGCGCATCAGGTGCCCGGGTCATTTGGCTACTGTGTTGTGTGATGACTGGGAGTTGTGGTTAGATTTGTTTATTGGACCTAGAATTGTGTTCCTTGGAAATAATCAGTTTAACCTCCCAAAAGCTAAATTTTTGAGATAAAATGTTTGTTTCGTTTCTCATGAGAAGGCAAATTAAGCCCCATAGGGTTATTGTGGCTTCCCCTCCTTTTTTGTAGTTTGCCAGGGTGCACATGTGATTTGATTTGCATGAAATTCTTACCAGAACAACTCCAGTGAAGGCATGGTGTGTGAATGTTTGGCCTTGGCAGAGGTATGCAGTCTCAAAGTATTTGTTATTTTGGTGTTAGAGACCCCGACATGTTTTTGGATGCCCTTCTTGCTTTTTTCACCATTCCTTGACTTCTCTCTGTAAAATAATCGTTGTGTAAATAAATGTCATTTGTTTCAAAGAGTAGTTCAGTGATTTGTTCCTTATGTTGCTCATTTGGCAAAAGTTGCTGTGTGCCTGGATTTTGATTATGCTGACTCTATATTCATGTGCACAGATCATAGAGCACCTTTTGCAGAATTTACAAATTATATTAGTTCATATTGTTCTAACAACATTATTGTGTAGGAGACTTGCAGCTTATTCTCTAAAATGAGCTGTTTTAGCTCCTTAAAGCTGGTCCCAGAGAGATGTAGCCAAAGCTGTGTGTCTGCGATGAGCTTTGGGATATCCCATGTTTTTCAAATCATAAAGATCTACGAGTGAAATAAAGTGATCAAACTGAGTGTTCAGATTGGTCTGAAGCCTTTTTGCTTACAGGGGTTACTTGAGCGTGTTATTTGAATATGGATTTAGATAAACTGGTAAACTAGTGAACCTTTGCTTTGAGGCTTTCTTCAGCATGAGGGACCAGTTCATCACTGCACCAATCCATCTGTCACTGGGAACGTCACAGGCCAAGCTCTGTAGCTGTACAGGGGATGAATGGTTAGTAAAAACAACCAAGATGCCTCATGTTCCCAAAGCACCTCCCACAGGATACTTCGAGGGACAAAGTCTGCAAAAAACATGTAGACTCCAATGCACACGTACAGTTTATCCTGCATTTTTCCAGGGTTTGACTCACACTGGCCAGTGTGCTTAGTGAAAACTAGGCAGCAGAAACCTGAGAAAGAAAAGGAGCAAGGAGAGGACCAATCATGGAAGGACAGGCCCCTGCATGGCATGTACCAGACAGACGAAGTGACTGACACTGAAAAATCATATTAATACATGGAGAAAGCCAGCACAAAGAGAGTAATCATAGTAGTGCAGGAAAAAACTTGATAGAGTCTAGGGTCCTACACACCAGGTAAGACCCCAGGTGCAGGCTGTGCAGAGATGCCCTGAGACAATCCAGCACATAACAGCAGGGTGCAGTTTTCTTTATATACTGTAGTGCCAAATCACAACAACAGCTGCCTTAAAACGCTCTATAATGTAGGGTAAAAAACCTACAGTAATACAGAGAACACCCCAACAATCATATGACCCCCTGTGAGCAAGATGATGTGGAGGGTGAAGGTAGCAGTGCTCCCAGTGGCAACTGGTGCACTCAGGGCAAAGATTGAGGGCTGTGGATCAGTATTTTTTCTGTCATATATATACATAGAGTTTATTGACAGAGTTTAGGAAAACCATGGACGATCCCTTTTAATGAGCTTATACTCCAAATTAACCTTAAAGACAAATCCTATATGGTCCCATGGTCACAGAAACCTGGCTCCCTGTCAGAAACTTTGGAGAGGAGAACTGTGACAGCCTTACCTGCACCAACCAGCAGAGCACAAACAATAGGAATTACTTATTTCCTTATTTTTCCCTCTCTCTGTCAGTCTCTTCATCTATCTCCTTAGCCAACAACAACATGATATCAGCAGCTTTGCGTCAGTTCTGCCACCACACGTTCAGAGTTTATTACCTTCTTCTCGCTCGATGGTTGAAATATGACACGGTCTCATATATCCATCAGAAATTCTCATATAATGTGCTGTATTCTTGGATCAGAAGGTGATTTACTGCTGCTGGGAGATGAATATGTTTAGAGAAAAATACAGACACGGGAAGATATGTCATATGGAGGCAGGGATGTTTTTTCTATAAGCATTCTTTGTACAATTACAGGAAGTCAATGTTAACATGGGAAAACATTTCCTCCAAATATCTGTGCAACACATTTTAAAGACCCAGAGTACCTAAAAGCGCCGTGGCATTAAGAAATATCAACTTCATATTCAGTATCTGGTCAGGAGTTATATTTTATACTGTAATCACATTTCTTTTGAATTCACTTTCTGCATATATTTTGGTTTCTCTTCCTACCTTGAGTCACTCTTTTGTTTTGGTCCACCTGTTCTCCTCTTTGTTTTCTTTCTTTCTGCACCTTCTGATTTCATCAGCCATCATTCTTTGCTCTGACATCATGGCACAAAAGCCTTTGTGTTGTATGAATATGCCTTTGTGTGTCCATTCAAACTTCAGTCTTGTTTTACTTTTCAACCATCTAAAGAAAACAATAAGACAATACTAAAAGTTACTTTATAATCATTTATTCATTTTCGGCAAAGGTAACCAGGTAAATGACTCTGTCACCTTCAGAGTTTGAAAGTGTTGGTATACAGCAAACCGTTCTATTCAGCTACTGCAGTAATCCATATTACCTCAGGACAGAGACTTAACTTAGTAAAGAAAAAAAGTCAATTGTTACACTAAAATCAGTCAGTTGTCACTCCTAGGGCATCAGATTTTGCCCTTTGACATAATGCACCATTAATGTTTTAGTCATCAGTGAAATGAGTCTGTCACTCCGATCCTGTCCCATGTGGACATTTGTAAAAGACGTCTTGGTATTACTGGATGCACTGGGTAAGCATTTTTTTTTAAGTTGATAAACCTAACTAGTGAGTAAAAGTATAAAACCTAAAAGGGGTCTGGTGACCCAGTGTTTGTGTTTTTGGTTTGGTTTTTCTGTCACGTGTCTGCTCTGTGCCGTGGCCCACGTTTCATGTCTAGTCTCCCCTGTCTCTGTGTTCCCTGTGTCTCCTCAGTCACTCGTGTCTCCATGTCGCAGTTTGTACTCGTGCTCCATGTTCGCCCTGTTTTCCCTGTCAGCCGTGCCTCCTCGTCCCTGTGACTGTCTTGTGGTTCCTGTTTGACTCTCTTGTGTCCTGTGTTCAGTGTTTTGAGTTTTGCTTCCCATTATGTCAGATTAGTCCCAGCTGTGTTTCCCTCCTGTTTCCCATCCCCTTGTTACTCCCTGATGTATTTAAGCCCTGTGTTTTTCTCTGTGGGGCAACGTATTCCGTTACGTTACTCAATGAAAGTAACGTATTCTGAATACTTAGGATTACTTAATATATCGTCATGCTTTTTACAGCTACATGAATGTACTATTGCTGTGTGATTCATTACTATTACTGAAGGTTACTCTCCACACCAACACCAACTAGATGTTTAAATCTTGATATAAATGAGTAACAGTAGGTGGACATTAGGTAAGGCTGCACTTTTTGCAGCGATCTCGTATAGAAACTATTCCGCGCGTATATAAAACAGGTCCGCGGCTCCGAACTGTAGTAAAGGGACCTCTGGCTAATACGTCGGGTTCGTGTTGGGCTCGTAGCCGAAAACTAGGGGCCTGTATCAATATGCGTACTTGTGCGTTCTTGCGTTCTCATGTACTCGTGATACGTCATCAGTCGGAGACCAAGCACTGTTCCAATTCAAAGTACGCATCAAGCCGAGAATGCAAAAAAATTCCCGGACGTGTTCTCGCTCCGCCCGTTTTATCGAGCATGCATTGGTGGTGACTTGTGTGTACTTGGTACAGCTAAGTATCCCAGAATGCATTTCGTCCCAAACCCAAATGCGGCAATGGCGGAGGAGCGCGGCTAAAAACTTTGTAATATTACTCTTTCTGGGTCACAAAATAAACTTTTAAGTTATTTTCAAGCGCAAATGTAGCTGTGTAAGCTTCAAATATCTGCTCGATTTATCAAGATATCATATATTTCCAAACGTGCTCCGATGTTTTTGGAGACGTCTGTGACCCGCCAGCTCCATAACTGACCGGGAGGTCGAGGAGCACTAGAGCCGGCGAGAACTCCCGGCACATCGTTTTGAACCCCCCGGTGGTCTTTTCACTACTAAGGTTAAGTAAGTTACTAAGGCTGCAAGTAGAGGTGGCATGGGCCACGAGACTGAGACATTTGAGCCTCTTAATGTGTGTTTTGTTTGGCTTTCCACCAGCGTGGAATTACCAAAACTAGAGAGGGCATATCCTAACATATGAAACAGTAAAAGACTGTCGTCTAATCCATTTATTTCAACAAAGTAACTGTATTCTGAATACCACCTTCTGAAATGGTAACTGTAACAGAATACAGTTACTCGTATTTTGTATTTTAAACACGTAACGTGTAACATATATTCCGTTACTCCCCAACACTGATAACCCTCATGTACCCACTCTGTGCTGTGTGTGATTCCTCCATGCTCCTTATCTAGCTACGACTCCTGCATTTGGGTCCTTCATCCTGCCTGGCACACAGTAAACCATGACATAAAACTCCTGAACAAGACACAAACCATGGTTGCCTGGCTGAAGAGCTCCTAATGTGGACTTTCTTGTGGACTCCTTTATCCGAGTATCTCTGGAATGAGAAGAGGTTGTTCAAAAGAGGAAGGCCAGTGTATGGAATATGGAGCTGACAGAAAAGAGGAAAAGAGGAAGACCACAGAGAAGATTCATGGATGTAGTGAAGGAGGACAAGCAGAGGTGACAGAGTGAGATAGACGCAGATGATCCACAGTGGTGACCACTGAAGGGAGCAGCTGAAAGAAGAAAAAGACATTAAAGACACTGATCCAGTCACCTCCTACCCCTCATTATGGGATGGCATGACAAATCCCTTCCTTTTGGTGTTTTATCCTGACTCTGATCTGCTCAGTTCAGCAGTTACATGCACGAATACTGGCAGATCATCCCTGAAAATATTTCACAAAATACTGCCTACTGTTACTTTAAATGTGGCTATAAACCAAATCGAAAAGGACAATCTGAGCTGAAGTCTATAGTGATTATTCCTGATTCTCTGCCATTCATATTTCAACATGAGACATAACCGAAACAGTGCTCACTGTTCTGGTTATGTCTCATCAAATGAGACAGAAAAAGAGACTCTGTGGATCCTGTTTGACCAAGTGTGAGCATCCTTGTATAAAATGACAGTGCTGCAGTATTAAACTGGTGTATGTAAAGAGAGAAATCCCTGGAAGTGTTGTGAAACTGCAAATATGTTGTACTCTTGACATAAGAAGCTCATACAAAGGGCTTATTTGAAGAAAAATACAGGAGTTGTTTTTGCATGACTCAGACTCGCCCAAGTGTTGTTTTTCTCTCTATGTGTGCCTTGCCTTAAATCCTAATCTGACCTTATCTGCCTCCCTTCTGTCAGATAACGACAGGTATAAAATGATGAGGCACAGGTGTACAGTTCAATGGGCTGGGCCATCGCTTCCTGTTCACCTGAGCCCTTTTACCGTCAGTGTGGGCGAAAGTGTCAACATCTGACGTGACGCTTTCTCACACCTACGCACGATGATTCAGATGTTAAGTTTTTAAGATCTAAGAAAAAACTCCAACAAGTTGATCACGATGACACAACCATGCTAACCACTACAACTGCATTCCAGACCTATGGGAAGATATCACAGAAACATCAGTGAATATTGAACGTGCGTGCCTGAAACCCACACACTGTGTAGACTTTTACTTTGAAGAAGGTCTAAATCTGCTTTTTTTTCTTTTTTTCTTTTCTTTTGACCTTTAAATTTCAAGGTTAGACTGTTTGGTAGATTCATACATAGACAGAGCTCTTTATGTCTTTTCAACAACTTGAAATATGCTTATAGCCAAAAATAGACATCAACTTGGGATAAATTTCGGCCACGTCTGACCAACCAGCACAACATAATTTTTTAATTGGTGCTTTTGGGCTAAGATGTAGTCCAGAGGATCGTATCCATGACCTTAAAAAAGATAAATTAGATCACTTTTCATATTCAAGAAACACTGACTGGCTCATGTATATTCACACAAATATTAATAATAGACAATTTGATCTTTATTTGAAATTTTGCCCCGTCTTCTTTCTAGAATGTTTTTTATTCATTGGAGGGTCTTCGAGGATGAATAAGCCTGTTTAAAGTCATGACAGATCATCTTATCCTGTGTGTGTGTGTGTGTGTGTGTGTGTGTGTGTGTGTGTGTGTGTGTGTGTGTGTGTGTGTGTGTGTGTGTGTGTGTGTGTGTGTGTGTGCGCGCGCTAACATTAGTGAGCTTGAACATCGCAGCCTTCAGGATTTTCTGATAGAAATTCGTGATTCCATCAATTACAGCAGACCAACGCACTACCACTACCATGTTTGACTGTTGTGTTAGTTTTGCACCAGATGTAATGGGACACACTTGCAGGTTTTACCCATTTGTGGATGATGGTTCTCACCCTGGTTCAGTAGAGTCCCCTATCCTTAGAAATGTCCTCGTAACCTTTTCCAAGCTGATAAATATCAATGAATTTGTTAATCAGCGATTTCTTTGGTATGACGTGCTTCCTTTAGCTTACTTCACTTTGTCAGACAGGTTCTGATTGTATGATTTCTTGATTCAACAGGTCTACAGTAACAGTAAGTGTAATCAGGCCTGGGTGTGGCTAGTGAAACTGAACTCAACTTTCAAAAAAATGTGGTTAATCACCTGAGGAGAAAAGGCTTTTTCACACAGGGCCAGATAGGTCTGGATAGGTTTAGCCGTGTTATAGCTGTCTAATATTAAAATTTGTTTGATCATTTGAAACAGATGTGACAAATATGCAAGAAATGAGCAAACTACTTTTTCACTGCACCATATAAATGTCCTCAAACATGTGTAGTGCAAATTAAAGGCACTTCTGAGGAATCAGACTTATTATGACAATAACAATAAATGACGCCTGACCGTGACTAATCTTGTAGAAAACAGACTCGGCCTCAATAATTCAGCATTTTTTCTGTAATGCTGATGTCAAGCAAAAAATGATTTTCTGAGTAACTGATGTCCAAAAGCACCTTTACCCAAACATACTGCTTTAGATGTGAGAACCTGTAATGACACAATGCATTTTCAGACCCCAAACACAAACTTCAACCATCGTAAATAAGTGGTTTACCTAAACCTGCATCTGGTTCTAATTTGAAGCACATAACCAGGTCTGAGTCATTTAACAGCTCTTTAAAACTCCGTCTTAAAGCAAAGCTGATCCAACTCTTAACTGGTCTTCACAAAGATAGACGCTCAAGTGCAAACAAACACATACACACATTTCTTTCCTTAGAAAACCACTCAGTCGAAGAACGCGCTGCCAGTAAGTGCTTCGGTGAGGTCACACACACGCACACACTCGCCAGTGTGTGATGAGTGTGTTTTGATGTGTGCGTGCATCTGTGTATGTGACGGATAATTGGAAGCATGTGTCTATCTGCGCCTTTTCTTCTGCAGCTCGACTTGGCAGAAATGTTGCCTGGCTCAAGAGAACATCAGAAGCAGCAAAATATGGGATTCTTTCTGGAATATGATTCATTTAGATTGTTCCAAAAACACTTTAATGTAACTGTAAATATAGATAGAACAAATTCAAACAGATGCCCCAATGAAATGTGAACAAAGCAAACAAACTGGTTTGTTAGCAACAGATGAGAGGTGTGTGTAGGTGTTCTTGGAAGTTTTGCGGGTTTAGATGTGAGAGTCAGTCTATGCAAAATGTGTCCCCAGGCAGTGGCACCGATGGGACTTAATTTCGTAGTATGCACAGGAACAGCAGAACATGATTCCTGCATTTAGCATCAGCCACAGCTGAGGCACAAGGACAAAACCAAGGTGCTGCAACACACAGCTAAAATGAGAAAATAACATCACATCAGCCTGACGTTCATTCTGCATCTCAGAATTGTCCAACTTGCCAAATTGGTCCAAACATTTGTTCTTATATAAGGATATATGTTCATCAGTCCACTCGGTATGTATTCCTGGAATGTGTATTCAAGCCGAGCACTGGCACTACACGGGGCTGGACTGGTAATCTGGCATACCTGTCATTTTCCCAGCCTCACAAGCACTGACATTTCTATTACTGACAATGTATCGCCCAATCAAATCTCAAAACACAACCAGGGCCTCCTCTACCTTTGCTACACATCTCGTACAACAGAGTTCAGTGTGGCAGAAGTAGTGAAAAGGTGGAGCGATGGAGAGAAAAAGAAGCAAAAAATAAACACAGCAAAATTAACTGACATGGCGGCTGTACAACAGCAGATCCACCAACAACTAGTAACAAACCCTCGCTAGCACAGGAGGCTCCTGCTAGCACCAGCCATAGAGAAGTGAAGGAGAAGGGACAGCAGTCCCAACAACAGAGTGAGTAAGAGACAGAGGAAGGTGACATTAATGTGATAAGAAAATACATGGAGGAACAGAAGGGAAAGATTTCACTACGTGCCACTTCTAACAGCTAAAGTGTAGCTTTTAATTGTCACGTGCTGCAGTACAGTGCAACTAAGAAATGACCCGCCTGGACCAAAAATGTGCCAACACCAATTTTTCATCCCAGTCCAACAATGATACTAGATAGAAGAAAATAGAGTGCATGCAGGATTATGGGAGCTGAACGTCTGTTTAAATTCCAAATGATTTTAGGCTGCTATTAGGCGGTTGCTAGGCAACATGATAGTTACAAAAATGCCTAATTCAAGTTTTGTGGATACAAATGTTACTGTAATGACATGAAGATGATACAATTCCTTTATAAGTTGTTTCTAGGTGAGAAATGCTTTGCAGTAAATGCCATTTTAGTCCATTGGTAGGTGGTTGTTTGGTGACATGATCATGTCATAATGTATAATAGAGAAAAGAACCTCGTTGTATCATAATAAGATTCTTAAAATAAATTCTCCTTTAAAACTAGAGTTCATTGTTTGGTTAGACGAGCAGTCTGTGCAGAAGAAAAGCTCAATGCGAGATGATGAAACTCACGAAGAGAAAACACAAACATGATGAAAATTGGACATTTCTGTGGGCTTCATTTGTTGGTCTATTTGTATCTTTGTGTCTTTCTCCGGAAGTTTCAGTCAGTGAAGTCAGAATAAAGTTTAAAATCTCAAGCTGTTTCTCAGAATCCAGAAAAAAAGGTCAATAATTAAACAGCTAGGAAGCTGCTTCAAATTCCACAGACGAGCTGTTCTAATATTAAATGTAGTGTGATGTAAAACACACACACAACATTATATGTGGATTCTGAAAGTGGGTCCGTTTCAAAGATGCACATGTGAATACTCGTAGACTGTTTTATTACTCTATTATTAATTCTCTGTAAGCTTGGAAGGAGTCTTCCTAAGAGAGACCACTCGGTGTGCTGAAGATCTTTAAGTATCTGTACAGGTTCGTGTCCTCTTAGAACGTGTCCTGGACTAGCAATTGGAACATGCGACGAAGATGAACTGGCCATAGAGCGAGCTCAGTCAGTGGAGCTGAAACATCTGATGGATAATGTCTCTGTTTTATATTTCAGGAAACTGAATCTGTTTGAACTTCCAGCTGTTTTTTTACATTTTGTGCATTTCCACACTTTGCTTCATGAAAGTATACATGAAAATGTACAGATGAAAACCCACCAGCCAGTTTATTAGTGAAAAAAACATATAACACGGACAATCATCATCCTGTGGGATTACATTGTTGTACGGTTAATGCATTCTCTCCTGATGTTGAACAGATTCCAAACATATTTGTCCCGATAGTAATTTAGACCAAAAGGAAGTAAAATTAGGCAAAAGTTTATATGCGCTTTAAAAAACACAGAGTGCAGTTAAATCCAGCTGTGAGTGCTGGTCTGAAATCAAGTATGTCTCTGGGTGTAATCCTACGTACATGCAGAATAACACACAAGCCTGAACTTTGGTACTTCCTGTCCAATTAAAATACATTTGTGCCAAACTTAATCTTGGTTTTAAACATGTAATCGATTGAAAAACTATATTTTATAAGTTGTTGCTGGATTATGTTACCATGTTCAAAACAAAGCCACATTACATCGTGTCAGAATAAAGCAGCTACAAACTGTTTTGATTGGCTGAGCATCCTTTGAATTTATGTTTCTCAGACACAAACTGTTTTCAGTAAAACTGAACATTGTGTAATCTGAGTGTTACGATTATAACAATGTTTGTATTTACATACAGCTGACTCTCTTCTCATATATGTCTTATATATAATTGTATGCAATACACTGACAACAGTCACACTTCTGTAACCTCTGTGTGTTTGTATCTTCACTTGAGGCAAACCTCTATGTTTCTGAGGATGTCCCTCATTTAAAAGCACGGATGGATGTTTTTTAAAAAGCTGCCTGTTAACATAAAAACCCATTAAACAATAATCTGTTCAAGTCAGTTTTGCCTACTCAAGTAGTTTTTCCAGGTTATTTTTTGTCTCTTTTTCAAGTATTACTTGTAAATTGATTACTTTTACTATTGATTACTTAGTTCTCGTTTCCTCGACCGCCTATATGTCAGTGGCGAGTGTCATGGCTGCGCTTTGAATGTGTGTTGGACTGAAGCCACCAGTTCAGAGAAGTTTTAGTCATTTAATAAACTGGTATTCTGGCACAGAGCCAGCAGATTGCTGAGTTTTACTTCCAAGGAACTGGAAGCATAAGTGACACACCTGTGCACAACTTCTAGGAAGATTCATTCATCAGTAGTTTACATTGTTTCTCAGCTGCGGTACAGCTGGTTTTTCTGCAGTGCTCCACGTTCGTCACACCACACAATGTTTCTGAGGATTACAAATTAGATGTCAATACGTGAAACATCAGGGGCATATCTGCTCATGATGCAAGTGACAAACTGAAAACTGAAGACTTCCGTGCAGATGTGAGAGCAAGTTATTACTCATAATAAGTAATAAGATCAAGTGGAGGAATCATTAATGATAATTATCCTTTTAGGGCGGCATGTTATGTAAAAGAAGATGGTCACAGTCAGTTATTATGACCTTGGATCTGATGGTCTGATTCATTCAAACTTGACATGAAGTGAATCATGTTAATCAAACAAATGTTGGAATTTTCTAAACAAACTTTAAAGGTAGCTTATTTTTAACTTTGGTGTACATGCTGGCTGATTATTTCTCTCCGTGTGTGTGTGTGTGTGTGTCTGTGTGTGTGTGTGTGTGTATGAAAGGACTGATTTACTGTTAAATATATCATTGAAGGTCACAATATGTGCCTAAATTGGGTGCAACCCTAAAAATCATTTCTTTGTATCATTGTAGGCTCTCACAATATGAAGCACAGAGAGGTGACTGTTGTTGTGAATTGGTGCTATATAAATAAAACTGAATTCAATTTTGAATGAATTTAAAACTGCATGTGGAGAAAATGTTTTGGTCATGCTGGTCAGATTTATTGATACACACAGCAAACAGACTCTCGGTTTCTTCACAAAGTTTGTTTGTAATTCCTAAAGTGGAATTTTTCAGTACTTTCATTGGATTGGATTATTTTCCTGTACACCATATTATAATAATTAAGAAAAAATACCAAAACTTATAAACCAAATAGTTTTAACCTGCTGACCTCCAATGCCCCGGTACCCCGGGCAGAGGGGAACATGTAGTTTCACAGGCTGTGCCACCAGCTCTGTTTAAACATAGACATGTACGGTATCCAGAGAAACATCAGAATCTCAGCTAAAAGCTTGCTAAACTCTTTGACCACCAAACACAGCTAAAACAACAAACAATGCAAAAGCAGGTAAACAGATTCCACAAAAAGATGTAAACACAAAGCGTGGATTCCCACGTTCACCCGATGGCACGTACACGGACGAACAACGTCTCAGCTGAAAGCACAGATCTCAGATATCAGAACTGCAAGTTTCATCCGATCAAAATTCACTAAACCTGCAGCGAAAGAAGACCAAAATTATGCTTCACATTTGAAAAACATTAGCATAAATTCTGTCTTACCCTTGCTGTCTTGGTTCCATCTCCCAGTATGCTTCAAGAGCAGTTTCCCTTCATACGTCTCTATTTGTTTACAAGCAGATGCATTATGCACCAGCCGACCGTTGTGTACAGTGTGGCCGTCCGCTTTTTAATTTTTTTGTTATGCAAAAATGACCTCCAACAAGGCGGTCTAATTTCTGCTATTAAATACCAAACAAATGTACACCAAACAGCAAAACTCTTAGCGATGTCTCTGTTTCGCTTCAGCAGCATCAGTCTGTCCACAGGTAATGTCCATATGTTGGTTCATGGTTTTTTGATGAACTGCAGCATATTTACCAACAGGTTATATGTTATAAAAGAAAACAATAAAAAGCCTAGTAAAAAATTCATATCTTTCTTTATTACATCCTTTTCACCTATAATTAGGTCTCACTAGTGTTAGCTTTATTTTGACACGTTGATGCCAAGATGGATTACACACAGTTTGTAACTGCAGAGAAATAGCTGGTTCGTTTTGGGCAGGTCTTGTTCAAGCAGGCACCTCAGAAAGCCCCTGGGGTTTAAATAGTAACTGGGAACACTAACAAGTCAGACTAAACTAAAAAATAAACAAATAAAGAATGAAAATACTAGGGGTGCAACGATACTCGTATCGATATTGAACCGTTCGATACAGTGCTTTCGGTTCGGTACGCATGTGTATCGAACAATGCAAAATTTTTAATTTATTTTATCAACTTTTCTTCTGACGATGCTGTCTGTGTTGAGAGCTTAGTGGATCTGCGCTCAACAGTGCAGCCTAGGCGGAGTAGTCGAACGCAGATTCACTGAGCGCAGCGCAAGCTAGCAAGTGAGAAGTTAAGCTCTCGTTGCGACATGGCAAACTGAACCTCCCCCATCCTCATTCAGATCTGGCGTTTGGAACTATTTTGGTTTTCATGTGACGTATGACCCTGAAGGTAAGCGCGTCATGGACAAAAGTAAAACAGTATGTCGGATGTGCCACGCAATGCTCAATTACATGGGTGGGAACTAGTGCGTTAGCGCAGTTAGCTCGTTAACGTGTTGGCCGTCTAGCCCCATGCACGGGGCAATCCGCGGTAGCTTGTTAGCGGAGATTTGCCGTGTTGTGGCGTTAACGTCATTTCAGATTAACGCTGACAGCACTAGTGGGAACACAACGAATATGACTGCACATTTAGACAGCATCCTAGTGCAAAGACAAGTGGAAGCAGACAAAAACAACAAGCACACATGCTACAAACTTTACCCGAGTCATTTAGACAGCCGTTAGCACAGGATTCTCCTTATGGGGACCTGATATGTTTAATATGCTGCTGAGAATATAGCCCAGAAGAAGCGTATAGTATAGCTTTTATTTTGGAAAGAGACATTTCTCTGTAATAAACTCTCTTTTCCAAAGATGAGTGATTCCTCGATCAGATAGATTTATTTTTTTATTACTTTGTTGTTTCAGTAACATTAAATTTAAAAACTGTACTTTTGAGTTAAAATATAAATTTATAATTTTAATAAATGACAAATTCAAAAGGCATGAACAATTTTTTTTGTATCGAAAAAATATCAAACCGTGAATTTTGTGTATCGTTGCACCCCTAGAAAATACGTAACAAACCTCCTTCATCGATAATGGCTCGTGTTATTTCTCTGACATAGCCAGATGCCATAAAACTAGATGTTGGGGGTCGGGGTGGGGGTACAACGGGACACATTACTAACATGTGACAGATAATACAAAATAAAAGATAAACACACAGAGACCATGCGTGATTTTAGTATAGGAAACACTAACAGAGGCCTGTTGTTCTAACTCAGTGAAGACAAATCTGAAGTTTGCTCTTATTTTGATGAATTCTAATTTTCAAATATTCAAATAACAGATGCTCCTGTTTTGGCACTTGTTCTGTCTGATAATCATCTTTGGGTTTCAGTGGAGATGCATCCATATATCAGCAAACCTCCATTTAAGCCATACATCCTTTTCTTTGTAATAGTTTCCATTATTTTTCCATCATAGTTTGTAACTTCTGTGGTACTGCAACATTTCCCCATTAGGCAGCAAAAACGTAGTCTGTGACTCATGACGTCAGCCTGCCCTAGTTTCTTTATGGTCACTAAATTAAAGCCAGAGAAAAAAAAACGTCTTTCCTTTAGTGTTGACGTTTGAAATCCAGAGTCAATAAAAATGTAGGAGATGTGTTGAATACGGTGGATAGGAAAGAATTGATAGAAATGCTTTGCAGTCCTCGGTAAATAAGGATCTCTTACCACCCTGTCAGAGAGCTTCTTTGATTTCTCAGACTATTTAGTTTGTGGTTAGTTGAGTAGGGAGGTTAGTCCACACGAGTCAGCCCAGTCTTCCAGTACACATTCAAAGCTCTGAGGTGTGTTTGGTCTCCCCGTCCCATGGCATTATAAATTATTCTCCAGACAGTGACACATGTTACTGTTGTTTCTCCTCAGCCAGAGTGGAGTTTCTTATGCCATATAAATATTATCTTCATTGGGGTTTGAACCTCTTCAGCTTGGGTTTGGGTTCTAATAGCAGAGCCAACCCAAGAGCAGGTGGCTTGGGTTTAAGATGTGCAGAGTCCAGGTTGGACGGTATCAGCTCGCAGGACTCTCTGGCGGCTTTGGCCAAGCTGGACCCGCTGAAGACTTAATTAACGAAGAATGAGCTTTCTCAGCTGATCCAAACAGATTCAAAGAAACACAGTCCAACAAGGGAGAACAAAACAGGAATCTAAAAACCAGGAGGATGGGGAAGATTATTGGAACACTTGCTGTGCCTAACAAATGCAAAGAGAAAGGCAGGATTCAGTCGTCCCCTATAAAAGTCAAAAGTGTGCATAGTGTATGTGTATATTAGAACAGTCGCACACAGGTGCAGGTAAGTCACAACAGTAAAGTAACTCACGTTAAGACATGATGAAAAACGCGATGGCAGAGACCAGGGAGGCCAAACGGTGGCCAAAGCACATCAAATACATTACAAAGCTCCCAGGTGATGATGATTATCATGAACTCAATTCTTTAGCGTGACCTCTGATGTCTGTGGCTGTGTTAGGTGATTCCACAGGCAGTCCTATATGCTAGCAGATACACACCTCTGAATATCTGCTTTATGCTAAGCCTGCAGCACATCTGGAGAATGCGGCGTGGTGTTTGTGTTTGTAGGTCACAACGCGCATGGCGCTCCTGTTTATGATCAAATGGGAATGGATGAGTTAACGCCATTATGGTCTGTTCTAACATGTTAGTGACTTTTACAGACTCGTTGGCTTCTTCTTCTTCTCTTCCTGCTGTGCATCCAGTAAAAATAACCTCTGAATTAACTCCCCTCACATTATTTACTTTAGTTTCCTCTGCACCACAACAACAATCAGACTGTGGGCACAGGTCCATCTGCAAGTTTTTCTTGGCCCCGGCCTTCAAACCGAACACTTCACATTAACACACATGTCCCGAACTAACAGGAACATTACACACATATCTTGAAAACTAATCCTTTAAGGCTGAGTTTTCCCAGAAGCGCTCTGAGAATAATTCCTCCTCTGTTGCTTGGGAGGTGAATGGTGCCCAAGAATGCTTCAGGGAAACCTGGGAAAGTTTCTTTCTGGATTTCAGCCGCTGTCATCATCTGAGCTGAGACTGCAGCGCTGCTCAGCACAGACAAGGAGGAGAAAGTCTGAAAGTTTGACAGGTTGCACTATGTCATGAAAAAGGAGAGTGAAGAGAACTCTTCGTTTGGGAGGCTTTTCTTTTTCACCCTGAAGTCACGTCACTCGCCAGGTTTTACAATTCACCTGCAGCTTCTCTCACCCTTTAATTTGTTCGGGTTGTAAAAGTCGGAAATTTGAGTTTGTGCCAAAAACAAAATGATAAAACCAACAAAATGAGCCGTTCATTGCTGCACAGTATTATAGAAAACACATCTGTTGATGTGTCCTTGAGCAAGAGAAAATGACTGTTGACCTGCAGTTTAGTGTTTACACGCAGTGATCAGATTTATTTTCCTTCTCCTAACTCAAAACTGAAAGCTCTGTTTAATCGTCGAAAAAAATTTATCTTAGTCAGAATGAAACTGAAAAAAATGACATCTTACATTCACTGTTACATCACTGCAGAGTCGAAATCAACACAAACCTGTTGTTACTAAGTAGAAAGAGGTACGTTTGCATCAGCGTTTAGTCCATCCATAGCTGTGGTAGTGTGAGAACATTAGGGCTGGATCAGGTGACCCTGAATCCTCCCTTAGTGACGCTGCAATAGTTGTAGGCTGCTGGGGGATTCCCATGATGCATTGAGTGTTTCCTTCTCACCCACTATGTGTTAACAGACCTCTCTGCACTGAATCACACTTGTTATTAACCTCTGTCTCTCTTCCACAGCATGTCTTTATCCCGTCTTCCTTCTCTCACCCCAACCAATCGCAGCAGATGGCCCCGCCCCTCCCTGAGCCTGGTTCTGCCGGAGGTTTCTTCCTGTTAAAAGGGAGTTTTTCCTTCCCACTGTCGCCAAAGTGCTTGCTTAGTGGGGGTCATGTGATTGTTACTTCCAATATAAAGCGCCTTGAGGTGACTGTTACTGTGATTTGGTGCTGTTTAAATTGAACTGAACATTAGCAGATAACTTAATGACACCAGTAGCTCGGTGGAGAAGAAAAGCTACCAGAATCAGCAGGTATAAAGGCAGATCAGTGATCTGCAGCTCAGTCAGCACTTCCTCTGAGACCAACAGCAGTGAAGTTGTTATAGGACCCGTTAGGCCTTAGAGGCTCTAATGATGAACGTTGCTTCATTCTATCACAAATTGTTTGATGTTTGCAAGGTTTCGTTGCAAAAACTAAACACTTTCTCATTTTCTTTTTGACTCTTCTCTTTTGGGGTCACCATCTGCCTTCTTAGTGTCCTGCTCTGTCACAGCTCGAGTTTCCCTTTTAGCACTGTTAAAAGTGGAAAAGCAACATATTCCACATGCTAGTTTTAAGTAAAATTAAAATCCATTAATTCCAACTGTGGCTGAAGTGCACATTCCCAGAACAAGTTGCAGCAGCACAGACGTCAACTATGGTTTGTCTGGTAGCAATGTGCGGCGTAAACACAGTATAACTCAATGATAATATCTCTGTTAAACAACGTGTAATGGGCTGTAATTGTATCTAGTTTGCTCATTATGCTAATGCGATCGTTTGTGTTCTGCAAGCACATGCCTGCTTCTTCTCGTCTGACAGTTTGTGTACAGATGCCGTCTGTCCGGAAGTCTTCCATGTTTCAGTAAAGCTACAATTGCTCAACATTTATGTTTTCCAAAACCAACAAAATCAACTTGCGATAGACGAGCACATGTGTTTGGATAAAAATAGGGATGTCGCCTGCTGTGGCGTAGGCTCGTCGAGGCCTTTCGCTCTGCAGCGATGCAACAGATGGATTTTTTTAAAAACAGACCTCTCTCAGCACCTTAGTCAGAAGAATGTTCTCTCGCTTGTTCACTGAAATCATGTCGACATAATAATGATCTTCTAAACACCTACAGGAAAAGACGTAGAAAGAGCACCATGAATATTGTAGCATGCCGGCTGAGAAGAGTTTGTCTTCAGTGGAAAAAAATCTGGCAGTATTAATATCTATTAAAGAACAACAGTGAGTGAAGCCAATGCCTCAGAAAGTATTGCAGTGCCTTCATCTGTGTGAAACTGGCATTTGTGCTCCAAAACACCCTGCAGGACAGATCTTGTGCCATGAGCCCATTTTTTACTTTAATGACAAAGTGATTATTTCGACTCACTGTGTAAATTGAACGAGTCCTTGGATGCCTTGCACGTTCTGTTGTATTAAGCTGCTCTCTGCAGGCACAGCTGTGTTTATGAAGTCATAATAAATGACAATATTGCAGTGTTGTAAAACTCATCTTTCAGTTTAAGGGGCACTCGTTTGGAATTTAACAACGTCTTTGACAGCTAAGATTTTTTTTAATTACTTTGATTTTAATTGCCATTAGAGATATTTGACCTACCATCTGCAGTAGGACTCGATTTGACAGCTCATTCTGACCCTTCACCTCAATTGAATGAGTTTATTTTGTTAGTTTTCTTTTGTTTGCTTAATTTACACTAATAACAGTACAAGAGTGACATTTACATTTATATTAATTTTACAAAACAATTTGACGAAATTGAAAATTTATTAAAAGACTTTATTTATAAAAAACAAACAAACATCAAACCCAATGATGAGAAAGTAAGAGAAATAAAAAAAGCAGCACATCCATGGATCAAATGTTCATAAGAGCCTTTGTTACAAGAATGTCTTAATAAAAGATTGCAAAGGTCCAGTCATCTTTGTCTCGATGCTTAAATCCTCCAGATAAGCAAATCCCAAAAAGTTGATTCTGTTCATCTGAACGTAGCAGTTCAATGTTTCTCCTGCTAAAAGAAAAAGCTACATCCAGATGAACAGAATCAACTTTGGGGGGTCCAGTCACCTTTGTTTGCTAGCTGAGACCACAGAATAACTAGCAAAGACTAAGCCATCGCTCAAACACTTCAGCAGCAGTGGATGTACTTCAGAGCAAGGGAATCTAATACTTTAAACCTGAGGAACAAAATGTTTAAATCAATAAAGACTTCAGCATGCAGCCAGATAAACTTGCCAGTACCAGAGAACTGCATTCATATTTCTTATTGCCAGTTAAGTCTGGGCAGCACTAATTCTGGATTAGCTGGAGTCAGTGAAGTCAGTTTGACTCATGCCAAGATAAAGAACAAGAAAAAACTAATCCATAAAGGGCCTTATGTAAATCAGTAGCAGACAAGAATCATCTAAATCTGGAAAGTATTAGACATGTAAGGACTTTTTTCCAGTGAACATAGTGTATTACTTAAGAAATAACCTCCATGAATAAAACCCAGAAGCAACCAGGAAAGCATCCTGTTAATCAAAGGCCTCGCAGTGATAGATGGACAAATGTGTGTGTTTGAATCCCTGATGTGCGCTCAGCAGCATGTGGACAATGCTGCTGGGAGTGACCACAGAAACAAGCCGTACATACATGTACTGCAAAGCTGACTCACACACACACACACACACACACATTTGCCTTTGTGAGATCCGTTATCCATACCTTACTGTAGACCCCGGTTCTAATCGAGACCTTAAACCTGATCAAACAGTCTCAGGTCTGTCCGAGTGAGGCTTGGACAAAATGTCCTCAGATTACAGATAGTAAAACTCTTATTGGTCCACATGAGGATGCCTGTACAAGTATATGCACACACACGTCCTCTGGGACTTTTATATAATGTGGACTTTGTGTCCTCCCTCTGAAGGACGATAAGGTTTTTCAGCTCTGCAATAAATCCTCACTCCTCCTCCTCCTCCTCTTCCTCCTCTCTGCTGGAGTTTGGCTTTCATAAACACTCATCAACACACACACACATAAATATACACACTAAAATATGAACAAGCAGAAAATCTATTAGTGAGGCGTCCTTATTTCACTGCTGCCACAAACCTTAAAATCCAACTGGAAACTAAACCAAAGCAAAGGAAATATGACAGAGGAGAGGAACCAAGGAGAGGGAACAAGAGAGGGAACCTAACCCTGGTTCTGTGAGAAGCTGTTATTAAAATACAGGAAGGGTTAACCGAGAGTCTGTGAAACTTGCAAAGAGTTGTTGCATCATTTTATTAAAAAATTTAGCCTGAATTCTTTGTGTGTTTTGGAAACTTTGAAGATGAGTGTTTCCTCAGGACGTGCAGGGACGACACCAGCGATGCACGTCAGTCATCCTTCCACCACGAGGCTCTGGTATTTCCTCTCCTGTGACTCCCAGTCACTGCCTGCTGACTGCAGCACGCTCATCTAAAATTAACCCTCCTGCTGTCACCCATGATGATGTCACCACAGCTGGAAACGCTGAGCAAACATCAGTTCGCTTCTCCAACGTCACTTGGCGAGCCCTGACGACCGACCAGACACCAAACTGTTCTGCGCCGCTGTACTTTCATATGTTTGTCATGGATGTGTCAGACCTGTCCTGGTGGAGTCATATGAGACCAAAAAGCTGTGCCTTGTATGACCTGTATGACATCATCCACACCCCCTGGTGAAAGTGTCTTTCTCACCCTTTTGTTTGTTCCTCTGTTGTTTTCCAGTTTCTGACATGACAGCGTAGCCGTCAGGACAAAGGCGGTCGAGCATTAAGTCATTGAGTCGGAGATTTTTAAAATGAAAAAATAAACAACCTACAATATTTTACCAGTTAAAAAAGATGAAAATCTGTCTTTTCACACTGTTGAAAAGACTTCCCTTCATGTCTCAATTTAGTGGCAAAGTCTCCGTCGTGTTCAACAGACACCACCCAAGACACAATACATTTTAAATGTCTCAGAGCCTGGTACAAGTAAGCTCACCTTGCAACGCACAGCCACATATAAACAAGTGTGTCGGGTGTGTTTTAATTCTTACGTTTGAACATATGCTACGGCTCAGCAGCGCTGTGGGAACGCCAGTGTGCATCGTTCTGCTTCTTCAGTTAATGAGTAATTAAATCTGGCAGCCAGGTTAGTGCTTGTTACTGCTGAGTTAATTTTTCATCAGCTGTAGCCTGGAGTTGCTTCCACTGATGGCAAGTAAGTAATAGGAAGACAATGACATCCCGTGGCCTTCACTGCAGCTGTGAAGCTTCCCTGTGGTCTTCCTCTTCCTCCTGCCTGGCAGCGCCATCTTCAATGTCCTTTGTCTAGTACATCCACTCTCCCTCCTCTGCACATGTCCAAACCATCTCAGCCTTGCCTTTTGTCAGTGTGGCTGTCTACAAACCTCACATCCTAGCAGGTCTCACTACCGTCTTCGAAACCCTTTGCTGCCTTCCTTCTCCTGACTCATCTTACTTTGGATTAACTCATCTACCTTCTGCCTCCTATGGTCCTTGGATCCTCATCTGTCCTCCTGTCTCTCTCTCATTCACACACATATATTCTATCTTGCTTCTCCACAGCCTACACCTCCACCTCTCCAGGCTCTCTTCCACTTGTTCACTATTCTCACTGCATATCAAAATCACAAGATCTCGAACGTCCACAGAAACTCCTGCCTGACCTCATCTGTCAGCTTGTTCATCACCACTGCAAACAAGAAGCAGATCCCTGATGTAATCGCACCCCCACCTCAAACTCGTCTGTCATTCCTATTGCACACCTCGCCACTATCTGTCCTCATACATGATCTGCACCACCCTCACATGCTCCTCTGCCACTCCTGACTTCCTCCGGCAGTAACGCAGTTCCTCTCTCGACACCCTCCCATCTGCTTTCTCTAGATCTAAAAAGTGCATCTGCTTCCAACTTTAAATCCAGCACTCTTAAAACAAACACTGCAATTGTCCTGCTCTTTCTAGAGATAATAAAGCAGAGTAGCTCTGAGAACATCATCAAAGCTCGGTGCTTGGCGAAAATCCCAGTTAGCCTAAATGTAATTATTCATTTTTCACTTGAACTTAAATTTGCTTCCTGGGATCATCTGTGTGTAATTTTTCTGCAACAATGTTTCCTACCATTGAATTTTTCTGTCTCCTACACGTGTTTTTTACAGGAGTTGGCCCGCTGGTGTGGCAAGGATAATGGAAAACTGTTTGGGATCATTTATATAATCGTATACGCTTTGATTTAACTGCAATTTTCCACTTCTAATCGCTACATTGTGATGTTTTTCACTGAACCCTGGCTAACAGACCCAGAACAAGATTCAGAGATATAGTGAAGTACACGCAGTTTGACAGTAACCACGGCCGACAGCCATGTTGTAGCCCAGATAACCAGTTACTGTTTCCTTGGTATTAAATCTCTTTGCATTAAAAATGAAAACTATCATGATTTACTTTTGACACAGGGAAGAACACAAAAAATAGCCATTAAAACACACTTCAGTATAAGATATAATCAGGTCATTTATAAGCACCTGGTGACAGTATAAACAGTATAAACCTTCATTTGAGTTCATTTACATTGGGAGGTAGTTAAATGCATTTTTTTCTGCTGTGTGTTTTACAGAAGGACCTCCTAAACAGAAGAAATGTGCTGAGTGTCCACCGCAGTGTTTGTCAGAGTGGTCAGCCTCTGGACCTCTGGGTCATTCAGGAGGAATAACTTCATTTCACCATAATTTCGTTTTGTAGAAAAGGTCCTGGTCACAGAATGTACAGATATGACTAACATACAATATAATCACAGGCTTCTCTCTCCACTATTGTCTCCCACATACAGTGTAAACACTCAGCTTAACAACAGCGAGAGTCCTCCCACAGACTCCTGTGGGACTCGGTCTGACCAGCTCTGTGAGTCTCCGACTTGTGTGCAGACCTCTGGCTGTACTCAGGGCTTAGCTTTCTGCAGCGCCCCCTCCTGTGTGGATTTAAATTTGCATTTCATTTCCACTTAAAACGAGTTATTAGACTAACTGAGGTTTGCAGCGGTGTGGGATTACAGGTTGGTAAGCGCTGCTGTGGGGTTAAAAAAAACACAGCAGTTTAACATGAACCCTGGGACCTTCGTCCTCTCTGCTCACTTCTATATGTTCACTCACTCTATCAAAGCTGATAAAATAAAACGTGTCACGATGATTCGTATAAACCAGCAGAACATAGTCATCATTACTTTGTAGAGGAGCTTACGAAATGATTGATGTGAATAAAAAACAAAAGGCTTATTTGATGTCTTAGTTTCTACAGATGTCAATCAAGTCTTTAAAGAAGAAGGTCAAGTATTAAACAGTAGTCTTCTGCACATTTATCATATTATATAACTACTTCACTTCTGTACACTTTACTAATTGTGCAAAGACTCCAAACGACACCACCGCTTTGTTCAACTGGAGCAATTATCAACTTGATAAAAAAAAAGTGAATATGACTTAATTATATCTGCCAAGTATTTGTCAAAATGTTTTTTAAATTAGACGCTCCTGTCCCATCTAAGCGAGAACCTCTGGGACTAAAAATGAAGCTACAGATCCTCTGATGGCCACTTCAGCCTTCAAAGACTTTAAAATACTCTAAAACAAACACGCTTACAGTCTGCTACACAAAACTGTTTTAGCTGGTTTCAGATAAATTCTCCACAATAACAGCTGGTGATATTTTTGTATGTATATAACTAATCTGTTTAACCTGTATTAAAGCTCAAATCTATATGTTTTAGCGGCACTGTTACTGTCTGCTATTCAGCTCACTAACTGCACTATGTTTGTACTTCTGGTGCCTTTTGGGGTGTTTTTAATAATATACTTATATTAAATAATATAACTATTTGACAAATAGTCAGGCTTGGTGTCAGTTAGTGTTCTAAATACCAACTTGTCTTAATTTCTCTAAATTTTTAATATTTATTTCTCTCTTTTTTCCTCTTTTATCATTATTGTTGCTATTTTCTGTTATTTTCTTCCTAATACAACTGCACACTTTCTATATGCTCATGTAAAGCTGATGGGTAAATGTGGCTACACTGTGTATCTGTACATGACAATAAAACTTGAAACGTGAAACTAACAACAAAGACATCCGTGCTGCAGTTTTGGTGTGAATTCAAGTATTTTATGTTACTTGGTATTAATTTGTGTCGTTGTCAATAAAGGCTGCTGTGTCTCCAGTAAGAGGTTGGGTGTCTTCTAATTAGAAGGTTGGTAGATTGATGCCTGGTTCCTTGAGTCTCCCTGTCAAAGTGTCCTTGAGCAAGTTGCTAAACTCAGAGTTGCCTCCGATGGTCAAATGTTCATTAAAGCACTTTTGTGATGCACATTTAGCCAAACTTGCTAGCAGTAGCTGAAAATTTAGCAGTCCACCCAGAAAATCAGGAGCTAAAGCTAACATGATGGGTTATTGCCAAACAGCCGCTTCGAGTAGACGACCCAGATATTTTGGCTTCATTACATTCAGTCTTCATTTCTGTGCAGTAAATGACAGCTGGATAGTTCAGGGCCTCTTTTTATAAAACCACCGTGGTTTGTGTTCTTGTTTTGGTCTCGCTGGCTAAAACTCCAGCTGTGCCGTCATGGCTCAGTCCTCTCTGACGATCATCACCGCAGCTTCTTTTTGCTGCTTTGTGGTGGAGGCCAATAGGTGAAGACAAACTATACTTTCCTGATCCGGGATTCAAACGTAAAGCAGAGAGGAGTCAACAGACTCCCATCACCAAAATATCACACCCATGTGACTCTGAAGGCATTTAAAATGACGAATCAATCTTGCCTGAGCGTATATAGCACACGGAGAGCATTTAGGTGCTGTAATGATGAGCTGTGGTTGTGGAACAGCAGAGTTCAGGCTGACAGCTCAGTAATCGTTCTCATTAGACAGAAAACTGCTCTGAGGTCAGACCACACCTTCGGCTCCTTCTGTCTTCCTCTCTTTAACTTCTCTTTTTCTGCTAACCCTCCTCCCTCTCTCCTCGCCTGCGTGCCTCACTCCTGAGGCAAGTTGCCCCCACCCTTCCAGGCTCTCTCACCTACGCAGGGTGTCTCTCGCCCCGTCTTGCGGGTTTGGCAGGGCGGGATGTTTTTGTGCTCGGTGGTTTTGGAGGAACGAAGCGAATGAACCTCCAGCGCGCCGAGTCATCAATCAGCACAGTCTGTCACCTAAATCATGAGAGGAGTCATCATGGGGGGTGCACAGCTGTGCGTGTTTTTGTGTGTGTGTGTGTGTGTGTGTGTGTGTGTGTGTGTGTGTGTGTGTGTGTGTGTGGTGGGGGGGGGGGGGGGGCAATGTCATCACAACAATCAGAGGAAGAAAAATTTAATCCTTCAGAGTGAGAACGCTTTCTGCTTTCTTCCTTATTCCTGTAGAGGTTATTGAGTTCAAACCAACACCCTGTTATTCTATTATCACACAGCAGCATTAATTTCACTTTTGCACGGTTAATATCTTTAAACAGTTAAGAACATACCGGGATGCATTCATTGGTCGGTTCATGGATTCAGCTGATGATATTACATGTAGATGTTATTGCTTCCTGAGCAAAAACAGATACTGCAGCAAAAAAACTGTAAGAAATACAGCAAATGATTGAAGATACAATGAATCTAATGAATAGACTAAGGTAAATGTATCCACATGTGCCTATTATTGTACAATCTTAATGCTATTTACTCTGAACTGTGTGTTTAGTCTGTAAGGTAGTGCCCTGGAGTGCAGCTTTAGGACAACCGCTGGGGGTGCACACAGGATTTTCCAGGTGAAGGTGCAACCCATCAGTCCTTCTTCCCTGATTATTTCTTTCCTCACCTGGTGGGATTTCAAAATGCTTGCACTTAGGTCCACTCGGGATTTACGTTTCAGGCTGCTTGATTTATGAGATGCTAAAGAACGTGTTGCCTGCCCCGGCTTTAATGCCTCTATTGAAGGTTATTAAACTCAATGCGCAGCTCTATTGAGACTCTGTGTTTTTAAGTTTGCATCATCGCACCGGACGAACAACATTCACCACATCTGCTGTAACAGTTTACGAAACTTTCTCCTGACCAGGATCTTTGAAATCTGTCAGGATATAACAACAAAGTTCTCAGAGTGTGGTGACAGCCGACCTTCAGGCTTCATCTCCATTTTTGAGAGTTTCTTAGAGGGTCGTATGAAAGACCTGCTGTGTTTGTCGCCATCACTATCATATTTTTTTCAAACACTGTTGGATTCCACTCCAATAACTTTATACGAAGGAAAGCTTCCTTCGTATCAGCTCCTAGTTGGTGTGTTATTGCTTTAGCAGATGACCGTGTAAAGAATCTGCAAGGAGCTGAAATCGTGTCATTGTGACCGAATGCTGGCACATGTATACGCAGAGCAGTGTGTAGTTTTGCAGTCTCAAGCTCCTGCACGTTGCCCTCCCCTCTCTGCTGCTCTGGTAATCCATCCTCATCTTCGACAAAAATAACTACATCATTTAATCCAAATACTCCTCACCAGCTTTATTTGAAAACTTCAAACATAAAATCTCTGCAGAGTTGAACTTTGGATTTTTAATTCCTGGGTTAGAAATGTCTACGTCACGGCGTGGCAGTCACTCGTGGTCTGGCATGGCCTGGTATTGTATTGGTTTCAGTGGTTGGCTGGCACTGGGTACTAAACACAACACATAAGAGCATTAAGATCTTTGGGAATTCTTTGATGGATAATTTAACCCTCTGGAGTTTCCTAATTCATCAGTGAAACCAACACTGAGTATGATTGATGACATTATAACTTTATTTAAAATCGTGCAGAGACGAGTCATGTAAACTATATATGTGGTGGTCCAGTTGCTTTATTTCTTCTGCCATTTGACTATTAACAGCCTTCTGCTAAAGGTTATACGCTGTATTTATCATTGTTATGATTGGGGATTTGCTGATGTGTGAGATGTTCATCTTTTTAGTTAAAAACTAAGCAGCCTTAGAACCCACAGTGACACAGGTGTCACCGCCCCTCGCACATTGAGGAAAGTTCCTGTAAAAGTTTCAACATTGCCGCTCATGTAGTTTTCCTGGCAGTAAAGATGGGCCTGGGCTCTTACAGGTAAAAAAAAGGGAGTTTTTACACAAAAAAGAGAACCTTCATGCAAAATTTGAAGCTTTTCAAAAGGCAAAGGCATCAATCCATCTGTGTCTGAAGGGTTAACGTTGGCGTGACGTAAAATCACTGTGAATAAAACCTGGAAAGAATTTCAATGATCCCACCGTCAATGAGCTGGTCAGAGTGGTTAGGTAACCATCTTCTGCTCGGTGACGTTGGAGTCGGAGATGTCGACCAGCACGTAAAAACATTTTAACGAACACTGTTAAAAAAAGAAAAAGAAAAAACCTGCAACTTCCCGTTTAATGCTGTTAACCGCTCGTCTCAGCCTTATTCCGTAAGTGGCTCTCAGGTTTTGCAGAACTATCTCACCACAGGACATCAATACAGAACAACTGTCTTCATCCCCTGCAGGTTTCAAAATCTGCTGCACTGAAGCAACAACAGTTGCAACGTTTCAACACGCGAAGTGGCTGCAGGTGAAACTTGCTCCTTCAGTTTGGGGTCACGTACAGGCCACGGCGGGATCCAAAGGCTCCACGGGTCTGATAGCGCGGAGCGACCTGGCGTGTCGGCGTGGCCTCTTGAAGCTTCAGTCCTAAAGTTTTTCTAAGGACATTTTGTCAGGTGAAATCCCCAACCTGCCTGCAGCAGTGAAAGTATTTCTGTCTGTCACACAAATGCAACATTCATTCGCAACTTTACATTAGCAACACAGCGCTGACACAGATACAGCTACATGCTCAAACCGGTCACATACAAAAAAAATCCTTGGTCATCATATTGTATCAGATCATTGCATCTTTGTACGTCTAATTTGCAAATAAAAACAGGAACTAAAGCAGCGCCGAGCAGAAACATGTGCCACTTTTCCTCTTAACCGGTGGACAAGGATAAAAGTGTTTGATTGATGTTTGTTTGTACGATGTGCAGCACAGCGGACGGCTTAAAAATAGCATCTTTGCACCCGAAACAATTGGTCAAATTAACTGTTAAAATCATGAGCAACGTTTCTGGGATGTTAGTTCTCTTTGTTGTTTCATCTCCATCTTACATCATGGCAAGAATGACTAAGATGCTATAAGTGGCCCCTTGCTGACACACACAGTGATGCTGAAGCATATTCAGAGTTCATTAAACTGTCACAAGCATCTGTTTTTGACTTCTACAAAGGACCAAAAACTTTAATGTTTCATTGTAATAAGTTCGTGACAAAGGAGGGAGGTCAGTGGATGCACGGTGACCACAACGAGACACAAAAGAACTACAAAGAGAGGCTTTTTCTCCTCTGTCCGAGGTCTTAGGGGCCCTTACATGTCGCGTGCAAGTGTCATTATCATAATCTGACCGCAGCTGTGGATATTTGAGTTTCCATACAACAGCTCCTTATTAGGAATTTATATTCTTTTAACTTCAATAAGCTGTTAAACCTCAAAACCTTCAAAGATTCATCTGTATGGGAATATATGCGTCGTGTCGTCATTAATCCCACTCAGCCTGATCGCTGCTGTGATTCAGCGTCTACCTGCTCTGGAATTAGAACCTCTGCTAATCCAGCGCTGCTGACTGCCAGACTGTAATCAGCACCGAGCACAGAAGCACTTAGCAGCCTTCAAATTGTAAAACTCTTGAAAAAATGAGGAGTAAATTTGAAAGCCACTGGAAGGATTTCAGGCTGGGCTGTTTACGCCTCTCGTTACAGCTCGAACGCCAGCCTCTGAGCTGCTCCGAGTGTTTCCATGATCTTGTAATCGGCTGTATCTGCTGCTTTGCGGTTCACCACTGTCCTGTTAAATCACCCGAGTGTTCTCTCCAGCCCAGAGCTGTAATTGTGGCGCAGAAACAATCTATGGAAAACAAATAAACTGCTGTGTGCGAGGCCCGGAAGCTCCTCTCCGCCTTCTCAAACCTCTTTGAAAAGCTCTTTAATCTGCTGACTGATTGAATCAATAAAAGTCCTGCCGTGTGATGTTCAAACCAGTAATTACCTTGTCATAACACAGAGGGGAATTTTTGATGGATGGTGAGCTTATAATGCTGCCGCCACACTTTAATTAAGACTGCTGCCGCCAGCCAATCAGAAGTCCGCGTGGATGCATAAGGCGGGGCCTGCTCGCTCTGACCTGCCATTGGATGTGTGGGAGGAGTGATGTCACTGCACAGGTGCATGCCGCTGGGGCACGGCACATCAGATTAATGCAGCGTCATTATGAGCTCAGCCTCGCTGATGATGTGGTGTAAGAGCACAGACGGCGAGACGGAGTAATCCAGCAGCGAGTTTACCTGAGACACTGTCTTTGCTCCGACAGTCTCACCTCCTGCAGACTGGGAGGAGTGGAGAGGGGCCGACCTTTTCCTCGAAGAATATCCAGAACCATGTTTTAACTTTTTAGCTGAAAAGTGCACGCCACCGACTTGATGAACGTAGAGACAGAGGTTTGTTGCTTAACAGTCTGCGTGGCAGGGACACTTTGCAATTTCAAGGCCTAAACGAGTGTCTGGTGGACTTGCTACACCTGCAGCTGCTTTCGGGTTTAGTATGGAGAAGATACTTTATATATATATATATATATCTGAGGGTTTGGAGGACAAAACATCTGGTCTTGGAGATCTAAGGCCCTTTTAATGAAGAGTATTTAGTTTTATTGAACAAGATCATTTTAAAGCTTAACCAGAGCCATGACGATGAAAAACGATGTAAATATGTCCGCTCAGCAGACGTCAGGACTCTCCCGGGTGCTTAAACATCACTGCTATAAACAAATATCATCATTATCTATTAATAAGCATGAATATATTAGCACAGCTTCATCAAAGAGTAATTTCACTTTTTTAATATCTGTATGTGTGTCACGGACCTGGGTCTGAAGGACCCACGGTCTGTGAACAAGCATGGACGTGTGTATTTTTGGTGCTTCTGTCCTCTGTTTCCTTATGTTTGTGTGTAGGTGGGTGTGTGTGGGTGTGGCAGAGCACCTGTTCTTCAGCCCTGGTGGGCGTGGCAGTCAGGAGCCTGGCCACACCTGAGGAGAAGCGCACACACCTGAAGTCGATCAAGCTTCGTCAGGGAGCTATTTAACAGTTTGCCTGAGCGCTCCTCGACGCCGGATTGTTGCGTAAGACTCCACGTCAGTGTCTTGACTAAGGTTTAAATCAGTGTGTGCATACCTGCAAGAGCGTGTTTCTTGACGGCTGCCTCTGGTATTCTTTCCCCCAGGACGAGCGTGGAAACAGGAGGGCAGCGAGCACGGGGATCGCGAAAACACAGGAGCGGAGAGCACCAAGACACGGATTTTGGGAGAAGACACTGCACGGGAGTCAAGGGAGCACACGGGGATTTATTGTTTTTTCTCCTACACCATTGCGGTGAAGAGTCCTGCGTTTTGGGTCCTATCTTCCCCACACACCCACGGTCTTCCCCGCAGACCGTGACAATGTGACAGAGATGCTTTCGAGCTTAAAAGTTTGACCAAGCAAAAACAAATGTAGAGGATCCATAATTGATCCCTGAGGAACTCCAAACCTTATTTTAGCTGCAAAAGACAAAAATAAAGATCAAACTGTACACGTTTCCTTTATTCACCTCAACTTTAATTATTACACTGGAAAATCTTTAGGTGAAAAACTGGCCGTCCGACTGCGGTCTGGAGTGTGGGGCCTCCCTGCTGCTGCGGAGTCGGGGCGGTCTGCTTCTCCCCACCGCAGGTAAAAGGGTAACACCACCTGGGTCTGGGTGCAGTTTCCCCCTCCAGGGGCAAGGGTACCTAGACCCAGGGCTTAGAGTACGCTTGGGGAGTGTGATCGTGTGTACAGCATCTCTTTATGTCTGTCTCCACGTTGGTTGAGTGTGGAGTGAGTGTATATGAGAGCATGAGGGTGGGAATGGATGTTTGTATCTGTGTGTGCCTGTATGTCTGTGTCTATATGTCAGGTTGGGTGTCAGGCGCCACCTCTCTGGGGACATCTCAGGCCCTCCAAGGTTTGGAGGCCTATCTCCCCCACCACCACTTCCCCTGCCAGTGGCGGACGCCCTCAGACATCGGTGCGTTGGTGGTTCTTTGTGTCCGGGGATGGGCGTCCAGGTACACACCGGCTCACTCCTTGGCGGCCGCTTATCGGGGCCTGGAGCCTGGGGCTCGCTCGGGCCACTTCGGAGGTGGGGTGCCCCCGGCCTCTCGGCCTGGGGCTCGGTCACTCAGGCACGGCTGGCTGCCGGCGGAGCTCACGGGCGCGTCACTGCAACTCCCCCTGGTTTCTGCTCCGCGGCTGCTGAGTGAGCCCTCATCTGGGACTCTCCTCAGCTCTTTCTGGGACAGTGGCGCGGCTGCCCCTCTGTTGGTCTTCCTTGGTCTCTTGTGTTCTGGGGGCCTCTGGATGTCTGGAGTTTTGATCTCCTCCATACCTGCTTCATGCCCTGGAGGACGGGGCTGTGGCCCCCCCACACCCTCTAGCAGATCATTACATGAAGGAACCTTTTAAATACAAGCGCGTCCATGCTCACAGGTGTACACACGGGTGATCACACCCACAAACTACACCCTTTTTGGCTCCTACCTCAAAGCACACTGTGCGCTGTTGATATTACGTGCTGCACAATAATGTTTAACACTTAGTATTTACTGTTATATTCACATAGATCATCATGATGTTGTTTATCCCTTGTTAAAGGCTTGTTTTCTTTTTTCTTTCTCAACAGGTGATCCAGGTGATTGATAGATGTATTTTTGTCTGCTTATTTAGTTGGTTTTTGTTTTTTGTCCTTCTCCCCAGTCCCTCTTCTCCGCTGTTTTTCTTTCCCTCTTTCTTTCTCCCCTTTCTTTTCCTCATTCAAATCCGTCCCGTGTTAACAAGTGAAAAAAATAAAATAAAATAAACAATAAAAGGTGAATCAGATAGACCATTACAGCAAGGCTGGGATGGTCCATTTGGTAAAGTAAATCCGTTGGGCATCTTTCTTCGCCTTTAGGCAATAATTCTGATGGCAAAAGAGCCAAACGGGAGAAAAGTTCAAAACTGGCAAAGAAATGCAAGAGAAACATTACCTGTGCAAAGTCAACCTAGAAATTTGCAGATAACCAATAACCAAAGTGCAATCTCAGAGAGGCAAACGAGGTAAATGTGTGGCACTTCCCATGAAATAAAGAGACCTTATTGGCCACTTATATCTGTGAGGATGTAAACAGTGCAAGGAGACTATCCACACCTTGTTTTCTCAACTCTGCACATTTGAAGTGAGCCTTTGTCTGATAAATGCATTATCATTCGAACTGTGCAATGAGGAAAGTTTAAAAACATAAATAATCTCAGGCAGGTGAAATTCTGTTTCTATTGCAGATCACAGCTCATAATTTTGCGATGGAATAAGCTGGATGGGAGTAGCTTATCCCTCCATCCACAGTAGCATCAGTCACATGCAAACAGCACTAAAGTGCAGGATTCCCCATTTCTGTTTTTTGTCTCTGTAACCATGTAAAGGATATACCTTTTTGCTCTTAATGTCCCGTTGAGTTCACAGCTCGTTCTAAACTAACTGTGCTCATCTACTGAATCAGACAGGAAATGTGCATCGACACCAAAATATAGAGCTAAAAGTTGCCGAAAAGCTGCACGCAGCTGCACATATTCTATTCTTTTATTTTTTTTACATTCATTGCATCTACTGTTAAACAGTAAAACTACTGATTAGAGCAAACAGCAAACAACGCAACATCATTCTAACGTAGCAGCTCAGCCTGTTCCGTTTTTCAGAGTTACATTACTGTGGTCACAGAGTTCCTCCTTTTTAAATCAACTGCGGTTACAGCTACATTACCACATGACAATAACATACCAAAGTTATTACTGTCAGCTCACAAGCTCATAAAAGTAGCATTTGATACTAAATTGAAACTTATCTGTTGATTAAAAAAAGTGTAAAAGCTGCTTTTCCTCTTCTTCACTTTTTCAGCTTTTTCTGGATGACTGTACGAAATAAAGAACATCATCCTGCAAAGGCTGCACTGCTGCACTAACAAAGAAAATACTAATACTGATAGAGAGGAGGCCCAAAATGAGCGAGTGGAGCCTCTACACACCTTAAACTCCACGCGTATATATCTAATATTTGATGTATTTCATCTTCTTTCTTCCTCCTCCTCTGGAGTCCCAGAAAGTCTATAGAAGTGTGTTGTGAAAAAACAATTGTGACATTGTTTCAACTGATTGTTTGCTAATCTGTCTTTTCCTCGAGCTTTCTAGCACCACCAGCATGTTGAAGTTTCATATGCGTTAATGCCTACAACCTTTGAATAGAGGATACCTGCTGTAAATATAAAAATCCAAAGTAGGGTGTGTCGGGATTTTTGGGATCAAGCCGAGTTTAAAATGCACTGCGATGGATTTTTCCACCATCTTATCAAAACAATACATTAATTTAGATACTTACATTTTCTTCTTCTTCTTTTTATTTGTCAGACAACAGGAAACTAAAGTGTTCCCATAGACGTTCTGGGCAGAACAGAATCCCAACCACAAAAGACATTTGTTGTGTTTTTTTATAAAATATCACTACACAAACTGCATCTTCTACTTCTTCATTCTGCTTTAAAAATAACAGCAGTGTGACCAAATAGAAGCAGAACTGAGACCGAGTAAAAACTTAAACAGAAACTAATAAAAACAACCAAAAGACGAAGTTAAAACAGCAAACTGAAACCGAAATAGCATTATTGAAAAGATAAACCACACTGGTTTGTCTGCTGTTGATGACTTCCCGATAAAAATACAACCGATGGGCACACAAACTCAAGCCAGAGACGTTTACTGAACCATCTGCCAGTTTTACTTTGAAACTACTGAGTTGGAGACAATGTGGAGGATAATACGTGTGTGTGTGTGTGTGTGTGTGTGTGTGTGTGTGTGTGTGTGTGTGTGTGTGTGTGTGTGTGTGTGTGTGTGTGTGTGTGTGTGTAGTCCATCATGAAGCTGCAGAAATGTTAAGTCCGTCTGACTGCTGGGAGGAAACGCTCTGATCCCTCACAGGGGGACGCATCATCATATTTCTTGCAGTGGAGGAAAAGCTTTGTTGGCTCCGTGACTATCGTTGCGATTTATGTTAGCGCGTTATCGCTGACCTTCAGTTCGCCGCCATCAGCTTGCTGCACAGAGGCGTTCAGAGGTCAGGGGTCAGGATAACAGATTAAGCAGAAATGTCGCAACGTGCATTAAATGCACTTCTTTATCTGAGCTGTAAATTCACTGGGAAGGTGAAAGAGAGGCTGGAGCTCTACAGCCGGTGAGAAACGTCAGAGCTCGTGATGCAACTGCAGCCCAGGAAATATGTTCAGCTCAGCTTGCAGTCACTGAAGCTTTTATCTGCTTTCAAGGAGCACAAGTCTGCTTTATGTCAATTTTTCACTCATACATTTATTTTTCATTCATTTTTCTGGTTCTCTTGGTTCCTGTGTTCTAACTTTTCTGTTATTTCAGACCTCGTTACTCCTACGTGCATGCAGAGTCACCTGACCTGCTTATACTCAGCTCATTCACCTGCTTCCACTTCACAAATCAGCCCCAGCAGCGTTTATAGCCCCAGCTTGCCATCCTTCATTTGTCAGCTTTTTTTAGCATTTTTGTTTGCCCGTTAACTTCATTGCCTGCTGTCTTGTGTTAAAAATGAATGTACTCTGCATGTTGGTGAGCATGAATTTGAAAGTAATGCCTTTCAATGACATTTCATGTCATGAGCACATATTTTTGTAGAGAAAACAGGGAGCACCATGGAAACCAGGAAAACTATGTTTTAAATCATGTTTTTTAACTACAGCGTTAGTTAGTTTTGAAATAAAACTATATCCAAATGACATATTTGTAATTAAAAATGATATGACAAAAACGGTGATGTCAAACTTAGGTGTCCAGCATGAAAGTCAAGACAAAAAACAGACTTTTTGTTTTTCATCAGCACGTATGAGAGTGATGCTCGGGGGCATGAAAGGTCATAATGTTGGGAAATTTTTGGTGAGGATCAGAAAAACAGTTGCAAGTTGCTCAGCACCACAGATTAATAGAAGCTGCTGAGATGAGACCAGGTCATGTGTGTATCCTTATATCCTTATTCAAGTAAAGCTAAATAAATAAAGCTTTTAATATATTTTTTTTAACTTATAGCTTTGAGCTTATAGTTTGTATTTGATCATCATCAGCTTTTAGCTTTTAGCTGCAAGACATTGAGTTTTGAAATTACATTTAGTATTTCTAGCTTTTGTTTCACTTCCCCTTTTGGCATTGATTGTAAAGTCAAATACCCTGGGGCCTCAGGGGCCTGCTAGCTATTTATGTAAAGACCTCTAAGCATTAAAACTGTGAGAAAAGAAAGCTGTTCTGCGATGCTCAATGAATCAGACTCTCTTGATGTTTCAGTCAGTTGCGGCTAATTAATGTACATTTTCTGAGTAGATATTAGCCGAACTAAAAAAATGACTATATGAGGCACTAATGGGTTCATGTGACTCCTACACAGGCCTGGATGAAACATCATGGTGCCACATTTCTGCAAAGATAACCGCTGCTGACACGCTGTATAGCATCAGCTCAGCAACACATACATGCAATTACAGTGTGTGTGTTTATATCAAATTTCAGAGAATTTCCTTGCAAAAAAAAAAAAGTGGGAAAAAGTGCAATTTTATCTGTAATATAAAAAAAAAACAGGATATACTCAGAAAAACTCAGGCAGGCTCCTTTAAGTGAAGGAGGCTACAAACAGGCTCAGGAACAAAGTGACGGCATGCTGGTGTTTTTCAGCCGGTTTGTGTTGGAAACTGTAGCGTTGAGCGCTCTGGACACCAGTAATGAATCAGCACAAAATCTAAAACTCTCAAGAAGCAAGAAGTGGTTTGTGCGACTTCCTCTTTCGGGTTTACCAAGAGAAGTCAGCGAGACACATGATGGACAGACGCGAGATGAAGGAGCAGAAAATAAAAACAACAAACTCGGCAGAGTCCAGCTTGGCAGACACGGATGCCGAATCCTCTTAAGGAGCATGTGGCTGTTTGTCATCGCCGCAAAGTAACACTGAGTTCAGCACAGTGAGTTATATAAGAGCAATATAAGCTGCCGGCAGGCCTCTCAGCCTCCAACACACTGAACACAAGGAGCTGTAAAGAGCTTAATAAACCTCCAGTCAGCGTGAAAAGCTGTTAAAACAATCCTCGACGTCACCAAAGTGAGTTCAGTGCACACAAAGCACCATTAGGACCTCCGACGACCCCCCCCCACCCCAGAGACCTGAGGTGGCCTCTCAACCAGCATTTCTGTAACTACGCACCCTGCAACCACACCCACTTAAACTTGTCCCACTGATGCCAGGACATTCAGTCAGTCACATGTCAGCAATATCTGGATCAGAACCAAAACATCTTGCTGAGTTACTTTATGTTTTGCATCCAGCTCTCTTAGGCCATCTTCCAAACAGCTTCTCTCTGCCTGCCTCACATTAAAGACTTACTGTGAACATTCTTTATGGAACACCATGCCCAGTTCTGGAATAGTCTACGGTCCCAATAAATTCCAGCAGTTGACCCTTAATCACCCACATTTTCATGTACTTTACTATACTGAGGTGCCTGAGGTGATTTTCTAGTTAGTTGTTGAAAGTTTTGATTCTTTTTTAACAGTTTCACCCAGAAATGTTGTCTTATTTTATACGTATTGCTATCATTGCAATCTTTGCTTTTCATTATAATGTGAGATTTCCGTTTTGCGTCTATATTCTTGTATATTTGAAGCGTTAATATGGAAAGTAGTCAGCTTCTAAATAAAGTGAGCTGACGTGTTTTCGAAAGCTGCTGATGCCATTTTCACCACAGCTATCTTTTTAGTTTATTCAGAATTGAGAAAAACATCCAAAGAAAAAAACCCTGTGTTCAATTCAGTTCAATTCAATTTTATTTATATAGCACCAAATCACAACAATAGTCGCCTCAAGGCGCTTTATATTGCACAGTAGATTGTACAATAATAGATACAGAGAAAAACCCAACAATCATATGAGCCCCTATGAGCAGCACTTTGGCAACAGTGGGAAGGAAAAACTCCCTTTTAACAGGAAGAAACCTCCGGCAGAACCAGGCTCAGGGAGGGGCGGGGCCATCTGCTGTGATTGGCTGGGGTGAGAGAAGGAAGACGGGATAAAGACATGCTGTGGAAGAGAGACAGAGGTTAATAACAGATATGATTCAATGCAGAGAGGTCTGTTAATACATAGTGAGTGAGAAAGGTGACTGGAAATGAAAAACTCAATGCATCATGGGAATCCCCCGGCAGCCTATGTCTATCTGGCAGTCTCGTGCAGACCTTTTTACATCCCGAGGGAGTTTACAGTAGTTATTGTGATAGCTGTTTATATACCGCCGGATGCTAACGTTAGCACGGCTCTCAGCCTCTTGCTCAACACCATAAACAAACAACAGCTTGCCCACCCCGATGGGGTTTTTATTGTCACCGGCGACTTTAACAAAGCGTGCCTAAAGACTGTGCTTCCTAAATTTGTCCAGTTTGTGGACTTTGCTACGAGAGGAGAACACACTTTGGACCATGTCTATTCAAACATCAGGCATGCTTTCAGAGCGACACCCCTCCCCCACCTGGCTGGATCTGACCACCTCTGCATGTCCCTCACCCCCACCTACACCCCCCTGCTGAGAAAAACAAAGCCCCAGACAAAGACAATAAAAACCTGGCCTGAAGGAGCCCTTTCTCAACTGCAGGACTGCTTCTCAACAACTGTATGGGATTTATTCTCCAGCCACAACCTCCAGGAGTACACGGACACTTTACTCTCGTACATCAGGAACTGTGTTGACAATGTCACCGTCAACAAAAGGGTCAGGGTGTTTCCAAATCAAAAACCCTGGATGAATAGCGAAGTGCAATCCCTCCTAAAAAGCCGCAACACTGCCTTCAAGTCAGGGGACAGGGCTGCGTATAGGGCGGCCAGGGCAGACCTGAGTAGAGGCATCAGGAAAGCTAAGGCTGCCTATAGGAGGAGGATTGAAGATCACTTTGCTGACAACGACCCCAGAAAAATGTGGCAGGGGATCAATCACATTACCAACTACAGAAGCAATAACCAGGCAACATCTAGGACTGATGCCTCACTGGCTGAGGATCTAAACCGTTTCTTCGCCCACTTTGAGACGACCAAGCCCTCAGCTGCCACACCACTTCCACCCGCCCCCAGCACTGGCACACTAACACTTAGGGAGCACCAAGTGAGGTGTGTTCTAAGGTCAGTGAATCCCAGGAAGGCGGCAGGTCCTGATGGAATACATGGAAAGGTTCTCAGAGCATGTGCTGACGAACTGACCGGAGTCTTCACTAAAATCTTCAACCTTTCCTTGTCATCAAACACCGTCCCGCCCTGCCTCAAAACCTCCACCATCATCCCCATCGCCAAGAAGACAGCTGTGGCCAGCCCAAATGACTACAGGCCTGTTGCACTTACGCCTGTAGTGATGAAGTGCTTTGAGAGACTGGTCTGTCAGCACATCAGGGCCGGTCTGCCTCCCACTCTGGACCCCCACCAATTTGCCTACAGGACAAATCGTTCCACCGAGGATGCTATCACCATAGCGCTCCACACTGCGCTGAGTCACCTGGAGCACCGAGGAAGCTATGTGAGAATGCTCTTTCTGGACTTCAGCTCAGCATTCAATCATATCATCCCGGAGATCCTGGTCCAGAAACTGTCTCACCTGGGACTCTCCACCCCCATCTGCCTCTGGATCAAGGACTTCCTGACAAATAGACCACAGTCTGTCAGACTCGGCCCCCACCGGTCCAGCACCATCACACTCAGCACCGGGTCCCCACAAGGATGTGTTTTGAGTCCCCTCCTGTTTACGCTCTACACATCCGACTGCTCCCCTACCCATCTCTCAAACACCATCATAAAGTTCGCGGATGACACCACAGTGGTTGGACTCATCTCAAGGGGGGATGAGTCGGACTACATAGATGAGGTCAACAGACTGACTGAGTGGTGTTCAGTTAACAACCTCCAACTGAACACCACGAAAACTAAAGAACTTATCTTGGACTTCAGGAAGGGCAGAGCAGACCCGGCCCCACTTTACATTCACGGGAGCTGTGTGGAGAGGGTACACTCCATGAGGTTTCTGGGCGTGCAGATATCTGATGACCTCTCCTGGACTGCAAATACTACAGCGGTGGTTAAAAAGGCCCAGCAGCGTCTCCACTTTCTGAGAGTGCTCAGGAGGAACAACCTGGAGGAGAGGCTGCTGGTGACATTTTACAGAGCCACCATAGAGAGCATCCTAACGTACGGCATAACAACATGGTATGCAGGGTGCTCAGCTGCAGACAGGAAAGTACTGCAGAGGGTCATCAACACAGCCCAGAAGATCACTGGCTGCTCTCTGCCCAGCCTGGAGGTCACTGCAAACTCTCGGTACCTCAGCAGAGCTGGCAATATCATCAAGGACCACTCTCACCCCAGCAACCAACTGTTTGAACTATTACCGTCAGGCCGACGGTACAGGTCACATAAAACCAGGACAAACAGATTCAGGGATAGCTTCTTTCCCAGAGCTATCACCGTAGTAAATAAGCACAAAAACAATTGAACCTATTCCATACCGTCACTGTCATTATATTATGCTGCTATTCATACTGTCATTATATTAATGCTGCTATCCTGTATATATTGTACATACTATTGTTTGAGTACTTACGATTGTTTTTTTTGTACTTTTTATATTTTACATTTATATTTATTATTGAAACTTGCACCAAGGGAGTGGCACTCCAATTTCGTTGTACTCTGTACAATGACAATAAAGGCTATTCTATTCTATTCTTCTATTCTATTGCAGCATAACTAAGGGAGGATTCAGGGTCACCTGGTCCAGCCCTAACTATATGCTTTAGCAAAAAGCAACATTTGAATCTTGAAAGTAGAGATAGTGTCTGTCTCCTGAATCCAAACTGGAAGCTGGTTCCACAGAAGAGGGGCCTGAAAACTGAAGGCTCTGCCTCCCATTCTACTTTTAAATACTCTAGGAACAACAAGTAGGCCTGCAGAGCGAGAGCGAAGTGCTCTAATAGGGTGATATGGTACTACAAGGTCATTAAGATAAGATGGGGCCTGATTATTTAAGACCTTGTATGTGAGGAGCAGGATTTTGAATTCTGGATTTAACAGGAAGCCAAAACAGGAGAAATCTGCTCTCTCTTTCTAGTCCCTGTCAGGACTCTTGCTGCAGCATTTTGGATCAGCTGAAGGCTTTTCAGGGAGTTTTTTGGACTTCCTGATAATAATGAATGCATGAACTAGTTTTTCAGCATCACTCTGAGACAGGATATTTCTAATTTTAGAGATGTTGCACAAATGGAAGAACGCAGTCTTACATATTTGTTTAATATGTGCGTTGAAGGACATGTCCTGGTCAAAAATGACTCCAAGGTTCCTCACAGCGTTACTGGAGGCCAAGGTAATGCCATCCAGAGTAAGAATCTGCTTAGATACCATATTTCTAAGCTTTTCAGGGCCGAGTACAATAACCTCAGTTTGATCTGAATTAAGAAGCAGAAAGTTAGCGGCCATCCAGGTCTTTATGTCTTTAAGACATTCCTGCAGTTTAACTCATTGGTGTGTGTTATCTGGCTTCATGGACAGATAGAGCTGGGTGTCATCAGCATAGCAGTGTAAATGTATGCTAGGTCTTCTAATGATGCTGCCTAAGGGAAGCAAGTATAGTGACAGTGTATAGCAGGGGTGTCAAACTCACATACACAGTGGGCCAAAATTCAAAACTGGAACAAAGTCGCGGGCTAACGTTAATATTTATTGAAACATATTTATTCCTCCAGATATAAGAATGAATCTTTTCTTATGGACTCAAACACGTTTTGCTGAAAAACTGAATATGGAACAAGCAAAGCTTAATACTAAACAATATATATATATTAGCTGTATAATACCAGTAGGCCAGCTCTGATAGTAATTTGGTATGGCTTCACGGGCCAAATGTAATTAGGCTGCGGACCAAATTTGGCCCGCGGGCCAGAGTTTGACACCTATGGTGTATAGTGTATGTATAGTGAGCTCTGAAACCTGACTGAAACTCTTCAAATAAGCCATTCCTCTGCAGATGATCAGTTAGCTGTTTGACATCTACTCTTTCAAGGATGTTTGATATGAAAGGAAGGTTGGAGACTGGCCTATAATTAGCTAAGACTGCTGGGTCTAGAGATGCTTTTTAAGGAGCACCCCTTCCTCCTCTCTCAAAGGAACTCACCTGAGTATTGCCCAAGCCTGCTAGGAAAGAAAGGGACTGTGTTTACTGTTGGGTAACAGACCAGTCTTGCCTGTGTAATGTTCCGGGCTGTGAACCTGACTCAGATACTTACCTGAAAACCTTATCTGAGTTTCAGCAGAAACACACACCTGTGACAGTTAACTGTTGTGTGCCGTCTGAAAGTCTTGTTCATTAAAACTTGTTGATCGTGAGTCCTTCAGTGTTGTTCTGTTCACAGGCCTGTGCTATCCTGAGAAGGCAAAAGACATTTTTCCCCGTAGTTTGAATTAGAAAAAAGGCTTTTTTGTGACTATTTCCTGTTTTAGACTGGGCCAGTCAGAAAAATCTGTCTTCTGTCTGAAAGACTTGCTGTCATGATGAGCTGTCCATCACCAGTTTGTGGGCGGGCACTGACCTGTGACCGCTAACGTGGGTTTGTTTGTTGTAGCAGCATCAGATTGTGCATACTGGTCAGCCCACTCATCTCTCCAGCCTTTGACCTTTAATAAGAACCAAACAGGCACTTTAGAAAACTTTGCAGAACTTGAATACACAGTTAGTGACCTTTAAACTGCAACAAAGATTATTTCCTTCTTTTTTTTTTCCTTTGTCTTATGTTCCTCAGTTCTGGAAGAGTCGTCTTGTTCTTTAGTCGAACAACAGTAACAGCAGTAAAATAAATAAGATCTGCTGGTTTAAAAAGTCTTGTAAACAGTGAGTAAAATATCAGCATTCATCAAACAAAAATCTTACAGGATGTCAAAAAATTAATTTGCAAAATTATTAGTAGACTTTTTTTGCTTGCTATAGACTTAAACATTATATTTTCACTTATCATTAAATTAAATGGTGATGTTGGAAATGTATTTCAGGGTGTCTGTGAGGAATTTTGAGGTTGTCTTTGTGGAGCTTTTGAGCCTCTTTGTGCTGATTTTGTGTCATCAGAGGTATTTATTTGTCTTTGTGAACTCGTAACTTTAAATAACTTTAAGGTTTATGCACAATCATGCAGGAACCTTTGCGGGTTCTGGTGATGTTAATGCATTCATTGTTTACTTTCACTGTGACAGAACAGTTCTTTATAATCCTACAATGTTGGTGGTCGAGTGAAAGAAGTTAATGTTGGTGCATTTTTACTGATCCTGACAAACCTTCAGCCACATTTGTCACTGGCAGCAAACATGTGCACAGTGGTTTTGCTACCAGTTTGTCAGCAGTGCTGAAACAAATCTGTACCTGCCTGGTTTTTATTCAGGTTCTCCGGCTTTCAGCTGTTCCGGGTGGAACCTGGAGCATTTTACGTCAGACGCCAGGGAGCCCCTGAAAGATAAAGCAGAGCTAATGGTTCATTAAAAATTGTATAACACTGAAGTTTTTTCATTTTAACATTTTTCACAGAAATATTTGCAGAAATCGTGCAGTAAGCTGTAAGCATCCTACACCTGCAGCAGTGGGATTCACAAGCTGACCAAACATTTATTAACTGTGACAACTTAAAAACAAATGAGCTACCATCGCTTACTCTTTGACCACTGTGGCGTGGGTGTGGTCCTTGGCCAGCTGCAGAGGAGGCGTGACGCAGTGAGCTCCCGGGGCGGCGCAGGGGCGGGGTGAACAGGTGTGCTGGGATCTGACAGTGATTGTGTCTCTTTATATGTTGGCAGTGACAGACGGAGACGGGGGTGACAGCAGAGAAAGAGAGCGCGGAGTATATGTGTCCACGTACAACCCCGAGTTCAATAAAAAGTTCTGCACTGTCAAAGTCGCTCCGGCTGGTATTTCTTGGGTCCACCGTTACACTGGTGCCGAAACCCACGCGTGATGTCCGGTCCCCTGCCGGCTCCCCCTGCTCTCCCGGCGGCGCCGCCGCCCGCCCCACCGCCCGCCCAGCCGCTGCAGATCTTGGGCCAGATGATGGTGGACATGGCGGCGATGGCAGCGATGGCGGCGATGGCGGCGATGGCGGCGATGGCGGCGATGGCGGCTCGTCAGGCGGCCATGCAGGACCAACAGTTGGCGTTGCTTCGCCTGCAATCGGAGCAGCAGACCGCGGCTCTGGGGCAGCTGCTGGGGAATGCGGCCGCGCCGGCTCCCGCCCCTCCGCTGTCGGTGACGTTGCACCGGATGCGGGATGGGGAGGACCCGCTGGTTTTCATCGAGGCTTTCCAGGCCACGGCGGTGGCCTGTCGGTGGCCGGAGGAGGAGTGGGCCGCCCGGCTGCTGCCGCTTCTGTCGGGTGAGGCCCAGACGGCGGCGCTGAGCCTGCCCCCCGGCTCGCGGGGGGTGTTCGAGGACGTGTGCCGGGCGGTGCTGGATCGTTTGGGGCTCTCCCCGGAGGATTACCGCCGTCAGTTCCGGGCCAGCAGGATGTCGGGGGGGGAGCGGCCGTTTGCCTGGGCTCGGCAGCTGGAGGATGCGGCAGCGAGGTGGCTGCGACCGGGCCCCTCGGCTGGGGAGACGCGGATGCTGACCATGGTCGTCCTCGAGCAGTTCGTGGGAGGCCTGCCCGAGGCGACGGCTCGTTGGGTTCGCTGCCACCGCCCGGCGGATTTGACGGCGGCGGTGACGCTGGCAGAGGACCATCTGGCGGCCGACCCGGTACCGGGCCGTGAGGAGCCGCGGCGGGGCGCCCGTGTTCCGCCGCCCAGGCCACCGGCGGCGGCGGCGCAGAGGAGAGGCGGCAGCCCTGCGGGAACGGAGCAGGCAGCAGGGTGGAGCCCCAGGAACCCGTTCCGGCCGCTGCTTCCCGCCGGAACCCCGGCGGCCGCCGAGGTTGCCCCGGAGCCACGGGGAGCCGCACAGACGCCGGGGCCGGACTGTTGGAAGTGTGGGCGGCCGGGGCACCTGCGCCGAGACTGTCCGCTCATGGAGGTGGGGCAGGTGTTCCGCGTTGCCGGCGCTCCAGCGCCCGCCCCCGGTCCAGGAGTGACGTACCGCGTGCCGGTAAGGTGTCAAGGGGGTATTCGCCATGCTTTGGTGGACACGGGCTGCACGCAGACTCTGGTCCACCAAAGTTTGGTTCGCCCCGGGGCATTGTTGGAGGCTGACTGGGTGGAGGTTAAATGTGTGCACGGGGATATTTCACAAGTACCCAGTAGTGTCACTGTTGCTGAAATTCAGGGGCAAAACGCATAGAGTGAAGGCGGCGGTTAGCCCGCGCCTGTCGCATCCCCTTATTTTGGGTACGAATTGGCCGGGGTTCCACAGCTTACTGGGGCAGTACGCGGGGATGCGATCGCGGTCTGTAAATTCGTGTGACGTTTGCGCGGCGCTCGGCGGTGACGCGGGGTCGACCGACGCTGACTCTGGGGGGGAGGAGGAGGCGGGGACTTCCACGGAAGCCCCGCCGCCTCCCGTTGTGTATCCCACGGAAGATTTTCCACTAGAGCAGTCTCGGGACGACACCCTACGCTCAGCCTATGACCAAGTGATGGATATTGATGGTCGCTCGGTGCGCCCCGACGCTGCGCGAACGTACCCTCATTTCCAATTGCGGAACAATCGGCTTTATAGAGTGAGCCGTGACACTCACACTAATGAAATCCGCACACAGTTATTGGTGCCGCAAAGCCGCCGGGAAATGATTTTCCAGGCGGCTCATTCGAACCCCATGGCAGGGCACTTGGGTGGCGAGAAAACTCTGGAGCGCATAATGGCCCGATTCTATTGGCCGGGCATTTGGGCCGACGTGCGCCGCTGGTGTGCGTCGTGCCCTGAATGCCAGCTGGTTAACCAGCCGGCCGTGCCAAAGGCGCCGTTGCGCCCATTACCGCTGATGGAGATCCCGTTTGAGCGTATTGGCATGGATCTCATCGGGCCATTGCACCGGAGTGCACGCGGCTATCGCTTTGTGCTGGTCCTGGTGGACTACGCAACGCGGTACCCGGAAGCAGTGCCGCTACGCACCATTTCAGCGAAGAGCGTGGCGCAGGCACTGTTTCAGGTCATCTCCCGAGTCGGTATTCCGAAAGAAATACTGACTGACCAGGGCACGTCGTTCATGTCGCGCACATTGCGGGAACTGTACGAATTACTGGGTATTAAATCTATTCGGACCAGCGTCTACCACCCTCAGACTGATGGGTTGGTGGAGAGGCTGAATAAGACTTTAAAATCCATGATTCGTAAGTTCATTCGCGAGGATGAACGCAATTGGGATCGCTGGTTAGACCCTCTGTTGTTTGCAGTGCGGGAGGTGCCCCAGGCCTCCACGGGATTTTCTCCCTTCGAGCTGTTATACGGCAGGAAGCCGCGGGGGGTGCTCGACCTGATTAAGGAAAACTGGGAGGAAGGTCCGAGCCCTGCGAAAAGTGAAATTCAGTACGTGCTGGACCTGCGAGCAAAGCTGCACACACTGGGGAGGCTCTCGCGGGAGAATTTGCTCCAGGCCCAGCAGCGGCAGCGACGCCTGTATGACAGAGGGGCTAGACTCAGGCAATTTTCACCGGGAGATAAGGTGCTTGTGTTACTTCCTTCTTCCAGCTCTAAATTACTCGCCAAGTGGCAAGGACCCTTCGTGGTCACACAGCGAGTGGGGGACGTTGATTATGAAGTGGTACGGTCGGACAGGGGCGGGGCCACGCAGATTTACCACCTCAACCTCCTCAAAGCCTGGAGGGAGGCGGAGACCGCTTCTCTAGTGAGCTTGGTAAGAGGGAGAGATGAGTTGGGGCCGGAGGCGCCAAAGTCTAGCATCCCCGCCTCCCTCCATTGCAGTGACCATCTCACACAGGCCAAGAGGGCGGATGTTGCTGCATTGCAACAGCGCTTTGCCGACGTGTTCTCCCCCTTGCCCGGCCGTACTTCTCTCATAGAGCACCATTTTGAGACGCGGCCTGGCGTGACGGTGCGTTCACGGCCCTACAGGCTGCCGGAACATAGAAGGCAAATTGTTTTCCGGGAATTGAAGGAAATGCTGAGGCTGGGAGTAATAGAAGAATCACACAGTGCTTGGTGTAGCCCCATCGTCCTTGTAGTAAAGAAGGATGGGTCTATACGGTTCTGTGTCGATTATCGCAGAGTGAATGAGGTGTCACGTTTTGATGCTTATCCCATGCCCCTGGTCGACGAGCTCCTGGACCGGTTGGGCACCGCTCGCTTTTTTACGACTCTGGATTTAACCAAGGGCTACTGGCAGATTCCCTTGTCTACAGAGTCCCGGGAAAAGACGGCCTTCTCCACTCCGTATGGGTTGTACCAATTCGTGACGCTTCCGTTCGGCTTGTTCGGCGCCCCTGCCACTTTTCAGCGCCTCATGGACCGGGTGCTGCGGCCCCACGCTGCCTATGCTGCCGCCTACCTAGACGACGTCATCATTTACAGTGACACGTGGGCGGGGCATGTGCGGTGTGTGGCCGCGGTGCTGGAGTCCCTGAGGCAGGCGGGGCTCACGGCCAACCCGAAGAAGTGTGCGGTTGGACGGAGGGAGGTACAGTATTTGGGGTACCACTTGGGGAGCGGGCAGGTGCGACCTCAAGTGGAGAAGACGGCGGCGATTGCATCCTGCCCGTGTCCCAAGACGAAAAAAGAGGTGAGACGGTTTCTGGGGCTGGCCGGCTATTACCGGCGGTTCGTCCCAGGGTTCGCGGACCTGACCAGCCCCCTGACTGATCTCACCCGCAAGGGTGCCCCAGATCTGGTCCAGTGGACGGAGCGGTGCCAGGCGGCGTTTGTGCAGGTGAAATGGGCTCTCTGTGGAGAGCCGCTGCTGTTCACACCTAACTTCTCCCTCCCTTTCTGTCTGCAGACTGACGCCTCGAGCAGAGGGCTGGGGGCCGTTTTGTCCCAGCAGGTGGGGGGAGTTGACCGGCCGGTCGCTTACATCAGCCGGAAGCTCACGGACCGCGAGTCACGGTACAGCACCGTGGAGAAGGAGTGCCTGGCGATCCGGTGGGCGGTCGACTCCCTTCGCTACTACCTCCTGGGCCGCCCGTTCACCCTCTGCTCGGACCACGCCCCGCTGCAGTGGCTCCACCGCATGAAGGATGCCAACGCCCGGATCACTCGGTGGTATCTGGCCATGCAGCCCTTTAAGTTCAAGGTGATCCATAGGCCGGGCGCGCAGATGGTCGTGGCCGATTTCATCTCTCGCTCGCGGGGGGGGGAGTAGGTTCGGCCGGATGGGCCCCGGCCTCAGTCGGGCGGTGGGGATGTGTGGCGTGGGTGTGGTCCTTGGCCAGCTGCAGAGGAGGCGTGACGCAGTGAGCTCCCGGGGCGGCGCAGGGGCGGGGTGAACAGGTGTGCTGGGATCTGACAGTGATTGTGTCTCTTTATATGTTGGCAGTGACAGACGGAGACGGGGGTGACAGCAGAGAAAGAGAGCGCGGAGTATATGTGTCCACGTACAACCCCGAGTTCAATAAAAAGTTCTGCACTGTCAAAGTCGCTCCGGCTGGTATTTCTTGGGTCCACCGTTACAACCACACTTTAGATTTGTCATGTTTCGGCTGTGTGGCAGGCAGGAAATAGGACCCAAACGCACACTCACGGGGACACGGGGAATAAACTCAGAGAGCACAGCTTTATTGCTGGAAAGGCAGATCACGGGTAATACAAAACTAAACTGGGAAAAACTAAATATAAAGCCCACCAAGAAACACAGGGAGAATCACACGCAGCATGAGGGAGAACACGACACCGAACTGAGGGAGACGCAGACATAAATACACAGAGGGTTAACGAGGGAAGTGGGAACACAGCTGACACTGATAACCATAACGAGACAGGGCAGGAGTGAACACAACATGACGCATACTGACGAGAGACTGTCAAAGTAAAACAGGAAGTACACAGGTTCAGACAGGAGGAGAGAGAGCACGGGGAGAACACAGACATAACGGGCTGGGGAAAACATGGAATAAAACACAAGGAGAGACGAGGGCTCACAGATTCACAGGGGCACACAGGAGGTAACCAAATAAGGAACATCTTAACTAAATAACCTAGGAACCAAGGCATAAATAGGGAACAAAATACAAAACACACAAAAACTAAGAATACTGGGCCAACATGGCCCAGGACCATGACAAGCTTTGCAGTAACATTTTTAAAGGTCAGCTACATCTTTATACAACAAACATAAAAGAAGTCAAAATAGTTTCCATCAGAAGCTCCGGATTTCCTGCAGTGTCTTCAGTCAGTCTGCTTCGCTGAACAGAGAGCACAAATGCTTCGTTTTCCTCAGGGCATATTAGCAAAGACTCCACCAAAGTCCACAAATGGGTTTTTTTGCAAATTTGTGGGAAATTTCAACAATGATCTTAACAGCTTCGTCCCTGCATGAGTAAAATGCTGATAAACAGTCCTTGATGCTCTGCATCAGTCAAGTATTTGTATTTGCAAATAAATTCAAACTGTGATCTATGACATGCTAATCTCCCCGTCACAAACTAAGTGCACGGTTTAATCCAGTAAATAAATAGTTAGAAATTCATGTCTTGTTATGAAATCTACATCCTACATTCATCTTTACTTTTTAGTGTGAGCTGACAGCTTTCAGAGCAAACTCACTTCTCTCACAAACATCAGTTCCAACGCAAATTGCACACACACACACACACACACACACACGCACGCACGCACGCACGCACGCACGCACGCACGCACGCACGCACGCACACACACACACACAAAGCACTGACCCTTCAAAATAAAAGCAATAAAATTGTATTGTGCTTTCGGTGGCTGAAATTACATTCAACTTCATTCAATTCAACTTCATTTACACAGCGCCAAATCACAACACAGGGGGCCTCAGGATGCTTTATATTGTAAGGTGAACTCTACAATAATACGCAGAGAAAAACCCAACAATCATATGACCCCCTATGAGCAGCACTTTGGCGACAGTGGGAAGGAAAAACTCCCTTTTAACAGGAAGAAACCTCCAGCAGAACCAGGCTCAGGGAGGGGCGGGGCCATCTGCTTCGACTGGCTGGGGTGAGAGAAGGAAGACAGGATAGAAGACACGCTGTGGATTACATGGATTACATGATGAATACTTATTTATATTAGAATCGTATTTTCCCATCGACCTCATTTGGGACGCCAGGTCTGATTTAGACCTTTTTAAAAGTTGGGAACAACTGAGCCGGATGAAATCATAATGATTTCCAAGGGAGCTTAACAAAACCGCTGTTGCATCACTGACTGTCATCGCTAATATAAACACAGTAACTATCATAAGCTGCATATTAAAGATGGATACAGCCAAGTGGCCTTACTGCCTTGTAGTCTGAAGCAGGGGGTCATTGGTGATGCCTTCAACAATCATTGATATACAGTCTGTGGTTTTAGTGTGCAGTTTAAGTTTTCAAAAATATAGAAAAAGAAAAAAAACGACATTTCTTATAATGCAGACGGATCTGTGTTTAAAGTGTATATGCAATACTCTGTTTCCTTACAGCAGATGTGCTTCCATGCTAGAGTACAGCTCAAGGAGCTTTCTGAGCATGTACTTACATGTTAATGTGCAAACTGGTGATAAATAAAGTTTTCTCGAACGCAGCCAGTTGTTCCAGCTGGTTTGTGTTCCACTGCTGAACAATAAACAAAAAGCCTGTGTGGGTTCAACAGCCTGCAGTTTAGCAGGAATTAAGCGATCAGGTCTCACTCATTCATGCAGGAACCTTTTGTCCCGTGATTGTTTGCTTCCTGTTGTGTGCTAGCTGCAGACTTTCAGGAGTCTCGGCTTCGCTGACTCGAGGTCGTCAGCCCAATTTGAACCTGAAAACAGACAAAGAAGAGAAAAGTAAAATATCTGCTGATGGGGAACTGAAGCAGTTATATTTCATTTATAAGTACATCAAAGTGATGGGAGTAAAGCTGTGCAGCTCCAGACTTTAAAGGTCCATTTTGATTCAGCTCAGCAATCCATGTAAATTTTTCACTTGCAGGAATCAAGTGAGAACGAAGATTTTAAAAAAGTTTTAGGATTCAAAAGAATTTTTCCATCTGCAACAAAGCTGTTCATTTATTTATTCAATGTAATGGTTGCTTCCAGCAGGATAACCTGTGTGTCACAAAGCTCAAATAATCTCAAACTGGTCTTGAACACGGCTATGAGTTCACCAGATCTCAGTCCGGTAGAGCAGCGGTCCCCAACCCCCGGGCCGTGAGTCGTTCGGGGCCGGGCCGTGAGAGTTGAGGCTCGGGTGTGAAATTTATGGTTTTCAGGGTTTTTAGCATTAACTCGGTTTCCCTGAGTCTTTTCCTGTGTTGTAGTTGTGTGTCTTATTTTGAAAGAAATATTTACACATTACCATAGCAACCAGAGAGCATTAAGGGGCAGAGAGGAGGATGTTACTCTCAGTGTTGTTGTTGCATTTCAGGAAGACGCTGCTGATAAAGTTACACAATTACAGTGACTTTGCTTTAATTACTATATATACAAAATAGCACAGTTTTTGTCTTCGTCGCATTGTTTTATTTTGTTGCATTTATCCGCGACACCTTAAAGGCCGGTCCGTGAAAATATTGTCTGACATTAAACTGGTCCGTGGTGAAAAAAAGGTTGGAGACCACTGCAATAGAGCACCTTTGGGATGTGGTGGAGCGGGAAGTTCACGTCACTGCTGTGGAGCAGCTGTGTGATGCCATCATGATCTCTGATCTTTGTAATGTGAAAAGTATATTTAAGGTAAAAGGAGGTCCAAAATGATGCTCGGAGGGTACCTAATAAAGTGGCCAGTTAGTATATGGTTTGTGACTTTAGTTACTCGGAGTCAGTAACTCGTACTACAAAGCACCAAACAACAGCTGCCTCGCTGCACTCTATAATGTAGTTTGTAGTTTTTCTTTTGCTTGAAACTTTTTAAAAAGCTCTGTTTCTTATCACAAAGCGTCAAATCCTGTCACTCTGTCAGACGTCACCCTCTCTACGTTAGGCACAAGATGTCATTCGCCATCTGTAACGTGACACACCACCGTAGTGCTCGGTCACAGCTGCAGCTGCAGGTGGGTGGCAGGCAGAGTTATGCACCCAAAAATGCAGGACTCAGCAACACAGAACTAAAGATCACAGAAAACAAAAAACAAAAGGTAAGAGAAACGCAACTTAACAGTCGTAAACATCAGGGAAGTCACAGAAGCACCGCTGTCAGACAGAACCGCCACCTACAACGAGGGAGAACGTGACAGAGGAAACGGGCCACAGGTGGGGACACAGCTGGCAGTATTGTGACTGACAAGACAGGGGAAGCAAAGCTGAACATAATACACACGAAACAGGAGACTATCAAAATAAAACAGGAAGTACAAACGCTGAGAACATGACTAAGACACGTGGACTTGACACTTGGAGTTCAGTCAGATTACTTTAATAAATTATGTGGGTTACAGTTGCTCCAAGACAGTAACAGAAACAGACTAAACGAATTAAATAATACAATATATTACAACATTTACAAATATAAGAAATAGCACTAAATTATACAATCGCTCAATAATAAATATCAAGCATATTACAGAGGTGAAATATGCATGATCGACATTTAACTCTGTGAAACTTAATCATTTGTTATTTCACTGTAGAGCGTGTGCAAAGGGTGTAACTATCGCAGTGTTTACAGTTAGATGGCCACGGGCAGGAATGAGGGGACTCAGCAAACACACCTACAGAACCAGAACATAAGCCACAAACACATAAACTGGTCCAAGACCCAGGTCCACGACAGACCATCCATCCATCCATCCATCCATCCATCTTCATCCGCTTTGTCCGGGGCTGGGTCGCGGGGGCAGCAGCCTAAGCAAAGAGGCCCAGACCTCCCTCTCCCCAGCCACCTCCTCCAGCTTATCCGGGGGAACACCAAGGCGTTCCCAGGCCAGCCGAGAGATATAATCTCTCCAGCGTGTCCTGGGTCTGCCCCGGGGCCTCCTCCCGGTGGGACATGCCTGGAACACCTCACCCAGGAGGCGCCCAGGGGGCATCCTTGTCAGATGCCCGAACCACCTCAGCTGGCTCCTTTCGATGTGGAGCAGCAGCTGCTCTACTCTGAGCCCCTCCCGGATGGCCGAACTTCTCACCCTATCTCTAAGGGAGAGGCCAGCCACCCTTCGGAGGAAGCTCATTTCTGCCGCTTGTATCCTCGATCTCGTTCTTTCGGTCACTACCCACAGCTCGTGGCCATAGGTGAGGGTAGGGACGTAGATCGACCGGTAAATTGAGAGCTTCGCTTTTACACTCAGCTCCTTCTTCACCACGACGGACCGGTGCAGCGTCCGCATTACTGCAGCTGCAGCCCCAATCCGTCTGTCGATCTCCGGCTCCCTTCTCCCATCACTCGCGAACAAGACCCCGAGATACTTGAACTCCTCCACTTGGGGCAGGAACTCATCCCCGACCCGGAGTGGGCACTCCACCCTTTTCCGGCTGAGAACCATGGCCTCAGATTTGGAGGTGCTGATCCTCATTCCCGCTGCTTCACACTCGGCTGCGAACCGTTCCAGTGCGAGCTGGAGGCCCTCACCCGATGAAGCCAACAGAACCACATCATCTGCAAAAATCAGAGATGAGATTCTGAGGCCACCAAAGCAAAAGCCCTCCGCCACTTGGCTGCGCCTAGAAATCCTGTCCATAAAAATTATGAACAGAACCGGAGACAAAGGGCAGCCCTGGCGGAGCCCATCACCCACCAGGAACGAGTCCGACTTATTGCCGGCAATGCGAACCAAGCTCTTGCAACGGTTGTATAGGGATCGAATGGCCCGTAGGAATGGGCCAGACACCCCATACTCCCGCAACACCTCCCACAGGACACCCCGAGGGACACGGTCGAATGCCTTCTCCAAGTCCACAAAACACATGTAGACTGGTTGGGCAAACTCCCATGCACCCTCAAGTATCCTGGAGAGGATAAAGAGCTGGTCCAGTGTTCCACGGCCAGGACGAAAACCGCATTGTTCCTCCTGTATCCGAGGTTCGACTAACGGACGAACTCTCCTTTCCAGCACCCTGGCATAGACTTTCCCAGGGAGGCTGAGGAGTGTGATCCCCCTGTAGTTGGAACACACCCTCCGGTCCCCTTTCTTAAAGATGGGGACCACCACCCCGGTCTGCCAGTCCACAGGTACTGCCCCTGATCTCCACGCAACATTGCAGAGGCGTGTCAACCAGGACAGCCCTACAACGTCCAGAGCCTTCAGGAACTCGGGGCGGACCTCATCAACACCAGGGGCTCTGCCACCAAGGAGTTGTTTAACTGCCTCAGTGACCTCGCCCCTGGAAATTGGCGGGTCATTCCCCTCATCCCCAGACTCTGCTTCCTCCTCGGAAGACGTGTCAGTGGGATTAAGGAGGTCCTCGAAGTATTCCTTCCACCGCCCGACAATTTTCTCAGTCGAAGTCAGCAGCACTCCGCCAGCACTATACACAGGTGGAGCACCGCTTTCCCCTCCTGAGATGTCTGACGGTTTGCCAGAATCTCTTCGAGGCAGTCCAAAAGTCTTTTTCCATGGCCTCTCCGAACTCCTCCCACACCCGAGTTTTTGCTTCAGCCACTGCCCGAGCCGCATTCCGCTTGGCCTGTCGATACCTGTCAGCTGCCTCCAAAGTCCCACAGACTAACCAAGCCCGATAGGACTCCGTTCTTCAGCCTGGTGGCTCCCTTCACCTCTGGTGTCCACCATTTGGTTCGGGGATTACCACCACGGCAGGCACCAACCACCTTGCGGCCGCAGCTCAATGCAGCAGCTTCGGCAATGGAGATGCTGAACATGGTCCATTCGGACTCAATGTCCCCAGTCTCCCTCGGAATGCTGTTGAAGCTCTGCCGGAGGTGTGTGTTGAAGATCTCGCGGACTGGGGCCTCTGCTAGACGTTCCCAGCACACCCTCACTACGCGTTTAGGTGCACCGGGTCTGTCCAGCGTCCTCCCCCGCCACCTGATCCAACTCACCACCAGGTGGTGATCAGTTGACAGCTCAGCCCCTCTCTTTACCCCAGTGTCCAGAACATATGGTTGCAGGTCTGCTGATACGATTACAAAATCGATCATCGACCTACGGCCTAGAGTGTCCTGGTGCCACGTGCACTTATGGACACTCTTATGTTCAAACAGGGTGTTCGTTATGGCCAAACTGTGATTAGCACAGAAGTCCAATAACAGAGCACCGAGAGACCATGTTTTCATTAACGGGTTGGATGGGCAGTGGGGTTTTTGTTTCTGTTATACTTCTCCTTTTTGGAGTTTTGTGTTTGCACTTCATTTGATTGATCCTATCAGATATTAACCTTTTGTTTACAGTTCAGTGTGATTTTTGTTGTTTTTAATTTTCTTCACAAGCATCCATATGTGATGAGTTGAAGGTGAAAGACTAACTCAGTGCACCAGACACATTTTGATGAACTATTTTGCCTCACACACCACACGGTCTACTACTCCTCTATTTGTTTTTTAGAGACTTTGGTTTTAAATGCGATATTTTAATGAGCCGTCCATGTACCGACCCATATTCTGTGATGTAAAGTTATTGTTTTTGCAAACAGAGTGTACATTTGAGAAGTGAACATGTGTTTCCTATCAGAAAGGACAACCAATCATATGATTGTTGGGTTTTTCTCTGTATGTATTATTGTAGGATCTACCTTACAATATAAAGCACCTTGAGGCGACTATTGTTGTGATTATAAATAAATAAATCGTATAAATAAAACTAGAGATGGCACGATACCACTTTTTTATGTCCGATACCGATATCATAAATTTGGATATCTGCCGATACCGATATGAATCCGATATAATGTTTTTTAATCAACAAAACTGTTTTTTTAAATATCTTGCTGCATTTTGTATAAGTTCATACTCAAGTTTAAAACAACAACTACACTAAAGCTATTCTGTTATACCTGTATGCAAAAAAAAAAATTTCATAGTTCAGCAATACTGATCAATCTAATAAACTTAAACCTACACCATCCTCCCTATTCTGGTATTTTAAAGAGTACTTAGCATAAATATTAAGCAACCTAACTAATAGGGTTCCAACTCCCAGCAACAACAAAAATAAATAAATAAAAAATAGGGAACCACCCCTCACGCTCCACCTCATGATACTTAATCGACGTAATCAACCTTAATTTGATGCAGTGTGAAAAAAAATGCACAGAAATCAATTATTTTTCAAGAAATATTAAATAGATTCAACATCTTTCTTCAACAAAATTGCAGACTGCACAGATGGTACCTTCCCAAAGGAAAAAGTACTATAGCTTACTAGGGTATATATATTAGACTTAATAGTGACTATATACAGTAATTGACTTCTATTCATTTTACATCAAATTAAAACTTTGTGTGTCAGATAATTATTTATTAAAAGCTAGACATTTTAAATGAGAATAAGAAAGAAAAGTATGTCTTTGTGCCCCCTTTTCCCTGTTAATGCCCTATCGGCCCCCCTGGCTAAACTTTGCTAGATCCGCCCCTGCACAGTTACCAGCGTCAGCTACGTAGAAAAAGATCCTCGAGTAGAAAGTAATATTAAATACATTCTAACAACAGCTGATCAAGCTTAAACGTGCTGCTGTTGTTCAGCCGCTGGTTTCCTCTTTCTGGTGCAAAGTGGGCCAAAAGCAAACTAGAGACACGGACTCGCGACAGAAAAGCCGATCAGCTGATCGTTAAGCAGTTTCATGATTGAAGTAGCAGCCGGAGAGCGAGAGGCAGTCGCTTGTTAAGCTTAACGCAGGAATGCTTTACAAACATTCAGAGATGGACTTACACACTTGCTGTACTTCTCTCGGGGATAACTTTGTCGGAGATGAAATGCCGGGTTGCTAGCGAAGCTCCACATGCTATCCAGACCACCGACAGGTCCCGCATGCCACAGCCGCTCTATCACGTGATGCATACTGCTCCGAGTGCTAACGTTCTGAGGCGAGTTACGGCGTGTTGCAAGTTTTGTGAGGTGCTTTCGTGATATTTAATGGATCAGATTACATTTTTTATTTTTCTCCGATATCCGATCCAGTAATTTAGGTCAGTATCGGACCGATACCGATACGTAATATCGGATCGGTCCATCTCTAAATAAAACTGAACTGACATACTGACTTACATTTAAACTAATATAGAGTTTTTTCAGATGGCTAAAATCAGTGAGCTCCTCAGCAGCACTGGCGTCACGCCAGCTGTAATCTTCAGTAGATAAAACGAACTACTGATAAGAACCTCATTAAGATCTGTCACTCTTGTTGTTTCTGTTCTTGTTATCAGTTGATGTTCAAAATCTGAAATGTAAATTTGAATCCATTTACGTCTCACCTGGCTGACCTCTGATTGGCTGCACCATGTGATGTCACAGTGTAGCCTCAGACCATCTGGTGAAAAGTACAGTTCACTGTTTTAGGAACTTTGTGGGAGGCCCTCGGCCCCCACGATGTCTCTGTGTGTAAAACTTATCTGAGAAGATAAAATGGCTCCATTGACAGGTCACTTTGTCCTCCACCATCGATCGCACAGTTCAATAAAGTTTGCCGGAGACATTAACAAACAGAGTCACAGCTCACTGTAACATGTGGGCTAGTGTTTCCTCTAATCACTCTCTGATGTTTCCACAGTTTTTATAGGGTCAAATTCAGCTTCAAACGAACTCAACATTTGTTTTCCTGCAGGTTTCTCTGACTGAGAAATATATTAGCTTCAATATCTTTTAGGAAGTGGACATCAAGTACAAACACTATCAAGATATGGAAGAAGTACTGAGGCTGGATTTTTAAAAGAGAACATCGTTCCTCAACCTTTTCTACCTCCTACTTTCCTTTCTCTGTCTCATTCTTTCCTTCTTTACCCCTCCTTTTCTTCTCTGTATCATCCTTTCCTCATTTTTTCATCTGTTCCATCTCCCTTCTTCTTTCCATCTTTCCATCTATCTTTCATTTCTACTTTTTTCTTCTTTCCTTATTGGCTTCCTCTATCTGGTCTTCAAGTCTGACGTCATTAGCCGTTTCCAGGTCGAAACTATGCTTTAGGTCCCAAAGTCAAACAAACACTGTGGCATCACTGAGAATTACAAACTGTCTTAATTCTTTCATCTTTGATAAAATGATCAGTGTGGCTGCTTTACCAGGTCTAACTATTAACTTTAACATCCAGGCATAGATGAAAACAGGATTTATGGAGTTTAACGGAGTTAGAAATTAGCAGAGAGTTAGCTCGCTAGTTTCCGTCTAAGCATGATATAGCATGTTCTGACTGAGAGATTTGTGAAAAATTCAAACGTACAGCTCTGTTATCACTTCCAACATAAATGAAGACAGAAAACTAAACAGCAGTGACATTTGTAGGGCTACTGAAGTTGGGCTAGCTGCTATATAATGATGTGTTGCCTAGCTACACAGCTATGATTGCAATTGCTAATTTTCTCGACTTGATAAAAATCAACGTGCAGAAAAAGATGCTGTAAACGGACCAAACTTCAGTCAGGAGAACAACTGAGATAATCGATCCACAATATGAGGTTAGTCATTAATACACTGCTGCTGGGCTGTAGTTACAGCGTAAAGTGCTGCCGATGAACAGCGGTAATAAAAACCGAGAGAGGCCGACATCGATCACTAACTTTATTTAGGGGCTTGTACAGATTAAACAGAACAAGATACTAAACATTAAAACATATTTTTTTTAAAACGTAACAGCCTTAATAAACTCAGAGTAGTTTGGACCCCAAAGCACGGTTCATACGTCATCACTTAACAGCTGATACCTTCGGCGCCTTCTTTCATATATATTTACCTCTTTCTTCCTTTCCTTCTCTACCTTTTGTTTACTTTTTCTACTTCTCCTTTTCCATCTTGATTTCCTCTTTATGAGGCCGTTATCCTCGTGCTAAACGGCACAATGCAACAAAAGTAAGATCACATCAACTGGTCATATGTTTGGATGATGACTTTCAAAATCTGTATTTTTTTTACTGAGCCACTGCCTCCGCAGCCAGGTGACGGTGTATTTGCTGAGGTTTTTTCCATTTTAATGACATATCAGAAGCTCATAGATTCACAGATTCATGTTTCAACAGTTTGAAAAGTGAAACCACTGAATAAGCTCTTCAGCCTCTCGAGGATGTTTGAGAGTCGCGTAGCAGTTTGCCCAACTATCTGCATGTGTTTTGTGGACTTGGAGGAGGCATTCGGGTTACCCTTGGGGTAAACTGTGGAAGGCGCTTCGGGAGGGGTCTGTTAAGGCCCAATCAGTCCCTGTACAACCATAGCTAGAACTTGTTTCGTATTGTCGGCAATAACTCATTTTAGTTGTTGGACTCCACCAGGGCTGCCTTTTGTTCATAGTTTTTATGGATAGAATATCTAGCGTTAGCCTCTGAAGTAGCCTCCGTATCTGGTCTTTGCTTTGTGCTTTGTCAGTCTGCATTCCCACCCTCACCTATAGTCCTGAGCTCTGGGTAGTGACCGAGATAATTAGTTCTTGGATACAAGTGGAAATTAGTTTCGTCAAAGAGTAACTGGATACTCCCTTAGAGATAAGATGAGGAGCTCGATCACTCAAGAGGGACTCAGAGTAGAAGCGCTGCTCCCCCACATGGAAAGGAGCCATTTGAGCTGGTTTGAGCATCTGAGCATGATGGGTTCTGGACTCTGTAGGTGAGGTGATCCAGGCATATCCTACAGGCCCTCGGGCAGAATCTGGACTCGCTGGAGAGATTATATCTCTCAGCTTGTAAGAATTTAATGGGGTTTTGTTCCTTAATTAAAATATAGTTGCCTCGTCTAAATCAGACTTATGGGAATGGGTGATTTCATGCAATGAAGAAAACTACAGCTATTTTATAGCAGCAACTATTTGAGTTTTAAAGCCATATTTAACATTTGCCCACCATCACCAGCGACATGTAGTTTAAAATAACAGCTGATGATAAAAAGTTTAAAGCTGCAGGTTGAAATAAGAGGATTTTGTGGGAGGAGTGCGACAAGTATGAACAAATAACTGTATGCCGTGCTGTGTGTTTCAGAAACACACACTTTTAAGAGAGCCATGAAGGGGGTGCCTGACACTGCCTTGGCTCAGGAGCACATGGTCGGGGATGTTAGGCATGATAGTCAATGTTCAGGCCCATTCCTCTAAAGAATTTCTCCCCTCTGAGCTGTGTACATTCTTCTATATGAAGCCTTTCCAGCAGAAAGCTGTGATTATCCCCTGCTCCAGCTTAATGTGCAGTAAGGTGAGGGAAATGAGCATGTGATTGCATAGGCTGCAGGGAGACCTACAGTGGCGTGTTTGTGTTTTGGTGACGTTTTCGCAGCTCCAGTCTTTGCATATGACCACTGCGGTTATTGCTTTCTAAGAAAAAAACGTACCTTAAACAGGTCACACAAAGGTCAACTGGTTTGGGATCAGTGGAAGCTGATTGGACCTCATACTTGCTGGTTAATGCGAGCGAAAAGGAGCGGTGTGAGTAATCTACCAGCTTTACATTGACCTGCTTTCACAATAAAGCTGAATTAAGAGTTACAAACAGCAGTGACATGCTGGTCAAACAGAGGTCAACACGTAGCTGTGATCTGGACCAAAGGGTGTGAGACGCCTGACTACATCCATCCCTCCGAGAGTGACGAGCTTTAAAGGGTTCAGAGTTTATGTGGGTCCCTAAATTCAGTAGAATATGAAGCTCCAGCTCATGTTTAACGGTGTTTGTCTCACACAGGAGGAACAGGACAAGAACCAAACTAACTTGGAACCAGCAGCACCTCATATAATCACAAATCATCTTCTCAAAGCAACATGATAAATTAACTCTACCAAGTTCCAAGATCACTAGTTGATCATTCGTTGAAATATATACAGCGGTCCCTCGCTATAATGCGGGTCACCTTTCGCAGCCTCGCTGTTTCGCAGATTTGTTTTTTGTGGAATTTTGCATGTTTTTCTTTTTGTTTGTTTGATGTTTTTTTACAGCCCATTGTGTTCTGCATCCTGATTGGCTGTGTAGACTATTGTCAATCAATCTTGTGTCGTGTCTCCTGTCCAGTACAGAAGCTTATCAAATTTACATAAATCTTCCATCGCTAGCTTTGTGACTCTGAAGTGCTGGACTCTATGTCTGACAACATAAAACGTTTTGCACCATCAGAGGCAACCGCGGCTTCCTTTGGCTTCATTCTATAATACTGGGCTTATTTTTCTACGAAGGTTTGATCTTTGAGAGTTTAAACAAGAGAGAAAAGTGTGAAAATGTCTGTGCCTGTCTGAGAAAAGTGTATAAAGTGTGTAGTGAGGGGTTTTACAGCCTTAAAACATCTATAATAATTGTAAAAAATAAAGTTGGCTACTTCGTGGAGTTCACCTATTGTTATTTTTAGAACGTAACACCCGCGATAAACGAGGGACCGCTGTATATGTAAACTCCCTGCTCGCCTCTGCGGGCGCTCTATCCCTCTACCAGAGGCCTGGGAGCTTGAGGGTCCTGCGCAGTATCTTTGCTGTTGTTAGGACTGCGCTCTTCTGGACAGAGATCTCGATGTTGTTCCTGGGATCTGCTGGAGCCACTCGCCCAGTTTGGGGGTCCCTACAACTGGGACCACTGTTACCTTCACCCTCCACATCTTCTCGAGCTTGTCTCTGAGCCCTTGGTACTTCTTCTCCTATTTTACCTTGAGACTTGCAGGCCATACTCGGCACAGATGTTTCTGTATACTACATGTATATATATCTGTGAAGGTTCTCAGTCATCCAGGTCGTGGTAGTCTGAGGAGCTTGGAAATACTTCATTTTTTAAATTGAATTGCACCCAGTTCACTCAGTAAACAGGAGCTAGAGTTTCAGTCATTATTGCAGATGTGGTGAAAAAGGAAGTGATGCAGGCAGAAATCCTGAATGTTCGGCTCAACGTTAGAAGAGAAAACAGCTCATTTTTTTTCATCACTGTGGTTTAGATTTAATGACTTTATATCCAAGGTCTATATGAGCTTCGGGTGGTCCTCTGACTCTGAGGTCATGCTGACCGGCTGTTCTGAGATCAGATTTGGCTGTATCTGTCCCAGCTGAGCAGTAACTCCACCTCCCTTTATTACAACCGCACATCACTTTTTATTACTAAGAGCAAGGACAGCAGCAGGTCGGGAGGCTCCGAAGGTCCACAAAGAAACTTTAAAATGCTCAAAATGTCTGTAGTTTCATCAAAGTCCCGCCCTTTATTTCTCATAAAACACTGCAGTCGCTTCCAAGAAATATTAAGAATGACTTTTAAGCAACGCTGCAGCCCTCGGAGAGCAGGTTACAGCACCCAGAAGGAAAATGTGGAGAAAGGCTTTCTGTGTATTCAGCTGTCATGAGTTAAGTCACATTGTTGTTCTTATCGTTATATTTTATCTGTTTTTAAACGATTTTAGTTTTTTGTAAGTCCGCTCCATGCTTCACCTGCAGCCGTTTGTCTGTTCTGTGTACATACAGCATGATGTATTTAAATAAACTGCACAGCAATTAATAAAAGCTAAAAAGCTTTAATATACTTCATACGTGTGATTGTTCCCATTCAAACGTTATTAAAGCCATCACCACCGCCTTATTAAAGGAAGCGTCAGATAATTTATTTTCTGCATTCCTGTCAGTTAAACATGCTCATTTCTGCTATTTTCTGTGTCAATACATAATTTAATTATCTTTTTCTGTGTAAAGGCAAACACAAAAAACAGGCAAACATGGCAGATTGTACAATATCACCACACATACGCGCACATGTCCTCGTTTGCTTTTGCTTGAGTTGTAAAGGTGGTGAACCTGCTGCTGTGTGTTTTCTGTCAGGCAAGCTGCTTAAATGTGAAACTGACATCTATTCATACTTTATGGTCTTTGATCACTACTTGAATTTTAGTAAATGAGGCTTCACAGCCCCGACGTTCATCTCTTATTTGGGCCAAACGTCCTGTGCTCTGATAGCACACGTCTGTCTTTTGTTTCTGGGATTAGAATAAAGGTTTGATTTTGTGATGTGAAGTTAAACACAGCGCCGAACAGGCTCCTTTCTCTCTGATGCTTTCTAAATCTTCTGCTCTGTCTTCATCTCCTCCTTCTCTTTTCTCTTTTCTCCTTTCGATTGGGCTTTTTTGAAACTGGCTTCCTCTCGCCCTCCAAACTTCTCCGGAAAGGCCTCCTGACCCTCCCAGCGTCGTGAAGAGGTCCAGGTCTCAGCGCTCAGCTCCAGCTTGCTTGCTTTGGATGTTATTTACTCACAGAGGGTTTGATGACGAACAGCGAGCAGCTCTATCTGCTCTGCTGGGAGGAAGCCGAGCGGGTTTTCATGCTGAGACAAAGACGAATGAAACCAGGAGCAGGCGCATTGTTCACACGGAGAACACGTCTCGCTTGCTCACGGCCCCAAAACAATATTCAGTTACTTTCACCGGCTGGGCGGGAGTGTGTCGGCATTTGTTAATCGCCGTTTCACTTTCTCTCAGAATCCTTGGAGATTTTATTGTGAATGTCTTTGGTTTATTCTGCACGTTTAGGTTCTATGCCGGGTGTATTTATGATCTGGTTTGTGATAGTTCTGGTCCCAGGCCGGTCTGCACCCTGTATCTACAGCCAGCAGGACAAAGTCCAAGTGCCTTAATCTGATTTGCAGAGAATTTGATGCGATAAGCAGCAGCGAGGGGAGGTGTGAGAATACAGCACAACAGCCAGCATTCTTATCAGACACACTTCTTTTTTATCCGTTTCTTTTCCACCTCCTTCTTTCTTTCTTTCCTGTGTCCTTCACATTCCTACGTCTCTTTTTATTTCCCACTTTAATCCTTTTCCTCACTTCTCAGTTCTTTTCAATCCTTTCTTTACTTTCCTAACATGCTGTTTGCTTGTCGAGCACTTTCTCTCATATCCTACACTATTGCTTCCTTTTTTACCTCCTTCTTTTCTGTCATGTCCTTTCCTTAAAATGCTGTAGACCTTCTCCAACTCCTTCTCTCATTCTCTTCCTTCCTTCTTTCCTTCTGTACCTCCTAGCCTAAAATACTGTGCCCTCTTTCTTTATTTTCCTTCCTTCCTGTCACATCCTTTCCTTTTCTACCTTTTTCCCTTCAATACGTCATTTTTTCTTTTCTACCTCCTCTCGTGTTTTCCTATAAAATCTCTTTTTTTTCTTTCCTATAGCGACCACTTACTTTGCTTTTCCTCTTCAGTTTATTTTTTTACTGGTTTTTTCCTTTTACATCTTTTTCTTCATGTCCTCTTCTTTCCTTCTATGTCTCCTGCCAACTTCCCTGCTTTTCCTTTCCTTTCCTTTCAACTTTGTACCTCTTTGTATTTTCCACTTCTCTCTTCCTTATTTCCTTTCCTCCCCCGTGCTCTCTTTCTCTCACCTTTGCTTCTGCAGTTTGTCTCCCGTGTCTCTTCTGCATCTCCCTCTTTGTTTCACTCATTTACCTTCTTTTATGTAACTTTTTATCCTCTTCTCCATGCTCTTCTTTCCTCTTCATCTTCCTCTTTGGATCCACACATACGTGCACAGTGAGTTGCAGCGTGTTGCCTCATGCAGCAGACGTGCACAGAGAGATCAGAAGCAGCCCTTAATGCTTTAGTCATGAGTTTCTGTGCAGCAGCCTGAGCGCTCGTCTCTTTAATATTTCAGGCGTTATCGCACCATGATGACATTTGGAGCTGAGGAGGTGTAACACTGCTCAGACAAGACCGGAGGACACAAATGACAGCAGCAGCAGCACAAGAAGAAGTCACATCCTTTGCTTCAGCAGAGGATGTCAGAGCTTCTTCATTTCAGGTCACCTCAGGTTGAGGAGAGAGGAAACACGATACCTTTTACGCTGATTTCACTTTGATAAAGCTCCTCACACAGGCAGTGCAGCAGGAGTCAGAAATTCAATATTAAATACACATGACCTGGTTTTTAGAAGCACGCCGTGCAAATATACCAGAAACTAGCTGTAATTTGCCTACATGCACATGAACATATAAAGATTGCAGGAACACATTTCTGAGTGTGAGCTAGGGGCTAAGATATGCTTCACTCTTTTGATGGCTCTTCTAACATCGATACTTATTGATGATGTGCTGTCACTGATCATCAACCATAACTGTCTGAATAAAGTGCTTGAGTGCAGGTAACTGATAACATTCGTAGTTATGAAGGTCGTGTTTATAAGGACTTGCATACATTTTTTATTTTGCCCGCTTTACACTGCGAAGGCTGTGTCATGGTTCGCGTTGGAGATCTTGTCAAAATTGGTGAAATTATGAATGCAGAAAAGTCAGATTCGATCCACCGTGCAAGAGCATCTGGAAAGTATCTGATTTGGAGCAGCTTCATTTTTTAGCAATGATCCCAAACACGCTGCCAGTACAGTAAAAGTACACCTGGATGGAAACACACATCAGTCATGGATTGACTTCCCCAGAGGCCGGACGTCAACATGGCTGAAGCAGTGTGGGATCATCCTGATGGAGAACAAAAGGCAAAAACAGCCAAAGAGGACGTTTCGGTGTTCTTCAAAAAGCCTGAAGATACTTAAAGAAATGATAGAAAGCTGCTGAAAGGTGATCATGTCAAATTTTAACTTCTAAGCTTGTGAGAGTCATTTTTGCCTTCCATACCGTATCTCCGTGTACGTATGTACATGTTTCAATAAATCACAGCACCTTCTTCCCATTTTTCCAGCCAGTTATACAGGGAGTGCAGAATTATTAGGCAAGTTGTATTTTTGAGGAATAATTTTATTATTGAACAACAACCATGTTCTCAATGAACCCAAAAAACTCATTAATATCAAAGCTGAATGTTTGTGGAAGTAGTTTTTAGTTTGTTTGTAGTTTTAGCTATTTTAGGGGGATATCTGTGTGTGCAGGTGACTATTACTGTGCATAATTATTAGGCAACTTAACAAAAAACAAATATATACACATTTCAATGATTTATTTTTACCAGTGACACCAATATAACATCTCCACATTCACAAATATACATTTCTGACATTCAAAAACAAAACAAAAACAAATCAGCGACCAATATAGCCACCTTTCTTTGCAAGGACACTCAAAAGCCTGCCATCCATGGATTCTGTCAGTGTTTTGATCTGTTCACCATCAACATTGCGTGCAGCAGCAACCACAGCCTCCCAGACACTGTTCAGAGAGGTGTACTGTTTTCCCTCCTTGTAAATCTCACATTTGATGATGGACCACAGGTTCTCAATGGGGTTCAGATCAGGTGAACAAGGAGGCCATGTCATTAGTTTTTCTTCTTTTATACCCTTTCTTGCCAGCCACGCTGTGGAGTACTTGGACGCGTGTGATGGAGCATTGTCCTGCATGAAAATCATGTTTTTCTTGAAGGATGCAGACTTCTTCCTGTACCACTGCTTGAAGAAGGTGTCTTCCAGAAACTGGCAGTAGGACTGGGAGTTGAGCTTGACTCCATCCTCAACCCGAAAAGGCCCCACAAGCTCATCTTTGATGATACCAGCCCAAACCAGTACTCCACCTCCACCTTGCTGGCGTCTGAGTCGGACTGGAGCTCTCTGCCCTTTACCAATCCAGCCACGGGCCCATCCATCTGGCCCATCAAGACTCACTCTCATTTCATCAGTCCATAAAACCTTAGGAAAACCAGTCTTGAGATATTTCTTGGCCCAGTCTTGACGTTTCAGCTTGTGTGTCTTGTTCAGTGGTGGTCGTCTTTCAGTCTTTCTTACCTTGGCCATGTCTCTGAGTATTGCACACCTTGTGCTTTTGGGCACTCCAGTGATGTTGCAGCTCTGAAATATGGCCAAACTGGTGGCAAGTGGCATCTTGGCAGCTGCACGCTTGACTTTTCTCAGTTCATGGGCAGTTATTTGGCGCCTTGGTTTTTCCACACGCTTCTTGCGACCCTGTTGACTATTTTGAATGAAACGCTTGATTGTTCGATGATCACGCTTCAGAAGCTTTGCAGTTTTGAGACTGCTGCATCCCTCTGCAAGATACCTCACTATTTTTGACTTTTCTGAGCCTGTCAAGTCCTTCTTTTGACCCATTTTGCCAAAGGAAAGGACGTTGCCTAATAATTATGCACACCTGATATAGGGTGTTGATGTCATCAGACCACACCCCTTCTCATTACAGAGATGCACATCACCTAATATGCTTAATTGGTAGTAGGCTTTCGAGCCTATACAGCTTGGAGTAAGACAACATGCATGAAGAGGATAATGTGGACAAAATACTCATTTGCCTAATAATTCTGCACTCTCTGTATAAAAATGACGGGTTTGCACAGTATTTGTGTTGTTCTAGAAGGTTACTACAACCTTGCAGAAAAGTCTCCCTGCGGTTTGCTTATTTTGCCACCACAGACTAATTTTGTCACAACACCAGCCGGTGATGTTGCAACCTATCAAACGATGACCAGATGCATTCTGTATTATGAATCGCACGCATTACGTAATGTTTCTGTAGGGAAGGTTCTGATGTAAAGTCTGAAGGTTGCTTTTAGCAAACAAACCTCTATTGCGGGGCGTCGGGTGCACTCGTATCAGGTGTGCCGTACCATCCACAAGCATGTTTGTGTTTGCATATGGTCGCTTCATACCACAGGTCAGAAGTCGAGGTGGTAAGCCTGTACTGCGATTGCTGGTCATGATTAAGTATGCATAAACTTATTGACCTAACTGTGCTTTATAGGCATCCCTTTCTAATTCACTTTTAATAGTATAAGGACACAGAACCTAGTGTGAGTGCGCCCTAAGATGCTTCTGGCAAGTTATGCACAAGGTGTCCTTGAAATCTACGTTTTGTTTTGTTTTGTTTTTTTCAAAAAAGGTGATTTGGGTTCAAACATTCCCCTTTCACATCTTTAACCCTGCGTCCTGAAGAAAACACGTTTAACCAGTGAGGTTAAAAGTGAAGGAGTCCTTTACAAGAAATGGGAGTGACAGATCCATCTGATTGTTGCCTAAACCGAGTGCTGCAGGTACAGATACTGAAGGAAACCTTAAACTGGGGACACCAGCAGCTGTGACAAACAGCAGTATGTAACTCCACCAAACTTCCTTTGTTTAGAGGAGCAATGAAATTTAGACAGCACGGAGCAGCAGAACAGCAAAGAACGCCAGTGCAGAGAGCACAGACGTCGCCAAGACCAGTCAGCGAAAAATATATAACAGTCCAAAATTCTTTCTTGCACATGCACCAGTTAATAACTGAAAAGGTGGTTCAGTTACATTTGACCATGCAGTTTTTGCATGACCCTACTGACCCTAAAAGCACACAAAGAAGGGAAAGAAATGAAAGAATGGAAATTCGAGTGCAGCAAACAATCATCCAAATACAAGAATGATTATTTTTAAAAATCCGGTTCTTTACAACAAAGAGACCTTCCTTCATTCTGGTGTAACAACTCATATTGTTCCATTTCACACAGTATCACATCTGGCTGACAGAGTTCAAACTGTTCACGGGTTCAGATCAAGTCTTCAGATGGTGGATCATGTAAACGTGTCCCTCAGAAATACAGAAAACTCTACTGAAAGTAGATCCTGCAGCTCTGTTCTAGACACACGTGCATGCCATCGCATCGTTCTATGCAGACCTTCTTTATCCTGCTTCAAACAACAGTGACTAACCAAAGTCTCCAGTCACAGGTGAGATTTTCTAAAGCATGAACACAGTCACAAGGAGGTGCAGAAGCGTAGTTCCTTCTCCGACCACTTCCTTAACAGCATGCTGAGAAATTATTGTGGGTTTTTTTGTCCACTGACACCTAAAACATGGTGCCTACTCCATTTTTAACTCAAAGTGACTAAAGCTACTGCAGGCTATTCCAACAGGCCTCTTTGTGGAGGCGATGACGTGCAGCTGTTGTTGAAACTGTCAAAGAGACTCATGATGAAACTTTTGCAAGCTGCGCTGCTGGTCAGCCTGCCTCATAATGAGACCTGCTTCTCTTACTTAAGCTGCCCTCATCGACTGTTCCACCACAGAACAGCAGAAACAGCGTCAGACTCGAGCTCCACAGTATTCCCGAACAAAAGTGTGCAGCTGCGTCCAAAAATACTTCATTCATAGCTGTTCAACGACAAACAGATCAGACACATAAACCCTCAATCAAACGTCAGCACACACATATATATATATATATATATATATATAGTTATCAGGAAAGTGTGAGTGAGGGAAGGAGCTGAGGGTCGTTTTCTCATACAGTCACTCTGTGCAACCAGAGGAGTCGCCCCCTGTTGGAGATTAGAAAGAATGCATGATTTGGACAGTTGTGCACTGGCGTCATTTTGCAGAAGTGGAAAACACGTCCATCTTTCACATGCAGTCTATGCTCACTTTACATCTGCATGTTAAATGTTTGTATACAGTTTAATTAAAGTTACTTTTTTCACAAAGGGTCACCACAGCAGGTAGATCTGAATGAAGTGATTCCAATCCCGAGGGACTTGTGTCTCCTGCCGAGATCAAACCAGGGACACTTGTTAAGCAAATGTGTGAACCACAACTCTACGGATCCACTTTAATGAACATATGCAACGATTTATGAGGAGCAGCCACATGGTGAGATGTCTGCAAAGATTTCTGGCTTTTCAAGAAATGTCCTGCAAAGTCTTAGCAACCAAGGGAGGAAAAACAGCGCATAAACAAACAATAACAATCTTTTAATTTTATTTAGCATATTGAAGCCGTTATCTTGGAAAACTATGAAGGCATGGTTAATGTTTGTATCTGTCTTCTGGAGATAGGAACAACTTTTCCCTCACTGATCATCAGACTTTTGGGGAGTGTAAACTTGGTGCCTCGACGCGGTGCCTACTCGTGTGGATTTTCCATCTCTGACCTGTTAATGCATCACATTTACAAGTTCATCCTGCAAGTGAAAGTCTAAATTATACAAATATATATTTCTGTCAGTTATTTTAATGTGAGCGTGCAGAGTAAACCCAGCTGTGAGACAAAGCCGTGATCTGCAGGCAGACACTGACACCTAGTGGCCAAAAGGAGGAAGGGACTCGTTAAGTCAACAAGCTGAGGTCTCCAAAACTATTCAAGGTCAGGTTAAAAGTTTATATTTTTTATATGATAATTCTTATCCAAGCATAGTTCGTTCAATTATTCATTATAGTTCACTCAACCTCAGTAAAAACTGACAAAATAGATTAAAAGCTATCTCTCTGACAGACTGGTGACCTGTACAGGGTGTACCCCACCTCTCGGCCTATGGCAGCTGGAATAGGGTCCACACGCCCCCACCTCACCCCACAACTCTGAATTTGATAAGCAGATGAGGATGGATGGACACATGGACACAAAGATATTGTGTCAAACTCAAATGAAAAAATGTTCTAATTTTAGTCCGTTTGGTGGTTTTGGTAAAGAATTTGTTGACTTTGAGTATCTTGCCTTTAAAGTTCTGTGTTCATATTGTCAAGTCCATGTTCAGCATTTCCTAGTCAAATATACTGGTAATGATTAAAAAACTAGAAGAACTGAAAAATAACTGAAACTAAACTGTATTGAAAATGAAATAACAACAGGGAACAAAACTGTTATAACTCTGGTGTCCCGGCTCTACCTCTGTCCGGGCTCTTTTCTGATAACCTGGTTCTTTTGTGGCTGTTCCTGCACTGTCATGGTTCTGAGTCCACACAGCTTCATCCTGCCCACAGATTTCACCACCAAACTGACCCTGTGGCCCCCCACCCTGAGCGCCGTCCAGATTCAGTTAGTTTAAACCCCCTGAAGTTTAGCAGTTCGGTCGGGTTACAAAGAGCAGGGAGGCTCTGTGTTTTCTGTGCAGAGACGTGGGGGTCTCAGATTTGGATCTTTACAGGGTCTTGGCTTTCTGCTGAGCCAGGCGTTTGGCTTTTGTCAAGAGCGTGGGGTTTTATGGATCACTGAGGGGGTGTGAGTGATTTCAGGCTCAAAGAAAACAAATGACAAACTGCTGTGAGCTTTGGATGGACATTCGATAGCCAACACTTCAGCTCCTCCGAGGCTGCAGAGGAAATTACACAGTTCAGTAAGAAACAATAAATCTGGTTGTTTTATCAACAAACCAAACAAGAAGAAAAGACAACTAAAACAAGCACTTAATAGCAAACAAGGGAGAAACCACCTTCTTCATTAAACGCACTAATGACATTTCAGACAGGAATATTTATTTCCAGTAAAGAAACAGAATCATAGTGAACTAGAAGAAAAAATGTTGTCACTGTAAAAGTTTGTCTCACACTAACGACTTTAAGTCCTTATAAATAACTCATAATAACATAAACTAGTAATAGGTAAGCCATCATTAATTCTGTTATTTTGCTAGACTTTAAGATATTAGACTTTATTTTAATAATAAGTATATGTTTCAATATGCCTTATCTTATCTTAAATGAATTATATGAAATATTTACAATTGTTGATTTGTTGATTTTAAGGCAAGCTATATCTGCACAGATATCCTCACAACAGGGAAAGTGTCTCACATAAATATTTTACTAAAGTTTGAGTGAATGTAGTTACAGCTGATGTAGTTATTTGTAGCTAACGCAAGGTGTCGCTATTTTCCCCAACCGTTCTTGTAAAGCGCTAAAGTACACTTCACAAAGTTTGTCCTTTTGCGGATACCGTAAACGGAGTAAAAAAATAAATCATGGCGTCCGACAGCGACAGCGATGAAGATTTTGTGACTTACGGGACTCCTTTGGAACCTTTGGAAGAAGGTGAGGTGAATTTTATGATCTCGGTCATCTGTTTACTTGCATTTAAAAAATCTCCCAGGTGTTTAAAGCAAAGCGTTACTAGCTGCGCCGTTCGCAGCGCTACTTCACTGAGTTCAGCTAACGAGCAGCTAGCTAAGCGCAATCATAGCCTCCTAGTTTGAAACCCAGACCTCATTCAAAAACCCTTTATGTTAATGTTGCTGATTAAAGTAGTTGAACATAACTACTGAATACAGTGCCATTTCTCATCTCTAAAGTTTCAGCACTATCAGGTCTTCAGTTCGGCCTTAAAGTTGTAGAGAAAGCTGCCATTTATTTTTTCCCCTTCAAATCTGAAGCTGCAGTGTGTGTGATTTGTGTGCTTACTGCGGTAAAGACTATACTGTGGCTTTGTGCGACATTGTGTGTCTTAAATATCGTTACAGGATGTAGATTATTTTTAGTGTGTTTAATGCGGGAAAACAAAAAGAAGAATATCAGTAAATGTCGTTACTAGTTGGAGGAAAAAAGAAATTGTATTACACAGACTCTGATGTAGTCGTTAACTCATAGCGCAGTGTGAGCCTACCCTGGGCTCCGGCGGTGGACCCGCTGGTTCTGCATGGTGCTGGGCTGTGAGCGCGGGTCCCACTGAAGGATATTGGACCTTCCAGCCACCGTCATGAAGTCTTTTTCTGACTGTTTGGTCAGAAACATGCAAACGGGTAACCAGCTGAAGGTCATCTTATAGCAGAGCTCATCCTGCTCCTCACACAAAGGAGCAGATGCCGATCTTGGGTGATGACCTTCTACGGCTCCATCTCCTGGTATCTCCTCCACATTCTTGAGACAAAGATACACATGGAGGAGCCATCCTGGAGGAGCTGGACTACCTGTGCAACCCAAATAGGATACAGACACCATCTCAGGCTGCCAGCAGTGACAAGTGGTGATCATCGGTGACGCTAGCAAAAGAAAGAGGAGAGAGCAATGGACTGTGCCCTCATCTGCTTTTTGGGGGGTTGTCTTGTTGTTGCCTTTGCTTCATTTTTGACCAGTGTATAAATCAGCAATAAATTACTTCCAAATCCTTATAGTTTACTACAACCTCTGTTTTGTACAGAATTGACAACAATTTGAAATGTTTTCCCATTTCAATGTTTACCATTTAAAAATTGCCGTGTTTTCACAGACGAGCCGCTGAAGAAGCCCGTCCCGCTCCACGATCAGACAGTCAAAGATGAGAAGGGACGATATAAGAGGTTCCACGGAGCGTTCACTGGAGGCTTTTCAGCCGGATACTTCAACACTGTCGGCTCAAAAGAAGGTGAGAGACCTCCTGTAGAGTTCACACATATTTTAGTTAATGTGATATTTATGGAGCGCTGCATGCAGACGTGTAAGGGGAGGTGGTGTCCCCTCATCGTAAAGCTAACGGTGTTTGGTTCAGTCCAGCCTCTGATTTTGAAGTTGGCTTTAGAGCAGACCTGGCTGCTTTGTAGCTGCGTGTTGTTTTCTCTTTTTTGTCCTCCACTTTTGTTCCATGTTGCGATGCTGGCGTCCGTCGCAGATGTTGTTCTGCAAACAGTGAAACCGCTTTTTCAGCTCAAGCATTTTAATTTTGATTCCATATCTTGACATTTGGCGTCCCCGTGTCTTTTTAGGCTGGGCCCCGTCAGCCTTTGTGTCGTCACGGCAACAGAAAGCTGAGAAACACCATGCCAGGCCAGAAGATTTCATGGACGAGGAGGTACAACCACCCAGAGAGAGGGGAAGGTTTTTTATTCACATGTAAAAGAAAATCTGGGACTTTATCCAAATAACGTCAAATACCCTAAAATATCAAATAACATTTTATACGCTTCTGTCAGAGTAGCTGTCTGATGTCTGGAAATCATCTAAAGCTGATTTTATAGCTTTTACGCTGCAGCGTTTGAGTGCTTGGTCTTTCCGGTATGCAGAACATGTTTCAGAAGAGACGTGAGGAGGTTTGAGGTTCAGGTTTAGTGGAGCTGATGCACATCGTTGTTGGTGTTTGTCAGGATTTCAGCGAACACGGCATCGCTCCCAGAGAGATCACCACCAGTCAGGAGTTCTCGTCCAGCCGCAGAGACGAGGCCGGAGAGAAGGCGAGAGCCATCAGCGCTCAGGCGGCTCTGATCCCCGGAGACACGCTGCTGGAGGAGCTGATCGCACCTGCCAGGTAACTGCTGCCACACCCACATCCCACCAACTGTGTCCCAGCAGCCTGCTTCTGCAGCACCATCCTTCCCTCTTTAACAGTTTGCAGAGTGAATTTGCTCTGAGGTGTGTTTGTTTTGTCTCTCAGGTCTTCCATCGGGGTGGAGCTGCTGATGAAGATGGGCTGGAAGGAAGGTCAGGGCGTCGGGCCTCGTGTGAAGAGGAAAGCTCGCAGGCAGCAGATGGGTAAGTGTGTCATCTTTACAGGCACAAGGTTGCTTGACCAATAAGAGAAATTCAGGAGTTTGTAAAGGGTAAAATAATCCCTGTGACACTTAGGGCGTTTTCACACCTGTAGTTTGCTCACTGTGATCTGATTCATGTGAGTTCGGAAACTTGAAGCTTTTTCCCGTCTTTGATGTCTTTTCACACAGAATAAACTGTGTCAGTAAAAACCATGTGAGCACATTCACTCTGAGGCTGCCGATGAGGAGGTGGAGTTAGCTTTGGTGTCTTGGATCATTTAAAACCAGAACTTGAAAAAATGAAATACTGAATCAGTCCACTCAGCGTCTCAAGTGAAGATTCGCAGCAGCTTTGATGTTTGATGCCGGTTTTTTAAATTCTGTTTTTCCTACTTCCCCTTATGCTGCGTTTCATTTCAGCATGAATCCTGTATCTGTCTGGTGTTAGTTATAATGTGTAAATACTGACACTTTGTCCTCCTGACAGACGGTGGAGGTAAAGTTTACGGCTGCACGCTGCCCCCTGCTGGTTCGGAGGAATCGGAGGTGAGTGCGGCTGCTTAGACAGAATATTTTAACACAGAACCTGATGGAGGACGATCTAAACTGAATCTGAAATTCATAATGCATGCTGCATAATGAATCTGAAATTCATAATGCATGCTGCATATTTTCACCTGTGCGTGCATGAAATCTCTCTGCCTCATCAGGATGACGATGAGGAGTTTGCCCCAGAGAACGTGACCTTTGCCCCGAAGGATGTAACTCCGGTGGACTTCAACCCTAGGTTGGGAGTTCAGGGTTTGGGGTACCGCGGTCTGGACCCGAGCCTGGCGTTGCTGGGTCACGGCACGGCTGAACACATCGATCTGTTTAAACCTCAGTCTGAGACGAGGAATCGCCTGTTCGGAGACACAAAGAGCAGCTTGAGGAGAGGAGGAGTGGTCGGACAGGTGAGCCCACAAAACCCAGAAGTGTTTTTGGTTGTCTTTTTTAAATACAAAGTGTTTGGCTGCTGACCTTTGACCTGCAGGCCTTTGGCGTGGGTGCGTTAGAGGATGACGATGAAGACGTGTACCACAGAGACTCCATGTCCAGATACGACACAATCCTGGGAGAAGAGGAGCCGGGCGACAGCCTGTACGGCTGGACGGCCCCGCAGCAGTACACTAAGAAGAAAGGTAATGCTTCCTGGGAAAACCTGGAACGTTCCAGGCATTTTTTAAACCAGTCATTAAGCTTTTTCACACAGAGAAGCTCTTTGTCAGTCAGCCTTATTTTAGAGCAGGGAAATCATTTTTAATACTTTCTCCACCAGAGAGGTGTATTTTTTAGTTTTTTTAATTATTAAAGAATAATGTCTCTCTCTCTTTTGTCCATGAAAAACTGAAATGAAAGCATTCATGAAGTAAGATGGAAAATTATTTGGATTATTTTTTGCTTCCAGTCAGAAGTAAAGATGCTTCGTATCTCGGCAAAATCCTGGAAGGATTCACTCTGGCACAGAAACCCCTCGAGGAAAAAACAGTGAGGAGCTTCAACATATCTGATCACGTGTCCTCATCAGTACCTGGACACACCCCTCATGTTTCTGTATCTCTCTGTAGATCTTCCCGCCTCCCTGTCTGCCTCGCGATTATCGTCCAGTCCATCATTTCCGTCCTTCGGTCGATGTTTCGCATCTTTCCGGGGTCAGCCCCGCGTTGGCCGAGGCTCTCCGGGTGTCCAAAGGCCACATGGTCAAAGAGGAGCCCCAGCAAGCAGGACGCCACCAGCTGGACTCTGGCCAGAGGAGGGCGCTGCTGGGAGAGGACGCCCTGCAAGGTAAGAGATGGCTGAAAAATGAAGCAACCACAGAAGTGCAAAAAACAACAAATGAGGAAAATTAAAAACGGTTGAAACTATATGTAGTTTTTCTAGATTAATTAAAAATGTAGGATAATCAGGACATCGTGTCCCATTCTGATGGCGAGTGCGTTAATGCTGCTGGTGATGTTTTCCCAACTTCATCCCGATCAGGTCCCAGTTCGGTCATGGAGCTGCTGAGGCCCGAGGACAGGCAGCGCCTGCTCAGCTTCCGCAACTCCTCTAACCCGCCCTCGGCCAAAACCTCCACCCCCGTCTCCGGTCATGCCTCGCAGACATCAGGGAAGTCTGCACAAGTGCTGCCTGCCTCCTCCGGCCTCCAGCAGGAAGCTCTGGCAGCGTGGAGAGGCATCCAAACATCGTCACAGACCTTCAAACCATTTGAGAAAAACCCCAGCAAGCAGGCACGCTACGAACTCTACCTGAGCCGTCTCAAGCAGGGAGACAATGGTACGAGGCTCCGCCCTGCAGGTCCCATCATGCACTGCAGGATCCTTTGATATAGTTGGTACAGTTTTAGTTAAACCACAAAAACCATCATTAACCCTCTGGGGTCGACGAACGCGTCGGCGTGTCAAAATCACATGACCAATTTAAGACGTCACAGCTACAAGATGCAGCGACTCTGAGTCGCCATTTCAACTTGGGTCGAAAGTGCAGACTTCAAACTATATACCAGTTTTTGAATTGTGTCGATGGGCCACGTAAAACCAGAGTTATGATAAAAAATACACGTGATGTTTTTTTCTCAACAAAACAGCGGCGTTTACAGCAGGAAGAACGGTAAAAACAGCGTTTTCTACAGACAGCGCTCGCAAACACTCTCCACTTACGAGTGAAGAAAGAAAAAACACCCCTTCCCTATTTGATGTTAGAGTTTACCATGTCAGCCAATCAAAAAAATGATATGGTAACATGGGGCACTTGGTTGCTTAGGGAGAAGGGGAAGATTTAGGAGTGACACCTGTGAGAGAGAGAGCGAGTTTTCATATGTGAGACATTAGTGACGTTTAGCGTGTTTGGAGGCTGTAGTTAGTGTGTTGTGTAGTTATTGTTTTGTATTGTGTGTCAGTTAGACTGCTGAATGTCACATTTGCTTCAAAAACGCCACCAAAGGCAGATTCCAGTGTAAACGCTGTTCCCACATGGAAAACGGGACTGATGCTCCTCCTGCTGTCAGACCTGCAGGTTTAGGCCGGTGCTGTTCTCCTCTGTCTTATACTGAACACAAACTATTTTTTTGGACCGGCACAAATAATTTGTGTCTTCTTATTTGATGCAGCACAGCTGATTGTTCTGTAAATAGATTTAAATGGTTATATAAACGCCTGAGGCCTTGGCTGCATTTTTAGGTGAATAGTACCATATAACTTTGTTGTTTGCAAATCTTGTGCATAATTTTTAGAAATGTACAATTTCTATTTGCATTTCAAGTTATGAAAATGATTCGTTAAACATGTTTGTGGGTTTTACAGTAAAAAATAACTTTTTTCTACTCGGATTTTGAATTATTTGTCTGAATTTAGATCATTTGTTCTAATATAGTTTGCCAAAATGAAAAAATAACTCAAATTTCAGATATTTGAGGTTGTGCTGAAAATAATGATACCAAACAAGGCAAGATAAACAGTTTTTAACGGTGAAATATAGAAGTAAAATCAAAAGTAGTCAAAAATGGCCAATTATACCCTGGACCCCAGAGGGTTAATGCTCCTACGTGTCTGAGCACGTGCGTATATGTGATTACTGGCTAACACAGACGCTGGATTAAAGCTCCCACATTAGAGACCGCCTGGATATTAAAATGTAAAAATCTTCTGTGTGTCCCTCAGACGCTCTGGAGCAGAGTCTAGACCCGGGAATGACAGAGTGGGAGCGCAGCCGGGAGAGGGAGGAGTTTGTCCGAGCTTCTATCTTGTACCGGCCCACCTCCTCCTCGCTGTCCTCCCGCTTCACCAGAGCCAAAGACCAGGAGGACGATGACAGCGTGGAGGTCAGCCAGGACCAAGAGGTAGGACGCCACCTGGTGCTGTAAAAAACCACACCCCTACACTGCAGGTAAGCTCAGGAGTCACTGATGCTTTCTTTTGGTTGTCAGGGAGACCTGGATGACAAACAGTCTGCAGTAAAGATGAAGATGTTTGGAAAACTGACCAGAGAAACGTTCGAGTGGTATCCTGACAAACTGCTCTGCAAAAGATTCAACGTGCCCGACCCCTACCCCGGGTACGGCACACAGATCGGACTGAATCAGCTCTAAACAGAACGTCGAGGTTAAATCCAAACTCTGCTGAGCTAAAGTCTCACTGTGATTGGTCCTGCAGGTCCGGTATTGTGGGTCTGCCCAAAGTGAAGAGAGACAAGTTTTCAGTCTTCAATTTCCTGACTGTGACTGAGAGCAGAGAGGCTGCAGGTAACTTCATTCACACACAGGAGGCGCTAAAGAGTTTTAACAGGCAAGCAGTAGAATATTCTGTAAGAGAACTTTAAGCCCCTTTTCTTGTTTCTTTAACTTAAAAGCTTGTTTGAATCCATGTTGTCTTTACTGCCACCCACAGCACCCACCTGTAACAATGCTCGGTATTATTTTAAACATAAAAGATGTTCCCAGGTGTGCTGAGAGGGAAGATCAGACCTTCAGTATCAACTTTTGCCTGCTTGGCTTGTTTCTGTCGGCCACACGAGCAGCTGTCAGTGCACGAAGCAGTTAAGCAGAGTTAGCTTTGACAGCGAGACGTGAGCGAGCTCCCAAGCTCCATTTACACATCGATGAGCCAAAGCGAGTAAATGTTTCTGACTGCAGCAGCTTTATCACATCCTGCCCTGTCACAGTCACACTAAACCTCAGTAAAGTAGACAGATTTTTTTTTCAGCACAAATGAAAGTTAAATGTGTTTTTAAAACTCAAGTAGATGAAAACTGATCCGAACTCATTTTTATCAAAGAATATCTCAGTGTGACTGAAGAGTTATGTAAGAATTTATTTAAATGTTTTAAGGATTAAATCTGCTGTTCCTCAGACTGAGGTTTGTTAACCAATCAGGATTTATTTAGGATAAAAAAGTAAAGACAGGAAAACTGAAGTGATTGCTTTTATTAAATTGATACTTTCTTTCCGTTTTTTTCCTCCATGAATTTAAGTTTCTTTGTAGCCTTAACACAAATTTGATGTTTTCTTAGTTTCCGTTTAACACCACAGTGTTTGTGCTCACAGATTAAGCTCATTGTTTCTCTTCAGCACCTCCAAAACCTCCAGAATCCGGGAAGAAGTCCAGGTGGGATGTCTCTGAGCAGAAGGTGGAGAAGAAGAAGGAGGACCCGCTGGGTGAGCTTCTCAGTGCTGCACGCAACCAGACCGAGACCAAAGTGGAGCACACCCCCACGCCTGCCTTACCTGCTTTACCTGCCTCAATCAGCCTCGATCAGGCTCCAGGAAGCAAACCGGAGGTAGTGAAAGAGCAAAGTGTCCAAACCAGCAGGCGAGGAAGTCCTTAAATCTAAAGAGTTTATCCTTCCTTCTACAGATAAAGTCATCAGAGCAGCAGAGCTCAGAGCAGAAGAAAGAAGGTAATGAAGAAGAGGAGGAGGAGGAAGAGGAGAGCAGGCCTCCCATGGATCTGTTTAAGGCCATCTTTGCCAGCTCCTCTGATGAGAAGTCCTCCTCTTCATCAGAGGGGGAGAGCAGCGATGAGGAGGAAGAAAAGGTGACAAAGGAGGATGAAGGAAAAGTGGACTCGGAGCCACTGAACCTCTTCAGCATCCCCTCCTCCTCCTCAGCCACCGCCGCCTCCTCAGCCACCGCCTCCTCCTCAGCCACCGCCTCCTCCTCAGCCACCACCTCCTCCTCAGCCACCGCCTCCTCCTCAGCCACCGCCTCCTCCAGTCACCAAGCAGGTACTCTGAGTTTGCTGAATCACCTTAACCTTTCCTCTAATCTCACGTCCCTGTCGAGCATAACTCTGTTAACTCTTTTCCTCTCTGCTCCTTCAAAAGCAGCAGTTTCCACTCAGGCCTCCGAACAGGAAGAGGAGGAGTTTGGGCCGAAGCTGCCGCCTCCCTCGGCTGCTCTGAGTGAGTGTCACCCACCAGATCAACAACAGACAGCTCAAGTTTATTCACCGTGACCCAGTCACATGGTTTCCCTTGCGTGGACATTGTTTTTATAGATACAGCAGTCTCTCTGTGATCAGCTCAGCTGGGTTACATTCGTGTGAATCGATCCACATTCAGTGTGTAGAACTAGAGCGTCTGTTCATCGACGCTTTCACTGCTCCTCTTCTGCTTCTACTTCATTAAGTGCATCCTGCTTCGTAAAAGCGTTGCTGGAGGATTAATAACCTCTGCCTGTTGTTCCTGTGTTTAGTCAGAGGGGGCGCCGCCTCCATGTGCCCTCCAATCAAGGAGGTTAAAACGGGCAAGAAGAGCAAAGAGAAGAAACACAAGAAAAAGAAGCATTACAAACACAAGAAGGAAAAGAAGGTAGAAAACGAAGAATAAGGATCAGATCAGATAAAATGGCTCCTTCCTCACGCTGAAGCTGTGACTTCTTTTTTCTTTGCAGAAGAAGAAACACAAGAAGCACAAGCACAAAGAAGCAGCCGAAGAAGAGCAAGGAGGAGGAGCCGGCGAGCAGGAAGGTGAAGACGGACAGGTGTCGACAGACGAGCTGCTAAAAAGGTCAGAGGTCACCTGTCAGAGCATCGAAAGATGACCCTGATGGAGTGGGAGACATTTGGAAATTAGTTTGTTATAAAGTGCTGATGTAAGTCGGAAGCTGTGTATGCAAAACAATCATTATTAACAATATTTAGTTTTTTTCTCTCTTTTTTTTGTTTCCACCAAAACGTTTTAAATCCGTAATCCATCGCTCACCGACAGAAACGCACTGCGTTCAATTAAGAACATAGTTTGTTTTCATCTGCTCTTCTGATTCTGATATCATTTTTATTTATCAGATCTCTTAGAGGGGGGAGTGTTGTGTTTACGTTTAGTAAACAGATGCTTTTATTTTTAAACACTGAATTTAGTGTCGTATGCAAAGCACCTCGAACCGTCTTCTTCACTGTCTGTGTGTTTGTTTTCTCTTCCAGACTAAAGAGCATCCGCTCCCATCAGATGTGGTGAATCAGTTGGAGGTCTGTCCTCTGTGAGGACCGTCAGTCAGCTGATTGTTTCACCTGACAGATTACCTGCTGTGTAGTTTTAGGTAATAACAAAAAATCTTTATAACCAAGTGTTCTGTATTTACTGACCTGCTGGGAAACCTTCAATCACACGAAAAACTGACGTTTTGTGTTTAAGTGAAGAACTCTCTCTTAAAGGAGGTGAACATGTCACTGTCACAGTCTGTTTCCATTCATCGATTGCAAACGATGAAACCTTAGGTTACACTCGAGACCAAAAAGGCCACATTGGGCAGAAAAGACGTGTAACGATTACGATTACTATGGAGAAGGAAAGGAACAGCTGATTTGGGTTGCTGTGGTAACATTCCTGCTGCCCCGTATAGATTCCTTCGTTACCAGTTACATTGTAAGAAGTTTATTGATATTGACACAAAGAGACAACTGTGATCTTTTAGAACTTTTGCTACATATTCTGATGATTTCAGAGACTTCTGTGTGTGACGTCGTTTAAGCTTGACATTGATATAATATTACAAACATTAATCCAAGATTACAGATTGGTAAGAAATGTGTTACAAATGGATGTATGTGTCACAATTACTGGATTCCACGTTTCACCACATCTCAGACAGAAGCAGTTATATATATTTTTTTCATCTTTATTTAATCAGAAGGAAAAATATCCTCATTTCCAAGAGAGACCCGGAGGAAGAAGCAGCACAAACAAGCTCTTTGTTAGCTTGTTTCACAGTTTGTGAAACTGTGGAATGAAGAATATGTTGTGTAAATGTCACTTGTGACTTTGAGCTACACAGTCGACAGGTGAAAGTAAACATGGACAAAACCAGTAATAAAAGAGTTTCATTATTCTATAAATCTTTGATCAGGATCAATAATCAGGATGTATTCATTTCAAATTATACTGTAAATCTATAGATTTAAGGCTGCAGACCCTGAATTGGGATACAGCCGGATTCCTTAAAATTCAGGAAAATGGAGGACTCATATCAGGGCCGCATTTCAAGCAGCCTTTGAATTGGGACAGCCTTCATTGCGCCGCTGTGACGTAATCTGCCTTAAGATGCGGCCTTAAAGGCTGCAGACCCTGAACTGGGATGCAGCCTTTGTCAAACACAGCTTTAAATGCAAATGAAAATGTTTCTCATACATCTTTCAGCTGTTTTACTTTAGAAAGGGAGAAAAGTTGTGCATGAGTGTTCTTGTTCCTTGTTTCATGCTCCACTGTGACAAAGTCCAGTCTGCATGTTCAGTCTGTCCATCTTAGCTTTCGAGGAGAGAAACTCAACTGTTTCTTAGATTTTCAGAGTTGTTCAGTTCATACAGGAACTGCAGCTTACAGCTTGAAGTGTTTAAAGCAGCGGTGGACAAGTCCAGGCCTCGAGTTCCGGTATGCTGCAGGAACTCGAGGCCTGGACTTGTCCTGCAGGTTTTAGATATCACCCTGTGTCAACACACCTGTATCAAGTGATTAGTTCATTCCCAGGCCTCTGGAGAACTTTAAGACATGTTGGGGAGGTTATTTAGCCATTTGAATCAGCTATAAAATATTGCTCATCAGATTCTAACAGCTAAAAACATGACTTTAACCTTAATTGGATAGACTATATCGAATATATTCGAAATCAACAATAACACTTCTCAATATTGCCAATAACAAAACTAAAAAGAGTAGGCCAAAAAACTGGGCCTATAAAAGAAGACCTGTTACAGAAGAAAGATTTCAGTATAAAACCTGGTTTAGCAAATCAGAATCTACTAAACCATAAAAATAAAGATGTCTGACTGCAGGGGCTAGTTTGAATAATTTTAAAAGTCATCAGACAGAAACAGGACCTCGGAGTAAAAACAAGACAGATTCATGCAAAGTCATTTATTTCTATGGTTTCCATGAGCAAAGGAAGCACACTGTGAAATATCCATCAAATGTTTTTAATTTCATATCGTTCACAGAAACATTAGATAACACTGACAAGAGTGACGATGTCAGCACCAGATTCAAGTCAGCTTCACTTTGATAAAATCTGAAATGAATTTACAATAAATATGAAACTGGTGAACGTAGATAGAAAACAAGACCGAGGCGGTTGTCTGCTGCAGTTAACCATGTTATTTTGGTTTTTTAGAGGGTGGATCAGTGTCACTGTCAGTGACACAGTCAATGTCACTGTCAGCGGCACCGGCTGTGGCACCGGCTGTGGCACCGGCTGTGGCACTGGCTTTTTTAATCTTTTCAAGTTTTTTAATTTCCCTAAATGCGTCTGCCACAGGTTGGCTATTAATGCACAGTGCACCACCAGGCCTTTCGAACTGTGATAGTTCTCTGTTTGAGTCACCAACACACATCCAGTCTTGAGTGTCAGAAACACACCATTTGGAATGATCACATCCATGATTCCATTTACCTGCGGCAGTGTCTACTGACATGATGGTGACTAGTTCTTTGCCATTTCCAGTTACAGAAGGCTCTCCACGGTCGCTGCGCCAGGTCTGGATGTATAAATTGGTATTTAGTGTGTCAGCAATGGTGACATAAAGATCTCCGACTGCAAAAGGAAAGACAAACACCAAGAAACCATCAGATAGTTTTAAAATAACAGAATAAAAAAAGAAAAGTGTTGCTTACAACAACCCTGACTCGACTTTCTCTTTCTGAGAGTTTATGGGAAATTCCAGCTCTTCTTATTTAATCATTTCTTTTACAAACATCAGACCTCGTATGATCCCTGCTGCTACACTCCCCTGCACTAACTCTGCACTGAGGCTGGGTCACGCTGACACCTTAATGAAAGGTTTCCATGGCAATACAAACTTACAGCACAACATGTGTGTTCACAGGATTTATTTTTCAGCTTCCACAACATTTTCATACCAGGATCATTTTTTAATTTTAAATGTGAGTTATTTTTAGAGTTAAAATCTAAATGAAGTACATTTTGAACAGAACTACTCTGTAAAGTTAGATCTACTCATAACCCAGCTGATGTTTCACAGGCCAAATCATTAGAGGGTTAGAATAAAGGACTGTGTTAGGTTGGACGTTTCACACCTTGTAAATAAGATTCTCAGCTCTTTGGTGGGAAAACTACAGAAAGTCACAATTATTTCACACAGGAAACTCACAGTGTGGTTTTAAGGTTTTTTTCTAAAACGAATGAAGCAGAAATCTCACCTTCAGGATCCCTGGTGGCTGAGGTTTGTTTAACAAAGCGTTTAAACAGCGAATTACCAGCTGACCGCAAGTCTTTGTTATAGGGCGGCGTTTGTTGTTGTACGGTGGAAGAATCTGTGAGTTTTACAGGATTGTGTTCTTCAAATTTATAAGCTTTGATATCTTTAAGATGTTGAGCTGAAAAACATCAAAATGAGGGATGTACATGTTACTGTGTTAAGACTTCATATACACTCTACACATGAAGAAATAACTTGGACATGCTCTTACCTATTTCTGCAGACTCTGTAGATTTCAGTGTTACACACATAAATATCTGTGCATTACGTTCCCCATTTTTAGGATAGAAATTATTGCTTTCATGAGAAAAGGGGAATCTTGGTGTGCTGTGTAAAAGCCAGACTACATTGTCCTCATCTATCATCACAAATCCTGCAGAACAAGAACATGAAAGAGCACATGTCATTATTAAGAAGAGAACATCTGCTGAGTGATCTGAGAATAACAGCAGCTGTGGTTCTGATGCTCAGAGGTGAGCGTGAAGGAGAGCGCATTTAACTCAGGTGTGTTTTTATTAGTATTTATTGTGTTATTTTTATTATTATTAAAAAATTATTTCTACCCACCTTTGCTGTGGCCATGGGTGGAACTTACACTATTTTCATTTGGTGGTTGGTCATTGTATGCAATGAATCCAAAATCTGATGACTGCTTATCCTGAAAGAATCCACAAAAACATGACATAAATTATGTCTTTCCTCAAAGGGCATACACACTAATAACAGAAACTCATAGAGTTAATCTCACTTTTTCAAAGTAGGGCTTCAGGGTATTTGCCAGGACACCAGCTTGGTTGTTGACATGCTTGTTATTCCTTCTAAGGTTCTGGTTGGTTGAATCAGTGTAAACATAGTCAAACCCCTTTTTCACCTTGTACAAAATAAACCTGGTGATGTCAGAGACAAGTCAGTAAATTCAAAGATCACAATAAATGATGAGAAGCTTAACTGAGCATGGAAGAAGAAAATAACAAACTCTGTTATACCCGAGTCTCACAAGCACCTGTATGAGTAAGCAGAGATATGACTGAAAACCTTTAACTATGAATAACAGAGCCTTTTATGAATAGTATTTTCCACAGGCTTCCTCATGATGCTAAAATGTGATGAAGCTTATGAAACTTTGCAAAGTGTTTTCTTTCCATGTTTCCTCTTTTGATCAATAAAGTGAGAATAAGATGAGTGTTAAAAATAGATGTGCAGGGCTGGAGAAAGGAGGCAAGTGTCACAGTATTGTGTTGTCTTCCGTGTTTTAATGCATTAGGTATGTCTAATGTCCCTGTTTTAACTTCCCATACTTGGAAATGACGTTATTTATGAAATGGAAATATATAAAATAACTGATAATAACAGTGTAAAATAGTGTTACAGTGTCTGAACATCATCTATGACTATGTTGAAACGCAGGTGTAAAAGGTACCATAGCGCAGCTTTGAAGCACTTGAAGACCAAAGTTACTAATGTATAATTCAGTATACATGAATGAATAGCTCAAATGTTGTCTTACCAGTCTACATCTTTATCATCTTCATTTTTACAGGATATAGCGCCCTCACAATGTGAGCCAAGCAGACCAACAGTGAGGACAATCATCCAAAGGACTTCCTGAAAGAACATAATAATAATAATAAAAATCATTTTAATACATCATCTTCCCTTTACATGAAAAAAAGAATTAGCCCACTATTACAGGCTGCAGTGTCTTTACAGGTAATAACATAATTCAGTATCACAGCATGACTTGAGTTCACAGGTTATTCTGTGCTGCACCAAATGTGTCACCATCCTAATACAGACAGAAACCAACTTACCATCAGGCTGAGTGAAGAGTGTGTGAGTCCTCAGCTGAACTGACCCTTAGTTAAACAGCTCCACAATATGATTTGCATTGACCCATGGTCAAGAATTTTAATACCGTTGGACTTTTAAATATATTGTATTGATAGGAAAATGAATAAAAGAGGAGTTTCTTTGTTTTGTATCAGACATGACAGCAAACTTCTTTTCTTGCTGTCAAACTAAATACTTTATTAGATTTTACCCATGGATGTTTAATACAAGCATTTTTTTCCTACACTCCTGGCAACTACAGTGTTACAGTTTTTAGCAAATATTACTCCAAGTACTACAGAGCTTTATTCATCCCACAATTGTTGATTGGTTGCTTTAACAGCTGTTTTCCAACAGCTGGTTGAACTGACGGCCATCATACTGTACATGTGATCAATCGATGGTTTTTTTGTCAGATTTGGAATCAAACAAAAGTATAAATCAAAAATCTTTTTTTCAAAAAAGACATTAAATACCACCATTGGTGTGAGCAGAGGTTATGCAAAACCTTCAGGAGGGTATGATGATATAAATGTTAGTGGTTATTGAGATGTGACCTCACTTCCTGTTTAGAGGGTTAGTTGCTGATTTTGATCAACCATAATGTATAAACATTACAGCCATTTAACACATAGACCTGTATCCCTGGTCTGTTGCCAGGTGTTTAGCCAGTCTTGTTTTATCACTCATTAGCAAAGCTGGAAAAAATCAAGACTTCACCTGCAGCAGGAAAAAGGAGACAGATTCTCTTTTTTTTTTTTCGCCTGTCCCATTTGGTTCTTTAGCCATCAGAATTGTTGTCTGAAGACCAACAAGGATACCCGATGGATTTATTTTGCCAAATGGATCATCGTGGCATTGGCGTATTGGTCCATTTGATCGATCTTTGTTTTTATTATTTATTTTATTTTATTTTCAGATGTTACAGACGGGACAGACATGAGTGAGAGATAGGAAAGGGAGAAAGAAAGAGGAAGGAAAAGAAAAACAGAAGGGGAGAGGGACAGTGAGAAAGGGGGAAAAAAATAAAATAAAATCTCCTGGATCACCTGTTGAGAGAAGAATAGAAAACAAGCAAAAAAAACCAAAGCAACATACTAAACACAACATCATCGCATTAATCTAGCTAAGTGTAAACAGCAGTAAATACTAAATATTCAATGTTGTTGTGCAGCACGCAGGACAGACAGCGCACAATGTGCTTCGAAGTAGCAGCCAAGAAAGGTGTAATTTAAGTCTGCGAGCAGTGAACACTCGTGTGTACACCTGTGTGGATCAGCACGCTTGTATTCAAATGGTTTCCACATGTAATGGTCTGCAAGAGGATGTAGAGAGCCATAGCCCCGTCCCCCAGGGCGTGAAGCAGGCATGGAGGAGATCCAGGCCCCAGACATCCAGAGGCCCCAGAGTGCGAGAGCCCAAGGAGGACCACCGGAGGGGCATCCGTGCCACCTTCATGACAGACAGATTCTCTTTATGTACAGTACAATGGTACAGTCTGTCTGATATGCAAAGGCTTCATTTTCCAGTCACTGATAACAGAGTTTTATTAAATGTCTGCAGGTAGTTTCCCCATTGGACATTTTCTTAATCTGGACAGTGAAAGCTTATCTTTGCCTCTTTTCCACGTTGGTCATCTATTCTAACAGCCACTTTTTGCCTCACCCAAGTTGTCCACCAATTATTTCTAGCTGCTCACCCAAACACAGGAGACTAGATGCATTCATAAGTTCCTTTATACTGAATTAAATGATGAACAAATAATTTTATTGTAAATGTGTTAAGGAGGACCCCCACACACAGCGGTTAGCAGCTTCAGTGTCTATTTACAGTGTATGTGTTTGCAGCTGAGTCACTTTTCCGTGCTCTCTCAACTCAACCATCTTCTCCACGTTTGTGGGGAAGGTGGATAATCACCAGACACTTTAATAGGTACAGCTTTGGAACCAGTTATTAAGATTAACATTTATTTGCATTTATTTATCTATAAATCTAATTACAAATTTTAAAAACTGTGTAAACTGTAACTTTGTTGTTAAGATGGAAGCTTCACTGATGAAAGGTATGATTCAGAGTGTAACATGAACATATAGATGAAGCCAGCCGAGAGGTGTGCAGGTGGATGAGCAACAGCTAATAATTTTTGGTCCCGATGATGACTTCTTTTTTTTGGCTCACTCAGACCTGGGGCCCTTCCCATGGGACTCTCTCTGAAACTTTCAAAAGTCATCCATGTGGAGATTACATTAGCAGGGGAGGGTTGTAACTGTAGTGTTGATAAGTAACCCAGGATGCAAATGTTGGGGGATAGAGGGATCGGGCAGTCCAGTATGTGTGATAAATGGTCTATAACTCCGAAAGTGCTGACAGGAGTGCAGTGCCAGATAGCACGCTAACAGCTGTCTGTAGTTTTCTGTGTGCGTTGTGTCCATGTTTGAAATTCCCTGAATCCAATTTTTATGTAGTTTTTCACCTGTGGAGCCTATTCTGTGGATAACTTTATACTGTATATATGATATACTGAGCCTATCGTTCAAGTTGGTCCTAACATGGAACCCTGTGGAACTCCATAATTAACCTCAGTGTGTGAAGAGGACTCTCCATTTACATGCACAAACTGGAGTCTATTAGATAGATATGATACAAACCACTGCAGTGCAGTACCTGTAATACCTACAGCATGTTCTAATCGCTCTAATAGGATATTATGGTCGACAGTATCGAACGCTGCACTGAGGTCTAGCAGGACAAGCACAGAGATGAGTCCACTGTCAGAGGCCATAAGAAGATCATTTGTAACCTTCACTAAAGCTGTTTCTGTGCTGTGCTGAGCTCTGAAACCTGACTGAAACTCTTCAAATAAACCTCTGCAGATGATCTGTTAGCTCAGGGAATCATGCTAACTGTATTACATAGCTATATTCTCATTGTCTATGGTTACTCATTAAAAAAAAGTTTGTAAGGCACATTGGGGAGCGATGTGAGCAAGGATTCACAAAGAGTAAAATCTGTCGCCCTGCAGAGCGTCAATAAGGTTTATTTTCTTATTTATTACTTACTTATTTTCTCTCGCCTACTAACGCTCACTAACTGTATGTGTGTCTCTCTCTCATCTCACCCGTTGCACTTCTGACCTTTCACCAGAACAGAGGCTCATCCTTATGTGTAACAACCTAACTGAAACTATATGCACTATGTTGAATAAATGTTATAATCAAGAACCTCTACTAAAAGCTTAATAAAAGATATAAATGAAATTTGAATAACCTAGTCCAAACAGCTCCTCAGAATAACCTGCACTTAGACTCTGCTTTCGGTTTCACTTCTGCAAACGCGCGCTCTGCAAACCTGCAACTTCCTGTCAGCCTGCAACTTAGTCTTTCTGAAAGACACACACTGTTTAAACATCTGAATGCAATATCAGTTCTGTAGATTATATTATTAATGCAATGGTAATGACGATGATTATTAACAATAGCAGCAAAATATCTCTCCACTCTCAGTACCGCCCTATTTTTCAGACATCATCATCATCTCAGCTCCACAACACTGACACAGCACAGAGTCAGTGCACTCTGCAGTATCTGCGGCTGTAACGCGGCACACACGTGTTCTGAAAACCAGGTCAGCTGTTTGGACTCACCTTCGTCAGAGACTGACGGCGTTTTAATGCAGCGCCCTCTGGAGGCCGAGCAGAGACCTCCACTCCAGGAGGAGTCCGCTACCCATCCTCCAGCCTCCACCCCAAAGAGCGTGCCCTCCTCTTCCTCTTTTCCCCTTCCCTCCTCTTCCCAGCCCTCGATTTCTTCTTCTTTTTGCCCGACACTTTATTCACGCCGTCTTTGTATGTCTGCGACTTGTTGGTCTCCTGTGGCAGGTTGGTGCCCTCCTCCTCCTCCAGCCGGAAGCTGATGGGGCGGTTCTTGGTGCCTCCGGGAGGTTTGGAGTGCAGGGTGCTGCCGGTGGTGCTGAGGTTGATTCCTAGGCCGACTCCGGCGTCGCTGCTGCTCCCGCCTCCCCCTGTGGTCCGCATGGGGAGGTCACGGATCTCTGCCGTGTGGACTTTGTCCAAAAGTGCCTTCAGGAGTAAAACACGCTCATGTTCCATCATCATCCGGCCTTTGTCGTGCATCAGCTGAGCGTGACTCACCGATCGTTTCCTGAACAGAAGAAAGAGAGAAGGTTTGTTTACATGAAGCTTTTCATCGTTCTAAAAGATTTTCAATCAAACAAAAACAACAACGCCCTTTTAAATGTTTCAGAGCTCATCTGTGCAGGTTTCTCCTTAAATAAAAACACCCTGTGACTCTGGCTGGAATCAAAAGTGTTACCATCTACACCACAGGAAGCACTTCAAACTGAACCATGCAAAATAAAATAATATTTTTATTGTGGAAAAATTTGGTCTAATATTTGTTTTTACAGGCTTATTGACGAAGCTAAACACATGTGCATTATTTTGGGTTGCTCCCTGTTGTCCACATACTTTTGGCATTTTAGTGTTGACCTGACTGACCAGCAGAGGGCAGCACAGGCAAACAGTTTGAAATGGAGCAGCCGGAGAAACCGTATCCTTCTTCTCCTTTAAATTCTTCCCTATAAATTCGACGGCATTTCTTGAACACAGGTTTCACTGCTGTCTTTCCTCTCCAGTTGTTTTTGGACAGCGCTGTTGCATCCATGCAGAGAAATGACCTGATTCATCAAACCAAAGCCGTGCCGTTGCTTTCCAAGCCTTTTAAAAGTGATACAGAAGATCCCCGCCCTGCGAGGAGGTCCAGGAGGGTTTTCTCTCCTTTTAGATGAACATGAGCGCAGCCAACGCTTTCACTCTTCATCAGCGTGGATGTTAACCGGCACATTCGTGGCACTCAAAACCCTTGAGGAATTAAAAAAAACTGCTGCCACAAACACTTTGTGCCAATTAAATGTGGTGAAGGAAAAAAAAAGCTGCTGTGATTCTGAAATGAAGCTGCACATTCCTCCACACTGAAAAAGTGAGTCATAATAAATCTATCGACTCTGATTTTAGCTGAATGGTAAATGGCCTGTATTTATATAGCGCTTTACTTAGTCCCTAAGGACCCCAAAGCGCTTTACACATCCAGTCATCCACCCATTCACACACAGGTGATGGCAGCTACATTGTAGCCACAGCCACCCTGGGGCGCACTGACAGAGGCGAGGCTGCCGGACACTGGCGCCACCGGGCCCTCTGACCACCACCAGTAGGCGGGAGGTGAAGGACCTGTTTCCACTCAGCTGATCATCATACCACTCGAAGACAGACACACACACACACACACACACACACACACACACATACAGCGCTTATATCTATGACTCTTGCTTTCTCTTGTTTTGCCCCTCAGGTTTTTGACCTCACATCCACTGCAGCACCTCCTGTGAGCTCCATGCAGGACTATGCTGACATGTGTGAGTCCTTATACTGAGGCTATGATAATTACTCTTCATACTGATGCACTGACTTGTATTCTCTCACTGATTCAAAAACTGGGGCAAAAAATCTGTTACAGCAACGTAGAGTTAGAGTTACACGGTGATGCAGGTTACCTGCGGTCTCAGTTCGAGGATGGATCCCCTCTTACAGCACAGAGGTATAATCTCAAAAATGCTGAAACTTGTTAAGTTTTATAAATGAAAGATCTACAAAGCTGTGAGGGATTCAGGCTTCGCCGCAATGTTGCTTTACTGCGAGTCTCTGAGACTAACAGAGCAGCAGACACAGGTCGGAGGCTGCACACTGCTGAGCGCCAACGCCGCCCAGACACTTCAGGTGTGTGAGCATACAAACAGCTTCAGCAGGAGATACCGGAGGTTCCCGTGATGCCCTCCTCCACCCCCTGCTTCATACAGCAAACTGAGTAAGTGAAGCCTGATGACTGAGCTGCCGCTTCTCATTCAGCTTTTCCTGCTGAATAATAAAAATATCCAGAGCAGAACACACAGGCGGCCTGGGTTTATATGCATACAGATATTTCCTGTAAATCGCCGCCTCTGGTTCTGTTTTACCTTTAATAACAGTCACATCAAACACTCCACAGAGAGGAGGAGGAGCGGGAAAACAGGCCGGGACATCCTGCAGTGGCAGCGTTCCAGCGCCCCCCGTCCTCAGCCTGCCGGCTCTTAATTGTTTCTTTCTGTGGGAGACGAGTGAAAGACGTGTGTTTCCTAAAGGCAACGGCGAGTGGTTAGAGATGATTCACGGCCCTGATGGCTGACAGTACCGGGCGGCTCTGATGGATCTCCAACTTCCTAACTGGCAGACCACAGGCAGTAAGGATGGGCGGACATGTCTCAGCCTCCACCACTCTCAGCACTGGAGCCCCCCAGGGGTGTGTTCTGAGCCCCCTGCTGTACTCTTTGTACACATATGACTGTGTGGCCACTACCAGCTCCACCACCATCATCAAGTTTGCTGACGACACCGTCGTGGTGGGCCTGATCTCTGATAACAACGAGACGGCCTACCTGAAGGAGATTAGGAATCTGGAGAACTGGTGCCAGAGGAACAACCTCCTTCTAAACGTCAGTAAGACAAAGGAGCTGATAGTGGACTTCAGCACTAAGCAGGAGAGGAACTACCAGACCCCCGTCATCAACGAGTGCCCAGTGGAGAGAGTGGACAGCTTCAAATACCTCGGAGTTCACATCACGCAGGACCTGTCATGGTCCTGTCACATCAACACCGTGGTGAAAAAGGCCCGACAGCGTCTCTACCACCTCAGACGCTTGAGAGACTTCCAACTGCCCTCCAAGGTGCTCAGGAACTTTTACTCGTGCACCATAGAGAGCATCCTGGCGGGAAACATCTTAACCTGGTTCGGGAACAGCACCATGCAGGACAGACGAGCTCTACAGAGGGTTGTGCGGTCAGCTGAGCGCACCATCCGCTCCGAGCTCCCTGACCTGCACTCAATCTACAGCAGGCGGTGCTGGACCAAGGCCAGGAAGATGGTGAAGGACCTCAGCCATCCCAACAACAGACTGTTCTCTCTGTTGAGGTCAGGAAAGCGATTCCACTCCCTGAAGACCAACACAGAGAGACTGAGGAGGAGCTTCTTCCCGCAGGCGATACGGTCTCTCAATCACACCACCACACAGTACTGACCCACACATATGGTTCTTACACACACACTGGACTTTCTGGACTTTGTTTTTGCACAACACTGGTCACTATATTCTTCATTTCCAGTTAATACTTGTACAGTTGCTGTTATTGTGTGTGTATATATATTTATTTATATTTAGATTTCTTCATACATTCTTATATAGTTCTATATTGTGTATTGTGTATTTTGTTGTACAGTTATTTTATTTTCAACTTTAATTTATATATTTTATCTTATTCTTTCCCAGTTAAATTTACCCTTCATTCTAATTTGTGTTGTACAGTTATTTCATTTTTAACCTTAATTTTTTTATATTTTATTCCTTCCTAGTTAAATTTACACTTTAATTTTTCATATTTATTTCCTATCTTATTCATAGCCCTTTCCTTTTTTTTTTTCTTTAGGTCACGAGCAGTTGTCTAAGCATTTCACTGCATATCGTACTGTGTATGACTGTGTACGTGACAAATAAAATTTGAATTTGAATTTGATGAATGTTTCTGATGTTACGGCCCCTTTTAAAAGAAATTTGCAACTTTTTTTTTGTCCGGCAAATAAAACACTAGAATTATTCCTGCATTAGCCCAAAAACAACCACACCACAAGACACCCAGAAAAAAATGAAGAATACCACAAAATCCTGACAGTCATTGTTATTATTATTATCATTATTTTTATTATTATGATTGTTATTGGCTCCAGATTTAAAGGGACTTTTTTAATCACTCGCTGCAGATTTTAACTAAAACTTTCACCACTAGGGGGCAGCGCTAGCTGAGACATGTTCTCCGTTTTTAGTCGCGCTCTGGCTTCACCAATAGTTTTTGCTTTTACTTGGTGACCAATTTAACAGTTAAAGTTTAAATTTAATCACGGCGCCATCTCCTGATTCAAAACAGTATTACAAGAAAGAAAAGCTCCAGTTTGACTTTGTTAATATCTCTAAAATCAACAAATGCTTTGGACATAAAGTCAGTGCAGTCGAGAGGTCATTATGTTGACCCTGTGATGTAAAAACAAAATAGTTTTAAGTTTTAAAGATTTGAAATACCTTTAAACAAATTAATGTGCAATCATTCATTTGTTAACGTGTAACTCCTTAACAGAAAAAATGAGACATCTTTCATAAAACTGCTTCATGAATACCAAAAGTTCACGTTTGACAGCCTGAGAAACACAAATTAAACATGAAAAACCATGAAAATTTATATTTTTTTGTCTGTGAAGGTTCTCAGTCATCCAGGCAGGGTTTTAATAGTTTTGCAATTTTCATTAGTTTTTATTTTTATTTAGTTTTGACTTCAGATTTTCAATTTTATATCAGTTTTAATTAGTTTTTACCAGTTGTTTGCTAGTTTAGTTTAGTTTTTATTTTTTTGAAAATCCTTAGTTTCAGTTTAGTTTTGATTAGTTTCAGTTATAGTTTTAGTTGTGTTTGCAATAATTAAGTGTAACAAAATCCCAGTTTCATCATATCAGTCATGCTCTTCTGCTCATCCTTGGGTATGTTGCTATTCCAGCTACCATACCCTGCACCCTGCACAGGTCGCCTGTCTGTCGCAGGGCTAACACGCAGAGACAGACAACTCACATTCCCACCTATGGGTTCTTTAAATAAATAAATAAACAAAGGCAGATGAACAACCATTGATACCAGGCAACTATAAAATGTATATCTTGGCCCCAATGAGACTATTAGCTCTTGCAGCACCGGGTGTTCCTAATTTTGGTTCAAGTGAATTGATAAACTTTTTGAAGGCAATTGACTCACACAGTTATGTAGATGTCCCCGTCCTGTTGTCTCGGGATGCATCACGCTGCCTGCCTGGGGTTAGCTTCTGTTTCTGGGGATGAGGGTTGAGTGTGCTCCCTTCTCAAGGTAAGCTAGGTTAGCCTTCTTGTGTGAGCTTTTCAAGTGCACTTTAAGGTTTGTGGGATTTCTTCCCCTTTAGAAATGTCCCTCATAATTTGTCTCTTTCCACTACAAGACACTTGTTTTATCCAAAACACAGTCATATTCAAAGTAATCCCAAATAGGACTCTGGCGCTTTCTCCCGACTTTTCCTGACATGATTCTGCGCGTGGACGGAGCAGCAACACAGACGACTCGACTAACGTGCTGCCACCTGCTGGCATAATGAGACACAGCAAGAAAAAATCTGGAAACTAAACTTCATTTTCACCCTTGACTATTGTAGGACACGCACACATCAATGAAAACTAAACACATTTTTGCTATAAATTCAGTTAATTTTAGTTAGTTTTGTGAACACTCATGACAGCTTTAGTTAGTTTTCCTTTTTTTGTTTTTATTTTTATTTCTGTTAACGAAAATGTTTTTTCACTTCTAGTTTTCGTTATTTCATTAGTTTTCGTTAACGATAATAACCTTGGTCCTTAGCACCCCAAAGCGCTTTACACTATAAAGCGCTTTGGGGTCCTTAGGGACTAGTAAAACGCTATACAAATACAGGCCATTTACCATTTAACCATATGACAGATTAACTCTGAAGCTGAATAAATATTAAAAACAGTAGCTTGTATGAACGTGTCAGCCCGCTGCAGGCTGCACTGCACAGCATACTAATGAGTTTGAGTACAGCAGCTGAGTACAAGAGAAATATTCCTTACCAAGAAAAGAGAACTGCAATGGTAGTTTACTGAGGGGAGCACTGGTGGCTCGCAGCTGTTGACTTGCGTTGATCCAGGACCATGAAGTTGTTTGATTTGTGTTGATGAAGGCCTGCCTCCTTCTCCTCACAGTCACTTTTTACGAGACCATGAGTGTGTTTCATTTTTTGTTCTGTCAGTCTTGGATGTGACTCCTGAAAAGAGATTCACCATGATTCTGGTTCTCCTTTCACAGTCAGTACTGCTGGTTTCTCTCTCAGACTGACTGAAGATGAGTGATCTGGAGTCTCCAGGATCCAGCCGTCTGTCTGTGACCGACACAAAGTAAGATACTGTCTCTAATGTACACGAAGGAAATAGAGAACATAGGTGAAATCAGTATATAGAAACAATTACAAGTTTAAAAGGACAAGTAAGATTGAGTGGGAGAGGACTGGTTTAACAGGAAGAAGAGAAAATTCCACAGTATCCGTGCAAAAAGTTTCACTTTGAAATCTTTAAAAGAATGTGGACAAACAGGTGGACTTGGTGTCAGTGGAGTTTACTCCTGGAAGTTTGAGATTATGATGATTATTACTTCAAAAACACCTGTACAGACGTTTATCAGTCATTCCATACCAGCGCAGTGCCCAGTAACACTTTGAGGTGACTGGAGCTTTCTCCAGAGTTTCTAACACTTTCCTTCAGAGGATTCAGTCGCTACCAGTTGTGGCGTCTCTGTCCAAAGTAAGAGTCGGTATCCGTGTGCTGATGAACACATTTTTGAAAACTTGACTTCTTGTTTTGTAGGTGCATGAAAAAGATTTCATTCGATTTTTTATGGTATAGGTTTTTTTCCTGTTTTACTTTGAATGTTGTTTCCTTTCATGTCTCACGTTAGTTTTACTTCCTGTCTTAATTATTTTTCACCTGGTTTGCTAAAGTTCAGCTGTCATGTTCCCCACCTGCTCACAATATCAGGCAATCCTCAATATATACTACTCAAAACAATCAGAGGAACACACTGAAAGCATAATGGCTCTCGCGCGGAGAAAAACATGCTGGAGATCAATACTGATGCAAACTGGGTGATGTGTTAGAAACGAAAGGATTCAATTGTTTGTTGGAAATAAATGATCAAAATACTGGATACTGGCTGAATCCAAATACAAACAGAAAATCAGAGTGAAAAACGCTGCAGCAGGCTTTTCCATTTGGCTCTGATTTCATAGCAGCAGCTCAAAATGAAATAGTTTGTATGGCTGCGTGTGCTGCTGGGCCAAAAGTTTAGCTGGTCATTTGTAGATTTTTAGATGAAATAAAAAACAAAAAAAACACTCAACAAAAGATCATCTAAAGAAGAGCAGAGTTCATGTACACACTTTATTAAGCAGCTACTGTACAACAAGAACAGAATCATGTAAATGGCCAAACAACAGCAACAGTAATCCCAGGGTGTAGCACAGCAGGCAAAGAGACGCAGTAGCACAGAGAGAGTAAAGGATCACATGGAGAACAAATGGAGCGCGCTCACGAGCCCTCTCTTCGTACAGAGCCAGAAACGTCTGACCCACAGAGCTCACTAAGACGACAATAACTCGTTTTTCCCACATTCCAACATTACAGAAGGTCACAGCAGAGAAGCTCGCTGTCTGTAAACTTTTGTTCATCTTTGACGGCCTGGATGAAAGCAGACTTGGATCATTGGATTTCACCAACGGGAAGCTGCTGTCTGATGTCACAGAGAAGTCATCAGTCAGCCAGCTGCTGACAAACCTCATCCAGGGGAATCTGCTTCCCTCGGCTCTCGTCTGGATAACTCCCCGACCTGCAGCAGCCAATCAGATCCCTCCTAGACGTGTTGACAGGGTAACAGAAGTACGAGGCTTCACTGATGCCCAGAAGGAGGAGTACTTCAGGAGGAGATTCAGTGATGAAGAGCTGTCCAGAATCATCTCCCACATGAAGACATCCAGGAGCCTCCACATCATGTGTAGAATCCCAGTCTTCTGCTGGATCACTGCTACAGTTCTGGAGCACATGTTGACTACAGAGCAGAGAGGAGAGCTGCCCAAGACCCTGACTGACATGTACTCACACTTCTTGTTGGTTCAGATGAAGAAGGGGAACAAACATGTGGGGGGACATGAAACAAGTGAGATGGCTGAAAGGAAATTTCTTCTGAATCTGGGGAGGCTGGCATTTAAACATCTGGAAAAAGGAAACACTTTCTTCTACCAAGAAGACCTAGATCAGTGTGGTCTGGATGCTACAGAGGCCTTGTTGCACACAGAAGTTTATACGGAGCTCTTTAAACAGTGTTTGTTAATCTTGAAGGTGGCTTTTATTTGTGATTCAGGTCTCAATGTCTCTTTGTGTATACTTATATGCAGAAGTAACACAAAAGAAGAAGTGGGAGCTGGCCTGACACCAGTAACTGACTTCCAGTGAAAGCTTTGGCTAATAATATTTTTAGCGAACATTTTTCTTGTAAAACAAAGGGGGGCCTAGCAAAAAAGGTTTGGGAACCACTGCTCTACAAGGTTGGCGAAATAAAAAAAAATGTATTAACATTTTTTTATTTGGACTAAAAAAAATGTTCGAAGTGGGCTAGGTGCTAATTTTCAGATGTCAGGTCTACATCTAGAATCAAAATGAGCACATACATAAACAACCAAAGTGAAGCATTAAGACAAAACATAGCAACGTCAAACAGCGTCCACACATTTTGCCACAAATACATGCAAAACAACTAAATTGGGCCACAAAAGTGATGCAAATTGACCAAACTAAGACACGAATCAGACAAAAACAGATGCAGGATGATCACAAACAGACACGTCGGCTACAAACTGATGCAAAATGACTAAAATCACACGTGTAACACTTTCTACATATTTGACAACAGAAGAAAAACACAAACAAACTTGGAATGCATTTTTAATTTGGATTTTTTTTTTATTTCATGCCGAATTAGATATTTTAAAAATCAAGCCAAAGTCTCCTCCCTGTTTGTACTGTAAGGTCAAAGCCCTACTGTACTACAGAGAACCCCAACAATCAAATGATCCCCCTCTGAGCAAGCACGAGGCGACTGTGGGGAAGAAAAACTCCCTTTAACAGGAAGAAACTTCCAACGGAACCGGGCTCAGAAGGGACGGCCATCCGCTGCGACCGGTTGGGGGGATGGAAATCAAAAGGAGACGAGATGGCGTGAACTACAGTTCTAAAATTTGGATTTGAGGGCTGATCCCAAAATTTTATGGTGATGTTTTTAAAAAAAGGATTTGGTGCTAAAAGTCTGCTTCAAGATTTTAAAAGAAGCAGGGCAGTGGGAAAAGCCAAAATGGTCATTTTAATGATCTCTGGCTTTAGTGAACCACCTGAAGGGTTTTAGCAATGTTTTTCCCACCGCAGAAAAAAACCTGGATATTTTGGACGTCTTTGGGGGACCCGGGATGACTCCGAGAGTGATTTTTAGATGTCTAATCAGAGCCTCATCAAAAGATGAATCATTTGCCATCAAAGCCTTTAAGACATTGTCTGGGGAGCCAAACTCCTTGATGAGGCGTTTGGCTATTTTCTTGATGAACTTTGTCTTGTCATTTGTCAGACTTGTGGCAGACGCTGTGCTGCTGAGTTCAGGCTGCATTAGATTGCTCAGACGATTGATGACCGTGTCTATTTCTTTTGTAGTAGTTGCGATCCGAACAGAAGACTTTTGGGTCTCAGGTTTAGATTTATGGATGACTCTCATGATAAGGAGCAACGCAAGGTCATTGGAAATTTTCTCAACATCAGAAGATGAACCTGACACAGAATCCATCTCTGATATTTTGGAGGAATCTTTGAGAGAGTGTTTCAGGCTCAAGGCTCCAGATGATTTTTCTGGAGAAATGCTCCCAGGTTTTGGCATTCGAGGTGACTTGTCAGATGCCACAGAGCATTTTTCTGGAGAAATGCTCCCAGTTTTTGGCGTTCGAGGTGGTTTTTCAGATGCCACAGAGCATCTACCTGGAGAAATGCTCCCAGTTTTTGGCATTTGAGGTGGTTTTTCAGATGCCACAGAGCATCTACCTGGAGAAATGCTCCCAGTTTTTGGCGTTCGAGGTGGTTTTTCAGATGCCACAGAGCATTTTTCTGGAGAAATGCTCCCAGGTTTTGGTGTTGGAAGTGATGCATCAGATTCTTTTCCTCTGCCATCTGAAGCAGGGCTTTTTTCCTGTGTTGTGGTCTGTGTTCTTTTAATAAAGTTGTGGATGTCTTCCAGGGCCCCAGAAATCTTGTCCATTTGAACAATTTGATCTTTCTCTTCATTCTCCACCCAGAGTAAAAGCTTCTGCAAAAACCTTTCTACTGTGTCATCTATGAGGACATAGAGGACTTCAGATGAAATGCGACGCTTTGAGCCCTCTACTGATTGTGGCGTCCTGGAGATGACTGTATCTGAGAGGGACCTACCCATTAGAGGTATGGGGATTTGATAGCCTCGATCCAGTAGATCAAACAGGTTTGCCACTAAGTCCTCCGTAAAATTCCTGATATGCCCACTATTTTTAAAGTCCCCCAAGGTCTTATCGATGAGGAAGAGTTCTTCTTTCTTTGTTAATTTGTCAAATAACTGATTAACGTCTGATCTAATGACGTTAAAGTCGACTGAAGAAGAACGTTTAATTGCGGTTCCCAGGCTTGCCGTATGTCGAGAAGGGGAGCGATGAGCCTCTGTACTCTGGGGAGCAGCCGTTTCAGGTACTGACCCTGGGAGAATGAAAACTATACTTTCATTGGAGGGCGCAGTTTCCTTCTTGGGGTGGCTGCAAATGTTTTGTAGACAAACAAAATGTTTCCTGTTTGCCTTTATTCTTTTTTTCAGCTCTGTTTTCATTTTTTCAAATTGTTTTTTTGCAAACATGGAAAAGTTGTGTTTGCGTGCTTTGAGCCTGGCGTGTGAGGTGGATGGCACACATTTGGAGAAGAAGTGTCTCACCTTGTGGATAATTAAGCCTGCATTAAAGGCAGGTTTGGGTAAGTTACATTTCTCACAGAGCTCTTCACTGCTTGAATCCATGTTAGCAAGTATCTCACCTACGATGTCAGCTGCAACCATTTCTACTGGGGTTGGAGCCTGGATACTTTGTGTTTCTGCAGTGGGTTTTATTTTGCTTTGTGCTGTTACAGCTGATTCTTCTGGGACCTCATCTTTATCTTTTCCTGTCATCTCTCCATCTGAGCTCCTTGTTGACAGAATAACAGAAATCTCTGCGATTGCTGATTGCACTGATATTTTTGAACCAGTACGTTCTGTACTGGAATGAGACCCATTTGTCCCACACTGGCAGCGCAGCTTACATGCTGCATACCTTTTCAGGCATGAGGCAGCGCAACAAACCATGCGGTGTAGTTTCTTAATACTACTAAATTTGCCGCTAACATAAACGGTGGGGTCTACTGGGAAATCGGGGCTTTTTTCAATCAGTGCAATGGTTAAGCTGACCTTTTCTGAGATCTCTTCCTCAACCATCAGCGTCAGCTTGTCAGCGCTCTTATCTTGCTGTTTTGAGACATTAAGAGCGCCGGCGATGGCAGCTGAGATCGAGTCTCCGAGGGACACCCTTATTTTCCCCTCATCCATAAACTCTTCCCTTATCATGGGTTCCTGAATAACAGGAAGGGCTATTTCCAGGATGCTGGCAGAGGCGATCTGAATGATTTCAGAAATCATATCAGCGAGCACGGCATGGACGCTGGAGTCGCATTTTCCATTTTCTATAATGCTCCACTGACCTTCAGAGAGCCTTTCAAAGCACCTGTTGATTGGTGACATAATCTGGTCTGGTGTGACCACCATTGAATTTTTGTTTTTGTTGCGTGTTGCCATTGTTGTGTCCCAAATTAGATTTTCTGTACCGGAATCAGAGCTGCTTGTCCCACACTGGAACGGCAGCTTACATGCTGCATACCTTTTCAGGCATGAGGCAGTGCAACAAACCATGCGGTCTAGTTTTTTAATATTACTAAGTTTGCCGCTAAAATAAACCGCAGGGTCTTGCAGGAAATCAGGGCTTGCTTCAATCAGTGCAATGGTTAAGCTGACCTTTTCTGAGATCTCTTCCTCAACCATCAGCGTCAGCTTGTCAGCGCTCTTATCTTGCTGTTTTGAGACATTAAGAGCGCCGGCGATGGCAGCTGAGATCGAGTCTCCGAGGGACACCCTTATTTTCCCCTCATCCATAAGCTCTTCCCTTATCATGGGTTCCTGAATAACAGGAAGGGCTATTTCCAGGATGCTGGCAGAGGCGATCTGAATGATTTCAGAAATCATTTCAGCGAGCACGGCATGGACGCTGGAGTCGCATTTTCCATTTTCTATAATGCTCCACTGAACTTCAGAGAGCCTTTCAAGGCACCTGTTGATTGGCGGGATAATCTGGTCTGGTGTGACCACCATTGAATTTTCATTTAATGTTTCCATTGTTGTGTCACAAATTTGATTTTCTTCGTCTGAGCCTGTGAGAATTTTCTTGTATTACAGAGCGCCGACTGCTGAACGTTTTGCAAACAGATGAGCATCAGTTCTGATTTTTCTGTCTGAGAGCCGTTATTTATAGGCTCGGTTGTCTGTGACATTACTGACAGGTCACAGCAAGCGCGAACCCCTTTGATCTGCCAGTGACGTCACAAGAAACCTCCCAGTAAACACCAGTATGTGGGCCCCACATGGGCTATGGGGGTTCCAAGTGGGGATGGGCTTACAATGGGCATCCAATCTGGGACCCACCTGGGTTAGCCAAGTAGGACCCACTTGAGCCAGCCCAGATGGGCTATATTCTATGGGCACCATATGGGTAACATATGGGAAGTTGCATGAACAGGCAACTGAGTTTAACGATCTTAGTTAAGTATAATTATTAGTCATGTGTAAGTATAAACATGAATTAAGATGAAATAACTGATAATAAATTATGCCAGAGGCAGCATATGTATATTTAATTAATAACAAAATATACATATAAAATATATTAATATAAGTGAAACACAAAGAACAGATGCGACTTAAAATTGTAAGACGCTTAATAAAATAAAACAAATGGTTTTACATTTGAGTGGGAAAAAAATTTCACTCCATGTAGGAGTGCTTTTCGAAATCTCGCGTTATTTCATGAAATATCACGAGGTTTTCTCAAACTCGTCCCCCCATTCTGGAACATTCTTCATTTCGCGCCCTTGGACAAAGCTGACAGTTAAGCTGGCAATTTTTGGATTAAGTTTATCTTTGAGCTATGTACGGTGGCCCCTAGAGACAAAGCATGTATAAACTCCAAAACACTTACAAATTCCAAATAGCACGCACAAACTCCTCAACACATACAAAATCCAAAACACATGCAAACTCCAAAACACATGCAAAATCCAAAACACGTACAAAATCCAAGACACGTACAAGCTCCAAAACACATACAAAATCCAAAACACGTACAAAATACAAAACACGTGCAAAATCCAAAACACGTGCAAACTCCAAAACACGTGCAAACTCCAAAACACGTGCAAACTCCAAAACACGTACAAAATTCAAAACACATGCAAAATCCAAAACATGTACAAAATCCAAAACACGTGCAAACTCCAAAACACATGCAAAATCCAAAACACGTACAAAATTCAAAACACATGCAAACTCCAAAACACATACAAAATCCAAAACACGTGCAAAATCCAAAACACGTACAAAATTCAAAACACGTGCAAACTCCAAAACACATACAAAATCCAAAACACATGCAAAATCCAAAACACGTACAAAATTCAAAACACATGCAAACTCCAAAACACGTGCAAAATCCAAAACACGTACAAAATTCAAAACACGTGCAAACTCCAAAACACGTGCAAAATCCAAAACACGTACAAAATTCAAAACACGTGCAAACTCCAAAACACGTGCAAAATCCAAAACACGTACAAAATTCAAAACACATGCAAAATCCAAAACACGTACAAAATCCAAAACACGTACAAAATACAAAACACATGCAAAATACAAAACACGTACAAAATACAAAACACGTGCAAAATCCAAAACACAACGGAAGTGCTCCAGGACGCTAGGGGCAGTGTTGAGCTCGATTTGTAAAATAAACGGCAAGTTTGTTGCAAACACATGGGCTCTAGTCTCCGTTGCCTAGCAACTATGATACTAACAGCTGGAAACGTGTCATACAACTTTTTTTGACAGAAATGAAGGAGAACATATTTTTTTTTCATTTGTTTGTTTGTTTCTACAAGAGCTTTGTGTGATTTGATAAGTATCTGAGGCTGAGACCACAGGACAGTAAAACATGATTTTTGGGCTTCATTTCTGTACTGAACAGTCATTTAAGATTAGCTAGTAAATAACAATTAGCTAATGTTGTTCATGAGACTAAAGTCATATCACTTTGGTAATGTAAATATAATATGGCCAATATTATGGTTATTATATTAGTCATCATTAGGTATTACAGCAGTGAACATGAACTCTTTGTCAAATACTGAGCTTCAGTACAGATTCAAGTTGCAGTTATTTACATGTCTTACCACCTTAAATCTTCACTCAAAGACAAGTATATAGGAATGACTGCCAAATTTATTTGCCACTGAAGCCGAAGGATGGCATCTGAATAAAACCTCTCTTGACATGCCTAGATGACATTAAAGCTTGGTTGGCTCTAAACTTTTTAAATTTGAATGAAAAGAAAACAGATTTGTTGGTGTTTGGACCCAGTGGCCCCTGTGAGTCCTCTTCTTTTCATTTGGAACCCCTGGAGGTTTATTTTAAACCTGTTGTTACTGCCCTTGGTTTTAAGTTGGACCAGTCCATTTTTATCATTTAAGGCGACTGGCAAGAGTGAAATCGTTTCTTTCTAGGCAGCACTTTGAAACCGTGATCCATGCTTTTATTTCTTCCCCTGTGGACTACTGTAACGCACTTTATGTGGGGGTCAGTCAGTTGTTACTCTGACATCTGCAGCTGGTTCAAAATGTATATTGACAGTGCATATATAGGTGTATCATATATAAGAGACAAATGTTGTTCCTTCAGTATGTTGGCATTACTAAATTTGGCTCAAATGCTTACATACATTGGAGGAATCTTTGAGAGAGTGTTTCAGGCTCAAGGCTCCAGATGATTTTTCTGGAGAAATGCTCCCAGGTTTTGGCATTCGAGGTGATTTTTCAGATGCCACAGAGCATTTATCTGGAGAAATGCTCCCAGTTTTTGGCATTCGAGGTGGTTTTTCAGATGCCACAGAGCATCTACCTGGAGAAATGCTCCCAGTTTTTGGCATTTGAGGTGGTTTTTCAGATGCCACAGAGCATCTACCTGGAGAAATGCTCCCAGTTTTTGGCGTTCGAGGTGGTTTTTCAGATGCCACAGAGCATTTTTCTGGAGAAATGCTCCCAGGTTTTGGTGTTGGAAGTGATGCATCAGATTCTTTTCCTCTGCCATCTGAAGCAGGGCTTTTTTCCTGTGTTGTGGTCTGTGTTCTTTTAATAAAGTTGTGGATGTCTTCCAGGGCCCCAGAAATCTTGTCCATTTGAACAATTTGATCTTTCTCTTCATTCTCCACCCAGAGTAAAAGCTTCTGCAAAAACCTTTCTACTGTGTCATCTATGAGGACATAGAGGACTTCAGATGAAATGCGACGCTTTGAGCCCTCTACTGATTGTGGCGTCCTGGAGATGACTGTATCTGAGAGGGACCTACCCATTAGAGGTATGGGGATTTGATAGCCTCGATCCAGTAGATCAAACAGGTTTGCCACTAAGTCCTCCGTAAAATTCCTGATATGCCCACTATTTTTAAAGTCCCCCAAGGTCTTATCGATGAGGAAGAGTTCTTCTTTCTTTGTTAATTTGTCAAATAACTGATTAACGTCTGATCTAATGACGTTAAAGTCGACTGAAGAAGAACGTTTAATTGCGGTTCCCAGGCTTGCCGTATGTCGAGAAGGGGAGCGATGAGCCTCTGTACTCTGGGGAGCAGCCGTTTCAGGTACTGACCCTGGGAGAATGAAAACTATACTTTCATTGGAGGGCGCAGTTTCCTTCTTGGGGTGGCTGCAAATGTTTTGTAGACAAACAAAATGTTTCCTGTTTGCCTTTATTCTTTTTTTCAGCTCTGTTTTCATTTTTTCAAATTGTTTTTTTGCAAACATGGAAAAGTTGTGTTTGCGTGCTTTGAGCCTGGCGTGTGAGGTGGATCATCAGGGGTGCAAAGCCTCACAGATGATGTGTTTTGTATTTTGCATGTGTTTTGGAGTTTGCACGTGTTTTGGATTTTGTACGTGTTTTGGATTTTGCACGTGGTGTCTGTAATAGTGATTGCTATATCACCTGTTCACGGCCCGAGGGAAATTTTGTGAATGAGTGGGTGATGGGGGAAGTCGACTTTTGCTGACCGCTCAAGCTTAGAATGTTTTTGTTCACTGTTTTCTACGGATTTTAAGGATTTAACAACAAACAAAGGAGTTTTAACTTGGAACTTTGACTAACGTTTTAAACAGCGGGCGCGTCAACATTATTCCCCTATTCAGCTGCTCGGCGACTCAAAGGCTTGACAGTCGCCAATATTTGTCAGCAAAAAGCGCGACGGCAATGGAGCATCCCGCAATCAGCGCTGAATAAACGCCGACGCGAGCCCACACACCGCCACCACTACACCCATAAAATCGGCTAGTCTGACAGATAAGGAGAAGACGACGGTGGTATGTAAACTGTGTTTTTGTGCTGCGTATTGTTTGTTTGAACGCAGTTTGGATTCTGACCATACGAAGATGTTTTTGTGACACGCCCACCGCTACGTTTGCTATTCGGTTTGGTGTGTGTGTGTGCTGTGGCTCTGCAGGCGTTCACCTGAGTTTGAAGGAATTGCTGTTGCCTTTGTTTTGGATTTTGGCATGCTGCTTATGTTGAATGCTTAAAATGAGTGGATCACAGGCTGCATCTGTTGTTGGATAAACTGAAATTGGATAAGATTAAGGAGTATGCTAGAAGAGAGAATAAAGCGATCAGCAAAGAAGGCACCCACAGCTGTGGCCAAACAGACTGCAACAGATCGGTCTCAGAAGGAGCACCCAACAAACTCCAATGCCACCTTCCTCCGCAAGCCTGCACAGGAAGACCCTAATAAGCTTAACCAAGCCCGTCAGAATGCACAGCACACAGAGTCCCTGCATCCATCCATCCCCAAGGAGTTCCAGCTAGACCTGGATATGATTGAGATGGACCAGGGTAGAGTGTGCGAGCTGCCGGACCTTGTCCAACACAAGCTGGATGAGCTGCTGGAGCCCATCATGATCCCTGAACCCAAGATGCGTTCGGTCTCGCCACACTTTGATGAACTGCACAACAGCACGGCTTCCACCATCAACTTTGTCATCTCTCAGGTTGGAGTGGTGACATCAACACCAGCATCCAGGCGCTGGCACAGATTGATGAGGTACTGCGACAGGAGGACAAAGCGGAAGTGATGTCGGGACACATTGATCAGTTTCTTATTGCAACCATCATGCAGCTGAGGCTGTGCTTTGAGCCTGGCGTGTGAGGTGGATCATCAGGGGTGCAAAGCCTCACAGATGATGTAATGCAGTTGGTCCCTCAGTCTGTCCTCACTCTGGACACTTGCAGGTGTCACACATAGAAATCAAATGTGTGATAAGCTGCAGGATTCAAACACAAGTGTGACTTATAAATACATGTTCATACTTTTATTCCACAATCAGAGAGAAAGAAACAGAGAGAGAGTGCAGGACAGACAGACAGGTGGCAGTCTCAGGTGTACACACTGCTACAAAACAGCACCAGAGAAGGAGGATTTAGTGTTTGTGTCATTACGAGTGCTAAACAAGAAGAGTTCCCAGATGGTACAGTGGACACACGTGTGACTCCTGTGATTAAAGCATCTTTCTTTCAGCTTAAGGAGTGAACCGTCAGCTGACTGACATGACTGACTTTAATTACGCATAAAATCATCACATTCTCTGTAAGATTAAAGTCAGCTATTGAACGGCGAATATTTTGAAGTGAAGGCTTTAAAACCAAGTTAGTACAAACGTCGCTAATGTCACATAACTTTCCCGACATGTTGCCAACAGTAATGTTTTAATGTTCTTCATTATAAAAACATTTGCGCATAAATAAGTGACATAATATTCAGTACTTACTTCTGGAAGTTTACTCTTCGTCCGCTCCGCTTCCGCCGTTTTTTTTTCGGCAAAATTATCCAAACCACCGCCGCGCTATGAAGTCTGGGATATGTTGGGCCATGAAGGCTACACAGACCCATCCTTAAAATTCAGGGAAATTAAGGACGCATTTGAGGGCCGCATTTCGAGCACCCTTTGAATTGGGACAGTCTTTGTCGTGTCGCTGTGACATAATCGGCCTTAAAATGCGGCCTTTAAGGCTGCAGACCCCAAATCCGGTCATTGGTACTTCCTGGCTTGTGTAGTTACTAGGTAACAAAAGCTCAACACTGCCCCTAGCGTCCTGGAGCACTTCCGTTGTGTTTTGGATTTTGTACGTGTTTTGGAGTTTGCGCGTGTTTTGGGGTTTGCACGTGTTTTGTATTTTGCATGTGTTTTGTATTTTGCACGTGTTTTGTATTTTGCATGTGTTTTGGAGTTTGCACGTGTTTTGGATTTTGTACGTGTTTTGGATTTTGCATGTGTTTTGTATTTTGTAAGTGTTTTGGAGTTTGCACGTTGTTATGGATAGGCGTAGCTTTGGGTCACGTGGTGTCTGTAATAGTGATTGCTATATCACCTGTTCACGGCCCGAGGGAAATTTTGTGAATGAGTGGGTGATGGGGGAAGTCGACTTTTGCTGACCGCTCAAGCTTAGAATGTTTTTGTTCACTGTTTTCTACGGATTTTAAGGATTTAACAACAAATAAAGGAGTTTTAACTTGGAACTTTGACTAACGTTTTAAACAGCGGGCGCGTCAACATTATTCCCCTATTCAGCTGCTCGGCGACTCAAAGGCTTGACAGTCGCCAATATTTGTCAGCAAAAAGCGCGACGGCAATGGAGCGTCCCGCAATCAGCGCTGAATAAACGCCGACGCGAGCCCACACACCGCCACCACTACACTAGTGATGGGTCGTTCGCGAACGAAATGGCTCTTAGAGCCGGCTTTTTGACGTGAACGACGCGAGCCGGCTCCTTATCGCGAGCCGTCACGTGGGTTTTTTTTTTTTCTTTCTCTCAGCCTCTCTCTCGCACTTTTTTCCCGCTTCACTCTGCACGCGAGCCTTGTGCTTTACGCTGGGCAGAGGGGGGAGGGGCGGTAGTTACACTGAGTAGCACAGGAACAGAGCCAGAGAGAGAGAAAGAGATAAAGGATTGAGAAAGTTTATTCATGCAGGTCCATATGACAGAGAATATGCATGTTCTTTTAGTTTTCATATTATTATAATTTATATTTAATTGTGTTGTGGTTTGCAGTGTTTTGTGTTCTTTTCACTTTAAATTTGTGAAAGGAAAAAGCTGAAATTTAAATAGTTAAAACTTGAAATGTGAATAGTTGATTTTTGGATTATATGATTTATTTATTACATTTTATGTGGAGTGAATAAATAAAAGTATATTTACGGTGGCCCCTAGAGACAAAGCACATACAAACTTCAAATCACGTACGAACTCTGAAGCATGTACAAACTCCAAAACACGTAAAAACACGTACAAACTCCAAAACACGTACAAACTCCGAAGCACGTAAAAACTCAGAAGCATATAAAAACTCAGAAGCATATAAAAACTCAAAACACGTACAAAAGACAACAGAAGTGCTCCAGGATGCTGGGCGCAGTGTTGAGCCTTTGTTATCTTGTGGCTACACAAGCCAGCAAGTACCAACGACCGGATTTGGTGTGTGGTAATAACAGGTAAATGAACTTTTTTTTAAATTATTTGAATATATATATGAGTGCCTGTGTATAAATACACAAACAATACACACATGCTTTCAATTGTGTAATTTAAGTGATCTAGTAGCTCTGCTTTGGAAGTTCAGTTCATGCTAGAAATGTGTTTTGGAGTTTGTACGTGTTTTGTCTCTAGGGGCCACCGCATATATTTATATATAAACATATATAAATAAAACCACTTGTTTTTATGTTAGTAATTCCTTTTGTGCATAATTTTATATTATTGTTAATAATAAATTAATTAAAGCAACAAAACAACCTGAAGAGCCGGTTCGGAGCCGAAAGAGCCGGCTCTTTTTAGTGAGCCGAACCGAAAGAGCCGGCTCTCTAAAAAGAGCCGGAAATCCCATCACTACACTACACCCATAAAATCGGCTAGTCTGACAGATAAGGAGAAGACGACGGTGGTATGTAAACTGTGTTTTTGTGCTGCGTATTGTTTGTTTGAACGCAGTTTGGATTCTGACCATACGAAGATGTTTTTGTGACACGCCCACCGCTACGTTTGCTATTCGGTTTGGTGTGTGTGTGTGCTGTGGCTCTGCAGGCGTTCACCTGAGTTTGAAGGAATTGCTGTTGCCTTTGTTTTGGATTTTGGCATGCTGCTTATGTTGAATGCTTAAAATGAGTGGATCACAGGCTGCATCTGTTGTTGGATAAACTGAAATTGGATAAGATTAAGGAGTATGCTAGAAGAGAGAATAAAGCGATCAGCAAAGAAGGCACCCACAGCTGTGGCCAAACAGACTGCAACAGATCGGTCTCAGAAGGAGCACCCAACAAACTCCAATGCCACCTTCCTCCCACTATCTGTTAAACTGTTTAAATGGAGTGTGAGGCAGACATGCTAAAACAGTGACCTAAAAGCATTACCAATAAACAATGGGATCAATACATAAATGAAAGAAATGCAGCTGATAAAAAAGCCATAAACTACTTTCATTTGTTTAGTGGTGATTGCCAGTTTAGTTGGGGTTTTTTTTGAGACACAGAGAGTGAGAGATCCTGTCCTACATTACTTTAAAAAAGAAGATATTTTCAGAGCTGTTGATATATGAAGCTCTGAGCATTGAGTGTTGCATTGTGAGAGTTTCAGTAAAAAGCCTGCAAATTATTGCATTTATACTGGAGAGCAAAGAAAAATTAAATTCTACTTGTACTATGGAAAATCAGTTTCATAAAAGCTACATAAACAGAGCTGAAGAAGACTGCGTTTGTAAAACTAGCGGTAACGTGTGAGAATTATAAGTTATAAGACTGTTTCTGCTATCGATACAATTTGTGTTGTCAATCCTAAATGATTCACGGTGACAACATCATAAGAACAAGGTCATTTTACTCCACACACACACACATTTGGAAAATCACATAGTTTGACCATAAAAATTCCCAGAATAATTAGTATTTGAGATTGCTGAAGCAACATCACTAAAGAAAAATATCCTTGCATGTCACTTTCGTTTAAAAATATAAAAAATGTGAAGTTTTTTTTTTGTAAAACATAAAAACAACAAAACTTAAGACCTTAAGAATCTCCTTATGAATGTTGTGAATATCTAGATCATTGGTGTTTGGATTTGAGGGTCAACAGGGCGAACACTGAGGCTGGGTATTAGAAATACAACATGGCAACATGAGACATGTTAACTCTGAGAACACTAACATCTAGATTAAGGTGTGAGAGGTAAATACATAACAGAAGCTAAAAAGGAGTTGCTTGTCTCTAGTTAAAATAAATTGAAAATAAACTGATTTGAACACGTTTGATGCATTATACAAAAAAAGGTTCATGATATAGTTCACATGATCTAAGCAAGAGTGACTCGGAATCTCAAATGTTAAAGTACACTTACTGATTGTACTTTTACTACATGAGCTAATGTAGATGCTCTAAAAGCACGCTGGCTGAAAAAGAACCACACGTTTGGAGAAACTGTGCTGTAACTTCTCATACTGTGAAGTTTTCTGACAAAAGTGAATTGAAAACTTATGCTGTACAGTTTACTAAGGGGTCCTTTGCTGGGCCATGTGCAATTACACAAAAGAACAAGTTAAATTTCACCATAACACTGACTGGAGAAAAGCCAAATTGGGATTCTAATTGACATTACAACTGAAATCAGTGCTGTGATAGTTAGTTTAAGATCACAACCTGATTTAAAACACAGTCTAACATCAACATTCTTGCCCCTGAAAATAGGTCAGGATGGCCGAAAAATGTACTTTAAAAATGAGATTTTCTTTTTGTTTCATTGGAACAGTAAAGTACCATTACAAAGAAATGAGTACACCTTTGTAGTTAAACCGGGTTTGGAGTTTTTCATGTTTTACATACAGACTTTCTCATTTAAACCATGGTGACTTAAAAGTTTAGCAGCAAGACACTTGTTTCCTTTGTTCCATCAAACATTTCTTTCAGCCATCTGTGTTTATCAGAGCGATATGTGACTAATTTTTTATTGAATCACCAGAAAGTACACAAATACAAGATTAAATATTTTATTTATTTATCAAAGATACATAATTACACATTGATACAATGAATAAGGTGTCTATAAAAATTACACATGGTGTAAGAAAAACATTATAACATACAAATAAGTGTTTTAAGATAATCTGACATACTTTAAAAGCATAAGAATAAAAGTTTTTTTTTTTTTTTAAATCATGTTCTTTGATGATCACATTACATGTATCACATTTTTTAAAGCATAACGTAGGGTGTTCACAAAAACAGTTTTATGATTACTTTTTCCACAGTGCTTGTATGCCTCTTGCAAAACTATGTACTTATCACCATATGACATAATAACTCACGATTATGCAAGACCAGCCATGAAATGTACGTCGCTTCATTACAATCATTTGTCCCCGCTGCTGCCCTCAGACCCAGTCTGTGGGGTAAAATTGCTTTTTTGGTGGTTCATAAAAAATATCTCAAAAAGCGATGTTAGTGAGGGGACCAGAAACACTGGGTTGCAGAGCAGTTGGTAAGGACTTGTATATTTCTGGAGAGTCTGCAAAAGCTGTCTTGCTCATGCTCCTGATTGGATATGTGGAGCCCGGCTCTGATATCTCACTGGTGGCAGCTAAAGGTAGGCATGCCTTGGAGGCGGAGTTGGTCTCGGGCGCAATCTTTCAAACGAGCCTCACGGCATTTCAGGCAACCTCAGGCCGGAAACAACATCCGGTCACTCGCGGTCAAAATCCACGCAGAGCTGGTGTTTCGCAGGGATCAGGTTAACACATCTGGGTCTAAAAATATAAAGAAAAACAAAAAGAGTTTTAAAACACGCAAACTAGCAAAATATCAAAGGAGCATAACATAACAATAACAAGATGATATGAGATACCCGATGAGGCCATGATAGGTGATGTAGACATGTAATGTATAAACTTTTACGGGAGTTAAAAGTGGAGCTTATATATATTTTAAAGTGTATTGTACGTGGGATAGGCTCCAGCGCACCGCGCGAGCCTGAGAAAAGGATAAGTGGAGGCGAATGGATGGATGGATGGTGTATTGTACCTGTTACAAACCATTGTGATATTTATTTATTTTTTTAAATGAAAGGATTGACAGAATGGTAAAAAGGAAAATGCAAAAATGTAGTTAGAGAGGAAGATTAACACTTACCGAATGATATGCGGATAAGGAAAGAGACGCAAGTTGCTGTTGAAATCGGCCGCTCCCTATGCGAACTCGCAAGCAGTCTGAGCGGCGCCAGTTGTTGATACGTCTGAAGTCAGATCTCTTCTGGGGTTCGAAGATAGTCTTAACATCAGCGGGAGATCGTAAAATCAGAGCTGGAGCGGATTGGCTAACCGGGGTGCGAAGGGAGCGGTGCAAGGGTTATGTGATTGGCAGCGGGGCGCAGTGAGGCGGAGTTGGTCTAAGGGGGGAATTTTCAAACGAGGTAAGCAGCGCATTCGGGACCAGAGCGGGGAGCGAACAAGCAGGAAAAAATTGTGCTCTGGAAGCTGTTGCGGGTCGGTGCGATTAAGAGCGAGGTAGAACTTAGACTCTGCGTAGAATTTTAGGTCAAGGTCAAGGTCAGATTTATTTATATAGCACATTTCCAACAGCCGATGCTGCACAAAGTGCTTAACAATAACAATAAAATTAAAAACTACAGTGTAATACAATAATAACAATAGAAACAATAGAATAGAAGAATTGAAACAATACTAACTAATTCAGTACAATAATAACAATAGAAACAATAGAATAGAAGAATTGAAACAATACTAACTAATTCAGATAAATCCAAAATGCTTGGGTCATAATGTGTTAAAAGCCAGAGCGTAAAAGTGTGTCTTTAGTAAAGATTTAAATTGCTCAAGAGTTTGAGCAGATCTAATATTAAAGGGGAGACTATTCCAAAGTCTGGGACCTGCCACAGAGAAGGATCTATCACCACGAGATTTGAGGTTAGAGGTAGCTAGCAAGAGGCAAGTTTTTGAAGAAAAAAGAGTAAGGAGCTTTCCCAATGTTTTTGGATTATAGCGCTTTTTTTTTGGGGAATAGAGGGGTAGCTAACAAGTTATTCTAGGGGTTTTGGAGAAATCGCGGAGAAATTTTTAAAAGGAGTTTTGGCTTTGTTTGGCTGAGCATGAAGGGAGCCGCGGGGCGCTGAATTTGAGAAAAAAGACTAAGGATTTTTTCAGGATTTTCCCTGTTATCGAATATAAGGTTTTGGGAATAGAGGGGGTACCCTAACAAGTTATTGTAGGGTTTTGGAGAAATAGCGGAGGGTTTTTTAAGGAGTTTTCCCTGCTTATGTATCTAAGGAGGGTTAGGGGATCGCGAATTTTTTCTGAGTATGAGTTTTATTCTAAATCTACAAATGCATATAAATCTAAATAAAGTTTTCCCCCAAGGCATGCAGCATGTGTTTGTGGCCATACTGAACGTTACAAAAGCACAAGTTTAACTAAACAATTTTAATATGGTTTAATACATTTTTAAACACATGAGCACGGAGCCCGAGAGAGCACGGTCCGGAGACACGGGCGCGCCCCCGCGCGCCCAGACACACAGCCTCGGGCGCGCGCGCGCGCGCACACACACACACTGACCCGCCACCAGATGGCGTTTTTTGAGCATAAAATAAAAATAAAAATTTAATTGCTTAAAGAAATAAAAGAATGCTATTTTGATATATAAGAAACTTTCTAAATAATCAATTATATTTTTATGAATATCATATTTTTATGAATATCATATTTTTATGAATATCATATTTTTATTATTTAATTACTTCCTACTTCCGGAGCTCATGAATAATTTAATTAGGGGATAATTTAATTAGGGGTCATAAATCAATTAAGGGGGTCATAAATCACTGCGTTTGACGAAAGGGGTATAATATCACTCTCTTTTGACACCTAACTCTTTCTCAGTCAATTAGCATCAATATTATAGAGCCTAATTACTGTGTAGCTGTGCTTGCTTTCTTTTAGGTGTGACTGATGGTACTACTGTCAGTAAAATTATTGTCCTTGCGTGTCCTAAGGTTTCTGTTGTGGCAGAGATCAGAGGGAGCACTGTTGATGAAGCCACAAGAAGAATGATGGCCTTCATTATGGACAATGCTCTTTCCAGGCAATATAACTTCGTTGGGTGCCATGGAAAGCGGGAATTTCGAGGGCTTAAAGTTTTTGAAGTGCTATATGGTAAGTTCATTAGTTGTAAGATATTTTGTTGATGTTTGAATAACGGATGCTCACTACAGCTGCAGTCATTCAGAATCAACTTTTCTCTCCACCATTGTGAGCGGCTAGCTTCGCAATAACAGAAGTTTGACTTGATTGACGCGGGAATGTTCCCAGTTAGCCTAGCAGTCAGCAAGGAGGCTTCAGCGGTGCATTATGGGATCTGTAGTTTGTATATTATTAGCGCCTCATATCGCCGGGCCATGCATAACAATAATAGTACATCTATATAAAATGATCTTGCGGGCCGGATATAAATGTATGCCGGGCTGGATGTGGCCCGCAGGCCTTGACTTTGACACGTGGTTTAGATAGACTGTACAAATTGTGGAGATGAAACCATCAGCTCATGTTGTTCTGGAGGTTGGTGGCTGCTGGCAGGAATGACCACGTTTCTTTCTGGCTTGTAGCATACTTGAAGAAGTCTCTCACTAAACAGTTTTTTGGTTGCTCACAGAATGTGAATAAGCTCCAGGAACTCCAGAGCCAGCCTCTATTTTTTCCAGTGTAATTAGTAACACACTGATTTATCTGATGGCCCTATTTTTGATTTACATGAAAATTATTGGCGCCCGCCTGGCACACACCTCAAGAAGTGGAATCTGTTTTCTCCTTGGTAGATGTAGCCCTTGTTACATTTTACTATTTTGTTTTGTGTTCATTATGAGGTGCTGTACCATGCAAAAAACTGGTTAACCACTTGCCTGTTCTAAGCTCTGTGCCAATCACTGAGACAGCCCACAACACCAGTTATCATTGTAACTATGTAGACATCTTTTAAACATTTAAACAAATGTTTTAAGGTAAAATATTTCACATTAATTTAATTTTTGAGTGCCTACTTGGTAAATCATTTTGTAAATAGCTTTTCTGTTTCCATGAATACTCATGGTCTTCAAAGAGTTCAATGTAGGAGGTCAAACAACTTGAACAGCACAACCTCCAAAACAACTTCAGTACTATCGCAAATCTGATTTTGTTTGTGAAAATGCACTAATTTCTTTTTTTTTTTTTTTTCTTTCAGGACCAATGGATTGGTGAATGAGTGAGAAGCTGTGGTTTGCTGCATTTGTTTTTCCTTTAAACTGTATAACATTTATTTGTTATTGTTTTGTGTATACTGTGGACATTTTTGTCAACATGTTCTCCACACAAAAAATGTATTATATAAAAAAGCATACTGTTTTAAAATTTCATAGTAATCAGTATTAATAAAAAAGATAAACTGGCTTTGTTGTACAGGTGATTTAAATTATAGCTTACTTACATTATCCAAAATTCCATCTGGGCAAACACACTTGGGGCCACCATGGAAACTGAGGACAAAAGTAGCTGGGTGCCAGGTGGGTAACCCAAGTGGGCCCCAACCATCAGACCCGCTTCTACCCATCTGGGCCCCATACTCATTTGTTGGCTGGGCCTGATTTGGGGCCCATCCGGGTCCCATCAATAATCCATCTGGGCAAACACATTTGGGGCCACCATGGAAACTGAGGACAAAATTAGCTGGGTCCTAGGTGGGTACCCCAAGTGGGCCCCAAATATCAGATCTGCTTCTACCCATCTGGGCCCCACATATTTTTTTCAACTGGGCCTGATTTGGGGCTTATCTGGGACCCAGCATAAACCCATCTAGGAAAACACATTTGGGGCCACCATGGAAACTGAGGACAAAATTAGCTGGACCCCAGTTGGGTTTCCCAAGTGGGCCCCAAATATTAGCCCTGCTGCTCCCTATTTGGGCCCCACATATGTGTGTTGACTGGGCTTCGGCTAAGTTACGTGACGTTAGTGATATCGCCACTTAACGCGGCTCTTTGGTCGGTTAGTTAGTTTAGGTTTGTGCCGAAGCTGGGTCTGTTTGTCAGTGTGAAGCCAAACGTACTTTAACGTTTTAGGAAACACCGAGCAGACGGCTCATACTTGCCAACATTCAAAGGGCTGTTGGGGGGGGGCAAATATATTTTACAGTGTTTATTTATTCGACAAAATACGTTAAATGTCACCGTTATTATTGGCTGGCCGGAAACAGCGGGGGTGTCCAAATTCAGAGGCTGCTTCCACCTGAGGACCCGCCTTCGCGGTCTAAAGAAAGCCGCGTAGTACGTCACGAGCTCCCTCGGTGGAGTGAAACTGCGTCTGCTCCTTGCTGTCTAAAATATAACCGGGCGCTGGCGTCAATTCTCCACCGTCTCACACTTTGTTTAATCAGTTTTCTGTTTGACGTTTATTCAGCTTTGTGAAAACCCCAGAGGACCCCTCCCGAGGGATTAATAAAGTTACATTTAATCGAATCGAATAACTTTAATCTCAGCCAAAACGATTTACTCACGAACAAGTAAAACACTGGAAAAGCCAAACAAGAACATTTTGAAGTTATCGAAGTGACTTATATATCCTGTTTAACCCGAGTAGCGAAAGACCGCGGGGGGTTGAAGACGATGTGCCGGGAGTCCGGTGTTCTCGCCGTCTCAGATATTTGAAGTTTACACAGCTACATTCTCGCCTGAAAATAGTTTAAAAGTTTATTTTGTGACCCAGAAAGAGAAATAAGAGTAATATTAAAACTACAAGCTGCCGCCATTGTTGGAAACTGGAATTGGCTGGGCCGCGCTATGAATTCTGCCATATGTTTTTTCAATTTTGTTGTCCGGGTTGAAATTCGGGAGAAATTCGGGAGAATGGTGGCTCCGGGAGGTTTTCAGGAGGGGCTCTGAAATGCGGGATTCTCCCGGAAAAGTCGGGAGGGTTGGCATGTATGAGACGGTTCACCAAATATGTGGCCCGCGAACTGTGGTGAGGACACAGACTCAACCATGCAGTGCTGAAGTTTGTCCTTAAAAGAGCTCTCACCCTGTTTAAACCACTAATGAGAGAGACAGTAGATGGAGAAGTCCTCGGACAACTTTGATAATGCTTTGATTTATCCACAGTACATTTAGTTCAAATATTGTTTCCATCACAGAGGGATTGTGCTGGTTTCAGTGGGGAAAGTATGCAGCTCATTTAAATGTTCAAAGAGCTGTGAAAAGTTGTCCGTTCATAAAGTGTGTCAGTATTTTATAAGGATGCCATGTTTCTGTATCATCTCTCTCCTGTCAGAGCCTCTTCCAAACATCAGCCTGTTTAATGCTCTCATATCTTCAACATCTCAAGTAAATTATACTGCACAGTTTTCTGTCCAATAAAAGAATATTTACTGCATGAGTCTGTTTTCCATTTTATCTGAAACATTCAAGGAGATCTTTTACTGTATTTTGGTGATATTGCCCTTAAATATGACTAAAGCTTTCATACAGTGGTGATCACGGACATAACTCTGACATCAGTCTGACTGAACTCTGAAAATCACTGAGTGTTATTTCACAGAACCATAATTAGATTAACTCAAACTGAAACACGCGGTGTTAAACAGTAGTATAATTATCATTAACTGTCAAAGTAAGTGCGTATTTTGCTTGTTTCCGTTTCCATCAAAAATCGAATTAATTAATAATTGTTTGATTTGTGTTGATGAAGGCCTGCCTCCTTCTCCTCACAGTCACTTTTTACGAGACCATGAGTGTGTTTCATTTTTTGTTCTGTCAGTCTTGGATGTGACTCCTGAAAAGAGATTCACCATGATTCTGGTTCTCCTTTCACAGTCAGTACTGCTGGTTTCTCTCTCAGACTGACTGAAGATGAGTGATCTGGAGTCTCCAGGATCCAGCCGTCTGTCTGTGACCGACACAAAGTAAGATACTGTCTCTAATGTACACGAAGGAAATAGAGAACATAGGTGAAATCAGTATGTAGAAACAATTACAAGTTTAAAAGGACAAGTAAGATTGAGTGGGAGAGGACTGGTTTAACAGGAAGAAGAGAAAATTCCACAGTATCCGTGCAAAAAGTTTCACTTTGAAATCTTTAAAAGAATGTGGACAAACAGGTGGACTTGGTGTCAGTGGAGTTTACTCCTGGAAGTTTGAGATTATGATGATTATTACTTCAAAAACACCTGTACAGACGTTTATCAGTCATTCCATACCAGCGCAGTGCCCAGTAACACTTTGAGGTGACTGGAGCTTTATATATAAAATGAATGCAGTCCGATCAGTTTATGAGAATAGTCAAAGTGACTTTGGTAATATTAGTTGCCAATTTTTAGTTGGTATTGGTTTGTAAGATTAGTTTAAAATGAAGACTTCATTTTAACTGAATTTTGTTACGTCTCAAGAATTTGGACTTTTAGCCTTAAGGACAAACCTAAGGAGGAGGTTGGACTTTAGAGTTGAGCCCAGAGATGTACGGCTGATTGAGGGGCTACTTTTTGTCATCAAACTAAAAAGAAATAAAATGTAGGCTTAGAAGACACGGTTGGTTGTTTGGTTCAGCATCTCTGAATATCTTCAGAGCTGTAGAGGCTTCAGAATGTAGAAGTTTGGATGGAAACTCCAAATACTTGAAGCCCACAAGATGCATCTTTAAAAAGTCAAAAAGAAGCGAAGAATTGCTGTCGCTAAAACCAAAATAACATTTATAACAACAACAAAAGTGTATGATTTGGTAATATGATTGGAATGGAACAAATGGATTCTGAAAATCAGAGATTGAGTTTCCAAGTGAATAATGCAGCTGAAAAACTTTCCTGTTATATGAAGACTTTTAACCTGTAGTTCAGTATTGATCTGCCACAGTCAGCGAACAAAACTGCCAAAAAGGAAAAAGACATTAAGATCCTCAAAAGCTTGGCATAATATAGTCATACATTTTCACCTGAATACATCTGCCCTGTGCAAATCCGTTTCAAAGGCCTTTGCAGCTAATAATGGTCAATATATTAATTTAAAGAACACAGAAAAACAGCTGGTTCTTTTTCAGGGTTTCATAGCTTTTTTGTGTAGAATGCCAAGCTTTAATATTATAGAGATTTGCAAGTATCTACAAAGCATGATATGATGTGAAGTTCAACATCTGGGACATGTGTCCCGCTATGCATTGCAGAAAATGACTCAATCTCTTAGTACAGCAAACAAACAATGCAGGAGGGCGGGAAAATAATGGTCTCCTCTGCCGTGGCATCAGAAGTTGAGAATTGACGGGACAAAGTGTTGGGTTTCTCGTTTTGGGTTGCCGGGTCTATAGATCATAACACAGTTGAACCAAGCAAAGGAGAGGGCCCACCTGGTTTGTCTTGAGTGGCTGCTGTGAGATATGCAAGATGCTTGTGGTCAGTCAAACGATGAACAATGAGCAGGTGTTGTGCTCCCTCCCGCCAGCTAGCAGTTCCACTTCTCCCACGTCATAGTTTTGCTCAGTTCGAGAAAGACAGCAGAAGGGAAAAAGCTGCATTTTCCCTTCCTTGTTCTGGAACAAGATGAACTCCATCAACGATAAATTGTTGGGTGGTCACACACAGCTGACTGCAGCTTTCCAGTCTTATAAACAGTACATTTGTACAATGACTGAAACCAGCCCACTGGCTGTGACGTCAGTTCCTTGATCATGAATATGCAAATTGTCATGACCATTGATCAACAATCATTGATCAAAGACCATTGATCGTGGAATAATCTTCCACACTGCACCTAACGTGACAAACTGAAAGCAGTCATTGGGTGGGAAACCTTGAGGAGAACACTTTTGACCTTAGAGAAGAGCTCTGCATAGAAAAGGATCAGGTTTGAACTTAGTTTGTGCAGCTGTACCTTTAACTAAGGCAAGTTCCTGCATCAACTCGTCCTGTTGTCTTTTTGAACTGTGCTTCACTATTCACTACAGATGAATGCACTGTAAACACCTGCGTGTGAGTCACTTTGGTCACTTTGACAGTTGCACTGGTAATAATAATTTTCCCTTTGTGTCCTCAGAGAGAACAGTGATGTTGGTGTGGAGGAGGAGGAGCAGTTGTCCTGCTGTGCTTTGGGTCAAGATGTCTCAGAGGATTCAGTCGCTACCAGTTGTGGCGTCTCTGTCCAAAGTAAGAGTCGGTATCCGTGTGCTGATGAACACATTTTTGAAAACTTGACTTCTTGTTTTGTAGGTGCATGAAAAAGATTTCATTCGATTTTTTATGGTATAGGTTTTTTTCCTGTTTTACTTTGAATGTTGTTTCCTTTCATGTCTCACGTTAGTTTTACTTCCTGTCTTAATTATTTTTCACCTGGTTTGCTAAAGTTCAGCTGTCATGTTCCCCACCTGCTCACAATATCAGGCAATCCTCAATATATACTACTCAAAACAATCAGAGGAACACACTGAAAGCATAATGGCTCTCACGCGGAGAAAAACATGCTGGAGATCAATACTAATGCAAACTGGGTGATGTGTTAGAAACGAAAGGATTCAATTGTTTGTTGGAAATAAATGATCAAAATACTGGATACTGGCTGAATCCAAATACAAACAGAAAATCAGAGTGAAAAACGCTGCAGCAGGCTTTTCCATTTGGCTCTGATTTCATAGCAGCAGCTCAAAATGAAATAGTTTGTATGGCTGCGTGTGCTGCTGGGCCAAAAGTTTAGCTGGTCATTTGTAGATTTTTAGATGAAATAAAAAACAAAAAAAAAACACTCAACAAAAGATCATCTAAAGAAGAGCAGAGTTCATGTACACACTTTATTAAGCAGCTACTGTACAACAAGAACAGAATCATGTAAATGGCCAAACAACAGCAACAGTAATCCCAGGGTGTAGCACAGCAGGCAAAGAGACGCAGTAGCACAGAGAGAGTAAAGGATCACATGGAGAACAAATGGAGCGCGCTCACGAGCCCTCTCTTCGTACAGAGCCAGAAACGTCTGACCCACAGAGCTCACTAAGACGACAATAACTCGTTTTTCCCACACAGATTACATATAACATCACACTGAATGAAATTACATGTAGCAGATTACATGAACTATATAAGATGAGGATTCGCGTATTAAGCATATTCAGAACTATTTCCTTCCATTATTTTCTTGGGTTAACAGTTTTTGTTGCTTTTCTGCTATCGCTTAAATTTTATTCATATAGCACCAAGTCACAACAGCCACCTTAAGGCACTTTATAGTGTTAGGTAAAGCCTCAGTAATAAAGCCTCAGACAACTCCCTACGAGCAACGACTTGGAGACATTAAGAAAGAAGAACTCTCTCTTTGTACAGTCGAAAACTGAGACGGAACCAGGTTCAGTGACGGGCCGCCATCCACCACGACTGGTTGGAATGAGGGGAGGAGGGCAGGATAAAACCTGCAGGCTGAGAGCAAAGTGCTCCATCTATCTGATATGATACTGTGAGGCCTCTCAGATAAGATGGGGCTGTTTTATTATGGCCCTTTTTATGTGAGAAGCATTTTGAATTCAGCTCTGGATTTAACAGGGAGCCAATGATGTGAAGCCAGTATGAGGGGGATTTTCCCTCCTCTTAAAATGTCTCATTAGGAACATTTTTAACAGTTGCTTCTTGTCTCTGCTGTGACAAAAAAAGGTTCTGATTATGAATCAAAATGTTTTAAATAAGTCACACACTGGTTATAACTTAATGCCGAAAATGTCATGTTACACGATTTACTATTTTCTGAAGCTTATTTACAATTTACAATGCTTAACACCATTCCCATCCCTCCCGTCAAAAGATAAAAGTCTGTTTTTCATGCAGTTTCACACACTAAAGACATTTCATTCTTTTTGGTTTCTTGTTGTCAATCAGCAGATGCGAGTCTGGAAGAGGTTTTAGAAGAATATAAGACCAGTCTGAGGAGGAGGTTTGAAAGTGTGACTGAAGAAACTGATAATACAGGAAGTGGAACCCTCCCGAACAGGATCTACACTGAGCTCTACATCACAGAGGGACAGAATGAAGACGTTCATAACCAACATGAGGTGATGCAGCTGGAGGCAGCTTCCAAGATGGAGGCTCTTGATGACATTACAGTCAGGTGTCACGACACCTTTAAAGCCTTACCTGACCAACAGAGACCCATCAGAGTGGTTCTGACCAACAGCGTCGCTGATCAGAGACGAGCAGTACAGTCTTCTGGAGCTGCTCCATGTTTTCCATTCCAACATTACAGAAGGTCACAGCAGAGAAGCTGGCTGTCTGTAAACTTTTGTTCATCTTTGACGGCCTGGATGAAAGCAGACTTGGATCATTGGATTTCACCAACGGGAAGCTGCTGTCTGATGTCACAGAGAAGTCATCAGTCAGCCAGCTGCTGACAAACCTCATCCAGGGGAATCTGCTTCCCTCGGCTCTCGTCTGGATAACTCCCCGACCTGCAGCAGCCAATCAGATCCCTCCTAGACGTGTTGACAGGGTAACAGAAGTACGAGGCTTCACTGATGCCCAGAAGGAGGAGTACTTCAGGAGGAGATTCAGTGATGAAGAGCTGTCCAGAATCATCTCCCACATGAAGACATCCAGGAGCCTCCACATCATGTGTAGAATCCCAGTCTTCTGCTGGATCACTGCTACAGTTCTGGAGCACATGTTGACTACAGAGCAGAGAGGAGAGCTGCCCAAGACCCTGACTGACATGTACTCACACTTCTTGTTGGTTCAGATGAAGAAGGGGAACAAACATGTGGGGGGACATGAAACAAGTGAGATGGCTGAAAGGAAATTTCTTCTGAATCTGGGGAGGCTGGCATTTAAACATCTGGAAAAAGGAAACACCTTCTTCTACCAAGAAGACCTAGATCAGTGTGGTCTGGATGCTACAGAGGCCTTGTTGCACACAGAAGTTTATACGGAGCTCTTTAAACAGTGTTTGTTAATCTTGAAGGTGGCTTTTATTTGTGATTCAGGTCTCAATGTCTCTTTGTGTATACTTATATGCAGAAGTAACACAAAAGAAGAAGTGGGAGCTGGCCTGACACCAGTAACTGACTTCCAGTGAAAGCTTTGGCTAATAATATTTTTTAGCGAACATTTTTCTTGTAAAACAAAGGGGGGCCTAGCAAAAAAGGTTTGGGAACCACTGCTCTACAAGGTTGGCGAAATAAAAAAAAATGTATTAACATTTTTTTATTTGGACTAAAAAAAATGTTCGAAGTGGACTAGGTGCTAATTTTCAGATGTCAGGTCTACATCTAGAATCAAAATGAGCACATACATAAACAACCAAAGTGAAGCATTAAGACAAAACATAGCAACGTCAAACAGCGTCCACACATTTTGCCACAAATACATGCAAAACAACTAAATTGGGCCACAAAAGTGATGCAAATTGACCAAACTAAGACACAAATCAGACAAAAACAGATGCAGGATGATCACAAACAGACACGTCGGCTACAAACTGATGCAAAATGACTAAAATCACACGTGTAACACTTTCTACATATTTGACAACAGAAGAAAAACACAAACAAACTTGGAATGCATTTTTAATTTGGATTTTTTTTATTTCATGCCGAATTAGATATTTTAAAAATCAAGCCAAAGTCTCCTCCCTGTTTGTACTGTAAGGTCAAAGCCCTACTGTACTACAGAGAACCCCAACAATCAAATGATCCCCCTCTGAGCAAGCACGAGGCGACTGTGGGGAAGAAAAACTCCCTTTAACAGGAAGAAACTTCCAACGGAACCGGGCTCAGAAGGGACGGCCATCCGCTGCGACCGGTTGGGGGGATGGAAATCAAAAGGAGACGAGATGGCGTGAACTACAGTTCTAAAATTTGGATTTGAGGGCTGATCCCAAAATTTTATGGTGATGTTTTTAAAAAAAGGATTTGGTGCTAAAAGTCTGCTTCAAGATTTTAAAAGAAGCAGGGCAGTGGGAAAAGCCAAAATGGTCATTTTAATGATCTCTGGCTTTAGTGAACCACCTGAAGGGTTTTAGCAATGTTTTTCCCACCGCAGAAAAAAACCTGGATATTTTGGACGTCTTTGGGGGACCCGGGATGACTCCGAGAGTGATTTTTAGATGTCTAATCAGAGCCTCATCAAAAGATGAATCATTTGCCATCGAAGCCTTTAAGACATTGTCTGGGGAGCCAAACTCCTTGATGAGGCGTTTGGCTATTTTCTTGATGAACTTTGTCTTGTCATTTGTCAGACTTGTGGCAGACGCTGTGCTGCTGAGTTCAGGCTGCATTAGATTGCTCAGACGATTGATGACCGTGTCTATTTCTTTTGTAGTAGTTGCGATCCGAGCAGCAAACTTTTGGGTCTCAGGTTTAGATTTATGGATGACTCTCATGATAAGGAGCAACGCAAGGTCATTGGAAATTTTCTCAACATCAGAAGATGAACCTGACACAGAATCCATCTCTGATATTTTGGAGGAATCTTTGAGAGAGTGTTTCAGGCTCAAGGCTCCAGATGATTTTTCTGGAGAAATGCTCCCAGTTTTTGGCGTTCGAGGTGGTTTTTCAGATGCCACAGAGCATCTACCTGGAGAAATGCTCCCAGTTTTTGGCATTTGAGGTGGTTTTTCAGATGCCACAGAGCATCTACCTGGAGAAATGCTCCCAGTTTTTGGCGTTCGAGGTGGTTTTTCAGATGCCACAGAGCATTTTTCTGGAGAAATGCTCCCAGGTTTTGGTGTTGGAAGTGATGCATCAGATTCTTTTCCTCTGCCATCTGAAGCAGGGCTTTTCTCCTGTGTTGTGGTCTGTGTTCTTTTAATAAAGTTGTGGATGTCTTCCAGGGCCCCAGAAATCTTGTCCATTTGAACAATTTGATCTTTCTCTTCATTCTCCACCCAGAGTAAAAGCTTCTGCAAAAACCTTTCTACTGTGTCATCTATGAGGACATAGAGGACTTCAGCAGAAATGGGACGCTTTGAGCCCTCTACTGATCGTGGCGTCCTGGAGATGACCGTGTCTGAGAGGGACCTACCCATTAGAGGTATGGGGATTTGATAGCCTCGATCCACCGTAAGTAGATCAAACAGGTTTGCCACTAAGTCCTCCGTAAAATTCCTGATATGCCCACTATTTTTAAAGTCCCCCAAGGTCTTATCGATGAGGAAGAGTTCTTCTTTCTTTGTTAATTTGTCAAATAACTGATTAACGTCTGATCTAATGACGTTAAAGTCGACTGAAGAAGAACGTTTAATTGCGGTTCCCAGGCTTGCCGTATGTCGAGAAGGGGAGCGATGAGCCTCTGTACTCTGGGGAGCAGCCGTTTCAGGTACTGACCCTGGGAGAATGAAAACTATACTTTCATTGGAGGGCGCAGTTTCCTTCTTGGGGTGGCTGCAAATGTTTTGTAGACAAACAAAATGTTTCCTGTTTGCCTTTATTCTTTTTTTCAGCTCTGTTTTCATTTTTTCAAATTGTTTTTTTGCAAACATGGAAAAGTTGTGTTTGCGTGCTTTGAGCCTGGCATGTGAGGTGGATGGCACACATTTGGAGAAGAAGTGTCTCACCTTGTGGATAATTAAGCCTGCATTAAAGGCAGGTTTGGGTAAGTTACATTTCTCACAGAGCTCTTCACTGCTTGAATCCATGTTAGCAAGTATCTCACCTACGATGTCAGCTGCAACCATTTCTACTGGGGTTGGAGCCTGGATACTTTGTGTTTCTGCAGTGGGTTTTATTTTGCTTTGTGCTGTTACAGCTGATTCTTCCGGGACCTCATCTTTATCTTTTCCTGTCATCTCTCCATCTGAGCTCCTTGTTGACAGAATAACAGAAATCTCTGCGATTGCTGATTGCACTGATATTTTTGAACCAGTACGTTCTGTACTGGAATGAGACCCATTTGTCCCACACTGGCAGCGCAGCTTACATGCTGCATACCTTTTCAGGCATGAGGCAGCGCAACAAACCATGCGGTGTAGTTTCTTAATACTACTAAATTTGCCGCTAACATAAACGGCAGGGTCTACTGGGAAATCGGGGCTTTTTTCAATCAGTGCAATGGTTGAGCTGACCTTTTCTGAGATCTCTTCCTCAACCATCAGCGTCAGCTTGTCAGCGCTCTTATCTTGCTGTTTTGAGACATTAAGAGCGCCGGCGATGGCAGCTGAGATCGAGTCTCCGAGGGACACCCTTATTTTCCCCTCATCCATAAGCTCTTCCCTTATCATGGGTTCCTGAATAACAGGAAGGGCTATTTCCAGGATGCTGGCAGAGGCGATCTGAATGATTTCAGAAATCATTTCAGCGAGCACGGCATGGATGCTGGAGTCGCATTTTCCATTTTCTATAATGCTCCACTGAACTTCAGAGAGCCTTTCAAAGCACCTGTTGATTGGCGGGATAATCTGGTCTGGTGTGACCACCATTGAATTTTCATTTAATGTTTCCATTGTTGTGTCACAAATTTGATTTTCTTCGTCTGAGCGTGTGAGAATTTTCTTGTATTACAGAGCGCCGACTGCTGAACGTTTTGCAAACAGATGAGCATCAGTTCTGATTTTTCTGTCTGAGAGCCGTTATTTATAGGCTCGGTTGTCTGTGACGTTACTGACAGGTCACAGCAAGCGCGAACGCCTTTGATCTGCCAGTGACGTCACAAGAAACGCACGCGGAGAGGCGGCGTTCCTTGCCCGCGCTCACAGATTTGAATGACGCTTTGGAGTTGACGGCACGCCGCAATGCATTGTGGGAGCCCGGCACCATTTTCGGGGTCTACGAATCAAAACAAACACGCTCTGTTGGAACGACGATGACAAGATGCTTAAAAGCAGTTCGTGACCCACCAGGATTCATTGGAATCATAGGTTGGAGGACGTTTTGGGGAAATGGCCGACGGTCGAAGCGGAGAAGAAATAAACTCTTAAAAGTTAGTTCTGGGTTTTTATCCCACTTCATATATACACCAGGACACATGTTAGCATAATGAAAGAATTGTAGAATTAGGTGGAGTCAACAACAGCAGCATAGTGCAGTCATATCACAAATGTTAGCATAATGAAAAAGTCTTACAAAGTCAAATTTAGCTAACCTTCGGCTAAGTTACGTGACGTTAGTGATATCGCCACTTAACGCGGCTCTTTGGTCGGTTAGTTAGTTTAGGTTTGTGCCGAAGCTGGGTCTGTTTGTCAGTGTGAAGCCAAACGTACTTTAACGTTTTAGGAAACACCGAGCATACGGCTCATACTTGCCAACATTCAAAGGGCTGTTTGGGGGGGGGGGGGGCAAATATATTTTACAGTGTTTATTTATTCGACAAAATACGTTAAATGTCACCGTTATTATTGGCTGGCCGGAAACAGCGGGGGTGTCCAAATTCAGAGGCTGCTTCCACCTGAGGACCCGCCTTCGCGGTCTAAAGAAAGCCGCGTAGTACGTCACGAGCTCCCTCGGTGGAGTGAAACTGCGTCTGCTCCTTGCTGTCTAAAATATAACCGGGCGCTGGCGTCAATTCTCCACCGTCTCACACTTTGTTTAATCAGTTTTCTGTTTGACGTTTATTCAGCTTTGTGAAAACCCCAGAGGACCCCTCCCGAGGGATTAATAAAGTTACATTTAATCGAATCGAGTAACTTTAATCTCAGCCAAAACGATTTACTCACGAACAAGTAAAACACTGGAAAAGCCAAACAAGAACATTTTGAAGTTATCGAAGTGACTTATATATCCTGTTTAACCCGAGTAGCGAAAGACCGCGGGGGGTTGAAAACGATGTGCCGGGAGTCCGGTGTTCTCGCCGTCTCAGAGATTTGAAGTTTACACAGCTACATTCTCGCCTGAAAATAGTTTAAAAGTTTATTTTGTGACCCAGAAAGAGAAATAAGAGTAATATTAAAACTACAAGCTGCCGCCATTGTTGGAAACTGGAATTGGCTGGGCCGCGCTATGAATTCTGCCATATGTTTTTTCAATTTTGTTGTCCGGGTTGAAATTCGGGAGAAATTCGGGAGAATGGTGGCTCCGGGAGGTTTTCAGGAGGGGCTCTGAAATGCGGGATTCTCCCGGAAAAGTCGGGAGGGTTGGCATGTATGAGACGGTTCACCAAATATGTGGCCCGCGAACTGTGGTGAGGACACAGACTCAACCATGCAGTGCTGAAGTTTGTCCGTAAAAGAGCTCTCACCCTGTTTAAACCACTAATGAGAGAGACAGTAGATGGAGAAGTCCTCCTCCTGTTTCTCTGCTGTTTTTGTCAGGCTTATATCAAACAACCTGAGTTGTCACCTTTGTTATAAAGACCAATGTTCTGCAGGATCCTGTGTCCTGTTTTAGTTGTGCTGCTTTAGTTGCTAACTGCCATGGTTGATTTCCTTCTGCAAGTGTCCAGAGTCAGAATTGAGAAGGTGAGACGTGACAGAGGCTCTCCACCCCTGATGAGACACCAGGACAGTGTGTGAGGAAGAGGAGGAGAAAAAGGAGCCAGCATCAACTGAGAGATATAGAGGAGAACAGGGGGACAACAGACAGCTCTCTGTAGTCTGTAAAAATAAGGGAACCACGGACAACTTTGATAATGCTTTGATTTATCCACAGTACATTTAGTTCAAATATTGTTTTCATCACAGAGGGATTGTGCTGGTTTCAGTGGGGAAAGTATGCAGCTCATTTAAATGTTCAAAGAGCTGTGAAAAGTTGTCCGTTCATAAAGTGTGTCAGTATTTTATAAGGATGTCATGTTTCTGTATCATCTCTCTCCTGTCAGAGCCTCTTCCAAACATCAGCCTGTTTAATGCTCTCATATCTTCAACATCTCAAGTAAATTATACTGCACAGTTTTCTGTCCAATAAAAGAATATTTACTGCATGAGTCTGTTTTCCATTTTATCTGAAACATTCAAGGAGATCTTTTACTGTATTTTGGTGATATTGCCCTTAAATATGACTAAAGCTTTCATACAGTGGTGATCACGGACATAACTCTGACATCAGTCTGACTGAACTCTGAAAATCACTGAGTGTTATTTCACAGAACCATAATTAGATTAACTCAAACTGAAACACGCGGTGTTAAACAGTAGTATAATTATCATTAACTGTCAAAGTGCGTGCGCATTTTGCTTGTTTCCGTTTCCATCAAAAATCGAATTATCAACTAATTATCTTATCTCCCACCGCCCCCGAATGCACCAAATTTCGCTTGTGAGGCTGTTGCCACGGTAACTGTCATCAGCTAATGTGGCTTTTGGCTAAACGACAAGTTTTATTTGTACCGAAAAATGGCGTCAAGGAACATCGACCCTTTGTCAGCGGAGGAGCCTTCAGAAGGCGGAGAAGAGGAGAGAGGAGCGTGGAGCTGGGAGTCTCAGGTAAACCGAAACGGTTAGCTCGGTGGCTAACGTTAGCGTGATGCGTTCACTTGCATGTGAGGTTTGTGCAAAGTTAGAATCCTGCATCCTGTCTCTTGGTCTGAAGCGCTTCACGAGAACAAAGTTATTTTAGAGCGTCTGATCCCGACAGTCTGACTGAGATGGAGCAGGCATATTTATTCTGTAACTTCCAGTAATTCTGTAACAGTTATTATGAAGTTCAGGTAATAGTAAAGCACTATTACAATTCCTAGAGTCTAAGTACAGTGCAATACTGAGGTCGCTACTTTTATCTTTGATGTATTGACGTTTTATCGAGCTTAAGATTTCATTTACAAAACATAAGAAGAGCTCATAGAAACATGGGCAGATTAGTGAACGGCCTCAAGGCGCCACTGGATCAACCAAATGAACGTTTCAAAATTAGGATTCACCAGCGTGAGCGTCATAATAAAGGATCTGTAAATCATTTTTAAAAATCTGTGCTGTCAGTGTGGACTGTTATACGCAGATTAATGTTGTAAAATGAGTCTGAAAACTATTTGTAAAAGTGACACTGATGGGCAGAGTTGCATGTGTATTGCAAAACCAGGTAAAATGGCTTATCTTGCACTAGCCTGCCTTTATTTCATGTTTGACATTGATGCCTCTAAGCTGGTTAGGAAAGTTTCCCTTAAAAATCATCTGGGGACATAAGAAAGACCTTCACGGGACAGTAAGACCCAGAAACCCCAACCTAAAAGGCTTTTAGGTGGTAGGGCAGCCACGGGTCATTGAGTGAGTCAGAGGGGAGGGCCAAACATGCAAACTGGCTTTAAGCCATTCCGCCCTCATTTTAAAGTAGGGAAATGCACATCATCAACTCTATATTTTTATCCGCAGCACCAAATCTTACCTCTATTTCTCTGTCTGGGTTCTATGTGCGGTAAGATCCCACTTTCTCCTGTTCTCTCAGCTATTGCAAAACAAGCATTCATTTAAAACCAAAGCTTAGAATTTGAGCTCCAATAGCCCAAAATATATTGCTATCCGAAGCTGGTCCATAATTATACTGGGCAACCACTGCATGGATGTTCTTTGTACAGTAGATGTCAGTCTTCTGTCTTTCTCCTCAATGGTCTTCTGCTAGTTTGCTGTATAATCTGTGTCTGCAGGTCCCAGTGAAGGTGTTGCAAGCTCACAACGATGCTGTGACCACAGCTCGAGTCTGCTGCGACAATCGCTGCATCCTGAGCTGCTCCTCAGACTGCACCGCTGTCCTCTGGGTAAGCTGCTGTCATGGTCGGCAGTTTTTATGAGTTGATGTGCCTGTTTTGATTTTAGGGTTGGTTTACACTCGAGTTTCTAATGTCAGTTCAATTCAGTTTTATTTACACAGCGCCAAATCACAACAACAGTCGCCTCAAGGCACTTTATATTGTAAGATAGATCCTAGCCAACAATCATATGACCCCCTATGAGCAAGCACTTTGGTGACAGTGGGAAAGAAAAACTTCCTTTTAACAGGAAGAAACCTCTGACAGAACCAGGCTCAGGGAGGGGCGGCCATCTGCTGCGACCAGGAGATACTTTGTACTTTGAATCTCCTGTTCCACCACATCCCCAAAGTTCTGTGGAGGCTGTTGGAGTACAGTTAACTCATCGTCATGTTCAAGAAACCAGTGTGAGACGATTTGAGCTTTGTGGCTGGAAGGAGCCATCAGAAGATGGTACACTGTGGTCAAATAGGCATGGAAATAGTCAGCAACAACACTCGGGTATGCTGTGGAGTTTAAATGATGTTTAAATGTTGCTAAGTTGACACCAAAGTGTGCCAAAGTGAACGTAACTCTACACTCTTAAGCTACCAGCAGCCTGAAATCAGGACACAAGGCAGGATGGATCAATCCCACCGTCTCAATGTCCCAACTAGAAATACAGAAGATCAGACAGTTCCAGTTTTTTTTATCGTCTTATTTTGGTGAGCATGTGTAAACTGTAGCTTCAGCTTCTTGTTCTTAGCGGACAGGCGTGGCTCCCCGTGTGGTCTGCTACTTTAACCCATCTTCTTCAAGGTTGTGTGCTGAGAGATGCTCTTCTGCAAACCCTGAGAGAAAAGCCTCGTATTTGTGTTTTTGTGTGTCCACATCAGTCTGTAGAATCTCAGAATCTGTGTTTGACTGAACAGCCTCTCTGTAGATCAGTTTTCTGATGAATTCATTCCACAGAAAGTTTAGGAATAAATCATCAGAAGGTTGTTCCATATTCACTCTTCCTGGTTGACCTCTGACCTGTGTAGGATGTGGGGAGCTGTCAGCCTCTGAGGACGTTTGATGGAGTTCACAGTAAAGCCATCACTGAGTGTGCTCTGATCCCAAACAGCAACAGGTGGGTTCCACATTAGCTTTAAATTCAGCTAGGTTATGATCCTGCAGCTGAGAGCAGATGATTTCTCTTTTGAATTTTGCAAACATTATGCCCTGGAAGCCAAAATCTTTCCACCTGTATTCCTTTTGTCTTGGTCAAAGCTGAGCTGTCGGGTCTTTTCAAGTGAGGCAGAAGTGATTTGGTGTAAAAGAAAGGGTGAGATGAACTTCTGCCAACATTTACAGAAGTAGCGTTAGAAGGTGGCGGTGTACAGGCCAACATTAAAACATTTTTTCAGTTATTTGTGCAGCTGGCCTTGTAGTCGATTACTGCAATGTTTGAATATTTGGAAAAATGAGTTCCCGTGAGCTCCCCGTCACTGTCACTGGAACTGTAAGCTCCACTAGCTGGTGAAGAGTCGCTGTTACCAAGACTGTAAAGTCAAGTAGACTTGTAAAAGTTGACTTTCTGAGATTTGTAAAACAAAAAGTAGCAATTTTTGCACCTTTATCTGATGATAAAGTTGTTCAAATAAAATAAAAACCCAGTCAACTATGGACCTGCTGGAACAGCACGCCACCAAGCAGAGCACCAGGAAAAGATTGTTGTTAGGAAAAGTTTTTCTTCATTTCTTTGAGGAAAAAACATCTTTGTGAATTAATCGATGACTTATTCATCGTCCATGGACCCGTAAGGCTTCATGTAATCTCTCACGCTGATGAAAAAAACATGAAAAAAACAGAGTTCACAAAAAACAACAATGCAGAAACGTCCATGTAGTAGCCTGAGTGCAGCTGTGAATGAAACGTTTGCTCTGTGTGTGTCAGGATGGTCACAGTGTCCTGGGATAAGAAGATGGTGGCCTGGGACCTGGAGACCGGACTCACTCTGGTAACGTCTGCCGTCACGCTCCTGGAGTTTCAAACCAGCAACCTTCCTGTGATTGGCTGCACACATTTCTCTGCGCTGGGTTCAGAGCACGTGTTTCTGCTCTTTCACACACATGGAATAAATTTGGTCTTTTTGCTTTTCTGAGCTTGACTCATTTTTATGATCTTTGTCGCAGTGGAAATCGAGGCAGCTCGGCCTGCTGACCTCCTGCAGCTCCTCGTCCGACGGCCGGCTGGTCGTTTGTGCTGTAAATCCTCAGAATGGCGTTTCCGTCTGCGACGCCGCCAGCGGACAGATGTTGCACCACGTCAGCGGTAGGACAGGTCACATGTTGCCCGGTCAGCAATAATACTCCTGTGAGCGTCAGTGAGCGTGTGTTTGCTTTGATCAGATCTTCACCGCTCCTGCATCACTCGATGTCGGTTCGACCCTCAGAGCCAGCGAGTGGCCACCGTCTCTGCAGACCGCAGCATCAAACTGTGGGACCTGCGGGCGCAGAAAACCACCGTGTCCATCGACAGGTGAAGCATTTCAGTGACCTGTAGATGCTCTGAGCTCCTCTCCCGCTGTGTGGCTTTTGTCTTCAGTGTGAGACGGTACAAAATGATTCATCCAAAACACTCTGAAGTCTCAGATATTTATCAGATTCACAAAAGTTTGATGACAATTTTCAGACCCTCAGAGCAGCCCCCTGTGCACTTGTTCTTGTTTACATTCTCGCAATCAGTAACCATGGAAACGTCGTCTCAGCCTGCTGCTTCACCAGCAACGGGCACTTCCTGTGCACGGCGTCGTGGGACAAGACGCTGAAGCTGTGGGACCTGCAGGCGGGGGGGTTCCGATCTCACGGCGGGACGCCGCTGCAGGGAGGCCACGCAGGCAGCGTGAGTGCCTGCTGCCTCGCCGCTGCTGACGGTGAGACCTCTGAGCAAGGCACATTCCTGTTCAGGTGTCCTCAGCTGACGTCCTCAGATTCTCCAGTAACATTTGTGCTGAACTACGAGCAAGAGGCGGAGTTTGATTCGATGAACACTTTCTAAATCCACGTATGGACAAAAGAGTTCTTTTAATGTGTATTTTTAACTATTTAATTATTTATGCATTAGGATGTTAGCTAATAATGAAAATGAACAAAGCTCATCGTGTCGTGTGCTGTAAGCATGTTTTCTGCCCTCATTAAGAAGCAGACCTCTAAAGGATCAGAGGTCAGGTGGTTTAGACCTCTGGTGGTTGCACAGCTTAAGATTTGTTAGAAATGTCAGCACCTTAGAGTCCGTCATGCTGTTTACTATGTTTAGAAAGCAAGCACTGCTCACTGATGAGCTGATGTGTTTTTCTGCAGGTACTGGAACATGCTCAGTTCTTCCTCATAATGTTTGCCTAATAAAATCACTTCCTGTTGTGTTTCCTCAGCGAACCTCCTGGTGTCCGCCTCCTACGACAGGACTGTTGCTCTCTGGGATTTGTCGTCTCTCTCTCAGACTCTCGTGCTGAAGGTGATTAAACTCGGCTGTGTGAAGACATCCTGATGTTTCTGGTCGTGTTCTTTTAGACACTTAACTCCTGATTTTGCTTTTTCCCCCATCAGGGCCACAGTGATTGGGTGACAGATGTGTCAGTGAGTGCTGACGGGAAGTTGGTGGCTTCTTCCTCCAAGGTTCACAAGTATTTTCCCTCACAGTCCCGGCCAGAAGTTTTTGCTCCTTGAGCTTTTCTTTCTTTCTTTTTTTGTCCTGTCTTTCTCCCCTCACCCTCACCGTGCTCACCATCTCTGAGCCTGGGTCTGCTGGAGGTTTCTTCCTGTGAAAATGTAGTTTTTCCTTCCCACTGTCACCAAAGTGCTTGTTCACAGGGGGGTTTCTCTGTTTTATTGCAGGGTCTGGATGTTACAATATCATTGGTACCCTGGATGTTTAATCTGTTTTCTGATAATGCACCAGAGAAATGTTAAAAATCATTTTATGGAAATTTGGAAAGCAAACAGTGTTTAGTCTCCTGCATCTCACCTAAGACATCCTGTAACCAGGTACAGGACAAACAGACGTAGCCAGGATGCCAAGGCTGATGGTCTCAACATCAGTACTAAGAAAAGGCAGCAAATCAACATAACGCCACACAGGTCTGACTAATAGTGATGAACAGCTGGAACGTGCTGAAGGTTTCATGTATTTTGGCAGCCCAATCAGAGCAGAGTTTGACGTCCACGCGGATATTTAGCAGAGACAGACCAAAGCGCGTCATCTGAGAACAACACAGGTCATGCAGAAACTTTCTGATGCCGGCACATTTCACAGAAAGACGTCAGAGCAAGAAGTGGGTGAAGACACCAAAGGGTGTGTTTGTTTTGTATTCTGAGCTGGTCAGCTGTAAGCAGCATCATGGGCCCAGGACGGGTGGAGTCAAAGTTCCTTCCTATCTGCCACAATGAAGAAAACTAGCTGCAGGGTCACATCACCATGTGGGACTGATGGAAAGATCTCTCGTTCACCTGCATTTGGACTCCAGGACCATCTTCAAGCTGTGATTCCTTCAGTGTCAGTAATTATATAACAGAGTCACATTTGAAGCCTCGTGACTGCAGCTCATGGCTGTGAAGTTCAGTGCAATTCAACCCTCTGTCAGGATCAGAGGATGCTCTCCACTCAGTTTGTTGCTTCATTTCCTGATGAAGATGAAGGTGTTTTTGGGGCACATATCATTTTTAAATATTGAAGGTTGAATTTGAAACTCTGTTAGACGACGACAACAATTTCACCGCGTCTGTCTCTGCAGGACGGGACTGTTCGGCTGTGGGACATAGAGAACATGGAAGAAATCCCAGAGGTCATGAAGAAGAGGAACGCGGAGGGAGCGGGAATTCACATCCTCAAGGTCTGAGTCGTTCATGGATCCTGTGTCCTTTTTTCTCTGATTTAAATGTTTTAGACTCCCCACAGCTGCTGGTGGTCTGTGATGACGACACTGTGTGTGTTTGCAGTGTGAAGAGTGTGGAAAGCCATTCCCAGTGTCCAGACTGCTGACCTCAGAGCTGCTCACGCAGTGCGTCTTCTGTCGCCTCAAATCGCCACCCAGATACCGACCGCAGCCGCCACTGCTTACATGACTTCCTGCGCAGGAGGAAATGTTGTACTAAGTTTTGCAAGGTCTAGTTTTTAAACCGAAAATCGAATCTGATGTTAAAATGATTCCGAGTATGAAACTCTGTAATCCTGGTTCTGATAATGCTGCTGTATAAATAAATGTGTAAGTTCTTTGAGTCTGGAGTCACACATCTGTCTGCTTCCCAGGTGTTTGGTGGCTCATATAAGCTTTACATCACCTCCACCTCCACCCACGCTGCCAAGCTCATGAATCCAGTCTGAGGTGTTTCTGGATGGACTTCATATGTTCTGCTGTGTCTGTGGGTCCTTCCCAGTCTAAAGACATGCGTGTGGTGATTCGAAGTTGCCCACCTGTGTAAGCTCTCCAGGATGTGTCCAGCTGACCCACGTAGGTGGTTACACAGCATATCAATAAAGAGAGGTCCAAGGAAGGAAGCGAATATGATTTATTGAAGTACAGAATTCATTTTGAGATATTTGTCTCTGATGGCATTGAATCCCGGCGGGATCGGGATTAGTGCTGGGACGCCGGAGTCTAGACGCCAGTGGTGGAGATGAAGATGCTTGAATGGAGGTGGGTTGCACAAAGGCATCTGCAAGTGAAATGGCAGATGTGCACTGAGATTTAAAGTACGTGTAAAGGTTGATTGGCCTGAAAGATGATTGGACCAGACCAGTGATGTCACAATCAGCTGACAGCATGGGAAAGTGGAAGTGATGTGATGCGTAGATTAGCCACCAAACATCTGGGTGTGTTGAACTCAGCTGAAGTGACGCCTGAAATGCATCTTTGGATTTCAGTAACTTGTAGCTTTTTTAGATAAAGGTTAAGCGTAGTGGTTGATGATGTCATCGAGCTTTAGTTACACACACACACACACACACACACACACACACACACACACACACACACACACACACACACACACACACACACACACACACACAACAGGCTGTTATGTGAACAGTGACCTTTGTATTGAGACGTCTGTTTTAAACTGGACGCTGGAGAAAAGCACAACTGATTCAGATTTCATGCACAAACATACTTTATAACATTTGAAACTATTCAGTCTTTAATTTTCTACAGAAATCCGTCAGAGTCTGCGACGGCGTCTGCAGTGAGCTGCTGCGAGTCTTCGCCGCATCATTCGCTTCTGAGCGCGACTCCGCTGTGTTACAAAGCACCAAAGGTGAGGTCACATCAGTGACTTGATTTGCCACAAAAATGCGATTTTAGTCGAGTCGTGTGTTTCATAATCTGCGTTCGATGAGTCTGTTTTCTTTGCACTTTTTTCCACGTACAAACTTTTCCAGCTTTGACAGACAGAAAAACGTCCGTGTTTTTTCACTTGTGCTAATAAATCATCTTTGCCATCTCTCCTGGACTGGATTCGATGCTGAGATCTCGCTCTGGAGCGAAGTGTCGGACGGACTGATGTCGCCTCCAGCAGAGCAGCTGCTGATCTCCCATCATGTGATCACAGAGGAGGTTTTAAACATGGCGACCCCATCACGTGGAGCGTCCGCGCCGCGTCAGAAGGTGCTCTGTAGCAGACAGTGGCAGCCGCAGCCGGCCGGACACTCGTCCTGCCGCCGAAACCAGTCCATCATGTGACTGGTGTGTCCTCCGTGGCCGCAGCTCAGGCAGAAGTTGGAGGAGCCGCGGACGGCGACGTGACAGATGGCGCACTGGAAGGTGAGGCGCTTGCAGACAGCGCACTGCGTCCCACGAGCCTGACTGCGGCAGTGACAGCAGTACACGCCAAACTCTGCAGAGAGACGACAGAAGAAGAGCGTCAGCAACACCTGCGGACACAGAGCGTCTTCACCTGTGTGAGGTTTATCTTCCTCAGAGCTTTAAATACTTAGCTGTGCCTCTATTCTTTGTTTACTCTCTTCACATTCTTCTAACATTACAGTTTTCCTTTATAGAAAGAAACCTGAACACGTTTCTGATTGGTCAGATGCTGCAAACCCCGCCTCTTTCCTGTGTGTAGCTAGATAAACCCTGGGTTTACTCTTCGTGTGACTCCTTAGCTTGAATGATGATGGTAACTGAAGCTGGATAACAGAGACATGCTGGATAGTGCACAAGTGAATCAGAGGTGCAGGTGAGGTCGCTGCAGTGTAAGTTAGTCTAGTCACGCGTGTTATTTCATTGTTCTAACACATCAGCGACTTCTTCCCCAGAAGACGCACCGATGCCTTTGTGAGGTTCGGGTGGGCAGGAGGCGAACTTGAGCACTTCGGCTCTCTTGTCTCGCAGACCCCAGCGGTACAAGATTTCACCGTAGCACTTCTTAAAGTCGTCAAACTGCAGTGTGTTGGCCGGGTCCAGAAGCCTGCACAGGGAGAGGAAGTGACATCAGACTGACAGCTGGGCAGATATGATTAGGCGCAGCTGGAGGCGGAGCTATGTCACCTCTTGTTCATCACGTGCTGCTCTCGCTCGCGTTCTCGCGGGTCTGTGTAGCCCTGGTTGACATAGCGGTAGTCGTCGGGAGAGGATTCGCCCCACGGGTTGGCGTGCTCAGAGTCTCGACCTGGAAGTTAAACAAAAACAGGAGATGAATCCAAACATTCCCAGAGGCGGCGTGTGTGAGGAGCTGAGGAGCCTCACCTGGGTTCCAGGTGGTCGTGGTGATGGAGTCAGAGGTGCTGGAGCAGGAGCCCGAGGTGACGGAGCTGGACGTGTAGCTGGGCTGAGATAGCCAAACACACACATTACATCACTTCCTGTAGCTGATTTTACTGTAATGACCTAAACAAACCCTGTGGAGTCAGCTGGTGTGGAAGTCAAAGAGCCGAGTGGGCGCTTAAAGTTTTTATTTAAAAAATAAACTCTCATCCAAAACTAAAGCTAAAATCAATTCTTCTAAACAGGATTTCCCAAACATCACGGTACCTCAGCTCAGCTGTTTCCATTTCTGTCAATAAGCAGCCTTTAATCTGACTCACATAACGAGCGTGGTGCGGGGGGAACGCGGAGGCCCGTGACGTATGGTGCCCGAATAGTGCGTAAGAGTCTGGAGGCGGAGCCTGAGCTTTGAACACGCTGCACAGCATGGCCAGAGTCTGAACGTCACTTATCTGACTGTAGTGATCCAGGCTGAAACACAGAGAATCAACATGTGAATCAGCTGCTCCGTCACCCAAACCGAGAGCTCAACGCGGCACAGGCGTGGCGATCAGGAGCCTCAGCTTTGCTCTCAGTAACTCACAGAGTCTCCAGCAGGTGGCGTCCGAATGGGTGTCTGGCCCAAGGAGTCTCCATGTCCGGGTCAGAGTCTGGGCTCAGGTCCTGATTGGTTGCTGCAGACGCCAGAGCCCAAACCTGCACAGAGAGGCGGGTTTAGAAGAGGCGGACAGCACCTCTGGTTCAGTACTTTCTGCTCTCTTTATGTGGGGAACACTTCAGCCACAAACTAAACTCAGTTTTAACTAAACTCACTTTGCTTCCCTGTTCTGTGATTTTGTTACCTCGTCTCTAAAACCTTCCTGGCTCCACGTTTTGTATAGTTTCTACTTGTGTAGCATCAACAAAAGCATTCAAAATCTGATTCAAATGCAAGTTAAAAATAAAAAGGATGCAAGCACCAACCTTCGCCACGTCTCTGCGTCCGACAGCGAGCGCCGCTGCTGCGTTCTTCTGACACGTTTCCTGGATGTCGTTCATGTTCAGGCTGAAGAGAGAAAATAAACCTGTAACGATCAGCGCGAAACACGAACGTGAAGAATTTCTTTACATCACAACAGCCGTCATCTCGATGTTGTGAAGGCTTCTGGTGAGGGGGGGTAAATCCATCTTTTATATACAGTCTATGCTTTGGCTTTGACTGTCTGTGTGATAGTCGGGCGATCCAAACCTTCCTGCAAAGGCTCATTTCTCTTGTTCTCTCGATTGATTGTTGATTAGTTAATCTGACCTTTTCAATAAATAAAATAACAGAAATAAGTCAGAGACACAGTTTTCTTTCATAAGCAACTGAAAGGCATCAAATGCTCCTGTTTCAGAGGAACCAGAGGATTATTTTGGCCTTTACGCTCGGCTAAATCTGTTTAAATGAGTTTCTGTGAATCAGCTGTGATGTGACTCGAGTGGGTGAGTGTTTGTTTTACAGCCTCGTGTCTCACATGTAGTTCTCTCCCAGAGTTTTGTGGACGGGCAGCAGGCAGGAGATCTCCTGGATGATGACTTTTCCAGCCAGTTTGATCGGACGGTTGCCGTAGTCCGTCCCCTCTCGCTTCGTCTTAAAGCGGCGGGATTTCTAACAGACAGAGACAGACAGACAGACAGCGAGCCGAGAGGACACAACAGAGCACCACCTGATTAAAAGTGGGCCGGAGGACGGGGTTCTTCAAGAGCCCGTTCACACTGCGAGACGCTGACTGACCAAAGACTCCGAGCTTTGAGATTAAGTGATTGTTTGTTTTTAAGGGTACTTTTTGTAACTTTGTCCAGGGAGCTCTCCTCCCAGACCTGGATGACGGCATCAATAAGCTCCTGTCTGTAGCTGTTAGGCAGTGTCAGATGCACCGATACACAACGCCTACCAAAGGTCTCAGTGGGATTTATGCCTGAGGAACATGAGAGCCGGTCCATGGCATCACAGAGGATCTCTGGCCACGTGAGGTCAGGCACCAGGAGGAAATCAGCGTGCACGGGACCATCATGAGGTCTGACAGATACTGGTCCTACAGCCCCATGCAGCTCTCCTCCACCAGGCGACCCATCTCCTGGTAGCTCCTCCACACTCTTTGCTGGGAGACACAGCAAACCTGTGCTATCCTACCAGGTACCATCTCGTGCTACGAGCAGTGACGAGGATGGTTGTAAAAAGCTAAAGTAAAGAGAAATCGGTGAGGAGAGAGCGACGGTCTCATCGTGGTCTCGCCGGTGCACCTGTGGTCACTGTGATTTGAACCAAAGCAGGTCAAACGGATTCACAGTCCTATATTCTTCCTAACTGAAGTGTCCTCACTTTGTTATACTGCGATACTCGAGTCCTCCTTTGACTGTTTTGGACCACAGGAGACTTCAGAGGGGAATTCTTACACACCAGACTGTCGGGAGATCTTTTGGTGACCTCTAAAAAAGTCAGAAAACCAGAATCGAACTCGGGCCGCTGCACTCATCTTTCAGCACCTGTGTCACCTGTGACCTACGCCAGCGCCCTTTTTCCTCTCTTAAACCAGGAAGTGAAACTCTTGACATTAAAAATCTCACCTGGAAGGTCAAAGACAGGCCGGATTAACCCAACAACATTCTTCATGGGTCATAAACTTCACCTCAGCAGTTTCCGAGCCTTCCCGCAAAGATGTGTTTATGTGTTCACTCTGTTATTGATAAGAGGGCGATTAGTGCTGATTGATTGATCTCCATTTGATCGTCGTCCTCGGCAGCTCGCAGTGTGAACACGGTTAGCTTCCAGTTTAGTGACACACGATTATGCGGCCAAGTTATTTTCAATAATAAGTTGCAGCTCTGCGCTGAGACTTACCTGGACGTGTTAAATGTTAGTGAACATTCAAAGCTTCACACTTTGATGAGCAGACAGGAAGTCGGGCAGCAGGGTTATTGCAGCACCGTTACATGATTTAAGTTCAGTTATGTGCTCAGAATTATCGGTCATGCTAACGCTGCAAATTAACCTAAAATCACTGCGCTTTCATCCCACGCTACCTGAGGGAAGTTGCCTTTGCTGTGAACCTTTGGAGTTGCTGCTCGGTACAAGAAGCAAGAGGAAGTCTGTCTTTTATTTTGAAAAACAAAACAACTTAAATTCTTCGAGCACCAAAGCCCTGCAGCATCCAATCCAAGTGCAGCAAAGTAACCCCAGCTGCTCAAACGCCACCATCCTGATGTTAGCGTCTTTACATCAGCTTTGCCCCGAGAGCTTCTACCTCTGTGAGCCGCTGCTGAGGCCCGTGTCCAGAAACACGTCTGCGTCCACGCCACAGTTTCACGGATTCTTCCTTCACCCGCGCTCCACCTCTGCACCGCCTTTATCAAACCCTCGCTGACAGACGAACAGCACTCTGCTGTAAACTTACTAACTATGACAGACATGTTTTTTTAGCACTTTTAAAATGTACAAAACACTTTTTTCAAACCTTTGAGTTAAAACTTCTTCAGATTGTGACACGTGCAGTTTTTCACAGAGCGTAAATCAGCCCTGAGAGTTTCTCATGACACACTTAAATCCAGAACACATAATTTAATATTGTTATTAAATTAGCAGAATCAGGATGTGTTAGTCGAGGCGGCTGCAGCCAATCAGTGACATGCAAAAAAACCAAAGTTAACCCCGAACGCTGAGGAAAAGCCCAGAGCGAGGAGAGGAGAGGACGGAGGCGGAGATCAGGAAACGGGGATGGGTGCTCGGATGGAGGAGCTCAGTACCGGCCAATCGTGGAGGGTTTGGACAGACCAGCGGCGGGAGGCAGAGATTGGGAGCTTCGGATAGTAAGGAGGAGGAGTGGCCCACAGCGGCATGGGGGAAGGGGAGCGGGTGATTGGCCGGAGAGAAACAGGAACACAGGAATAAAAAAACAAAACAAACAGAAACTGATCAGAGAGGACGGGACAGGAAACAGCAGCAGCGTTCAGCTCGACAGAGGCGAGCGGCGAGGGTTCTACTTCCTGTCAGGGTCCAGACTCAGGAGTGTTTCTTCACACCTCACTTACACATGAGTTTGTTTGGCAGCACTTTATAACAGCCTGTGACTGAGGCAGAGATTGTTTTAAAAACTAATTCTTATAGAAATGACAACATCAGCGTTCCCTTCCATATCGAAGCCTGTCAGATGTCACGCCCTGATTCGTCACATGACCTTTTCCAAGAAGAAAACAAATACACAGGCTTTAACTGCCAGCGGTTAATTCAGCGCGGATACACAGCTGCCGCTAAGCTAGCCAGAGCTTCCAGCAGTTCACTGCGGCCCCCCGCTGGGCCCAAGCGCCAAGGATGTGTATGTTTATTTTAGCTCACGTAGCTTTTCAGCCATTTTTACACAAAGAAACAATTAAAAACACCAGGCAGATGTTATGGCTGTTCAGCTGATAGCCACCAGCTTACTTTCCACTGTTCTGATTTTAATGGCCAACAGGGGGCGCTACTCTGGATGCAAAAAGACTTCAAAGCCATACAGACAACAGGAAACAGCCTTCGACTCCGTGCTCTGATGATGATCTTATTGTCTGTAATACTGAGTAAAACATAAATTATTCATCAGGAGAGAGGATTACACAGCCGTCAGCCAATCAGTGTGCACGGTGCGATCAATCACAAGCTGTTACCCAATCAGTGTGCGGTGTTCTTGGGTTGTCACTCAGATCCACCCGTCTTCCGTCAAACGCTCAGCTCGAGCCATCCAGAACAGGCTTCACCAAACAACCGGTTTCCATCTTTTATACGATGAACAGTTTCACTTTTATAAGTGGTGCATATAAAAGGCTAAAGCAGCCACAGGTCTAACAGGTCCTCTGACACAAACGCTAGAAGCTGCTGCACAGTTCAACTCTGCAGGTCAAGTTCCAACCGCCTACAAACAACAACGCCCAGTGTACGGGAACGGTCATGTGATATTTGTTTCCATGCATGTCGGCTCACTCTTTATTCTGGGCTCATCTAAAAGGGAACTCCTTTCTGGATTATCTGCAACCTTAAAAATAAATCGGTGTTTGATTTGAGTGTCACAGCCAGAACAAAAGCCCAGCTCAACCCAGAAGGCTCAACATTAGAGGACTGGTATGATATTTCTGTAATGCAAAGAATCCTCTATCTCACAACAAACAACACATGTTCTGTTTTCTGTAATCAGCCTGCAGACAGAGGAAAGCTGAGGTCACTGTAAACACATCAAAGCAGCGACAGCTGTGAAACTAACGGTGCTGAGACCATTTTCAGAGTGGACGAATCTTAACACAGTGTTATGACTGAGACCCCGAGAGACTCCCGGGAAAACTAGAGGCTAAACTAAAGGGACCTGTGTGTGTGTGTGTGTGTGTGTGTGTGTGTGTGTGTGTGTGTGTGTGTGAGAGAGAGAGGGTCTCACCCGTTCTTTGTAGTAGAAGGAGGAGATGGAGACGGTGTCTTTATCCGAGCGAGTCGGGCTGCCGCTGTAAAGCCGCAGAGTGCTCTGAGACTCTGAACGCATCTTCATCGGAGTCAGGACCCCGCTGTGATAGGCCGACAGAGCCGACAGGGACCTGAACACGCACACACACACACGCAGGTTCGTGTACTTTATCCGAGCTCCATCAAACAGAACCACAACAGTTTATAACCACAGCTCGCATCCACAGACATGTTTGGATGTTTCATTATCAGACGGATACAACGAAACAAAAAACATCCATTTAAAAGGAAAATGTTTGGATTATGTTAATTTAATGCACTTTTCTTTAATATGTCATAAATACCTGGATAAAAACCAAACTGAGCACATCCATGTCGGCTAAAAATCAAAAGTCACTGCTCAAAGCCTTCAGGATTAGAGCTGCAGGGACACTTTAAAGTTTGTCTCCATCATGAGAACAAAACATGAACACATCGCCATGAAAACAGGCGCTGACACGGGAGGAGATCCGACGCCACTTTGCACAAAGAATTTTCAAGATAAGTTGTAAACTTTGCGTCATCTGTTTCCTACAAATCTGATGTTTGTTTATAAAAATGTAAAGAAATGTTGACATGATTGTTAAAAAAAAGAGGTGTGGTATCTTACCTGGGAGTGGGCTCTGTGGGCGGGGCAGAGCGGTGCATGGTTATCGGTCGGGTGAAGTAAACGAGACAGCCGGTGCCACAAAAGCGAGCTCCGGATGTCCGAGGGAACGGGATGTTGGCGTCCTGGAAGGAAGCAGAAATCTCCTGTGACACTTTGAGAGCGTCAGGCAGAAACGACCCTTCAGCTGTCACATGGAGAGGACAGAAGAAAACTATCCTGCACAGAGTAGGTTACCTGGTGCAGGTGTTACCTGGTAGGAGCCGTAGGTGTTGGTGACTCGAGGAAACGCCTGCAGGGACGGAGTGACGGGGTTGGACAGGACGAAGGGGCCGGAGGCCGGACTGTCCTCCTGCGTCTGAGACAGGAAACAGACAGAGCAGTGATTGGCTGAGATTTTGTTACAGTCACATGACTGTTTTCCTATACCAACATAAACTTATGTAAAAGATAAACAAAAACAAAAATTATTTGTACATGAAATTCAACAGAATATCCCTTATCCTTCTCAGGGTCACGAGGGGGAGCTGGGATATATCCCAGCTACCGTAGAGCGAGAGGCGGGTACAACCCGGACAGGTCGCCAGCCTGACGCAGGGCTAACACAGAGACAGACAACCATTCACATCACAGTCACACCTACAATCAATTCACCAATGAACCAACCCCACTAACTGCAAGTCTTTGGACGGTGGGAGGAAGCCGGAGTACCGGAGAGAACCCACGCACACGCAGGGAGAGCATGCAAACTCCACACAGGAAGACCCCGGAGTCAAACTAAGGACCTTCTTGCTGTGAGGCAACAGTGCTAACCACCACACCACCCTCACCAGAATACAGCAAACAAAGTTTCCCCACAAAACAGAGCCTACACCTGCGAGAGCGAGACAGGTGGTAGTGGAGCAGCGCCCCCAGGTGTGGTCCGTTTAAAGGTTCTGGTGTTGCTGGTGGAGGACTTCAGGGACAGACACGTGACGTTATTCTCACCATATCAGACTCCAAGCAGGACACGAGCTGTCGGACGCACGGCTCCAGGCAGTTCTGGTTCCTCTTCACCTTCTGCAGAGACGTGTCTCTGAGGATCTGAGCACAGGGAGACGCCTCAAACACAGACCTCACTGAACTACAGCTTCAATCACAGTCAGTTTGATTTAAAAAATACAGAAGAAATCAGAGCGTGAGCTGCATGCAGCCTCCAGCATACACAGGTCTGGTTTACTGACAGCGTGGTGCGTTCGGGTACCTTCTGGATCTTGGTCTTCATGGCAGAGGGGATGGTCGTCGGGGAGACAAACTGGAAGGTGGGCGCGGCGTTGTTTGGATACTGAGCCGGAAACTTTACCACCAGGTGAACCTGATGGCTCCCGAAATGAGCCGACACCACGCAGCTGTGGTTCAACGCGTCCATCTACACAAAACAAACATCACCAATCAGTCTGATTTCAATGATCGTCCATCAGTGAGCTCAGGACTGCTCGCCCTCCTTTGAAACGTTTCCTCACTACCATCAGGCACCAGCTCACCTCCACGTTGACGTTTCTAATCTGCAGGTTGACCAGAGAGAACTCCTGCTGCAGAGTCTGAGCGAGACCTGAACCTGCCGCCGAGTCCTGAAGACCTCCAGCAGTCAGAGACCCGTCCTGATCTGAGAGATGCATACAGAAAGGTCAGAGGTCAGACTCAGACTGGACCTGGATCAATGTTACATCTGCTTACAGTCAGAGTTTTCTAATATCCTCTGCTGCAGCCTCACGCGTTCCTGGAACACTTCTTTTCGCATGCTTTCATATAGTTTCACATTGAGACGGTAGTGACGTCTGTGTTAGCCGTCAGTTAGTGTGCAGTCAGTGAAACGTGTGAAGGCAGCTCGTCGTCTCACCCTGCAGGCTCTCCGAGGCGGGGCCCCCGCTCTGCTGGCCCTCCGACTCCTGAGACGACAGAGGCTTCTCCGACTCCGCGGTGAGGGACATCGCGTCCATCAGGTCCTCCTGCACGTCACTGACACACAGCTACACAACAAAAAAACAGCACAGATATCAGCCAATCAAGTCTCTGTGTGAGCTCGTCCCCGTGACGCCGCGTGCTGACCTTCTGCAGCTGAGGATCCACCCTCCATATCCTCAGAGTCTGATCTCTGGACCAGGTGACCAGCTGGTAGTCCTTGGAGCCTGCAGGGGAAACAGCGACAGGGCGTCACTGAAGAGGAGAGAAAACAGCCACAAACCTCCGCTCTGCTTTTCCCCATCTCTGCAGCGAGTTTCACCTTCTTTCTGCGGCCGCCACTGGAACTCCAGCACCACGTCGTCGTGTCCCACGAAGGCGTGGACGGGGCTGTTGAGGTCGAGCGTACTCCACAGTAAAAGGCTGTTCTCCCTCCTCAGCTGAGGAACCATCACCGTGACCAGACCATTGGAGAACGGCTGACGAGGCAAAAACACACTGAGCTGCTTTTTCCTCAGTTTTATAACCAAGCGCAAATCCAGCGAGTCTGCATGTGACTGGAGGATGCACAGCAAACTGCACAAATCCAGATTTGACCACGGTTATAACCCGCTCGGGGCAGTTACTGAGCCGCTGCGCTTGTTAGCAGGGTGCTAAAGGTTCGCTTGGATCCGAGTGATGTAAATTTCCTCAGCACGCGAAGGCGCCGTGCCCCCCAATTTGTTGTGATCTGATGCTAAGGCAGCAGAAACTGTGACCCCAGGCGAACCAGGAAATATAAGCTGTCTGTGTGCATTTCACCACGAGCAGCACCCTGCAGGAGGGTGGAGGCCGTGATGGAGGCCATGAAGTCATCATAAAAGTGGACACAGATCAAAGGATCTGAGGGTTTTTCCCCTCACACACTTCTACACAGCCTGCAGTATTTTTGGAACCAGAGTGGCGCCCCCTGCTGACCATTAACATGAATGCAGGGTTAAGGCACTTCCATGTTTGCTTCACCTGTCAGACCCTGAAGCTTCATCCTTTTTATCCCACTACAGAAGCACAAACACGAGGCCGACACTCACCGTGTACCTGGCCTTCCACACCGGCACCTGACACGACAAGATGTTCAGGTACTTCCTGGGCTGCCGGTAATCCCAAAACTGCACAAAACATGAAAAGTTTATTTTTCAGATGTTTTTCTGCTCGTGTGCATTTAAAGAATTATTTAAACATGTCTGCGGTGCTTTTGTGTCTCTTTTTGGTGATTTGGGTCTTTCTGTGGTGTTTTTTCATCCCTCTGTTTTGGTTTTAGGCGAATCAGCTGGTTGGTTTTGCTTTTTCTTCCTCGTGAGCCTGTTCAGTAACACAATACTCTGAGAGCTTTGAGTGCTCAGGTAGAGTAGAGGTCACACTGACAGACGCAGCTCTGAATTCTGTTTTTCCAGCTGGGACGTGCGTGCGACAGGATGTGAATCTGCTGTTTCTCGAGTGTTTCGCATGCTTATTTGTGGCCTCTGGGTTTTCTCTGCTCTCACCCTCACTGAGTTGTCCTGGCTGGACGTGGCGAAGATGAACTCGCTGTCCGGATGCCAGTCGAGGCCGTGGATCTTGGACAGGTGAGCGGCCACGTATTCTGCCGCCGTGTTCGGCTTCTGCTCAGAGGAAACACGCACCGTGAGACGATTGAGTGCGTTCACGTGCACACGTCAGCCCGAAGCCAGTGAGTCAGGACGGGAGCGCTCACCCTTTTGTCCCAGATCCGAACGTCACCGTCGTGACTGGACGCCAGCAGGTTCTGGTTCTTCTTGTTCCACTTCACCTGAGACGCCCCAGCTGGCAGGAGGGAGAACTAGTTTGTAATTAGAGAGTTAACCAAGCAAAGTTCATCCATCACTACAGCTGACTTTAACATTCAGTTGCTTTTTTTCCCACATAATATTGCATTTAAGAGCAGTTATGGTGCATTCAAAGACACTCAGCCATCTGGACGTCTCAGGTTTGCTGTCGTTTATCCAAAAGACAAAAAAAGAAAGAGAGAAACAAAACAAACCAAATGTAGTAAAAATGTGATTTCTGATTGGATTAAACTCAGTCTCCGCCTCTGCTCACAGCTGCATCAGCACATGACAATAATAACCAATGAAAGGCCGGAGATCAGTGATAACGATTACTTTTTTCAAGTAACGAGTAAAGTAAGGGACCAGTGTTACTTTCCTGTAAGCACGCTGCACTACTAAACCGTGATTTTGTTTGCGAGTGTCCCATGAAGATGACGTCCGAGCGTGCGACGTTCGTGGTAACAGACGTGTGCAGATCAACAACGGGTAATATGGAGTGCAGGGAGAGTACGACTGTGCAGCGTTTAAAGCGTGGAAGTACTCACATTACTTTGAGTTTGATTCCAGAAAAAGTGACAAAAACATTAGTGTCCGCTGTTCACTCTGCGTGGGAAGAAAACTTTTTACAGCGAAGAAAATCCCAAAACTTCTGAGCGAGCAGCGAGCTCGCTGCCACGGGAATGTGAAATTCACAGAGAAACCTCCGGATCCTCCCACTGACACGACCTCTACGGCACACCTGCACCAGGGCAAACCTCCACCCGCCCCACTCCTGCTAAACAGGTGACCACAGATTTAAGATTGACAGGACTCAGTCCTGTCCTGTAATGGATTAAAAGTCCTGAATGTTTGATTTTATTTCTTTCTGCTGTGTTTTACTTGCATCTATTTGAAGTGTAAACACAAAACATTATTTTATTTTCTGCGCTGGAATAAAGAGAAACAGTAGAATTGGGCTGAAAGGTCTGTCGCTTTATTACATATTCATGTGTGTCATGTTTTTAAAAAGTAACTGAGTAACTAATTACTTTTGAAAATAATCAGTAAAGTAATGAGAATACTTTTTTGGAGAAGTCATCAGTAATTAGTTACTAATTACTTTTTTCAAGTACCTTGACCAACACTGATCATTACAATGTAAAACCTCTAAAGTACTTCAGACGTTGTTACTGTTTGAAATCATTTATGGTTTCATTTCATGTAAAACTGTTGGGTGTGACTTCCTCGACCCGCTGGTTCTAAATTTTAGCAGTTATTAGGAACTGATATATACATTACGAAGTAATTACCAGCTTGAACACATTTGCCTAAATCTAAATGGAGACTTTTCAAGGATCCCCTTAGAAGTTGACATGAAATCGTTTATAAATGACAATAAAGCTGAGACGCTACGCTGATGCAAAACTGAAAGTGTTGGCGAGGCAGTGAGGACGGTAAAGAGAAAAACATATGAATGAATAAATGAGCAAAGAAAAAGCTTGTTTGGTGTTTACATCGGTAAAGTGCGCGCTCTCTGCTCTGCCCTCTCGTTTAATCCTGAGCCCGACTCCATCAGGACATCAGGCTTTCGTGGACGCGTCCCCTTATAGCACACAAACCAGCCTAACTCTGACTGACTGTGAGGAGGTCAGTTAGACTCAAACTGAATGTGTCAGCTGTGTGAGGTCATGTGGACACTGACGGAGGAAACAGTCCCGCCCTTTAAATACTCACCGACCGCGGACAGCGCCAGCGTGGGTTTCCGAGTGTCTCTGTGGGGTCAAAGAATCAAAAATCACTCAGAAGTATTGTCGGGATTCTTCAGACGATCACCACTTCCCTGTGACCTCTTAGTCTAACTGATGATGTCAGGCTAAGAGAAGCCAGATAACAGAGATATCCTGGGTTTGTTAAACCAGCTTCGTAGTCCAGGCCACGAATCAGGATAAAGATAATTTTACCAGCGAAGCTCGTCGTAAGCACACTTGTTATATAGGTTACATGTTAATGCGGGAACGTGTGAATGTTTTGTCTTAGACAGATAATAATAAATAATAAACATGATACTGGAAGGTCTTCCTTTGCTCTGACCTGGTGTCCCAGATGTAGATGTAGGTGTCCACGGAGCTGGTGACCAGGAACTCGGGTTCAAACCAGGACCAGTCCAGATCGCTGCGGACACGAACACATCAGTGAGGCCGGACCGCGTTTACCCGCTGATGGGTGCGTTTGATTTGATCTGCTGTTACCTGATGACCCGGGTGTGCCCCTGCAGGGAGGTGTGCGTTTCGCCGCAGCCGTCCCTCCACGAGTACAGATCCACCCGCTGGTTACTCTGAGGACAACACGCACACACGTTCAATACACACTGGGAAACACACAAACCCTCCACCTTCTTTACCTACACGACATTATTTCTGTTGCGATGATTTTATGATGAATTATTCTGGAGGTCTCACTCACAGAGGCGGCGAAGACGTGGGCGTCTGATCTGTGCGGGTTCCACTGGACCGTCCCCACGTCCCACTTACTCTGTCGCCCGATTTTCCGCGACGGTTCAGACGGCAACTCCAGGTTCACCAGGTACAGGAAGCGACGCCTGCGGCACGATTACGGTGACAGAAGGTAAAATCGTGTGAATTTAAAATCTTCAATCATTAAAAATTACAAAAATATGCTGCAGGAGAAATGAAGCATTTGTCACTGGAGAACAGGAACAACACAAATGAAGCCACTAGCCACTCCAACATCATTGTGAAGTTTGCGGACGACACTACAGTGGTGAGACGGCCTACAGGGAGGAGGTCAGCGCCCTGACCCACTGGTGTCGAGACAACCATCTCACCCTCAACGTCGCAAAGACAAAGGAGTTGATAGTGGACTTCTGGAGGTGCAGAGAAGTACACACCCCCATCACCATCAACGGCGCTGCTGTGGAGAGTGAGCAGCTTCCGGTTCCTTGGAGTACATCTGGCTGAGGATCTTACGTGGTCAGTACACACAAACAAAACAGTGAAGAAGGCCCAGCAGCGCCTCTTCTTCCTCAGGAGACTGAAAAGATTCGGCATGAGCCCCCGCATCCTCAGGACCTTCTATCGCTGTGCCATTGAGAGCATCCTCACTGGATGCATCACCACCTGGTATGGCAACAGCACCGCCTACAACTGCAAAGCTCTCCAGCGAGTAGTGCGGTGCTCTGAACGGATAATTGGAGGTGAGCTTCCCTCCCTCCAGGACATCTACAGGAAGCGCTGCCTGAGGAAAGCGGGGAGGATCATCAAGGACTCCAGTCACCCCAGCCATAAACTGTTCAGACTGCTTCCATCAGGAAGGAGGTTCTGCAGCATCCGGTCCCGTACCAGCAGACTGAGAGACAGCTTCTTCCATCAGGCCATCAGACTGCTGAACACGTCATAGACACCTCAGCTTCACTACTGGAACTTCAACATTATGCACTCCACACTGTATATAAATGCCACTTGTTTTGCACATGTCCAACTGCCAACCTCTGTATATTTTATTTTATTGTTTATTCTATTTAATTTTTTAAATGTGTATATACACACACACACACACGTAGATATACATATTTAGTATACACATTCAGTAATGTGCATACACTCTTATATTGTACACATATTTATTCATATAACTCTCAGATTTAGCCGTTCTTATATTTTGCTTGTTTTATGTTATTGTATTTTGCACACCTGCTTGTGAAGCTCACACACAAGAATTTCACTCACATGTGCTGTACCCGTGCACCTGCACATGTGATGTGACAATAAAAGTGATTTGATTTGAAGTAAATATGAGAAAAAATATATTAATTATTATTACCTCAATATCTGTATCTCATTTGTATCTCTTAATCTTAGATCATTTAAAATTTTATTACAGCTGACTTTGTCTCAGTGTTAACTTCTTATTAATAATATTTTTTTTAATTAATATTTGACTTTTCTTAACCAAAGTTTGACTTTCTTGAAACTCTAAATAATGACATAAAAAATTTCATAGCTGCAAATTTCAAATGTTTTCATGTCATAAATCATAATGAAGTTGATTTTTTATATAAATATAGATCGTTTTCACTTTTTTATCTTTATTAACTTTTTAATAATTTAAGTATCCTGTCATTCTGATACTAACTTATTATTAATGTATTATTACTACACTTATGTTCCTTCTCGCAAACATTTATTGTAGCTCAGCGGACAGAGCTGCTCTGAAACTGAATAATTAACTGACTAATGAGTAATTACGAGCCTCTGATGTGACATTAAACACATTTCATTATTTGTTGTTTGAGAAAAAGGACTGTGGCGCGTTCAGGTGACCCAAACTTACCCGGACAGCACAGCGTGGGAGCCCAGGCAGTCCACGGACATGGCGGTGGCCTGAAAACACGAGACAAAAGCAGCAGTGACAGTTTTTAATTTTAGCTAACGCCGTGTAATTTTCACTGTGCCTATTTTAGTGACAATCAAAATTCAAACAGAATTAAAATCGTCGAACTTCAGTTCAGAGAGATTTCCTCTCATTCAGAGCAGATGTGCTTTTCCCTGAATTAAACGTGAGATTAAAGACGAAGTAACCTTTGCTGCTGACACAACGAAGCTTTCAGGTGATATTAAATTACCCGATATGATCATTTATTATCAACTTGTTTCTGTTTATTTTACTATTACATATACAGATATTCAAAAATTATCAAAAATGTTTGGAGTCTGCGCTTTTAAAAGTGACCAGAACAACTATTCAAGCACCTGAATTACTGATTAACTTCGGTGCCACATAAACAACTCCATCGATTAATCGATTAAAAACATTCAACTGGATCGATCTACAACAAACACTAAGAAGAAGTCCGGGTGATTAAAAAAAATAAAATAAAATAAGATAAATAAATAAATAACAAAAAAAAAAAAAGTCCGGGTGATTCAACTTGGACTGAGCAGTTTTCTCTTTTACGAGACTTTGAACGCTCCCTGACCTGCGCGCGCAGGCGCTTTGTACAAACATGAAATTAAAAATATAAAAATAAAAATAAATAAAAAAAGAAAGAAAAACTCACCTGGGCGTCTCTAAACTCCACCACAACATTCTCACTGCTCCAGCGAGCCGCCATCTTTCTCCCTCTCCTACCGTCAACAAACACCACGTGACGCTAAAGTGACGTGACGTTCAGGACAGTGGGAACAACACGCAATAACAGCCGCGATCTGTTCTATATAATTACTGTATATAAAATATGAGTTACATTAATACATCGATTAAAATAATACACGAATTAAATAAGAAAACAAACGTTTCACTTTTTTAAAAACAACTTTAATGGTTAAGTTCAACTTTCCCACATGAATGACGTGTTTTCGGCTTCTACGTGTCACGAGTGTTTCCCCTCTCTTCTGATTGGTCGCTCCCGCTGCTGTTCGCCAAACCAAGATGGCGACCACCCTGGTAGAGCATGTTGTCGCAGATGCAGGAGCGTTTTTAAGGAAAGCTCCTCTCCAGGTGAGTCTGTCCCTCCTGATACAGGTGGACCGGGTTGTGAGGGTGTGATTGACCCGGGAGAGGGGCTTCAGAGACCGGGGGGGAGAGGACTCAGCGTGGAGCTGGAGGCCAACAGGTCCCCGACAACAAACCGAGAAACCGGATCGTCTTCTGCTTTCACAGGGACAATAAATGATCCAGGACCATAAAACTGAGTTAAATGTGTTCATCTGGTCCCGGATCTTTAATGTCGTCCAGAGAAAGGAGATCTGGATCAATGGTGTTCAAAGCATCACCGGATGCTGTAGTTCAGGTTTAAACGTAGATGGACAGGTTTTTGGTCCGGATCTGGTCTCTGTTCTCAGACTGTTAAAGGAGAAAAAAACCGTGTTTAGTAAAATAAATATTCACTGGAACTTTAATAAAGATTTTAGCTTGAAGCGCATTAAAAAAATGAATTCTGGCTGCTGCCACGATAAAGATGAGGCTGAAGCTTCCCGATGTTATCTCACTCTGTTGGTTTTATTTGGTAGGAAATCGGCAGGAATATCTACACCCTGAAAGATGTGGTGGAAGAGATCCGAGACAAGCCCACCAGGAGGAGCCTGGCCTTCCTGCCGTACCAGCTGCACTTTAAGGAACCTCATCCAGAGCACATCAGACACGGTGAGCGGGCGTCTGAATCCCAAACCTCTTGTAAAGGTGTGATTTAACATCCTGGTGTCTGTTTTCAGTGACAGAGTTCTCCAAGAAGACCGGGGACTATCCGAGTCTCTCAGCCACCGACATCAAAGTCCTGGCTCTGACCTACCAGCTGGAGCTGGAGAACGTGGGCTCGCAGCACCTGAGGAAGGAGCCGGAGGTTAAGGTACCTGCAGCACACAGACTGGCGCTCCTGTTTGCTGTTTATTCCTAATGTGTTTAATATTTATGTATATTTTTACTCCTGTGCAGTTAGCCTCGCGTGTTCATTGCACCCATACTTTGGTTGTACAATCCCAATAAAGGGTTGTTCTATTCTATTCTATTCTTGACTCTGTACAGCAGACACGTAGAAGTTTAACTCCACACTGTGATAAACTCAGACTCCTCTGGTTATTTTCTGATCCAGGTGAACATTCAGAGCACGCAGCGCCACCCCGAGACTCCGATGAACGTCGCCGGGTTCCACTTTCCTTCCAAGGTGAGAGTCGGACGCTCGTGTCAGCCGTCAGGCCGGCGTGCAGACAGGAACGTTTTCTCACTTTGTGTTTGCGTCTTCAGAAACCTGCGGACAGCACGATTGTCCAACAGACGGAGACGGAAAAGAAGACGCCGAACGAGACCAACGGCGACGAGTTCAACAGCTTCCAGTTCTGGAGGGAGCCGCTGCCGGCCATCGATGACGAGCTGCTGGGTTTACTGGTGAGGAAAGAAACACAGCTCTGTTTGGTTCGATCGTAGATGTTTTGAGACAGTAGCTTTAGAAGTTTCTGTCGTTTAATTTTTGCATCTTTTCCTCATAATGTGAAATTATTTTAATCAGGAAACCAAACTTGAGAGATTTAGGAGAATCTGAACGTCACAGGCAGAAATACTCGACTCCTTTCAAAGTGTTTAAAAAAGTTATTTCCTTTCTTGTAAATCTCTCGTTTCTTTACGCTGTCAGTTAAAATTGGGGAAAATCTGACGATGTACCTTCTGCTGACCTTCGTCTGTGCTTAGTTTTTAAAATACACAATTTTGAGCTTTGTTCTGATGTTGTTTCGGAGCTCGTCTTCATTTCCTCAGACTTTTTCTATTCTTTTGTATTTTTGATGCGACAAACGTTAAAAGCACGATAAGTGACGGTCTGAGACTTCATGCCGTGGCGAGAGGACAAGGAGCACCTGGACCTCACAGTCTCACCGACTCTCGCTGTAACGACTTCCTCAGAGGGTTTTAAATCCCTCTGCTGACACAGACGTCTGTGTTTGCACAGATAGTTTCAATGCTCAGAACCTTTCCTCTGTGAACGTGTCTTAAAGCGATCGTAGAAAACAGGCGAGAAGCTTCAGAAACCGAGCCGAGCTGCCTTTGTTACAAACACATACACAATCTCTCTGCCACTGATGAAACCAGCTCCATTATTCTGACTGTTCTAAGACCAAAGAAGCAGAGTTTAAAGTAACATCCACAGAATAAAATCATGGAGGACGGACTCTGTGAGCTGCATGTGTGAATGTCTGTCCCCTCCCACAGCCAGTGGCGTGGTTCCACCTCTGAGCACAGAGGTTTTGTGGTGCTGTGTCTTTACTGGGTTTTTTCCTGTGAAAACATGTGGAACTGGTTTGGAACATCGTGCAGTGGTTGTTAGTCCTCCACACTGAAGGGAGCCAGCTAGGGTGCTTTGGGGGTCCGACCAGAAAACCTGCAGCGCTGCAGGTTAACTGTTTCACCCAGGACAGAACCAGGACACACTGGAGAGGTTAAAGCTCGCAGCTGGGTGGAAATTCCCGAGAAAATGTCTGAAGAGAGGAACATCTGTTTTCCCCGGCCACTAAGGATGGATGGACAGACAGATGGATGGAGGCATGGGTGGATGGATGGACGGAGGCATGGGTGGATGAATGGAGTTGGGTGCCGTGTTGTTGGAAAAGAGATTGTGTCTCCAGGTTGTGCACGTAAACACAGCGTGTGTGTTATCGCTGCTGCTCTGTCAGGGTCCAGCGGAGGGTTTAAAATCGAGCGGCGGACAGAAACAAGCGGACACACGGACGACTTCGGACGGAGACCAGTTCAGCAGCTTTCTGTTCTGGAGGGATCCGCTCCTGACCTTCAGCGATGAGCTGCTGGGTTTACTGGTGAGTTGAAAGGGAAGAATGTTTTCATGCTGGGAGTCTCGTAGAGCAGCTTTGCATGATTCACAGTTCAGAATAATCCTTTGTGTTCCTCTGAGCCTCGGTTCAGCCCCTCAGTGAGCGCTTGTGGCTGAGTGTGACCGGCTGCAGTTTGCAGGAGACCTCGTTCATATTTAAAGGAGCCTCCATGAGACTTTGAGGGCTGCAGGCGTTTTTGTGTTTGCATGGTTTCACACGCCAGTCAGACTCTAGTGCATCAGTGCATTACCCTTTTATTTCTGTTGTTGTGTTGCAGCCTCTGAACTTCATGTGCATGCCCACCACCTCCACCTCCTGCAGCACATTTCAAGAGAAAAAGTAGTTCAAGTGTGATCTGAGGTCTTATTCTTGTAATGTGTAAATAGTGAATCGTGTGGAAAACGTTCCTGACGTTGATGGCGTGGGATAAACAGGGTTTCCTCCTCAACATCTCCCCGTAGGAAAGGATGCATGTGAGAGGAAGCAAGGAGACAAAGGAGGAATTTTACATCTCTCACTGAGTCATAACTTCTGTCACCTGTCAGACTGCAGTGATGATGATGATGATGATGCTGTTTGTTTACAGAAAGAGGGCAACGAATCACCACAGACAGAGGAGAGGGCGGAGCAAAGGGCGTCGGCGGGCCAATCGGACGACGAGGACAAAGAGAACGAGCCTGATGACGAAGATGACGAGGAGGACGATGGAGGAGGATGGATCACTCCCGGTAACATCAAAGAGGTGAAAATGGACTCCGCTGATTGGACGGCTCCAGCTGACATCAAAGTCGGCTGTCTCACCACCGACTTCGCCATGCAGGTAACGGATGCAGACGGTGCATTCGCTGTTTTTCACCTTCTGTCTAAAGGTTTGTGTGAATGGTTTCAGTAAACCGCTGCGTGAATAAATATTCTCCTGCTTTACGCCGGACTTCAAAAAGCTTTCGCTGTCTGTGTCCCAGAACGTTCTCATTCAGATCGGACTTCACGTTCTCTCTGTGAACGGGATGCTGATCAAGCAGGCGAGGAACTACATCCTGAGATGTCACGCCTGCTTCAAGTGAGTCCGAACAAAGTTAACAAAACCTCTTCAGGCTGAAAGGGAGGCAGCTCGAATCCGTTCCAGCGAAAAATACAAAACACGACATTTAAAACATTTAAATTTATATCAAGAGTAGAATAAAGGTGCTGAACAAGTGAAAATGTCAGGACTGCTTTATTAAAAGAATAAAGATAAATTAATACATAAATAAAATGGACAAAGTCAATGAAAGGAATAAAATAAATAAATAAATGTATTAAATTGCTGCTTGAGTAGGTTAAAATAAAAATAATAAAACACAGTAAAAATGATGCTTACATAGAAAAATATAATAAAGGTGCTCCAGAGATACAGATGTAAATAAGGTCAAAATAAAACATCATGTAAAAATCTGAATATAATCCATTAAAGTGGCTCTACACCAGGGGTGGGAGGGCCGGCGTCCTGCAGGTTTTAGATCTCACCCTGGGTCAACACACCTGAATCACATGATTAGTTCATTACCTGGTTTCTGGAGAACTTCAGGACATGTTGAGGAGGTCATTTAGACATTTAAATCAGCTGTGTTGGATCTAAAACCTGCAGGACTCCGGCCCTCGAGGCCTGGAGTTCGCCCACGCCTGCTTTAAGAAAAAGCACAGATGTTAAAGTGGATCAGAACGATGGAGCGTGGAGTGCAGGGTTGGAACAAACCTAACATGAGAGGACAGATGTTCCTCAGACGGACAGATGTTAGTGACCTGTCCTGTTCTTAGAGGCTGTAAGGAGAATAAAGCGAGGGGTTGCCCGTCCAGGAGCATTGACCTGTTAAATGTTTCGATTCCAGGACGACGAGCGACATGAACAAAGCTTTCTGTCCTCACTGCGGGAACAGAACCCTGAAGAAGCTGGCGGTGACGGTGAACGAGGATGGCAGCATGCAGATGCATTTCTCCAAAAACCCCAAAGTGTTGAACCCCAGAGGGCTCCGGGTGAGACGCGGCGTTTTATCACTTCTAAAATGACTCTGCGTTCGCATCTGCAGCGTAAATCGTTTTTTCAGACCGCTTCAGTTCTGCCTGAGTCGGGTCTAAACGTCCTAAACATGACCGCTGCCATCTTGTGTTTCAGCACACGCTGCCTCTGCCTCAGGGGGGGAAACACTCCACCAACCCCCAGCTGGTGGAGGACCAGCGCTTCCCCCAGCAGAGGCTCTCCCGGAAGGCTCGCCAGAAGACCGATGTCTTCAACCCGGACTACGTGGCCGGAGCGTCGCCGTTCTGTGAGAACGACATCTACAGCCGAGCCGCCAACCTGCAGATCAGAGACGGCCAGTGTGGCGGCGGCAGGAGGCGGGCCAACCCCAACGCCACCCGCAGGAAGTTCATCAAGAAGAAGTAAAGATGGCGAGCATGCATCGTGTTTAAATTAAAGGACCGGACCGTCATTTCCCAAATCATCCATCGGCTCACGTGCGACAGATTAACTCACCAGGTCTTCTGGTGCGTTCATGGACAGTCAGACATCCAAGACATGAGGATTAACTACAGCTCTAAACACGGTGTTCAAAGCAGAAGAGACGCGCGTGACAGCCAGAGGAAGTCGATGACACTCGGCGACACACGGGCGAATTAACTGCTGGCAGCACGAGTGACTCTAACAATACCAGCTCCAGATTATTACAGATTACATAGCATCCCTTATGGAACGAGCCAGAATAATAAATACATTAAAAGTGTGTGAAATTTCACATCGGTGTCTGTTTCTGCTCATTACCTCCACCACAGAGGCAGGAGCGCGCTCGGTCTGCAGGGCGGCGACGTGATACAGAGATTCTGCTACATATCAGGATTTCTGTGAGTGAAGAAGGAAGAAATAAAGCTCTGCTCCTAAACACTCGCTGCTGGAGACGTTTCTCCTCCAGTCGATTAGATGAAGGATGGCAGAGGTGGATGAACATCTGTAAGAGCAAACGGCAGTACTGAACGGACCAATAACGGTCACTCTGGGTTACACGGCTACAGCGTGCAGGTGCACATCAGGTTCAGGGTTTAAACAACGACTAAGGTGTAAATCCTCCTTCAAATTTTGCCAGACGTAATATTCTTATTAAAATATTTGTTTTAGAGAGCAGTGAAACCTTTCACAGCGAGTCTGCTTGAACTACGTTATAGTTTCCAGCTCAGTGTTTATGGCTGATCTTCAGTATTTTACATCTTTATGATAAAAACATCATCATGAGAAACATTTCTAACTGTCCTGTAACGTCGGGGTCCTGCACTGAAAAACGCAAACCGACTTCTCTGCAGTTTTCACTTTGTAAAGCCGGACCAAACGTGACCCTTCAGTGGGCTGCCTCTGGGGCCGAGGGCCACATGTTCGACATAAATAAACTTTATTATTGATTACAATTTCATGCTTTGGCGTGTGGTTAAACGGTAACACCACTGTGTGCCGCATAGTGCTGGACCTTTTACGCCTTTATCTTCTCGTTGCACCTTGTGAGTCACTGAAGTTGTGCCAGAAATGCTGTGTTTCTATGGTAACACAGCATTACATCATTGAATTGTCCCGTCGCCGTCTGACAGTAAAATTACACAAAAACCAACGATTCAAACACGACGCAGAGGGAGAACATGATCACTGGAAGGTTTATATTTTTAAACAGGAAAATAAGACCTAACAGGCAGGTGTAGTAAGGCTGTTAGTTGGTGGAAGTAGCGTCCACGAGGTGCTCACCTGTAGATCTGTGAAGGTGGAGATCCTTGAGTTTATCTTCAGATATTCCAGACAGGTGGAGATCAGCTCAGACTGACCGTGACTGTGCAGAAACTGCAGTACGCTCCTTTAAACATGAGACTGACTCGTCAATATAATTGATCTTTATTGATTTCCAATGAATCTTTGAATCAAAGTGAAAGATTTGTGTCCAGACAGTTTAACAAACCCACCATGTAAATCAGACACAGCTGACGGACTACAACTCCCAGCTGACGGACTACAACTCCCAGCTGCCTCAGCAGAAAAAGCTCAAAGATGAGGCCGACGCTGGATGAAAATGCAGAGTCAGTTTCTGCCCTTCAGGACTTTCCTATAATAAACCAAACTTTTGGTTTTCTCACATTTCTGACACGTTACCAGGAAAACACAAACATTCAGTTTTTCCTTCTTAAAGGACGAGAACGAGCTGAAGATCTCCGGGAGCAGAGTTAAAATCAGGTGGACTCCATCATCGATGGAAAAAGAAGCAAACTAAACTATTTGCTTATTTTCCTTCTACGTTAGTGAGTAAACCTTTAAATAAGAGAAGAAATGTCACCATTAAAGCCTTTTTCTCACATATATAAAAATATTTTAATGCTTCAGTTTTGACAGATGTCCGTCACAGGATACAGTTTAGAGCCAGCGTTTCCTCGCCTTCACTCCTCGTCCTGCTTCGGCTCTTTAAACTCTGTCTTTGTCAGTTCAGCTCCGGGTTTGGAGTCTCTGACATCGGATGGGGTCGGCGCCGGTTCTTTGGGCTCCATGTCAAACGTCAGGCTGCTCAATTCTGCCGTAATGTCGACCTCTGGCACCGGCGGCTCCTTCTGAGGAAGCAGGAAGTCCAGAGGCTCGAGGACTGTGGCGAGGTCGATGGAGCCCAGATGGCCGTACTTGTGCAGCTGGGTGGGAGGAACACCTGCGGAGAGACAACAGATTTGATTCAGACCAAACTCTGCTGCTCAGCACTTCTTAAGCTATTTTAGCCATTACAAAGAATAACTTTGAGAAGAGAGTCCAGGGCAAAAAAAGAAAAAGAGGTTAAAGATTTTTTCTCTTTTAAACTAATTTTGTGAAGTTTTCTTCTCATTGACTGATTGGACCAAAAGTTTAACTTTACTACACAAAAAAAGCTTGTGTGGTGATTTTGTGGTTTTATTAGTGCCCCCTACAGGCTGAAGCGGTCATTACTCCAAATTCAGACCATGGTTTCACAAATGTCCCAGTGGCTACGCCCATCTTTTATGTACAGTCTACCATGTACGTTCATGCGGTTTCCAGCCCGAGACCGAAGGTGACCAACAAGAACAACAACGCAAGGACAACAGTTTAAACTGAGACCGCATTATTGGAATAACGGCTTCACTTCCAGGCCCGTCGTTAAACGTCTTCAGCATCACCGCGTCCGTTTTAAACGAAGAAACAAACTCAGACGTTGCTGCGAGTCCTCACCCAGGATGAGAGCGAGCTGAGCCGGTGGAAACAGGACCTGCAGGCAGCGGTTCAGGAAGGGCAGCAGGTCTTCAGCGTACGCACAGCAGAACTGAATAAACAGCTCCTTCTCCCGGCTGCTGAAGGCCGTCTCCTCCGCCCGGTGAAACACCAGAATCTGACGGGTCACCTGACAAAAAACGACACCGTCAGCAGCTGTTAATCCAGCATCAGTCTGACTTTAACCCAGATTACACCAAAGATCCAGCTGCTCACCATCTTCAGGGCTTCCTCCAGGCATTTGGTGACATTCTCCACCACTCCGATGGGGCAGCAGAGGCGGAGGTCATTGAAGGCGGTCAGGATGTTGTTGAGAAAGCAGGCGAGCGGCTGGAAGTCCAGCAGGGACATTGGGGGCTGCAGGGTGCCGGGCTGCGGGGCGGGGGCTACGACGGGGATGGTCCCTGCCAGCACTGAGGGCAGGGCGATGAGGGTGTACAGGTTCATGTCCTCCTGGAACTTTTCCACCGCCTCCTTCACGGCTCCGCGGAACGTGTCCACCGCCACCCGCTGGAACATGGGCGCCAGCTGCCCGCGGAAGTCCGCCCCCACCCTGCTGAAGGACAAACCGAAGTACATGCACTGACCCAGCAGGGAGTCCAGGCGGCTGCCCACACCCCGCTGCAGGTCCCTCTCTAAGGTCTCCAGGAACTCTGCCACCTTGTGCACCACCCAGCCGTGGAAGATGGCGCCCTCGTTCACAGCCATGAGCCCACCGGCGGGGGGCACTAGCGGGTCCTCGTCAGAGAAGATGGCTCTGTACTGGGTGATGATGTCAAACATGTGCACCCTGCAAGCCTCGATGGTCTTGGTGATGTGAAAGTAAGCATCGTTTTCAGGTATGGCGGCGAGGATGGAGTGCAGCCAAGTGCTGCGAGCCTGCAGGAACTTCACCCGCAGCTCCGCCTCCGTGAACACGTCCATACGCCGCAGGTAACCGATGACGCGGAGGCACACGGGAAGCTGGGAGTTGCTGCGGAGCTGCTGCAACAGCTGGTTGAGCATCAGCTGAGCCGACTGACGCACTTCACGCACGATACCCTAAAGATGGAGAAGGTCAAAGGTTAGAGGAGCCGAAACATTAGATGTTCTCCACAGTGACCTTTTCTGTTTTATATCTCAGCAAAGAGAAAGTTTCTCAACTGTTTTTCTCCAGTTTTTGTCAATTTAGAGTTTAAACTAGCGATTTCCAGCCTGTACCTGAACCTGAGCCCCATCAACAACCTCCCGCAGTCACATTTTAGCTTTTTCACCTTCTCTGAAAGCCTGCTTTATTCCAGCTGGCCAACACCTGGAAGCCTGCTGAGGGGCAACACCCAGAGCTTGTTAGCTGTGCACGTAACAAAAGAAAACTGAGTATTCAGAGCGGTCTGGAGCCTGAGCTCTTTAATTCTCTTCACACGTGTAATTGTTTATTTGAACATTTTTTCTCCAACATCACACGACAGAAAATCAAAGAAAAGTAACGTTTATTTAGCCCTAACAGTTCATTTTCCTAAATAACATTTAGAGTTTCATTCAGGCAGTAAAAAAACCCCAAACACACCCGCTTTTTGGTCAGCCTGGTCTGGACTCACCTGGATGACGGGCAGCGACGAGTGTTTCTTCTCCAGCCTCTTCACGTATGCCGCCAGCTCCAGAGCCTCTTCGTAGTAGCCGTTGCGGACGCAGGTGTCCATGAGCTGAGGAATCTCCAGAATCTCCAGGATCTCCGTGTGGCGGTTCAGAGTGAGGCTGTTCATCCGGCGGCTTGCTCCGATCTCCTCCGCCTCTTTCATGAAGTGCCTGAAAACAAAATGAGCCCCCAAAGCTCAGAGAGACAGCACAACAGCAAAAACACAACTATGTGTAACACTTTATAGCTCTAAGAACCTTTTATCATCTTTCATTAATGTTCCCAGTCTGTAGTTTTGTTCTGGTTGTGGCTAAAGTCTGGCTGCCTGTTTTTTATTCTGAAAGGAGGCTGACGAGCCAGCTCAAGGGAAATTAATCTGCTGCTGTTTTATTCCCAGTCAATTCACCTTCTGTGGCATATTCCTAAGAAAATAACTAAGTTATTCACTTTGTGATCCTACAGTGAGCTACAATAATAATAATCTGCATCTCTCTCCTTGATCAGTTCATCCTGTGTGCTTTTTAAAAAATATCTAAAGTTTTTATTAACCTAACAGTAAATGATGACACTTTTATAGACCCCAGTTTCCTCCTGCTGACATCCCCTCCACAGGGAGCCACCGACCTGCAATTCTCTCCGAAGCGGGGCAGCTTGTCCAGCAGCCGGGACACGCTGCTCTCCACCCGCCCGAAGTCCCGGTAGATGTGCTCGGTGCAGTCGGCGGTGCGGATGAAGGTCTGGTAGTTGGAGAAGGCCAGCTCCCGGGTCTGCTGCAGGATCTGAGCCCGCTCCTCCGCCAGCCTCTCCGGCTCCCGACCCAGCTTCTCCACCCCGAAGGAGCTGAGCTCCGACAGGTAGGCCGCGAAGTCCGGGTTGTCCCTCCAGCTGTCCGGGAAGCTGTCCTTAAAGATGGACGCCAGGATGCTCTCATCCTCCACGTCCACCGCCGCCATGTTTACCGCTGCAGGTTCACGGAGTCCCGGTTCACAAACTGACAGATTTCCTGGTTGTAAACAACCGGAACATCCAGTGCTGACGAACACGTCCCGGTTCTTCTTCTTCTCCTTCTGACGCGTGTCAAAAAAGCTTAAAGGTGAAATACTGCCACCTGCCGGTGTTGTGCCAAAAAGTCATTTCCGAAGTTTCTTTGTTTTTGTTTTGTTTTGACTGTATACTATAATAATAGGTATATATGAAATACATAGAATATATTTGTGACTCTGATTTATTGAGTTATTATATCTATTTTGTCCTTTTTGGTCACTTAAATCATGTTTCTATAACTGTGACGTTACATTTGTTGGCCACGTCTCTCAGGAAAAAGACATTTCTGTTGCTAAAAACTGATAACTCAGCTATTATCAAGGCAGCTTCTGCCTTGAGATAGGATTTCTTTTTTTTTTGTGGAAAGTGAATGAATTATTCATGAGAGAGATGTCTAACACTTTTTTCACAGATTACAGGCCAACAATTAATTTATGACTGTTTAAATGTTTTTGCAAATATCACCAACACCAATATGAATAATTACTAGGATACTGATTTACCTGTATAATAATATGATAATAATATTCTAAGTACATTACAGTACAGTAAGTATATATGATACTGTAATAGAAAAATTACACACACTCGTTAACCTCTCAGTGAACCTCTGCACCAAAGCCTAGTGAGGCTAAAAATAGCCTAAATTAATTTAAACGAATTACGTTATTACAACTAATGCATAGACTGGCCATGGGCATACCGGGCATTTGGTGATTTTTCGTTTTTATGGGCTGATGGTTTTTTGTTTGTTTGTAACAGTATAAACAATGAAAGGTGGTGGATTGGCCAGATGCTGGCAGATGTGTAAGAAGTTGTTTGGTGGTGGCTATGGCGGAGCTCCCACTGAGGCCAGCAGGTGGATGAGGGAAAGGGGAGGCAGGAGGAGGAGGAGAGCCCCGAGGCGGCCGCCGGTCCGAGTGTCAGGTGAACTGAACTTCAGGTAAGAAGTTATGACCTGCAGTCTATCTGGGTCAGATATGAACCAAGTTTAGGTGGAGTTTATTTTCATGTTGCTGACTTTTTACAGTCAGTTACAATAACTTGTACTGACAGAGTTCCTATACAGCTGGGTGGGTGCTATGATGTTACTGATAGTGAACTTTACTTTATTCATAAGGTTAGTTAGTAGAGTTGCCAACCGTCCTGTAAAAACGGAATCATCAGAGAAAATATTACGCGTTTCGTGTTGAGCTGAGAAGAGACGCAGTTTGTCCCGGACTTCAGCTATAATGAAAAAGACACAAAGCTGGATTTATTCTGCGTCTTTACGCTGTTAGCTGCCTCTTCTTCGCTCATTCAATCATGAAACTGATCAATGATCAACTGATCGGCTTTTCTCTCTCGTTTGTTGATCGCCCACTTTGCGCCAGAAACAGGAAACCAGCAGATGTCGCGCTAAACAACAGCAGCACGTTTAAGCTGGATCAGCTGTTGTTAGAATTTATTTAATATTAATTTCTAGTATCAGCTGATGTTTGCTGGAGCCACAGCTCTAAAACTGCTGGTCATGATGTCGGTTTGGTTATGTGAGAGGGAAACATGAAACCAGGAGATGTCCTTACTGGATCATCAGAGCTGAACAGGTGATGGAGAAACAGGTTTACCTTTTAGATGACATGAATGAGTTGAAGTTATCAACTGTTTCTGAGAGACAAATAACACCAGGATCCTTTTTTATGTAGCTGACAGCTGGTAACTGTGCAGGGGCGGGTCTAGCAAAGTTTTGCCAGGGGGGCAGGTAGGGCATTAACAGGGAGAGGGGGGCACAAAGAAATACTTTTCTTTCTTATTCTCATTTAAAATGTCTCGCTTTTAATAAATAATTATCTGAATCTTACAACCAAAGTTTTCATCTGATGTACAATGTATAGAAATCCTACATATACCAACAAGACTGTACATCACTGTCACAACAGCGTTTGTTTTCATTCAAAGGCTTTATGGCTTTTCCTGTAATACCTGGTGGGCCGGTCACTAGTCAAAATGCCCGGACCGATTTTTTGTCCCAATCCAGCCCTGAACTAATGAATTAATTTCCTAATTAATTTTGTTTTATTTTAGTTTTGTAAATACACAATGTCATTTTAGATAGCTTTCATTTTCTTACAAAGCTGCTTTTCTTTCAGTGCAGCTTAAATCATTAGAGGCAAATTTAGAGGGGGCGGGTAACCAGGTTTATGAGAAACTAAAAACCAAATTTAGAAAAGGGACAGATATGTGAGGGGGAAAATACTTAATCACAAGAAAATAAAAGATGCATTTAGGAGAAATTATAAGGAAAAAAATCTAAATTTACCAGAAAAGATTTGAGAAAAAGGGAAAAGTTTGGCAAACGTAACAAAAATAAAAACAAAGAGAAACATGTCAAATCTGGAGAAATGGAAATTTAAGATAAATACCGCTAAGTTAACGGCGCTACTGAAAAGTTCAACCTAGTGATCGTTTTCTACAGTCATGACTTCGAAGCGTATTTGTTAATAAAGTTGTTTGGGGGAAAAGGGTAATGACGTCACCGGAAGTGAGGTGTGTGATTCAGTTGCTAAGCTGCAGCCGAGCAGTAAACGGACCGTCGACAAGTTGCTGTCGCCGTCTCACCGGATCAACTTTAAGCCGTCCGTCGGTGACCGACAGACCGAGGTAAGCTCCCCAACGCCAGACTGCGTCTGCTCGGTCCAAGTTCCGCCGGGGAGCCGCTGCTCCTGACGCCGATGCCCGGCCTCAGTGTTCGGCTAACGTTAGCCCGGAGCTCGGTACGGCGGGTGGTTAGGTCAGCACCGGTGTTCCAGATCAACTGGCGTTTAGATCAACTGGCGTTTAGATCAACTGGCGTTTAGATCAACTGGCGTTGGTCGAACAGATGTGTGGCAGTCTTGCGTTTCAGGAGCTCCTACCGACAAACCAGCAAAAAACGCCAAATGTGTCATCTGTGACACTTGTGAGGTTGTCTCAAACACACTCCGTCAGTCTTGATGCTGTTGAACAACAAAATGTTTAAAAATGTGGCGAGTTTACCTGGTGATATCCTCATGCGCGACGCGATCGCGAAAACAGCAAACAAGTAACACCACGCCGATGTTGTTCACAGGACACAAAGAGTAAACGATCGTTTACTCTTTGTGTCCTGTGAACAACATCGGCGCCAGTTGATCTAAACGCCAGTTGATCTAAACGCCAGTTGATCTGGAACACCCGCCACAGAGTCAGAGTTAACGGGTTAAAGTGGGGAGCAGACGGACCTCCTCTGCTGTGTTAGTCTGAACATGAGCTCGTCTGTGGTTTAATGAGCTTAATGAAGAACCTTAATGAGATTACCTGAAGTTAGCTGAAGCTCCAGGAGAGCAGAGCAAACACTCCTGACCACAACAGCACTGCTCAGTTAGTTTACCGGTGTTTTCATACACGTTATGATCTGAGAAAAATGCGCCAGTTTCCATAAACAGAAATGTTCGCTTCAGTCTGCAGACAGTAACACATGAAGGTTCTTGCAGATTTTAAGTATTATTTTTGTGTTAGAAAAATAGATATTATCTAACAGTTTGGATGTAGATGAAGGTGCTGATGAGGATGAGAAATATCTTATTTATCCCATATTTGGGAGACTTTTGTTATAGCAGGAAATGAATATCAGACACCAACCGACATCACCTGATAACACCAAACAAGATTTATTCTGTTTGTTCATTTGTGAAATCTTGTGTTTGCAGGTGAAGAATTATGTTATTTAAGAAAAAAATTCAAGGAGTTTGAATTGTGCGGTTGCTTTGAGGTTGTTGATGATGTATCTGCACCGTGTCTTTATGGATCACGAGATGAACTGTGGTACTGCATGAGGAAGTCGGGAGTAGCAGAGAAGGATGTGAGGGTGGTGCAGGACATGTATGAGGACGGAGAGAGACAGTGGTGAGGTGTGTGGTAGGAATGACAGATGGGTTCAAGATGGGGGTGGGATTACATCAGGGATCTCCTCTGAGCCCCTTCTTGTTTGCTGTGGTGATGGGGACAGGCTGATAGACGAGGCCAGGCAGGAGTCTCTGTGGATCGTGATGTTTGCAGATGACACCGTGAGCTGCAGTGGGAGCAGGTCGAGGTATGCTCTGAACACAAGAGGAATGAAAGTCAGTAGGAGGAAAATAGCTGAACCGAAGAGGATAACGTGCCACTCGTCTCACTCTCATTCACACAATGAGAGAGACGAGTGGAAAGGTTAACATGCAAGCACCGGAGGTAGTGCCAAATGAATAATTGTTTCTGAGACGTGAGATGTGGGAATTTATGGATTTAAAATTTATCGCTCAAGCAGCCTCAGAAAGGCAGAAGTGTGACAGTTTTTTTATAAAGCTAGGTCTTTAACTGCTGTTGACTTTGACCCTGGCACGTTCTCCTCTTTGGCTCAGCTATTATAATGAAATCATTCTGGTAGGTGATTTTAATTGGGATCGGTTTTCTCCTGTGTCTGATTATTTTAAGGCACACTGTTTTTAATCTAACACAAATGACTAAAGCCCCACACACCTTATTCCCCAGATAAATCATCTTTGATTAATGTGCCACATCATTTCTCCACAGCAGTTTTTACCAGCGACTTGACTGATCGCTGCGTGGTTGGTGCTGCGAGGAACAGTTTCATGCTCTGAGCATCATCACAAACAGAAATTTAAAGCTTTTACATGAGCAAGCCTTTTGTCACGACTTCATGAATTTACATTGGGTCAGTTTTACATTGATGGACGGTGTTAACTTAGCTTGTAAATATTACTCTGAGAGTTTTATCTGCCTTGTGGACAAACATGCTGCTTTTAGCCAGGTCAGAGTGAAAGGGCGGGACAGGAAGCAGCCCTGAGCAGCTTCAAGAAAGTCCGACACTGATGCCAATGGCTAAGGTTTGGCAGCTGCGTAATAGCTTCGCTGCTTCTATTAGGAAATCCAAATGTGATCACTTTCTGATCTTAACCACCGACAGTCTCAAAGTCCCTGGGACGCTTTGGCAGACTATAAATTCTCTCTCTGACAGCTTTGAAGAGCATTAACATTAAAAAGTCACCGGTCCAGACAGTCTGTCTCCGTTTTTCTTGCGTCTGCTTGCAAGCATCATAGATGAGCCAGCGTCTTATATTTTTAATCTTTCCATACAACTGAACACTTCAGCAGAGATCCCAGTGTGCCTTTGTACTGCCCTCCTGAAAGGTGATGATTCTTGGATGGTAATAATATGAACCAATCTGCAAACTCTGTATTTTAGCTGAGATTCTTTAATGGCTGAGGAATAATCAACCTTAGAGCTATCAGAATGAAAATGATATTTTATCTCTCCAGTACTGTAACTTAAAGGTTTAAAATTTAAAGTTCTCAATGATATCTACGAGGCCCTGGAAGCAAAGAAATACTGCACCCCTCTTTTTATTGATCGAAAGCCTCCGGCACTGTTGATCGTGGGGTTTTATGTCAGAGGTTATTGGAAAAGGGCCGCTCAGACCAAGCTAAGCACCTTTCTCACCATAAGCAGTGTGTGCAGTTTAATGGTCTCTCTTCCAGTTTTTTAAATGTGACTGATGGAGTGCCACAGGTTTCTGTCTTGGGACCTGCGTTATTTACTATTTATGTCAGTGCTGTGGGACAAAATCTAAGTGCAACTGCCTATTTTTACGCAGATGATTAATTGTGGTAATAATCTGGTACCCTGGTATCGACATGGTTTTCGAACATTTGCAGTTAGCTTTTGATCGTACACAGTCACAGCTGTTTCTGCTAAGGCTGTCTTTGAAATGCATCTATAAAAAAAACCACGGTTGTGTTCTTCTCAGAGGGTTCGGTTAACCCTAATCCTAACTTCCCTCTCTTGTATCTTCTCAAGGTACATGTATTAACAATGAAGCTGTGGAGTCTTACAAACATCGAGTTCCTGTTGAAGCTAGGCTGAAGCTGGAGTTTTGTTTTTCTTAGAAATGGATCGTTGGACTTTGTTTATCACGGCATTAAGATTTATCACCGGCTCAAAACCTTTAGCACACCACTGTACTTTATATTCACTGGTTGATTAGTCCTCATTAGCCTCATGCAGGATGGTTCATTGATAGCATTTTGTCTCTAAATTCATTTCTGGTTTACTCGTCTCCTATTTGTCAGATTACCTGTAATCTGACAAATAGTTTAGTCACAATCTGCGGTCTCAGGACTTCTTTGCACTCACTGTTCAGACCTCAGAGAGAAGGTATTCTCCTTTTCTGTCCCGTCCTCATGGATTACATGACAGAAGGATTTCAGGCTCTCAGCTGATTTTGCTCGTAGACTTTAAAAGACGCATAAATGGTTTTGTGAAATCATCACTGGGAATCTTGTTTTTAGTTTGACTGTGTAGACACTTGGTAAAATATTCAATATTTTATTGGTGTTATTTTATTATGCCTGTTTGAAACAGGTCTCTCTTGTAAATGAGGCATTGAGTCTCAGGACTATTTGTATAAATAAAGGTAAAATGAACAAGCACTTGGTGACAGTGGTGAGGAAAAACTTATTGTCACAGGAAGTAACCTCGAGAAGAACCACGCTCGGGGAGGGGCCGGTATGGGAGTGAGGGGAGGAAAAGAAAACACTCAGTGCATCATGGGAATCCTTCAGCAGCCTGAGACTATAGCAGGAGAAATCTGCTCTCTCTTTCTAGTCCCTGTCAGGACTCTTGCTGCAGCATTTTGGATTAGCTGAAGGCTTTTCAGGGAGTTTTTAGGACATCCTGATAATAATGAATTACAGTCGTCCAGCCTGGAAGTAATAAATGCATGAACTAGTTTTTCAGCGTCACTCTGAGACAGGATATTTCTAATTTTAGAGATGTTGCACAAATGGAAGAAAGCAGTCTTACATATTTGTTTAATATGTGCGTTGAAGGACATGTCCTGGTCAAAAATGACTCCAAGGTTCCTCACAGCGTTACTGGAGGCCAAGGTAATGCCATCCAGGGTAAGAATCTGGTTAGATACTATATTTGTAGGAAATTAACGGTCATCAAGGTTTTTATATCTTTAAGACATTCCTGCAGTTTAACTAACTTATATCATCTGGCTTCTGGCTTGTATACAGTGTTTTCCAATAATAGATGAGTTTAAATACTTGGGGTCAACCATCCAAAACAAGGGACAGCACACAAGAGACATGAAGAAGTGTGCAGGCTTGGTGGAGTTTCAGGGGTGATTTGTGACAGAAGGACGGCAGCCAGCATGAAAGGGAGGGTTTACAGGGTGGTAGTGACACCTGTGTGGTTTGGAGGCCGAGCTGAAGACGATGGTATCTTCACTGGGAGTAGAAATGAGAGCTCAGCGTCAGAGAGGCGAGACTGAGACGGTTTTATATGTCTTATCTCTTCTATCACTTATTTATCACTGTGTTGTGTTCCTGCAGGTGTTTGACGCTCAGTGCAAACACTAAATCAGAATCAGAATCAGAATACTTTATTGATCCCTGGGGGAAATTATTTTTTGTTACAGTGCTCCATTTTAAACCAGGAGCTGATGTCCGTCTCATGAATTAACCTCAGCCGGGGTCGTCAAACACAGCAGCCAGTCTCCCAGTATGACCAGTATGGCTGCCTCCAGCACAACCAAGATCGCATGGCGCCTTCGTGAGTATTAAAGTTACTCAAACGATCATCACACCCTTCCTGTCCAGCAGCCCAGCCCGACCTGAATTTGTTCCTCCTTTGTTGCCGTACAGAGGAGTTCGAGGCTCAATCCAGCTCCATTTCCTGTCTGGCTCTGGGGAAAAGCTCGGGCCGCCTGCTGGCCACAGGAGGAGAGGACTGCAGGGTCAACATCTGGGCCGTCAGCAAGGCCAACTGCATCATGGTGAGTCCCCCGCAATGCAAAATGCGATGGGTTTCTAATTTTTAAGGTTTCCGTCGAGGTTTTTTAGGCCTGAAACATGAGCAGATTCAAAGGAACCCATCCTTTACCTACTGCTCTTCTGCAGTCTGCAGGTCATGATGCCCACACCTGCCTCTCTCCTGTCACCACCTCACGCTTTTATCTTTATTATTGATTCATTTCTGATTGTTAAATGATGAAAACAGAGTTCGCTCCATGGGAATTAAACAGACTCATGTTTCCCCTCCACTGCTCGCCATCTTCCTCCAACTAAACTAACCTGCCTGACCTCTTACGTTGTGTGTAGTGCACCACATCATGGCAGAGCGCAGACTGTATACAGGGAGTGCAGAATTATTAGGCAAATGAGTATTTTGTCCACATCATCCTCTTCATGCATGTTGTCTTACTCCAAGCTGTATAGGCTCGAAAGCCTACTACCAATTAAGCATATTAGGTGATGTGCATCTCTGTAATGAGAAGGGGTGTGGTCTAATGACATCAACACCCTATATCAGGTGTGCATAATTATTAGGCAAAGTCCTTTCCTTTGGCAAAATGGGTCAAAAGAAGGACTTGACAGGCTCAGAAAAGTCAAAAATAGTGAGATATCTTGCAGAGGGATGCAGCAGTCTCAAAACTGCAAAGCTTCTGAAGCGTGATCATCGAACAATCAAGCGTTTCATTCAAAATAGTCAACAGGGTCACAAGAAGCGTGTGGAAAAACCAAGGCGCAAAATAACTGCCCATGAACTGAGAAAAGTCAAGCGTGCAGCTGCCAAGATGCCACTTGCCACCAGTTTGGCCATATTTCAGAGCTGCAACATCACTGGAGTGCCCAAAAGCACAAGGTGTGCAATACTCAGAGACATGGCCAAGGTAAGAAAGGCTGAAAGACGACCACCACTGAACAAGACACACAAGCTGAAACGTCAAGACTGGGCCAAGAAATATCTCAAGACTGGTTTTTCTAAGGTTTTATGGACTGATGAAATGAGAGTGAGTCTTGATGGGCCAGATGGATGGGCCAGATGGATTGGTAAAGGGCAGAGAGCTCCAGTCCGACTCAGACGCCAGCAAGGTGGAGGTGGAGTACTGGTTTGGGCTGGTATCATCAAAGATGAGCTTGTGGGGCCTTTTCGGGTTGAGGATGGAGTCAAGCTCAACTCCCAGTCCTACTGCCAGTTTCTGGAAGACACCTTCTTCAAGCAGTGGTACAGGAAGAAGTCTGCATCCTTCAAGAAAAACATGATTTTCATGCAGGACAATGCTCCATCACACGCGTCCAAGTACTCCACAGCGTGGCTGGCAAGAAAGGGTATAAAAGAAGAAAAACTAATGACATGGCCTCCTTGTTCACCTGATCTGAACCCCATTGAGAACCTGTGGTCCATCATCAAATGTGAGATTTACAAGGAGGGAAAACAGTACACCTCTCTGAACAGTGTCTGGGAGGCTGTGGTTGCTGCTGCACGCAATGTTGATGGTGAACAGATCAAAACACTGACAGAATCCATGGATGGCAGGCTTTTGAGTGTCCTTGCAAAGAAAGGTGGCTAAGTTGGTCGCTGATTTGTTTTTGTTTTGTTTTTGAATGTCAGAAATGTATATTTGTGAATGTGGAGATGTTACGGTATATTGGTGTCACTGGTAAAAATAAATCATTGAAATGGGTATATATTTGTTTTTTGTTAAGTTGCCTAATAATTCTGCACAGTAATAGTCACCTGCACACACAGATATCCCCCTAAAATAGCTAAAACTACAAACAAACTAAAAACTACTTCCACAAACATTCAGCTTTGATATTAATGAGTTTTTTGGGTTCATTGAGAACATGGTTGTTGTTCAATAATAAAATTATTCCTCAAAAATACAACTTGCCTAATAATTCTGCACTCCCTGTATAAAGGATGGGTGTAGATTTGAATTCTGAAAAGTGAAGCTTAAACCTGCGTTTTTCATGGATGTCCAGCAGGGGGCGACTCCTCTGACTGTGAATAGAAGTCTGTGAGAAAACGAGCCGCCTCCTCACCTGATCTCTGAGCTCAGTAAACAGTTTCCTGACGGCTTTATGGTCTCAGTCGCTGTTTTCAGGTCTTATTGAATAAAAGATGAAGCTCATTTTGGAAATGATGGTTTCCATTAGTGTTCAGGGGACGATAAAGCAGGAGATGAAGGTGGGCTTATTTTGTGATTGACAGGTGACGTGGTGTCCCTCAGCAGCTTCACTAACACTAACATTTTGATATACAGTCTGTGTTTTGAGTTTTTGAGAAAGGAGCGAGGTGCAGTTTTAGGTGATGATGTCTGTTCTGACTGTTTCCTCTCAGAGTCTGACTGGTCACAAGAACCCAGTGGAGTCTATCCATTTCAACGTGTCGGAGGAGCAGGTCGCCGCCGGGTCGCAGTCAGGTTCAATACGAGTCTGGGACCTGGAGGCTGCCAAGAGTAAGACTCTGTCTGTTCTGTGGCTACGAGGCTTTTTAGTCAAAGCTTCACCGCCTCTAAACTGTCTGTGTGCGTAATTTATCTGCACAGGTGCTTTAGATCAGCGGTGGACAGCGTAAGGTTCACACTGACAAAGAGAAGTGAAGTGAGCGAACCAGTCGATTAGAAATATGACACACAAAGAGCTGAAACATGTTAAAATCAACTTGCTTTTTTTTATTAGTGTGGTGAGTTTTTTCTAAATTTCTGAGTGCAAAGTTTGAGCTATGAGCTCTTCCACCTCTGCTGCCTCGAGGACACAGGACATCCGTCATACCACATGATGTCAGCCTCTGTAATATAGTACATCAGTCTGATTGAGTATATGTTATTATTAGTAGTATTTTTCCATCTACTCTTATTTTGAAAATTGATACAGCTTCCTCAGTGTTCAGTCTCAGGCTGTAACGGAGGACGTTGTACCCCGCAGTCAGAATAATCGTCCGTCCCATCATGCGGAGGCGTTTTAATGCACCTAAGCTGGGTCTTAGTTAGAAAGAGATGCAAAGAGGTGACCCTGCTGCTTCCTGTGCTCAGTTTTAAGGACTCTGATGGGACACAAAGCCAACATCACCAGCCTGGGCTTCCATCCCTTTGGAGACTTCCTGGCCTCCAGCTCCATGGACACAAACATTAAGGTAGGCGTGCTTTCCTGTGTGAGAACATCCTTGAAGTCTTAATCCGCTCTAATGAAATGTCTCTTCTTTTCTGCTGTCAGCTGTGGGACTTGCGGAGGAAAGGATACGTGTTCAGATATAAGGTAAGTTTGTGCTCAGGATGACAGGCCGGCTCCTAATATCCTGCTCGAATCCAGGTGCACGTTTCTAACAGGTGGACAGTGGCTGCAGGTGGATTTGGTAAACACACCTGTGGTGACCTAACAAAGTGTGATGTGGACATTTGCTTCAGTGGAATCTGATCTTTTATGCAAATGAGTTGACCTCATCTGACCTGGAAACAGCACCGTGTGAAAAGCTAAATCCTGATTGTTTTCAGGTTTCTGACAGATTTTTGATGTTTTTCAGATGTTTAAGCCCCGCTCTACATTCTGATGCTTGTTTTCCACAGTTGTACCATCACATACAAAACAAACACACACAGACACGTGGTCACTAGTGATGGGATTTCCGGCTCTTTTTAGAGATCCGGCTCTTTCGGTTCGGCTCACTAAAAAGAGCCGGCTCTTTCGGCTCCGAACCGGCTCTTCAGGTTGTTTTGTTGCTTTAATTAATTTATTATTAACAATAATATAAAATTATGCACAAAAGGAATTACTAACATAAAAACAAGTGGTTTTATTTATATATGTTTATATATAAATATATGCGGTGGCCCCTAGAGACAAAACACGTACAAACTCCAAAACACATTTCTAGCATGAACTGAACTTCCAAAGCAGAGCTACTAGATCACTTAAATTACACAATTGAAAGCATGTGTGTATTGTTTGTGTATTTATACACAGGCACTCATATATATATTCAAATAATTTAAAAAAAAGTTCATTTACCTGTTATTACCACACACCAAATCCGGTCGTTGGTACTTGCTGGCTTGTGTAGCCACAAGATAACAAAGGCTCAACACTGGGCCCAGCATCCTGGAGCACTTCTGTTGTCTTTTGTACGTGTTTTGAGTTTTTATATGCTTCTGAGTTTTTATATGCTTCTGAGTTTTTACGTGCTTCGGAGTTTGTACGTGTTTTTACGTGTTTTGGAGTTTGTACGTGTTTTTACGTGTTTTGGAGTTTGTACATGCTTCAGAGTTCGTACGTGATTTGAAGTTTGTATGTGCTTTGTCTCTAGGGGCCACCGTAAATATACTTTTATTTATTCACTCCACATAAAATGTAATAAATAAATCATATAATACAAAAATCAACTATTCACATTTCAAGTTTTAACTATTTAAATTTCAGCTTTTTCCTTTCACAAATTTAAAGTGAAAAGAACACAAAACACTGCAAACCACAACACAATTAAATATAAATTATAATAATATGAAAACTAAAAGAACATGCATATTCTCTGTCATATGGACCTGCATGAATAAACTTTCTCAATCCTTTATCTCTTTCTTAAGGTCTTAAGTTTTGTTGTTTTTATGTTTTTATGTTTTACAAAAAAAAACTTCACATTTTTTATATTTTTAAACGAAAGTGACATGCAAGGATATTTTTCTTTAGTGATGTTGCTTCAGCAATCTCAAATACTAATTATTCTGGGAATTTTTATGGTCAAACTATGTGATTTTCCAAATGTGTGTGTGTGTGGAGTAAAATGACCTTGTTCTTATGATGTTGTCACCGTGAATGATTTAGGATTAACAACACAAATTGTATCGATAGCAGAAACAGTCTTATAACTTATAATTCTCACACGTTACCGCTAGTTTTACAAACGCAGTCTTCTTCAGCTCTGTTTATGTAGCTTTTATGAAACTGATTTTCCATAGTACAAGTAGAATTTAATTTTTCTTTGCTCTCCAGTATAAATGCAATAATTTGCAGGCTTTTTACTGAAACTCTCACAATGCAACACTCAATGCTCAGAGCTTCATATATCAACAGCTCTGAAAATATCTTCTTTTTTAAAGTAATGTAGGACAGGATCTCTCACTCTCTGTGTCTCAAAAAAAACCCAACTAAACTGGCAATCACCACTAAACAAATGAAAGTAGTTTATGGCTTTTTTATCAGCTGCATTTCTTTCATTTATGTATTGATCCCATTGTTTATTGGTAATGCTTTTAGGTCACTGTTTTAGCATGTCTGCCTCACACTCCATTTAAACAGTTTAACAGATAGTGGGAGGAAGGTGGCATTGGAGTTTGTTGGGTGCTCCTTCTGAGACCGATCTGTTGCAGTCTGTTTGGCCACAGCTGTGGGTGCCTTCTTTGCTGATCGCTTTATTCTCTCTTCTAGCATACTCCTTAATCTTATCCAATTTCAGTTTATCCAACAACAGATGCAGCCTGTGATCCACTCATTTTAAGCATTCAACATAAGCAGCATGCCAAAATCCAAAACAAAGGCAACAGCAATTCCTTCAAACTCAGGTGAACGCCTGCAGAGCCACAGCACACACACACACCAAACCGAATAGCAAACGTAGCGGTGGGCGTGTCACAAAAACATCTTCTATGGTCAGAATCCAAACTGCGTTCAAACAAACAATACGCAGCACAAAAACACAGTTTACATACCACCGTCGTCTTCTCCTTATCTGTCAGACTAGCCGATTTTATGGGTGTCACTGTGCGCCAAAGCCGAGGACGCTCAGAATGATTCGGATTAAACTGTGTCAGTCGGAGCTTTTATGGAGTCTTACAGTAAACGGATTATTGCATTTAAAAGAACTGAGAGACTTCAATTTAATTTTGTTTATGCAGCGCCAAATCACAACATCAGTCACCTCAATGCGCTTTATACTTTAAGATCTACATACAGAGAAAAACCAACAATCATATGACCTCCTATGAGCACTTTGGCGACAGTGGGAAGGAAAAACTCCAGAACCAGGCTCAGGGCTTCTACTTTCCTTCAAAATAAAAGCTTCACATGAGTCTCGATAGCAAAAATCTGACCAGTGTTGGTGTTGCAGGGTCACACTCAGGCTGTGAGGAGTTTGGCCTTCAGTCCTGATGGGAAGTGGTTAGCTTCAGCGAGCGACGACTGCACCGTCAAGGTACGACCTGATCTGACGTCTCACCTTTAATGTAAAAAATATATTTTAAGGATTGTTTTTCCCGGTACTTACATGTTGTGGTAACTCTGACTCTGTAACAGTAGATGCTGAGAAACCTTCAGAGTAACTATAACCTGCAGGAGTTACACGATGCTGTGAATGTAAACTGTGAAGCAGAACATCAGCAGCAGGAAACTGTGCAGAAAGGCTGGAAGACGTTAAAATGTTCCAGCTGGTCCTGGTTCATGTTTGGTAGTCACGTGTTCCCATAAAATAAAACGAGCGATTGAATCGCAACATTTTTAGATTCTTCTACATTTTAAAATGGTTTTAAAAGGTCCGTCTGTTGAATCACTTCAGTGTTTTAGGATTTTTAAGATCCATCTTTTCTATTAAAATAGTTTTCAGGACACTTCTTGACCCAGGTTCAGTTACATTTATTTAAATAAAGTAATAAGCTGGTGATGTGTAACGACTCGTTAGGCTAACATTTCATCGATGTTTAGAATTAAGTTTCATTTCATTTGCAGCGGTCGGATGTTCGGGTGTTTGAGAGCATCTTGGGAATTTAAAAGTGTGAACATGATGTGTTTATTCTGTAAATGCTGTGAAAGCATCAAACCGGCAGCATCCTGTAATAAAATCGCTCATTCTGATTGGCTGAAGGAGGTGAGCTCTGCTCTCTTCCTGTTCGATGACCTCAGCCCTGTCCTCTTGTCTCCATCAGCTGTGGGACCTGGCTCAGGGGAAAACCATCACGGAATTCAAATCTCACACCGCCGCCGTCAACATCGTCCAGTTCCACCCCAACGAGTACCTGCTGGCCTCCGGAAGCTCCGACAGGTACGTCGCCGCAGGCCGAGCGCCCGAGACGCAGCAGCTCGGAGCTGAAGGAGCGACTCATGAGTGGAATCAGTGTTTGTGACACTTTGTGGCTCGTTTAGTTTTTCTGTTTCATGAAGCTCAGAGGCTGCGCGAGGTTGTCCTCTCTCTGTGCCGCCAAGATTTTATTTTGGTGCTGAGTTTGATTGTTTGTGGCATTTTTTTAAATGTAACATTTCTTTTAGTCTGAAATTCTTTTACTTTTTTTCACATACATGTCCTGTGTCTTCTACATGTCCTCTGCATGTGCCACTAAATCATACATTTATAACTAAAAGTAAACAGGAAATATAATATAAATATAATAAAATGGAAATAATAACTCATCCTTTCTCCAACACAACCAGCAAGTGCACTCAGTATTTAATCATTTCTTTATTTTTGCATATGAAGTATAAATAAGTATTCCAACATGAATCACTTAAATTGATTATTATGTTTAATTTGAGGACATCGACCTGGTGTTAGAGACAGTTTATAAGTTACACCAGCAAGCAAAGCTGTAGTTTGTGGCCTGATTTTCCGATTGTCATGTGATCGTGATGGAGCCGTTAAAGCTTTGAATGTGTCACTTCAAAGAAATGAGACATTTTGTAGGTTTTGGCCTGTTTTAGTGACAGAACAGGGAGCAGGGTCATTTTTATCTCAAACAGTTTATTGATGGAATAAATCTTACTCTCATTTATGAGAATAAGAAGTGACTCAAACACATACTTTCTTCAATTAATTATAAAAATGTCTTTAGCTTAGCTTGTAGTTAGAGCTGGGTTAGGCGACCCTAACCATCCCTCAGGTTCCTGGGGACTTCCCATGATGCACTGAGAGGTGCACTTTGCCCTCCACTCCCTCTTTTGTTCGTGTTTCGTTCCTCTTTTCTCTTTCTCCTCATTTACTGACTTGTCACTGCTGACCGTGGATCTGTTGGAGGTCTCTTCCTGTTCCTCAGCCGTGTTGTAGCGTCTTCACCTGACACTATAAAACACCTACAGGTGTCTCTAATGAGCTGCAGCTGTATGAACTCTGCATGTGCTTGCAGGACCATCAAGCTGTGGGATCTGGAGAAGTTTACGATGATCGGCTCGTTGGAGGGCGACACGACTCCGGTCAGGTGAGTTTTTCCCCGTTGCAGCAGGGTGTAACTGGAATGTGACCTCTGACCCCTGTCCCTGTGGTTTCAGGTGTATATGTTTTAGCCCAGATGGCTCCTGCCTGTACAGCGGCGCCACGGACTCGCTGCGGGTCTTCGGCTGGGAACCGGACCGCTGCTTTGACGCGGTGCCGGTGAGCTGGGGAAAGGTGTCTGACCTCGCCATCTGCAACCAGCAGCTGGTGTGTAGCTCCGCCCACCGCTCAGTAACAGTACTGTGCAGAAGTTTTAGGTAATCTTAATCTTCCACCTTCTCCACATGTCAGATCGGCGTGTCTCATCAGCTGTCGAGTGTGTCGTCCTACGTGGTCGATCTGAAGAGGGTAAAGAAGAGCGGTGGCGCCGTGATCCAGGGGATCATCCAGGACGACCAGCCGCTCACAGAGCCGAAGAAGGACCCCAAAGGAGCGGCACTGCGAAAGAACTACGAGAGACCCACGACCACCTGCAGATCGCAGAGGTACGGCACACTGAGAGACAGGAGAAAATACTGCAAGTACTGACTCAGATCACATGTCATATATATATATATATATATATATATATATATATATATATATATATATATATATATATATATATATATAAAATCTTATTTGACTTCAGTGGAAAAGTTTCGCTTCCAGATTCTTTAATAAAAGTAAATAAAGTAAAAAATTTGCAGTTTTTCTTCTAAAAACAAACAAACAAATGTTTGTGATGTCATCAGGTTGAAGCACCGTTCAGAGTCTGACAGGCGGAGCCCCGAAGGGGAGAGGCGGAGCCCTAGCGAGGACGAGGCGGACGAGAAGCTGTCGTCTGCTGAGATCCACAACGCCGAGGACTACAAGGCCATCTTCCAGCCAAAGAGCGCCATCTGTAGGTGGACCCGGAGCATCGCAGCTCAGATGTTGAATAACGAATACAGTTATACGTACATACAACGAGATCTGTGAAATATTGCTATTGAAAAGGACGCTGAGTTCATCTTTAATCAACACTGCACCAACAAAATCTGTGTTTAGTTTCCCCGAAAGCTTCTATTTCCTCACCTGTTGATCCACCTGCAGCATCGCCATCAGTTCTGCTCTGGCTGATTTTGAGAAGCAGGCCATATTTGAAAAGTGAGAGGAGTAAACATTACTCGCTGTAAGAGCCAAACAGGATGGGAGGATCTGATTGGTTCTTTGTGCCTTTTTAAAATATTCATCCTAATGAGGACAAAGACACTCTCGTCATTTCTTCTTTTGTTTTCATGTCGTCACATTTATTTTGCAGTCTGAGCTCCTCGTTCTCCTCTCTTCCAGCTCGCACTCCTCCTAAGATGTCGGAGCCTTTTCCCGCTCCTCCAGAGGACGGTGAGTCCAGCACAGCTTCACGTTTCTGTGAGACATCAGGAGACGACGCGCCTCCGACGTTTCAGTTTATAGATGAAACACGAACAATAAATCACGTGTTCGACAGTGAAAAACACACGACACAAAAACACACGACAGAGGTGTTTCAGCTCCTGTTTTGTGGTTACTGGGTCGTTTCCTGATGATTTCTTCTTCTGCTCAGAGTCCATTTTGGCGATCAGCCGGCAGCTGAAGGACATAAAGACTCATTTTCCTGATAAACAGCAGGTCAGTGAACGCAGCAGCCGTGTGTCTGTGTGGAAACATGGACGCCTTAGGACAGCGGACTATAAATGCAACGAACCTATCAGAGCTCAAATACCTGCTGTTTACAACAAAGTAGTCCTCCAGCCGCTCGGTTTTCTCTTTCTTTAGTTAAAGATTTTTCTTTGTCTTCAGAAAATCAGTTTAATTCAAAACCATCTAAAACCTTTAACAGCTGTGTGACTTTGGTCTGAGTGCGGTTATATGAGAGGTTTTATGAGTCTAAATTAACAACTAAAATGATGTGTGAGAAATTATTTTGTAATAAATGAAGGCCATCATTCTTCTTGTGGCTTCATCAACAGTGCTCCCTCTGATCTCTGCCACAACAGAAACCTTAGGACACGCAAGGACAATAATTTTACTGACAGTAGTACCATCAGTCACACCTAAAAGAAAGCAAGCACAGCTACACAGTAATTAGGCTCTATAATATTGATGCTAATTGACTGAGAAAGAGTTAGGTGTCAAAAGAGAGTGATATTATACCCCTTTCGTCAAACGCAGTGATTTATGACCCCCTTAATTGATTTATGACCCCTAATTAAATTATCCCCTAATTAAATTATTCATGAGCTCCGGAAGTAGGAAGTAATTAAATAATAAAAATATGATATTCATAAAAATATGATATTCATAAAAATATGATATTCATAAAAATATAATTGATTATTTAGAAAGTTTCTTATATATCAAAATAGCATTCTTTTATTTCTTTAAGCAATTAAATTTTTATTTTTATTTTTTTTTATGCTCAAAAAACGCCATCTGGTGGCGGGTCAGTGTGTGTGTGTGTGCGCGCGCGCGCGCCCGAGGCTGTGTGTCTGGGCGCGCGGGGGCGCGCCCGTGTCTCCGGACCGTGCTCTCTCGGGCTCCGTGCTCATGTGTTTAAAAATGTATTAAACCATATTAAAATTGTTTAGTTAAACTTGTGCTTTTGTAACGTTCAGTATGGCCACAAACACATGCTGCATGCCTTGGGGGAAACTTTATTTAGATTTATATTCATTTGTAGATTTAGAATAAAACTCATACTCAGAAAAAATTCGCGATCCCCTAACCCTCCTTAGATACATAAGCAGGGAAAACTCCTTAAAAAACCCTCCGCTATTTCTCCAAAACCCTACAATAACTTGTTAGGGTACCCCCTCTATTCCCAAAACCTTATATTCGATAACAGGGAAAATCCTGAAAAAATCCTTAGTCTTTTTTCTGAAATTCAGCGCCCCGCGGCTCCCTTCATGCTCAGCCAAACAAAGCCAAAACTCCTTTTAAAAATTTCTCCGCGATTTCTCCAAAACCCCTAGAATAACTTGTTAGCTACCCCTCTATTCCCCCAAAAAAAGCGCTATAATCCAAAAACATTGGGAAAGCTCCTTACTCTTTTTTCTTCAAAAACTTGCCTCTTGCTAGCTACCTCTAAAATTCTAAAAGTCTAAAAGTCTAAGTTCTACCTCGCTCTTAATCGCACCGACCCGCAACAGCTTCCAGAGCACAATTTTTTCCTGCTTGTTCGCTCCCCGCTCTGGTCCCGAATGCGCTGCTTACCTCGTTTGAAAATTCCCCCCTTAGACCAACTCCGCCTCACTGCGCCCCGCTGCCAATCACATAACCCTTGCACCGCTCCCTTCGCACCCCGGTTAGCCAATCCGCTCCAGCTCTGATTTTACGATCTCCCGCTGATGTTAAGACTATCTTCGAACCCCAGAAGAGATCTGACTTCAGACGTATCAACAACTGGCGCCGCTCAGACTGCTTGCGAGTTCGCATAGGGAGCGGCCGATTTCAACAGCAACTTGCGTCTCTTTCCTTATCCGCATATCATTCGGTAAGTGTTAATCTTCCTCTCTAACTACATTTTTGCATTTTCCTTTTTACCATTCTGTCAATCCTTTCATTTAAAAAAATAAATAAATATCACAATGGTTTGTAACAGGTACAATACACCATCCATCCATCCATTCGCCTCCACTTATCCTTTTCTCAGGCTCGCGCGGTGCGCTGGAGCCTATCCCACGTACAATACACTTTAAAATATATATAAGCTCCACTTTTAACTCCCGTAAAAGTTTATACATTACATGTCTACATCACCTATCATGGCCTCATCGGGTATCTCATATCATCTTGTTATTGTTATGTTATGCTCCTTTGATATTTTGCTAGTTTGCGTGTTTTAAAACTCTTTTTGTTTTTCTTTATATTTTTAGACCCAGATGTGTTAACCTGATCCCTGCGAAACACCAGCTCTGCGTGGATTTTGACCGCGAGTGACCGGATGTTGTTTCCGGCCTGAGGTTGCCTGAAATGCCGTGAGGCTCGTTTGAAAGATTGCGCCCGAGACCAACTCCGCCTCCAAGGCATGCCTACCTTTAGCTGCCACCAGTGAGATATCAGAGCCGGGCTCCACATATCCAATCAGGAGCATGCGCAAGACAGCTTTTGCAGACTCTCCAGAAATATACAAGTCCTTACCAACTGCTCTGCAACCCAGTGTTTCTGGTCCCCTCACTAACATCGCTTTTTGAGATATTTTTTATGAACCACCAAAAAAGCAATTTTACCCCACAGACTGGGTCTGAGGGCAGCAGCGGGGACAAATGATTGTAATGAAGCGACGGACATTTCATGGCTGGTCTTGCATAATCGTGAGTTATTATGTCATATGGTGATAAGTACATAGTTTTGCAAGAGGCATACAAGCACTGTGGAAAAAGTAATCATAAAACTGTTTTTGTGAACACCCTACGTTATGCTTTAAAAAATGTGATACATGTAATGTGATCATCAAAGAACATGATTTTTAAAAAAAAAACAACTTTTATTCTTATGCTTTTAAAGTATGTCAGATTATCTTAAAACACTTATTTGTATGTTATAATGTTTTTCTTACACCATGTGTAATTTTTATAGACACCTTATTCATTGTATCAATGTGTAATTATGTATCTTTGATAAATAAATAAAATATTTAATCTTGTATTTGTGTACTTTCTGGTGATTCAATAAAAAATTAGTCACATATCGCTCTGATAAACACAGATGGCTGAAAGAAATGTTTGATGGAACAAAGGAAACAAGTGTCTTGCTGCTAAACTTTTAAGTCACCATGGTTTAAATGAGAAAGTCTGTATGTAAAACATGAAAAACTCCAAACCCGGTTTAACTACAAAGGTGTACTCATTTCTTTGTAATGGTACTTTACTGTTCCAATGAAACAAAAAGAAAATCTCATTTTTAAAGTACATTTTTCGGCCATCCTGACCTATTTTCAGGGGCAAGAATGTTGATGTTAGACTGTGTTTTAAATCAGGTTGTGATCTTAAACTAACTATCACAGCACTGATTTCAGTTGTAATGTCAATTAGAATCCCAATTTGGCTTTTCTCCAGTCAGTGTTATGGTGAAATTTAACTTGTTCTTTTGTGTAATTGCACATGGCCCAGCAAAGGACCCCTTAGTAAACTGTACAGCATAAGTTTTCAATTCACTTTTGTCAGAAAACTTCACAGTATGAGAAGTTACAGCACAGTTTCTCCAAACGTGTGGTTCTTTTTCAGCCAGCGTGCTTTTAGAGCATCTACATTAGCTCATGTAGTAAAAGTACAATCAGTAAGTGTACTTTAACATTTGAGATTCCGAGTCACTCTTGCTTAGATCATGTGAACTATATCATGAACCTTTTTTTGTATAATGCATCAAACGTGTTCAAATCAGTTTATTTTCAATTTATTTTAACTAGAGACAAGCAACTCCTTTTTAGCTTCTGTTATGTATTTACCTCTCACACCTTAATCTAGATGTTAGTGTTCTCAGAGTTAACATGTCTCATGTTGCCATGTTGTATTTCTAATACCCAGCCTCAGTGTTCGCCCTGTTGACCCTCAAATCCAAACACCAATGATCTAGATATTCACAACATTCATAAGGAGATTCTTAAGGTCTTAAGTTTTGTTGTTTTTATGTTTTACAAAAAAAAAACTTCACATTTTTTATATTTTTAAACGAAAGTGACATGCAAGGATATTTTTCTTTAGTGATGTTGCTTCAGCAATCTCAAATACTAATTATTCTGGGAATTTTTATGGTCAAACTATGTGATTTTCCAAATGTGTGTGTGTGTGGAGTAAAATGACCTTGTTCTTATGATGTTGTCACCATGAATGATTTAGGATTAACAACACAAATTGTATCGATAGCAGAAACAGTCTTATAACTTATAATTCTCACACGTTACCGCTAGTTTTACAAACGCAGTCTTCTTCAGCTCTGTTTATGTAGCTTTTATGAAACTGATTTTCCATAGTACAAGTAGAATTTAATTTTTCTTTGCTCTCCAGTATAAATGCAATAATTTGCAGGCTTTTTACTGAAACTCTCACAATGCAACACTCAATGCTCAGAGCTTCATATATCAACAGCTCTGAAAATATCTTCTTTTTTAAAGTAATGTAGGACAGGATCTCTCACTCTCTGTGTCTCAAAAAAAACCCAACTAAACTGGCAATCACCACTAAACAAATGAAAGTAGTTTATGGCTTTTTTATCAGCTGCATTTCTTTCATTTATGTATTGATCCCATTGTTTATTGGTAATGCTTTTAGGTCACTGTTTTAGCATGTCTGCCTCACACTCCATTTAAACAGTTTAACAGATAGTGGGAGGAAGGTGGCATTGGAGTTTGTTGGGTGCTCCTTCTGAGACCGATCTGTTGCAGTCTGTTTGGCCACAGCTGTGGGTGCCTTCTTTGCTGATCGCTTTATTCTCTCTTCTAGCATACTCCTTAATCTTATCCAATTTCAGTTTATCCAACAACAGATGCAGCCTGTGATCCACTCATTTTAAGCATTCAACATAAGCAGCATGCCAAAATCCAAAACAAAGGCAACAGCAATTCCTTCAAACTCAGGTGAACGCCTGCAGAGCCACAGCACACACACACACCAAACCGAATAGCAAACGTAGCGGTGGGCGTGTCACAAAAACATCTTCTATGGTCAGAATCCAAACTGCGTTCAAACAAACAATACGCAGCACAAAAACACAGTTTACATACCACCGTCGTCTTCTCCTTATCTGTCAGACTAGCCGATTTTATGGGTGTAGTGTAGTGATGGGATTTCCGGCTCTTTTTAGAGATCCGGCTCTTTCGGTTCGGCTCACTAAAAAGAGCCGGCTCTTTCGGCTCCGAACCGGCTCTTCAGGTTGTTTTGTTGCTTTAATTAATTTATTATTAACAATAATATAAAATTATGCACAAAAGGAATTACTAACATAAAAACAAGTGGTTTTATTTATATATGTTTATATATAAATATATGCGGTGGCCCCTAGAGACAAAACACGTACAAACTCCAAAACACATTTCTAGCATGAACTGAACTTCCAAAGCAGAGCTACTAGATCACTTAAATTACACAATTGAAAGCATGTGTGTATTGTTTGTGTATTTATACACAGGCACTCATATATATATTCAAATAATTTAAAAAAAAGTTCATTTACCTGTTATTACCACACACCAAATCCGGTCGTTGGTACTTGCTGGCTTGTGTAGCCACAAGATAACAAAGGCTCAACACTGCGCCCAGCATCCTGGAGCACTTCTGTTGTCTTTTGTACGTGTTTTGAGTTTTTATATGCTTCTGAGTTTTTATATGCTTCTGAGTTTTTACGTGCTTCGGAGTTTGTACGTGTTTTTACGTGTTTTGGAGTTTGTACGTGTTTTTACGTGTTTTGGAGTTTGTACATGCTTCAGAGTTCGTACGTGATTTGAAGTTTGTATGTGCTTTGTCTCTAGGGGCCACCGTAAATATACTTTTACTCCACATTCACTCCACATAAAATGTAATAAATAAATCATATAATACAAAAATCAACTATTCACATTTCAAGTTTTAACTATTTAAATTTCAGCTTTTTCCTTTCACAAATTTAAAGTGAAAAGAACACAAAACACTGCAAACCACAACACAATTAAATATAAATTATAATAATATGAAAACTAAAAGAACATGCATATTCTCTGTCATATGGACCTGCATGAATAAACTTTCTCAATCCTTTATCTCTTTCTTAAGGTCTTAAGTTTTGTTGTTTTTATGTTTTTATGTTTTACAAAAAAAAACTTCACATTTTTTATATTTTTAAACGAAAGTGACATGCAAGGATATTTTTCTTTAGTGATGTTGCTTCAGCAATCTCAAATACTAATTATTCTGGGAATTTTTATGGTCAAACTATGTGATTTTCCAAATGTGTGTGTGTGTGGAGTAAAATGACCTTGTTCTTATGATGTTGTCACCGTGAATCATTTAGGATTAACAACACAAATTGTATCGATAGCAGAAACAGTCTTATAACTTATAATTCTCACACGTTACCGCTAGTTTTACAAACGCAGTCTTCTTCAGCTCTGTTTATGTAGCTTTTATGAAACTGATTTTCCATAGTACAAGTAGAATTTAATTTTTCTTTGCTCTCCAGTATAAATGCAATAATTTGCAGGCTTTTTACTGAAACTCTCACAATGCAACACTCAATGCTCAGAGCTTCATATATCAACAGCTCTGAAAATATCTTCTTTTTTAAAGTAATGTAGGACAGGATCTCTCACTCTCTGTGTCTCAAAAAAAACCCAACTAAACTGGCAATCACCACTAAACAAATGAAAGTAGTTTATGGCTTTTTTATCAGCTGCATTTCTTTCATTTATGTATTGATCCCATTGTTTATTGGTAATGCTTTTAGGTCACTGTTTTAGCATGTCTGCCTCACACTCCATTTAAACAGTTTAACAGATAGTGGGAGGAAGGTGGCATTGGAGTTTGTTGGGTGCTCCTTCTGAGACCGATCTGTTGCAGTCTGTTTGGCCACAGCTGTGGGTGCCTTCTTTGCTGATCGCTTTATTCTCTCTTCTAGCATACTCCTTAATCTTATCCAATTTCAGTTTATCCAACAACAGATGCAGCCTGTGATCCACTCATTTTAAGCATTCAACATAAGCAGCATGCCAAAATCCAAAACAAAGGCAACAGCAATTCCTTCAAACTCAGGTGAACGCCTGCAGAGCCACAGCACACACACACACCAAACCGAATAGCAAACGTAGCGGTGGGCGTGTCACAAAAACATCTTCTATGGTCAGAATCCAAACTGCGTTCAAACAAACAATACGCAGCACAAAAACACAGTTTACATACCACCGTCGTCTTCTCCTTATCTGTCAGACTAGCCGATTTTATGGGTGTCACTGTGCACCAAAGCCGAGGACGCTCAGAATGATTCGGATTAAACTGTGTCAGTCGGAGCTTTTATGGAGTCTTACAGTAAACGGATTATTGCATTTAAAAGAACTGAGAGACTTCAATTTAATTTTGTTTATGCAGCGCCAAATCACAACATCAGTCACCTCAATGCGCTTTATACTTTAAGATCTACATACAGAGAAAAACCAACAATCATATGACCTCCTATGAGCACTTTGGCGACAGTGGGAAGGAAAAACTCCAGAACCAGGCTCAGGGCTTCTACTTTCCTTCAAAATAAAAGCTTCACATGAGTCTCGATAGCAAAAATCTGACCAGTGTTGGTGTTGCAGGGTCACACTCAGGCTGTGAGGAGTTTGGCCTTCAGTCCTGATGGGAAGTGGTTAGCTTCAGCGAGCGACGACTGCACCGTCAAGGTACGACCTGATCTGACGTCTCACCTTTAATGTAAAAAATATATTTTAAGGATTGTTTTTCCCGGTACTTACATGTTGTGGTAACTCTGACTCTGTAACAGTAGATGCTGAGAAACCTTCAGAGTAACTATAACCTGCAGGAGTTACACGATGCTGTGAATGTAAACTGTGAAGCAGAACATCAGCAGCAGGAAACTGTGCAGAAAGGCTGGAAGACGTTAAAATGTTCCAGCTGGTCCTGGTTCATGTTTGGTAGTCACGTGTTCCCATAAAATAAAACGAGCGATTGAATCGCAACATTTTTAGATTCTTCTACATTTTAAAATGGTTTTAAAAGGTCCGTCTGTTGAATCACTTCAGTGTTTTAGGATTTTTAAGATCCATCTTTTCTATTAAAATAGTTTTCAGGACACTTCTTGACCCAGGTTCAGTTACATTTATTTAAATAAAGTAATAAGCTGGTGATGTGTAACGACTCGTTAGGCTAACATTTCATCGATGTTTAGAATTAAGTTTCATTTCATTTGCAGCGGTCGGATGTTCGGGTGTTTGAGAGCATCTTGGGAATTTAAAAGTGTGAACATGATGTGTTTATTCTGTAAATGCTGTGAAAGCATCAAACCGGCAGCATCCTGTAATAAAATCGCTCATTCTGATTGGCTGAAGGAGGTGAGCTCTGCTCTCTTCCTGTTCGATGACCTCAGCCCTGTCCTCTTGTCTCCATCAGCTGTGGGACCTGGCTCAGGGGAAAACCATCACGGAATTCAAATCTCACACCGCCGCCGTCAACATCGTCCAGTTCCACCCCAACGAGTACCTGCTGGCCTCCGGAAGCTCCGACAGGTACGTCGCCGCAGGCCGAGCGCCCGAGACGCAGCAGCTCGGAGCTGAAGGAGCGACTCATGAGTGGAATCAGTGTTTGTGACACTTTGTGGCTCGTTTAGTTTTTCTGTTTCATGAAGCTCAGAGGCTGCGCGAGGTTGTCCTCTCTCTGTGCCGCCAAGATTTTATTTTGGTGCTGAGTTTGATTGTTTGTGGCATTTTTTTAAATGTAACATTTCTTTTAGTCTGAAATTCTTTTACTTTTTTTCACATACATGTCCTGTGTCTTCTACATGTCCTCTGCATGTGCCACTAAATCATACATTTATAACTAAAAGTAAACAGGAAATATAATATAAATATAATAAAATGGAAATAATAACTCATCCTTTCTCCAACACAACCAGCAAGTGCACTCAGTATTTAATCATTTCTTTATTTTTGCATATGAAGTATAAATAAGTATTCCAACATGAATCACTTAAATTGATTATTATGTTTAATTTGAGGACATCGACCTGGTGTTAGAGACAGTTTATAAGTTACACCAGCAAGCAAAGCTGTAGTTTGTGGCCTGATTTTCCGATTGTCATGTGATCGTGATGGAGCCGTTAAAGCTTTGAATGTGTCACTTCAAAGAAATGAGACATTTTGTAGGTTTTGGCCTGTTTTAGTGACAGAACAGGGAGCAGGGTCATTTTTATCTCAAACAGTTTATTGATGGAATAAATCTTACTCTCATTTATGAGAATAAGAAGTGACTCAAACACATACTTTCTTCAATTAATTATAAAAATGTCTTTAGCTTAGCTTGTAGTTAGACCTGGGTTAGGCGACCCTAACCATCCCTCAGGTTCCTGGGGACTTCCCATGATGCACTGAGAGGTGCACTTTGCCCTCCACTCCCTCTTTTGTTCGTGTTTCGTTCCTCTTTTCTCTTTCTCCTCATTTACTGACTTGTCACTGCTGACCGTGGATCTGTTGGAGGTCTCTTCCTGTTCCTCAGCCGTGTTGTAGCGTCTTCACCTGACACTATAAAACACCTACAGGTGTCTCTAATGAGCTGCAGCTGTATGAACTCTGCATGTGCTTGCAGGACCATCAAGCTGTGGGATCTGGAGAAGTTTACGATGATCGGCTCGTTGGAGGGCGACACGACTCCGGTCAGGTGAGTTTTTCCCCGTTGCAGCAGGGTGTAACTGGAATGTGACCTCTGACCCCTGTCCCTGTGGTTTCAGGTGTATATGTTTTAGCCCAGATGGCTCCTGCCTGTACAGCGGCGCCACGGACTCGCTGCGGGTCTTCGGCTGGGAACCGGACCGCTGCTTTGACGCGGTGCCGGTGAGCTGGGGAAAGGTGTCTGACCTCGCCATCTGCAACCAGCAGCTGGTGTGTAGCTCCGCCCACCGCTCAGTAACAGTACTGTGCAGAAGTTTTAGGTAATCTTAATCTTCCACCTTCTCCACATGTCAGATCGGCGTGTCTCATCAGCTGTCGAGTGTGTCGTCCTACGTGGTCGATCTGAAGAGGGTAAAGAAGAGCGGTGGCGCCGTGATCCAGGGGATCATCCAGGACGACCAGCCGCTCACAGAGCCGAAGAAGGACCCCAAAGGAGCGGCACTGCGAAAGAACTACGAGAGACCCACGACCACCTGCAGATCGCAGAGGTACGGCACACTGAGAGACAGGAGAAAATACTCCAGATACTGCAAGTACTGACTCCTGGATTTAAAGTTTTATACATGAGCCACTGGTTTCATTCATCAAACACTCAGATCACATGTCATATATATATATATATATATATATATATATATATATATATATATATATATATATTTATTATATATATTTATTATATATATATATATAATATATATATATAATAAATATATATATATTATATATATATATATATTTATTATATATATATATATATATATAATAAATATATATATATATATATATATATATATATATATATATATATATATATATATATATATATATATATATATAAAATCTTATTTGACTTCAGTGGAAAAGTTTCGCTTCCAGATTCTTTAATAAAAGTAAATAAAGTTAAAAATTTGCAGTTTTTCTTCTAAAAACAAACAAACAAATGTTTGTGATGTCATCAGGTTGAAGCACCGTTCAGAGTCTGACAGGCGGAGCCCCGAAGGGGAGAGGCGGAGCCCTAGCGAGGACGAGGCGGACGAGAAGCTGTCGTCTGCTGAGATCCACAACGCCGAGGACTACAAGGCCATCTTCCAGCCAAAGAGCGCCATCTGTAGGTGGACCCGGAGCATCGCAGCTCAGATGTTGAATAACGAATACAGTTATACGTACATACAACGAGATCTGTGAAATATTGCTATTGAAAAGGACGCTGAGTTCATCTTTAATCAACACTGCACCAACAAAATCTGTGTTTAGTTTCCCCGAAAGCTTCTATTTCCTCACCTGTTGATCCACCTGCAGCATCGCCATCAGTTCTGCTCTGGCTGATTTTGAGAAGCAGGCCATATTTGAAAAGTGAGAGGAGTAAACATTACTCGCTGTAAGAGCCAAACAGGATGGGAGGATCTGATTGGTTCTTTGTGCCTTTTTAAAATATTCATCCTAATGAGGACAAAGACACTCTCGTCATTTCTTCTTTTGTTTTCATGTCGTCACATTTATTTTGCAGTCTGAGCTCCTCGTTCTCCTCTCTTCCAGCTCGCACTCCTCCTAAGATGTCGGAGCCTTTTCCCGCTCCTCCAGAGGACGGTGAGTCCAGCACAGCTTCACGTTTCTGTGAGACATCAGGAGACGACGCGCCTCCGACGTTTCAGTTTATAGATGAAACACGAACAATAAATCACGTGTTCGACAGTGAAAAACACACGACACAAAAACACACGACAGAGGTGTTTCAGCTCCTGTTTTGTGGTTACTGGGTCGTTTCCTGATGATTTCTTCTTCTGCTCAGAGTCCATTTTGGCGATCAGCCGGCAGCTGAAGGACATAAAGACTCATTTTCCTGATAAACAGCAGGTCAGTGAACGCAGCAGCCGTGTGTCTGTGTGGAAACATGGACGCCTTAGGACAGCGGACTATAAATGCAACGAACCTATCAGAGCTTGGGTTGGGTGAGAGCTGAAACATCCTGAAGCACCTCAAAATTAAACTCTGTGACGGCCCTGGCAAATCTACACATCCTAAACAAATCTCTGCACCTGCAAGCCGCTTTGCAGCCCACCTTCTCCTATTCCGCCAGCCTGAGGAACTGAGCAGGTGTCAACAGGTGACATCAAGTCGGAGCCAATTACTGCAGGTAGAAATGATCATTCACCTTTTGTCTAAAGCCTTCCTGACTGATGCGATCCTTAAATGTGATTTAAGCTGTGTGGGAACATTGGAGGCATAGACAGGAAATGAGGTTTAATCACAAACTCAGCTCAGTTTGTCCAGTTATTTGAGTCTGAAAGTGGTGCTAGGGGAAAAAAGTGGTTAATTCAGTCATTTTATTAACGCCCTTTAGATTAACTCAACTCACCTCTTGGTCATGTCATTTTCAAATCTACAGTGATGGTGTGTCAAACACTCCTTTTTACTGCTCTTTTAAATATTTGTGTCCACACGATGCCGACGTAGGCTTCCAGCACTTGGCCAGTAAAGCTAGTTTCTCTTCTAGTAAGGACATATTCAGTTTCCACAAGTCTTTTTTTTCTAGCTTTTTGTAGAGCTTCTCATATAATCCTCTGTCTAAAACCAGAGATCGTCTACATTACACAGCATATAGAAAAAACACAGTAGCTCCATTTTAATTGTTGTAATTTCAACAGTTATTTAGCTGATTTTAGTTTTGTAGTCCCTTCAGTTTGTGTTTTAAGGGTATCAATCTGTTTTAAAGTGCTTTTATAACTTGTTAAAAGTGTTTTATATTAAATAAATTCGAGTTAAGTAAGTAAAAATTATATGAATCTTCATGATGTTCAAACAGTTGAAACTGAGGCTTGAGCTTCTCTAACATCTTTTTGTTGTTTCTGGGTTTTTGTTTCTCTGCATGCTGTCAATTAGAGGCCGAAGAGCTAATGAAGCTGGTCGGCTTTGATCTGATCGCCACACAGAGACGTTTACGGGATCGAAGCGTCTGAAATCCTCCTGAAAAGGATCGTGTTTTTACATTTTCCCTCATAAACATCTGTCTGACTGCAGCTTTCAATATTTGCCATGTCGTTGTCGTTAGAATGCAAACACCCTGTTGACACTTTACTCACGCAGGAAGCTGCATGAATATTTAATCGCCTGTAATATAAAGACTGCGAGCACTCGTGTGTCGCCTGTTTCCAGCCTGCGGAAAACAGAAAAACAACAGGGAGCATTAAAGCTAACCTCTGGGCCCTCAGTCAGTTCATTACAAGCAGACGAAGCGAGAGACAACAGAGCAAATAAACAGAACAACAGCGAGTCTTCCAACATGGCAGGTTCAAAGGTGATTTAAGGAAACAGCACTTTGTAACGCGCTGTTCACACAGTCGCCCTCGACTCTGTAAAGGCAGTGTGGTTATTATAATACAGAGGAAATGCTCAAATCTGCTGAATGTTTCATATGTTCTTCACTTTATTAAAGCCAGTCCTGTAGTGATGTGCAGCTGGCTGGTTTTTCAAGTGTTCAGGCTTTTTAATGCTTTTGTGATCAAAGTGTCCAAAGAGGTCACGCAGCACAGCCTCGGGTCTTTATTGCTAACTATAATCATTACTAAGACAGCAGCTTCACTTTAATTATGATATTTATCTTATGTAAAACCAACAAAAAAGTGAAGCCAACGATGAAGTGCCAAACTCTGCAGTTCCTCTAACGTCCACCGGAGGCTCCAGCACTGAGTCAGTCCCCATAGATAGGGATGGGTATCGTTGAAGTTTTATCCAATACCAGTACCAATCCGGTACTTTTGAAACGGTGCCGGTGCTTAAAGAATCAAGAACACAAACTTTGTCCAAAAACCTCTCATGTTTAGCTGTTTTTTTGTAAAAAGATAACAATGTTAGCCTTTTCTGCAGCTATGGGGGATTTATGGCATCACTCTTGGCTGGAAGCAGTGCTTAAACAATGGAAAAAACACAAACTTTGTCCAAAAACCTCATGTTTAACTGTTTCCCAATTTTTCTTTGGTCATTTTAGCCTTTTTGGCCAGCGTGCAGGGAGTATCTGCCATCAAACAAGAGGACAGCCGCATGTAGCTATGATGATGTTTGCTAGTTCACCTTACATGCATTAATGTAATAACGTGGTTAGCCTACTCAACGTAAATTACACACGAACAACATTAAGCTACTCACGCAGAGAAGAACGGCTGCTGCTGCATCATCATCCTCATCATTTCTGCTACACTGGCAGGGCTAGGGGCCAGGACTCTATTTTTCGGGTTTTTGGGGGATGTTGCAAACTCCGGGTCCGATAACAGGCACCACACCCGCAGTAGATGTGCTCGGTGTGAGGTCTCGCAGCAAGCTATCAAATACGGCGCATTTCTCGGCTTTTAAAAAAAACGCTATGCGTTGCCAGGTGTTTCATCAGATTTGAGGTGTTACCTCCTTTGACAGTATCATAGTATCAGCTTAAAGCACTTGTTGCAGGCTGCTGAGTTTGCATCTTTTGCTGTGAAATACAGCCAGACTTTGACCGCTTCGCCTTGGGCATTTTTAATCTGTAGCTCTGCTCTAAAAGAACGGACGTACCTGGGCCTGCCTACTACGCTCGCAAAGGTAAGTGTAGTGTGCAAGTGTATGACATCTCAGTAAAAAAAAAGGACCAAAATGAAGCCTGAACTTCGGCCTCTGTGATCGTTTTAATTATCCAGTTGTTCAGTGATGACGCGACGAATCCTACTTCCGGGTCTAAAGTAGTCTGCGTTTAATAGGCTTTTGTGTTGTTAACATGTTTAATGTTATGTATTTTCTTCTATTTGATCTCAAAAAGCTCCTAAAACAGTCAGCGACCACTGTTGACCTCCCTCGGCTTTTATTACCGCTAATCATTTATTTAAGCTCAGTTTTTAAAACCTTAGGATGTAACTACAGCCCAGCCCATGCAGCAGTATATGAATGACTAACCTCGTATTGTGGATGGATTATCTCAGTTGTTCTCCTGGCTGAAGTTTGGTCCTTTTACAGCATCCTGCCATGCGATTACATTTGTTCCTGACCACCGAGAACACTCACATTAACTTTTATCGAGTGGAAAAAAAGTTAGCTTGTTTATATTATGCTAACATAGCTGTGTCGCTAGCGGTCACGTAGCACATCATTATATACCAGCTAGCCCAACTTCAGTAACCCTACAAACGTCACTGCTGTTTAGTTTTCTGTCTTCATTTATGCTGGAAGTGATAGCAGAGCTGTACATTTTAATTTGTTTCCAAAACCCCGCAGTCAGGACATGCTATATTGTATTTAGATAGAAGCTAGCGAGCTAACTCCCTGCTAACTTCTAACTCCGTTAAATGTCATAAATTCCGTTTTCATGGATGCCTGGATGTTAAACTCAATTGTTACACCTGGTAGAGCAGAACGCTGATCATTTTATTAAAGATGAAAGACTTTAGACAGTTTTTCAACTCTCAGTAATCCCATAGTGATCGTTTGATATATGGACCTGCAGCGGAGTTTAGACCCAGACACGGCTAGTGACGTCAGACTGAACAACCGGATAGCACGAAAAAATACTAGCATTTCTCAGAAACGTAGGTTAGATTACAGCTAATGCTAACCTGATGACTGGACAGACGTCAGGCTGTTAAACATAAAAACCTTTGTGTGTTGTTGCTGTTTGGGGATTTCCTCTATCTTTCAACTCGAGACTCGAGGTGGAGAGATTGAACCAAATATCGATAATATCGATACTGGCATGAACAGATGTAGCCCACTGAGTGGGTTAAATACGTTTTGTTTTTGTTTTTTAAATGAAACATTGCCATGGAAAGTGTCTGAACCTTTTTGTGTTGACTGTTACATCTGTTTTGTTTATAGCACATTTGACCCAGAGTGCTTCAGAGGCGGGCACAATTACGTTCCAGCTCTCCTAAAAAACTAAATATATAAAAAGCTGAAAGGCGTATTTTATTATATTAACTATAGGGCTGTGTATCATCACTGATTTCTTGAATCAATTCAATTCAAATGGATTTGAATCTGGGAAATTTTGCCTCAGACAGTCAGAAATATTATAATTCTGATCACTAGTATTAGTATTTATTTATTTATTGTCATTGTCAAGAACAATGAAATTGCGTTTGGGGCTTCCATACACCCCAAAAAAAAAAAAAAAAGAAGAAAATAATAAATAAATACCCCTTAAAACCCAAGTGTACACTAATCAGTACATATACATATTTTACATATATAAAAAGAAAGCTGACATTTGTGAGACTTTATCAGAGCTGTGAGCATCACAGCAGATGCCTTTGTGTCAAAGTAACTGAAGACAAAACAGAAAAACATGAAGGAAATTTTCCTGGTCTGGCTTTTTCTAACAGATAACCTTAAAAATATTCTGCAGACGAACAGAAACGGAAGAAAACCATGAATCAACATCTGAACATTACCTGATGCTGCTGAAGTGAAGCAGAGCAAAGTTAAAGAAGTTTCTATTAGAGATACAGTTAAACATTTTGCATAATTTAAAAAGTTGAGCCTAGATAGCTAGCTAGCCTGGATAGATTTGAAAACGCGTCCACACTAGTGTTTTCAATCGTTTTCACAGAGTTGTGCGTCCACATTGAAACAGCTGAAAACGCTTACGGTTCCAGTCCTGCGCATGTGTAAAATGCAAGAAGATTCGACCTGCCTCATTTCTGTCTGCCGCTTATTTACTTTCCGGCTCTTTGAAACGTCGCAGCAAAATGTTGAGGAAAAGCAGCGAGTTTTTTAAATGGACTAACAATGAGGTGGAGTTGTTGCTCCGAGTAACACAAAAGTACAAAGTTGCCAAAGCGAGTGAGAATTACAGAATTTGAAAAAAATAGTGATGGGATTTCCAGCTCTTTTTAGAGATCCGGCTCTTTCGGTTCGGCTCACTAAAAAGAGCCGGCTCTTTCGGCTCCGAACCGGCTCTTCAGGTTGTTTTGTTGCTTTAGTTAATTTATTATTAACAATAATATAAAATTATGCACAAAAGGAATTACTAACGTAAAAAAAAGTGGTTTTATTTATATATAAATATATGCGGTGGCCCCTAGAGACAAAACACGTACAAACTCCAAAACACATTTCTAGCATGAACTGAACTTCCAAAGCAGAGCTACTAGATCACTTAAATTACACAATTGAAAGCATGTGTGTATTTGTGTATTTATACACAGGCACTCATATATATTCAAATAATAAAAAAAAAAAAAGTTCATTTACCTGTTACTACCACACACCAAATCCGGTCGTTGGTACTTGCTGGCTTGTGTAGCCAGTAGGTAACAAAAGCTCAACACTGCGCCCAGCATCCTGGAGCACTTCTGTTGATTTTGTACGTGTTTTGAGTTTTTATGTGCTCCTGAGTTTTTACGTGCTTCAGAGTTTGTACGTGTTTGTACATGTTTTGGAGTTTGTACGTGTTTTTACGTGTTTTGGAGTTTGCACGTGCTTCAGGGTTTGTACGTGCTTCAGAGTTCATACATGTTTTGGAGTTTTGTACGTGTTTGTACATGTTTTGGAGTTTGTACGTGTTTTTACGTGTTTTGGAGTTTGCACGTGCTTCAGGGTTTGTACGTGCTTCAGAGTTCGTACGTGTTTTGGAGTTTTGTACGTGTTTGTACGTGTTTTGGAGTTTGTACGTGTTTTTACGTGTTTTTGAGTTTGTACGTGCTTCAGGGTTTGTACGTGCTTCAGAGTTCATACGTGTTTTGGAGTTTTTACGTGCTTTGTCTCTAGGGGCCACCGTAAATATACTTTTATTTATTCACTCCACATAAAATGTAATAAATAAATCATAATACAAAAATCAACTATTCACATTTCAACTTTTAACTATTTAAATTTTCAGCTTTTTCCTTTTACAAATTTAAAGTGAAACAACACAAAACACCGCAAACCACAACACAATTAAATATAACTTATAATATGAAAACAAAAAGAACATGCATATTCTCTGTCATGCATGAACTTTCTGAATCCTTTATCATCTGCAACTGAGTATAGTTGTGGATGATTACTATCTGGTTGTTCAGTGATGACGCGACGAATCCTACTTCCGGGTCTAAAGTAGTCTGTGTTTAATATGGCTTTTGTGTTGTTAACATGTTTAATGTTATGTATTTTCTTCTATTTAATCTCAAAAAGCTCCTAAAACAGTCAGTGATCACTGTTGACCTCCCTCGGCTTTTATTACCACTAATCATTTATTTAAGCTCAGTTTTTAAAACCTTAGGATGTAACTACAGCCCAGCCCATGCAGCAGTATATGAATGACTAACCTCGTATTGTGGATGGATTATCTCAGTTGTTCTCCTGGCTGAAGTTTGGTCCTTTTACAGCATCCTGCCATGCGATTACATTTGTTCCTGACCACCGAGAACACTCACGTTAACTTTTATCGAGTGGGAAAAAAAGTTAGCTTGTTTATATTATGCTAACATAGCTGTGTCGCAATCACGTAGCACATCATTATATACCAGCTAGCCAAACTTCAGTAACCCTACAAACGTCACTGCTATTTAGTTTTCTGTCTTCATTTATGCTGGAAGTGATAACAGAGCTGTACGTTTTAATTTGTTTCCAAAACCCCGCATTCAGGACATGCTATATTGTATTTAGATAGAAGCTAGCGAGCTAACTTCCTGCTAACTTCTAACTCCGTTAAATGTCATAAATTCAGTTTTCATGGAGAGGAGGTGGAGGTAAGTGACGGAAGTGAGAGGTAAGTGACGGAAGTGATGTTGTAGGTGACGTCAGACGCCGGAGATTTTGGCGGAGAAAAAGCAAATGGTAGCATAGAGTTTAACAAAGGTTTTCCAAGCTTCAGTATTTCCAAATATACTAATCAATTGTCATATAACTAACAAGATCTGTTTTATCATCTCTAACACCCTGGAGGACAACGGGGAGAGTTTAGACGCTCTCCAAGATTACATCGACCGCTGTTTTCAAGATTTAGTAATGCATAAGGCCCAGAGTGCATCTTCCCCGGCCAAAATCGAGACGCCGTCATCGAAGAGAAGTCGCCAGGCAGACTCCCCCGGTACAACATCGCCTGCCGGCAAAGACATCGCAGAAATCCTGGAGTCCATCGACAAGCGATTGTCCAGTTTCGATGCGAGGCTGTCCCTGGTGGAGATCTTACACCGGGAATTTAAATCTCTGAGAGAATCCCTGGAATTCAGCCAGCGGCAGGTGGAAACGCTTGCCGCTGAAAATGCCACGCTACGGGAGTCGGTTAAATCTCTCACCGATAACGTGACCCAGCTAAACATTGAAAATAAAAAAATAAAAGAGTCCGTTATCGATTTACAAGCCCGTAGCATGAGAGATAATCTTGTGTTTTCTGGTATTCCAGAAACTGCCGGAGAGGACGCAGAGGCAACGGTGAAAAGCTTCATTAAAATCCACCTGAAGCTGCCGGAGGACACCGTAAAGAACATCGACTTCGATAGAGTACATCGCTTGGGGGGCGCGCGGTCGCGGACCGGGAGACCACGGCCTATTGTGGCCAAATTCAGCCAATTCAAACAAAAGGAACAGGTGAAGAGTCGCGGCAGAGAGCTGAAAGGAACGGACTTCAGCGTGAACGACCAGTTCCCCAAAGAGATCCTGGAACGACGCAAGGTCCTGTTCCCAGTTCGACGTAGCTTTATCCAGAAAGGCTCCCGTGCTGTCATCGCTGTGGACCGGCTCTACGTGGACGGACAGCTGTACCGCGACCCCGGCACCACACCGTGGTTATACTGACTGCACTCCAGATAAGAACCCGCTACACTCTTTTCTTATTCATTCACACTTTCTCCTTTAAAATGTGTTTAACCTAGTAATATCAGTAGGATGTCATAGCAGATATAACACCGTCACCCTCCGTCATTGCTTTAATTGGAATGTTTCCGTTTCATTTCCTTTTTTTTGTTGTCGCTCACAGTTCATGTGGTTTCTTTCTTTCTCTTGTCTTTCACTGCTGTGGTCACCTACTTCCCCACTCACCTACAAACAACACCCTCTATTTCTCCATATTTTCACAACACGATCACGCAAACACATCAGCTCAACGGCAGCACATTCACAACAGCCTCACAGCACGCACAGACTTGCAGGACACATAAGCAAGCCACGCTTGTTCATATTAGTGAATATTCACACACATAGTCAGACTTATGGAGTCTCTCACCACACTTCTTTTTCTCTTTCTATTTACAAACAAGGGATGTTTCCATATTCTCTCCACCTGTCTAAACGAAACACCCAGCATACATCATTAAACATACACGCACAATTAAGGGCATGCTGAGGTTTGTCACATGGAATGTAAATGGAGCTGGCACCAGAGGAAAGAGGTTAAAAATATTTAACCAGCTTAAAAAACTACAGGCAGATGTTATTTTATTACAAGAAACTCACAAACCTGTCACAGGTTTAAATGAACTTAAAACACCTGAGTTTCCTAACGTGTTTGCAGCCGGTTATAATTCTAGACAACGGGGAGTAGCAATTTTAATACATAAAAATGTTAATTTTACAGTACTCGATACAGTTATAGATCCAGAGGGTAGATTTCTAATTATTAAACTATCAATATTGAACAAAAAACTATGTATTGTTAGTATATATGGTCCAAATGTTGATGAACCCTCATTCTTCCACGGTTTTTTTAGTGCACTCTCTGAACACCTTGATTGCACACTCATTCTTGGCGGTGACCTCAACCTTGGACTAAATGAAGAAATGGATAGGCTCAACACAACAGGAACTCAGCGTAATTGGCAGTCCACAAATATAATCAAACAGTATATGAACGACTTTGGTCTTTGCGATGCATGGCGCTCTCTTCACCCCACCAGTAAGGAATATACTTTTTTCTCGCATGTTCATCACTCTTACTCTCGTCTGGATTATTTTTTGGTCAGCAGCTCACTGCTGTGTGACATTTCAGACACTGAGATTCATCCTATAGCTGTCAGCGATCATGCTCCTGTATCTTTAATACTAATGCACAAGAATAATACTACGCCAAGTAAAAACTGGAGATTTAATATATCACTACTTAAAGATGAAGACTTTATTAAATACTTTAAAAAGGAATGGACTTCATATTTAGACTTTAATGACACTCCCGGAATATCTGCTTCTGTTCTATGGGAAGCAGGGAAAGCTGTGATGAGAGGTAAAATAATTTCTTTCTCATCACACAAAAAGAAAGAAGAAAACAAAAATATTCAGGAATTAGAAAAAAACATCAAATCACTAGAAGAAGCCTACGCGTCCCACCAAGATCAGGAAACATTGAACAAAATATGCAAAACAAAACTAGAATTAAATGAAACTATTAATAAAAAAACACAATTCCTTATACAAAGACTTCGCTTGCAGAATTTTGAACACAGTAACAAATCAGGTCGATTTCTAGCTAACCAGCTAAAAATAAATAAAGAAAAAACAACTATATGTGCTGCTAAAGATTTATCGGGGAACACAATATATGATCCTGGAAGAATAAACAACATTTTTAGGGATTTCTATGAAACTTTATACTCACCACAAATAAACCCATCTAAAAATGAAATTGATCTGTTTCTTGACAACGTAACTCTTCCAAAATTACTAGACAGTCAAGCAATGGAATTGGATTCGCCACTGACGCCAAGTGAACTCCAGGAAGCCCTGATAAGTATGCCCAATAATAAGGCTCCAGGTCCAGACGGCTTCCCTGCAGAATTCTACAAAGAATTCTGGACAATTTTGGCACCAGTATTCCACAGCATGTTGCAGGAAATCGAGGAAAAGGGCAGACTACCACCAAATATGAATTCTGCCAACATTAGTCTCCTGCTAAAACCAGGCAAAGACCCTTTATTTCCCTCAAGCTATCGTCCAATTTCTCTTTTAAATGTAGACCTTAAAATAATCTGCAAAGCTCTCTCAAAGAGATTAGAGAAAATGACCCCCCTCTTAATTCATCCTGACCAAACTGGTTTCATAAAAGGTCGGCACTCCTCAACAAACACTCGTAGATTACTTAATTTAATAGACTACTCATACGATAAAAACATCGAAGCCATAATATTATCTCTAGATGCAGAAAAAGCATTTGACAGAGTTAATTGGAAATTTTTATTCGCAACTTTACACAAATTTGGTTTTGGAAACTCTTTCATAAACTGGATAAGAATATTATACAATTCCCCAACGGCTCGTATCAGAACAAATGACCAGACATCCTCCAGCTTCTGTCTCCTGAGGGGCACCAGACAGGGATGCCCACTCTCCCCCTCACTTTTTGCAATTTTTATCGAACCTCTAGCAGCAGCATTTAGACAGGCTACAACAATTAAGGGCATAAAATGTAAGAACATAGAACATAAAATCAGTCTCTATGCGGATGATGTGTTGCTTTTTCTGCAAAACACACAAACCAACCTCTCTGAGGTAATTACTTTAATAAACTGGTTTTCAAGAGTTTCAGATTATTCAATTAACTGGCCAAAATCTACAGTTCTCCCCATTAACTGCTCCTTCCATAATTCTTCCTCTGCCCCACTGCAATCCGGAAATATTAAATATTTAGGTATTAATATCTCTCCTAAGCTTTCAGACTTAACTAAACTAAACCACATCCCACTTCTAAAGAAAGTAGAAGGCGATCTGACTAGATGGAAATCTTTACCCATATCACTCATGGGAAGGGTCGCCACTATAAAAATGATGATCTTGCCAAAAATAAATTACTTATTTTTGATGATCCCTAACAAACCATCACAAGATTGGTTCAGATCTCTGGATTCATATATTTCCAAATTCCTTTGGAAAGATAAACCCCCGCGTATTAGCTTAAAAACGCTACAAAGAACCAAGGATAGAGGAGGATTAGATCTGCCTAATTTTCACCAATACTTCTTAGCCAACAGGCTTCAGTTCATCTCAGAATGGTTAAAACATACCTTCTTAGTTGAGCCCTGGCTAGATGTTGAACAGGCACTATGCAAGGATCTAGAGATTTCAGACCTACCATTTATTAGCTCAAACATCAAAAGACATGAATGCTTTAAAAGTATCAACATCAGCTTTTCTCTAACAGCATGGTGGGAGTTTCTAAAAATAACGGAGTCTTCATTAATCCCATGCAAACGTACACCTATCTGGAATAACCCTGACATATTACAAAACAATAATATGATTAATTTCCCAGAATGGAGTTGTAAAGGAATTAAATACTTAGAACATATATTAGAGGGAACAGAATTTATTCCATTTGACAGACTAGTTGAACAATATGGGATCAACAAGACAAGGTTTTTAGAATATCAACAAATTAAATCCATAGTAAAAAAGAAATTTAACCTCAGTCAAGTTGAATTACAAACACCACTAAGTGCGGCACATTTTCTTACTCTTAAATCCCCCAAATTATTATCTAAAATATACAGAACACTTTCTAAATTAGATGAATCAATATCCCTTCCTACTGCAAAGTGGGAAGCAGATTTATCAGTCAACCTAGACCAAAACTTCTGGTCTCAGATTTGCTTAAAAACTTTTAAATTAATTAAAAATCCCAGTCTGCAATTAATACAATACAAAATACTTCATAGAGTGCACTATACAGGTCATCGGATGTTCAAGATGGGCTTTACATCTTCCAACAACTGCTCACACTGTCAAGGCAATACACCAGACAATTACATCCACGCTCTTTGGTTCTGTCCACCAGTGCAAAAGTTTTGGCGCGAGATATGTGAAGACTTATCAAAATGTCTGAAATGTAACATTCCAACCTCCCCCTTAGTGTGTTTGTTGGGCAGCTTAGATAATGTCACTTCAGAAAAGAATATAGCCCATATGATCTTCACTGCCCTATGCATAGCCAAGAAAACAGTCCTCATGAACTGGAAAAATAAAAATAATCTTAATTCTAACCAATATAGAAATTATCTATTAGATTACATTAGTCTTGACACAGCCTCTGCCACCACATCAGATCAATTGCTCTGGGCCCCTTTTATCAGCTCCATCACCTAGTGGGGGTGGGGGGTCATAGTTTGGGGAGGGGGAGGGTCTGTGCTGACGGACGTGGGTTACTGACCTGGCAACCTGGCTGCCCCTGGGTGGGTTCGGGATGGGCGTGAGGTTCTGGGGGTGCTCCGTCTCTGGGCGGGGGCCCGGGCCGGGCCTCGGGTCCTGGTTGGTGTGTTGCCGGGGTTGTGGGCGGGTGGGTGCATGGGGGCCCGGCCCTGGAGCAGGGTGCCGCCGGTGCATCGAGCCGCCTGGGGGGCTCTTCAACTGGTGGGGGGGATGGTCACATCTGGCAGGAGCTTTCTTCTCTCAGGAACTCTCTGCAGGAGGGGGAGATACAGGAGAGGTGGAGGAAGATCTCAGCCTGGGCGTTTACCGTCTTATGTAGTCTGGAAGATGTGTGGTTGGTGGGGTGGGTGCAGTTTTCTCTGTGGTGGGGTTGGGTGGACTGTCCAGGGCTCTGTGGAGCCGGGGGGCGCTACTGCACTGGGCCCCGGTCTGATGGGCCTGGGCCCCCCTTCCCTGGCGGGTCGCGGAGGGTGGGAGTGCCTACTGGGGTCAGCGGGGGAGCTGGCCCCAGGGAGGGGTTACCTGCCCCTCCCTTCCTTCCCTCCCCATCTCCAGCTGCCTCCCTCTTCCCGCTCCTCCACAACCACCCACACATGCAGGGCCTTGGAGTGGGGGTATGTCACCAGGGTGCAGAGGAGGCTACCCCCCCCCCCCTGTCCCCTTCTGGCTGCCTCTGCCTCAATTTTATCCCACAACTTAGACATTCACATTATTCACACTCTCATTACACATACATATAGGATCTTGGGGGTGGGCACAATCACGGAGTCCAAATCACCATCAGGGTGTATACCTCACCCCTGACGTCGTTGCCCACCTCTCAATTTTAAATACACTTAGTCATTGAGGGTTAGCAGGAGGGACTATGCGCTTACCTGCTGCTCCTTGGCAGGTAGCTCCATGCCCTCCTGGGTTTTAATTGCACCTTAGAACACATATGCATCAACACTACAATGAGCGGGTGGAGGGAGGTTTGGAGTCTTCTCCCACCCCCATTCTCTGCGGCCTGCTGGAGCGGGAGGGCTAGTAGGAGGAGTTGGCCGTCCGACTGCGGTCTGGGGTGTGGGGCCTCCCTGCTGCTGCGGAGTCGGGGTGGTCTGCCTCTCCCCACCGCAGGGAAAAGGGTAACACCACCTGGGTCTGGGTGCAATTCCCCCCTCCAGGGGCAAGGGTACCTAGACCCGGTTTGTAGAGTACGCTTGGGGAGTGTGATTGTGTGTACAGCGTCTCTTTATGTCTGTCTCCACGTTGGTTGAGTGTGGAGTGAGTGCATATGAGAGCATGAGGGTGGGAATGGATGTTTGTGTCTGTGTGTGCCTGTATGTCTGTGTCTATATGTCAGGTTGGGTATCAGACGCCACCTCTCTGGGGACACCTCAGGCCCTCCAAGGTTTGGAGGCCTATCTCCACCCACCACCACTTCCCCTGCCGGTGGCGGACTCCCTCAGGTGTCGGTGTGTTGGTGGTTCTTTGTGTCTGGGGGTGGGCGTCCGGGTACACACCGGCTCACTCCTTGGCGGCCGCTTGTCGGGGCCTGGGGCCTGGGGCTCGCTCGGGCCCCTTTGGAGGTGGGGTGCCCCCGGCCTCTCGGCCCAGGGCTCGGTCACTCAGGCGCAGCTGGGGGCCGGCGGAGCTCACGGGCGCGTCACTGCAACCCCCCCTGGCTTCTGCTCCGCGGCTGCTGAGTGAGCCCTCATCTGGGACTCTCCTCAGCTCTTACTGGAACAGTGGCGCGGCTGCCCCTCTGTTGGTCTTCCATGGTCTCTTGTGTTCTGGGGGCCTCTGGATGTCTGGAGTTTTGATCTCCTCCATACCCGCTTCACACCCTGGAGGACGGGGCTGTGGCCCCCCCACACTCCCTAGCAGATCATTACATGGAGAAACCTTTGGAATGCAAGCATGCTGACCCACACAGGTATGCACACATGGGTATTCACAGACGCGGACTAAAGCTTTCTTGGCTGCTGCCTCAAAGCACACTGTGCGCTGTCTATCTTGCGTGCTGCACAATATCGTTTATTACTTAGTAAATACTGATATCTATGACTAGCTAGTTTATTGTGATGGTGCTTTGTTTTCTCTATTATTATGTTGCTCTTTGTTGTTTGCTGTCTCCTCTGTTTGTTTGTTTGTTTGTTTGTTTTTTTTCTCTCCATACAGGTGACCCAGGAGTTTTTTTTTTTTTGTCTCTCTTCCCCCCCCTTCTCACCGTCTCTTCTCCCCTTGGGTTTTCTTTCTTTCTCTCCCCCTCTCTCTCTCATTCATTCCCCCTGTCCTATTTATTTAAAAAAAAAAAAAAAAAAAATGACAAAGGATGAACTGAAGCTCTGCCATCATGTAATGTCGCATACTGCTGTTTCTGATGTCATTTAAAAAAAAAAAAAAAAAAAGTAAGAGCCAAACAGGATGGGAGGATCTGATTGGTTCTTTGTGCCTTTTTAAAATATTCATCCTAATGAGGACAAAGACACTCTCGTCATTTCTTCTTTTGTTTTCATGTCGTCACATTTATTTTGCAGTCTGAGCTCCTCGTTCTCCTCTCTTCCAGCTCGCACTCCTCCTAAGATGTCGGAGCCTTTTCCCGCTCCTCCAGAGGACGGTGAGTCCAGCACAGCTTCACGTTTCTGTGAGACATCAGGAGACGACGCGCCTCCGACGTTTCAGTTTATAGATGAAACACGAACAATAAATCACGTGTTCGACAGTGAAAAACACACGACACAAAAACACACGACAGAGGTGTTTCAGCTCCTGTTTTGTGGTTACTGGGTCGTTTCCTGATGATTTCTTCTTCTGCTCAGAGTCCATTTTGGCGATCAGCCGGCAGCTGAAGGACATAAAGACTCATTTTCCTGATAAACAGCAGGTCAGTGAACGCAGCAGCCGTGTGTCTGTGTGGAAACATGGACGCCTTAGGACAGCGGACTATAAATGCAACGAACCTATCAGAGCTTGGGTTGGGTGAGAGCTGAAACATCCTGAAGCACCTCAAAATTAAACTCTGTGACGGCCCTGGCAAATCTACACATCCTAAACAAATCTCTGCACCTGCAAGCCGCTTTGCAGCCCACCTTCTCCTATTCCGCCAGCCTGAGGAACTGAGCAGGTGTCAACAGGTGACATCAAGTCGGAGCCAATTACTGCAGGTAGAAATGATCATTCACCTTTTGTCTAAAGCCTTCCTGACTGATGCGATCCTTAAATGTGATTTAAGCTGTGTGGGAACATTGGAGGCATAGACAGGAAATGAGGTTTAATCACAAACTCAGCTCAGTTTGTCCAGTTATTTGAGTCTGAAAGTGGTGCTAGGGGAAAAAAGTGGTTAATTCAGTCATTTTATTAACGCCCTTTAGATTAACTCAACTCACCTCTTGGTCATGTCATTTTCAAATCTACAGTGATGGTGTGTCAAACACTCCTTTTTACTGCTCTTTTAAATATTTGTGTCCACACGATGCCGACGTGTGCGTTTGTTCTGGAGCGTTTATTAAAAAGTAATTACAAAACAAAAACAGCAAGCAGAGTTTGATCATCAGGTCAACACACAGCAGCTCATCGCGTTTCTAAGCATTCCTGTTTACTACAGCTACAGCTAACAGTCCACTTCGCACCAAGTCAACAGCTACACGTGTTCTGTCTCAGGTCAAAGGTCACCAGTGGCTTCCTGGAGGTTTTTGTTTTCTCCAAACAGGTGAAGAGACGACAGCAGAAGCACACAGAGAAGAAATGAGTTTAGATACGATTCGAGTCTTTTTGTTCTTCAAGCTGAAGGAAGTTTGAAATAAAAGGAACGTCCACCGGAGCAGAAGACTGAGACGCGATGTACAGATTTCCTCGTATTGCTCACGTCCTATTGGACAGCTTGGGATCAGTGGAGTACCCTGATTGGATAAAGGAGGAAAGCCTCCAGAAACTACAGATGGGAACACAACACACATGAAAAAAAACCTTAAAATTTATCTAAACTTTATGAAGAAAAAAAGTACACTTTAAGGTTTCAGCCTGAAAATCCTCCATCGAACACGGTGCAGAGAAAAAAAGATTAAAAACAGATGGAGACAAAAAAAATTAAATTTGGATCTGTTACAGGAAAAATGTTTCTATGTTTCTTTACCTTCTTTTAAATGTGCAAGCATGCCCTTTTGTCTATGGTTAGATTAGTTTAGAATTATCTTTTTAGACTTTCTCAGCAAAGACATACTGTTTTGGGACATATTGTTTTAGATTGTTTTATCTCTCACAGCCTTCTCCCAGCTCTCTGCTGACGAGACTAGCGCCACATATGGAGTTGTTTATTTTATTTGTTTTGTATTTTCTTATCCTGTTCTCACTGTCTTTCCTATAAAAATTACCAAGCCACTGTGCATGGTGTGAGTTGTCCTTAGCAGCTCACCCGTGTACACGTTTGATAAAGAAAGTAACTTTGTCTCATTGTGTCTTTATTTCTCCTGGGTCTTTTACAGAGTTTTCCCCCAACATTTCTTGGTCCTTCGAGCCGGAGCGCCTCCATCGTGTCCCATCTCCGTGACCAGTCCACGTTGCTCGTCTGTCGACAGCCCACACACTAGGTGTGTGGTCAAAGACCAAGGGCGTTAAATTCGAGTCTTGGCCAACGTTCTTAGAAAGCGACCCACGGTGGTGGGGCCCGATCGAGGTGGACCAGACCCGGCGACACTGACCAGGTAGATACAGACACACTGACACAATCTTGCGTAAAATCGTATTTTAAATTCAGGGAATTTAAAATAGCGAAAGCAGCTCGTCGCGACTGGAAGCTCCCCACTTCTGTGGGTTTAAAGTAGCTCGTCGGCTGGTAGCTTGGAGCTCGTCGACTGGAAGCTCCCCACTCTTGTGGGTTAGGTTTGGAGCTCTGAGTAGCTCCCCCAGCTGGGTCAAGGGAATAAGTAGCTCGTCTACAGAAAGACTGGCAGCTCCCCTTATTATAAGGGTTCCGATCGCGCGAATAAGTGTGAATGTGAATGTATGTGTGTATTGTTGTAACTAACGGAGCAAGCTGACTTTTCACGGTCCAATAAGAGACTGAGCCGCTCCTACTGTGTTTTTCTTTCACTGCTGTTCGCTGAAGTGCTGGTGGTTTGGGAGAACGGTCGAGTTTCGCCTCGTAAAGTTCACACCGCTTTTGGAAATAGTCCGAAAGTAGAAGGGCGTGTGAGCAACCACTCTCATTCCTCATATCAGCGAAGGTGGATAGCAGCTGTATTGCCAGTGTATAAATAAAAATAAATAACTAAATAAATACATAAGTAAGATACACTAAATAATAAAAATTGAAAAATGGGGAATAAAACCTCTAAACCTCTTGCCAATAATGGGCAGTATACACAAAAGTTCATTAATGACGAACAATGGATAGAAAATAAATATCCAGGTGCAGGAAAAATCAGCGCAAGGAGATGGCGTAATCCTAAAAAGACGTCATGTCCTGGGTGGGAGGGTACGTGCAGCCCCGCAGCTTTAACACAGCTCAAAGATAGCTTATTAAAGGAAATAAGTGCAACCACAAATCTTAGAAAGAAAGGAAAACGCACAAGTGAATTAACTTTCCTAGATGCATGGAAAAAAGAGCAACAGAGACGTGCTGAGAATAGAGAAAAGAGACAGAATAAAAAACAAAAGCAAAGCTGTGAGGTGCCTGAAGCAACGGCTGCAGCCCCTCCCCCCTATGTTACTGCCTCTGCATCAACTCCCAAGCAAACAGACAAAGATGCAGCTGTGAATAACCCTTACGGTTCAGTGCAGGCAGATTTAGCTAAAATGTCATTAACACATGCACCTGAAGCAGATATAGGGGAAGATCATGTAGGCAGGGAAACATGGCCTGACCCCCCAAGCCCCCCAGGAGTATTTCCATTAATAAGTTCACCTAACCCCAGATATGGTCAGCCGATTGGACCTATGGGGCATCAAGACGCACACCCCACAATTCTTGTGTTTAGACCATGGTCACATGAGGATCGCAAAAATGTTCTTAAAGATGTCCCGCCCCTGCATGACGGTTTTGACACATGGAAGAGAGCAGTTGAAGCAATTAGGACTCAGTGGTATTTAAACGGTCATGAAATGTACCAGGTACTTCAAGATCTTTTAGGTTTGAAGTTTGGCTCAGTGAAAGGCTCTTTCACTGGGGGGGCAATTAATAATCCTTTAGATTCTTTAGTGGTCGGCAACGGACCACAACCCCTGCGTGCAGGTGACCCTGAATTAGAAGGCCAACTACATAATTTCTATGAACGTGTGAAACTACAGCTGGCCCCCAAGCCAAACTACAATAAAATAGGAGAGGTAAAACAGAAAGAAAATGAAACTGCATCAGATTTCTTAGACCGCCTGCGCCCAGTTTTTAGGCAGCATTCAGGTTTAGATTATGCCGATGGCGATGCAACGCCATTCCAGCAGCAATTAAAAAATGCGTTTCTAAATGGCCTGCTCCCACCAATCAGAGCACATGTAGAGAAACATTGGGTCACAATGAACACTGGCAACCTGCCAGATGCCCTGTTACATGCTGAGCACGCCACAAAAGTGCACAAACAGAAAAATAAGGCTGACGTCTTCACCATAGATTCAGAGACAGGTTTCCTTGCATTTTCGGGAGGCTATCAGAGACAGAAAGGGAAGCAAGGTAATCGACAGCAAGGCCGCAGACACAGAAACAGAGACAGCAGATATGAAAGAGACAATGCCTGTTTCAACTGTGGAAAACGAGGTCACTTTGAACGAGAGTGCAGAAGTAAGCCACAGACACATAATAGTAGGAGGAACAATGACAGGCAAAACAGTGGCGAATCTATGGTAAACAATGACATGTGACTAGAAAACACACAAGACATGAACATTGATGAGGGAGGGGAAGTTTTTAACATAGAACAATTGCTATTAGGGTCAGAATACAAACCAATGCTGCTAATTCATGTGAACGGGCAACCAATCCAAATGTTGTGTGACACCGGAGCATGTAAAACGGTTCTAAGGCAGCCGCCTAAAAACTTACAGTACTCAAAAGACACATTAGTTGTGAAGTCAGCCACAGGCCACACCACTGTACAACAACTAACTGCCCCGTTAGAACTAATGCATACCGAAAGTGGCCGCAGGTGCTTCATTAAATGCATATATGACCCGTCATGCCCAGTAAACCTACTAGGAAGAGATGCTCTGACAGAACTCAAGATAGGCGTGGTACCGGAAGAGAATGGCATGATTGCTGAATGCATGCTAAATGACAACACTCCAGAGCCAGATAGCATTAACACGGCACACAGCAGCAACGTGTGTCTCTCTCAAGGCTACGGTGTCCCACATTATTACTGGACTCTTGAGTTGCCCGAGCTCACAAAGCTACACAATGTGGCCCGCAAATATACACCCCCCACATCCTATTTCCAGAAACCCACTGACTATCACAACACGTTGAGATTTAAACAAACTCCAGGCCCAGACCCACTTTACGATCAGCAAGTGTGGAAGCTAGGACAACAGAGTTTGACTTTACAACACCTGTATGTCACAAAGTCGGGAAATGCAGTGTGCTCAGTAATCCAATCAGCAGCCGTGAAGGCTTTGAACCGCATGCCTAAGCCACACGTGTCTGTAGCGCATGACTATCATTCAGACTGGAAGGATTTAGGAAATGTGTTAGCCAGGGTTGAAGCAGACACTTATGAAAAAACGGAAGACACTCATGAAGGCTGGCTTCAAGGCCGCCGGACGGGTTGTTTCCGACACACACTGGGTTGGCTGGTCGCAGTCAGGCCCGCTGTACACCTAGCCGATGCCGCTGAAACACATGCACAATTAACTGAATGACATCAGGCAGCACTAGCTCAGCTGCCTAAAACTCTCTGGTCTACAGGCCCTGCTGATGTAGGCCTTATAAAAAATGCAGATGAAGTAAGAGTAAAACCTCTCTCAAAACACAGACCACTGATATCTCAATACCCACTCACTACTGAGGCTAGACATGGCATTCGCCCAGTGATAGCAGACATGGAAAAGGCAGGAATTTTAATAAAAACAAAGACAGCCACCTGTAACACTCCTATCTTTCCTGTTAAAAAAGCTATCACGGGTGCATACCGTCTAGTACATGACCTGAGAGCTATAAACGAAGTGACTGAACAAATCCCACCTGTGGTTGCTAATCCACACACTGTTTTAAATCAGGTCACACCGAACGAACAGTGGTTCTCAGTAATCGACCTTTCAAACGCTTTTTTCTCAGTTCCACTACATCCAGACTCACAGCCATTGTTTGGCTTCACCTTTGAGGGTCAGAGGTACACATACACTCGTTTGCCCCAGGGTTTCCAGAATAGCCCAACCCTCTATGCAGAAGCACTGAAGAAGTCAATGTCTAGCTGTAAGCTCCCACAGCTAGGTCAATACTTGCTGTATGTAGATGACATTTTAATAACCGGTCATACACAGCAGGCGTGCAAAGACAACACACTTGCTGTGCTACAGCATTTGGCTGAACAGGGCCACAAAGTCTCAAAACACAAACTGCAGCTGTGGAGTGATAACGTTACATATCTCGGACACACACTCACAGGCCAGGGCAAAACACTGCTGGGAACCAGAAAGCTGGCAGTGCAAAACACACCCAAACCTAAAACAAAACAACAGATGATGAGTTTTTTAGGTTTGTGTAATTTCTGTAGAGCTTGGATTCCAGAGTATGCACTAACAGTTCAGCCACTCCAAGACATGATTTATGGCAAAAACCTCGCTTTGCGCGACACAATAACGTGGACGGTAGAGGCAGACACAGCATTTACTAACCTAAAGGTGGCTTTACAAACAAATGTAGTCCTGGCCCTGCCTGATTATGACAAGCCTTTCGTGCTGCATGTTGATGGGGGGGCCGGCTACATGAAGGCAGTTCTGACACAGGCTTTTGGTGACAAACAGCGCCCTTTAGCATTCTACTCGTGTAAGTTAGACGCTGTAGTTTCGGGCCTGCCGACTTGCGTCCAAAGCTGTGCAGCGGCCACAGAAGCAGTAAAGAAGTCAGCAGACATTGTCTTAGGGCACAAATTAGTTGTGAAGGTCCCGCATGCTGTCACATCTATACTGCTGCAAGCCAATCTCTCTTACCTGACTCATGCCAGACAGCTATCGTATGTAGGCATTTTACTACCACAGTCTCACATCACACTGGAAAAATGTGGCACACTGAATCCAGGGACTCTAGTGAGCACACCAGCTGATGGGGATGTGCACAACTGCCATGCAGAATTAGACAAAGACACCAAACCCCGCCCTGACATCCATGCTGAGCCACAAGCTGGTTTTCGTGATGTCTTTGTGGACGGATCGGCCTCTAAAGACAACACAGGCCGTAATTGTGTAGGTTACGCAGTAACCACAGACAGTAGAATAATAGAAGCAAAACCACTTTCTTCTTCATATTCTGCACAGAGCGCTGAGCTGATAGCTGTTATTCGTGCATGTGAAATACACAAAGATAAACAAATAAACGTTTATACAGACAGCCAGTATGTTTTCTCTGCTGTGCATCATTTTGCAAAGCTCTGGCAAAACAGAGGAATGATTACATCAACCGGTAAACCAGTCCAGCATGCAAGCCTCTTACAACGACTGCTGACTGTAATAAATTTACCACAACAACTCGCATTGTGTAAATGTGCAGCACACAAAACTGATAGCTCTTTTATTACTACAGGCAACAATTTTGCTGACAGTGCCGCAAAACAGGCGGCACAAAAGACAAACATGACACTAATGGCAGTAAACACGCATCAGATTCCACTGGATGTGTTGCAAAGTGAACAAAAAGCAGCAAGCACAGCAGAGCAGGCAAAATGGCTAAAACACGGTGCAGTTCTGACAAACGATTTAATGATGTGTTATGGCAAGCCAGTGTTGCCAAAATCGCTCCACAAGATGGCAGCATTAGTGACTCATGGCTGTACGCATTTGTCATCGGGGGGAATGACCTGTATTGTCAACTCTCATTTCTACACTGTAAATTTTGAAACTTCAGCAAAACAATTTGTCAGAACATGCATGACGTGTCAAAAATATAATGCTCAAGGTAACCTGCGACCAAGAAGAGGCCGTTTTCCAACTCCGCCTCATCCTTTTCACACAATTCATATGGATTTTATTGAACTAAGCGAATGTCAAGGGTCAAAATACGCCCTAGTGGTTATAGACGTGTTCTCAAAGTGGCCGGAAATCTATCCAGTGAAAAAGGCAGATGCAATTTCAGTAGCAAAGTGCCTGTGCAATCACTTCATACCCACATATGGCATTCTAGCTTTGATACGATCAGACAACGGCACTCATTTTGTAAATGATGTCATCACTAAGGTCTCTGAAGCACTCGGTTTCAGCATAAAACACCATTGTGCTTATCACCCTCAGAGCGCAGGCCTTGTAGAGAGAACTAACGGCACTATAAAACAAAGGCTCAGGAAATGCATGGCAGAAACAGGAAGGCCGTGGCCTGAATGTTTGGGTTTAGTGAAGATGTGGATGCGCTTAACACAAGGCTCCCATAAACTAACTCCATTTGAAATCATTCATGGCAGGCCGTTTCCACTGCCTATTACCAGTCAACCAATAGACAAAGCAATCAGAGAAAACACATTAGCAGAATGGATGTCTAAGCTGTTAGAAAACAAAGAGATCATTGTACATAATCAACAACCTGATGATGTTTCTCCAGTGTCTTGCAGACTAAAGCCCGGTGACTGGGTTCTGATCAAGGTGCTCCAAAGGAAAAACTGGAGCACACCCAGGTGGGAGGGGCCATACCAAGTCCTCCTCACTACACCGACCGCTTGCAAAATTGCGGAACGACCATCCTGGGTCCATCAGAGTCACTGCAGGCGAGTCAGTGAAGCCATCTAAACACAGCTGACGGCAGGCTTGCCTACTTGTTGTGATCTCGCCCGGTGGAGGGGTCAGCTTTCCTGGCCGGGGGGTCTACTCGCGACAGGAGGGCGTGTTCCGTCGTCATGAGGTGGTGGCTCTTATCAACTGCAGCGGCCCTGACCATGGCCGGGCTCCTCACCTTTGCTTCCGTGAGGGACAACAAGTCACGCTATATGGAGAAAAGGCAGACACTGTATGACAAAGGAAAGTACACCAAGTTTCCCCATGGATACGCCACTAACTTCTGGTGGCAGTTTATGAACACTACAGCTCATTTGAATAACAAAACTGACTGCTATGCATGTACCCATATGCCCCTATCCTCACAGACGTCTGGCCTGTGGCCGTACAGCATACCTGAAGATCGCAGTTGGTGTCTGTTGGGCCTGGCAACACATCCAGGCTACGGTACTCTTTGGTCCAAAGCCAACTACAGCATCCCAGCAAAAGCAACCTGGAGGTCATCATCACTCACAAATGTGAACTGTTCCGGACAGACCTACCTACTGACCTGGCCCCAAGTCTCAGACACGCTGCCTGATGTAATTCTACTGAACAAACTGAACGCATCACAACTGCCAGTATGTGTGATGAACAATGGATCGCGGGCAGTGGGGGAGCTGCCTACTCACCTATGTAAGTCCATATACACTTTCTGCCCACCAAGGAACGAGAGGAAGTGTATGGCCTGTTCAATCAACGCCACCTGTGCCAGTAACACGACGCTGATGGGCCTAAACTGTCGCTCCGACTACAGCTACCGAATGCCACTACAAACAAAGACTCAGTACCAGACAGGATGTGCACGGACGGCACCCAGCAGCAGAGGAACCAGAGTTTTGGCTGACTGGTACTTCCTATGTGGCAACAAGGCTTATCTGTCACTCCCTGAAGGTTGGGGAGGTCTGTGCGCCCTGGTGGAATTATCAGATCACGTTTTCTTCATGCAAAGTGTTGCACATCACCCAAGCAGCCGGCAGAGACGTGAAGTGGACATCGCCTCCCCCAATTCTTTCGGCATTACCGTGGACACTGGAGTGCCGGGAGAGTTTCGCATCTGGGGAGGAGGAGTGAAATTCTTACAGAGCTTGATCCCCGGCATTGGAGTTGCCGAGGTGCGAGATCATGTGGAAATCAACCGATATGCTCTGCTACGACACATCAACTTGACTAAGACCCTGGGAACCGCCTTAGCAGGAGAACAGCAGGCCATCAGAACGATGGTGCTGCAGAACAGACTGACACTAGACCTGCTAACAGCATCACAAGGAGGAGTTTGCAAGCTGATCGGGGAAACATGTTGCACTTTTATCCCTGATGGATACGAAACTGGAGGAGACATTTATGAAGCTTTGCAGAATTTGACCGCTCTGCAAAAATATGTCACTGAACACACACCTGGAGCAGCTACAGCACAAAGCTGGCTGGACTGGCTGTTCAGCGGTTCATGGCTGGCTGCTGTAGCAAAGCCATTTTTCCTTCTAGGTCTCATCATGATAGCACTGCTCATATTAGTGTTGTGTGTGTTGCCATGCCTAAGAGTAATGATTTCACAGATGATAACAACTACAATGACTGCTTATGTTGCCGTGCCTGAAGAAGAACAACATCCCGTTGCAATTCTGTTAGAGGAGAACTTGTACTAGCTGCTAATAAATGACGTGGTGATTAAAAATGACTTGTCAAGTGATCATGCACTGATTAAAACATTAGTAGGTTATGCAAGTTTTCATACTTTTATTTTTTGAAGTCTTGACTTTTAAACATAAAGTTTTTCATTTTGAATATAAAGTTTTCATGCTTTTATTTTATTTTTTGAAGTCTTCAGTTTTAAACATAAAGTTTCCATTTTAAATATGAAGTTTTCATTAGTTTACACATAAAGTTTTCAATTTAAGGTTTGCATCATTTTAAGTATAAGGTTTTCATGCTTGTACTTTTAGAAGTTTTAAGTTTTCATTTCATAATATAAGGTTTTCATCCTTGTATTTTTTGAAGTTTCCATTTTATAATATAAGGTTTTCATCCTTGTATTTTTTGAAGTTTTCATTTTACATATTAGGTTTTCATCATTTTTAAAATATAAAGTTTTCATTTTACTTTTCATTCTTTTATTTTTTGTAAGTTTTCGTTTTAAAATATAAGGTTTTTATCCTTTATTTTTTTGTAGTTTTAGTTTTATTATTTTTTCCACTTGTTATTTCATTTACTATGATTTTCATTTCCTATGTTTTTCTTTTTATTATTTTCTTTTGTTTTATTCTTTAGACCAAATGACTGCCATTTCTGCTATGCTGACATTTTGAAAAATTAAAAATTGTTTAAGATACTTAATAAATAATCTTCACAGACAATTGTTGTATACATTTAAAATAAGTTAAACAGGAGGGAATGTTACAGGAAAAATGTTTCTATGTTTCTTTACCTTCTTTTAAATGTGCAAGCATGCCCTTTTGTCTATGGTTAGATTAGTTTAGAATTATCTTTTTAGACTTTCTCAGCAAAGACATACTGTTTTGGGACATATTGTTTTAGATTGTTTTATCTCTCACAGCCTTCTCCCAGCTCTCTGCTGACGAGACTAGCGCCACATATGGAGTTGTTTATTTTATTTGTTTTGTATTTTCTTATCCTGTTCTCACTGTCTTTCCTATAAAAATTACCAAGCCACTGTGCATGGTGTGAGTTGTCCTTAGCAGCTCACCCGTGTACACGTTTGATAAAGAAAGTAACTTTTGTCTCATTGTGTCTTTATTTCTCCTGGGTCTTTTACAGAGTTTTCCCCCAACAGGATCACAAAAAAAACAAAAGCGGAAAAATTCATGTGCCCGTATTCTCCAAAAGAAAAAAATTAAAGCATGTCAAACATAAATATACAAACACATTATGCATCTATGCACATCATCAACCACGTTCGGGTTAGAAAATGATCTAAAAGTTTAAAGTGCAACAAAGAAACAATGAGAAATACTGATTGGAGAGCAGATACTGATTTCAGGGTTAATAAGGATTTTTTTGAGTCCCGACGGAGGAGCGCGAGTCCTGTCAGCTCATATCAGACGTCACAGCAGTCCAGACGTTTGGCCATCGTCTCATAACAGTCTGTCCAGATTTAAGACCGTCCTGTCCTGTAAAGTTTCCATCGGTCTTTGATCGCTTTTGCCGCTCCTGTCGTTGGCTAAGAAGGAAATAAATCCAGGAAGAGCAGCAGAGGCCTCAGGGTGCTGGCTGACACCCTGCAGCGACGGCGCGGCGTCCGTCAGGCCGTCAGCTTCAGTCGTCCTGCAGAGAAACGAGAGCGTCAGCCAGCAGTCATGTGACCCTTTAACTCACCATGTCCACACTACTGACAATAAATGTGAAAACATGTTGTTTCTCTTCATTTCGCTCTTTCTAGAGCTGATCACAAAGTTCTTACACTGTGAAGCGACTTCGTCAGCAGTTTACAAAGCATCCCGACAGCTCCTGCAGACTCTCCTCTAACGCCTCTGCACGGACCACAAATAAAACAGACACCTGTGCTGCCCTTACTAACCTCTGCTCAGAAGAAAACAAACTGGCTTTAAATATTTCTCTTGTGTACCGCTGACATTTTTTTAAACCACCTCCCAGTTTTTACCAGGAATTTAGTCTGGAAACTTTTTAGATGAGAATTATTACTGGTGCTCAGAGCAGAGTCTCCATCTACACCACAGAAATCTTCAAGTCAAAGAATCATTCAGGTGTGTTTTTAAAGATAAGTTGTGTGTCCTGAGCAAAGATCACGTCTGCGTTTGAACACCGACAGACGTGATCTTTGCTCAGCACACTGGCTTCCTCCAACTTCTACATGAAACGTACAATTAAAGTTAAAGAGTTAAATCTGGCCAATTTCATGCTTTTTACAGTCATGGTTCAAGAACCTCATGATAACACTTCCTGTTCTAACCAAAAACACAGAAACATGGAGGATTTTACTCCACAGTCATCGGGTCGCTGCTAATACAGGAAACAGCAGCACCTTTGCTAACGTTACCTGAAGATCGACTCTGAGGCCAAGTCTTCATGTCACATTTGTTCAATTAGCTTCTGGTAATCAATACGATCTCTCACCGAGCATTTCTGTCAAACGTGGTCCCAGAAAAACCAGCAGGAGTCAGTCGATCTACCGAGGCTGAAACCTCAGACTGAGCCTGACTGCAGTGTGAACGAGCAACAACCAGAAGTGTTCCTATCAAACTGACACAAACAGTGTTTTCAGATTTATCAGTGCAGACATGGAAGGAAGGAAGCAATCCCACAATCCTCTGCTCATCAGCGAGGACGCTCAGCCAGGCCACAGAGCAGCGAGGGGGAGGGACGGGATTTATCCGGACACCAGCGCACTCAAACACCCACCAACAGTCGGACGTCACGAGACCGTAACAGAGAGAGGCGGCTCGTTTGGTTTTAGCTGCTGCAGATTCAGAAATATGAGTAAATAAAAAAAGCTGCAGGTGTTTTTATCAGTTTCATCTGAGAGCAGCACAGAGAGGAGGAGGATTAGAGACGGGATCACACTGCTGGCCTCGCTCCATTAAGGACTAAATGCTTTATAAAAATAAAATAAAAAACCTTCCAGCTGCTTCCGAAGCCTCTGAGTGCTTTTACGTCTCCATAATGGCTTTTTGTAACCAGACCTGACTGAAACTGGAGATCGTCACGTGGGGTTTATCGTCCGTCCTTCTGGACACTAAAGACAACTTTATTTTAAAAATTAAACACCTGATAAGACCTGAAAGGAGCAACCGAGGCCATAAACTCACCAGGAAAGTATTTACCTGGGATACAAATCATATTTTCAAAGCACTTCTTTTTCAAACTGAGGAGTCGCCCCCTGCAGGTCATCAGAAAGGATGCAGGTTTAAGCTGCTTTTGCACTCAGTGCCTTCATCGTTTACCTTCTTTATTATTCCCAGATGTTAATGTAAGAATCATTTCTCATCTTTAATTTATCCAACTCGTCCTGCACCTCTCTGTCCTGGGATGAGATGAAACCTCAAACGTGTAAATTTCTGGTGACTTGAATTCCAAAAGAAGCTGATGAGTGATAATACAAGACTCCAGCAGCCGAACAGGCGACAGACACACACACACACACACACACACACACACACACACACACACATTCTGTGGTTAGAGGTGAGGAGCATTAGATGGATGGTGGAGGAGACAGGGGGAGGGGGCACCATGCCATGCTGAGAGCTTCCATGCCAAGCTGTCCACCAATCAGAATACATCCCCACCTACCTGCCCACCGTCCCCCACCAATGGGCTGGCTCTGTCTACCTGTCTGTCTGCAAACCAACCAATCAGACCACAGAATGAGGACACAGAAGAAGAAGGAGGAGGACAGACTGACAGCGGGCGTTCCTGGAAAATTCCTCCTCCACTCTTACAGCTCAGACCTGCGATGTTCAGGAGTTATCATCATTATTATTATTTACGCTTTGTTTACGCTAAGCTTTGTTCTGATGTTGTTTCGGAGCTCGTCTTCATTTCCTCAGACTTTTTCTATTCTTTTGTATTTTTGATGCGACAAACATTAAAAGCACGATAAGTGACGGTCTGAGACTTCATGCCGTGGCGAGAGGACGAGGAGCACCTGGACCTCACAGTCTCACCGACTCTCGCTGTAACGACTTCCTCAGAGGGTTTTAAATCCCTCTGCTGACACAGACGTCTGTGTTTGCACAGATAGTTTCAATGCTCAGAACCTTTCCTCTGTGAACGTGTCTTAAAGCGATCGTAGAAAACAGGCGAGAAGCTTCAGAAACCGAGCCGAGCTGCCTTTGTTACAAACACATACACAATCTCTCTGCCACTGATGAAACCAGCTCCATTATTCTGACTGTTCTAAGACCAAAGAAGCAGAGTTTAAAGTAACATCCACAGAATAAAATCATGGAGGACGGACTCTGTGAGCTGCATGTGTGAATGTCTGTCCCCTCCCACAGCCAGTGGCGTGGTTCCACCTCTGAGCACAGAGGTTTTGTGGTGCTGTGTCTTTACTGGGTTTTTTCCTGTGAAAACATGTGGAACTGGTTTGGAACATCGTGCAGTGGTTGTTAGTCCTCCACACTGAAGGGAGCCAGCTAGGGTGCTTTGGGGGTCCGACCAGAAAACCTGCAGCGCTGCAGGTTAACTGTTTCACCCAGGACAGAACCAGGACACACTGGAGAGGTTAAAGCTCGCAGCTGGGTGGAAATTCCCGAGAAAATGTCTGAAGAGAAGAACATCTGTTTTCCCCGGCCACTAAGGATGGATGGACAGACAGATGGATGGAGGCATGGGTGGATGGATGGACGGAGGCATGGGTGGATGAATGGAGTTGGGTGCCGTGTTGTTGGAAAAGAGATTGTGTCTCCAGGTTGTGCACGTAAACACAGCGTGTGTGTTATCGCTGCTGCTCTGTCAGGGTCCAGCGGAGGGTTTAAAATCGAGCGGCGGACAGAAACAAGCGGACACACGGACGACTTCGGACGGAGACCAGTTCAGCAGCTTTCTGTTCTGGAGGGATCCGCTCCTGACCTTCAGCGATGAGCTGCTGGGTTTACTGGTGAGTTGAAAGGGAAGAATGTTTTCATGCTGGGAGTCTCGTAGAGCAGCTTTGCATGATTCACAGTTCAGAATAATCCTTTGTGTTCCTCTGAGCCTCGGTTCAGCCCCTCAGTGAGCGCTTGTGGCTGAGTGTGACCGGCTGCAGTTTGCAGGAGACCTCGTTCATATTTAAAGGAGCCTCCATGAGACTTTGAGGGCTGCAGGCGTTTTTGTGTTTGCATGGTTTCACACGCCAGTCAGACTCTAGTGCATCAGTGCATTACCCTTTTATTTCTGTTGTTGTGTTGCAGCCTCTGAACTTCATGTGCATGCCCACCACCTCCACCTCCTGCAGCACATTTCAAGAGAAAAAGTAGTTCAAGTGTGATCTGAGGTCTTATTCTTGTAATGTGTAAATAGTGAATCGTGTGGAAAACGTTCCTGACGTTGATGGCGTGGGATAAACAGGGTTTCCTCCTCAACATCTCCCCGTAGGAAAGGATGCATGTGAGAGGAAGCAAGGAGACAAAGGAGGAATTTTACATCTCTCACTGAGTCATAACTTCTGTCACCTGTCAGACTGCAGTGATGATGATGATGATGATGATGTTTGTTTACAGAAAGAGGGCAACGAATCACCACAGACAGAGGAGAGGGCGGAGCAAAGGGCGTCGGCGGGCCAATCGGACGACGAGGACAAAGAGAACGAGCCTGATGACGAAGTTGACGAGGAGGACGATGACGATGGAGGAGGATGGATCACTCCCGGTAACATCAAAGAGGTGAAAATGGACTCCGCTGATTGGACGGCTCCAGCTGACATCAAAGTCGGCTGTCTCACCACCGACTTCGCCATGCAGGTAACGGATGCAGACGGTGCATTCGCTGTTTTTCACCTTCTGTCTAAAGGTTTGTGTGAATGGTTTCAGTAAACCGCTGCGTGAATAAATATTCTCCTGCTTTACGCCGGACTTCAAAAAGCTTTCGCTGTCTGTGTCCCAGAACGTTCTCATTCAGATCGGACTTCACGTTCTCTCTGTGAACGGGATGCTGATCAAGCAGGCGAGGAACTACATCCTGAGATGTCACGCCTGCTTCAAGTGAGTCCGAACAAAGTTAACAAAACCTCTTCAGGCTGAAAGGGAGGCAGCTCGAATCCGTTCCAGCGAAAAATACAAAACACGACATTTAAAACATTTAAATTTATATCAAGAGTAGAATAAAGGTGCTGAACAAGTGAAAATGTCAGGACTGCTTTATTAAAAGAATAAAGATAAATTAATACATAAATAAAATGGACAAAGTCAATGAAAGGAATAAAATAAATAAATAAATGTATTAAATTGCTGCTTGAGTAGGTTAAAATAAAAATAATAAAACACAGTAAAAATGATGCTTACATAGAAAAATATAATAAAGGTGCTCCAGAGATACAGATGTAAATAAGGTCAAAATAAAACATCATGTAAAAATCTGAATATAATCCATTAAAGTGGCTCTACACCAGGGGTGGGAGGGCCGGCGTCCTGCAGGTTTTAGATCTCACCCTGGGTCAACACACCTGAATCACATGATTAGTTCATTACCTGGTTTCTGGAGAACTTCAGGACATGTTGAGGAGGTCATTTAGACATTTAAATCAGCTGTGTTGGATCTAAAACCTGCAGGACTCCGGCCCTCGAGGCCTGGAGTTCGCCCACGCCTGCTTTAAGAAAAAGCACAGATGTTAAAGTGGATCAGAACGATGGAGCGTGGAGTGCAGGGTTGGAACAAACCTAACATGAGAGGACAGATGTTCCTCAGACGGACAGATGTTAGTGACCTGTCCTGTTCTTAGAGGCTGTAAGGAGAATAAAGCGAGGGGTTGCCCGTCCAGGAGCATTGACCTGTTAAATGTTTCGATTCCAGGACGACGAGCGACATGAACAAAGCTTTCTGTCCTCACTGCGGGAACAGAACCCTGAAGAAGCTGGCGGTGACGGTGAACGAGGATGGCAGCATGCAGATGCATTTCTCCAAAAACCCCAAAGTGTTGAACCCCAGAGGGCTCCGGGTGAGACGCGGCGTTTTATCACTTCTAAAATGACTCTGCGTTCGCATCTGCAGCGTAAATCGTTTTTTCAGACCGCTTCAGTTCTGCCTGAGTCGGGTCTAAACGTCCTAAACATGACCGCTGCCGTCTTGTGTTTCAGCACACGCTGCCTCTGCCTCAGGGGGGGAAACACTCCACCAACCCCCAGCTGGTGGAGGACCAGCGCTTCCCCCAGCAGAGGCTCTCCCGGAAGGCTCGCCAGAAGACCGATGTCTTCAACCCGGACTACGTGGCCGGAGCGTCGCCGTTCTGTGAGAACGACATCTACAGCCGAGCCGCCAACCTGCAGATCAGAGACGGCCAGTGTGGCGGCGGCAGGAGGCGGGCCAACCCCAACGCCACCCGCAGGAAGTTCATCAAGAAGAAGTAAAGATGGCGAGCATGCATCGTGTTTAAATTAAAGGACCGGACCGTCATTTCCCAAATCATCCATCGGCTCACGTGCGACAGATTAACTCACCAGGTCTTCTGGTGCGTTCATGGACAGTCAGACATCCAAGACATGAGGATTAACTACAGCTCTAAACACGGTGTTCAAAGCAGAAGAGACGCGCGTGACAGCCAGAGGAAGTCGATGACACTCGGCGACACACGGGCGAATTAACTGCTGGCAGCACGAGTGACTCTAACAATACCAGCTCCAGATTATTACAGATTACATAGCATCCCTTATGGAACGAGCCAGAATAATAAATACATTAAAAGTGTGTGAAATTTCACATCGGTGTCTGTTTCTGCTCATTACCTCCACCACAGAGGCAGGAGCGCGCTCGGTCTGCAGGGCGGCGACGTGATACAGAGATTCTGCTACATATCAGGATTTCTGTGAGTGAAGAAGGAAGAAATAAAGCTCTGCTCCTAAACACTCGCTGCTGGAGACGTTTCTCCTCCAGTCGATTAGATGAAGGATGGCAGAGGTGGATGAACATCTGTAAGAGCAAACGGCAGTACTGAACGGACCAATAACGGTCACTCTGGGTTACACGGCTACAGCGTGCAGGTGCACATCAGGTTCAGGGTTTAAACAACGACTAAGGTGTAAATCCTCCTTCAAATTTTGCCAGACGTAATATTCTTATTAAAATATTTGTTTTAGAGAGCAGTGAAACCTTTCACAGCGAGTCTGCTTGAACTACGTTATAGTTTCCAGCTCAGTGTTTATGGCTGATCTTCAGTATTTTACATCTTTATGATAAAAACATCATCATGAGAAACATTTCTAACTGTCCTGTAACGTCGGGGTCCTGCACTGAAAAACGCAAACCGACTTCTCTGCAGTTTTCACTTTGTAAAGCCGGACCAAACGTGACCCTTCAGTGGGCTGCCTCTGGGGCCGAGGGCCACATGTTCGACATAAATAAACTTTATTATTGATTACAATTTCATGCTTTGGCGTGTGGTTAAACGGTAACACCACTGTGTGCCGCATAGTGCTGGACCTTTTACGCCTTTATCTTCTCGTTGCACCTTGTGAGTCACTGAAGTTGTGCCAGAAATGCTGTGTTTCTATGGTAACACAGCATTACATCATTGAATTGTCCCGTCGCCGTCTGACAGTAAAATTACACAAAAACCAACGATTCAAACACGACGCAGAGGGAGAACATGATCACTGGAAGGTTTATATTTTTAAACAGGAAAATAAGACCTAACAGGCAGGTGTAGTAAGGCTGTTAGTTGGTGGAAGTAGCGTCCACGAGGTGCTCACCTGTAGATCTGTGAAGGTGGAGATCCTTGAGTTTATCTTCAGATATTCCAGACAGGTGGAGATCAGCTCAGACTGACCGTGACTGTGCAGAAACTGCAGTACGCTCCTTTAAACATGAGACTGACTCGTCAATATAATTGATCTTTATTGATTTCCAATGAATCTTTGAATCAAAGTGAAAGATTTAAGTGTCCAGACAGTTTAACAAACCCACCATGTAAATCAGACACAGCTGACGGACTACAACTCCCAGCTGACGGACTACAACTCCCAGCTGCCTCAGCAGAAAAAGCTCAAAGATGAGGCCGACGCTGGATGAAAATGCAGAGTCAGTTTCTGCCCTTCAGGACTTTCCTATAATAAACCAAACTTTTGGTTTTCTCACATTTCTGACACGTTACCAGGAAAACACAAACATTCAGTTTTTCCTTCTTAAAGGACGAGAACGAGCTGAAGATCTCCGGGAGCAGAGTTAAAATCAGGTGGACTCCATCATCGATGGAAAAAGAAGCAAACTAAACTATTTGCTTATTTTCCTTCTACGTTAGTGAGTAAACCTTTAAATAAGAGAAGAAATGTCACCATTAAAGCCTTTTTCTCACATATATAAAAATATTTTAATGCTTCAGTTTTGACAGATGTCCGTCACAGGATACAGTTTAGAGCCAGCGTTTCCTCGCCTTCACTCCTCGTCCTGCTTCGGCTCTTTAAACTCTGTCTTTGTCAGTTCAGCTCCGGGTTTGGAGTCTCTGACATCGGATGGGGTCGGCGCCGGTTCTTTGGGCTCCATGTCAAACGTCAGGCTGCTCAATTCTGCCGTAATGTCGACCTCTGGCACCGGCGGCTCCTTCTGAGGAAGCAGGAAGTCCAGAGGCTCGAGGACTGTGGCGAGGTCGATGGAGCCCAGATGGCCGTACTTGTGCAGCTGGGTGGGAGGAACACCTGCGGAGAGACAACAGATTTGATTCAGACCAAACTCTGCTGCTCAGCACTTCTTAAGCTATTTTAGCCATTACAAAGAATAACTTTGAGAAGAGAGTCCAGGGCAAAAAAAGAAAAAGAGGTTAAAGATTTTTTCTCTTTTAAACTAATTTTGTGAAGTTTTCTTCTCATTGACTGATTGGACCAAAAGTTTAACTTTACTACACAAAAAAAGCTTGTGTGGTGATTTTGTGGTTTTATTAGTGCCCCCTACAGGCTGAAGCGGTCATTACTCCAAATTCAGACCATGGTTTCACAAATGTCCCAGTGGCTACGCCCATCTTTTATGTACAGTCTACCATGTACGTTCATGCGGTTTCCAGCCCGAGACCGAAGGTGACCAACAAGAACAACAACGCAAGGACAACAGTTTAAACTGAGACCGCATTATTGGAATAACGGCTTCACTTCCAGGCCCGTCGTTAAACGTCTTCAGCATCACCGCGTCCGTTTTAAACGAAGAAACAAACTCAGACATTGCTGCGAGTCCTCACCCAGGATGAGAGCGAGCTGAGCCGGTGGAAACAGGACCTGCAGGCAGCGGTTCAGGAAGGGCAGCAGGTCTTCAGCGTACGCACAGCAGAACTGAATAAACAGCTCCTTCTCCCGGCTGCTGAAGGCCGTCTCCTCCGCCCGGTGAAACACCAGAATCTGACGGGTCACCTGACAAAAAACGACACCGTCAGCAGCTGTTAATCCAGCATCAGTCTGACTTTAACCCAGATTACACCAAAGATCCAGCTGCTCACCATCTTCAGGGCTTCCTCCAGGCATTTGGTGACATTCTCCACCACTCCGATGGGGCAGCAGAGGCGGAGGTCGTTGAAGGCGGTCAGGATGTTGTTGAGAAAGCAGGCGAGCGGCTGGAAGTCCAGCAGGGACATTGGGGGCTGCAGGGTGCCGGGCTGCGGGGCGGGGGCTACGACGGGGATGGTCCCTGCCAGCACTGAGGGCAGGGCGATGAGGGTGTACAGGTTCATGTCCTCCTGGAACTTTTCCACCGCCTCCTTCACGGCTCCGCGGAACGTGTCCACCGCCACCCGCTGGAACATGGGCGCCAGCTGCCCGCGGAAGTCCGCCCCCACCCTGCTGAAGGACAAACCGAAGTACATGCACTGACCCAGCAGGGAGTCCAGGCGGCTGCCCACACCCCGCTGCAGGTCCCTCTCTAAGGTCTCCAGGAACTCTGCCACCTTGTGCACCACCCAGCCGTGGAAGATGGCGCCCTCGTTCACAGCCATGAGCCCACCGGCGGGGGGCACTAGCGGGTCCTCGTCAGAGAAGATGGCTCTGTACTGGGTGATGATGTCAAACATGTGCACCCTGCAGGCCTCGATGGTCTTGGTGATGTGAAAGTAAGCATCGTTTTCAGGGATGGCGGCGAGGATGGAGTGCAGCCAAGTGCTGCGAGCCTGCAGGAACTTCACCCGCAGCTCCGCCTCCGTGAACACGTCCATACGCCGCAGGTAACCGATGACGCGGAGGCACACGGGAAGCTGGGAGTTGCTGCGGAGCTGCTGCAACAGCTGGTTGAGCATCAGCTGAGCCGACTGACGCACTTCACGCACGATACCCTAAAGATGGAGAAGGTCAAAGGTTAGAGGAGCCGAAACATTAGATGTTCTCCACAGTGACCTTTTCTGTTTTATATCTCAGCAAAGAGAAAGTTTCTCAACTGTTTTTCTCCAGTTTTTGTCAATTTAGAGTTTAAACTAGCGATTTCCAGCCTGTACCTGAACCTGAGCCCCATCAACAACCTCCCGCAGTCACATTTTAGCTTTTTCACCTTCTCTGAAAGCCTGCTTTATTCCAGCTGGCCAACACCTGGAAGCCTGCTGAGGGGCAACACCCAGAGCTTGTTAGCTGTGCACGTAACAAAAGAAAACTGAGTATTCAGAGCGGTCTGGAGCCTGAGCTCTTTAATTCTCTTCACACGTGTAATTGTTTATTTGAACATTTTTTCTCCAACATCACACGACAGAAAATCAAAGAAAAGTAACGTTTATTTAGCCCTAACAGTTCATTTTCCTAAATAACATTTAGAGTTTCATTCAGGCAGTAAAAAAACCCCAAACACACCCGCTTTTTGGTCAGCCTGGTCTGGACTCACCTGGATGACGGGCAGCGACGAGTGTTTCTTCTCCAGCCTCTTCACGTATGCCGCCAGCTCCAGAGCCTCTTCGTAGTAGCCGTTGCGGACGCAGGTGTCCATGAGCTGAGGAATCTCCAGAATCTCCAGGATCTCCGTGTGGCGGTTCAGAGTGAGGCTGTTCATCCGGCGGCTTGCTCCGATCTCCTCCGCCTCTTTCATGAAGTGCCTGAAAACAAAATGAGCCCCCAAAGCTCAGAGAGACAGCACAACAGCAAAAACACAACTATGTGTAACACTTTATAGCTCTAAGAACCTTTTATTATCTTTCATTAATGTTCCCAGTCTGTAGTTTTGTTCTGGTTGTGGCTAAAGTCTGGCTGCCTGTTTTTTATTCTGAAAGGAGGCTGACGAGCCAGCTCAAGGGAAATTAATCTGCTGCTGTTTTATTCCCAGTCAATTCACCTTCTGTGGCATATTCCTAAGAAAATAACTAAGTTATTCACTTTGTGATCCTACAGTGAGCTACAATAATAATAATCTGCATCTCTCTCCTTGATCAGTTCATCCTGTGTGCTTTTTAAAAAATATCTAAAGTTTTTATTAACCTAACAGTAAATGATGACACTTTTATAGACCCCAGTTTCCTCCTGCTGACATCCCCTCCACAGGGAGCCACCGACCTGCAATTCTCTCCGAAGCGGGGCAGCTTGTCCAGCAGCCGGGACACGCTGCTCTCCACCCGCCCGAAGTCCCGGTAGATGTGCTCGGTGCAGTCGGCGGTGCGGATGAAGGTCTGGTAGTTGGAGAAGGCCAGCTCCCGGGTCTGCTGCAGGATCTGAGCCCGCTCCTCCGCCAGCCTCTCCGGCTCCCGACCCAGCTTCTCCACCCCGAAGGAGCTGAGCTCCGACAGGTAGGCCGCGAAGTCCGGGTTGTCCCTCCAGCTGTCCGGGAAGCTGTCCTTAAAGATGGACGCCAGGATGCTCTCATCCTCCACGTCCACCGCCGCCATGTTTACCGCTGCAGGTTCACGGAGTCCCGGTTCACAAACTGACAGATTTCCTGGTTGTAAACAACCGGAACATCCAGTGCTGACGAACACGTCCCGGTTCTTCTTCTTCTCCTTCTGACGCGTGTCAAAAAAGCTTAAAGGTGAAATACTGCCACCTGCCGGTGTTGTGCCAAAAAGTCATTTCCGAAGTTTCTTTGTTTTTGTTTTGTTTTGACTGTATACTATAATAATAGGTATATATGAAATACATAGAATATATTTGTGACTCTGATTTATTGAGTTATTATATCTATTTTGTCCTTTTTGGTCACTTAAATCATGTTTCTATAACTGTGACGTTACATTTGTTGGCCACGTCTCTCTGGAAAAAGACATTTCTGTTGCTAAAAACTGATAACTCAGCTATTATCAAGGCAGCTTCTGCCTTGAGATAGGATTTCTTTTTTTTTTGTGGAAAGTGAATGAATTATTCATGAGAGAGATGTCTAACACTTTTTTCACAGATTACAGGCCAACAATTAATTTATGACTGTTTAAATGTTTTTGCAAATATCACCAACACCAATATGAATAATTACTAGGATACTGATTTACCTGTATAATAATATGATAATAATATTCTAAGTACATTACAGTACAGTAAGTATATATGATACTGTAATAGAAAAATTACACACACTCGTTAACCTCTCAGTGAACCTCTGCACCAAAGCCTAGTGAGGCTAAAAATAGCCTAAATTAATTTAAACGAATTACGTTATTACAACTAATGCATAGACTGGCCATGGGCATACCGGGCATTTGGTGATTTTTCGTTTTTATGGGCCGATGGTTTTTTGTTTGTTTGTAACAGTATAAACAATGAAAGGTGGTGGATTGGCCAGATGCTGGCAGATGTGTAAGAAGTTGTTTGGTGGTGGCTATGGCGGAGCTCCCACTGAGGCCAGCAGGTGGATGAGGGAAAGGGGAGGCAGGAGGAGGAGGAGAGCCCCGAGGCGGCCGCCGGTCCGAGTGTCAGGTGAACTGAACTTCAGGTAAGAAGTTATGACCTGCAGTCTATCTGGGTCAGATATGAACCAAGTTTAGGTGGAGTTTATTTTCGTTATGCTGACTTTTTACAGTCAGTTACAATAACTTGTACTGACAGAGTTCCTATACAGCTGGGTGGGTGCTATGATGTTACTGATAGTGAACTTTACTTTATTCATAAGGTTAGTTAGTAGAGTTGCCAACCGTCCTGTAAAAACGGAATCATCAGAGAAAATATTACGCGTTTCGTGTTGAGCTGAGAAGAGACGCAGTTTGTCCCGGACTTCAGCTATAATGAAAAAGACACAAAGCTGGATTTATTCTGCGTCTTTACGCTGTTAGCTGCCTCTTCTTCGCTCATTCAATCATGAAACTGATCAATGATCAACTGATCGGCTTTTCTCTCTCGTTTGTTGATCGCCCACTTTGCGCCAGAAACAGGAAACCAGCAGATGTCGCGCTAAACAACAGCAGCACGTTTAAGCTTGATCAGCTGTTGTTAGAATGTATTTAATATTAATTTCTAGTATCAGCTGATGTTTGCTGGAGCCACAGCTGTAAAACTGCTGGTCATGATGTCGGTTTGGTTATGTGAGAGGGAAACATGAAGATGAAACCAGGAGATGTCCTTACTGGATCATCAGAGCTGAACAGGTGATGGAGAAACAGGTTTACCTTTTAGATGACATGAATGAGTTGAAGTTATCAACTGTTTCTGAGAGACAAATAACACCAGGATCCTTTTTTATGTAGCTGACAGCTGGTAACTGTGCAGGGGCGGGTCTAGCAAAGTTTTGCCAGGGGGGCAGGTAGGGCATTAACAGGGAGAGGTGGGCACAAAGAAATACTTTTCTTTCTTATTCTCATTTAAAATGTCTCGCTTTTAATAAATAATTATCTGAATCTTACAACCAAAGTTTTCATCTGATGTACAATGTATAGAAATCCTACATATACCAACAAGACTGTACATCACTGTCACAACAGCGTTTGTTTTCATTCAAAGGCTTTATGGCTTTTCCTGTAATACCTGGTGGGCCGGTCACTAGTCAAAATGCCCGGACCGATTTTTTGTCCCAATCCAGCCCTGAACTAATGAATTAATTTCCTAATTAATTTTGTTTTATTTTAGTTTTGTAAATACACAATGTCATTTTAGATAGCTTTCATTTTCTTACAAAGCTGCTTTTCTTTCAGTGCAGCTTAAATCATTAGAGGCAAATTTAGAGGGGGCGGGTAACCAGGTTTATGAGAAACTAAAAACCAAATTTAGAAAAGGGACAGATATGTGAGGGGGAAAATACTTAATCACAAGAAAATAAAAGATGCATTTAGGAGAAATTATAAGGAAAAAAATCTAAATTTACCAGAAAAGATTTGAGAAAAAGGGAAAAGTTTGGCAAACGTAACAAAAATAAAAACAAAGAGAAACATGTCAAATCTGGAGAAATGGAAATTTAAGATAAATACCGCTAAGTTAACGGCGCTACTGAAAAGTTCAACCTAGTGATCGTTTTCTACAGTCATGACTTCGAAGCGTATTTGTTAATAAAGTTGTTTGGGGGAAAAGGGTAATGACGTCACCGGAAGTGAGGTGTGTGATTCAGTTGCTAAGCTGCAGCCGAGCAGTAAACGGACCGTCGACAAGTTGCTGTCGCCGCCTCACCGGATCAACTTTAAGCCGTCCGTCGGTGACCGACAGACCGAGGTAAGCTGCCCAACGCCAGACTGCGTCTGCTCGGTCCAAGTTCCGCCGGGGAGCCGCTGCTCCTGACGCCGATGCCCGGCCTCAGTGTTCGGCTAACGTTAGCCCGGAGCTCGGTACGGCGGGTGGTTAGGTCAGCACCGGTGTTCCAGATCAACTGGCGTTTAGATCAACTGGCGTTTAGATCAACTGGCGTTTAGATCAACTGGCGTTTAGATCAACTGGCGTTTAGATCGCGAAAACAGCAAACAAGTAACACCACGCCGATGTTGTTCACAGGACACAAAGAGTAAACGATCGTTTACTCTTTGTGTCCTGTGAACAACATACTTGTTTGCTGTTTTCGCGATCTAAACGCCAGTTGATCTAAACGCCAGTTGATCGCGTCGCGCATGAGGATATCACCAGGTAAACTCGCCACATTTTTAAACATTTTGTTGTTCAACAGCATCAAGACTGACGGAGTGTGTTTGAGACAACCTCACAAGTGTCACAGGTGACACATTTGGCGTTTTTTTGCTGGTTTGTCGGTAGGAGCTCCTGAAACGCAAGACTGCCACACATCTGTTCGACCAACGCCAGTTGATCTAAACGCCAGTTGATCTAAACGCCAGTTGATCTAAACGCCAGTTGATCTGGAACACCCGCCACAGAGTCAGAGTTAACGGGTTAAAGTGGGGAGCAGACGGACCTCCTCTGCTGTGTTAGTCTGAACATGAGCTCGTCTGTGGTTTAATGAGCTTAATGAAGAACCTTAATGAGATTACCTGAAGTTAGCTGAAGCTCCAGGAGAGCAGAGCAAACACTCCTGACCACAACAGCACTGCTCAGTTAGTTTACCGGTGTTTTCATACACGTTATGATCTGAGAAAAATGCGCCAGTTTCCATAAACAGAAATGTTCGCTTCAGTCTGCAGACAGTAACACATGAAGGTTCTTGCAGATTTTAAGTATTATTTTTGTGTTAGAAAAATAGATATTATCTAACAGTTTGGATGTAGATGAAGGTGCTGATGAGGATGAGAAATATCTTATTTATCCCATATTTGGGAGACTTTTGTTATAGCAGGAAATGAATATCAGACACCAACCGACATCACCTGATAACACCAAACAAGATTTATTCTGTTTGTTCATTTGTGAAATCTTGTGTTTGCAGGTGAAGAATTATGTTATTTAAGAAAAAAATTCAAGGAGTTTGAATTGTGCGGTTGCTTTGAGGTTGTTGATGATGTATCTGCACCGTGTCTTTATGGATCACGAGATGAACTGTGGTACTGCATGAGGAAGTCGGGAGTAGCAGAGAAGGATGTGAGGGTGGTGCAGGACATGTATGAGGACGGAGAGAGACAGTGGTGAGGTGTGTGGTAGGAATGACAGATGGGTTCAAGATGGGGGTGGGATTACATCAGGGATCTCCTCTGAGCCCCTTCTTATTTGCTGTGGTGATGGGGACAGGCTGATAGACGAGGCCAGGCAGGAGTCTCTGTGGATCGTGATGTTTGCAGATGACACCGTGAGCTGCAGTGGGAGCAGGTCGAGGTATGCTCTGAACACAAGAGGAATGAAAGTCAGTAGGAGGAAAATAGCTGAACCGAAGAGGATAACGTGCCACTCGTCTCACTCTCATTCACACAATGAGAGAGACGAGTGGAAAGGTTAACATGCAAGCACCGGAGGTAGTGCCAAATGAATAATTGTTTCTGAGACGTGAGATGTGGGAATTTATGGATTTAAAATTTATCGCTCAAGCAGCCTCAGAAAGGCAGAAGTGTGACAGTTTTTTTATAAAGCTAGGTCTTTAACTGCTGTTGACTTTGACCCTGGCACGTTCTCCTCTTTGGCTCAGCTATTATAATGAAATCATTCTGGTAGGTGATTTTAATTGGGATCGGTTTTCTCCTGTGTCTGATTATTTTAAGGCACACTGTTTTTAATCTAACACAAATGACTAAAGCCCCACACACCTTATTCCCCAGATAAATCATCTTTGATTAATGTGCCACATCATTTCTCCACAGCAGTTTTTACCAGCGACTTGACTGATCGCTGCGTGGTTGGTGCTGCGAGGAACAGTTTCATGCTCTGAGCATCATCACAAACAGAAATTTAAAGCTTTTACATGAGCAAGCCTTTTGTCACGACTTCATGAATTTACATTGGGTCAGTTTTACATTGATGGACGGTGTTAACTTAGCTTGTAAATATTACTCTGAGAGTTTTATCTGCCTTGTGGACAAACATGCTGCTTTTAGCCAGGTCAGAGTGAAAGGGCGGGACAGGAAGCAGCCCTGAGCAGCTTCAAGAAAGTCCGACACTGATGCCAATGGCTAAGGTTTGGCAGCTGCGTAATAGCTTCACTGCTTCTATTAGGAAATCCAAATGTGATCACTTTCTGATCTTAACCACTGACAGTCTCAAAGTCCCTGGGACGCGTTGGCAGACTATAAATTCTCTCTCTGACAGCTTTGAAGAGCATTAACATTAAAAAGTCACCGGTCCAGACAGTCTGTCTCCGTTTTTCTTGCGTCTGCTTGCAAGCATCATAGATGAGCCAGCGTCTTATATTTTTAATCTTTCCATACAACTGAACACTTCAGCAGAGATCCCAGTGTGCCTTTGTACTGCCCTCCTGAAAGGTGATGATTCTTGGATGGTAATAATATGAACCAATCTGCAAACTCTGTATTTTAGCTGAGATTCTTTAATGGCTGAGGAATAATCAACCTTAGAGCTATCAGAATGAAAATGATATTTTATCTCTCCAGTACTGTAACTTAAAGGTTTAAAATTTAAAGTTCTCAATGATATCTACGAGGCCCTGGAAGCAAAGAAATACTGCACCCCTCTTTTTATTGATCGAAAGCCTCCGGCACTGTTGATCGTGGGGTTTTATGTCAGAGGTTATTGGAAAAGGGCCGTTCAGACCAAGCTAAGCACCTTTCTCACCATAAGCAGTGTGTGCAGTTTAATGGTCTCTCTTCCAGTTTTTTAAATGTGACTGATGGAGTGCCACAGGTTTCTGTCTTGGGACCTGCGTTATTTACTATTTATGTCAGTGCTGTGGGACAAAATCTAAGTGCAACTGCCTATTTTTACGCAGATGATTAATTGTGGTAATAATCTGGTACCCTGGTATCGACATGGTTTTCGAACATTTGCAGTTAGCTTTTGATCGTACACAGTCACAGCTGTTTCTGCTAAGGCTGTCTTTGAAATGCATCTATAAAAAAAACCACGGTTGTGTTCTTCTCAGAGGGTTCGGTTAACCCTAATCCTAACTTCCCTCTCTTGTATCTTCTCAAGGTACATGTATTAACAATGAAGCTGTGGAGTCTTACAAACATCGAGTTCCTGTTGAAGCTAGGCTGAAGCTGGAGTTTTGTTTTTCTTAGAAATGGATCGTTGGACTTTGTTTATCACGGCATTAAGATTTATCACCGGCTCAAAACCTTTAGCACACCACTGTACGTTATATTCACTGGTTGATTAGTCCTCATTAGCCTCATGCAGGATGGTTCATTGATAGCATTTTGTCTCTAAATTCATTTCTGGTTTACTCGTCTCCTATTTGTCAGATTACCTGTAATCTGACAAATAGTTTAGTCACAATCTGCGGTCTCAGGACTTCTTTGCACTCACTGTTCAGACCTCAGAGAGAAGGTATTCTCCTTTTCTGTCCCGTCCTCATGGATTACATGACAGAAGGATTTCAGGCTCTCAGCTGATTTTGCTCGTAGACTTTAAAAGACGCATAAATGGTTTTGTGAAATCATCACTGGGAATCTTGTTTTTAGTTTGACTGTGTAGACACTTGGTAAAATATTCAATATTTTATTGGTGTTATTTTATTATGCCTGTTTGAAACAGGTCTCTCTTGTAAATGAGGCATTGAGTCTCAGGACTATTTGTATAAATAAAGGTAAAATGAACAAGCACTTGGTGACAGTGGTGAGGAAAAACTTATTGTCACAGGAAGTAACCTCGAGAAGAACCACGCTCGGGGAGGGGCCGGTATGGGAGTGAGGGGAGGAAAAGAAAACACTCAGTGCATCATGGGAATCCTTCAGCAGCCTGAGACTATAGCAGGAGAAATCTGCTCTCTCTTTCTAGTCCCTGTCAGGACTCTTGCTGCAGCATTTTGGATCAGTTGAAGGCTTTTCAGGGAGTTTTTAGGACATCCTGATAATAATGAATTACAGTCGTCCAGCCTGGAAGTAATAAATGCATGAACTAGTTTTTCAGCGTCACTCTGAGACAGGATATTTCTAATTTTAGAGATGTTGCACAAATGGAAGAAAGCAGTCTTACATATTTGTTTAATATGTGCGTTGAAGGACATGTCCTGGTCAAAAATGACTCCAAGGTTCCTCACAGCGTTACTGGAGGCCAAGGTAATGCCATCCAGAGTAAGAATCTGGTTAGATACTATATTTGTAGGAAATTAACGGTCATCAAGGTTTTTATATCTTTAAGACATTCCTGCAGTTTAACTAACTTATATCATCTGGCTTCTGGCTTGTATACAGTGTTTTCCAATAATAGATGAGTTTAAATACTTGGGGTCAACCATCCAAAACAAGGGACAGCACACAAGAGACATGAAGAAGTGTGCAGGCTTGGTGGAGTTTCAGGGGTGATTTGTGACAGAAGGACGGCAGCCAGCATGAAAGGGAGGGTTTACAGGGTGGTAGTGACACCTGTGTGGTTTGGAGGCCGAGCTGAAGACGATGGTATCTTCACTGGGAGTAGAAATGAGAGCTCAGCGTCAGAGAGGCGAGACTGAGACGGTTTTATATGTCTTATCTCTTCTATCACTTATTTATCACTGTGTTGTGTTCCTGCAGGTGTTTGACGCTCAGTGCAAACACTAAATCAGAATCAGAATCAGAATACTTTATTGATCCCTGGGGGAAATTATTTTTTGTTACAGTGCTCCATTTTAAACCAGGAGCTGATGTCCGTCTCATGAATTAACCTCAGCCGGGGTCGTCAAACACAGCAGCCAGTCTCCCAGTATGACCAGTATGGCTGCCTCCAGCACAACCAAGATCGCATGGCGCCTTCGTGAGTATTAAAGTTACTCAAACGATCATCACACCCTTCCTGTCCAGCAGCCCAGCCCGACCTGAATTTGTTCCTCCTTTGTTGCCGTACAGAGGAGTTCGAGGCTCAATCCAGCTCCATTTCCTGTCTGGCTCTGGGGAAAAGCTCGGGCCGCCTGCTGGCCACAGGAGGAGAGGACTGCAGGGTCAACATCTGGGCCGTCAGCAAGGCCAACTGCATCATGGTGAGTCCCCCGCAATGCAAAATGCGATGGGTTTCTAATTTTTAAGGTTTCCGTCGAGGTTTTTTAGGCCTGAAACATGAGCAGATTCAAAGGAACCCATCCTTTACCTACTGCTCTTCTGCAGTCTGCAGGTCATGATGCCCACACCTGCCTCTCTCCTGTCACCACCTCACGCTTTTATCTTTATTATTGATTCATTTCTGATTGTTAAATGATGAAAACAGAGTTCGCTCCATGGGAATTAAACAGACTCATGTTTCCCCTCCACTGCTCGCCATCTTCCTCCAACTAAACTAACCTGCCTGACCTCTTACGTTGTGTGTAGTGCACCACATCATGGCAGAGTGCAGACTGTATACAGGGAGTGCAGAATTATTAGGCAAATGAGTATTTTGTCCACATCATCCTCTTCATGCATGTTGTCTTACTCCAAGCTGTATAGGCTCGAAAGCCTACTACCAATTAAGCATATTAGGTGATGTGCATCTCTGTAATGAGAAGGGGTGTGGTCTAATGACATCAACACCCTATATCAGGTGTGCATAATTATTAGGCAACGTCCTTTCTTTTGGCAAAATGGGTCAAAAGAAGGACTTGACAGGCTCAGAAAAGTCAAAAATAGTGAGATATCTTGCAGAGGGATGCAGCAGTCTCAAAACTGCAAAGCTTCTGAAGCGTGATCATCGAACAATCAAGCGTTTCATTCAAAATAGTCAACAGGGTCGCAAGAAGCGTGTGGAAAAACCAAGGCGCAAAATAACTGCCCATGAACTGAGAAAAGTCAAGCGTGCAGCTGCCAAGATGCCACTTGCCACCAGTTTGGCCATATTTCAGAGCTGCAACATCACTGGAGTGCCCAAAAGCACAAGGTGTGCAATACTCAGAGACATGGCCAAGGTAAGAAAGGCTGAAAGACGACCACCACTGAACAAGACACACAAGCTGAAACGTCAAGACTGGGCCAAGAAATATCTCAAGACTGGTTTTTCTAAGGTTTTATGGACTGATGAAATGAGAGTGAGTCTTGATGGGCCAGATGGATGGGCCCGTGGCTGGATTGGTAAAGGGCAGAGAGCTCCAGTCCCACTCAGACGCCAGCAAGGTGGAGGTGGAGTACTGGTTTGGGCTGGTATCATCAAAGATGAGCTTGTGGGGCCTTTTCGGGTTGAGGATGGAGTCAAGCTCAACTCCCAGTCCTACTGCCAGTTTCTGGAAGACACCTTCTTCAAGCAGTGGTACAGGAAGAAGTCTGCATCCTTCAAGAAAAACATGATTTTCATGCAGGACAATGCTCCATCACACGCGTCCAAGTACTCCACAGCGTGGCTGCAAGAAAGGGTATAAAAGAAGAAAAACTAATGACATGGCCACCTTGTTCACCTGATCTGAACCCCATTGAGAACCTGTGGTCCATCATCAAATGTGAGATTTACAAGGAGGGAAAACAGTACACCTCTCTGAACAGTGTCTGGGAGGCTGTGGTTGCTGCTGCACGCAATGTTGATGGTGAACAGATCAAAACACTGACAGAATCCATGGATGGCAGGCTTTTGAGTGTCCTTGCAAAGAAAGGTGGCTATATTGGTCGCTGATTTGTTTTTGTTTTGTTTTTGAATGTCAGAAATGTTTATTTGTGAATGTGGAGATGTTATATTGGTGTCACTGGTAAAAATAAATAATTGAAATGGGTATATATTTGTTTTTTGTTAAGTTGCCTAATAATTCTGCACAGTAATAGTCACCTGCACACACAGATATCCCCCTAAAATAGCTAAAACTACAAACAAACTAAAAACTACTTCCACAAACATTCAGCTTTGATATTAATGAGTTTTTTGGGTTCATTGAGAACATGGTTGTTGTTCAATAATAAAATTATTCCTCAAAAATACAACTTGCCTAATAATTCTGCACTCCCTGTATAAAGGATGGGTGTAGATTTGAATTCTGAAAAGTGAAGCTTAAACCTGCGTTTTTCATGGATGTCCAGCAGGGGGCGACTCCTCTGACTGTGAATAGAAGTCTGTGAGAAAACGAGCCGCCTCCTCACCTGATCTCTGAGCTCAGTAAACAGTTTCCTGACGGCTTTATGGTCTCAGTCGCTGTTTTCAGGTCTTATTGAATAAAAGATGAAGCTCATTTTGGAAATGATGGTTTCCATTAGTGTTCAGGGGACGATAAAGCAGGAGATGAAGGTGGGCTTATTTTGTGATTGACAGGTGACGTGGTGTCCCTCAGCAGCTTCACTAACACTAACATTTTGATATACAGTCTGTGTTTTGAGTTTTTGAGAAAGGAGCGAGGTGCAGTTTTAGGTGATGATGTCTGTTCTGACTGTTTCCTCTCAGAGTCTGACTGGTCACAAGAACCCAGTGGAGTCTATCCATTTCAACGTGTCGGAGGAGCAGGTCGCCGCCGGGTCGCAGTCAGGTTCAATACGAGTCTGGGACCTGGAGGCTGCCAAGAGTAAGACTCTGTCTGTTCTGTGGCTACGAGGCTTTTTAGTCAAAGCTTCACCGCCTCTAAACTGTCTGTGTGCGTAATTTATCTGCACAGGTGCTTTAGATCAGCGGTGGACAGCGTAAGGTTCACACTGACAAAGAGAAGTGAAGTGAGCGAACCAGTCGATTAGAAATATGACACACAAAGAGCTGAAACATGTTAAAATCAACTTGCTTTTTTTTATTAGTGTGGTGAGTTTTTTCTAAATTTCTGAGTGCAAAGTTTGAGCTATGAGCTCTTCCACCTCTGCTGCCTCGAGGACACAGGACATCCGTCATACCACATGATGTCAGCCTCTGTAATATAGTACATCAGTCTGATTGAGTATATGTTATTATTAGTAGTATTTTTCCATCTACTCTTATTTTGAAAATTGATACAGCTTCCTCAGTGTTCAGTCTCAGGCTGTAACGGAGGACGTTGTACCCCGCAGTCAGAATAATCGTCCGTCCCATCATGCGGAGGCGTTTTAATGCACCTAAGCTGGGTCTTAGTTAGAAAGAGATGCAAAGAGGTGACCCTGCTGCTTCCTGTGCTCAGTTTTAAGGACTCTGATGGGACACAAAGCCAACATCACCAGCCTGGGCTTCCATCCCTTTGGAGACTTCCTGGCCTCCAGCTCCATGGACACAAACATTAAGGTAGGCGTGCTTTCCTGTGTGAGAACATCCTTGAAGTCTTAATCCGCTCTAATGAAATGTCTCTTCTTTTCTGCTGTCAGCTGTGGGACTTGCGGAGGAAAGGATACGTGTTCAGATATAAGGTAAGTTTGTGCTCAGGATGACAGGCCGGCTCCTAATATCCTGCTCGAATCCAGGTGCACGTTTCTAACAGGTGGACAGTGGCTGCAGGTGGATTTGGTAAACACACCTGTGGTGACCTAACAAAGTGTGATGTGGACATTTGCTTCAGTGGAATCTGATCTTTTATGCAAATGAGTTGACCTCATCTGACCTGGAAACAGCACCGTGTGAAAAGCTAAATCCTGATTGTTTTCAGGTTTCTGACAGATTTTTGATGTTTTTCAGATGTTTAAGCCCCGCTCTACATTCTGATGCTTGTTTTCCACAGTTGTACCATCACATACAAAACAAACACACACAGACACGTGGTCACTGTGCGCCAAAGCCGAGGACGCTCAGAATGATTCGGATTAAACTGTGTCAGTCGGAGCTTTTATGGAGTCTTACAGTAAACGGATTATTGCATTTAAAAGAACTGAGAGACTTCAATTTAATTTTGTTTATGCAGCGCCAAATCACAACATCAGTCACCTCAATGCCCTTTATACTTTAAGATCTACATACAGAGAAAAACCAACAATCATATGACCTCCTATGAGCACTTTGGCGACAGTGGGAAGGAAAAACTCCAGAACCAGGCTCAGAGCTTCTACTTTCCTTCAAAATAAAAGCTTCACATGAGTCTCGATAGCAAAAATCTGACCAGTGTTGGTGTTGCAGGGTCACACTCAGGCTGTGAGGAGTTTGGCCTTCAGTCCTGATGGGAAGTGGTTAGCTTCAGCGAGCGACGACTGCACCGTCAAGGTACGACCTGATCTGACGTCTCACCTTTAATGTAAAAAATATATTTTAAGGATTGTTTTTCCCGGTACTTACATGTTGTGGTAACTCTGACTCTGTAACAGTAGATGCTGAGAAACCTTCAGAGTAACTATAACCTGCAGGAGTTACACGATGCTGTGAATGTAAACTGTGAAGCAGAACATCAGCAGCAGGAAACTGTGCAGAAAGGCTGGAAGACGTTAAAATGTTCCAGCTGGTCCTGGTTCATGTTTGGTAGTCACGTGTTCCCATAAAATAAAACGAGCGATTGAATCGCAACATTTTTAGATTCTTCTACATTTTAAAATGGTTTTAAAAGGTCCGTCTGTTGAATCACTTCAGTGTTTTAGGATTTTTAAGATCCATCTTTTCTATTAAAATAGTTTTCAGGACACTTCTTGACCCAGGTTCAGTTACATTTATTTAAATAAAGTAATAAGCTGGTGATGTGTAACGACTCGTTAGGCTAACATTTCATCGATGTTTAGAATTAAGTTTCATTTCAATTGCAGCGGTCGGATGTTCGGGTGTTTGAGAGCATCTTGGGAATTTAAAAGTGTGAACATGATGTGTTTATTCTGTAAATGCTGTGAAAGCATCAAACCGGCAGCATCCTGTAATAAAATCGCTCATTCTGATTGGCTGAAGGAGGTGAGCTCTGCTCTCTTCCTGTTCGATGACCTCAGCCCTGTCCTCTTGTCTCCATCAGCTGTGGGACCTGGCTCAGGGGAAAACCATCACGGAATTCAAATCTCACACCGCCGCCGTCAACATCGTCCAGTTCCACCCCAACGAGTACCTGCTGGCCTCCGGAAGCTCCGACAGGTACGTCGCCGCAGGCCGAGCGCCCGAGACGCAGCAGCTCGGAGCTGAAGGAGCGACTCATGAGTGGAATCAGTGTTTGTGACACTTTGTGGCTCGTTTAGTTTTTCTGTTTCATGAAGCTCAGAGGCTGCGCGAGGTTGTCCTCTCTCTGTGCCGCCAAGATTTTATTTTGGTGCTGAGTTTGATTGTTTGTGGCATTTTTTAAAATGTAACATTTCTTTTAGTCTGAAATTCTTTTACTTTTTTTCACATACATGTCCTGTGTCTTCTACATGTCCTCTGCATGTGCCACTAAATCATACATTTATAACTAAAAGTAAACAGGAAATATAATATAAATATAATAAAATGGAAATAATAACTCATCCTTTCTCCAACACAACCAGCAAGTGCACTCAGTATTTAATCATTTCTTTATTTTTGCATATGAAGTATAAATAAGTATTCCAACATGAATCACTTAAATTGATTATTATGTTTAATTTGAGGACATCGACCTGGTGTTAGAGACAGTTTATAAGTTACACCAGCAAGCAAAGCTGTAGTTTGTGGCCTGATTTTCCGATTGTCATGTGATCGTGATGGAGCCGTTAAAGCTTTGAATGTGTCACTTCAAAGAAATGAGACATTTTGTAGGTTTTGGCCTGTTTTAGTGACAGAACAGGGAGCAGGGTCATTTTTATCTCAAACAGTTTATTGATGGAATAAATCTTACTCTCATTTATGAGAATAAGAAGTGACTCAAACACATACTTTCTTCAATTAATTATAAAAATGTCTTTAGCTTAGCTTGTAGTTAGAGCTGGGTTAGGCGACCCTAACCATCCCTCAGGTTCCTGGGGACTTCCCATGATGCACTGAGAGGTGCACTTTGCCCTCCACTCCCTCTTTTGTTCGTGTTTCGTTCCTCTTTTCTCTTTCTCCTCATTTACTGACTTGTCACTGCTGACCGTGGATCTGTTGGAGGTCTCTTCCTGTTCCTCAGCCGTGTTGTAGCGTCTTCACCTGACACTATAAAACACCTACAGGTGTCTCTAATGAGCTGCAGCTGTATGAACTCTGCATGTGCTTGCAGGACCATCAAGCTGTGGGATCTGGAGAAGTTTACGATGATCGGCTCGTTGGAGGGCGACACGACTCCGGTCAGGTGAGTTTTTCCCCGTTGCAGCAGGGTGTAACTGGAATGTGACCTCTGACCCCTGTCCCTGTGGTTTCAGGTGTATATGTTTTAGCCCAGATGGCTCCTGCCTGTACAGCGGCGCCACGGACTCGCTGCGGGTCTTCGGCTGGGAACCGGACCGCTGCTTTGACGCGGTGCCGGTGAGCTGGGGAAAGGTGTCTGACCTCGCCATCTGCAACCAGCAGCTGGTGTGTAGCTCCGCCCACCGCTCAGTAACAGTACTGTGCAGAAGTTTTAGGTAATCTTAATCTTCCACCTTCTCCACATGTCAGATCGGCGTGTCTCATCACCTGTCGAGTGTGTCGTCCTACGTGGTCGATCTGAAGAGGGTAAAGAAGAGCGGTGGCGCCGTGATCCAGGGGATCATCCAGGACGACCAGCCGCTCACAGAGCCGAAGAAGGACCCCAAAGGAGCGGCACTGCGAAAGAACTACGAGAGACCCACGACCACCTGCAGATCGCAGAGGTACGGCACACTGAGAGACAGGAGAAAATACTCCAGATACTGCAAGTACTGACTCCTGGATTTAAAGTTTTATACATGAGCCACTGGTTTCATTCATCAAACACTCAGATCACATGTCATATATATATATATATATATATATATATATATATAAAAAATCTTATTTGACTTCAGTGGAAAAGTTTCGCTTCCAGATTCTTTAATAAAAGTAAATAAAGTAAAAAATTTGCAGTTTTTCTTCTAAAAACAAACAAACAAATGTTTGTGATGTCATCAGGTTGAAGCACCGTTCAGAGTCTGACAGGCGGAGCCCCGAAGGGGAGAGGCGGAGCCCTAGCGAGGACGAGGCGGACGAGAAGCTGTCGTCTGCTGAGATCCACAACGCCGAGGACTACAAGGCCATCTTCCAGCCAAAGAGCGCCATCTGTAGGTGGACCCGGAGCATCGCAGCTCAGATGTTGAATAACGAATACAGTTATACGTACATACAACGAGATCTGTGAAATATTGCTATTGAAAAGGACGCTGAGTTCATCTTTAATCAACACTGCACCAACAAAATCTGTGTTTAGTTTCCCCGAAAGCTTCTATTTCCTCACCTGTTGATCCACCTGCAGCATCGCCATCAGTTCTGCTCTGGCTGATTTTGAGAAGCAGGCCATATTTGAAAAGTGAGAGGAGTAAACATTACTCGCTGTAAGAGCCAAACAGGATGGGAGGATCTGATTGGTTCTTTGTGCCTTTTTAAAATATTCATCCTAATGAGGACAAAGACACTCTCGTCATTTCTTCTTTTGTTTTCATGTCGTCACATTTATTTTGCAGTCTGAGCTCCTCGTTCTCCTCTCTTCCAGCTCGCACTCCTCCTAAGATGTCGGAGCCTTTTCCCGCTCCTCCAGAGGACGGTGAGTCCAGCACAGCTTCACGTTTCTGTGAGACATCAGGAGACGACGCGCCTCCGACGTTTCAGTTTATAGATGAAACACGAACAATAAATCACGTGTTCGACAGTGAAAAACACACGACACAAAAACACACAACAGAGGTGTTTCAGCTCCTGTTTTGTGGTTACTGGGTCGTTTCCTGATGATTTCTTCTTCTGCTCAGAGTCCATTTTGGCGATCAGCCGGCAGCTGAAGGACATCAAGTCTAATTTTCCTGATAAACAGCAGGTCAGTGAACGCAGCAGCCGTGTGTCTGTGTGGAAACATGGACGCCTTAGGACAGCGGACTATAAATGCAACGAACCTATCAGAGCTCAAATACCTGCTGTTTACAACAAAGTAGTCCTCCAGCCGCTCGGTTTTCTCTTTCTTTAGTTAAAGATTTTTCTTTGTCTTCAGAAAATCAGTTTAATTCAAAACCATCTAAAACCTTTAACAGCTGTGTGACTTTGGTCTGAGTGCGGTTATATGAGAGGTTTTATGAGTCTAAATTAACAACTAAAATGATGTGTGAGAAATTATTTTGTAATAATTTCTTGTTTCTGTCATTATTAACAGTTTTTCCAAAAATCAAATGCCCATAAAAACAGCTGAGATCAGAGAATAAAGGCTGTGACTGCTCGTGTCTGTTGTTTTAAAGGGTCCTCCGCTGGCTGCCTCCACTCCCGTGGTGAGGGTGGAGCCTACGGTCATTTCCGCTGTGAAGCGTCCGTCCCCTCCAGCTGCGGGCACAGTGTCCTCCAGCCACCCCGCTCCCACCCAGCCCCCCGTCACCGCGGCCAAATCCAAACCGCAGCTCAAAATCATCTCGAGCGCCCGGAACGAGCCCATCGGGCTGAACGTGGCCGACTTCCTGCCCGTGAGTGCACGCGTCAGTGTTTTTAGATTCTCGCGACAGCTTTGATGATGAGAATAAAGCTGAACGTGTGTGGTCGGTCAGTCTTCACCCAACCACAGATCTGGAGCCCTGAGTGACGAGGAGGCCCTGACCCAGATGAAGAAGGGTCACGAGACAATGTGTGTGATGCTGAGCAGCCGACTGAAGAACCTGCAGACGGTCCGAGGGGTGTGGACCCGAGACGGCATCAAGGTGAGGCTGACACACCGGTACCAGCAGCTCGCACGTGTGTGAGAAGGTCATGACCGTTTGGCGGTCTTCTGCCCGGATACAGCCGGGCAGCTCATTCATGCAGCTCCTTCTTTTATTGTTTTGTTTTCAGTTCGTTTGTGTCAATCAAAATATTTTCAAACTGCTCTTTGTTTGTGTGCAGATCGCTCTTGACACCGCCGTCTCCATGAATGATCCGTCCATAGTCGTGGACATCCTGAACATCATCAACCCCCAGCCGTGAGTCTCACACACACACACTCGTTTTCATATCTTAGTGAGGACATCTCATTGACATCATGCTTTAGAGAGCCGCTTACCCAAACCATGAAAAATGAACGCCTACTCGTAACCCTGAGGATTTGAGCCTCAATAATGCATTCAAGCTCGTGGGGACAGGCACTTTGTCCTCACAGGTGACTGTTGGTCCCCACAAGTATAGTAACATTTCAAGTTTCGGTCCTACAAAGCTGTCTAAACAGGTACACACTCACACACACAAACCCGTTTCTACATCTTTGTGAGAACCCTAAGTCACACCTTGGCTTGGCTGCTCCTCAGGGAGGAGAGTTTCACACATCTATCCAGTCAAGTTAAATGACTAATTACTGTAGAGCAGGGGTGTCAAACTCAGATACACAGTGGGCCAAAATTCAAAACTGGAACAAAGTCGCGGGCTAACGTTAATATTTATTGAAAAAAAAAATCTTCCTCCAGATATAAGAATGAATCTTTTCTTATGGACTCAAACAAGTTTTGCTGAAAAACTGAATATGGAACAAGCAAAGCTTAATACTAAACAATATATATATTAGCTGTATAATACCAGTAGGCCAGCTCTGATAGTAATTTGGTATGGCTTCGCGGGCCAAATGTAATTAGTCTGTGGGCCAAATTTGGCCCACGGGCCAGAGTTTGACACCTATGCTGTAGAGCCTAAAGTTGTGCGCCGCTTGTTTAATTAAAGACACAAAGAAATCTGCTTATTCTGCAACAATAGGCCATTTTGTCCCCACAATTATAGTAGCATGCCAATTTCCTGTCCTGACAAAGATGTCACACACACGCGTGGAGACACACACACACACACACACACACACACACACAATTCTGATTTTATACAAGTACAAACCTTTATTTACACTGGAGTTCAAAAACAAAACCTTTCTTTGTTAGTTTAACCCAAAAAATCTAAAAACAGTGACAGAAGCTGACGATTGATGACAGACGAATCGTTCTACGCAGCTTTATTATTATTATTATTTTCAGTCTGTTCTGTTTCCAATCACTGAAAAGTTTTTATTGTTTATTTGATTGCATCTGTCTTCTAAGTTTCATTTTGAAGAGTTTGACCTGCAGTTGTTTGCGGGTTGCTGACCTTTATGAACGTATAAAACCAGATGTTGCGCTGCTGTTCCAGATCTCTGTGGAAGCTGGACGTGTGCATGGTCGTCCTTCCTCAGCTCGACAAACTGCTGCAGAGCAAGTACGAGAGGTGAGCGGCTCAGAGGTAAAGTTTCTGTTGTCCAGAGATGGCGCGCGAGCGTTCAGCGGCAGAGGGTACGTTTTAAAACAACGTCAGCATCTTTGTGGGCGTTTTCATCAAGTGTGACGGATGACTTTGTGGGTTTCACCATTACAATGAGAGAAATGAGTTCTGATGATGCTTCAGACGAACTGCCGGGAGGCAGCTCGGGTTGCATCAGAGATGATTTCGTCTTCTCAAAGTGAATTTAAAACTCTAATTCGGATTTTACGTAAAAAGAAAGATCACTTCCTGTTTGGTAACCTGAGGTCACCCGGAGTACTTTGATTGTCAGGAGGTGGAGCAGATCTCCGCTTCCTCCCGTCCTGAACCTGAACCTGCCCCGATGCCGTCAGTGTGTCGGTATGTCGTGTAATTCCATCATCCAATCAGCTTCCTTCTCTGTGCGTTTCCTCAGCTACATACAGACCGGCTGCACGTCTCTGAAACTCGTCATGAAGCACTTCTGGACGCTGATCTCGGACACTCTAAAGGCCACGCCGTCCGTCGGGGTCGACATCACACGAGAGGAGCGGTGAGTCTCACATCTGTCCAACAGCTGCTTGACTGATTTAGCAGCACCGTCAATCAATCTGCTGATTACTCAGATTACTCTGAGGAGGAAATGCCCCAAACCTCGGCTGACTCCACCTCTCGTTCTGTGTGGGACGTTTTTAAAGATGTCTGACACGTGTTCGAACCCAGAGACTTGATTCCTGCTGTAATCGCTCCTCAGCCGGCTGCTTTTCCCTTCCAGGTCTCCTCTTTGCACTCTGCATCTGCAGGAGCCACAGCTGTATTTTAGTGACTGTAGTAGGTTTGTTTGTCCAGCAGGTGTCACCTTTGTGCTGTTGGCGAGGGCCTGCGTCCTCGCCAGCAGCAACACAGGCTGCTGAGGTTAACGGACGTTATTCCTGAGATGAGCTTCAGAGAGAGCAGCATGTTAGTGCGGTGGGGCAGCACTCATTCTGCGCCTCACTGCATTTGTTGTGAATGAAGGATGCTTCAGTGTCTCCTCCTCCAAGGGAGGTAAAAAAGGAAACATTAAACCACCTTTGGTGTAGTACTCAGACGACAGGAACCTTCATAATAAAATGAATTGAACTGTAACCAGCGACAGTCAGTTTCTCTTATAAAGGTTTGTGCAGAGATGATGTAAATCAGACGAGACACTGGAGCAAAGATGTCCCATAATTCATAGCAACACATCATCAGTGGCGGTTTGTTCAATCACTGAAGGAAAACCATTTTAATCGGACAGACTCGCCAACGTCTTTGTCCTCTGCGTTTGAGCCTCTGATGTTTTTGTGCTTCCAGACACCAGAAGTGCCGAGTGTGCTGCGAGCAGCTGAAGAACCTGAGCAACATCGTGAAGAACAAGGCGACGCAGGTCGGTCGTCACGGCAGCACGTTCAAAGAGCTGCAGCTGCTCATGTCGCCGCTCGACGACTCGCCCTGAGGGCGGCGCCGTGGATCAGCTGACTCCCAAGACCCCGCACTTTGTGTGTCCTTCTTTTGTCACGACTCTCTCCTGAGGCCTCCGTCACAGAAGAAGAAATGTTTTAATGTTGAAGACGTTAAGTGACACTCAGAGGAAGTTGAGAAATTAAACCGCCGCTGCTAAACGAGCGGGTCGGTACTCGAATCGGGGAGGAGTCTCGGTCTCGTATGGAGGCGCTGACGGGAATGTGCCTTCAGAGGTTTGGATGTTTAAAAAGTGCTCACAGGTTTGCACCACACGAGCGATTCATGAAAGGCTCGGACTTTTCACTTTTCTACTGTTCACTTTCTCCACTGTGTTCATGTACAGCTCTGTTTATTTAAATAAAGACAAAATGAAGTTAGTTACTGTACTCTTCAGAGTGACTCATGAATGCACCAGAAGCTGTCTCTCAGATTTCCTGCAGACCTCAAATGCAACATGCATTTCTACATCAGTTTAGAGCCAAGCGTGTGAAAGTCATGTCGGGTGATCTGCTCACAGATTTAAGTCTGTAAAGAATTAGACATTTGCACAGGAAGCTTGTGGAAAGACATGATCGAGCATTATTTCTACAACATAAGACCACTTTGACTCATATTTGAAGATCTTTTCTTGAGTGTACGGTCAGGTCATGAGTGTTTGGGCAGTTTTTATTCTTTTGCTTCTGTAAACGACTACAATTTATTTAAAATAGTAAAATATGTGACTGAAATACAGATAACAGCTTGGCACAGGTTTGAAAACTGCACACAGCCGAGTGTGACGTGTGGGCGGAGTCACCGGTGTTTATTACTGGGACAAACAGATTTCCAGCATCATTGACTGGACAACCAAAAACGTTCTGTGAAAGCAACCCAAGACCCAGAATATTCAACAGTCGAGTCGATCAGCTGACCCCAAATCAGCTGATCATGCTTTTCACTTCCTGAACACAAACTGAGGGTTGGTGATAGACCCAGTGCCAGCTAAAGCAAAGGAGGGAAGGTTAGCATGGTTGAGTTCAGTTCTCTCTGGCTCTCTTCCAATGAGAGGACTGCTGTGATTTGATGCTTTATAAATAAAATTGAATTGAATTATTAAAACAAGTCTGTAGGTTCCCGATCATTCAGGGTTTTCCCGTCTCACATCTAAAAAACTTTTTCAAATCTAGACGCTGAACGATGGCGTCTCTATAGATAGAGCAGCTGACACTAGAGATTAAACGCCTGGGTCTCTCCGTGTCCACCTGAAATTATTTCCAAGTGCCAGCTATCAGCTACGAGATTCCTCAACCAGACTCGCACCTTAACCACGTGTCTACAATGAGTCATATGAAAACTCCCAGGACCAGCTCCAAGGGGACAACCCCAGTAGGGGTCAAATACGTGGGACTCCCCGTTAGCGGTTAGGAGTAAAGTCTTTTGGGTGAGAGCTGAAACATCCTGAAGCACCTCAAAGTTAATTAATCCAGTCGAGCCAAACTCTGTGACGGCCCTGGCAAATCTACACATCCTAAACAAATCTCTGCACCTGCAAGCCGCTTTGCAGCCCACCTTCTCCTATTCCGCCAGCCTGAGGAACTGAGCAGGTGTCAACAGGTGACATCAAGTCGGAGCCAATTACTGCAGGTAGAAATGATCATTCACCTTTTGTCTAAAGCCTTCCTGACTGATGCGATCCTTAAATGTGATTTAAGCTGTGTGGGAACTTTGGAAGCATAGACAGGAAATGAGGTTTAATCACAAACTCAGCTCAGTTTGTCCAGTTATTTGAGTCTGAAAGTGGTGCTAGGGGAAAAAAGTGGTTAATTCAGTCATTTTATTAACGCTCTTTAGATTAACTCAACTCACCTCTTGGTCATGTCATTTTCAAATCTACAGTGATGGTGTGTCAAACACTCCTTTTTACTGCTCTTTTAAATATTTGTGTCCACACGATGCCGACGTGTGCGTTTGTTCTGGAGCGTTTATTAAAAAGTAATTACAAAACAAAAACAGCAAGCAGAGTTTGATCATCAGGTCAACACACAGCAGCTCATCGCGTTTCTAAGCATTCCTGTTTACTACAGCTACAGCTAACAGTCCACTTCGCACCAAGTCAACAGCTACACGTGTTCTGTCTCAGGTCAAAGGTCACCAGTGGCTTCCTGGAGGTTTTTGTTTTCTCCAAACAGGTGAAGAGACGACAGCAGAAGCACACAGAGAAGAAATGAGTTTAGATACGATTCGAGTCTTTTTGTTCTTCAAGCTGAAGGAAGTTTGAAATAAAAGGAACGTCCACCGGAGCAGAAGACTGAGACGCGACGTACAGATTTCCTCGTATTGCTCACGTCCTATTGGACAGCTTGGGATCAGTGGAGTACCCTGATTGGATAAAGGAGGAAAGCCTCCAGAAACTACAGATGGGAACACAACACACATGAAAAAAAACCTTAAAATTTATCTAAACTTTATGAAGAAAAAAAGTACACTTTAAGGTTTCAGCCTGAAAATCCTCCATCGAACACGGTGCAGAGAAAAAAAGATTAAAAACAGATGGAGACAAAAAAAATTAAATTTGGATCACAAAAAAAACAAAAGCGGAAAAATTCATGTGCCCGTATTCTCCAAAAGAAAAAAATTAAAGCATGTCAAACATAAATATACAAACACATTATGCATCTATGCACATCATCAGCCACGTTCGGGTTAGAAAATGATCTAAAAGTTTAAAGTGCAACAAAGAAACAATGAGAAATACTGATTGGAGAGCAGATACTGATTTCAGGGTTAATAAGGATTTTTTTGAGTCCCGACGGAGGAGCGCGAGTCCTGTCAGCTCATATCAGACGTCACAGCAGTCCAGACGTTTGGCCATCGTCTCATAACAGTCTGTCCAGATTTAAGACCGTCCTGTCCTGTAAAGTTTCCATCGGTCTTTGATCGCTTTTGCCGCTCCTGTCGTTGGCTAAGAAGGAAATAAATCCAGGAAGAGCAGCAGAGGCCTCAGGGTGCTGGCTGACACCCTGCAGCGACGGCGCGGCGTCCGTCAGGCCGTCAGCTTCAGTCGTCCTGCAGAGAAACGAGAGCGTCAGCCAGCAGTCATGTGACCCTTTAACTCACCATGTCCACACTACTGACAATAAATGTGAAAACATGTTGTTTCTCTTCATTTCGCTCTTTCTAGAGCTGATCACAAAGTTCTTACACTGTGAAGCGACTTCGTCAGCAGTTTACAAAGCATCCCGACAGCTCCTGCAGACTCTCCTCTAACGCCTCTGCACGGACCACAAATAAAACAGACACCTGTGCTGCCCTTACTAACCTCTGCTCAGAAGAAAACAAACTGGCTTTAAATATTTCTCTTGTGTACCGCTGACATTTTTTTAAACCACCTCCCAGTTTTTACCAGGAATTTAGTCTGGAAACTTTTTAGATGAGAATTATTACTGGTGCTCAGAGCAGAGTCTCCATCTACACCACAGAAATCTTCAAGTCAAAGAATCATTCAGGTGTGTTTTTAAAGATAAGTTGTGTGTCCTGAGCAAAGATCACGTCTGCGTTTGAACACCGACAGACGTGATCTTTGCTCAGCACACTGGCTTCCTCCAACTTCTACATGAAACGTACAATTAAAGTTAAAGAGTTAAATCTGGCCAATTTCATGCTTTTTACAGTCATGGTTCAAGAACCTCATGATAACACTTCCTGTTCTAACCAAAAACACAGAAACATGGAGGATTTTACTCCACAGTCATCGGGTCGCTGCTAATACAGGAAACAGCAGCACCTTTGCTAACGTTACCTGAAGATCGACTCTGAGGCCAAGTCTTCATGTCACATTTGTTCAATTAGCTTCTGGTAATCAATACGATCTCTCACCGAGCATTTCTGTCAAACGTGGTCCCAGAAAAACCAGCAGGAGTCAGTCGATCTACCGAGGCTGAAACCTCAGACTGAGCCTGACTGCAGTGTGAACGAGCAACAACCAGAAGTGTTCCTATCAAACTGACACAAACAGTGTTTTCAGATTTATCAGTGCAGACATGGAAGGAAGGAAGCAATCCCACAATCCTCTGCTCATCAGCGAGGACGCTCAGCCAGGCCACAGAGCAGCGAGGGGGAGGGACGGGATTTATCCGGACACCAGCGCACTCAAACACCCACCAACAGTCGGACGTCACGAGACCGTAACAGAGAGAGGCGGCTCGTTTGGTTTTAGCTGCTGCAGATTCAGAAATATGAGTAAATAAAAAAAGCTGCAGGTGTTTTTATCAGTTTCATCTGAGAGCAGCACAGAGAGGAGGAGGATTAGAGACGGGATCACACTGCTGGCCTCGCTCCATTAAGGACTAAATGCTTTATAAAAATAAAATAAAAAACCTTCCAGCTGCTTCCGAAGCCTCTGAGTGCTTTTACGTCTCCATAATGGCTTTTTGTAACCAGACCTGACTGAAACTGGAGATCGTCACGTGGGGTTTATCGTCCGTCCTTCTGGACACTAAAGACAACTTTATTTTAAAAATTAAACACCTGATAAGACCTGAAAGGAGCAACCGAGGCCATAAACTCACCAGGAAAGTATTTACCTGGGATACAAATCATATTTTCAAAGCACTTCTTTTTCAAACTGAGGAGTCGCCCCCTGCAGGTCATCAGAAAGGATGCAGGTTTAAGCTGCTTTTGCACTCAGTGCCTTCATCGTTTACCTTCTTTATTATTCCCAGATGTTAATGTAAGAATCATTTCTCATCTTTAATTTATCCAACTCGTCCTGCACCTCTCTGTCCTGGGATGAGATGAAACCTCAAACGTGTAAATTTCTGGTGACTTGAATTCCAAAAGAAGCTGATGAGTGATAATACAAGACTCCAGCAGCCGAACAGGCGACAGACACACACACACACACACACACACACACACACACACACACACATTCTGTGGTTAGAGGTGAGGAGCATTAGATGGATGGTGGAGGAGACAGGGGGAGGGGGCACCATGCCATGCTGAGAGCTTCCATGCCAAGCTGTCCACCAATCAGAATACACCCCCACCTACCTGCCCACCGTCCCCCACCAATGGGCTGGCTCTGTCTACCTGTCTGTCTGCAAACCAACCAATCAGACCACAGAATGAGGACACAGAAGAAGAAGGAGGAGGACAGACTGACAGCGGGCGTTCCTGGAAAATTCCTCCTCCACTCTTACAGCTCAGACCTGCGATGTTCAGGAGTTATCATCATTATTATTATTTACGCTGCCGCTGTTCCCCTGCTCAGGCACCAGCGCCCTACATTTCCCACAATGCACTGCAGAAAAATGGCATGAAGGTTGCTCAGTGTTAAAAAAAAAAAAAAAATGTTTTGTTGTAACTCTTGGCACTGTGTGATGTCATAAAGAAGATATCCTCATATGGTCATCTCAGACAGATGGTTTTTCAAACCATCAGTAAAAAAAATAAAAAATAAAAAAATAGAGCCAATCAGTAGAAAGTCAAAAGCTCAAAAGGGGAGGGGCTAAACAGCCTTCTTCAGGCAGAAGGGGATGAGCTGCACCAAGGCTCAGTGTAAGACAAATAAGGATTATTTTAAACTCTGAATCATGCAAAGCCGCTCTGGGGCACTTCAGGAAGAAGCAGGGTTCAGTTCAGACGGGAAGCAGCCGTCCTCACAGAGCCGAGCTGCTGCTAAAACTACAACACTGAGCTTACAGCTGAAATAATTTATTAGCAACAATCCCAATTAATCATGTGACCTCTGAGCGCAGTGTACCTGTGGAGAGCTGCGACTGGGACCTCCTGCGGGAGCTGCTGGGAGTTCTGGAGGCGGAGGAGAGGGTGGAGCCGGCGCTGCTGGCCCGAGAGATGGGGAGAGGGACCGGGGTCACCGGGGGGGAGTCCAGCTAGAGAGAGGTCAAAGGTAACTTTTGTTAATTGTCTCATAAAACCAATTATTTCTACCCTACATCACACCGTTAACCCCGCCCTTATTCAACAGCTGATCGTGAATAAACCAAAGAAGAAGAAATACGTCTTTACCTCAATGCTGTCGTGGGTGGGCGAGGATGACGTGGACGAGTTCTCGTGTTTCCTGGAGGACGAGGAGCTCAGCTCGACGCTGCGAACCCTCTGAGCGAACTTTAGCGAGCAGACCGACTCGCTCATGTTGCTGGGCAACGGAGAGACCTGATGATGATAAACAGGAAGTCGTCACCTTCATCAAAGCCCTGTGGGGTTGTTCAGGTTGCTGCTTTTATTGGCCAGCTCCTGGACTCACCTGCACCATCATCAGGGTTTTGCTGTCTCCACTCAGCGAGTCCTGCAGCAGGTACGTGAGGCGCGAGTTTCTGAACGGGACGTGGGAGTGTTTGCTCCGCAGCGCGTTGATGACATCGCCAAGCGCCGACAGGGATTTGTTGATGCACTGAGCTTCTCTGAGCCGACTGCCCTCCGCCCCCGACTTACCGATCCGCTCCGAGCCCGCCAGGTCCACGAGGTTCAGCTTCCCTAAACCGGAGCACAGCAGAGTGAGTACCACATGGAAAGTCATTGAATCGAACCAGGATGTTTCTTCAGAGGGCAAACTGATGAAATCTGGACCCCTTATTGAAAGTTTTGGGGAATACAGCTATGTTGTAAAGATAATCTTTGAAATAAGACATTTTTGGGACAGGAAGAGTAAAGTTTATGTGGAAATGATTTTTTTATAAAAGACAAAATATTTGGTAAGTCAGGCTTTTCTTTTTAGAAAGAGGAGGCAGCTGATCTGATCCACACTCTGGTACCTTTTAAGGGCTGTTTATGGTTTGGTGTCCTGGTAATACTGTGCATTAACACAAGTCCTCACACAGACACCCTAACAAACGCGCGTGTGTGTGTGTGTGTGTGTGTGTGTGTGTGTGTGTGTGTGTGTGTGTACCTAGCGTGCGGTTGCCAGTGGCTGTGTTGAATCCAGACACCGTGATGATGAGCAGAGCGTGTGACCGCGAGCTGTGCTCGTTCAGGTTGGTGCAGGCTGTCGCTCTGTTGACGTGACCCAACTCAAACACCTGCAGACAGGTAAACAGAGTAACCATGAGCCGCTGGGAGCTAAACACATCATTCCTGTGCAAGATGAATTTTAGATCCACATGTTTGCAAACAGTAAAAAAAAAAAATCCACAAAAGTTGATTGTTGTTTTTGTTTGTTTGTTTTTTTACATTTAAAACACAAGCCGTCATCCATCATCACAGGAAGACAAATGATCATCAGGCATGTTACACTAAAGGACAAGCAGGAAGTCCTCACCTTGTTGATGTCCTCAGGACTCTGCACCGTGATCTCGGTCAGTCTGGGGACGTAGAGTTGGCCGCTGCCGTCGGGATTCATCTTTATGTCGAGCTTGTCAGACGGATTCTCCCCGAGCAGGTCCCTGAAGGCAACAGAGGCGTTTGAGTGCCTGCAGGTTTCGACTCAGGGCTTGAGTGCAACAACGAAGGCTGATTAAAACAGAACTCAGGGGCCCTCAGGGGTCTGAAGAGATCCGTAATTTGCAGCATGAAACAAATCTTTAACCTTTCACCAACTGCAGCTCGTGAAGCCTTTCTCCCATTTCTGCGTTTTTCTGTTTCGTGTTGTTCAGTCTGATAATCTGAGTTTAATCTGACCTTCAGAGCTCTGAATGTTTCTGCCAAGAAAACCTTTCGCCAGATGTTGAGCTCTGACTCTTTGCACAGATGTTTTGTTACACAACAGCTGGACAGATGGAGTGGTCCAGCTTTACATAACTGCTCTGCAGCTGCTCCCATACGAGGAGGCGGGAGTAAAACCTGTGATAACAGACCTCCACACTTCAAACCCTGAAACACATCCTCATGTTTCCTCATCGCTGTAAACACAAACACTGTAGTTTACATGTAAATGAAGCCATCATCAGTCTACAGGGTCAGAGGCCCTCAGACGGGACAGCTCTCTCCTCACCGCAGCGTCTCGTTGTAGATTTCCACCATGCTGACGGTGATCTTATAGTCCCAGTCTGGAGCTTTTTCCGATACCTCGGAGAACAGCAGCCGCAGAGCACGCTGGTTAATGCCGGGGTTATCAGTGACACCCTGAAGGTCCACAGGCAGAGGAGGCGGAGTTTACAGGTGTATTCAGCGACATCTCGATTAAATTTTACTTACATTTGAATTTGTGTCTTGTTATTGGAGCAAAAACTGAGCTTTTCTGAGCGGATAAATGTCCTACCTCCATGGTGTAGGTTTTCCCGGAGCCGGTCTGCCCGTAGGCGAAGATGCAGACGTTATAGCCGTCAATACAGGAAGTGATCAGAGCCTGAACCTCCTGAAACACCTGATGAGCCAATCAGAGAGAACCAGCAGATGAGACGCACACCTTTATTCACAATGACCACAAAAATCATGACCGATGGGGTATCTGCTCACAAGACGAGCCTCTGACCTGGAGGTCGTTTCGGGCTTCATTATTTTGAAGTTCAACAATCTAAACGTTCCGAGGACGCTCACCTCTTCCTGCGTGGCGTGAGGGGGGAAGACTTTATCCAGCTCAAAGGTCATGACCTTGCCCTTGTTAGAGAGGTAGAGGATGGCGTCGTCGTCCGAGTCGAAGCTCAGCATGGTTTTGGCATCGGCGGAGTCCTGCTCCTCCTGACTGACCGGCCGGACGCGACAGAACACACGGATGTTACCTTGGAGACCAAACACAGCAGCACGGTGAATTTAGAACATTTTGTTCTGACCAAACAGACGAGATCATTTCCTGCATCTGCACAGGTGAGATTATCGGTCTCTACCAGAGCAGCTTTGCATGAATCATGGCTCAAAATAATCCTTTATCCTCCGCGGAGTTCATTCTCCATCTGAAACAAGCCGATTTAGAGCTCCGCCCTCTTTATGCCAACTTTATTCTGATTGGCTGCCCCTCTGTACCTGTGTTTGATGTTTTGAGTAGCCTGATGCTTAAGTTTTTGGTATGAGCTCGTCAGTAAGACATGACAGGAAACAAGGAAAAGCAGGTTCTCACCTCCTTCAAAATAAAATGCAGCAATATGCTCCATGTTGCAGACTAATATGTGATTCTTTAAAGCTCTTTAATAGAAGATTTTTGTTTTACTAAAGTATTAAAATCTGTGATCAGGTGTGTGAGCGAGCAGGTGAGAGCGGGAGCTATGAAACGTTCGGACAGAAAACACGAAGCTTGTTTCAGACCTTTGAGTCGAACCAGCTCGTTGTGGCATTTCTTCCTCAGGTTCATCTCTCGCTTGTATTTACGCAGCAGCTCCTGGTTGGTGCTGCTCACCTCACTGATCACCTGGCAGATCTGAGACACACACACACACACACACACACACACACACACACACACACACACACACACACACACACACACACACACAATATTTATAAAATGACTGCAAAATCATTTGTATGAATTAACACTTATAGTTTTTTTTTTTCCCATTTAAAGGGCGTCTTGACTCGACCCATCTCTGAGCGTAACCATGAGGGCGGGGCTCTGACTCACCTCCTGCTTGGCCTCCGTGATTGCTTTGTCCAGCATGAAGGGGAAGTCCTGTACCTGCCTCTTCAGACAGTTGTAGTCCGAGGTGAGAGTCCTGAGGGCCGGCTGCAGGCTCAGCAGGTTCATACGCACACCTGTAAACAACAACAACAACAAATGAAGCTAACGAGGAAGCATCAAGACCTGCAGTTCCTCCAACATCCAGCAGAGGCAGCAGTGAGTCGGTCCCTATAGACTCCCAAGTTAAAACTTTGCAGCAGAAATAAACGTGTTTACAGCCGGATACACAAACTGTTCGGTCTCTGCAGATGATTTCCTCCTTTATAATGCCTGGTAAGTCGCCTGCATTAAAATTTGCATTATTAGGGGTGTGGCCTGTGTAGCTTTCTGCTGACTTCACCTCAACTAACCAGAGTCCCTGAACTGGACCATGTTTGTGCTGTTGGAGCATTTTTAATGTCTTCAGGTGACCAATATGGCTGCAGTGAGGTTACTGTGCTAACAGACTCTCCAAGATGTCCGAGTGATTTTATTTGGATGTTACCAAGAACACAGGATACCTGCGTCTCTGTGATGGATACACACAACATGGGAATGGTCACAGAGTCCATATACACAGTCTGCGGTTCAGACCAACAGGAAACTGCGTCTGACCTGCGAGGTTCTCGTGGACGGCCTTCATCTCGCTCTCGGCTCGGATGAACGCCTCCTCGATGACACGGTTCTTCTCCTCCTCCAGGTTCTGCATCTCCGCCTCCAGCTGACCCTGAGCTCGCTCCATCTCTCCTTCATAGACCAGGATCTGGAGGGCGGATGCACACAGGTGGAGGCCAGTGTCAGAATACACACCCGAGCACATCATCGAGTTTCTGCCTTTGCGTTCATCTGTACGACGAGCCTCACGGAAAACTTTTAAATATCCCCGATTCAAGTTTGACTTGTTTCCATAACGTTAAACATTATGTGAAATGTTGATACTGCTGCAGATAATATCAACATAAATTACAAAAAGGCCAAATTACATTTAGTTATTTCAAAATATAAATACATTAATTACAGATCTACAGTTTCACTAATAAGAAATGAATGTTTTTGCTAGTGAAAAATAAACTGTAGGCATCTTTAATTAGGATTGGACTAAAATGACTTACAGATGTTACTTGGAAACTCAAATTTTAAATATAATTTCACATTTACAGCTAAAATTATTGGATTCACAAGAACTCAGAATTTAATTTTACATTTCAAACATGGAATTTCTTAGAGGATAACTTCCATTAGCAGACTGTTTTCATGTTTAATTAAAGTTATATTCAGAATAACATTACATCAGCTGTACCAGACACAGCTGATCACAAAGCTAACAAGACCACGGAAACATCTCAGACTTTAGTGACGCTTCAAATGCAGCGAGGAGAAAAAAACCTTCAGGATCACCAGCAAACATCAGCTAACATCGGTTAGCTAAGCAGCAGTTAGTAAATTTTTTTTTTAACACACTGTCAAAGCGAACAGCTAACACAAAAGCTAGTGTCACAGGAGAACACACAGGTGTATCACACAGGTGGAACAGGAACATACGGGAAGGCTTCTTCACACTGATGACTAATGGTTCATCCAGCAGCTGCTCGCCAGGTTGGCTGATACCTGGAGCTGGGCTAACGCTTTCTTTATGCTAAACTAGAACAACCAAAATAAAAGCTTTGTATTTTAATGTGAACACAGCCTGCAATAACCAGGGAGCACTGGGACAGTTACTGGGATGGTTTAAAAATCACACACTGGGTGATCACACAGGGTCTGAGGCTCTGAAGCGTCCCAGTTAAACCAGTTCAAACCACAGATTTGAGAAACTCTCATAAGCTGCCACACACACACACACACACACACACACACACACACACACACACACACACACACACACACACACACACACACACACACACACACACACACTTTGTCTTCATATTTAAATTTTTATCCAATTAAACAAGACCTTTATTTCTGCCATCACATCGTTGCACAGCCGTTTTGCCCTCATGTAATCATGTTTTAATAAAACTTGTGTATCGTGTCTTTGCATCGTAACAAACGATGGCGTCAGTGGCTGACGTGTCTGGTTTATCTGGCAGCTTCAGTGCCGGCGCTCTCGGTCAGGGGCGGTCGCTCGCTGTGACCTCTGTTCTCTGAACATTAATGATGTCACGGGGTAGGCGGGGAAAAGGACTGGGTGGCCAACCTTCGATAACCTGCGAACCACCTCGCTGTTGCGCCGGCCGCCGGCCTTGGACAGGAGGCCGCACAGACGGCCTCGATCTGCAAGGAGCTGCAACCGGATGCATGCGGAGAGGAAAAGGTGAAGCGTAGGGGTTAACCTGGAAACTGGCTGATCTGAGGTCTGCTCATAGGAGAACCTCATCACCTGCCTCACCACACCACAGGTGAAGAAAACGTCTGGTTCACATCAAAATGATTTATTCTGACCCAACATCATCTATGCGTAGTTAGAAAAGCACTGAACAAAAACGACTTCTGCTCGTAGCTCCTCTCCAGCTCGTCTCCTCTTTCACGTTCATAGAGCTGCCGGTGACATTAAAGAGGAAGACGAGGAAAAGGCAAAGCTGGCTTCTGCAGGTTGGGTCATGCAGCACTTCTGGAGCCTCTACGGTAACCGGACGAGCTGACGTGCGGCTGCAGGTGAACTTACCTGCGTCCTGAGCTGAGCGCAGGTCCTCTGCGACTCGTGCAGCTGCGTCTCGAGCTCTCGCAGCAGCTGCCTCTGCGCGGAAAGCTGCTCCTGCAGGGCGTTGTTCTTCACCTGCAACTCGGCCACAGCTTTCTGAGAGTCCGCCGACTCCACCTCCACCGTCTGCGTCACATACTGAGGAACACCAAACAATTAGAGCCGATTAGATTTAGTTTCCACCCAAGACGATGCTGCATTCTCATGGTAGAGTTACTCAGCTACTTCAGATCTAATGGAACTCCTGAAAAACTGAAGGCATGAATCTAATCTCCTTCAACCTGACCAGCATCCTCACTTTGACTCTGGGGGGCGTCGCTGCCTGTCTGGCGAGCTCCTCCTCGCACTCCTGCAGCCGGAGGGTGAGTTTCTGCTCAGCCTCCCCCTGCCTCCGCCTCGACTCCTCCAGCTGCCTGCGGCTGTCGTCCAGCTGCCGGGTGGAGTCGTCCAGCTGCCGTTGGAGGGCCTCCGTCCTGGAGCTTTTCTCCAGCAGCTCTCTCTCCAGCTCAGCTAGCCGCCGCTCCCTCTGCCGGGCCTGGGTCTCCCAGCGGGACACCTCCCTCTGCAGGGCCTCCGCATCCTGCAGCACACAGAGAGGAGTTTAAACTCGTCAGCACACCTGGAGCAGGCTGCTGAGCGAGCCCGCGCACATGCACGTTACCTGGCTGTGGGGGCAGTGGCTGCAGGTCTCTGCGGCAGCATCGAGCTTCTGAAGCTTTGAGCTCCTGCATGACTTCAGCTCCTGCTTCAGACGCTCATTCTCCACCACCAGCAGCTCCAGCTGCTTCTCCAGGTCTGTCGCCCCCTAAAGGACACAAAGACACACAAACACCTTAATGTCTGTCAGAGTGTACCAACATTTAACACAGCTGCACATTAGGGTCCTCACAAAGGCCAGCCCAGCCTCCTGGCAAAATTTGAAATGATGTAAAAATGTGAAAAATAAAGTCGTGTGTTTGTGGCCACTGTTTTTGGGCAAAATGAAACTGGTGCTGTGTAGTAGGACGTTTGTTTGATGTTTGCATGTCTGCAGCACTGCAGAGTCCTCAGGAGGGACGCATTAACCTGGCAATCAATAAAAGTGATTTGAAACAAGTGAAAAACATTTTTCCTGTACGTGAAACCCGACCTTCTTCTAAAGCTGACCACTTATTGAGTTGTTTTATTAGGAAAGTGTTTCTCTCATTAAGCTCCACTTCCATTTACTGAGACGTATGAAGTAAACATTCTCCTGAATGTTGGAGAGTTTTAAAATAAATAAATAAATCAGGAGGGGAAATTTCCCATTAATCGATAACATCATGACCACATGACCGAGTGCTGTCTCACTTTTCCTGGCTGGACAATGAGGACATTTGTTCTGCAAAGCAGGAACATTTTTTCCAAAGTCAGGATGTTGTTGCATAAAGTCAAACACTTTTGTTGCAAAACTGGGACATTTTACTGAAAATGAGTCGTTTTTGTCAAACAGGAGCAACAGGGAAACTGCATCCAGCCCTCGTTTTGGAACAGCCTTCAGACGAGCTTCAGGTTTTGAGTCAGGTTAAAGTTTAAGATGTGGGTCCTACGACTATAGCATGCAAGTGTCCCCACACAGAACAAAGACGCATGCGTTTTTGAGGAACATGGTCCAACATGGTCCAGCAGGGTCTCACCAGTTCAGAGCGAAGTCTCTCCACCTCCTGGGTCTGATCCAACAGCTTCTCCTCCAGCTCCTCCACCTGCAGATGCCAAAGAACATCATTAAAAAGGTAAAAAACAAACTTTTAACCCTGTTTTTATATCTTGCACGTCTCAGTTAAACATGTCCATTTCAAAACGCGCCGGCTCAGCTGCAGATCGCATTCGGATCAGCTTTCTGCTGAATGTCACCACACTGATTCGATAGTTGGGATCTTTGCGTTTGCACCGTGACGTGTCGCTGAGCATGAAGCTGCAGATCGGACCGGCAGCTTCGTTTTGTTGATGTAACAAATCTGTCAACGTTTCTGACTCGCTTTACGTTTGACGCCAACGTGCAGATGTCAGCCCGACAGCAAAGAAAACACAAAGAAATATTCAGTTACACACCTTCGAGTGTTCAGAGTCTGAACACACAGAAACACACAGCTTTGGATTTACTGTCCTGAGAATAATCTCATCGCTGATCAGAATAAACTATTAGAACTTAAAGATCCTTCGCCTGAATATTCATGTTCATGTGTTCAGTATTGCAGCAGATTCACTAACAGCTGTCTGTAACACCACCAAATCCTGCAAACAGGAGCTTCTAAACAAATATCAGAGCTGCAGACCGTCGTGTTACTCACGACTACAAGCTAGCTGATATCGTATGTTTGTGTCCCCCTAAAGCATTGTGGGAAGTGTCAGGCCTGCCTTGTTTGATCGGCGGGTTTCCTGCAGACGTACCTGTGTGCGCAGCCGAGTAACGAGCTGCTCTTCCTCTGGACAGCTGAGACGATCCGCAGGGTCACTGGGCTGCACCACCCTCACACCTACAAACACACAGACGCGTTTACGTCACTGCAGAGGACTGCAGGGCCTGCCATCTTGGAATAAAATGAAAGATCAGTCGCATCGAATGGAATCGTCTTTCTACAAACACTGACCGTTGGGCGTCTCTGACGTCTGCTCCTCCTGTAGCGTCTTAACGCCTCCACCCGTCTTCTCTTTGACACTTTGCTGCAGCTGCTGGACCAGCAGGTGGCGGGCTACTTCTTCAGAGTGAAGTCGAGCCTGAAACTCGCAAACTTTGTCCTGTAGGGTCTGAAAACACACGAGAAGCACAAATCAATCAGCGGCAACAATTATCCAGGCTGTGCAACTGATTCTAGAAGCTCACAACAACGTCTACACGGTCACTACGACCTCTGCCTGTCAGAGACAAAAAGGGAAACGCTACAGAAAAATACAAAAGAAGAAGAATCTACAGCGAGCAACAAGGACAGTGAAGGTTTTTACGTTGGCAGGAGTCCACCAGCACGACCAGGTGACCCTCTGCAGATGAAGACGGCATGAAAAACAAAAACGGAGGGAATGATGGACGGACAATAAACGAGGGAAACCAGAAATCTGACAGGTGGAAGACAAAGAATAAAAGTGAACATCTTTTATAGTCTGGGCCTCCAGCCCTCATTCGTCAGTCTGTTGCAAACGTTTGCGTGTCGCCAACGTCACCTGACGGAGCAACAACACTCAGAGAGCGTCAGCAGTCGTGTCACAGATGTGACGAGCAGGACGGCAGGAAGCGTCCCCGAGGCGTAAACAGACAGAGGCTCGGTCAGCTGAACATTGTCACTTTCTGCTGATGTCAGCTGCGAGTCAGCGCCGTCGCTGCAGACATGCCGCCGTGCAGCATGAAGTGAGCGCGCTCAGTCGAGCCTCAGTTCATGCTTTTACGGTCGTTTTAAGTCTCCTGATTAGTCGATTGTCTGTGCTGGTCGTTTACCTGGATAATCAGCTGCTGGCTGGTTGCGCTCGTTTCACTGAGCTCGGCGGTCAGAGAGGGGCGCTGCGAGAAGGCGGTGCTTGGCAGAGAAAGGAAGGAGCCGTCGTCTTCACCATCACTCATCAGGAAGTCCACTGAGCTCGCTGCGGAGACACGGGAGACACAGCTTAGTTATACGACGTCACGTGTTACTCAGCATCATTTCCATTTAGTAATGTTTTTAAAGTTAAAATTAAAAGTGCATCTTCCAAAAGAAGAAGACACGGATCCTCCGACTGAACGTGGAAAAATCTAACAATGGCTCGATTGTTAAAGTTCACGTGTTAAAACCTCATTGTGAAATTAAACTATGGGCCCACCTTGATAAGCTCAGAAGAAAGCACCTTCTGAGTGGGTGTAAGGTAATCTATAAGCAGATTGTAAGTGATCAGTGATTATTGAGGTCACAGCGAGAAACAAGCTGAGCTCCTCTCTCTCAGCTCCCGTTCTCCTCCTGAGTAAACCTGCAGCTCCATGGAAACCAGTCCAACCAGATAACTACTGATAACAGCCACTGACACATTAACCTGCTCACAGAGGGGTGTGTGTGTGTGTGTGTACACGTCGCCACAAGTTTCTTTAAGTGTGTGAGGCCTCAAATCTTATCAACCTGAGAACAATCCGCTCTCTGTGCGCGCACACACACACACACACGTTTTCATATCTTAGTGAGGACATCTAATGGGGAGAATGCTTTCCTAACCCTCAAAAACAAATGCCTAACACTAACGCTAACCCTCAGCCGTAACCTAACCATAACCTAGTGTAACCCTGAAAGTAAAACCACATTTTGAGCCTCAAAAATGCCTTAAAACTTGTGAGGACAGGACTGTTGGTCCCCACAAATATGTTTAAACAGGTACACAAACATACACACAAACCCGTTTTTCCATCTTTGTGAGAACCCTTAGTCACACCTTGACTTGGCCGCTCCTCAGGGATGAGAATTTCACACATCTAGACGGTTGAGTTAAACAACTAAGTTATGTGCCGCTTATTTAATGAAAGACACAGAAGATTTCTGCTTATTCTGCAACACCTCGTACAATATGCCCGTGGTGTGTTAACCAAACGTCGTTTGTGAGGAAGTAAAACCGAGCTCACTGCAAAGCAAAGCTATGTTCAAACCGCCTCCATCTGACAATATAATGGCACTCATCACTCACATGACTCCAGCTGGCAGACATGAAAACAAGTGTGCTGTGAAACATTATGCACTCCACACTGTATATAAATGCCACTTGTTTTGCACATATTCAACTCTGTATATTTTATATATTTTATTATTATTATTATTATTATTATTATTATTATTATTTCTTTTTTTACTATTTAATTTGTAAAAATGTGTGTACACACACACACACACACACACACACACACACACACACACACACACACACACACACACGAAAATATTTAGTATACACATCCAGAAATGCATACACTATTAAATATTGTACATATATTTATTAGTTTCAGGTTGGCCATTCTTGTATTTTGCTCGTTTGTGTTGTTGTGTTTGCACATCTCTGTTGCTTGTGGGGCTCGCACACAAGAATTTCACTCGCATGTGCTGTGCCAGTGTGCCTGCACATGTGATGTGACAATAAAAGTGATTTGATTTGATTTGATTTGAAACTGTGTATTCCTTTATTGCAATATTGGGCACTGCCGGTCAGTGTGACGCCCAATATTACAATAGAAAACAACAGAAACTAAAGTCTCGAGCTATTCGTCTCTTTTCCCTGATTTTGTTTGAATTGTTTTTCTTATTTGTGCTTTTGCTCCAGGTGAACAAAGGGCCCATAAAACCGTTTAATTCTTATCTTCTGTAAGTCAGCTGTTCGCCGACCTTCAGACATTGTTTTTGTGTTTTCTTGTCCAAGTTTAACATTCAGAGCTGCATCGTGGACTCAAACTGAGCAGAAAACCTGCTTTAAACCAAATAATGACGGATTAGAAAACAGGATTACACAGAAGTACTGCGCGTTTGCTTTTCCTGCATCACAGTAAATGTTTACACATGGAAGAAAAAAAAAATGCTGAAACCTCAGCTCACAGGTCCAACACGCTGCTGACGTGTTAGAAAATTACATGTCTGACAGTCCGCATTCCTCCGGCCTCCAGTTACACTTTCATATTTCATCACTTGGTTGCGATTTTGAGTATGACCCAGTTTGACAGGGAAATACTGCAGCGTCACTGCCTTCACCTCAATATCCCTCAGCCTCTATAAAGCGTTTCAGCAAAGAAGATCCCACTGACCAGTTTTGTTCTGGCTAAATAATCAAAAGAGTTTTAATGGAGACCTTGAAGAGGACATTGCACAGTAACCAAATCCACGTCAGTATCCACCCTGAATTTCACAGACGGCGGCTCGTCACCACTTTGTTTAAAGCCTTTGTTGTTTGGCAACCTGCATTTCCACCACAGGAGGAACCCACAGTCCAAATGAAACTCCGGGGAGAGAGTTTCATCACCAGGAGATTCCTTTCCTTGGGACTTTCAGAGAGAGAAAAAACTGCAGGTTTATCTTTCAATAGATGACAAAAGGTGAAGTTACTGACTCGTTAAAGTAAAAATGCCTCCCTCCCCAAAAAAGTATGATGTGCTTTACATGATACCTCCCCTGTCTTCATAGCCAGCCTTAAAAAAAACAACAACAGAAATCCATCCATCCATTTTTACGCTTTCAGGGGTGGAGATGCCCAGACCTGCCTCCCCTCAGCCACCACCACCTCCTCCAGCTTTCCAGCAGGGACACTGAAGCGTTCCCAGACCAGCCAAGATATAGATCTGCCCTGAGGTCTCCTGCCAGTTAAACACCTCATCTAGGAGGCACTCGTGAAGCATCCCATTCAGAACAACCAACTGAACTGCAGGAGTAACATCTCTAAGGGAGAACCCAGACACCAAAGTAATTTATGAAGATTCTCAAAGTTTTAAAAGTGAAAGCACTGCACAAACCATGAAACAGAAAACTCTAATTTAAAAGAAGTGGCTTCTAAAGTCTCAATGAGCTCAGATGTGCACGTCTTAAATATGTGACGTATGCTGTGTGCAGAATATTTCTTCATTTGAGATTCCCCGAACAAAGGACTGAAAATCGCCCCGATATCAGAGCAAATGATCAACTCATTACACTCAAGTCAGCAAATCACAAAGAGGAGGCGACAGACGAATGAAGCGCCTGGATGTGTCGACTCAGCAGGGATACAAATCAAAATGGTGCATAACAATTCAGAAGAGTGCAGGAAATGTACACACACACACACACACACACACACACACACACACACACTTTTATTTTAAGCAGTTCAATAATGACTCAAAAGTCATTCACCAAACTTTCTTGCAGCAGTGCCAAGGACGTGATGAAACTTGCGAGCAGGTAGAATGAAAAGTTTTAAGCTGATATTAATTTTAATCCAGAGGACATTTAAGTTTTTATGCAGCAGGAATGTGAAGCAGCTTACCTCAGCTTTTTCCACCTGCTCACCCGGTTTCACTCACAATAAACTGAAACTTGAAGTTTCAGACACAAGTTTTACCAACATTATGAAAATAACTGCAGGTTTGCCCTTTCCTGTAATCGCCTAAACCCTCGTTCAAACAAACCTGGAGCCCTGAGCCTCTTTAAACACACGGCTGTGGCTGAGGGGGCAGAATGAAAGTCTGACGAGTGAACAGGAGAGACAATAGCTGCAGTGTTTGTTAACCTGATCCAGCTCTCCGGGGACTCGCGCTGAGAAACGAGCAGCTGAGAAAAACACAGCGAGCAGCAGTCAATAAAGCAAACGTGACGGTTTCAGCTCACCTGTCCCCCCCACTGACAGTCCCAGGATCCCTCTGACCGCCGAGCTTCAATCATACACACAGGTATGACTCACCTCTCCTCCACACACACAGAAAATATGCAGCCACGCTGCTGTTTCTTTCCCGAGGTAGGCGGCTGACTCACCATCCAATGAGAGGTCTTTCTTCCAGAGATCCTGCAGGCAGGGGGCGTGGCCGAGGTCCCAGGTCTTTCGTGTGCCGAACATGACCGCCGGGTTGACCAGAGCGCTGGACCGCTGGACCGGCTGGAAGCACAGAGGGACAAACAGAAAGGTTAAAAACAAGAAGATGTGAAGATAAAAAGAGCAGCTTCTGCTGCTGAAGTTTATTCTTGATGGATGGATTACACTACAGCGCCCTCTGGTGGCTGGTTGAGATAAGCCCCACCCCCTTTTGTTTGACCCAACAGGTTATGAGCCAAACACTTTCACATAACGTTTCTCACACATCGTTTCCACATGTTAAGCGCTTTAGTTGCCACTTCACCATCAGAGCCTCTCCATCAAACGCTCCATCGTTCCTGCTTTAGTAGATACGAACGTTTATGTGAAACAACTTTGCAAATATTATTTAATATTACACACGTTAAAACCAGACGTCTTGATGCAGGAGCAACCATGCAGGCAAGGAATATCTCAAAACTGTGAAACTGAATCTGAAGAAGTCGCTTGGATGAGTGACGAAACGTTTCTGAAACGCTACGTCCAGATGAACAGAATCAACTTTTTGGGATTAAAACCAGACGTTTCAAGAAACAGCAGCAGGTAGGCGGACTTTAATCGTCTGTTTATGTGTGAGAGCCAAACAGACGGCAGTTGCCGGTTGGCTGTAGTACCTGGTTGTAACAACAGGTGGAGACTCTCATTGTGTCACCAATCACCACCCACCTGAGTCTTCACCAGCGTGGCGTGACTCGTGGCGTATTTGGGTTCACAAGTGGCACCAACCACTGAAAAGTTGTGGAAAACTCCAAAGTAACCAAACTAACCCAATACTGAAGGTCTGACTAAACCTGCCGCCATCGCACAGCCACCTCCATTTATGCTTGCTGTTACAGCTGCAGTATTCTCCTGAACAGTAGGTGTCGCCACTCAGACAAAATCTATATCAGTGCTGATATAGGATGAGGATTCATCAGAAACAGGAAGTACAGAAATTGCAGGGAGTTTTCCACAAAGTCTCATCTTTTCAAACTGTTGAAACACTGATCTGTGAATCTCCGAACTTCTTTAATGATCACTGAATTGCAGTAAAATCCGACAGCCGTGCACTCGTGTCGTCGATCCAGCTGCAGCGACAAGAATCGAGAATCTGCACGACGAGCAGAAAAGGTGGCTAACAACAGCAGCTGTGACGTCAGTTTACTTCATCTTTGCCGGATAGCAGCCGATCCGGACGTCAGTACAGGATGAACACCAGAAAAGACTAATGAGCACGTGTAGTGGGTCATGACCACTAAAGCAGAAACACACCTGGCAACTTCCACAGAGCCGAGCAGGAAACGTCTTTGAGTGAATCCTTCCTGGAAATATCAGCGATGCCGACACACGACGAACACACACCTGGCTGACTCGTTTAGGTAACATCCTGAGGCTTAAGCTAAGTTGCTTACATTAGCATTCTCAGTTCAGACCTCGACATCACAGCCCGTCGGTGTCCCGTCCCGTCTCACCTGCAGCACTCCACCAATCAGCCGACAGCCTCCCTCTCTAACAGCCTCCGGTCCACAGCGAGCTCTTCTCTCTGAAGGCTGGACGTAGCGCTGTCGGTCCAGCCAGCTCTTGTTGATCAGCATTCCCACCCAGCCCAGCATGCTGCCACTCCGCACAGCTGGTCCCAGTCACCCATTCACTCTGCACCAGCGACCGGCCGCAGTCTCAGGTGGGACATGTGAGACAGGTGGTCAGAGCTTCCTGCTGCACGGCGGTCAGTTAACCCACCTACAGCCTCACCGCCACATCACCTCAGGATTACCAGCAGCTGATCCCAGAACAGCTGATCGGGAGTCTCTCTGGTCAGGATGAGCCAAGCGTGAGCGTAATCTGTTAATCCTGAGAGCAGATGGCCTCGTTAACCCTCGAGTGACCGCGACTCACACGTCGTTAGCACCAATCACACCTCAGCTCGTTTACGTTAAACTTCCAGGAGAAATTTTACACCACAGGTTTGCCTCCACCTCACAAACCGGTTCTGTGATTATTACCTGATTGAGAATCCTGCAGTTAAACATAAAGTTCTACATGAACGTTATAGCCGAGCTTTTTCATTCTTTTTCACCACAAATGCATCGAAAGGAAAAGTTTAAAGAAAACAAACTAATGTGGATCCAGCTGGATTCAGTATCGAGTGGACGACATTGTCTGCTTACAAGGAATGAAGAGATGACGAACATTATCAGGAGAAACTTCATCCACTCAATGGACTCAAGTCCACTTAAACTACAAACTACCTGCCGTCTCCAGCACAGACTCTACAGGACCCCTTGCTGTAGTCCACAGGTCCTCTGACCCTGCTCAGTAATCCGTTCATAGCCCAAGGTCACTGTGATGGATTAATTCTACCATGGGGAAGGTTAGATACACCTGGTATCACTAACAGATCTTTATTACAATTATGTACAATATTAAAAAATAATATTTTGGCAGCGGCTAGCACACCTTCTTGGAAAGCAAAAGGCCGCTGGATCGATTCCAGCCAGACACAAATCCCATCTCTGGAAGGTCATCAGAGTAAAACTGCTAAAAATATATTTAAGTTACAGATACGTGGGCTCGCAGTGCAGATTATCCGCTTTAATTTGAGGGCATTACACAAAAGAAAGCTGGGCAGGATCCCAAAAACCTGCACAGGTGGGCTTCATTGCTTTTGTTATTTCTTCATCATTTGAGCAGGTAAACCGTATGAAGGGGATTTGGACTGTGGCATTTAGATTTGGTAATGGTTCTCTGAACCCACAACATGCAACCAAAGGAGACGTGAACGTTAGCAGGACCACAGCTGATCGTCACAGAGAGGCTCAGCAGCACGAAGAGGCCTGAAAGTCCAGAGAAAACAGAGGCTGATGATCACAGGATCCTTTCGAAGGTAAATCGAGCCAAGTGAAGACGGAGGAGAGAGAGGCGATCACGAACCAGAAATCAACGCCAAGAATAGAAAAGACACAAAACAAAAAGAACATGGAAACCATCTGGGCAGGAGCATATGTTCGGACACATGAAGTTAAACTGCAGGACAAAGGCCAGCAGGAGACGCTCGGAGCGGAAACGCGGTCGATAAACGAGCACTTAGGCCGAGAGCGTTTTACTCATCCCGGCGTGCGGCTGACCAATCCAGAGCCGGCCACAGCTCCGTTTCCTGACAGCAGCCAGGCCGACGCTTTCCCGCTCACAGAGAGCAGCAGAGCACGTACAGACAGATGTTCCAGCTGCCTGGTGTGTGGAGCTGATATTTCAAACCTACAAGTTAGGAAGGAATTACACGACTGGAGCTGCTGACTCATGCAATGTATGGTGAAAGTGCAGATTAGCGCGTGTGCGCGCACGCACGCACAGTATATCAAAGCTTTATTAATGCTGACAGCTGCTGACACATTTTTCCCTGCACACAGCAGAGCTCACGTTCACCTCTCACACTGCCAGTTATCACAATGAGCGCACGCATGCACACACACACTATTAACCTTACTTTAACCACAATGTGCTAATATAACCTTAGGCTAATGCCACTTTATGGTTATGTTAACCAAGGCACCTTCTTAAAATGTGAACGTTCCCTCATCGGCTGATACCTCACGTTCACTTTTGGCTCTAAAAAAACAAATTCACAGTGAACCGAATTAGACGGGAAATAAAAATCCTTAATCTAAGATTCAGACGTGATTTTAAAAAAGTTTGTAATTAAACTGGACAAAAGCAGAAAGAAAATCTTCACGTTTCTCAGCTTTTACACTGATCCTGTCATAACGGAGACAAAAAATGATAAACCTGTAATTTAACCCTCAGATTTCACCGTGCAGATACAGTTTCTGTCAACTGTAACCTCTGAATTACTTTCTATCCTCTTATGCTGCAAACGTTTACATCCTTAGAAAGAAATAAGCATGAAGGAGAAGGATGGCATCCTCGGCTTCTCTTCAGTAACAAAGTGAGCATCCTGCTCCGTTTACCTCCTGGAGAGACTTTAAGAGCCGCCTCCTCCAAACTGGGTCAAATCTTTACGTTTCTCTCCCTGTACTCAGACTCAGATCTCATTATCATTCATCATCATCATCGCTACCCCACAAACACACATTCTACACAGGAAGTACATCTTTCATTTTTTCAAACCTGAAGCTGAAGCAGCTAAAAGGGAACCCGACATTTAACAACACCATGTTAACCTGTGTTCACTGTGGTTAGCTGTGTGGGGAATTTTACGCTGCTGATGGGGACGTCTGTTCAGCTTGTTCTCCGTTGGCTGCACACACTCATCTTTAGAGCCAGTCTGCCCCACAGAGCAAAACTGCAGGGTCAAAGTTCAGACTATAACCTCTCAAATAATCTTACCATTTCCTACAACTGAAAACAACAACAACATCTTTGATGCCCTGAAATAATTTTTCATGTCTCACAAAGAGGATGGCATGATAAAGACATCTGTATCCAACCTGCTTTGTTTTGGCATCTAAACGCAGCCCTTTGAGTCCCTGTTCATCTGCATCTGTGAGCTCTCAGAAAAGAGCAGAACAAACAAAATAAGAGCGTTTATCTGTTCCAGGCAGCAAGCTGAACAACAGCAGGAAACATCTGGATGTTCTCTGCAAGCAGAGGCAGACTCCCTGCACAACCTTAGCTGCTGTTTCAGCTCACAGGTGTCTAAACGGGATTAAATAAAGCTTCAGACAACAGGCAGATAAATGAGTGACATCATCATCAGGACGCTCGCACCTGCTCCGTCCCACAGACGCTTCACGTTTTTGACCCACTTATTTTTACAAACTGCTGAAGTCATTATGAAGAGGCTAAAAATACCTGGCAGTGGCTCCGCCTACACATGCTGCAAGGACACAATGCGTGAAAGCAGACGTGCGCTTCAATTAGGACAATCTACGGGTCCCTTGGTAAACTCTCCATGGACAGGAAGAGGTTTGTGGCGAGATAAAACGGCGTGAAAGCGAGGAGGAGGAGAGGAACCAGATGAATGAGGATGAAGCTTTGTGCCACCGACGGCTCGTATTCAGGTCATGAAACACGAGCGTCTGCTCTGCATCAGGTTACAGCCAGACCTCCATGTCTGCTCAACATGTCCGCCTCCTCCTGCAGCGCCTCCATCCCTCCCCACCTCCCTCTCTGCACCATCCGCCCGGCTCTTACCTCCCTGCGGCCTCTCCGTCCACATCATCATCGCCGCATCGCCCAGACTGCTGCAGCTTCGCGCCGACACACAGCAGCAGGATCAGAGTCAAAGACACCCACCAACCCCCCTAACCACACACACACACACACACACACACACACACACACACACAGAGCTTCCTCCCTCCGTTTCCTTAGCAACAGCACAGCAGCATCACACCTCCTGTAGCCCCTCCTCCTCCTCGCTCCATCCCAGCAGCGGATGAATATTTCAGCCTCCACTGAAGCGAGAGCGGCTGCTCCTCCCCCACCTCAAATATTCAGCACTGTGTGTACTCGTATTACTCAGATTGTGGGGACGTGAAGTTTACAGTTAAGATGCGAGGACTCCACAATGCACAAGGTTGGCTTTACGTGAGGGGAAGGTGAGGGTTTCAGCTCAAGGACCCAATCAAAATTAAGAAAGAAAAAAAAAAAATCATGCTTTTAAGTTTCTTTTATTAAATGTATTTGATGACGTTTGTCTAACTGATATCAAATTAGGTTGTTTTTTTGTTTTTGTTCAAGTCATTCGCATCTTAAACTGTAAAAACTTTACTTTTTTTATTCCACTAACACATTACACATCCTGTTTGTGCCTTTCATAAAGTATAATCTTTGGGGAACTTTGCAGAATATGTTATACAAACTTCTGGGAAAACGAAGCTTGTCCTGTCCTGCAGGACGGGAGCTCACAGATTATACCATCAGAGGATGCTGATGAATATTTGGTTACATAACTGATGTGACCAACGCGCTCGACCCTGAATGCCGTCTCTCTATAAGGAGGCAGAGGATTTCAGACATTTATATCATGCGATCAAATGTCCTGTGACAAACAAACAAACAAACATCAGATTTAACTGGAAGCATGAAGCCTCTGATGGGTCCCAGCGGCTACTGTTGATGCAGGTTTTCATCATGTTCAGAGTGTTAGAGAGTTACAGGGAAAACATTTAAAAAGTGACCATATCTGAACAACACTGTGCCCGCCTGTCCCTGCATTCAGACTATACAAATATGCCTCCTGGGGTTAATTATTACTTACAGTAAAGCAGGGGGACTAAAATAAACGCACACAGTTCGCATGTTCACAGGCAGTTCAAGTCACATATTTGCTCCATGTTCTCTAGCGCCTCCCGAGGGTGGGACAAAGAAGCTGAAGTGAAACCTGAGATCATCCTTACAGTCCGTCCTCCAGCTCAGACTCCACATCTGTTCATCCCGAGCTCATCATTCACCTCCGTCTACACAAGTGCAATCAGTTTACACGACCAGCAGGTGGCGCCGTTTCTGACAGCCGACACATAAATGTGAACTCACAGGTTGATCACCTGTGAAATATTTCACACCAGCTGACCTGAGTGTAAAACAAGTGCACTTATAGTTTTTATAGCAGCAAACTTCACAGAAACCGCACAACACCACAAATCTGACAATGAGACCCAAACATGCGTCACATCGGTCCATCACAAAATAAACTCCGCAGTAAAAGTTTGCCCTGCTATCATTTAATGGCTTTTTCCACAATCAAGTGTTATCTGCGTTTGTATCAGAGCTCCACCAAGTCTGAGTCACTGACCGCGTAAACCCTGCTGAGCTGACCTCTCGTATCAGACAGGTGATTTTTAAGCCAATCAGAGAGCAGACTCACCTTTGCCTAACAACAGAACTCCCGTCAAGTTTAACATTTAGTGACATTTTACTGCTGCAGTCAGATATGATAACTTTTACTGTGCAGCTGTAAACATTCCTCAGTCCGTCAGCAAGTTCAGGTAAAAACTGCTGAATCACAACTTTATGATTATTGAACAATAAAGGATTGGAAAATAAAATCGCCCCGCTGTAAGTGAAAGTCACTCCACAGAAATCACACAAGTCCCGTCTGTGAATGTGTGTCAGCGCCTTCAGTTTGTGTACGTGTGCAACGAGTCGCTCATTACGAAAACTGAAGTCTTCACCAAACAGTCGGCCGGGAGTCTAACTCGTACTTTAGCAGTGTTAGTGTAAGTGTTGTATAATCCCTCTGTGGGGTTTGAGCCATGTCTGTTTTACTGTTTGCAGGATTAATCAGGAAATGCAAAGATGAGCGAGACCTGACGCTTCAAAGAAAGGACTCGTTCCATTTTGGTGCCTGCAGGGCCTCCGAGCCGGTGTTGTGTCAAACAGTGATTTCCAATGTTTGTGTGTTTTTTTATGTGTAATATCTTAACATGTGTTTGTAAATAGACTTCAGTGAACAGGTTCACAAAGGGGTTGAATATAACATTTAAAAATGACCCGTTTCTCTTTATAACTGTGTTACTTACATTGTAACTAATCCAGTCCTTCTTGTCCACTTAAAACATGTTTACATAACTGTTGGTATATTTGTTGCACTGTCAGCTGTCCTCTTGGGCAGATTACTCTTAAAAAAACAAATTTTTAATAACAACAAGATATTTTTTAACTGGATAAATAAAGCATATAAATAAGTGACTGCCAAAAACTGATCCAGCTTCTACTTTGTTACAGGAATGTTGTTTGTGGCTCAAAATGACTTGATATCATTCATGAGGGATACATTTGACATATGTTTCACATATTATAGTCCAACCAGTTATTTATAGCAGTTTAAATACAAGCAGTCAGTTTTTGGTAGACGACCTTTTTTTGGCACAACACCGGCACTCACAAATGAAGTCGCGTTAGATTCAAGCATCCTGTGCATCATGTTCTCCTCAGTGGATTTCAAATGTTTAACCTCTAACTGGTTAGCAGTGGCTGACTTTTCAAAATAAGAGCAGCTTGTTCACTAATAAAATACAAATTAAAAAAAATAATAATAATAAATCACCAAAGCAGATTTCACAAACACCGAAACGTCGAGGACAAAAAACACACCGAGCTCTCATAACTGCTGCTGTGATCATCACGGTTACAGTTTTAACAACATTTACTTCTTTGATTTAAAAATAGACTGATCACGTTTTCATGGAAACAAAATCATAATTTAAAAAAGATTTACTTGTTTAAACGCAGTGTTATAATCTATTGTATAACTAATTTGACCAAATTAAAGGTGTAAAAGCTTCAGGCTACAAATGGTCCAGTGCACCTGATGGTCCAGCTGAAGTGAGGCCAACGATACTGAAATGAAGTAAAAATATTTCTACATGTAAACAAATCAGTCTAAAAACAATAATCAGTCAAATAAAAATACTTTAAAGACCTTTGCAAAGATCCTGATGCTCATTTTTGTGAAGTCTCTCAGGCTGCACGTCACCCGTTTGGTAAACAAGGGTTCAGCTTTACACTCCGAGCTTTACTGATCGAGCGCGCTTCAGATCAAATCAGGGGGTCAATCCTTAATAAGTGCAGACTCACACTCACCGAAAATGTAACTAAAAGTAACTAAAAGTTTGTATTTCCTTCTAAAATTAGGAGTGAGTCCCCCGTTTCCCAAACTTGTTTTAAAGTTTTTATGTTTTAATATTTTCAAGAATTGAAACCTCACGCTGCCTGAACCCGACCTCCTCCTCACCTGGACATGCCTCCTGCTGTTAGGGAGGTTGCGTATGTCCCCTCGCCTCCTCCTCCCCTCAGCTCTGCGGTTCATTGATCCATCCACTCGATCCCGGGGCCCGGACGTCCCCCAGCACCCGTCGCCGGCGCCCCCATCCTTCCGACGACCTTCCAGTCCCGCAGCCTCGGTGGACTGGCTTTGCTCCGGTTTGTTCCGGTTCTTAATCAGGTTGTGGAGCGTCAGAACCGCCAGGGTGCACAGGACATACATGACCCCCTCCCCCCACCCCTCAGACTCTAGGGTGCTTCGGGTGGGTGTTTGGTTTCATCACAGGGTTGTTCCAGCCCAGGTGGGAGCTCACAGGCGTCTCGTTTGGGTCCCGCTGAGGTTGACGATCCTCGCTCTGAATGTTTCCTCTAAAAAGGATCAGCTGTTTAAATCCTGCTGTGTTTGTTCACCTCTGTCCCGAACCCCGCCCCGCCAACATCCACAGACGATAAAAACTTCTGAACCTTGTCCCGTCCTCCTCTCTGCTGTCACGCCAACGGTTATCAAGACAGGTAACCAGAGCCTGCAGCCGCCAGCTTCAGTTTCTCAGTGAAACTCAAGACTGTGCAAACGCCTCCTGCTCTGAAGCGAGGCTGCAGAGCCGTGCACCAAAAACAAAAACCCCCAGATAAGAGAAAAGTGATTCGAAGTGCAACATGGACGCAGAGCAAGATGCAAAGTTTCAGCAGAGTTTTCCCTGCAGTGATATTCTGACCTTGAGCTCCACTGCAAGAAAAAACAAAGTTTGTTGTGCAGACCTGCAAGAAAAGCACGAATCCAGCTCCTGCGTGGAGTCCAAGAACTTCTCCTCACAGAGTTTGTGGATGAGCAGCAGGTGCAGCAAACTGCTTGCTCTGTGAATGGAACAGATTAGCACTGTGGCAGGTCGCGTCTTCACCTCCATCAGACTGAGTGGATCAGAGAAAGAGCTCGAGGGGCCTCCTCTCCCTCTGCCGTCCCGGGACCATCTGTTGTTATTGCTGCAGGATAAAACTGCAGAGGATCGGCGGTGACGTAACAGCACGACACTAAACGATGGATTTATGTTAATATCTTCAGGATAAGCTACGTGCCGGTTTTCACGTTTAATAACAGTCGGGATTACTTCCAGTTCTTTGATCACTGATCCGTTTGCAGTCATTGCTTAAACTGATCACATCTCTAACTTTCACTTTACTGGAGCACTTTTATTCAATAAAGAGAGAGTAGAAATAAAGTAGAGAACAGTAAACATAACTGCAGCACACTGGTCATAAAGATCAGTAAAGGCTGATTTTTAGAGTGAGGAAAAGAATTTATTTTGGAAAGTGCTGTCCCAACTATAATTTTAGATGACAGAAGACTTTTATTTTGACAGCAGTGATGTTCTAGTTGGTAGAATAGTCCAGAAAAGTTTAATTTCGAAAAAAAAAACCCCGATGTCCAAGTATAATTTTAGATCAGAACAGGCTTTTATTTTAGTGACAGGGACAATCTGATTGACATCACCGTCTCATTCTGAATGTGCAGATTGGAAAATCATAAAAGGCTTTTATTGTGGGAACAACGACCTGCTGATTGGGAAAGTAGATGAGGCACAAAGGCTTTTATTTTGGTAAAGTGAAGGGTTTTAGGGTCAGAGTGACCTCGTTCTTTCATGTCGTGGGGACCTCGACCACCTCTCCCAAATATGTGCCATATATGTGACAGAGCCGGGCATGCTGGGACTTTGACCCAGTGGGAGCTGACGGTCTGAATCACAGCCAGCCAATCCTGATGCTCGCCTCTGATTGGTTGCAGACCTCACTGCATATAGCAGCGATCCATCCTGCAGCTCACTGTAAACAGAGCCGGGACCTTTTCTGGAAACGTTCCTGCAAGAACAAAAGGGGGGCGTTTCCGGTCCACCGACCCCTTTCAGGGCGCTAATGAGGGGAGGGCGGGGCTGCGGTCCAAACTCAGGGTCACACGTTAAAAAAAAAAAAAACCTCACGAGGAAGACCCAGGGGTCATCGAGATCTCAGAGAGTTTTAAGAGTTCCTGCAGAAGTTCAATGAGCCAAGGAGGACTTTAGTTTTAATTTATAACTGTCCAAACGTGCTCCGCAGACACGCAGTTTATTCTACAGCTGATGGTAAACAAAGAACGAGGGCTTGACTCAAACCCTGGATTTCAGGGCTCTGTGCTAATGAGGCAGCCTGGGAAAACATGCACTCTTAAATGCCATCCTGACATTTAATTGTAAATTTAGATGAAACCCACTCAGATTTAACACATTTTTATTGGCTTCGTTACTTTCACGACTTTCTTCTTGTAACCTGTAGTTTTATTTTAAACTCACAGCGGCTCCAAAACAACATTCTGCCGTTAGTTAGAAAATCAGCAGATTTTCTTTCTTGTATGTTTGTAGTTTTTAAATCTCAGACTTACAAAACCTCTGAACAATTTTATTTACACAGCGCCAAATCACAACAACAGTCGCCTCAAGGTGCTTTATACTGTACAGTAGACTAGGGCTGTTCGATATAACCATATATATCTGATGACCATATAAAAACATCTATCGTTTGTTTCGTGGTGTCGCAAAATAAACTGTTTGTTCATGGTTTTGATGTCACTGTAGTGGCTATATTCATTTCTTAAAGTTCTCTCTTTCTCTTTAATATAACCACACTACGGACGGACCAGCGCCTGTTTTTATGCGTTGTCGTTACCAACAACGATGGTTTTACCATCGCATGTCCGCTTATTTATTTTCCACATAAACCTTTCACAATAAAGCTCAAGATCCTTTTGAGACTTTTCAAAATAAACTGCATACTCTTTCACGTGATTCAGATTATTTACGGATGAGAAGTAGAAAAGAGCCGCCAGGTGCTAAAAAATAAACCTTAGACTCGAACGTTAGAACAGGCTTTTCCCCGCAGCACGCCGTGTAATAAATACTCAAAGAAAACGGCGGCCGTTACAACTTATGTCTAAAAATGTATATTTTAATGCATCGGTTAAAACACTCGACTCCAGCTACACGACGCCCAGCTGGAAACACTTCCCGCAAGTCGAGCTGCCCGAGATTCACAGAATTTACAGAAAATGTTAAGTTTTTGTGATTTATATCGTTATTGGGACGATAGAATTCTTATATCGGGATATGAGATTTTGGTCATATCCAAAATCTCATATCCTCCGCAGTAAATCAGAACTAACCACCGGTCCATCAGCCGACACTTGTAACACCTGTTTGAAAGCCAGTTTTTATTCTCTGGCTTTAAACCAGGCTGACTGCTTTTATGTATATTTATTGTGATTTAATTGTGCTCAAACTGGGACTCTGTGTTAGAGATGAGCGGATTTTCCTTTAGCCGTTTTCTCTAAACTTCAGTCAGAGCCTGAGGGAGAAAACGACTTGTCACAGAAACAGGAGAAAACTACAGAAGGAGATCCCGGCCTCGCGCCTCCAGCGCTCCTCTGAAACCACTTCCTGTTCTTCAGGTGACCTGAACGCGCCATCAAACAATAACTGATCAAATCAGAGGTATAAAGTCTTCCAGAGAAAGCGGGCTGTGGCGAGTTAATGACCCCAACACGGAGGAGTGTCAGTTATCAGATCGGACTCTCCTTTATTCACACACACACACACACACACACACACACACACACACACACACACACACACACACACACACACGATGGAAATGGAAAATGTTTACACACCAAACTGTTGCAACATGATCAGCTGATTAGATAAACGTGGATAAATAATCCGGTGTTTCATTCTCACACCCTCCCTCCACATCAAGCTCAGACGTAATGTTTATATCAAGTGAATCACAGGAATGTTTTACAGATAACAGCGAGGTCAGAGTGAAAGGATTCACACATGTAGTTACTGTGTTGGTCCTGTAGGGGGCAGTGCAGGCATGCGTTCATGTCTCAGGTGTGTCGGCGACTGTAAGAGGCTCAGACCTGCTGCAGATTACTGGAAACCTGCTGTTTTTATTTAAGGAGCTTTTTCCTTTGGAGGCTCATCTGCCCGTCACAGACTTTCTAAACTCAGCTTAAAATAATAACGTTTGTTTGTTTTTTGTGACGTTTAGTTTGATATTTTCTTGAAGACATCAGATGAAACCTCCCAGTTAGTATTTAAAGGAAGACATTTGTGTGACAACTTTGAAGCACATCTGTCCAGAAGTCTCAGAGTAATCCTAACAAACACAGCTGAACCAATCACATCAATCCTTCAGCAAAGTTTTTTAATAAATGGTTTATGGGCTTCATTCTGAAACCAGTTCAACACATCCAGGATATTTTTCCTTATCGGGCTTATCGGCCGGAGAAGTCTGACCCAGAAATATCAGTTCAGCTCTGAGAGGCGGACTTTCCACAAACAGATTCACTGACGAAGTCTCAGGATTAGAAACTATGAAGAGAATAAACACCCTGCACAGCTGCTGCAGAGAGAGGACAGAGCTGCGTGAAGAAGAAAAAGACGATATAAACAGTTTATTTAAAGAAAAGATGGAAAACCAAAAAAACCTGACTCTGAAGATAACGGCCTTCCCGCCATCACAGCTCTGTCATTAAGCAGAGGGAGGATCTGAATGCTGAGCAGTTACATATCGTCTCAAATTAACCTTAGACGTGTGCAGGACGCTCAGCTTTGCTCCTTTTTAAATCTTATTAAAGCTTTAAAGCAACAAAAGCAGGACCAAAGCGACCTTAAACACAACGTACAGGTTGGTCTGCAGCGGCGGTGATCACGACGGTAAGAGGGGTTAACCCCGAAGTTACCGGGATGAGCCTCGGTTCAGGATGGAGACCCGGAGCTGGTAACGGTTGTGTTGTTGTCACTGAGCGCGTGCGCTCTCATTTATGATTTATTCATGTGTCAGGAATCAGACACGTTTCAGGAAAACCAGAGAAACCAGCACATGAACTGCACTTCCTGTCTCCCTCCACCCTCCGTCTTCATCCCACCTTTTTGCTCTTTTCACCACTGCAGCAGCACTTAGAGGGGGGAGGGGGCGGCTGGGCTTGGTGGTTTACGCCCTCTTCTGCTCTGAGCTATTTCAGGAGGAAATTACAGAGAGATCAGCCGGGTGGAAACACACAGAGTCTGAGTAACGGAGCCGTGACATCAACCAGCTGAAAAAAGGAAAACAGGAGAGGGAAGGAAAGAGCTAACAGAGAAGGAAACAACTCAGCGAGGAGGAGGAGGAGGAGTTTCTCCTCAGCTCCAAACCTCAGACTAAACTCCATGTTTCCTGCTTCAAACACTTCAACCCTCAGAGACGCAGAGCAGCAGACTTTTATGACAGTAAAGGACGTCGGGTGATTTTTGTTCTGCAGTAACTTCAGAACATTTTAGTAAAGCTTCACCTTCACACTCTGAACATTTTCAGACTGTCGTTGGTTTGTTCTTGTCACAATCTCATCTTCATCATCAGTGTGAAGGATCCATCAGTCTGAATTAACAGTGTTGGTGTCCCAGATGTTTCATTTGTTTTCTGATGAACTTGATGAAGTGCATTCTGGGTAAGCTGGAGGCTCTTATCGGCATGTGAGACAGCGGTCAGCTCGGCGCGAGGTCTCCTGATTAAACGCCAGGATCGTCCTGCAGCTGAGAATCTGTCTGTATTTGAACTGAACGCTGCTGCACACGCGCTGCACAACGACGTGCACGGATCAGGCTGATCAAACACATTTTATTTGACACTGAGTCCCCACAACATCCTTAAAACGAGGTGTGCTGCCCTGTCAGAGCGTCTAAAAGTTTTAACCGGTCACTGAACTACTGTTTCTGGATCAGAACCCGTTTTTAACAATGACTTCATCTCAGTCATGTTTTCTTCTCCAGAGGACAAAAATCAAACAGCACAAAAAGGTTAAGCTCACCACAGACCCTCCTCTCACACGGGCAGAACCACTGAAATATTTAATATGAAACAATGAATCCAACAGCCCACGTCCTCACAGAGAGACGAGACTTTGGAACGACGTTCAGACTCGCGGCACAAACGGTTCGTAACAGAATCACAGCTGAAGCGACAGCCGGCAGCTCTCGCCTCTGTGAGACTCGTCAGGCGTTTGACACTCAGCAGCGAGCTTTCTGATTTCTGAGGATGGATGAAGGTAGGCCGGGAACAGGACCAGGATACGTGGCGTCGGCTCCTTTCTCACCGGAGCCCCCGTTCCTGATTTTTATTTTGATTATCAGAGGAAGATAAAGCCGGATATGACAGGCTAGAAGTCATTCAAGACAGGCAGGAGCATGCAGACCCCCGACAGAGGGGTTTCTGATTTGGCCATCCCTTTTAGGCTAAATAAGAGAAACGGCTCTGAGACCGCTTTAACTAGGGCTGGGTTTAAAAACAACAACTCTATTTTAGCTTGAATAACGCGATATCGATAAATTAAATCCTGAATCGATTTCTAAATATAAATGAATTTTGCCAGAAACGCCAGAATCTCAGTTTAAGCTCACAGAACTATTTCAACAGCTGCCAAACAGCTAAAACAGTAAATGAGAGCAGAAAGACGTAAACACAGAGCGCGGATCGTTCACCCGACGGCACAAATTAGAATATTTCTGACTGTGTCAGAAATCGAATCGATTATAGAAATCCAGACGATGCCCAGCTCTGTCTTTGATCTACAGCGACCGTTTCTTACTGCGATGGTTCAGTTTCATCTCACCAGGCCTGAAACTTTTAGCTGGAGTATTTAATCTGAAGTGAAAAAACAAAAACGACTCAAATCTCCCACAAACCACCTGCTGCGCTTTAAAGTCCAAACACCAGCAAAACAAATCGTCACACTTAAATAAAAAAATAACATCTGGATCAAATATCACTGTTAAACTAGTGTGTGTGTGTGTGTGTGTGTGTGTGTGTGTGTTTCCTGTCATTGTTTTCAGTCAATAAACCCGTGCTGGCTTCAGCAGCTCTGCAGGGCCGACATGAAGCCACTCGCTTTCTGTTTTATTGGAATCCCACTGAGCAGGAAATGAAGTCCCTAGACCCAATCACACGTACAGCAGAGATGCCCCAAGGCATCATGGGAGATCTGACTCAGCTGCTCCGCCTGCTGGACTCAGCCCGGCTACAGCCGTCTGGTTTTAATCACACGCCTTACATAACACAGTCACATCTGTATACACATCTTTGTGAGCACTGCCGCTGACATAATTCTCAGGCCTCGTGGCTGATCTGCTTAGGGGGACCCGGCATCCAAAAACAAGTCCTGCAGAGTGACTTCATTTACTAAACGAGACGTTAGCAACATTTTCAACGGTGAATAACAAACAAATACAAACTCAAAGACTGAAAGAAAGCACAAATGTCTTTCAGATTCTCAGTTTTTCAAAATAAACTGTTTAAACTTTGCAGTAGAAAAACTCAAGTCGCTGAATCTGACAGTGTGCACTTTGCAAACCAGCAGTAGGAGAGTGGCTCTGGCTCAGGATGTCAAACAGATCATTGACCAATCAGAAGGCTGGTGAATGATCCCTCCAGTCTGCATGTTGAAGCATTCACAGGCAGGACATAGCGCTGTTCGATACGACGATATGAAAACGTTTATTGTTTCATGTTATACGCGACCGTTTGTTTCGTGGTGTCAGAAAATAAACTGTTTACAGAATATTGCTTCATGGTTTTGATGGTCACTGTAGCAGCTTGGTCATTTCTTAAACTTCGCTCTAAGATTTAAATAACCACATTACAGACAGACAAGCAACTGTTTTTACGCGTTGTCGTTAGCAACAATGACAGTAAGACTATCGTGTGGCTCCGGAGTCCGCTTGTTTATTTTCCATATAAACCCTTCACAATAAAGCTCAAGATCCTGTTGAGACTTTTCAAAATAAACTGAAATGACAGAAAAATACATTATTCTCAATCATCAAATTTCAGAATATGCATCAAACAAATGACCTCAAATACAAACATGACGTGACTATAAATGGCGCTTACAGTCACCACGTGGATGCACGCACAGAGAATCCCAGCATAGCCAGTGACGACGAGGCAGAACCAGGGAGCTCCAAACAGAAGGACCAGTCCAAGCAAATCGAGGACCTTATTCCTAAACGAGGGGCTGCCTCTGTAGCACGGACATGGGTTGGTTATGAAATGTCTGACACGGACCAGAAAACTGTACTCCGTAAATTACGCCGCAAACCGGCCCCCACCACAGACTCAAACACGACAAACCTCTTCAACCACCGACGCAAGAATCACGTGAAAGAGTTTGTAGAGAGTTTACGGATGAAAGCAAAAACGAGCTGTCAGGTGCTCCAAATAAACCTCAGACTCAAACGTTAAAACGGGCGTTGCCCCGACGCACGCCATGTAATAAATACAAAGAAAATGACGGCGGTTACAACTTCTGTCTAAAAACGTATTGCTTTAGGCATCAGACAAAACACTCGACTCCAGGTACACGACGCACAGCTGAAAACACTTCACACAGGTCGAGCTGCCCGAGATCCACAGAATTTACCGAAAATGTAAAATTTGTGCGATAAATATCGTTATCGGGATAAGAAGTGTTCTATCGGGATATGAGATTTTGGTCATAGTGCAGAGCAAGACACCCCAATGCATACAGAGTGATGGAGTCACATAAAGTTAGAAATGACAAGAAAAAACAAACAAACAACTACTACATTTTTGAATCTGGACTCCGTCTTGCTCAACAAAAAGTCCTCAAAATGTCTCAAATTTATTCAAGTCCCCACTAAGACACACAAACAAGAGGGGGAGTGTGTGAGTGCACACACTCCCCCTCTCATGCTGGGTTCAGTCTCTCAGCGTGAAGTCAAGATGACATAATAACTATCATCATCATCGTCGTCATCACCATACTTGAAAAGACGTTACACATTAAGCACCACACCCTCCCTGCAGGCCCGCGGGCGTCTCACAGCAGCGTCACATCTGACGAGTAAATCGAGTCCACGAACAAGTCAAACGGCAGTAAACTAAATTTCCTCACACAACAGAAGAGCTCGTGCTGCCTTCACGACTCCTCTGTGATCTCTGCTGTCAGAAATCAGATTTAGAACCAAACCGAAGCAGCGACGGCAGAAACCAATAGAAAGACACCAAACAGGAGCAAACGTGAGCTTTCATTTAAGTCATCTTCCTGATAAAGCAGATGTGCTAACAGCTGCTGAGACGAGGCGTTCGCTGGTATCCGGTTTAACTGAGCATCACACTAGCTCTGACTCCAGCTGCTCAGCTTTACAGGAACCAGCTTCAGCCGCTCGGCTCATTAAAGGTTAACCGGCTGTTTGCTGAGTTCAGAGTCTGAAGTGTAAAATCACTGCTGACCTGCCAACATGTTCACTGACACATCTGCAGCTCCCGCCTTTATCCCGCTACCCCAAAAAGACGACATCTGACCAACTCCTCTGTGCCCTCAATGACGAGTTTTGACACCTCTGTGTATATCAATAAAGTTGTGCTTTGATGACCATTAGAATCGTTTCCAGATGTTTTGATGGGTAGCTGCACGGGCAGAGCTCACCGTCACCAACTTCTGATGCACGCCCAATCATTTCGTCCTGTAAGCAGCCTGAATATGAAAGACACACAAGCTGTGAGGCCGGGCGAGTTCAGGCAACAAAGTAAAACATAAAAACAGATTTAAGAAGGAAAATGACGAGCTCTTTTTTTTGGCTCTGACGGGCGCCGTAAAAGGATACACGCAGAGACGGTCGCTCTGAAACGTGGAAGTTAGGCTGATGCAGGAAGTCGGCGTAAACACACGTGAGCCTGCAGAGGCCGTCCTGGGAACGGTGCAGTAAACAAGGTGCAACTCCCTGTTACCTGGAAGCTACAAAACCCAACAAAGCTTTGTGGTCACTCTTGTCTGAATTGTGGCAGCACAGTGACGCAGCACACCTGGCGAAGCTTTCACAATCGACCTTTTGTAGGCCACGCTTCGGTCGTAGCCGGCTGGATAAAAGCGGTGCTGTGTGTACGCTGCAGACTAAAAACACGTCACGTCAGACGTGACGGGGAATCGAACACTAAGAACAGAAAAACACAGTTTTCTGAAGAACGTGTGCTGAAAGACGCCCGACAACAAAACGGTTTAATTTGTTCCTTTTCCTGCTTTTCCGTTAAATATTTGGAGCTGTTGGTGAAATTAAAAGAGACCGGTCATAGTCGGGCTCCTGTGGTGACACTGTGTGGGGTTCCTGCTTCTCCTGCTCTCATGTTAAAGGACATTTTCTCAGTTATCACAGGAGAAACCGGAAAGCTCCAGAGAGAGAAAGAAGCTCCGAACTCTGGAAACCTGGAAGTTTAAGGGTTAAAGAAGGAGTCTGTCCACGCCAGTGAAGTGTGACGAGGCTTCTTCGGAGAGGAGACTGTATTTATAGAAGGTTTTGTGCTGCGGTGGTCAGCGTGTGCAGACACACCCTGCAGGCCAACCTCCTCCATCACTGCAGGAACAGGAAGCGTCTGACTCCAGAGGAAAAACTTCAGCAGCTTCTCGTGCAGCTCGCTTCAGGCCTCACATGCTCGCCATCTGCTCGCTCAGTCACACACACACACACACACACACACACACACACACACACACACACACACACACACCTTCTTCCTCTCAGCTGAAAAGTTTCCAGCATCTTTCCTGAGCCGAGCTCTCGGCCCGATTCAAAGCGCCGCGACGGCGAATGTTTGACTTCAGGTTTAAACAGTTTATTCAGCTGAAAGAAACCCGCAAAAGACCAGGAAGCAAGACCAACACGCTGAAGCAACTCCTGCAACCACGGCAACCAAAGCAACAACAGCAACGACCACAGAGTGGTAACAGTCAGCTGACTCGGCGTTTACAGGTGCTCAGATGTGAAAACGTGACACCTTTATTGGTTCTGCTTTCTAAGACTTAACTGTGAACATCAATGATGAAGATCCAGAACATTTCTCATTGATGCGTCTCAGCAAAAACGATAATCGATCATTTTTAACAGAAGTCAGAAGACTCCTGCTCTCCAGAAATAAATGTAAATAGATCACCATCCCACCCCAGGCCGACCTGATGGTCCTAAACGTGAGGTTGTAGGTCTACTGTTCTCCTCAGAAGTTCTTTAAACGCGTCACTATATTTAAAGTTGTTCTGACTTATGACCATTTTGCTCATTCTTGCTCCAGTTATTGATGGATATCAGATAAAAGAAGGCAAATTTATTCCCTCCGTCTGTAAACTGCCTTAAATGTGACTGTTTCTCCTGCTGCTGTTTAAATGCAACTTTCAGTAAATAAACTCCTCGCTGTTCCTCCTCCGCTCTGCACAGCTGCTGCTCAAGGACACGAAACCACAGCAACGACAAACCGAACCAAATATTCATTTTTATTTTTCTGCTCCGATGATCGTTTAGATCAAGTTTGAAAATAAGTTTAAGATCTTTGAAGGAGAAAATCCAGATATTTGTTCTCCTGCATCTCTCCCTCTTCAGCGTTTGTACACTCACAGACTAAACCTGCGATCTGCTGATCAAAGCTAACAGCAGGGCAGACGATTAATCGATTAGTCGATGAGGTGGACACCGTCTGTGTCATTTCCACGAGCATGCATCTGCTGCCACTCTGAGAATAAACTCTAAAAACAAACCGGACGCGAAGCAGAAGTTTTCTGTGATGTGGACAAAGTGTCCGAGAACACGTGCGTGCAAATATTTCACTTTTCTGACTTTTTACTGAAACTCCGATGAGCTGAAAACGTGTTTTCCCAGCAGTAAAGCAGAGAGCTGCTGCTTTCTGCTCCTGTGAGGTAAAGAAGCTGCTGCTGACAGAAACTTGGTCGTCTGCTGATGGTGAAGCTGAGCTCTGTTCAGCGGGATTGCGTAAACGCAGGTTTCGGACCTCTGTGCTGCAGGTCAAACTGAACCCCTGCCATCGATCAGGGCATGAACTGATGGAGCGGTATTGACAGCCGGCGGGCCTGTCGTCATCATCACCATGGAAACTAACACGTGGAGAGCTGGCCAGGTGAGGCCGCGGGGCTTTTGTCCGCGTAAAAACCGCTGAGAAAGAAAAGAGCTTTGAAGCGGTGGAAGCTGCTGGACGGCCGGATGAAAAGAGGCAGAAACAGGCGGGCCGAGCCGGGTCAGACCCGGGTCATGTGAAGGACAGCACCCAGAACCCAGACTCTGAACAGCTGACAGCCCGACGGAAGGAAAAGTTTAGAGGAAGCAGACTTCTCCTTACCTCCCGGTCCCGAGCAGCGCCTCCTCTCCCTCCTTCTCCTCCTCTTCTCCCGCTCCTTCCTCGCAGTGAAGTCTTCTGCAGACTCGGGCAGACTCTCCAGCAACCAGACGCGGATTCAAAGTGAAACCTGCGGATCTCCGAGGCCCCGAATCCGTGTGCGCCTCCTGCCCTGCGCCGCTGGAAACTCCGGACTGCTTGCTTGGTGCTGCTGCCTTCACGGACTGTGGGATATGCGGTGACTCTGTGGTTGCGTGTGTGTTTGAGCGCGCATGGGCGGAGTGGAAAAAATGGCACTTTTATAGACGGAGGGCGGGTCTGACTGTGAGACTGTCAGTGAAAAACATCAGGCTAAGATCTGGCACACACACGTCATCAGCTCAGATGAGCTCTTTAAAATTTAGATTTTTCTTTATTTCATGATTATTCTTTTTTGTTTTCTAAAACATCAGCATGACCCGCACATGTGTCAGTATGTATCACTGCAAAGAGTCAAACAGGTGACAACATGTCAGTAATATGACTGATACAGACATCTTTACAGACAGTACAAAGTGGCCAGTGTGTCACGTTGACCCACTGCAGCTGAAACTGTTTACATAACAGAAGCTCTCATCTTGGTGTTTTTGGGCAAATGTGACATATTTTTACATAAAACCTGCAAAGAGAGCGCGAGACATGTTTTCACTTTGTGAGATAAAACCACAACAATAAGACTTCAGACTTTATATAAATGCATCTATTTATGCAGTATTTGCAGATGCAGGTGAGCGGCACATTAAGGGAAGCTTGAAGAAAGGAAGAAATAACAGGTGTGGGGGTGTGACTTAATCCGGACTTTGGACCTCAGTGCCACCCTCCTGAATGCATCACTGTAAATGTACACACCAGCACAATGTTTGGACACACCTTCTCATTGAATGGTTTTTCTTTATTTTTACTTCTCTCTAAAATGTAAACACAAACTGAAAAAAATGACAACTAACTCTAAATATGTTTTAGATTTTAGTTTCCTGTAGCCGCCCTTTGCTTTGTTGGCAGCGCTGCAAACCTCGCTGCCTTCTCTCAGTGAGCTTCATGATGTAGTCACCTGAATGGTTTCACTTCACAGGTGAGCCTGTCAGGGTTCATTTGTGGAATTTCTTAATCTGGTTGGGACCATCAGTTGTGTTGTGCAGAAGTCAGGTTGGTTCACAGCTCACAGCCCTACTTGACAACTGTTAGAATTCATATTATGGCAAGAACCAATCAGCTAAGTAAAGAGAAACGACAGCCCATCATTACTTTAAGAACTGAAGGTCAGTCAGTCCAGAAAACTTTGAATGTGTCCCCAAAAACCATCAAGCACTACGAGGAAACTGGTTCACATGAGGACCGCCCCAGGAAGGGAAGACCAGGAGTCACCTCTGCTGCTGAGGATAAATAGAATTTTATATATAATTCTAAATGCAAAAAAGTCAAATTTAGAAAGTGTTTCTAACTTCTTCACTTGAAAAAAAAGTGACACAGTGATCTTCATCCTTCATCTTGGTGAAGGAAGCAGATTTAAAGATTTAGGATTCTCGTTTAAATCGGGCTTTTCCTGCTTGCTCATAGGAGGATGTTTGAGTTTGGGGGTCTTCTCTGTATTATTAGCATCTTAACCTTACAATATAAAGCACCTTGAGGTGATTGTTGTTGTGATTTGATGATGCGTAAATGAAACTGAACTGAACTGGCACTATGTTAACCATTTGAAAAAAGATGCAGGAACCTGCCCTGCAACGGTGCGCTGCATAGTGCTGCTCCTCTGGCTCAGTGCTGCCATGGGGTTTATGAGGAGGCCAGGTTTACCTTCATGCAGAAATCCCCAAATCAATATGAAGGAGAACAGGAGAACGTTCATTCTGAACATCTGGATGTGTCGCTTCCTGTCCATGCAAGTAAACGGAAAGGACCTGAGGTCACGCAGAGCTTCATCTTTAAGCCTCGGAGAAAGAAATGCATCGTGTGTGCACCGAAACAAGCAGCTGGTCCTCAGACTGTCGCCACAGCAGAAACCTGTCATTACCAAGGTGAGCGCACAGTTATCCATGAGGCAGAGCGAGCAGCAAACTGACCCACGTGTTCTCTGGATCCAGCAGCAGTTTATCTAACAGCCCAAACAGGCACAGGGAGAAGATGCAAACAGCAGCGTGACGCCTCCTCCTGAATATTCTGTTTTATCAGACTAACCTTTAAAATGTTGTCAGCGGCTATTTCAGTCGCTGCTTTGTGTAAAAATCTTTCAGCATCTGTCAGCAGGCACATCTGTTGCTGAGCTGCAGGTTTCAAGATTCACAGGAAAACTGATGAACACATGAAAATGCTCTCCAATGCACCTCCCACCAGTTTCATCCAGCAACTGGAAGCCTCCCAGTCTGTTCTGCTGCTGCTGCATTTCATTTTACTGGTGGTGGAAGTTTCATCATATCCCACAGACGTCTGTGTGGCTTCAGACTTTTTGGTGATTTTCCACCTCAGGCTTCGTGGAAAAAGACGGCGACGTGGAGGCTGGAGGCCTGTGGGTCTGTTATAGGGCTGAGTCTCAAACACTGCAGCCAATCAGGACGTGCGAGGATGACCCGCAGGTCTCTGCTGAGAGAAAAATTCCATATTCTCTGAGGTTATGAAACCATTACTCAGTCAGAGCTGAACATGTGAAGCGCATGTGTTTGGGCTGAGAGTCATTTCCACTTCCTGTCCTCGTCTCCTCACTGATATCCATCAGGAAGCTTCAAAAATCACTTAGAAATAGTTGCCGCGATCCAGCAAGAAGTCTGAAATCTAAAATCGTCTTATTTTAATCAAAGCACAATTAAACCTTTGAACTAACTCAGCGTTTTCTGTCTAAAGAAGCCAAAGACTTCACACAACACCCACGTTTAAAGGAAGCTTTTTATGTTTGTATTGTTCATTTGTTGACTTTGGTTTGAGGACGTGCAGGTTTGTTTGTTTCAGTTTCATTTTCAGCTTCTTCACGTTTGATCAAACTAACAGAAACTAAAACTGACATGTTAGATTTTGGTAAATGGCCTGCATTTGTATAGCGCTTTACTTATTCCCTAAGGACTCCAAAGTACTTTACACTACATTCAGTCATCCACACATCCACACACAGGTGATGGCAGCTACATTGTAGCCACAGCCACCCTGGGGCGCACTGACAGAGGCGAGGCTGCCGGATACTGGCGCCACCGGGCCCTCTGACCACCACCAGTAGGCAGTAGGTGAAGTGTCTCGCCCAAGGACACAACGACTGAGACTGTCAGAACCGGCAACCTTCCAATTACAAGACGAACTGCCAACTCTTGAGCCACGATCGCCCATTTTACTTTGCAAGTATAGTTTATATTCTATTTCTACTAAGAAAGTATTTTTTTCACATCTGGTTTTAGTTTTTAGTTTAGTTTCAGTTAAGAGAGTTTATGTTTACCCATGGACCCTGAAGGCAGCACCTCTTATGCTCACACAAACACGTGAAACACATCAAGGCCTCAAACAGTGAAGCAGTTAAAGACAGCAGCCTCTTTAAAGGTAAACTGAAGGGTTTCATAGTTTTTCCATCAGTGCTGAAAACAAGGAAACGCAGAGATCGTTAATCGACTCGAGATCACAAACCGAAACCCCCCAAATACCTTCCTGTTTTCTAAAACAACAGTTTGCATCCATGCAGTGTTTATAAGAGACACACAGCCTCTGAGTGACGACCTAGACCTGCATTGTTTGCAACAGCCAGCAGGGGGCTACAATAACACAGAGAAAACCTCAACAATCACGCAACCCCTCTATGAGCAAGCACATGGCCACAGTGGGAAGCAAAAACTCCCCTTTAACAGGAAGAAACCTGGTAATCATCTGCTGTGGCTGGTCAGGAGTGAGAGGAGGACGTCTATGAGACAAGGAGCCTCACCTCAGCTCAGTGAACACTTACCTGATGACTTTGGTCTCAGTGCCTTCAGGTTTGTAGAAGCTATCTGCATTTCTACACCTGTGGTCATGGAAGTGATGGAACACATCCGGATGGTTGAGTGACAGAGTGCGAGCTTTAAAGGACCGACACTTGGAAGCAAAGTCCATGCTGATATTAAGCAGTCAGACTTGGTGTCACGAGGTTCATTTCCAGTCTTTGGGATGACCATTCTCAGAGGAATGCTTTTGTTTGCTTAAACCTCTTAATCCCAATCTATGAATCATTCAAGCATAAAAAGGCTCCCAACTGAAGGGATGAATTGGTGTTGTGTCGACACGTAACAGACAAGTTAGCAAAGAACCTGTTTGAGCTTCAGGCTCTTTGTTACGAGCCGCCTGTCACAGAAACACATCACTGACGGCTAATAAGTTTCTTAATTATTTTGTGGACAAGGTTGCTAGTTTGAGACCTCCGACTCTACCTATTGCTGACCCAGCCATGCATGGTTCTTGCTCAAGTTTGTTCTCTGCTTTTCTACCAATTGTTTTATCTGATTCAGAGAAACTTGTGCTGAATGCTAAACCGTGTGGCTCTCCAAATGACGTTGTTCCTCCCCGTTTTCTTAAAAAGGTATTTCCTATCATCGGACCACACATTCTGAACATTATTAATACTAGTCTTTTGTCTGGTCAGGTACCTAGGTAATTTAAGCATGCAGTCATGCATCCTTTACTTAAGAAACCAGGCTTAGACAGTTCAGTCATGTCAAATTTTAGACCCATCTCTAAGCTTCCCTTTCTTAGTAAGATTCTGGAAAGGATTGTTTATACTCAGTTGATGGACTACTTGAATGACTCTAAATTGTCAGAAATCTTTCAGTCCGGCTTTAAGCCATTCCACAGTACGGAGACAGCCCTCGTAAAAGTTATGAATGACTTCCTGATAGCAACAGACTGTGGTAAATATGCAGTGCTGGTCTTGTTGGATGTGACCGCTGCATTTGACACAGTGGATCACGATTTGCTGATCTCCAGCTTGCAGCACTGTGTGGGAATTTCTGGTTTGGCACTTTTGTGGTTAAAGTCCTATCTCTTAAATGGGACCTTTTGTGTTAATTTGGGGTCGGCTTCATCCTCTGTGGCCCCTCTGCTTTGGGGTGTGCCACAGCGATCTATTCTTGGGCCGTTATTGTTTTCGTTGTACCTTTTGCCTCTTGGCGCGATTTTCCGAAAGCATAAAGTGCCATTCCATCTATACGCAGATGACTGCCAGCTCTACTTACCTCTTAGTCATTCTGATAGTCTCCCAACTGGACCTCTGCTTGACTGCCTTACTGATGTCAAAGCATGGATGGCAAAAAACGTTTTAAATTTTAATGATCGGAAGACAGAAGCAATTTTATTCGGCCCAAATCGTTCTTCTCATACTCCGGATGTTGATCTTGCAGCTTTGACTTCCCAACTAAAGAGTTTGATCACAAATCTCGGAGTTAAAATTCTGCACTTCTGTACAATCAGCATTTTATCAACTCAGACGTTTATCAAAGGTTAAGCCCTTTCTTTCCAAGCGTGACTTGGAAAGTGTTATTCATGCCTTTATTACCTCACGTTTAGATTATTGCAATTCTCTTTTAACAGGGGTTGGGCAGGGCACTTTGTCACGCTTGCAATTAGTGCAAAATGCTGCAGCACGATTTTTATTTGGCAGAAGGAAATTTGATCACATCACTCCGATTTTGGCCTCTTTACACTGGCTTCCTATTGAATTTAGGATCCGTTTTAAAGTCCTTTTATTGGTTTTTAAATCTCTAAAATGGTCTGGCACCTGTTTATTTGTCTGACAGCCCCACGTCCCCACTCGTTCCCTTCGGTCAGCTGAGCAGTTGCTGCTTTCGGTCCCAAAGTCACGGCTGAAACTTAGAGGAGACCGAGCGTTCTCTGTTGCTACACCAATGCTTTGGAATAACCTTCCTCTCCATATTAGACAGGCTGCATCAGTGCCAGTTTTAAGTCTTTGTTAAAAACCTATTTTTATTCCCTGGCTTTTAACTCTGTGGATAACTGATTCATTCTTATTTTTTATTTTATTGCTATGTCTGGTTTTATTACTATGTGCATATTGGCAGCAGCTTCATTTTCAGCATAACAATGCCGTAAAAGCACACCTGGTCTATCGGTCATGGGTCGGCCTCCCCAGAGTCGGACCTCAGCGTTACTGAAGCAGTGTGGGATCATCCTGACAGAGAACAGAAGGAAAGGCAGAAACACCCAAAGAAGAGCTTTGAACATCCTTCAAGAAGCCCTGAGAATAAAGGTGCTACACCAAATATTCGCTTTAAGCTCACCGGAGTCGCGCAAACTCTGATTTTGCCTTTATTTCCATGTGTGTTTGCATGTTTCCCTACAAAATATGAAGAAATGAAATGTGCAGCAATCTTAGCTGAAACACAGACGCTCGTTATAATCATTTTATTTACAAACTGGTTTTTAATTCTTACAGTGACGTCGTTGCTTCAGTACAAATACAATAAAACCTGAATTCTGAGCCAAAGCAGCACTGTCACATGTTTCTTCTTCTACTCTCGACAATCAGCAGTAATCACGAAGCTTCCTGTGCTGCATTGTTTCTGTTTTCCCGCCTTTTTCTCGGCTCGGCCGACACAGTTTCCTGCGCTTCCTGAAGCTTTTCCTGTCCTGTATAAACACTGCAGCAGCTCTGTGGGCAGGAGCTTCTACCCCCAGGCTCTTTATCCTATCATAAAGCTCAGCAGCGCCCTCCAGCAGCTACAGCTAAAATGACTGTAGGCTTTATTGTATTAAAGCTTGCCTCATGATTTCATTTTTAATTGCTTATTTTAGATTTTTCATGTGCGGTTTTTGTTATGAACAGAAGCTTGTTTCAGTACATTTTTGACATCATAAATTCAAAATTTCAGGTTCAGTATCCCCAAATTTTATCTTACTTAGTCAAACTTTTTGGGCAAATTTTGGTTCATAAATGGCAGAAAATCTTTTTTTCTATGATAGAAACAAGCTTCCAGAGTTCAAACAGTGAACCATTTGTTCTAACTATGATATTTTTTACTGTGTTATAGGAAAAGCAACATGTTCAGACATTAAAATATATGCTGCACTTTTGTGCGTGCTGATGAAGACCTCATGACTCAGAGGTCCAAACTGACCCGCTAACCCTGAACCGTCATCCTGGTGACCCTGAATGACCTGGAAGCTGCCGGCTAAAATCATTGGATGTCCTCAGAGCTCAGCTGATGTCAGACAGCGTTATCGAGCAGCTCTCGGTGGAAAATCAATCAGCGGCTGTCAGATCTCTCACACGCCACAAATACATGTTCAGTCTGTTTTTACATGAAGAAGACGCAGCTCACGCCTTTCTTCTTCTTCTTCCGGCTGCTTCCTGTAGTTCCCAACACATGCCTCTAAAATCAGCTGAGGGAGGGCCCCAGAAAGTCAGTGGTTAAGAAGCTGCAGGACAGAAACCGGGGATTCTGGGAAAATGAGTTTCTTTAATCATTTCTGTTACAGACACACTCCTCCTGCGTGGTGAAACAGCGCCCCTCTGGGTTCTAATGGCTGGTACATGCAAGTCAGTTCGTGTGGCCAAAGACGGTACTGCAGCCAGACAGTAACCTCCATGAGATCAAAGTTCTCTGAAGCTCTGAGACCTGAAAAAACCTGAATTAAGGTGGGAGGAAGGAAGAAAAGAAGGAAGTATTCTTTCCGTCCTTGCTTTATTTCCTGCTTCCTTTCATTTACATCATTCTTCTCCTTCCTTCCTGTCATGTGACAGTTTAGATGAAATGTGTTTTTCTGTGACAATAAAATCCACCACAGAAGAAGAAGCATGTCCTACACCTGAGAGTGTCCTGTTTCCTCCTTGGAGCAGGTGGAGGGCAGCAGCTTCTTGTCAGCTCACTCCTTTGACGGCTCCTCTTCCTTCTCCTTCGTCTCCTCCTTCTCCTCCTTCTCCTCCTCCCCCTCTCTCTCCTGCCTTCATCTCCACGGTGAGAACCTCCTCCCCTTTGTGCCGCGGCGTCATCCTGATGATGACCGAGCTGTCGGCTGTTTCTGCCACCGTTTCCTCTCCGTCTTCCGGAGCTGGACTCAGGGGTACCGGAGACCGGCGGTGCATTGGAGAAGGGGGCGGGATTGGAGAAATGGAGGGAGGAGCCTGAAGAACAAAGAAGGAAAGGACAGGATGAAAGATGGAGGACAAAATGACTTTCCTTTGCTGCTGGTCTCTAAGGGCGTCTCCAAAACACACAGGAAAAATCCAAATCCTGAAAAACCCACGATTAATTTTTGATCCCTTTTATCTTCCTTCCTTTCCATCTTTCCTTTACAGTCTTTCTTTTTACTTCCTTCATGCTTTTCTTTATTCCTTCTTTCCTTTCCAACTTTCATTCTCCTGTCCTTCCACCCTTCCTTTCTTCCTTCCATCTTTTCTTTCTTCCTACCCACTCTTCTTTTCTTCTTTTTACCTTCCATCCTTCCTCACTTTCTTCCTTTCTAACTGCTCCTTTCCTTTATTTCCTCTTTCCTTCACAAACATCCTTCCTTCCTCTTTTCCTTCCTCCCTTCTTTCCTTGCTTTCTTTTCTTTCCACCTTTCCTTTCTTCACTTCTTTATTATTTCCTTTCTTCCTTGCACCGTTACTTCCTTCCTCACCTCCTCCTTGCTTTCTTTCATCATTTCTACTTTTTTTCTAAAATTCCTTACCGCCCCCCACTGTTCCTTCCTTCCCTCCTAGTTTGTGCTGTCTCCCAGGTGCTTTGCTCCTCTACAGAACTCCATGGCTAACATTAGCTAACATTAGCTGACATGAGCTAACATTAGCTAATGTTAGCTACCTCTACCTAAGAAATGGAGTCTGCTAATTTGAGAAAACTCTATGTGGGCACAAAAATAAAAGCTGATCCAGGTTCTGAGAGCGTTTAACATTATCAAGTAAGTTAAGGTCAAGCAGTTTTAGTGATTGAGGTGAATGTTTCCCGAAAACAAACGAGCAAATTAGCTTTTATATGAACATTTCTATCAAGGGATGATGTTCTAAATCTGTTTCTTACCAATCAGCACGCATTAGGACATGAATCGTTTCATTTCAGTTTTGACACATTACTGATATTCCTAATATGGCAGTGGACGCAGTAGCCCCTCCCACCTGCTGATCAAACCTTCTGTCCATGAAGAAGACCCAGTCAGAATAAAGCTGGTTTAAAGAGGAGGAGTTAAACAGCTCATTTCAGACAAGGGATAACGTGAGGGCCTCCACAACAGTGCAGCATCAGATTAAGGTGGCTTATTATAAACTGTGAATCATTCAAAGCTGCTCTGGTGGAGTCACTGAATAAAGCACTGAAAAGAACCTTTCAGTCTCCTCACTTTATCTATCTATCCTTCCTTCCCTGCAGCTGCACAGAGGTGATGTGGTGATGCTGGCCTACCTGTGCCTCTCCCGCCTCAGACGGTCTGTATACTTTCTTCAGCTTGGCGAAGGTTCCCTCGATGCCTGCCTGCTCCGTCACCTTCAGGGCGGCCTTGAACATTTCTGGTGTGTCCGGTCGTGGCGGGATGACTGTCTTTGCACCTTTACCCTCCTCCTTCTCCTCCGGCTTCTTGTCCTTCGTCAGCATCTTCCTGCACAAAGACAAACACAGGGCGGCAGTCCAGACAAGCTCAGAAACTGAAAACCTTGCTCCTACATCTCCAAACCTCCACAATCTGACATTCAGCAGCTCCGGCGGCTGCCGCGGCTCCGGCCGGTCTGCTTCAGCGCCATGGCCTGACTGAGCAGATAAAGGAAGGTGGATCACCTCAATGAGCTGACCCGATTCTCAAACACAAACTAGAGCGAGCGCCGTAAGCTGATTAGAGGTGAGTCTAATCCTGTCCCGGACAGAGAGATCAGACAAACGAGAGGAAGGCGAGCTGAGGAAGCAGCAGAAACAATCAGCCTCCTATTAACTGATGGTTGTTATTAGCAAGTGGGGCTGCTTTACTGACATGCTGGATCCGCCTCCAGCCGGATGGTGACCAGAGTCCGGCTGGTTAAAGTACAAATCTGTCCTCAGGTATTCATCTGTAAACTGTGGTAACATAAGTGTGTCTCTACAGACTCTGCAAGGTCATGAATGCAGTGAATCAGTATTTATTAATAATAGTGTTCCTACTGTGACAGGACAACAGGACCTAACCCTTCCAGCTCAGTGTGAGAGTCTTTACTGCTGTTTATAAAACAGAGCTGGTGGGACGCAAACACTAACCTCGTTGTCTCTCCACCCGACGGCCGTGGTTTGGACAACGTGTTGCAGGTTAGCAGGTTCTGTAATAGTTCTCCACCTTAACTTCCCAATAAACCCTGACAATATGCTTTAAAAAATGCCAAGAAGGTTTCTTGGGGTTACGATGGCAGCCATAAACCAGAAGGTTGTAGCTGAAGTCTTTGCTGCTGCGAGAGTAAAGATGCTGACTCGAAGACGAGCTGGTTGTGTTTAAATGTCGTAATTCGGTGTGAAAGGACTCGCATTTGGATTAAAATAATTAAACTGCGTTCCGCTCTAACAGGGTCTCGGTCTTACTTGGCCTTCTTGCGCAGCAGTTTTTCGGACTCGGGGTAATGCACCAGGATCTCTGCCAGGTCATTCTTATCCAGGATGAACAAATTGGCAAATCCGTGGGCCTTCACGTTGGCTGTGCGCCGGTTTCCTCCGCCTCCCGCCAGCAGACTGACCAATCAGAGACCACAGAGAGTTTTTTCAAAACATCCTTTATTATGATTATTGATCATGAAAAACTAATCTACTGACATGATTTCACTTTTTTGAAACATTTAACACCCTGTTGGGTAAATTTCATTCTCCCTCTGTGGTATGAAAGTTGTCTTATTTTTATCATTTTAACAAAACATAATCACAGTATGATGATATATCTATAATATATTTCAGTCTGGCGTGCTGCCCAGCCGCACATCCTGAGAACGATTGAACGTCTTTATTTGCAGCCGCCACGTGCAGGTTTTTAATTGTTTAACAGGATGACGGGAAGCAGCTCTGACCTGATCTCTCCAAACACCGAGCCGGCTCTGATGGTGACGAACACCGTCTGCAGGTCAGGACCGCCCACCACCTGAACCTCGCCCTGCTTGATGATGTACATCTCCCTGCCGATCTCCCCCTGAAACACAAACACACACACACATACATACACACACAGAGTCTGTGTCACCATCAGCTCAGTAACACCTCTGCCGGCTCGACAGGTGCGTTCTTACCTTTTTACAAACAAAGTCTCCGGGCAGGTACACGACAGACTTGAGCCTCATTAGCATGTCAAACACCATCTGCCTGTCACAGCCCTGAGACACACACACACACACACACACACACACACACACACACACACACACACACACACACACACACACACACACACACACACACACACACACACACACACACACACACATTTATGCATTCATGTGTATAAAAATGTTTTTATTTTTTATTCGCCGTTTCTGACCTGAAACAGGGCGACTTTACTGACGATGGCGTAGTTAACGTCCACGGCGATGTCCATCCTCATCTTATCGGGAAGCTGGATCAGAAGCTCCTGCTCATCTGCACACGGGACACCACAATGCTCACTGTTACTTTGAACTCGAGGCGTTCAGGGACCAGGTCTCAGACAGCTTCTCTCAGACATTTCTTACCCAGCATGCCCTGGCTCTTCCAGGTGTAGTCGTACCAGGTCTTGATGCGGTTCTGGACCTCGCGAGGGATGTTGTAGGAGGTCATGTACTTAACCGTGCTGTCCATACAGGCACGGTAGTAGTTCTCCCCGGCAGTCGCCGCTCCAACTACATCCCTCATCTGACACATTGCACCAAAAACCAAAGGGGGCGGAACCACGTTAGGTCATGGATGGCCAAAAAGAAGCAGAGCTGTAAATGGTGGTTTTACCGACCTGACCGATCATGATGGAGAAAGCAAAGACGCCAACAAAGTAATTAATGAGTTGGAAGCAGATTTCAAAGACAGTGGTTGGGTCGGGCAGTCCTCCAATGGTGATCAGCGTCTTCACGGCAAAGTAGTAACAGCGGATGTACCTGCAGGAATGAAAACAGTCCATCGATTCATGAAGAGCTTCAGCTTTAGTTTAGTGGAAATGCACTTTTAAGATATTCTAACCTGATTTGAAGAACCTAGAACATTTTAAAATTCAAACTTCTACTGGGTTTTGATTCCTTCAAGGATTTCAGCAAAATGCAACATAAAGCTGATGAATCTGTGATAGTTAAAATTTAATTATATGGGTAAATTCAATCAATAACCCAGCCACAGCTGTGAGGCCAAACTAACCATCACCTGTGGATCAGAGACACAGTATAACACATTCACATCAGAAATTTCCTGTCAATTACAGTGAATAAAAGGTTTTGTTACAATAAGTCGGTGACCCTGATGTTAGTAGATCTGTCCACTGATGTCTGAGCTACAACTATAACCAAATCAGACACAGTGAAAATGAAGCACGATCACACTGCTCCAGTTTTACAGATGACGTAACTGCCATACAGTCTGTTTGCCCTGTTGAAGAGCAAACAGTTATGGCTCTTCTATATTCAGATTTCCTCTTTCTTCCTCATTCTGACATCCAGAAACAGACAGAATCAGTCTCACATCGTTAACATTGAACCCTTCTTATTGCAAAAATATAAATCTGAATTCTTACGCGTTGCCTTTTCCATTGTAGACCCACTTGGTGGATCCCAGTCCTTCATAATCGGAGCCCCAGTAGAAGAGGCAGGCGTTGATGTGCAGGGAGTACAGCAGGTACATTGAGGTTCGGATCACCCTGACATACAGCGGCAGAAACAAAAATAACATCAAAAATTCAAGAACAGCAACAAGAAAGAGATCTACTGAAATAAATTATATTTAACCTGGGCGTTCCTCAAGGATCCAAACTGGGGCCACTACGAATGCATTTAGGCTTTTTGCAGATGGTACACTGTTTTTGTTGCTCTGGGTAAAAACTCTTTTGGCCATTTTTTGGTGCCTAAATGACAAAACCTTCTCCCATCAAAATAAAACTAAAATGATGACCATTCTTATCAGCTGAAAAAACTGCACCATGTCCCTGAACCCTGCCACTGAAAACTAAACTAAAGTAAAAGAATAAAATAGTTTTTCTGGGTGTGTATTTTATATTTTTATGCTGTTAAATGTAATATTTTACCATTTTTATGTTGCTATTTTCATATTTTCTATGATCTCTGAGGTAAATATTTCTTACAGGGCAGAGTCAAAAAAACATTTATCCTGATCGGAGAAAAGAAGTTCAACGAGGTTTGTGACATCATCACTTGTCAGTTTAGATGTGTGAAGATTCATATAGAGCTAGAGACAAGACTGGCAACCTTCTGGGAACCTCCGGTAATCAGAGATGGGCAGTAATCTGATTACTTTTTTCAAGTCACGAGTAAAGTAAGGGATTACTATTGCAAAAACGGTAAATAGATTACCGTTACTTTCCCGTAGGAGCGCTGCGTTGCTGCGTTACTAAAACCATGATTTTTTTTGCGAGAATGTCTCATGACAGTGACGTAAGCGAGTGCGACGTTCGTGACAACAGCTGTGTGCAGATCAACAGTGGATCATATATCGAGTGCAGGAGAGAGTATGAACGTGCAACGTTTAAAGCGTGGAAGTACTGACCTTACTTTGAGTTTGATTCCATAAAAAGTGACAAAAACATTAGTGTCCGTTGCTCACTGTGTGGGAAGAAAACTTCTTTTTACAGCGAAAAAACCCCCAAACTTCCAAGCAAGCACCGAGTAGCTACGACGTAATGGGAAACTCACAGAGGAACTCGCGGATTAATAATAATAATGGATTGCATTTATATTGGGATACCTCAAAGCGCTTTACAATACCACTATTCATTCACTCTCACATTCACACACTGGTGGAGGCAGCTACAGTTGTAGCCACAGCTGCCCTGGGGCAGACTGACAGAGGCGAGGCTGCCATATCGCGCCATCGGCCCCTCTGGCCAACACCAGTAGGTGGTAGGTGAAGTGTCTTGCCCAAGGACACAACGACCGAGACTGTCAGCCGGGGCTCGAACCAGCAACCTTCCGATTACAAGACGAACACCCAACTCTTGAGCCACGATCACCCCCCCCCGGATTCTTCAACTGACCGCTGCAGCTCACCTGCACCAGGGTAAACCTCCGCCTACCCCACTCCTGCTTTACAGGTGAAAATAGAGCAACAGGACCGCTGAGTCTTTGATTTGATTTATTTTCTGCAGTGTTTTACTTACTTACTTTGAAAGTAAACACAAAAAATATTTTATTTTATGTGCTGGAATGTGCAGAAAATAGGTTTAAATGTTAAACAAATTTCTTCCAGTCAGAGAATGTTGCATATAATTAAATTTTTGCTTGATGCATAAAGTTAAAAGATTAAAACTAATAAAACAAGTTTTAAAAAGAGACTTTTCCATTTGATTACATTTTGTATGATGGATTATGCAGAAAAAGTAGAATTGGGCTGAAAGATCTATCGCTTCATCACCTATTCAGGTTGTAAATCATGTTTTTAAAAAGTAACTAAGTAACTAAGTAATTAATTACTTTTGAAAATAAGTAATCAGTAAAGTAACGGGATTACTTTTTGGGGGAAGTAGTTACTGTTAGTTACTGATTACTTTTTTCAAGTAACTTAACTTAGTAACAAATATAGAATGTGCTTCCCTGACTGGTTTGTGAATAGTTCCTGGTGTTTCCTGGTTATTGCTCACAGTAGGACTGCATGTGTCTGATTGTACACATCTTGGCATTATGGGCTTGGAGGCAAACGTTCTCCATTTCTTGCACTTTTTCAAGTTTCACTGCAGCTAAGAATTCAGTTAGTGTTTACAGACAATTCAGAGTCTTCCATCAAATAACAGACGACCGCAGCAATCCTATGGACGGTTTTGGTGCATCGCACTCTTTGGGACTGATGACATCCAGCAACAGCCAGCAACCACTCACCAGCCAGTCAGGGAATATGCTTTCGGTAAAGACAAAAGGCTGCTGGATGGACTGCAAGCCTGTGTGACTGAGACCTAAACGACTGATAAACCTGCTGAAGGTAAACGGGACAAACTACACCCTCAGCAATGAAGTGAAACACTTCCAGGGTGACCATCGTGCCTGTTACGTGGAGAAATTGAGGGCTTATGTTTACTTACTGCCTCCGGGCGTGTTTGATGCTGTGATGACGATTTCATTATGTCATCAACAACGCCTCAAATTATACGGGACAAGATCTGAAGACCTACAAATTTTGGGTGCGTCTTGGTATTTTGTGCCAGGATGGGTTCAAACATCAAACACAGGAACAGGAACAGGTGGACACCGGTCACTGCTGAGGTCTTTAAAACATTTTCTTTACATTTTCACCTTCACACCTCCAACCTGAACAGTGATCCTGAGTGATGTTATGTCCAGGACAAACAGTGGAGAGTGAGGCTGGAGACCTTCTCACCTATAGATGTACGCTTTCTTCATCACAGATTCCATTCTGTCGTTGAACTCAGAGAAAACCATGTACTGAGAGAGGAAAACAGAGGTCAGCTGTTCATCCCGACCACAAAGATCAGCTGTGAACAAAGCAGAAAAACCTTCTGACCTTCAGCAGGCGAGGGAACCTCAGCAGAGAGTTGACTCCAGTGAAATAGTAAAATACCTCCAAAGGAAACAGGCTGATGATGTCCATCTGCAAAGCACACAGCAAACACTCACCAGGGGGAAACCAAAGGGTTAAAGAAGTTCTAGAGATCTGAATCAATCCGTACTTTATATTCAGAGAACCTGAATATAAAGTACGGAGACAGCTGAGGTTGTGCTGAGTTTAAAAAACTGTGTGCACAATGTAAAGACGCAAAAATATCAAAGATGCAGACTCGTTTGTTTTGTTAGGATTCATGAATCTATAGGATTATAACATCTTTTTTCCAGCAGCGTACACATATTTTAGCATCCACATTATGACCATTACCAGATACATCAGCCATCACTAGAAGCCACATTTTATAAACCGGTTTATATTTATACATCTTATAAACCCACTGGTCCTGTTTTTAAGACTTGTCCATTGGCATCTTAGATTTTTGAAGCCAGACCTCATAAATGTGCTTTATCACTTTTCCCCTGTAATGTGACCATGATTCACAAAATAAAGATCAACTTTAATGTACTAATATTTAAAACTAGAGACTGAGACTATAAACTGTGTTTACTGAGGTCAGACTTTACATTCGCCCCCTGCTGGACGTTAGAGAGAATGCAGGCTTCCACAGAGAGTTATGGTTTTTATATACAACAGCAGATCCTAAACCTCAGATGAATGCAGCAGTTTTAGAAATATGAAAATCTTTTCTATCCCAGCCGAAGCTTTAGTGACAGCTGTGTTTCTTTATTATTATTTTTGATCTCATCATTTTAGTTTTTCCTGCTATTTGAAAAAAGAGAGTTCCGGGTTGAGAAAAGGTCAAAGGGAGAATAACGTTTGTTATTTTAAGTGATTTGATTTGTTTTTTAAAAAGGGAATATTAAAATGTAAACCCAATTAAAACATAATTTTTTTTTAAATTATTCATTGTATTTTCTAACTTCCTGTGGCCCGCTTGCAGTACCTTTACCATCCACCAGGTGGCCCTGGCCCAAAGTTCTCACCTTAAATCTCTCTGTGGTCATGTAGTGCTCCCTCATGTCCTTCTTGTCGCACTGTGGAAAAGAAGTTCCAGATCAAAGGTGTTTGTGAGAGTTTATGAGATAAAATCAAAGTTTTATTTATCGTTTCATTTCTGCTGACCACGATGTCTCCTCCGCGGACGAACTGCAACCTGGGCTGGAAGACGAGGATATCAATGATGTAGATGAAGTCGAAGGTGTAGTCGGCCAGCAGCCACAGGTGGATGTTTTCGGGGGTTTGGTAAGGAAACGCCCAGCGGACGGGGATCAGCCATACGTTCCAGTTCCACGCCGCCACCACGAAGAACAGCCAGATGACGTAGATCAGGTCTATGGGGCAGAAATCCACAGTCAAACGTCTCTCTGACCTCCGTACATGACGGAAAAAGAAGAACCCATAAAAAAACCCTGGTAGCAGAGAGCTGACTATCATTTAACTTCATGTTCTTACTGCAGCGCCACCTGTTTGTGGTGACCTGAACTTCAGATAACCAAGAACCTGATCTTTGTGTAGCGCATCGTAAATTCGTCCCCCCCGGTGACAGTCTGACCCGGGGGGATGACCTCACCTGACGCGTCATGTTTCATCTCAAACCAGCTCAGAAACTTTTTGGCCACCAGCGTGACCTTTGCTCACCAGATTTCACTTCCTCTGACTTCGTCCACGTCCCACAAATAAAAATCAAGTTCAATCAAATTTCGATCCAACCTTAAAACTTTATGGTCAGTGCGTCAAGTGTGACATCATCAGATCCCTGTGACCCCTGATACAGGCACTTACGGTGTTCTGGCCTCTCTGCACCTTCTGAGGTGTCTCCTCCACAGGATACATGAGAGACTGCACAGCTTGTGTTTTACACTTTGCTCCAGAAGGTGCCCTGATGCTGCTGCAGCATCGCCCTCTCACTCGTCTGGGACCCTCTGAGCTCCTCACTGATCTATCTCTGAAAAGATATTAAAGACCGAGCTGCACCTGCTGGGCCAGAGTTTGAAGATCCAGAGGTGCACGACAAGGTGAAAGGACACCAAAGCAAGGTGCGCACTGCCATTCAACGGGGAAACAATCTACTTCTTTGTCTCTTGGCTCCTCCCTTTAGGGGCCACCACACCAGCTCTGTCACACCAACCCCCTGCAGTCCTCCTTCACTACATCCATGAACCTCCACTGAGGTCTTCCTGGCAGCTCCGTCTTCATCCTCCACCCTCCCTCCTCTGCACATGTCCAAACCATCTGAGCCTCTCTGAGCTGTCCCCCTGATGGACGCTCGCTCCCAATAAACATCTGAACATCTTCAGCTCGGCTTCCCGTGTTTGTGTCTGTGCCAACGAATCACAGCAGGTCTCACTGCCATCCTGTAAACCTCCCCTTCCCTTCTGTCACAAATTACCCCTGAAACTCATCTCCACCCAACTCCAGAAGCTGAAGCAGTGGGTGAATATGGCTGTCCTGAAAAGTGCGGTGATGGAGAACTTGATTTCTCACCGGTGAACGGGTCGATGCTCGAGGGGAAGCGGAACTCCAGGATGGCTCGGAGCCAGCCAGGCATCTGGGGAAGTTTGGGCAGATTGGGAATTTTGACCTCATATCCCAGAAGCTCAAATTTAAACTCCTTTTCCTCCTCCTTTTCCTCTTCTCCTTCTCCTGCTGCTGTGTCTTTCTTCTCCTCTCCTGGGGGAGGCGGGGGAGGAGGGGGAGGCGGAGCTTTGCTTGGAGCTGTAGGGATCAGACAGGAAGCGCGAGAACATCATTTTGATGGTTTTACACTGATGCAGCTGAAAATCATTCAGTATTTGATGCAAACTGTTTAATCTCATCATTTATTCAAATCCTTCATGCACGAATATTGTTAAACTCATACAATCACTGAGCAAACCACTGCAGCGGCGTTTTGATGCAGGATTTGGTTCTATCTTATCAAAGCTTCTGACTCGACCTGACTCGTGAAACCGGTTTCTACGTACAGGCTGCGGGACTTTCTTCCTCCGATTCGTCCGGGTCGATCAGCCGTTCTTTCTGCCGCTCCGTCCGACCTTTGAACAGTCTGACGAGCTCGTTGAGGCGGTCCTGGACCACCACGCTGCCGACGCTGGTCGCCGACAGCGGACGTGTCCTGCAGGAGGAAGAACGGGAAGGTAAACATGGTGGACAGACAGATGGAAGCAGGGAGCTCATTGTGAGTCTGTGGGGTTTCTCTCACTCGTCGTCTGCAGACAGGTGGTCTCCCTGAGTGGACCAGACTTTCAAACCGACCCTCAGCAGCTCGGGATCGTCCTCGTCTGCAGACACATCACCTGCAACACTACAGACATCAACACGGACACGTGGAGAGGAAACAATAAGATGTTCCAGCCTGCATTTAGTCCAGATTCAGAATGGCAGAACACATTAAAGCTGTCAGAGACTGATGCTCTTACTGAGGTTAAAGGAAGTCCCTCCATCCAGAACACAGCACGATAAAAAATGCCTCTAAAACGTTAGTGAGCTCAACAAATCAACAACAGCACCAATCACAATACTGAAGAGAGCTCAGTCAAATCAAGAAAGCTCAAACCCAGAAACTGTGAATCATTTTCAACATTTCCAGGAGACGCTTGGTGTTTCAAGGCCCACAGAGAACCCGAAGCTCTTGTGAGTTCAAACACAGACTTCAGACTTGCTTTTATCTTCATCAGACAGGGACCAGACGGGAGTCCGGGACAGAAATTTGTCTGCTCTTTCAACAGAGAGCCAATCGGGATTAAAATTTGCAATATTAGTGGGCGTGGCCTCTCTGACAGAGGGGGATGGTGAACCCTGAACTGGACCTCTGCACCGTGTTTGTGCTGTTGGAGCCTTTTGCAAAATAATTTTACTCCTTAGACTTCCCCTACACACAATATGTTTACTTTTTGTGTCATAGAGGGTTAAAACGGCAAAAAATTTTGCCAGTGGGATTAAATGGGTTAATGACATCATGTGACCAATAATATGGCTGCTTTGAGGTCACAGTACTATTGTACTATAGTGAGAGAAGTTCACCAAAAGCGCAGGTGTCCATATGATGCTCACATACCGTCTGTGGAGACAGACAATCTTAAAGATGTGTTTATCGTGGTCCAACAGAACATTGCATTGGCCCCTGAATCAACTGATGGTTGTCTAACTTGTGTAGTAGAAGCAGAAAAAAAGCTCTTTAAACTGTTGTTAACTGGTCTCAGTGATCAATGACAATAAAGTCAAGACTCTCCACTGACTCATTCAGATAGTAGCCTTAGAATAACTGCCCCAATAACCACCCAAGACGTTACTCACACGGCTGCTGAGCGGCGAGACCAGCTTCTAATTTCGACCAGATTAACAAGTCAGCTTCATTAATGGTTTCAAACACAGTTTCAGATTCACAAAGCTTTTATTCGAGCTCTGTACTCCCCTACATTTACACTGTCAGACTCTCTGAAGCTAATCTTCAGTTGTGGCCACACATCTGAAAGCATATTGATTTGCTCTCCTGATATTTAGACTGAACCACTGTGAAAAGTGATTCTAATTTAATTCTTTGGGTTAAAAACTGCTTTAAAGATTTTGGCTTCGTGTAGCTCTGTTTTATTTTTATTCCACCGAGACGTCATCTGAACATACGACTTACCTCAAAGACCATCGGAGGCCGATACTGCGCAGGAAGATTTGGGATGAAGACCCTTCAAGCAGAGCAACCGTGCATTGCTCTGCTTGTCAATACTGACAAAGTTGTGTATATTGTAGTGTGTATGGACCAGCAGTGTTTGTCACTACTGGTCATTTACAAATATTCTTTGCTCCCATTGGTGCCTGCTTTCATTAAAGTTGCGAGAATATTGACTTGGGACCCGCCCACTGCGTGTTTATTCCGTCTCTTGTTGCTACACGTCGAGGAATTTTATTGATATCTGAAGATTTCTGGTTATCTTTGAGATCAGCAGATACAAAAATACCACCTACTGGCCAATCGGATCTCTGGAAAAGCACGTCTCCATTCCTGTAAAATTCCTTGGATGTTTGTGTGCTGAAGGTTAACTGGGTTAACTTATGGAGCTGAAGACCACCTTCAGGTGACCTCTGACCCTGACAGTGATAACATGGGTATGTCAAACGTCCTTTGGTGTGCAGGCCTCTGAACATGGAGATATGAATCAGTTCAAACAGTTTCAGAAAGGATGGAGCTAAAGAAAGATTTAAGGAAACCATTGATTTTAACTCAGAGTTGTGTTTTTAATCATATTTGGAGCTGTTAGATGTTTCGCTCAGCAACTTTTAGCAGGACAAGAACAACCATGAAAGGATGCAAAGTTGGACATGAAGACAGGATAACACAGACATTAAACATGGATTCTTTCATACATTTACATGTCTTAGCGTGGTAACAGCGCCCCCTGAAGGCCGTGAGCAGCAGCATACACGTTGTGTGTTACCTGAGCTCTGGGGCTGTGAGATTGTTCGGTTCTGGTTCTGGGGTGGTGATAATCTGGGGGATGTTCAGACCTTTCCCTTCCATCACATCCATCGCCTCCACCTTCAGCTCTGAAGCTTCAGCCAAACGTTTACTGCAGTTTTCTGAGGACCAGAAAATAAATGCAGTTGGACCTCAGGCAACGTCTTCCTACACGAATCAACTCGCCCTCAACTGAACCGCATTTCAGGTCGACGTGTTAAACTGCTGTTTCCAAAGCACCAGCGCAACTTTAAACTTCTGCTTTCATTTATTTGTAGATGATAAAATGCTGATTGTTGCCTCTGGACACATCCAGAGGAAAAAGAAAGAAAGAACTGATGAGGTTTTATGGTAAGAAAAATGTGTATTTAAATAAATATATAAATTTTTATACGTTTACGGGCCAAGTGTGTTCTCCAGTTTACAGATGTGTGGTGTTTACAAGAGTTATTCAGCATTAAATATGTAAAACTGTCTGGAAATAACCCCAAATCCACAGAAGCCCCCCTGCATTTAATGTTACCAGCTCGATAAATGGCCTCTCTTATTCTAACAGGTCACAGAAAATATGATGCAGGTAAAGTCACAGAGTTTCTCTTCAGTCTTAAATGAGAATCACAGGACTGAAGTCCAGTTTTGATTTCCTGTGTCCACATAAATGGAGCAAAAACTGATTCATGCTTGCTTAAATATTTCGGCCTCAACAGGAAATCTGCATCACGCTGCTTCATGAAAATCCATCACCAGGGGCAACAACGTGGCAGATAAAGAACTCTTCAGTAACAAATCCCATCACACAGACTATCGCGAGGTAAACATGGAGATTCTGTTGCCCAGTTTTGTTGGTGATTCAGCTCTAAACGACTCATTAAAAACAGCAAAGGGACAAGCACACAGCCTACAGCAGCTCAGACATCCACCTCCTCCTGATTACCTGTGGCGCGCTTAGTTGGCAGCTGATGGTGAAGCACATCAGAGCTGCAGAGCATGATAGGAGTGAGGATGAGGGGGAAATAGGACGTTCGGAGGCACTGGAAGTGTGTTTGTTTGGTTTGGCACTTCAAAGGTTTCGATCTACACAGATTATCTAGTCTATAATCTATAAGGTGTCTCTAGGAGTCTGCTGGAGGGGGGTGGGGGTTACGGCTGCTAAGGATCCTGGGACTTGGAGTTAAGGCCCCTGAAGCGGCTGTAGATGCTCATACAGCACTGCTGCGCCTGCTTGGTGAGCTGCAACAGCTCCTGGGTCAGCTGGGCGAGCTCTGGCGGTGGTGCCGGCACGGACAGCGTGGGAGGGGTGAGGTTATGGTTACGCATCAGCTTTGTGCAGCTCTCCAGGCACTCGGCAGCATGAGGGAATCGAAGCAGAAAGCTCTTTATCGGAGAGCAAATGTCAGGAACTAGACAGAGAAACAGCAGTGAGAAGGGTTAGCGTTAGGGTCCTAAAACCGGACCAGTGAAGGTAACGAAGGGCAAAGAAATCCATGAAGAGAGCAGTCGGAACAAGAGAAACAAGAAGACCAAACAGATAAAACCTGATTTTTCAGTCTCACCTCCACATCCACCTTCTTCTGCTTCTGCTGTGCTGGTCTGAGAATTAAGAAGAAAACAATTATTAAAAACAAGATATAACTGTCAATCCGCCCTGCAGTCACAGGAACATGACATGGTTGAAATTTCCTTAGAAAACCAGTGAGTGATTCTCAAGTAGAGATGCTCTTTTCCAACTGTTTCCAAGGAACCACAGGAATTGGATTTCTCACCGACGTCCACACGAACTAATGACCTTTAACACCAACAGACTGATCTCCACGACAGCTTAGCCAGCTCGGTCCTCTGATGGAGACCACTCAATACACTGAAAGCTCAGGACAAAGTCAAGCAGCTGGAACTCCTTTCTGACATTTTAGGTGAAATATCTGGGATAATCAGAAGAAATTAATCAGAGATTAACTCTTCAAAGTACGTATAATTCAGGTTGTAGAGTGCTGGTTTAGGAAGTGAGAACATACCAAAAAAATTAAGACCAATAAATAACAATGCCAGTGGTATCTGGCACCAGGTCAGCAGATCTTTCAAGTCCAGAACTTTTTCTAATGTGTCCTCCAATAATAAGTTCTTCAAGTTCCTAGATTGTCTCTTTGACTTTCACCAGGTTCTTCCTTTTGCTCTCTGGGAAAGAAGCCACAAAGATTCAGAGCCACTTTGACTCGGTCTTTTGTACATTCCTCCTTACATTCCTCAGGTTCTCAGCTACACCTCCCTCTGTACTCTTCCACCTTCAAGCTCATGGAGGGACACCGATTCATTCCCAACCAGTCGAGAGACAATCTCTCCAGCTTGTGTTGGTTCTACCTCACATGGGGTCTCCTCCTGGTTCGACATGCAGCAGGCATGCAGGAGACATCATGGGCAAATGATGAACCACTGCAGGTGGCTCCTTTTCAGTGTGTAGGAGTCATGGCTGTACTCTAAATGAGTTCCTCCCCTTCCGTCCAGAGTCCCTTCAGGAGAAGCTCTTTTCCACAGGATGTGTCCTCAGTCTCATTCTTTGGGTCACTACCTCATGACTAGGGATGTGTACCGGTATCCGGTGCCATGATGGCACCGGTTCTGACATAAACGGTAGTAACCAGACCGAAAAGCAGCGCACATTTCAGTGCTTTATTTCGGTCCTTTTTTTTTTTTACTGAGATGTCACACACTTTGGATTCTAGCCAATCATTTTACCTTTGCGAGCGTAGTAGGCGGGCCCAGGTACATCCGTTCTTTTAGAGCAGAGCTACAGATTAAAAATGCCCAAGGCGAAGCGGTCAAAGTCTGGCTGTACTTCACAGCAAAAGATGCAAACTCAGCAGCCTGCAACAAGTGCTTTAAGCTGATACTGTGATACTGTGCAAAGGAGGTAACACCTCGAATCTGATGAAACACCTGGCAACGCATAGCATTTTTTTAAAAGCCGAGAAATGCGCCGTATTTGATAGCTTGCTGCGAGACCTCACACCGAGCACATCTACTGCGGGTGTGGTGCCTGTTATCGGACCCGGAGTTAGCAACATCCCCCAAGAACCCAAAGAGGAGAGTCCTGGCCCCTAGCCCTGCCAGTGTAGCAGAAATGATGAGGATGATGATGCAGCAGCAGCCGTTCTTCTCTGCGTGAGTAGCTTAATGTTGTTCGTGTGTAATTTACGTTGAGTAGGCTAACCACGTTATTACATTAATGCATGTAAGGTGAACTAGCAAACACAGACGTAGTTACATGCGGCTGTCTTCTTGTTTGATGGCAGATACTCCCTTCACCCTGGCCAAAAAGGCTAAAATGACCAAAGAAAAAGTGGAAAACAGTTAAACATGAGAGGTTTAGGACAAAGTTTGTGTTTTTTCCATTGTTTAAGCACTGCTTCCAGCCAAGAGTGATACCATATATGCCCCATAGCTGCAGAAAAGGCTAACATTGTTATCTTTTTACAAAAAGACAGCTAAACGAGGTTTTTGGACAAAGTGTGTGTTCTCCATTCTTTAAGCACCAGTTCGAGCACCGTTTAAGCACCAGCACCGTTTCAAAAGTACCGGTTTGGTACTGGTATCGGATAAAACCTAAATGATACCCATCCCTACTCATGACCAAAGGTGAGGGTAGGAAACTAGATCAAACAGCCCTTCTGTCAATCTACCGCTCACCTGTCAACATACTCGAACTCTTCTGCTTGGATCAAACTACCATCTACTGAAGCAGAATCCAGGAGACCATCACCTGATCCGTGGTAGTGGGTGGAGTTTCTGGAGGCAGTGGCTCAGGTTGTTGGGAGACTGGTTCTGCATCTGTTGAAGGAGTGGCTTCCTCTGGTGCTTCAGATTCAGTGGGTGGAGTTGGGGGCTTGTGGGTTTCGTCTGGAGCAGGCTCCACCTTTTCCACTTGAGTTGTTGCTTTGATTTCATCTTCAGCTGGGCAGACGTCTACCATGCACCTGGTGAAGAGGAGCAGCCGTCATTAACATCATAGAAGAGCGAACCAGACCTGCACAAAAGCTGCAGAGCTGATCCTTCCACTGACATCATCTGCACTGACAAGCAACAATTCACAGCAACGTTCATGTCAGAGTTTACAGTGTGAGGTGAATATCTCAGTGAGTTTCCTATGAGAAGCACGTGGGCACAGGAAAACTTACAATTGCAATGTAAGTGGCTTCTGTTTGAGGTATAATCTACTGTGGAAGGATCTGATAGGGAAATACTGACATTTGTACTCTTGGGTCCTGTTTTTCTAAATTATGAGACAAAATGTTTGCAACTGGTCAAACATTCAGACATAAGGTTGTACCCTGAACCCCATGGGGCAAATATCTGAGGTGAGATCTTTTCTCATTTTTGCCGTTCACTGGATAACGTTGTTATTATGGGTAAGTGTGTACAGAGGACACGAATCGCATTTAAACACATCAAATTCTTTCTAGAAATGGTGAGCCAGTTTAGTTTGGTTTATTTTGTTAATTGTTGGCGGTTATATTAGAAATAACAGGATGCTGTCAGCATTATTTGGGAACATCAATATAATCGATTACAATACCTGCCCTGTTCAAGCAACACTGCTAAAGAAGACAACACTGGGCTGTGTCTGGGCCTGTTAGTATTTTTTTGTTCTAAGTAATCAAGGTAATCGATTATACAAAGCAAAATGTGCCCTCTTGGCTGTATCTTGGACTGAATCTTCAACTATAGTTAACCATAATGAAGCCACCAGAAGCAGGTGAAACACAGTAGCTGGCTGACAAAAACAGAACTGCTTTATTCTGTGTGGTTATACCGCCTATAAAAAAATCCAACCTACCTTTTGAGATCTGCCCTGATTCACAGAAGAAAAGTAGGCAAGACGCAGCAGAAAATAAAAGGTAAATGTAATCACTGGAAAAACTGAAAGAAGCAACTTCTACAGGAGTAGTGCATAGTAAACGTCTGGGCATAAAAACTATTTGAACCAAAGTCCTGCCCTGATTTCTGGATAACCATAAACTCTGAAAGCCCCTCTATACATACAACAAAGGAAACATCTAACGACAGAAAGTTAGTTGTTGGAGACCAAAGAGAGCTTTACCAGGAGACTCCACGTGAACCCATCATGCCAGTTTGCTGAAGTCAGGCCTTTGTCAGCGTAACGAAACAAGTACAACATGCAGTGAAAATGTGTTGCGTCCGAGCTGCAGACGTAGCCACACCATTCCAGGGCATTCGTGGCGATCGTGGCTCAAGAGTTGGGAGTTCGCCTTGTAATCGGAAGGTTGCCGGTTCGAGCCCCGGCTCGGACAGTCTCGGTCGTTGTGTCCTTGGGCGAGACACTTCACCCGTTGCCTACTGGTGGTGGTCAGAGGGCCCGGTGGCGCCAGTGTCCGGCAGCCTCGCCTCTGTCAGTGCGCCCCAGGGTGGCTGTGGTTACAATGTAGCTGCCATCACCAGTGTGTGAATGGGTGGATGGACTGGATGTGTAAAGCGCTTTGGGGTCCTTAGGGACTAGAAAAGCGCTATACAAATACAGGCCATTTACCATTCCTTTGGACCTAGCCAGGACCCTTACTGGATACTCGGAAGGAATCAAACTTACCACTACACTATCCAGCTGCCAAAAGCTTGCCCATTGTCTGCTTACCAAACCCCAGGATTAAACCAGGGACCTTTAGATCTACGGTGTAACGCTCTCCCAACTGAGCTACTTCAGCTGGCTGTGTCTGACATTCACCGTTAACAACAGGAATCAGCTTCTTAGGTTAAATCTGTGGTGTGAGGTTGTGTTGTTCAAAGTCTGGCCTGCTGTGCTTTTTGGGGCCGAGCTGTTATGACAGCTGGCTACGCTGGTGCAGATTAGGTTTGAACTTTTTATAAATATGCATTTATGTACAGGTTTCACTGATGTGACACATTTAAAATGTTTTCACAGAAGCACTGTATGGCCAAAACACATGTAGGAAATTAAACAATGTGTAGGCTGGACGTCATCAGTGACCCATCATAGGAAGGGCTGGATTTTGTTTTAACTACATGGCAAATTTTAAAAAAAGTCTCTAACATTCATCTTGGGTATACAGTTTAATTCAATTCAATTTTATTTCTGTAGCACCAAATCACAACACCAGTTACCTCAAGGCGCTGAAAGTTTAGTTTAACAACCGAATGACAACTTGAAGATTTGAAATGACCATTTCTCGTTAGGTCTTATTCATTGGCGCTAGAAAGGAGCCAAATAAAACCGGGTAGTGTTTTATTTGGCCAACCAACTCCTGCAAATACATTGGACTCTTTAGTACCCAGGCAACATTAGTGCTATGGAAAAGTAAACGAGCTGTGAACCAAGTTTGAGGAAAAAGCTATGGGAGAACTGACTGCGCGGCCCTCTGGTTTTATCCTTCAGGATGTTCTCCAAGTGACAAAACTGATTTCAGCTCTTAGTGCAGCGAGTCAAGTTCGAACAAACACCTGTTAAAAAGAAGAGATACCAGCCAGGAACGGGGCAGGACTTCAGTTTGCTCTAAAAAGATGTAAAAGGTTTAAAGCTTCATAAATCTGATAATGCCAGCAGGCACATCAGCCTCTTAGTGCACACTTGTGTGTGCAAACTATTTGAGTATCTTTTAGTTTCTTACTCTACAAGCAGACCAAATTCTATGACCAAACTTACTGATCAGATTTAGTCTCTTCCTCAACAGTGGTCTTGATTTTATCTTCCTCTGTCACTTTATTTTCCTCAGGACTCTGATTCTCTGTGCTGTCTTCACTGTCCTCCTGCAGGTTTTGTAACCTGAACAGCGTGCAGCAAATGTTAAATAAGATGGAGAGTCCCAGTCAGACACCTGAGACAGCTGAGCTCATCTTTCAACCATTCTGAAGCTAAAGGCGGTAGCGACAGAGCTAAGCAGAGAGCAGCGAAGGTGCATGAAGATGAAGCCTGCTGTTAAACTAAAAAGGCTAGACCAGCAGAAACTGTCCACAAACTACACTACTGTTATCCATGGACACATGGATATGCACACAGCAAACCTTTGGAGGCCTTATGTTGAAAATGTTGATAAAATATTTCATAACTCTACAAGAACAGAAACAAGTCGCACAGAGCGACAGCAGCGATCTCAAATCAATTTTCTATCAATTTAAAGAAAAACAGGCTGAATCCAACAATAACGCTTCCTATTCCAACAGCCTGTTCTTTGAATGGGACCTGAATGTATAGTATTTTTACGATTTCGTGCTCTAATTGTTTTAGATGTTCTCATAATTATAACATATAGAAGTTGGAATTTTTCAAGGTTTTATTTTTTTTGACATTTAATAACTAGTCGACTGGTTTGCGGAACCTGACTGATGTGGAAGGTCAGTGTTCAGGGAAGGATCTTACAGATGGCGTGACATAAAAACAGCTGTTATGAATGACACACCGACATCAGGGGTCTGTATGACCTGTATGTCCTGTACAGTGACATTGATGCCATACACCTTGGCTTTGTGTTGTTACATGACTTACTGTTGGCTAAGGTCAGTACAGTATAATGTTACATGTAGTACTAGTTAGTGTTAGCAGTTGTTTTTAACTTAGATGTAGCCAACTAGCCAATAAGCATTTACATTCCAGCGATTTTCTCAAGTAGTAACTTGAGGACACTACGGTTAGCTAGCTAGCTAACTTAGCTTACATAGCTATCTACAGAAATATGTTAGCTGTGTTATTAGCTAAATATAACACTATTAGCTAAATATGTTAGCTAATGTTAGCTGATAAAGTAACTTAGAAAAAACTAATTTATCTGCACAAACAGCCTTGGGAGTGAGGTGTGTGAGGTAGCTTACAAATCTTTAAGACTAACAAGTAAGCTAGTGTTTGCTTATATTAGCCAAGATTGACAGCTTTCAATCAAAGAGCCCCCATCAATAAAATGCTCTGCTGACGATAATCCTCATTTCCCCACACTTCAATTTGGCTAGACAGCATTCATTAGATGAAAAAGATTTTTTTCTAGTTATTGTTATCTAATGTTGCTAGCTAATGTGGCATCCTTTGATTTGAGTGCAATCAAAGATGAGAGAAACCAGCCTGTTGTTAAAGGCATCAAAGAGAGCTGGGAAATTTCTCTTTTCATGAAAGCGTACATGTTGCTGATAGGAGTTCAGCAGTAGCATGTAAGTTATTTAACACACTGTTCAACCCAACACTTGGAATATAAAGTGCTATGTGGATTGTGTTTGAGATAAGAACATTGTCTCACCTGTCCCATCACTTTCAGGTGATATAAAAGCTGCAGCAGCCTAAGCTAGTAGCACAAAAGCAGCATGTAAGACCCACAGCATTGTTATTTGGGCTTCACCAAAGGAAACTTACTCTGGATCATCCTCATTTTCTTCTTCCAGGATATTGGGCAGCCTGTTCAAAGCAAACAGGAGCAATTCGAGGTTTCAGGTCACGTTGGACTGTTTTCTGTTTACCATACTACTGCTCAGATGTTTGAGATACAACAAGGATCTTTTTTGATAAATCCCAATAAGCTCATAGGTTAGAGCACTTTGCCATGGCGCTGCTCATGCGTGATGTTTTGAATTGATGTTACTTACTGTTCATTGGACTCTGGTAGTGTTTCTATTACAATCTTAGCTGAATGCTCCACCTCGAGCTGGCGGACTGCCTCCTCCGCTGCCTTTCTGGCCATCTCCTCGGCCACACGAGCTGCCTCCAGACGCTCCTGCTGCAGCCTGTAACAAGATCAATCAATAGTCATGGATAGAAGAATTTATGTGACTTAAATAACAAAGACATCTTGCTAAAATTGCTCCCCAAGAACGCCCAAGAGACATCATCATCATCCTTATTGCACATATGAGACAAAAGACTGAGGCTAACCTTTCCTCCATGTGAGCTAGGACTGCCTCTCCAGCCTCCTTTTTGATGCTGTCAATCAGTGGACTCAACTCATCCACCTGTGATTCTGCATCTCCAGTCTGCAACCAGCCATGATTTTAGTTACTTAGCAACAGTTCACTCGAGCAGTCATCAGTCACCTAATGAACTCTGGTAGCACCATGATAACATTTACACAAGGCCTTTGTTAGTATTACCTTATCCTTCCCCATAGTGCTGAGACTGGAGTCTGATTCTGAAAACATTGTCAGACATAAACCGGTCCATGGCGCAAAAAAGGTTGGGGACTGCTGTCATATATCACACTATTTACCACAGTGTTTACAGTTCTCCTGCCATTTCACTTTTGCCATGGTACTGGAATACTGGTATCCTGGGTCTGCAAAACATACTATGGTACAACCAGTACTACAGTGGTATTTGAAGTGCTGCAGTACCTAAAGTGCTTACTAAATAACTTATTCTGGTAGTACTAGTTTCCCACTGAAAGTGTTAATTCAAAAATGACCGTGGTAACATTTAGATGGCCACAGTACCAGCACTGGTATTAACACTTATCCTTCCAAATGCCACTGGGGTTATTGGACCCTTGTTCTTAAGGACAAAAGTTTATACACCATCTACAATCTTTACTACAGTGGTAATAGAAGTGCTGCCATTACTTTGGTGCTACCATAGTAGAGTGCCCTGTAGTTACTGTGAAACCATAATACCAAACATGGTACCATATAAATAGACACAGTGCCTACACTGGTACTACCATGTTGATTGTCCCATGGCATTGGGATACTGATATCCTGAAGGACATGTACTGGTAACTGAAGTACTGTCATGCCTTTCTGGGACTACGACTGCAGAGCTGCTACCATACCATTCTTCCACATGGGTTAGTACCATGTTAGTACCATGTTACCTGTGGCAGAACTACAATTTGATTTAAAATACTTATGTTCATAGTGAGCATATTACACTGGTGTGGCTCAGAGCTGTGTGTTACAATCATGCGGTCAGGTCAGGCTCACCTCCTTTTTGGATGGCTTCACATCCTCTTTCTTCTCCAGCTGTGGCTCTTCCTTCACCTCCGGCTTTGTTTCCTTGACTTCTTCCTGTTCAATGTCCTCCAGCACCAGGTCTGTGTTCTTCTGTATGATACTGACTGAATGGCACATGGCAGGAAGAACAGGGCTGAAGACTTTCTCTATATTTATGTGTTTAGAAGTCTCCAAGAAGGTGCAGTAAAAGCTGGAGTATTCATTTAAAAGGTTGTAATAAGAAACATACATCAATCTAGTAATCCTAACAGATGGCTAGTATGAAACTTTTGCTTTAAAAAGGTTAAAGTAAAGAAATGGACTGTGTTTGGGGTAATTCAGGTAATTCATACTGAGTAACTGCATTTTCATTTGTTTTAGATGTGCGGGTTTAATTATTAGAACGTCTAGATTTTCAAACGGCTCCTTTTGATCCATATTGTGAAGTATTTAAGCACCTGCTACTTAACTGGCATGTCTGAAATAAATATTTTAATTGAAGAATTTAGAAATAAATGTGCTTTGAGTCCTAAAAAAGCTTAAGTTGCTAGAAATGATTAGATTTTTGAACAGTTGATAACTGATTGATTGGTTGGTTGATTGATAGGTCTATTGCCCTTTTCAGGTTTATAACAACAACACAACAGACACCTTTTTTTCCAAATAATGTCTTTATTATAATGAATATTAAGCAAAAGGCTTCCTTTGTAGTCGTCTGCAATGATTTAGCAAAAACCTTCAAAGGGGACCAGTTGTGCTTTACCTCAGTTTCTGGCTGGTATCATTTTAATATGAATAAACATATTTATGTTTATTTGTATTCAAAGTTTCAAAGACTACGCAGAAGTCACTTGCTACAGGAACAGCACCCTCATGACGTACAGGCAGTACATCTCAAAAACACAAGGTGCTGCCCCTCTGTAGGCTTCCATAAGTCAGGCAATCAGAAGGCATTGGGCTTTTAGAGATGGGTACCTTGAAGAGACGGGAGCTAAAGCAGCTAGTTTCAGACAGGAAACTACATAAAGGGGCAATATACGATAAATAAGAATTATTTTCACCTGAGAATCTTGCCAAGTTACTCTGGTTAAGTTCCAGGATTAAAAGATTAAAGAGCTGGAAATGAGAACAACTGGTCCCCTTTACCAAGCAAGCAGTTGACGTGGACTACCAGCAATCCAGAGTTCCCAGTATGAAGGGGCACCAAAGGCTTGGACTTTAAACAGAGCATAGCAATAAAGACTTCCTAATCATAACTGGTGTTCATTAAAGGGGACATATTCTGCTTTTTGTTTGTTTTCCTTCAAATATCTCCTGTTCAGATGGTGGAAGTTCATATTAAACATGGGCAAAGAGTGAGATTAACCCTAATATGGTCATCTCAGACACGGATGCCCCGCCCACCTTATAAAGGGCAGCTTATCATAAGAAAGGGGGAGGAGCTAACATAATGTTTTAGACAAAGAAAGAACTTTGTGAATGAACAACGACCCGGTGTGAGACAAAGGATTATTTTGGACTTTGAATCATGCAAAGCTACTCTGTTAGAGTCAAACAATCAAAACAGGGAGCAGAAGCAGAATGAGTCCCCTTGAATAAAATCATACAATTGTGCCCCTTTTCTAAGTTTAAGTTCCGCACGATGGCTGTGCAAAACAAAAGCAGTGCAGCTTTGTGAGCGCTACAGGACTGAATCTTGCCGTAGCTGTGCGCAAACAGCTCTGAGTGTCCGTCAGTCAGTTAAAGTGTCTGCTGCTGTCAGTGTCAGTGTGAGCGACTCTGTCCCGCTCTTCCTTCTCCTTTTATTTTAAGGGGCTCTGTCCGCCTTTCCCCCCTGAAACAGAAGGAGAAGAGCAGCCCAGTTACAGTCTGCCTCATCACTGACACCAGCCCCTGACCTACCACTAACCAATCAATCAATTCGCCAGTGCACGTGTCACAGAATAATATAAATGGGGTCTTCTAAAAAAATAGATGTAGTAAGAAAATTACTTTTTAATTGACTTAAATCTGTAGCTCGGTTTAGGGTGTTTGTCATCGAAAAGTTTGGTTGTAACAATGAAACGCGAGAAATTTCCCACCTCACTTCTATTAAATCAGTAAATGTTTTTATATAGAACTTTAGTATATTTAATGAAGGCATCCAAACAACCAAATGCATTTTACACCCACTCCAAGAGTCACAGTGTAAGGATGAACCAGGTTTTCAGTCAGCATGATTTCTATAACCAACTTTCAGCCAACTTCAGAAAGTCTATATTGGGATCTTCATGTGTCAGTGGTGGCTGCTCAAAACAAGCTACAGCATATAAAAAGTCTCCTTTTCACGTGCATTTATATCGGATCATCGAGCTGCGTTTCCTGTTGTATTGTTCCCTTTGGGATGGATGGATGTAAATTATCTGTATCTCAGTATTTTCTGTCCAAGCTGCTCATCGTACAATTGGCCACTAATAAACTCACAACTGAGTGTGATGCAACTCTGATGTTGGTTTGTTGTTGTACTTACTGGTCTGCACCTCGTCATTTCCTGCATCCTGTATGAAGGAAACAGATGACACCTTCAGGTCACCTGACCTAACTGGAATTTTATGGCATGTTTGCGAGAGCTGAGCGTCGTGTAACAGCAACTCACCGACTTCTGCACGGGCTGAGGCAACATGCGACCGATCCCATTGACGATCCAGCCCATCATGCTGGAAGAACAACAAGAAGAGTTGACTACAGTCAACATCCGCATAGAATCATGGAGGTATGGTTTGTTTGGTTTTCAGGACCAAACCTGACGCTGAACTGCTTTTCTTCTGTCTGGACTAACGCTAGCTTCCCTGCTAACAAGGACAAAATACTTTTCTATCTCAACATAAATATGTTTCCACTTACTTTGGTGGCTCCTCGGCTTCCTTGGTGGACCTGTGAGGACAAAAGTAGGAGAGACCTGAGCTTCCAGCTTTGAAAAATCAAGCAAAGCTGCCTTAAACCTGCATTCTTCCTAATAACCAGCAGGGGGCGACTCCTCTGGCATGATTTTGTAGAAGGCTGTGAGAAAATGTACTTCCTGCTCACCTGATCTCTGAGCTAAGTAACACCTTCCGGTGAGTTTATGGTCTCAATCACTAGTTTTAAATCTTACCGAATGAAACATGATGCTCATTTTGTAAATTATGGTCCAATTTAGAGTAAAATAGATCATTCCGCAGGGCCTGATTCCCTTTTAAAGACTTTAAAACAGGACACAACACCGTGACAAAGGTTTGACTCACTTCTCGGTCTCTGGGGCTGGTTTGGGGACAGGTGGAGGAGCTGGAGGCGGAGCTTCAGCTGTTTAAAAGGGGAGGAGCAAATCATATTAGCACAATTTTACAAAACGGCACCACTGAATCCTAAAGTTTTACATGTCCAAGAAAAGGCATCTGGCAGAAAGAGGCTAAGTAGAATTACAGATGTTGGACGCAGCTTACACTGCTGTTAGCAACTGCATTTATAGTTAAAAAAAAATCAGAAAGCTGTCATCAGTTCGTAAAGATTTTCTTGCTGAATAATATCTAAACATGTATTTCCATAAAATGCTGATTCTATTGGTTTTTGTGAAGGTTATCTACAACTATGCTGACCTCTGTGTTTTCAACCAGGACCAAATATCACAAAAGTACAGCCAGTCGAAGGTGATTAAATGTCCAAATGTTTGTTTTAGAAAGAATAAGTACTCTCTTTTCTCCAGCTGTCAGCAGAACATGATGTTTCAGGTGAGCTCAACCAAGCAAAGCAGTTCAAATCAAACATTTACCACCACAACATGAAAGAAAATCTCTGAGCTAAATAGGTCTATAATGATGATTTGTGGCTGAATGAGAAGTAAAGATACCTTTAGCTGGAGCTGGAGCTTCAGCCTCCGTTTTTGAGCGAACATGGATCTCTGGCTGAGGAACCACCTTCTCGATGCCCTGTTTGATCCAGTCTATCATGCTGTGAGTAAGAACACAGGCAGATTGAAATATCACATGAACAGTTAGCTCCTGTGAGGTGGCTGAGTTCTGTTTCTTTGTGTTAACCTTCTGTTTATGTCTTGTTTGTCTCATTTTCTCCTCTGTCTATCTCAAGTTTTACTTCTTGTTTTGCTTAATTATCTTCACCTGAGTCTCATTTACCCATCCATCTCTCACCTCTAACATCTGATGCAGCGGTCCACAACCTTTTATGCCAGACAATATTTTCACGGACCGGCCTTTAAGGTGTCAAAGATAAATACAACAAAATAAAACCAGAACCAGTACCACAAAAAAGAAGATTTATTCATAACACAAGGAAAAGACCTGGGGAAACAGAGTTAACAATAAAGACATTTAAAAAATAAAATTAAAAAACGATAAAAATCTTGAAAACCATGAATTTCACACCTGAGCCTCAGCCCTAGTGGCCCGGTACCAAATGGCCCGGGGGTTGGGGACCGCTGATCTAATGTATAAATAGTTCTGTCCGCCCCTGCATCTTAATAAAACACAGACGCTTATTTAAAGGAAAGATAATGTTGTAAAACAGGACGCTGACCTCGGTGGCTTGTTTTCAGTTTTGTCATCTCGGTCCGGTTTCACCTCCACCACAGTAACCGGAGGCTCTGCAGCTGAAAGACAAGGAAACTGATGATTGACTGAGCAGCAGCTAAAATCCAGTCCGTGTCTGCAAACATATTCAGGTCTGTTCTCACCTGGAGCAGGTGCAGCCTGACGCACCTGAGGAGAAACAAGCATGTAACCAAGGCAGGAATATTTTTGGTAAAAGCTAAAAATATGATCATGGAGATGGAAACACTGCAGAATCTGTAATCAATGATTTCCCAATGTTTAAGATTACTTTTAGCTTTCCACACACTGTTGGGGTTTCAGATTGTGTTCAGGATTTCTTTAAATGATTGTGGTGGATGTTGGACTTTAGCAGAACTTTTAAAAAAAGAACTATTAATGATCTAAACACTCCAGAGTCAGATGTGTGTTTTTGTTTAAAATAAAATTGAAATCAGAGATGTAAATTAGCTTTAATAACTTTAGCTGACAGTCGATGGCCGGGTTTGGTCAGATACTTAAAACAAACACTATTTACAACAACAGTGAGACCTTCAAAATATGCTGACTGCTTAGGTGCAATTAAGGACTGGCCAGGAGTAACTTGGCCGAGACATGAACAGCTTTCAGATGAAGCTGCTGGAGTCCATCAGTCAGTGCTGGCGTACCTCTGCCGGCTGCTCAGCTGTGGGCGGCTCTTTGCTCTTCAACTCAGGCTGAGGAACAACCTTCTCCAGACCCTGAGATATCCAGGCAATCATCCCTTTGCTAAGGAAGAAACATGCATTAATAACTGTGAGAGGGATTTTACGGGACACTAGGAGGCGCTGCGGAAGATCCAGCGAAGCTTAATGAAGGATTAAACAGCAGCTCGCTATCTGGCATCTGATCTATTGGTGCTTTTCGTAAAGAATCTCGATCTCTGGCATCCTGCCTTTGATAAGCTGCTCACTATTTGGCATTCCGCTCATTGATAGGCTTTTCAAGCTGCTCACTATTTGGCAATATGCCTGCTGATCGGCTTATGAATCAGATTAGTATTTAGTTTTTATTATGGTGGTTACTCACTCGTCTTCGGGTTTACTGTCAGGGCAGAAAATGCAAAGTCCATTACTGAGTCTAACAGTTCTGACGTTTCCGGCTTCTACACAAATATCACGAGACTGAACACAGAGCTGTTTCACACACAGCTGTTTACCTGGCTGGTTCAACTTCCTCCTGTGAGTAGGCAGCATGAGTGAAAAGAGAAGGAAACACTATGAGAACAATAAAAGAGCTGGACCTGAAAGAACTGCTGGATCCAGCTGCAGCAGATGTTCAAACCGATCAGTCCAAGACTCGTAAAAACATCAGCGTTTTCTGAATCACAAACTAACTTCTCAAACTGGCCCTACGAGCGCTTTCAGAGAGACATCAAGCAGGTGTGGGGTTCAGATGAAGCTTTCAGGAAGGACTACAGGTATAATCCTGGGAAACTGTTATGGTGAGATTGTTAGCCAATTATAAAGATAGTGAGCATTCAGGGTCAGGTCAGGTCTGGACACTAGAAGAGTCGATCATGCTTGGAGAATATAAGTCAGCAGAAGAAATGGGCAAAGAGATCAGTTTCTGACTGTAAGTGGTCTCTTTGTGTCTCTGCTTCTGTTTATTTTTGTCTTTTTGTGACTCCTATTATTAAAAGAAGGAACAGTTTATGTTCTGGAAGGTTCACAGCACACTTAAACCACTAGTGAGATTTTAAAAAGTATCATTATTATGCAAGACTTCCGTTTGCTGATTTCTCCTCTGCTTTTAACAAGATGCAGCCTCATATTTGTGCGAGAGCGCGAGTCTGTCCAGGTCCTTGTTAACGGACAAATGTCCAGTGGGATTGTGTGAAGCTCTGGTTCACCTCAGGGCTTTGTTCTGGCACATCTTCTTTTTATTATGTACACCGACATCTGCAGGACGTCTTATGAGAACAGAGCACTGTGATCCCGTTTTACCTGAATTTGTAAAGTGGTGTGATGATAACTATCTGGAGTTAAATGTGTCAATAACAAAGAAAATGATTATGTAGTTGATCATTTTTAGACATTTCTCCTTGTATTCTAGTTTTTATCTTACTTTTAATGTATTTATTTATTTATTGACCTCATTGTTGTCGATCTCTACCTTGACATGCAACAGTGTTTGTGACTAGTGGCTCTGTGTGTGTAAGCTGCGATCAATTTTCTGTTTTTTGAAAATCTAAATCTGAAAAACTGAAAAACTGACTAAGGGCTAAAATCAGGACTGCCACCTTGTAAACCAACAGAGATTTCATCTGATGTTTATGAAAACCTCACAGACTTATCTTTTTGAAAAATGAAGCTTGAGTCTGACTCTGCGTCAGACCCAGGGTCGTTTATCAGGACCTCACCTTGGCAGTGGAGTTTGCTCGGCTCATTTTCGGTGAGACTGCGGGTTGAGGCAAAGCGCCGCTGATCCACGTCAGCATGCCGCTCTGAGACCCAGCTGCTGGGCTGAGGATGTAAACGTTTAAATTCAGGCTTTTTATTCACTCTCCTGGAACAAAGCAAAGATTTTTTTTCCCTTCTAAAGTAACACTGAACCGAAATATAATCAGGGCTCAAAATCAAAAATGCTACTGAAATTATGCAGCTTGTTTAAAGGCTGAAAAACATAAAGAGATATTTAATCTTTAGTGTGTACAAGGAAAATGTCCCTGGTTACTTCCCTCACTGGAGTCAGAGGTAAGAAAAAAGGTACTAAAATCATTAAGAAGGGAAAAGTCTCTTAGCAAGCTAATGGTGCATTCTCCAGGGGAGTATTATCACAGATAAAATTAAACTATGAGACATTCACAGTGAAGAATCCATCATTAACATCATGTTTCCATCGTGTAGTACTGTATTTTTGGACCATAAGGCACACCGGATTATAAGGAGCAAAACAAAACACTTTACTCAACTAGTTCTTCTTGCTTCCTCCACTTCTGTACCAATGATTCATTAATATTGAATTCTCTCACAGCTGCTCTATTCCCATGTTATTGCAGTATATTAAAGACTAACTCGTATTGTGGATGGATTATCTCAGTTGTTCTCCTGACTGAAGTTTGGCATTTGTCCCTAATGATCGGGAACCCTCACGTTAACTTTTATTGAATGGAAAAAAGTTAGTGTTTATCCACCAGCTTCACGGTGTTTATGTTATGCTAACATAGCTGTGCCGCTAGCCACCACATAGCACATCATTATATACCAGCTAGCCCAACTTCAGTAACCCTACAAACGTCACTACTGTTTAGTTTTCTGTCTTCATTTATGTTGGAAGTGATAGCAGAGCTGTACGTTTGAATTGTTTCAGAAATCTCTCAGTCAGAACATGCTATATCATGCTCAGGTGGAAGCTAGCGAGCTAACTTCCTGCTAACTTCTAACTCTGTTAAATTTAATAAATCCTGTTTTCATGGATGCCTGGATTTTAAACTTAATTGTTACACCTGGTAAAGCAGCAACGCTGATCATTTTATTACAGATGAAAGAATTTAGACAGTTTGTAACTCTCAGTGATGCTGCAGTGTTCGTTTGACTTTGGGACCTGAAGCGGACGGAGTTTTGGATCCAGATTACTCTGCGAGGCTCCTGACTATGGCAGCCGTAATGCTCCAACAATCCATCAAGCGGTGCGGCTTCATAGCTTACCAAAGTCGTACTAAAACATTTTTTTGAAAGATTTTTGAGCGCCGTGTAGCACATAAAATCAGTTCGAGGTCAGTAAGCACAACCAGAATTCTTATATAAGGCGCACCGGATTATAAGGGGCACTGTTGATTTTTGAGAAAATTAAAGGATTTTAAGTGCGCCTTATAGGCCGAAAAATACGGTAACTGTTAATAAAGTCTAACAGCTGAATGAAACAGGAATTTTAGAGCTATTAGTACTCATTAGTAAATCTGTATAATATTAGGTTTTAGGATTAATAAAACCTTTAAGTTAGGTTTTACTGAAAAATAATAATAAAAATAAAAACAATAAAAAAAACATTTTATAAAATGTCATAAATATCCAGCTATTTTTTCTATAGAAGTATTAAGAAAATTCAGAGGAAAATTAGTTTTTCAGTTATCTTTGAAGGACTAGGTTAGCATTAGATTTCAACTAATTTAGCAGCAGTTTAGGCTAATGTAGCTATCAGCCATAGCTTGAACTGGGAACTCAGAGTTGTATATTTATCAGTTGTACCATAATGTTTGTTATAATACTGTTCATGTGTACTTTTCCAAACAAATAAACTCATTTGGAAAAATATTTGTCCTTATAAATAAAACCAGTGTGTGTTGGGATTTGCTGGAAATACAGTTGTAACTTGCGTATAAATAACAACTAATTTTTATGCAACTATGAGGAAAGGTTTCAGGAAATAAGGAGGAAAATATGAGCTGCACTGCTGGCTCCTTTTGTATAGTTTAGGTTTAACATTGTGTTTAAGTTTAAACATTGTGTCTTGTGTGGTATATTTGCAGGTTATAACTTACCCATTCTCCGCTCCTGTCTGAGGTTCCTGCATTGGTTTTTCAGCTTTTGGTGCTGTCAGTCAAACATTGATATATGTTTAATATTTTTAAAAAACAAAGATGCCGACTGAGCTACACAAAGTTAAACGATTTGCATGTGAATGATCTTACTTTCACTTTTGACTTCATCTTGAAACTTCACTTTCTTCTCCTGTTTAACACACAAAGTCATCTTATATATATTTAACTAAAATAATGCATAAAAAGTAACAGTGCAAATACTACTTCTGGATAAAAGTATTAGTATCATGATGGACATTTAGCACACACACTTCAACACCATAGTTTACAGAATCATGATAGTCCATATGGATTTGACAGTGACCGTAGTGAATTTCCTGTTCATTTTCTCTGATCAGTTTCAGAAAAAAGAGTTTTAAGCCTTGAAACAAGCCAATTAGCTCCAAGCTGAATCAAGATTATTAAAAAAAATATTTGATTTTGATGATGAGTTTCAGGTTCAAATAATGGGTCTCAACATTTCCATAGTAACGGTAACCTCCGCCAATCACCAACATTGTTGTTTCAGTTTAATATTAGACATTGTTAATAACATGTGTTTTTGTTAAAGTGTGGCGGTACCACACAGACTTGTGGTTTCCAGAACAGCACAAAAATTTGAGTTATTAAGGCAAACAACCCATTCTGCCTCACAATGCTCCGTAAACATGACACAATAAAACATTTTTTAGTTGGGCAAAGCTTACAGTAACTGGAGGCGGAGCAGCTGCAGGGGGCGGGGCAGGAGCAGGGGGCGGGGCAGCATCCTTCTGTTCTTCTGATTTTTTGGGCTCAGGCGGCTGGGGAACAACTTTGACCACCCAGCTCAACATCCTCAAAGAAGAAGAACAGACACTGTCAGCCATTACAGTGTGAACCTATTACTAAATATTATCGTCTTCTTCATGTCAGGGCAGGCTCTGTGTTTACAATCACTACGGAAACGCCTGTGGATATGAGGACACATGGAAACCAAACACAATTAGCTTCCCGCTGCACTTAACGGTGTTTAGATCATGTCTGGCTGAGTGTCAGTCCGAATTAGATCAGACCGATGCTGACCCTAATCCTCCACAGGAGGCCTGGCAGCACAAAACGGCTTTTCACTGCAGCCATACGTTCATTTACACTGGTCTCCAGTTTGGCACTTTTACTTTCTAATTGGGGTATGTGCCAATTAACCAGTTGGGAAGCTGACTAATTTGTTAGTCAGTTTTCCTTTTTTCCAGTTCTAAAAAAGGAAAGCCAACATGGAAAGATGTGAACATGTTATATTTATATTCTAAAACACTGCATTTGATAATGAAATACAACAACATTACCATAAATTTAACACTGAAGTATATTGTGTTTACGTTATTAGTCTCTATCTGGCTTGTTTTCAACCACAGAACAAAGTTGACGCGTTAACTGGTAAAGCTGCATGATTATTGTGATAAAATGCAACGTTAGCATTATGCAATGTGTTTTTAGGGTACAGATGTTACCATTTTAGGGCTGTCCCACAAAAACCACCGACTGACTCATGATGACCTGGCATCAGGATCAAGGCGCAGCAATGTGAAAGTATGTTGCGTGCATTGAAATAATGGACTCATCTAACAGCCTGAAGTCTCTTTGTTTTTCTGGAGTTTAAAGGTTGGTCGACTAAAAATGTCTTTTTCAGTGTTTAGTTGGACTAAGTCACACTAAAGAATCAGCTGTTTATTTTTTATATTTATATTTAGTTTTAATATATTTAGCTAGGTTAGCTAGCCTGGTTTCATATGCTACAATTAGCATCTTGATTACCGTCGCAAAGCTAATCAAGCCGGGTTGTATTAGCAGATAACATCACAGACTCACCTTTTTTTTTTTTTTTTTTAAATATACGCAAGTCTAGCTTTAAAAAGTAAAACTTAAGGATTCATCTGTCTGTGTCTTCATGGTGTCTGTGTCTCTCTCACTTTTTGTTTTTGTCTATAAAGTAGCTGCTAAGCTAGTTGGCTCTTTCGCCAGGTGAGCGAATCAGCTGGTTTAGGAAAGCAGTAGAGCTTTTCGAATTGACTGGTTATTCTTTTTAGACTTTCAGATAACTGCCAAAAGAGAGAGCTTCCTAACTGATCGAACCCTCAGGTTAAACCAGATTTATCAAAACTAATCTGGACCATTGTTTTCATCCTGTAAAGTAACTAAGTATATTTTTTAAGTTACTTTCATTTTATGCTTCTTTATGCATCATCACCTCCTTATTTATGAGGTAAATATTCTACCTTTTGTTGCATAATGATGCGATACACAAACCGTAAACTTAACCAACGAACCATATAAAGAGATATTATTATATTTCAGGAGTGTAATATTTAAAAACAGAACACTTACACATTGAATTAGTGCATAAATGATATTTTTACTTTTGCACTTTATATTTTGGGTTAATTAATACTTTCACATAAGTATATTTTTAATATAGGCTGATTTTTTGGATTTTAAAATTAGTGTAGTGCCACTTTTTACTAAAAGATTCGATTTTTGTTTCCACACACTGCAGCTCATTATTTGTGTTAAGTCAGTTTTAACTCTGTCATCCCAAATTACAAATTGCTCTCAAAGGATTTCAGAGTCACCAACACCCTCCAGCTTCAGTTCAGGTAAAGAAAAACTCACAGAAGAGCACCTCTGGTGAGTTTACAGCAGACATAACTCGGAGTTTTAAACCATTTTGACTTCATGAGCTCAAAGTTACTTAAATATACCCCTCACCCGGTTCAATTTTGCGACTTTGGGAGCTCTCCTGTTGATGCTTATGCTAAAATGTTAAAAAAGAAAAACATCTTTTGAAAATTCAACAGAAACCACGTTTAATTAATCTCTGCCTCAGTTAGACCTCCACAAGACCCAAAACTGGGGATCAATATCAAACAAATGAGTGTGTGTTAGCAGAAGTTCACGGCATCAGCAGCAATCAAGTTTATCAAATTTACAGGACAACCTGATAAAACCACAGACCAAGAAGAAAACAATAGTTATGGTTCAGCCTTGTGTCTCCTGCCCTGATTCGTTGGTTCAGGAAGCTCAAATTGAACTATAAGTATAAACAAAATTAAAGAGTACAAATCACCAGCTACTACCATTCGAAACCAGGGCATGCACCTGAACTGTAAGCGAAACAAGGCACCTAATCGACTTTATTTCATTGTTCTCAAAGCTACGCAGCATCCATGGAGGTGTCAGTGGTCAAAGTGTTGGGCGTCTCTTGTCCTACCTGAGTTGCTCAGTTGGGGTCCAGCAGCATCCCACAGAGCTGCGGGGAATAAGCCGTGTAGACCTGCAGGGATCTGAACACTGTGGGAGGATTACGCAGGAACTCTGCTAACAAGATTACTAAGCCGATGAAAGGCAGAGCAGGGCAAGACATGGAATCAGGTTACACTTTCAGAAGCTGAACCATGAAGGGAACCACAGTCCTCAAACCAAACCACAATGGTTTATCAATAAAGTTCAGATCTATCCAGCAATCGGACACCAAATAAACAACTGAAAAACAATCTTCCGATGGAAACCTTGGGTACCATCGATGTAAACATTATCCCCGACCAAGAACATCCCCTCTGTGCAAATGGCAACAGCCGACCCCTAGTCAGTCACTCTTTGCTAAGGAAGAGCTCACTGAGCAACAAAGAGCCCGAAGTGCTGATGGGACTGGGGATGATCAGTCTATGTTCCTGCCTCACCTATGGCCACGAGAAACAAGCTTCCTCTGGGCTTAGAGGGCTGAGGAGGTGCAGACCTGCTACTCCTCTATATCGAAAGGAGCCAGTTAAGGCGGCTTGACCATCTGACTGGGACACGTCCTGAATGACTCCTAGTTGAGGTGTTTTGGGCATAGAACAGACAAGGGGCAGAAAATGAAAAAGCTTTCTTTTGAGGTTCTGTTTTTAATGAAACGATCCACTGATTTATTTCTCTGTTGTTAGAATCCCACCTGCTCCATATGACTGAATCTACGTCAGGGAAAAAGCTTCCAGGTCCAACGGTGACTAACATGTCAAGTTCAGTACCATCTCTGTCGCTGACTTGTTGTAATAAAGCTGTTAATAACTCTAATTTACAGGTTTGATTCCACAAGTCAGAGGCCTCGTTTGTCCTCAGAGCCGTGGACGTTTCACTGCCTTTTTTGTCTCTGGTTTGGATAAAGGTGGTTTGGTAAGGGCCTGGTTTTGGTTCTGGAGCTTGTTTACAGCTCTGGGCTGCAGCACACTGTGGCGACTCCGTGTTAAAGCTGTTAATGTGGCCCTGAGGATTAGCTGCTAACGAGGTTAAGTCCAGTGTCAGCAAAACAGAGGATGAGGCACTGCAGATACCTGAGCGCCATCTCAGAGTGCACCTTAAATAAGGGTCGGACATTTTTCTGTCCTTCCTTCCTTCTTCTCTGCTTCTTTTGCTTTTCCCGTCTCCATTCTGTTTTTAATGTAATCTTCTCTTCTGTCCTTCCCTTGTCTCCTTTCCTGCACCTGGCAGATGTTTGACCTTCAGTTCTGCTGCATCATAAAAATTTCATCCTGTTTGCTTCATTTTTCTTTGTGTTGTGTCATGAAGTGTAATAACAGTCACACAATGAGCCTTTATGCTCTGCAGTGGACTCGGGTGAACTGGGCCTTTGCTGCCCTCTTGTGGATGATCTGTGTCGTCCTCAGTTCCACACACGGAGCAGACCTGGCTCTCGTTTCTCAGCTCTCATATCTCTGACGACATTGAGTTTCTGATTGTGTTATCAGCGCCACGCAGACAGCCCTCATTTTCTTTTTCTGCCCCTCAGAGTTCAGCTCGTCCCTTCGAGGGCAGCTTGAACTCAGCTTGCATTCCTCTGCATTACACCACTGTGTAAAGCTCCTCACCTCCCAGCAAGTAAACACCCTTCATCAGGACTCTTCACTTTTAGAGAACAGCTTTCAAAGGAGGAATCACATGTTTACATTTTTCTAGAACAAGTAATATTCAGAGACGTTGTTTATCCAAACAAAATATATCTGCAGCCAAAAAAAGGGGAGTTTTACACCTGCACAGATTACTGTAGATAAAACGCACGCAGCGGTATGAAACCTTTAAAGAAAGAAATCTTTTGCACAACTTATTCAGAGAAGCTAATCTCACTCATGACCCCATACTGCACACCTCGTTTTTATAGCCCCAATACACAGAAGCCAAACCCTGTACCATGAATCCAGTCCAGCATTCCCAGGATATCTTTTTCTTATCTGACTTGTCACATCCCAACAACATTGTCAGGATCATCAGGGTGGTTCAGTAAATCATCCCAGGGTTTCCCAATCAAGCACTGACTCATGGCTTTGAGTCTGGATTTTATCCAGCAGCTGTGGAGAAAGCCGAGGGTGGTGTCATCACCGTGCAGGTCAACCTGCCTGTGCTATGCACAAAATTACAAGCCATACAGATTTCAACAGAAAGGGATAAACTAAAAGGATCGACCACAGACTGTGAAACTGCTTACAGCATGAAGCTCTGTGGGCTTTGTGTCTGTTTTTTCTTTTATTAACTTTTCTCACATAAAAGCTTTTTATAAAAGAGAAGCAGATAAAAAGGAAGAGAAAACTTTAGCTTCTTTTTCAGGTGTTACTCTGGTGTCATTAACGAGGTCTACAATCAAGAGTTTATAACGAGGTGCAAGCCACGGATTACACTCAAGAACAGGAAGTCGAAAAAATCTAGAAGAGCCAACACAGCGCTGAAAAAAAAATTGTTTGGTGGAGGAAACCAAGATGAACTTTTACCAGGATAATGAGAAGAGAAAAGTATGCAGAAGGAGAGAAACACCTCATGATCTAGAAGCATCCATATCATGTGTCTAACATGGTGGAGGGGTGAGAGAAGGAAGAGAGATTAATAACAGGTATGATTCAGTGCAGAGAGGTCTATTAACACATAGTGAGTGAAGAAGAAACACCCAGTGCATCATGGGAATCTTCCAGCACCTTAGACCTATTGCAGCATAATTCAGGTAACCCTGAATCCTCCCTGAATCCTGGTCACCTTTTCCAGCTGTTAACTGTTCTCCAGGAGGGTTTCCTGCTGATCCTGCTCCAGCTGTGACCGTCTGTGGTAACGATGAATGTGCCTGTTTCTGTTCATGCAGGGAAGATTAAAACTGTTGGGATCAGAAAGGCTGACTCATGGATGACTGCTGAATGAGTGTGACGACTCGCTCAGCATCACCATAGCAGCTCGTTTAGACCATCTAACCTGTCAAGGCCCCGATTTCTCTGGCCACCATCACCCCCTCCCTCCACAGGGAGGTCACTTCCTGCTGGGACACACCTGAGACCATGTGGCCCTGTTACGATCAATAAAACTCCGTCACTGTCCCGCTCCACCCCGCCGCACCTGCTTTATCACACACTGTCTGGATAAATATTAGCAGGGCTGAACCACGCTGTCTCACTCGGGCCGTAGAAACTGTCAGTGAACCTGTCGATAAACTTCAGAAGAGGACAGAAAAGGGAAGTGTCACTGCTGAAGAGTGATCATGACATACAGTCTCTTAAATCTGATCTGACACCACTGTAAAAAAAACTCATAATTAAAAGTGTGCAAGTATAAATTGATTTTGTTTTTAAAGGCGACCCATTCTGCTCAGTTTGAGTTTAGTATTTTTATTGTGGGAGTGCATCAGAGCAGCTTTGCATAATAACACGATAAAAAAAAAAGATTTTAAAAAAATCTTTAAGTTCCTTAATTCATCATCTCCATGAAACAAGCTGTTTTATCTCCTGTCTCTTCAAGGTCCATCAATCAGAAGATAGATGGACCCTGGATGTTTTAGAAGCATGCACATGAGTTAGAGGTCACTACTGGACCTTGAGTACTGCTCTTCTTGTTCCTCCTTGCACAAAGAAGATGATACCTGTGCTGCTGGGCTGAGAGACACAGCAAACCTACTTCTGATGACACTTGGATGTGGATGTGCCATCACAGAGGAGCAGGACTACCTGCACAGCCTGAGTGGGCTGGCTGGTAGCCCTGGTAGGATTCAAAATCCTACGTCACCTTGTTCTCAAGTTAGTGCATTCAGAAGACTTTTAGAAAACCTGACCTCTGACCTTGAGGTTTTTAGCAGATGCATCTATGGTATCAATCTGAAAATCCTAGGTGACTTCCTTCTCGAGTTATTGCATTTAAAGCTTAGGTGTTCACATCTTCTGCCCACCAGCCCGACGGGGTGACGACAAAGATAACAAGCTAAAGTCGGTGACCTCCTGTGGACCCCGCTCTGCCACGACACTTGAGAAAGGCAGACTGACTCTGTGGTTATATAACCAACTTGTTAGGCCCATCGGATGATATAAAACTAGCAGCCTGACTTCACCTGACTGATCACCGAGCAGAAACCTTTCTGAATCGCCCTCATTCACTTTGCTTTGTTTCATGAACTTGACTCACAGACGATGCAGGAAGGAGTTAAATCATGAGCTCAGATTGAATTTAAGAAAAAATTTGTATCTAACTTTTAAAGCCTCCCACCAGCCAGCCAGCCAATAAGAATCGAGTGTTTTCTCGGCCCCTGGCGAGGCGATTTGAGCCTCGCTGAGGAATTTCTGCCCATGTGTCCAGCCTGATGTGTAAAACTCAGTGAGTCATGCAGGCAGTCAGAAGGCAGAGTGTGTGTGTGTGCGTGTGTGTGTGAGTCAGCCTGTATTTAAACACCACACCCAGCCTCGTCCTGGCTCATAACGGAGCTGCTGCTGCGTCTCTAAAGGTAAGAACTCATCAGAGTGAGCGGGGATATCGGGATATCAGAGAGCTTTAGCAGCAGGAACGATTTACGACTTTTCTTCTTTTTTCTACTTCAAAGAGTCAAAAAAGAACGAATCGTGTTTGTTTCCTTACTTAGCAATGACTGGAGGCTTTTATTTTGAAGCCTAGAGGATGGAGAAGTAGTTTCACTTACTTTTAAAGTATTTTTTAACCAAACATTCAGAAACAAAACCATCAATTCAAGTGTTTGTTTGTAATTTTTTAAGCAGCATGAGCAGTTTTTACAAACGCTTCCTCTAAAATCCGCCAAAATAAGAGTGAAATGAGTGAAACCTAAAGCCACCGGTGATTAATGCTGGACAGAGAAGCTGCAAACAACAGTGATTTTATAAAGCTGAAGTGCTTTGTTGATGTAAAATGTCTGCAGGGTTATAAAGCTCAAAGTCCGCTGCAGATGGAGTCGTTCTGTCGTGCATGGAGCCGAGCCGCCGCCTCGGAGCGATAAATGAGGACTGGCTGCAGTTCGCTGTGCTTTCATGTCGCCTTTCATTCTTCAAGCTGCTCAACTTATGTTAGCAACTAAAGTGAGTGCGTGGGCTCATTTCTGACTCTGAGTTTGGTTCAACAGGTAGTTTTAGGTTCTTCCAGATGTTTGGAAGTAAAAACAGCTTCACAGGGAAACATCGCTGTGACCATCATCTCCACACTGCTCTTTATCTATGACAGATGTACCCTCAGGCTCAGGGAAGCTCTTATTTTACACTTGGGTCGTAGAAACTACAGCTTGTTTTACAACAATATAAACCTGTAAAATATCTAAAAATCTGAGCTATATCTGTTGTATCTAAGGTGAAAACAACATTTCTCCCAGGACATTTACTTTTTCTGCAGCCCCAAAGAGCCCCAATCATTTTGGACCAGCTCAAGAGCACCCCCTATGGGACAGGCTTTCCAGACAGTGGGAGCTCCTGAAGACTAAATTAAGCTGGTAAACTTAAAGACACAGGAGTGAAAAAGGGTTAAAATGATATGGACTTTAAACATGACAGCAGTCCTACATACAGTACAGTAAAGAGACTACAGTATCAGAGAGAAAATCCACCAATCAGAGAGGAAGAAACCTCCAACGTAACCAGGCTGATGAAGCGGTAACCATCTGCAACGACTGGCTGAGGGTGAGGGGAGAAAAAGAGGAAACCATGAATAACAAACAAGAAAAAACTGAGGGACAGAAAAGACCAAAATCTAAAGAACACAAATAAGGAGAAGTTCTCAGCGTATCACTGGAAGTCCCCCTGAGCCTATCGCTCCACTAAGCAGAGGTTCAGGGCCATCGGGGTCAGCTGATCCAGCTCTAACTATACGCTTTATCAAAAAGGAAAGCTTAAAACTAGCGGCATTGTTTTCTCTATCCAAACTGGGAGCTGGTTTCCAGCTGAAGGCTCTCCCAGTCTGAGAGCAAAGTGCTCTTTTGGGGTGATAGGTCACTATGAGGTCATTAAGATAAGATGGGGCCTGATTATTTAAGACCTTGTATGTGAGGAGCAGGATTTTGAATTCTGGATTTAACAGGAAGCCAAAACAGGAGAAATCTGCTCTCTCTTTCTAGTCCCTGTCAGGACTCTTGCTGCAGCATTTTGGATCAGCTGAAGGCTTTTCAGGGACTTTTGAGTATTTGAGGATAATAATGATTGATCAACTAGTTTTGGATGTTGAGTTGAAGGAGACTCTGGAAATATAATTATGACTCTGTAAACAACCATAATATTGTTTCTTCATGTAAAGATGCTTTTGCCATGTTGGGCCATTAGACACCAGCAGAAACAGAAATCACTACGAGTTTTAGAAATACTAAAAAAACTATACAAATATTTACAAACCACCCCCAAATTTCAATGCACTGATCGGTAAAACACTGCCCCCTGGTGGTGAATGTCTTAGTTACATATGGCGATGAGATCTACAAAAAGTACCTTTAATAAATACATTTTTGTGTGAAGTGATAGAAAAAAAACTTATTATTATTATTGGTGTCTCTTAGACGCTGCTATAGAAAACTGGGAAAGTAGAAATTGTCAGATTGTTGTAAATTAATTTCTCTTCAACTATTAATCTGGTTGGTTCCCTGAGGAGGTTAATCGGGACGTGTTCTCTCTGTGCTCCGTGATTTATTTCGATATGTGGAATTCCTCTTTGAACGGAAGCAAGCAGACGACGGGACGAGCCGAGACTTCAGGACTGTTTGTAGCAGCTGCGAGATGAAATGCTGGCAGAGTCTGTAAGAGGGTCAAAGGTGGAGGAAACTCTGCAGTAATCACTTTAGAGCTTCAGCTTCACCGTGTTACACAACACACTCGAGATTCCTGCAGATCTGTTTGATTCATGCTCCTTATCTGCACACACGCCCTCCGCTGGCACATCCCGCTCAATAAATCAAACACCCCTCCAGCGTATGAGTGTTTACAGCCTGCTGGAGTCTGAAGGCCATTGTTGGTCTGTTTTTAGACAGTCAGAGGAGGAAACCCAGTGTTTCCACTCAAAGGTTAAAGAGGACATATCACAGCTCCAGAGACTCCTCCAGAGAAGCTCGACTGCCAGCAGGCTGCAGACTTTCTGATCCTGAACCTTCTCTCACTGCCTTTTTCTTAACTATCAAGTAAGCGATAACAGAAACTGTACGACTGCAGAAAATGATGTAAACTCACCTTTAAGCTGCTTGAACTGTGTGTTGCAGGTGAATCCATCATGGCGCTGGTGTCTGAGTTTCTGGGTCAGCTGACGCTGTCGTACAGTGGGGTGAGTCACCGATAACACAGCAATCACCATAAATGACTTTGATATATCAGGTTATTCCTCCAATTACTGATGAACCCAACTGTGCCCTAATTAGAGCAGCATTACATCACACTACTGGTACTGTACCATAACACAGGTCTCAGGTACTGGAGGCATTTCTGTGTTATTCAATGTTTTCTGCACACCTGAAAAAATCCAAACAAAAACAAAGCAGTGAACTGACATATTTTCACCACCTCAGATTCATTAAATTAACACAAGAATAATGAAGTCAACAATAAACAGAGAACAAGAGTCGTTCTCCACCTGGAGTTCATCTGTACAGTTAGAAAGCAGATAAACTGATGACTGATCAGTGCTTCATTCAGAATTACTCCAACCTCAGAAAGCTGCCTGATGGAGAACTCCTCCCGTACCCCTGCGTGTGTCTCTAACAGTCTGTTGGGCATTACGAGGTTAAATCACAGCATCAGCGTCTCGTCCGGTGCTTTCTGTCAAGCAGCTAACAGGAGCTAATGGTCAGTTTCTGTCCTCTGTAGGAACCAGAGGCCAAATACCCCACCGTGGTGCCGGCCCGAGACTTCGACCCGGCCCGTGATGCTGCCAGGATCGACACGGCCATTAAAACCAAAGGTGAGCGAGTCCAGGAAAACTTCCTCCCTGATATTTCCCTGCCAAGCCCACCGGTCAGGAAGTTTCCACTGAGTTATGTAACTGTGATCCCACCACTTCTCTCTCCGAGTTTAACTGTTCAACTGTGCACAGGAAACACAGTGTCCACGACTCGGACATCACCGACACTGCAGCAACAGAGTTTTCTGATGGTGTTTCAGCTTCTTAACCGGTTTTTAGCAATTAACGGATTACAAAAAGAGGAAAAGATATCGGTATAGCCAACAGTCAGGGGTTCAGAGCTTTGCTCAAGCGGATACTAGCTACTGTTTTACTGGTATTGTAATGGGCCTAATGGTTTATTAATGCTATGGTAACGAGTTTTAAGGAGATTTCACCATAACCAACCATGAGAAGAAAAAAAGTAGGCACTTTAAATCATGACCTTAAAGCTGCACATTTTATATATCTTTTTATTTAAAAGTTATTTTAAAAAGTGGTTTTTGGTTGTTGTTGTTTTTTAAGTTATTTAAATAAAAACCTTTATTTTGAAATGTTTATTTTTTGCTAGCTTAATGCTAGCTTTCCTGCAAACATAAATCAACTTAAAGCTATCTCAGGAAAATGGTGTCTAGAATAGATCTGAGTGACTAATTCAACCAAACTGATCTAGTAACTTAGCTGCTCATTTTCAGATTAGTTTATCAGCTAACGTTAGCTAGCTTGCCAAATTTATTCAGCAGCTAATATGACCCATAATGCTAATTGGTGCAAATTCATGCACAATGTGAAACGGTAGTGATTTTAATGATCAATAAATGTGTACAGGTAGAAAGCAAAATGCATAATGTATAATATGTAGCTTCTACAGTAACATCCAACATGCCTACAGCTATAACTGAGCCACACATCATGAATCAGACACAGGTAGCCTCATCACGTCCACGTCAGCTTCGGAGTCATTACACTGTCAATATGCTCATTACAGTAAATGCAAAGGAGTGTTTGTCTTGTTAATAACAAATTTGTTCTGAGGTTAATTATTGTAGTATTTACAAAAACAGCAAAAAGGTTGAGCAACAAAAAAAAAATCCTGATGGAAAGAGGAAGGAAGAACACGGGGACATAAAATCCGAACAAATAAAAGCTCCCAGCACTCTGAATCACAGGGTAACACATCTGTTCACATCTGTCCTCTTCAAAGTACAACATAATTTCATCTGCCTGGAAAGTGACTCACTCAGACGCTGCAGAGGACTTGCTGAGCGAGGCTCGGCCTCCATTTTCCAGCTTCCTTTGTGAGAGCTGCTGGAAAAGCAGGATGTCCCTCGGCAGAGAGACTTCCAGCATCAGAACAAAAGAAACTGCTGGAGATAATCAGAGGAACAGTTTATCAGGGTCAAAGTCACTTGTAATGATGACGGATACCTGAACCGTCACCATTCTCACTGGCCCTGTGAGAATGTGTGATCTCTGATTCTTTAGAAAAATAATAAAGACATGTATGCAATCAACAGGCGAAAGTTGTTTTGACGTCTGTATATGGTATTTGGTAGTTGAAAACAGTAAGTAACTTAGTTTCTTTGACAAATTTGCAGGTGTGGACGAACAGACCATCATCGACATCCTGACGAGACGGAGCTGCGAGCAGCGCAGAGAGATCGCCTTTGAATACGAACGATTTGCCAAGAAGGTCAGAGATGCTTCGCTGTTAACGAACAAAAATGAACCTTTAACGTATACGTTACTTTCATTATTTCAATCAATCAATATACAGAAACTAATCAGGGCCATCAGTTAATCACATTTTAATTTAAATCTTGGCTTCCAGTGATTATTAAAACCAGATAACTGAGGTCAAATTATTTCTGTTGCATTTTGTTCACTGTGAGTGAAAATGTTATATAATCATTGACCAAATAGCTTAGAATTTTTAAGGGTAGTCTTATAGAATAATTAAAAAATAATCACCAAAATGTTTCTGGTAATTTCCCTAAATATGAAAAATAAACGTAAAAATTTGTTGTTTTTTTCCCAGTTTTTACTCAGTAACGTTTAAATATAAATTAAACAATAAATCATTCAAAATAAATCGACCCTGATTGATTGATAATAACAATGATCTTGGATAATAACTTATAAGGATAAAAATAAGGAAATAAAAGAAACATCAAAAAGAAATTTGCTAAACATGATCTAGAGATTATCGCACAGATCAATCAACTGGATGATGTAATTTACATTCATTTTAATATAAAAACAAATCACGACTGCCACTACTTTTAATTTTTGGCAAACTTATAATTTCATAAATTATCTTCAGAGTTTTTCATGAACCGACAAACTTTTGGTGGACAACAAAAGTCAGCAACACTGAGATTATTTTTTAAATCTTGTTTTAATAAATGGGATATTATTATTATCATGAATAAAATAGCGATTTCTGTAATGACAGGAAAATAACTGTACACAAACCAAACTTGCATAAACCTGAAGTCCACAGACAACCCTCCATTTGGAGCCTGATGTAAACCCAAAGGCCGTGAAGCAGCCATGGTGGTAATCCAGCCAACAGCTAACATCTCATGCTTCGAATCATGAGCCAAAAATAGAACCTTTACTCTGAAGGTCGATGGAAAATGAAGGAAACTGACAAACAGAAAAGGCAGTGAGAAATACAACAGATCCTGAACTTTTTGCTTTTGTACAAATGATTATTTCTAAAGTGATTTTTAACCCTGTGTCTGTGGTTGTGTCAGGATCTGGTCAGTGCCCTGAAGGGGGCGCTATCCGGTTCTCTGGAGGCTCTGATTTTGGGTCTGATGAAAAGCACCGCTCAGTATGACGCCTCGGAGCTCAAAGCCTCCATGAAGGTCAGTGTCACGCTAAAGACCAAATGAACATGGCTCACCGGGTATCTGAACGTTCCAGAAAAGACTCACTCTGATAGCTGAGAGCTGCTGTTGGATGTTTCACACAGTTTGGGGTTTTTTCATGCAGGGACTGGGGACCGACGAGGAGACCTTAATCGAGATCGTCTGCTCCAGGAACAATGAAGAACTAGCTGAGATCAAGAGGGTTTATAGAGACAGTGAGTCACGTTTCAGGAACCTGAAAATACTAAATAAATATATAACAGAGGTTTTCATGAGCTAAAGGCAAAAAGTGAGAGAATGTGACTTTGACTTTCTCTGCAGTGTTTAAGAAGGACTTAGAGAAAGACGTCGCAGGAGACACGTCGGGAAACTTTGCTAAACTGCTGCTGGCTCTGGTTCAGGTAGGACTTCATTTATCTTCACAAAGCAGGAAATATAAGAACTCTGACAGGTTCCCATAAAATCCTAAAAATGATGTTTCACATACAACACAGGAAATGTTATTGTGAGTATCGGGTCTGTGTTTAACTGCAATAACACATCTGACTTCATTTTGACTTTAGTGGATTTGGTAAAAATATTTCAGAGAACTAAATATTTTCTAAGAACAGTTAAATATTCAGACAGATATGAAAAAACCTACAGAAACTACTTTCACAATATTTAATAATAAGTTGATAGACTTTGTCAGACAGTGTCAGTTACACTGGTTTCTCACCGACACTCTGAAAACACGAATGCTTTTCTAGGATATTTATAGTTTTGATGCTTGGATAAGAAAATGAGCTTTGATTTATTTTAGTCGACAAAAACCTGTTTTTATTTAATCTGTTCTTTTTTTCACAGACGAGACGAGATGAACCTTCGAATGTCGTCGACTATGAAAAGATTGATGAGGATGCCAGAGTAGGTCAAAATATACTTTTTTTTTTCTTTAAAGGTACTTTTTGTAAATTCACGTGACTTAAAAATGCTTTGAAACCTTCTAAGAGTTAAAGTTATCAAAAGAATATGAAAAAACAAAAGAAAGTGACCGTTATTGAACGGGGTAGAAGAGTAATCATTGTTACAGCGATGGCGTGAAATAAACGGGGGTGGACCAAAAATAATGATGAAACTTTGAAGCAACGTGTCTGAAAACATCTCGGTGCCCCCTGGTGGTGAAAGTTAAAACTCACAGGACATGATTACAAAAAGCACCTTTAAAGACTTGAAACGAGGTTTGGTGTCCTCTGAGGGGATAATCTATTCAGAGGTATAACTGTTAGTTTTGTACATGTGCTTTTTCTCTTTTTTATGTAAACCTGACCTTTTTTTTCACAATTTCTTCATTAAACCGTCCTCCTGTGTGAACCTCCCAGGCTCTGTATGAAGCCGGAGTGAAGAGGAAGGGAACCGACGTGGTGACCTGGATTGAAATCATGTCTCAGAGAAGCGTCCCCCACCTGCAGAAAGGTGAACTGCATCCTCAACACTGATGCAACAAAGCTTTATTTATACAGACAGCACATTACAGTGCTAATGTAAAACTCAGTCAATAACTAAGAGCAATAAAAACAAAACAAAAAGGCAAACGACACCAACAATAGGCCAGAAAACACGAGAACTATAAATATAAGCAGGACAGATGAAATGAAATACTAAACAACAGGAAATGTAATGAAACCTACAAAATAAGACCCATGAAACCAACAAATGTACAAATAATATGGAATTATAGTTGTATACTTGAAAGAAACCAGTGCTGTGAAAAAGCATAGCTTGTGTTTGAAGCAAAGTCTCACGTTTAATGTGTGTGTTGTGTGTCAGTGTTTGAGAGGTATAAGAGCTACAGCCCCTACGACATGAAGGAGAGCATCAGGAAGGAGGTGAAGGGGGATCTGGAGAAATCCTTCCTCACTCTGGGTACGTCTAAGAAACATCAAATATTCAAGTCACAGATTTAGACCCGGTTTAACGGGGAAACCGAGCACGAGGGCAAGTCTCGTTTTCATTTTCAGCCACACGTTAAAAGAAATAGACGCCATCAGAACAAAGTAAGAGTGAAATTCTACTTCACGGTGACAGGACACATTAAGCAGGTGTGTATCGTTTGTCCACAGTGGAGTGCTTTGAAAACAGGCAGCTGTACTTCGCCAGCAGACTCAACGAAGCCATGAAGGTGAGTTTCCCACGTTTCTGTCCAACGTTTCCACCTGGAACTAAATATAACACCTCCTCCTTCTCCGTCCATGCTGACATTTTGTGTCTCAGAGTAAAGGAGCGAAGGAGAAGGTGGTGACCAGGATCATCGTTTCTCGCTGTGAAGTCGACCTGATCAAGATCAGAACAGAGTTCAAGAAGCATTTCAAGAGGTCGCTGTACCAGACCATCACTGTGAGTCCTACAATATCCCACACACACGGAGGGCATCGAACACACCACGGAGAGGGCATGTTTGTGTTTATTGCCGATGGATAATTTTGTGTGTGCGTTTGTGTTTAGGAGCACACTAAAGGAGACTACCAGAAAGCTCTGCTCAGTCTGTGCGGAGGAGACGACTGAAACTACATTTCCCAGAGGGCCGCAGGGCCTTCAACCATCAGATGAAATCCTTCACGGTGCTCAGATTAACCCTCTCAGGCTCAAATTAAGTTTTTGTTGCTAATGCACAAAAGAATACCTGCAGTGGTACTTCTGAGTAAAAAAACTCATAAAATATGTATGTGGGGTAATCGGGTTGTTAGTTTTTAACTGTTGCAAATCGGCAACGCCTGCCTCGAGAGGGTTAAACATGTTTGTCTCTGTGATCGACGTCAGTTTGTGGAATAAAAAACGGGAAAAGAAATGATTTGTCTTTGTGTTGTTTGAGTGAAAGAACACCAGGGGGCAGCAGAGGCATGTTTAACACTGCGCAGGCCGCAGTACAGGAAACCACAAAGGATCAAACTCCGTGTTAAACACACACAGATGGCCTCGTTTACAAGAATCACATTGAGAATAAAATCTAAAAAAAATAAAAGTTTAACTAAAAACGCCAAAAATAAAAAACAGAAAATTATTTTTTCTAATAAAAATTAGAAAAAAAATCACTTCCTTTTAAGTCCATCTCTTAGTTCTCAAATCAGGTTATGGATTAAACTGTTCTTATACTCTGACATGCTGATTTTTTGTCACTGAAATAAAGACATCAGATAATTACTGCCATTTTATTTTTTTAAAAATTCCATTTGACTCTTTTTCTGGAAAGGGGACCAAAGTGTATGACCTTTATTCTGGAGCCACGTTTATCAGATCTGATTTATGCAGTTATTCATATTCAGGTTTTATAGACAATAAAATTACAGTCACTGCTTTTCGTCTTCGTGTAAATCAGCGCTGGCTCGTTCGTGGTTGTCTGCCGTGTGGAGAGACTTGATGTGCAGCAGGTTTAAGTTAACCACTGAGCCATAAACATCCTGAATGATTCTTTAACTCACAGAGCAGGATAACTCTGAGCTGTTTTCGCTGTTATTATGCGGTTTGGTCCACGAACACGTTGGTTTGGATTCTGTCAGGCTGCCGCGCTGAAAATAAAATCCGAAGCTGGCTCTCCTGACGATTGATCAGTGTTTGTAGGATCAAAGTCTGTATTTGATGTCAAAATATTGGTTATTAATTAGTCCCCGGCAGACTGACGTAGACACATATTTGTGGTGTGTGTTTGTGTTTGTACGGCTCCGCTGCTCCTGCGGCTTGTTTTTCCTTTAATCGTTCGTAGGTTTTCTGTTGTTTGTTTGCTGCTAATTTTTTAATTAAAGATGCTGATTTTACCTCGAGCAACACTCGCCGATTTGCATTTGTGGAGCTGAGGAAAAAAAGCTTTTGCTGTGTAAAGAGAGAGGAAGAAGAGGAGGAAGAAAGAGAGAGCAGAGAGCTGAGAAAAAGATTTGAATCTCCATGTTCACTGTGAAGAAATCTGACCTGAACTAAGAAGTCAAACAGTTCAACTTCCAACTTCCATTCCAAGGAATATAATTTAGCATCTAAGCTATAATGATATTCTTTTTTTGTTTATGCACCTATAGCTGCAGTTCCTCTAATGTCCACTGGAAGCTCCAGCAGTGAGTCAGTGTCCACAGACTGCAATGTTAAAATGTCATAATTAGCAGAAATCTCCGAATTATGATTCCTGGACCTCTGCACTGTGTTTGTGCTGTTGGAGCCTTTGGGGGCATTTGTAAGGATATCATGTGACCAATAATATGGCTGCTGTGAGGTCACCGTACTGTCCGAGAAGGCGGAGCATGATGTCACTGAGCATTAACAAGCTCTCAGACAGTCTGTGGTTGCTAACCAAGCTTGCTAGCATTAGCTCCATTAGATCTAAAAACCAAGATGGCGGACATACAAATTATAAAGGCTTTTTATAGGTTTTGCTGTTACGGTTTGTGTGTTTTATTAATATGCTCGGACATTTTATCAGAGCCTCTGGCGTCTCACATTCATGCACACGGAGTCACTTTCTTTAAGAGTAATTAATAATTTAATAGCATGACCTGTTTCTAACCAGCAGGTGATGCTGGTGTGAGAATGATCAAATTTAAGTGAATAGTAAACTGCTTGTAGAGGCTACGCTTGAAGCCACTGAGGTGTTTGAGGCGGCGTTGACGCGATGCCACCGTTATGAATGAAACTACAGAGGAAGTCCAATAACTCCAGCCGCACTTATCTGGTCCGTTTAACACATTTATTGCTCACCATCGGTTGCATTAGTTGTTCGACAGTTTCTCTAAGCGTCCAACATGAATCACAACTGTCACAAACTCGTTGCTCCTTCCAACCAACAACACTTGACGCTAATGAAATCTGCCTACCTTAAATATCAGTGTTTACAAACACTAAAAGTGACCCCTAGTGCCACACATAAGGTAATAAATGCAAAAATGACTCTTACGCTGCTTTTAATTAAGGCACACCTTTCCTCCCACAGGTAAATGTGGAGGAAAAGGTGGTTTAGGGATTCTTAGGCAGCACCTGGCTGAGAATCCCAAGGTTTTAATGCTTTCTTCAGTACTGCAGTGGGGGTTGTTGAACGTTCACTGGCTCATCACAGTCAGAGCTGCTAACACAGATTCTCCAACCTGTGAAAAGCCACGAGCTACAGTAACAGCTCACAGGTGTCACTTTCCACTCTTAGATCACCTCTTCGTTCAGACGTGGATCAAAGTCGTGGGGAGATTTTGTGATAATGAAGTCGGCAGCAGCTCTACAGACTGAGTGTCGCTCTGCTGACCTCTGCGAGCATTATTTGTTTAGAGCCCGGCTAATCCTCGATTGTCACGCTCCTCTAATCCCATCGCTGGCCTTCCTTCTGAATCCCACCGCCTCCCCCCTTTCTCCTCACACACAGACTTCAGAAATCACCACGACCGCCACTCCAGCATGAACCAAATGTCAGCCTCAAATTATAGCCGCCGCTCTACCATAGGTCACAGCTCATCAAATGTATGTGGAGGACTGAGGAGGGGAAACTAGCAGAGGAACAATAAAAAACAAACAACCTGTGCTGAGATTAAAGAAAGATGGTGACCATGTTTAACCACTTCTGTTTCTACCTCTGACCTTTAATTTTGGTCCAGAGTGAAAAATTAAAAGTAAAAACTCTTAGACCAACACACCTTCTACCTTTACTGTCCAACAGCGGCTGTCCTGTGGCGATGGTTGGGTTAACGGGTAAACTAGAAACAGGAGGCAGAACTAAAAGATCAGCAAACAGCAAAACAACGAAACTAAAAGTAAAACTCAGTCTAAGGGAGCTCTGGCTAAAATCATCAAGATTCTGTCCACTTTCACTCGCCTACTCTTAAACAGGAAGTGGTTATTCGTTGTTGGTAACCTAAACTACAACAGGAAAATCCACCTGTTAGCCTTAACGTGGAGATTTGTAGATAATAGTGCGATGTGGAGGACAACCTGTCTGTGACAAGATCATCAGACAAGATCAAGTGTACCAAAGCAGAGACGGAGTGAAAGTGGACATCTTTGGTCTTTCAACATAAAACTCAGACGGGGCAGTACAAAATAAACGCCGCTTAGACTGCTTGGCTAACATAAACTAATGTAAATCTATCTATCATCTGTTTATAACCCGGTGATGTCATGTTCTGGACTGACACAAGACGGCGTTAAACATCTCGAGTCAGTGCAGTGGACGGTATCATTATACATGTGGTGTTTCATGTGCATTTTAAAGATACGTTGTGTAGTTGAAAACTTTGACGACATTTTACCGACGAGTGTTTTCGATGTGTGCAGCTGGTTTTAATGTTTAATGTTTCTTTTACTCATCTTTCCTTTTCCCAGGCTCTACCCTTAACAGGAAACTGTACTCAGTGTAAATATGTACTTTGCCTGGTTAACTCACTGCACCATCGTGTGGTACAAACTGGTATTACATGAAAGTACAGCCCCTGCTCTGATTCAGCTCAAGCCAATATCTCTTAAACACATTCAAAGATGACGTAAAGTCATGAGGTCATAGCCATTGTTCCTTCATCTTCTAATTATATAATTAGATAATTGTTCAGATGACAGTCTTCAGATAATTTCTGAAAGAAAAATGTATTTGAATTTATTCTGTTTAAATATTTATTTTTGATATTTTTCTTGTATGTCTGTGGAAGCAGCTGAATGAATAATGTTTGAATGATGATTTGAGGTGTTTTCAATCATCTGTTTTTCAGTCATAACCCTGATTCACAAGGAGCCGCTCTCTGCTGGGGGGCGGGTTTACCTCGGACTCCCCTCGGTCGTGGTCCCGCCGCAGGTTTGGTTTTAATGGTGGCGTTGCTCTCGGCTGCTTCGTCTCAGACCGGTCTCTCCTGGATTTCTTTTTTATTGTCACTGAGCAACCAAAATGTTCCCAGATTAGAAAAAAAAAGGTGGACACCTGAGTCGTTCTTCCAGCTGTGAACGTGGATAATTTACAGGAAGAAGCAATTACAGAAGATTTGAGAGATAAAAAGACAAACGATTCATGCATAATGCAGAGCAGCAGATTTCACTGAAACCATTTAGTGTCTTTTCAGCTCGAATCAAAGCTTCAAGTCCTGAATTCTGATGAGCGCACCAGGCGGCCGCGATCTGGAAAATGAACAATTAAGAAGCGCGTTGCTAATTAAGCGCAGAGATCAAGCGCCTTTCTCTCCCCGCCCTCGAGGAGCTTCTTCCACCGGGCCCACTTTGATCAAAGCGAGGCCCCGAGCGGCGATCGAGCCCCGCGACGGCGCGTTTCCCCCGCTGGCTAAACGCGGATTAGCACTCAGAAGAGAGAGGAGCAAAAACCGACAGAGGCAGAAAACACAACAAATATTTCCTGCTGAAGGATCCATGAAAGCCGCGGCTTGTTGAATCATCATGAGTGAAAACAAAGAGGCCCGCTGCTCTCTGCAACTCTGCTCTCCGAAGCCAAATGCAAATGGAGCAGCTGTAAAAGTTTGATTCGCGCATGTTTAATGTTCCTCATTCCTTTTCTTCTGCTCTTGTTCTTGGGGAACATGCAAAGTTTATCAGCAGGGCCTGCGTCCCGGCTTTCATGTCGGGCCTCAGCACGTCGACGGCGCCGCTGACAGAGATTGAGGAGTCAGGTAGGAGCAGAGTTCGCCTGCAGGGCCGCGTGACGCCCGTGTCTGCTAATCGGCGCTGACGTGCTCCTGATGGCAGCCCTTCATTAGAAGCTCCGACCTTCTGCGGGACCCGGCGCCCGCCTGTGTTGGCCTTTGATTCCCGCGCCTCCGCCGCTTTCAGCTCGTCATAATGACAGCGCCGCTGACAGCTCCTCGTCACGCGCCTCTTGTCGTCTTTTGTGGGAAGTTTTGCAACAATTAGCATAAATATTTGATCTCCTTCCGCCCTGATGCTGCTGCTGCTGCTGAAATGGGATCCGGCTGAAAGGCTGCCGGAAAACGGCAAACCTTTGTAAAGTGTACTTTTCTCCCCGTTAACATACAAAGATGAAGCGAGGGAGGCAAACAGCCAAACATATGTACCCTTTGTGGAATCTTTTATTGAACATATTTGGGAGCAAAGAGAGCAGAGTTTGATTACGAGGCAAATGCAAATCTCCCCACACTTGTACGCGTTATGTATTTCACACCAACTTATTTACATTCTAGATGGAAAGCAATCGGCTGGAAGTTTACCGAGGGAATCGCGGCTCCCCTGCCGACAGAGAGTCAAGAAACTTTCAGGTAAGTAGTGCAGAAAACTCACAGAGCAACTTTTCCATCAGTTGTTGGCGGCGAGAAAACGAAGACAGGAACGTGATAAGGCCACATTATGTTGTGCCAATTAATTTCTGTGTCTGCGAGCGCCCGCAGCCACCAGCAGCAAAATTAAATATATACTCACATGTGATTTCAAAGGGGGTGGAAACCCGGTGCCCACTGTGGAAGACTTTACTTAAGCTGGAGGAAGAGCATCATTAAAATTAAAGGCAGGCACAGAATTTTACCAGTCGCCGCCGCCGGCTACCGCTCAGCACTTCAAAACAAACCGCGCGGCCCGCCGACTCCAGTCAAACGCTCTTCGTTCACTATTTGATGCCGTCTGTTGGATCGGAGCTGATTATCTCCCCAGTGAAACATTCACCGAAAGAAAACGAGAAGAAAAAGGCGAAAACTCGAGAGAAACACGCAGCCTGAGATACGACCGGAGGCCCCGATTTGTTTGGACTAATCCAGTTTATCGAGGCTCATCGTGTGACCCAGAGAAATCCCACGAGTGCAGAAACCAGAACGTCGGTGTCCCGCCACGAGGCAGGAGCAATACTCCAGAATCATAGACTGGATATAAAAGATGGCTGTAGCCTGTAGGAATTGGCATTTTAACCAAATACACAGAGTGATATACACCGTGAGCGGTTCTGTGTATTTTTAACAATTACCCAGCTCACTATTAGTAGCTACAGCCACCTGTCAGTCACAGGCCACGCCCCTAATAATCCCTAAAACGATATGCCTTAAAACAGTTTAAACTGGTGTGTTATTAACTGCTCCCTAAACGTAAACATATTCATGATATAAGGTTATAACATGAGTCTATGGGGTCTGACTCACTGCTGGAGCCTCTGGTGTAGAGGTCTGCGCGGGAATGTTTTTTTAGTCCCGCTCCCGCCCGCTCCCGCAAGGTTTTGTACCGCACCCGACCGCTCCCGCTGTATATTCAGTCTTTGTTCACCCGCTGCCCGCTTAGAATAATTTTCTACCCGACCCGACCGTTCCCGCTAAATTTAGATCTGGTTTCCAAAATCTCACATTTAAATGGGGTACCACCAAAAAATAGAGATAACAGATAAAACTGCAGGTTGTGCAATGATTGTATTTATTTTTCTTAAACAAGATGCATTTATCTGTCAACATGCAACATTTATCTTTTAACATGGAAAACGTGTTGCAAAAATAAAATAAATAAAAACGAATACAGCATTGTGGCCTACTGCAAAAAGCACTGATCCATGCGCTCAGTGCGTGTAACAGGCGTGAGCACTGGCTGTACCAGTGCTCAATTAGAATGAGGAAATCACAGATATGCTGTTCCGAAAAAATGTCGGGCACGCTATATTTTCAGACCGCCCGCTCCCGTTCAAATTACACCAGAGTTACCGACCGCTACCGCATTTTATTTGGAAATTTATTCCCGCGCCGCAAGAAATCTGGTCGGGTCCCGCGGCTCCCGCGGGACAGCCGCGGGAATGCAGACCTCTACTCTGGTGGACATTAGAGGAACTGCAGCTTTTAGCACTCGAGCTTGCTGCCACCACACAGATAAAACTTGTGAAGCCCTGCCATGCATAACAGTGTGAATGGTTGATATGATTCCAGCTTTGGCTGTTGATTGGTTCTTTGGGGAAAGTGGTGGAACAACAACCGCCTTCACAGAGTCATCGATCGATTTCATCTCAGGACTCTTAGAGTGGCACGATGGAGGCTGGTGATCAGTAACAACAAACCAAAAAATATACTGTAAGACAAGGAAGAGTTTTACAAACTATTTTGATCTAACAAATAGATTATTTATATTTCTAAATCATGACCATCCCCAGTAGTCACTGTGACGTCAACCAACGGTTTGAGACATCCTGCTTTAAAAACCCAGCACGAGCATTTTTCCATCTTGGCCTTTTGATGTGATGAGTGATTACTGGTGACTACAACCAGAGACACCGCCCCCGCTGGACATTAAAAGAATGCAGGTTTATGACACTTACATTAGGAATCACACAGTAACTTCAGCACTGTTGACTGTTTCTGGTCTTCTTTAATGTTTCATTATTAAAACCTTTGAACAGAAGTGTTGGTAACGATCAGTCCCGAAGGCCTCCCTGTGTCCGTGGGCCTTCTTCTTCATGGATTATGAAACACGGTGTCGCTATCTGACAAATGCAGAATGTAAAGTTAAACAAAGGCATCATCATCACAGCATGATGGCTAACGGGAGTGTCACCGTGCGGCCACTTTAAAGAAGAAACGGGTAATGATGTGATTCAGAGCTGAGCTTTGATCCGACTCTGTTGGCAGTTTTCACCTCCTCGTCACAGTTCTCACTTTTGTTTTGTATATACTTTGTATGTCCAGCCCATCTCCACAGAAGATGGCGATTCTCTCCCACGTGCTCGCTCTTCAGTCTCTGAGAAACAGCTTTTCACTCCAAGACCCTCATCGTCATCTGTCACTGAACTACCTAACAAAGCCGTCATGTAAATGGACTCAGTCAGCTGTGTCCTCCATCTCTGATCCTCCTCTCCTATATATATATCATCAGCATAATAACCCTCATCCACCCTCACCCGCCCCTGGGTGACCACAGGACTCCACCCACCTTCAGGCACTGGCAGCACCACTGGGATTTATTACCAAAGGCATGGAGGGGATCCAGCACAGGCTTCATTACAGGATGTCACTAACCCACGTCGACGACGTAAGATTCTGACATCTCGGCCAGCTCTGCTTCTTTGATTTAAGATTAGTTTATTTGGTGTAGTGTTGAGGAAAAAGGTCAGAGGACTCGCAGCAGCTCATCCATTATTTCTTACCAAATTTAAATTTCGCGGTACAAAGAAAAAAACACAGGGTATACTAAACTATTCTGTTAAAAAACAGCATGTAAATAACGGAACTAACCACAGTGTTTACCAGACTTTATTTCGGGGTTTTTTAGCTCTACAATCTTGATGGTTTACGAGACTCTCCTGGTCTCGCCGCCTGCTGGGACGCCATCTCGTCCCTGGCGCTCTTCAGGCTGAGCCAGGCCCCAATGAGTTATTATTACATCCTGAGAATATGCAAATTGAGGCAGAGCGACGGTGTGTATTTTTGATGGAAGAATACAAATCACTCCAGACATGACACTTTTTTAATTTTCCTGATGAATGTAAGTCCTCAGAAAGAGGAAGGATTGATGACGGGGCGTAATGAACTCTTTAGCACGTGGAAGCTCGCAGGCTTTTCATTACACCGTCCTGAGCGAAGACGCTCGGGATCCACGGATCTGTCCTGACCGGCTCACCGATGAACCTCGGGTCCAGGTCCAGGTCTGCACGGGGAGAAGAGTCTGTTTATATACACACATGTGATCGTGTTTTTACGAGCTCCATCAGTGCGAGGGGAGAGAAAAGGCGATGTATGTATCTTTGTGTCAACTGTTGCCTCTTCTTCCTTATCTCCCTCCCTCTCACTCTATCCCAGCATCCTCCTCTGTCACGCCAACCCTCTGCATGTCCTCTGTCACTACATCCATGAATCTTCTCAGAGGTCTTCTTTTTCTCCTGGCTGGCAGCTCCATCTTCATCATCCTTTTTTTTTTTATCTACTCTCCCTCTCTGCACATGTCCAAACCATCTCAGCCTTGCCTCCATAACTTTGACTCCCACACTCAGAACAGCAAAGATTATAAACTGTATTTGAATCAGAGACTTTGCAAACATAATTGTACATCACCTAAATAAGAATAATATCTTGTATTTAAATAGGAATTTAATAACAATAAATATACTTTTACAGCTCGTAAAAACACAGAAACAGACAAATAAATATTCTCTAAAGCATTTAAAACTTAAATACTGACAAATGAGACCCACGCAGCATTTTTCACATCCTGACATAACGGTCAGAATAATTAGTGAAGTTGAGATTTGTCTATGTTTTCTTTAAAGGTATAGTGTGCACCGTCTTTATTACTAGATGTCAGTAGATTGCAGTAACTGAGCTCTGTTTTCTATCCCCCCCCAATTCAAGCATAACCCTACAGTGTCGCCTAGAGGACAAACATGTTTCAGTCAGCCAAGAGAAATCAAAAACATTTAGACTGCACCCCGAAATGACCGCGACACCAGACTTTTTCCCCATCCGTGTCAGTCTGCTGTTTACCTCAGCTGTTTTCACTTGGCTGTAAAACTGTGTGAAAGGAGTGCGATATGAGTCGATGTGTCAGTGATGTTTGCTGAGGATATGCTGAACTGCTGGTAAGCTCTGCTGTTAGCCTCTGTTAGTAACTTTGTTGGACTCTGATGCTTGTATGTAATCAAACTGCTGTTTATGAGAGGGAAAGTTAGCCTAACGTTAGCTGGCATAATGTTGATTTACTTTTGGGCGGGCAATAACAATAATGATAATGTGCAATAAACATTCACTCATTCTTTTATTTATTTTTGCTCATATCTTTCTTGCACTTAAAAAACCCCCAAACAATTTAAGTTACTGTGTTTCGTGTTTAGTTGTGCCTAGTGCCTGCTGTTGTACTAGGCATCACTGTGCAATGACAATAAACTGTTGTCTTATCTCTATAACCAGCTTTTGTTGTTTGTTTAGCTCTTGTAGGCTGTTCAGAGACTGGAGGGTCACGCATCTGTGGGAATAAGTAATTGTGATATTATTGGGAATAAATAATCATGTTTATGCATCTTTCCATGTATTAGAGTCCTGACTGCAGTTTATGAGATGCAGCTTGAGGTGAGGAGGAAGAGGATTATGATCATTTTCGTTTCTTTGGTAAAGGGAACCGCTTCTTCAACAATAAAATATAGGTACGATCTTTCGTATGTTGAGCCTGAAGGTGCAGCCATGAATTTAAATGTCACGCCACGTGAAACCCTGTGATTTCTCTTCTGCTCAGCCTGTGTCATACATATGTGGCTGGTCTCTAGGTACATACGCAAACTGCGATTAGTTGGAAGACCGAACATGACGGCTACCACAAACTGCAATCTCGCGCTTATGTACTTTAAATAGTTTCATTGTTAGTTAACTGGAATTCAGTTCATTTTAAGATGTAATTACGCACTAACAAGTGCATATTCATGAGTACAGTATTATTTTTTTCTGTTAAGTAACCTCAAAAATGAATGACTGTACCTTTTAGTGTCGTGTTACCTTTGGCTCTTCAGCAACAGAATTGGTATCCGCCCACCGCTATCCAGTCGGCGAGTGGTTGCGGAAGCTTGCTGTTGCTAGGTAAAATCGGTCATTCTCTTTATGACTGATTTGTTCCTGCTTTTGGTACAAGATCTGACGCAAAACCCTTTATGAATCATGGGAGTAGTAGTCTCTACAGTTTGGCTTCATTTTTGTATTTCAGTCATCTCGACCACTCAGTGTAACGTTACAGGTTTCACCAACAACTTTGTGTTTAATGTTTTCTTGGATCTCAGACTGAAAGCCTTCGGTTGGCTTTGTGCTGCTGCTCTGTGTGTGTCTGTGTGTGTGGTTTCAGTAGAGTAATGGCCTCTATTCATTATGAGGCCAGTTGATTTTCATTTACTCTCTGGGCTTCAACAATTAAAAGGAGCAGCTGAGGAGGTGATGGAGGGACCGGGACACCCAGAGGTCGACCACCACTTTAAGTGATAAATTAAATACTATTATCAGGACTCCTCCCCCACCTTTTTCTCCTCACTCATTTCAGCTTCATCGCTACACAGGAAAACCGAACACGCCAGCACTTATCATGACCACAAGCCAGGCGAGCATTTCACATGTGGGAGTGATTTCTACGTAACTGCAGAATTTTGACTTTGTTCTTCACAAGTAACTTTTTTAAAGATCTGGCCTGAAAAATCACAACAACTTCTTGTCACGGACTCGAGCTCCTAGCCATGCAGTCTGCCTTTAAAACCACGTGTTCGAATTTTTTCAATTCAATTCAATTTTATTTATATATCGCCAAATCACAACAACAGTCCCCTGTGAGTCGCGGCAGATGGCCCCGCCCCTCTCTGTGCCTGGTTCTTCTTCAGAGGTTTCTTCCTATTAAAAGGGAGTTTTTCCTTCCTACTGTCACCAAAGTGCTTGCTCATAAGGGGATATATGATTGTTGGGTTTTTCTCTGTATGTATTACTGTACTTTATACCTTACAATATAAAGCGCCTTGAGGCGATTGTTGCTGTCATTTGGTGCTGTATAAATAAAATTGAATGACAGGCCCTTGTACCAAGTCATTTTTAGCACCTACTCTATCGGGGTTCCAATGAATGCTGTGAATGTGATGTCAACAGACTGCATGCCACTGATTGGTCAGGGAGTGGCATCACTGGATGAGTCATGAGAGCGACTCCTTCACAAGAGTCCAACCCGACATTCCTGACACCCACAATGAGGTGAAAGGCAGCACACAAACCAACGCCATGGTCCAATACCAAGGTGCAGACACTTACCTCAGTTTAGCAGCAGGTACACCGTTGTTTGGATGTCCTCCATTGTTGTGTTGTGTTTATTTTGCATACAAATGACATTACGAGACTTTTGTCCCACGTTGCTATAACAACCCCGTGCACATTGAGGTGGAATACCACTGTAATGGAAAACAACCAAAACGAGTCGAGTCGAATCAAGACAAATATGTGTATATACGAGACATAAAACCATCTTTTTATTCCATATTTAAAAGCCATGGGGACAATAGTTGATTTAGTTGATAATCAGTAGACTTAAAAGTAGCCACTCCAGTATTCGTCTATTTTATTGTTTCTTTAAGTACTCCAATTTAGCTCTTTTTGTTACCGTCCCAGGACTCAGAGATGTCACTACCTGCACATAGAGCTGATGAGGAACATAAAACCCCCGTAGCGCTACGTTCTGCAGAATAAATTCTGCAGCTGAGCTTCTATTTTCTGTTGGATCGTCCTGATGCAGACCAGGCCAACCAACAATCATCCTTGAACAGCCTCCGAATCAGGTCGTCTGCTTCACCAAAGCTCACTTTTTCTTGTAACTCTCATTCTGTGAACTGTACAGGGTGTACAGCGAATAAAGCTTTGATTGATTGATTGATTGTTATCTGTAATTATTCATGTTTTCATTTTGCTTTAAATTACGGGCTTTTTAAATAGCATTTTCTTGATTGTTGTGCTGCTCTTTGGTGTGCTTAAAAGTGCCATTTAAATCAACGTGACTATTGGCCACCGAGCTAATATTTATAGAATAGGAAAACGGGCTTTAATTCAAGTTAGATTGTGAAACTTGTGAAGCACTCTGATGGAAAACCTGGTTTTAGTTTTTCTCCCGAACCCTCTTGTGGCTCGCTGTGTCTTTTGAGCGTCCATCCTCTGGTTTGGCGTTTTTCTCTGAAACTTTTCCTTCTCGCTTTTCTTCCCGTCCTGTTGTCGAACCCGAAGCCTTGGATGGTGCTCAGAGTCCGGCAGCACCTCTTCCACAACAAAACACATATTAGCATTAGAGAGCAAACTAACACATTAGTGTGCGGCTCATCTGATGGGACGGGCCGCTCGAAGTGATCAGTCATCCGGCGGGGGGACAAACACAATTACAGCGAAGCAATAAGAGAGGAAAAAAACCCAGTGAGAAACTCCTGACCTCTGCATCTCAGCTCCATTTAAATGTTTGATGTCTCATTGAATTAGTATCACAGTGTGAAAGACAAAGCTAATGGAAATGAGCCACAGACAGGCCATACTGCTGATTGGGCCGGATATAATTAGAATAATATCACGTCCGGCGTTAATAACAAGGAAAGGAAATAAATAACGGGCAGATCAGTTAATAGCTGCCGCGCTAAACTGGCTGCGTTTAAATATGCCGAGGCCAGCGCTTCTTCCTGTTTACTCATGGGCCGCTGATCGTCTGAATATTGATGTGGCGGAGCGATCGGCAGTGAAGGATCCTCCACTCTCAGCTCCTGGGCTTGGGTGGTGGTGGTGGGGGGATATTTCATCCTGATTATTCATCTTGATAAATACATAAGGACGGTCAAAATTATGGCTGTTTTTCAGCCAGCACTGCTTCATCCTGGGTGCGAATTAGCTCTGCTGATAGATGGGAGACGCAGCCCGGCCGCTAAACTCCTCGCCGGATCCTTGGGTTTATTTTCTGCCTCCACAAATATTAATTTACCGACTGACAGGAGTGAAGATGTGGTTTTGTTTTGAACAGCTTTAATTGTTTTCCCTCCCTGGGGAAATTATTATTTGTCATTTTTAGGAAATTATCAGGAAACAGCAGCAGCAGAAAAGAAACTAATAAAAGCGTCCGCATAGATTAGAAGGAACTCTCATTTCTTAAAGCTTAAAACCATCGATATAAATCAACCGGTTATAGAGTTAGATGTTATTTGACAGTCAAAGAGTTTTAGTTGTTATTAAATTCTAGACTTGTAGTCAAGACCGCCTAAACCAAGACCAAGACAATACCAAGACCAGAGGCTATCGAGACCAAGACAGACCGAGTCAAGACCAAGACAAGAGAGTCTTTAAACTGCAGCCACCAATTTACTCACATGGAGTCTACGAACCTATCAGAAGCTTCTTCAGCTCAGAATGGAATCGTCCAGAGTTTTCTTATTAATTAACAATAAACTTAGTGTACATGTAAACCTAAATTTGATGAAAGTGGTCAAAATAGACAGCTCTCTCTCTCTTTATTCTGACATTTAACTAATTCAAAAGACATTTCAATATTTATTTATCTAAAACAAACAAGTTTACTCTAAATTGATGTTCAACAGTAAAAAAAAAAAAAAATGTTGTTTTTTCCCTAAAGTGTAAATATCTGGTTTCAGCTGTGAATATACTGCTGTGTATTGAAGTTCCTCTTGTTTTGCATAGAAATATACTGAACAACATACAAAGCATAATATATAAAATAACATCTACCAGAGTTTTTTCTTTGAAAGAAGATCCTTATGTCCATTGTTGTGTTCACCAGTACATAACTGAAACCGATTTAGAGAGTTTTGTTCAGCCGTGGAGGGAAACAACTGAAAATATGAAACAAACACATGTGAGCTAAGACTCAAAAAAACAGCATTGTTGTTGTTCGGCTTTTCATTTCGCCTTTTGTTGATTCACTCGAAGAGCAAGTAACGTAATATGGGTCAAGTGATCACCGCTCCGCCGATGGTTGAATCCAAATCTCCCGAACACTATGTCGATCTGAGACAGCGAGACCGAGACAGCAAGACGAAAACAAGACCAAGACCAAAGTCCGCCGAGACCAAGACAAGACCAAGACCAAAGTGGTCTCTAGACATCCAACTCAATTAAATTCTCCAATCAGTTCAGGTTTAGTTTCACATCTCTTCCCCTGGAGTTACATATCAGGTTTTTAGAGTAGCATTTGTGTACATAAGAGGAAAAATAATCAATTATACATCAAACCATCCACAAAAGAAAATCGATTTCACAGATATGTCAAGTTTTTTTCTATCAGTGACACCAACACAGAAATGGATGTACTTCTAAAGTAAGTATACTCTGTGTCTGCAGCATTTATGCTCTCTGGACTCTCCAGCAGGACGAAAAAAACGAACTCAAACGTGACCGTTTGTACCCAGAAGCACGAGTTCGTGATTCTTTGCTGTGTTGGATTATTGGCCCAGTCTCTGCTCCTCTCAACATATAAATTCAATACAAATTTCCTAAACACCAACAGTTCTAGTTTATGGCTTTTCACCTTCTTTGAGTTTGCACACAGAAGAAGATGAATCCTGACGTGGTCAACACCAGCAGCTCATTAGTGACTCGTCCAAGGTTGGGTTTTGATTCACCCAGGAAATCAGTGCTACACAGAGTGTATATAAAAAGACGATTGGAGCTAATCTGACATCAAACAACATCGCTCTGAAGCCTGAACTTCGGCCTCTGTGATCGTTTTAATTATAGCACGAAAAAATACTAGCATTTCTCAGAAACGTAGGTTAGATTACAGCTAATGCTAACCTGATGACTGGACAGACGTCAGGCTGTTAAACATAAAAACCTTTGTGTGTTGTTGCTGTTTGGGGATTTCCTCTATCTTTCAACTCGAGACTCGAGGTGGAGAGATTGAACCAAATATCGATAATATCGATACTGGCATGAACAGATGTAGCCCACTGAGTGGGTTAAATACGTTTTTTTTTTTTTAAATGAAACATTGCCATGGAAAGTGTCTGAACCTTTTTGTGTTGACTGTTACATCTGTTTTGTTTATAGCACATTTGACCCAGAGTGCTTCAGAGGCGGGCACAATTACATTCCAGCTCTCCTAAAAAACTAAATATATAAAAAGCTGAAAGGCGTATTTTATTATATTAACTATAGGGCTGTGTATCATCACTGATTTCTTGAATCAATTCAATTCAAATGGATTTGAATCTGGGAAATTTTGCCTCAGACAGTCAGAAATATTATAATTCTGATCACTAATCAGTACATATACATATTTTACATATATAAAAAGAAAGCTGACATTTGTGAGACTTTATCAGAGCTGTGAGCATCACAGCAGATGCCTTTGTGTCAAAGTAACTGAGGATAAAACAGAAAAACATGAAGGAAATTTTCCTGGTCTGGCTTTTTCTAACAGATAACCTTAAAAATATTCTGCAGACGAACAGAAACGGAAGAAAACCATGAATCAACATCTGAACATTACCTGATGCTGCTGAAGTGAAGCAGAGCAAAGTTAAAGAAGTTTCTATTAGAGATACAGTTAAACATTTTGCATAATTTAAAAAGTTGAGCCTAGATAGCTAGCTAGCCTGGATAGATTTGAAAACGCGTCCACACTAGTGTTTTCAATCGTTTTCACAGAGTTGTGCGTCCACATTGAAACAGCCGAAAACACTTACGGTTCCAGTCCTGCGCATGTGTAAAATGCAAGAAGATTCGACCTGCCTCATTTCTGTCTGCCGCTTATTTACTTTCCGGCTCTTTGAAACGTCGCAGCAAAATGTTGAGGAAAAGCAGCGAGTTTTTTAAATGGACTAACAATGAGGTGGAGTTGTTGCTCCGAGTAACACAAAAGTACAAAGTTGCCAAAGCGAGTGAGAATTACAGAATTTGAAAAAAATAGTTCGGCTCACTAAAAAGAGCCGGCTCTTTCGGCTCCGAACCGGCTCTTCAGGTTGTTTTGTTGCTTTAGTTAATTTATTATTAACAATAATATAAAATTATGCACAAAAGGAATTACTAACGTAAAAAAAAGTGGTTTTATTTATATATAAATATATGCGGTGGCCCCTAGAGACAAAACACGTACAAACTCCAAAACACATTTCTAGCATGAACTGAACTTCCAAAGCAGAGCTACTAGATCACTTAAATTACACAATTGAAAGCATGTGTGTATTTGTGTATTTATACACAGGCACTCATATATATTCAAATAATTAAAAAAAAAAAAAGTTCATTTACCTGTTACTACCACACACCAAATCCGGTCGTTGGTACTTGCTGGCTTGTGTAGCCAGTAGGTAACAAAAGCTCAACACTGCGCCTAGCATCCTGGAGCACTTGTTGATTTTGTACGTGTTTTGAGTTTTTATGTGCTCCTGAGTTTTTACGTGCTTCAGAGTTTGTACGTGTTTTGGAGTTTGTACGTGTTTTTACGTGTTTTGGAGTTTGCACGTGCTTCAGGGTTTGTACGTGTTTTTGAGTTTGTACGTGCTTCAGGGTTTGTACGTGCTTCAGAGTTCGTACGTGTTTTGGAGTTTTTACGTGCTTTGTCTCTAGGGGCCACCGTAAATATACTTTTATTTATTCACTCCACATAAAATGTAATAAATAAATCATAATACAAAAATCAACTATTCACATTTCAACTTTTAACTATTTAAATTTTCAGCTTTTTCCTTTTACAAATTTAAAGTGAAACAACACAAAACACCGCAAACCACAACACAATTAAATATAACTTATAATATGAAAACAAAAAGAACATGCATATTCTCTGTCATGCATGAACTTTCTGAATCCTTTATCATCTGCAACTGAATATAGTTGTGGATGATTACTATACCTTTCTAATGTGACGTTGTTGTCCCTGGCTCTCTTTCTCTCTGTCTCCCTCCCGCTCTGTTCCTGTGCTACTCAGTGTTGCCAACTCCTCAGTAAGGAAAATCGCTATTGGTTGTCCTAAAAGTCGCTAGAAGTCGCTAAATGACGTCATCGCCTAATTTGCATAATTGGTCATGCTAATCTAATTGTAACCTATGTTGTTGGAGAGAGAAATAACATCGTGGAAGAGACATAAAGTGAGTAAAAAACTTCCTAAATGCATTTAAAGTTTATTTAGAACTACAAATTAAATTTCTTTTAGCAATTATTGTTTTTTTTTAATGTCACAATTCCAACCCTGCTCCTTTACCCGGGCTTGGACCGGCAAAAGTGACCCGAAATTGGCACTCTGGTGGAGTTACTTTGTGTGTGTGTGTGTTTATAAGTAGTTTTAAACCTTGTGATCCACAAAACAACATAAGAGTAAAAGAGTAAAAGAAGAACTGACTGCGTTACAGCACCCGCTGCTTGTTGAGAGTAAAAGCGATACGCGCTTTCACGTCTTTTTTTAGCGACTTTTTTTTAGAAAAAAAGTCGCTAAGGGGTCTGAAAATTTGCTAAATATAGCGACAAAGTCGCTAAGTTGGCAACACTGGTGCTACTGAGTGTAACTACCGCCCCTCCCCCCTCTGCCAAGCGTAAAGCAGAAGGCTCGTGTGCAGAAATAACCGGCTCTAAGAGCCATTTCGTTCGTGAACGACCCATCACTAGAAGAAAAGCTCTCTGCATGTACAGACTGATATTTTGGTTGGAGAGACACAAAACCTGCAGCTCCAGAATCCAGCGCAAAAAAAGATGCGTCGGGTCCGCGCGCTGTGTTTATGTCTTTGTGCAGAATCCGTGTACCTGCTCTCGTTTACTGTTTTAGCTGTTCAGTGGTTGTTGAAATTTTGTGGGATTTATCCTGAGATTGTGACGTTTTGGGCAAAATACATGAATGAGTTAAAAATGAGTTCAGGATTTTAATGAATCGATATCGCGTTACTCAAGCTAGAATCGATTTTAAATCGGAAAATCGATTATCAAAACCCACACCAAATTAACTAATTACTGTGGAAAATAAAAATCTCAGCCAGTGGCAATAAGGGACATGAGACACTGCTCTCCCCAACATAAGCTACTTTTACAGGTTAAAAGCGTCAGTATTGGTTTCGGTATCAGCAATACCGGCCCCGTATTTACTTGGTATTGGATTGACACCAAATGTACATTTTCGCACATCACAAAGTGCTTTATTTTGACTCTGAACCTCAAACTATGCTTCCTCTGCAGCGCTGCGAGTTAACATAAGATGCGCTGAGCGTGTACTGATGTGAGAAGCCATTACTGTCATATCCTGCAGCGATTCAGCAACAACGCGGCCTGCCGACATCACCTGAAGAAGCGGGGGGTAAAAATAAAGGTGGCACGGGGAAACGCATGGCGGTGGACGTGAACATCCATCGCACTTCAAATATTATCTCATAGCGTCGGGACTGATGGAGCGCTGATGCTGCCATCATCCATCTGCTGAGTGAACGAGGTCTGAGACTCCATTACTCTAAATCTACCTCCGCTCCCCTGATCTAATACACATTTGAATCAATCAACACAGCGCGCATTCTGATCACAGCGTAATGGATTATGAAGAGCGAAGGTTGACGAGCAGAGAGGCAGAGACGACGCTGCTGAGATAATAACTCCTCTCAGACTCTGTGGGATTAATCCAGACCTGAACGCCACACAGAGGAGGAGACGCCACTGCTCCAGCACTTCCTGTTAATGATGTGACTCCTGGGCAGCGAGAGAGCGCCGATCTCGAATTGTTCCGCTCAGCGCCGCCTGAATTAACCCTCCTGCCACCAAAGAAGCAACTTGACAGGATTAAAGAAGCACTCATCACGTGAAGTACTGTGTGTGTGTGAACACAGGTGCAGGTTACAATTCACACATGAAAGAAAAAAGAAATCACAATGGCATCAGTGTTTGTGCTTGAAATAATAAGCATAGTGTAAGTGAATGCAGAGATTAGGAGATGTGGAGGGCCGCTGTCAGTGAATAACCAGCTTGTGCTTGTTAAGGAATGCTGTCTTCATTTAAGTGACTTAAGAACTATAAAAATACAATACTGTGAAAGAAAATCTACTGAAAAGCGACACAAACCAACTTCAAGGAAACACAAAAACTTCAAAGATGCACAAAAATACAAACTACAAAAATGACAAACCAACTACAAAGTGACAAAACTTCAAAAGGAAAAAACATGAAACTGCTCCAAAAAGACAAATTTACTACGTAGAGTGAAACCAACTACAAAGTGACGAGTGTTACAAAAAACAACTGTCCGACTGCAAACACAACTACACCGAGCCAAGACATCGTGAAGCTTTGCGCGGTGGGAGCTTCTGGACTAACCACAGTGTGAGACGACTCGTATGAAAGTACAAACGTTGTCACGTGCATAACATTGTACTAACATCTAACAGCTAATCGAAACCATTTTAAACTTATTAAAGTGTAACACTCATTCAGGATTACAGGTCTGTAAACCTGCATGGAAACCAAAAACAAGTCTTGAGCTTTTAATTTGCTTGAGAATTTTTTATATTTTCTTTAATATCACAGTAATCCAGTTGCTACTAGAGATGGCACGATACCACTTTTTTATGTCCGATACCAATACCGATATCATAAATTTGGATATCTGCCGATACCGATATGAATCCGATATAGTGTTTTTAATCAATAAAACTGTTTTTTTAATATATTGCTGCATTTTGTATAAGTTTATACTCAAGTTTAAATAAACAACAATACTAAAGCTATTCTGTTATACCTGTATGTAAAAAATACACTGCACCCAAAATAATTCATAGTTCAGCAACACTGATCAATCTAATAAACTTAAACCTACTCCATCCTCCCTATTCTGGTATTTTAAAGAGTACTTAGCAGAAATATTAAGCAACCTAACTAATAGGGTATAGTAGTATAGTAGTACAGCTTACTAGGGTATATTAGACTTAACAGTTACTATATACAGTAATGGACTTCTATATATTTTACATAAGATTAAAACTTTGGTTGTAAGATTCAGATAATTATTTATTAAAAGCTAGACATTTTAAATGAGAATAAGAAAGAAAAGTATGTCTTTGTGCCCCCTTTTCCTTGTTAATGCCCTATCGGCCCCCCTGGCTAAACTTTGCTAGATCCGCCCCTGCACAGTTACCAGCCGTCAGCTGCGTGGAAAAGGATCCTGGTGTAGAAATTAATATTAAATAAATTCTAACAACAGATTATCAAGCTTAAACGTGCTGCTGTTGTTCAGCTGCTGGTTTCCTCTTTCTGGTGCAAAGTGGGCCAAAAACAAACAAGAGAGACGGACTCGCGACAGAAAAGCCGATCAGCTGATCAATGAGCAGTTTCATGATTGAAGTAGCAGCAAGAAGAGGCAGTCGCTCCATATATCGGTTGTTAAGCTTAACGTGGAAATGCTTCACAAACATTCACAGATGAACTTACACACTTGCTTTACTTCTCTCTGGGATAACTTGGAATCTAAAGAAGGGCATCAAAAAAGCCAAACACCATTACAAAAAGAAGGTAGAAGAACACTTCTCCAACTCCAACCCCCGACGCATGTGGCAAGGACTCCAGACCATTACAGACTACAGGACCACCAAACCCTCCCCCGCATCCTCTGATGTCTCCTTCCTCAACGAGCTCAACAACTTTTATGCTCGTTTTGAGCGAGGGAACCCCACAACCACAACCAAAGCAGACGTGACGCCAGACCACCAACCTCTGACTCTCTCCCCCACCGATGTAGGAGCGGTGCTGAGCAGGATCAATGTCCACAAGGCTGCAGGTCCCGATGGCATCCCCGGGCGTGTTCTCAGAGCGTGTTCTGAGGAGCTTGCAGGAGTGCTGACAGACATATTCAACCTGTCCTTGGCCCACGCTGTGGTACCGGCCTGCTTCAAATCCACCTCCATCGTCCCGATACCCAAAAACTCCAACCCATCTTGCCTCAATGACTACCGCCCAGTAGCACTCACCCCCATCATCACTAAGTGCTTAGAGCAGCTGGTCCTAGCACACTTCAAATCCTGTCTCCCCCCCACCCTGGACCCCCACCAATTCGCATACCGCCAGAACAGGAGCACAGAGGATGCAGTCTCCATCGCACTGCACTCTGTCCTCTCACACCTGGACAACAACAACACCTACGCCAGAATGCTGTTTATAGACTTCAGTTCAGCATTCAATACAATCCACCCCTCACAACTCATCAGGAAACTGACAGACCTGGGCATCAGTTCCCTCATCTGCAAATGGTTACTGGACTTCCTGACCAACCGCCCCCAACACGTCCGGCTGGATAACCACTGCTCATCTACAATCACGATGAACACCGGTGTACCACAAGGCTGTGTGATGAGCCCTTTCCTCTACTCTCTCTTCACCCACGACTGCAGACCTGCTGATGGTTCCAACACCATCATTAAGTTTGCAGATGACACCACGGTGATTGGCCTCATCAGTGACAACGATGAGGCCGCCTACAGGGAGGAGGTGGATCGTCTGGCTGAGTGGTGCGACACAAACAACCTGCTGCTTAACACCGAGAAGACCAAGGAGCTCATCGTGGACTACAGGAGGAATGCTGACCCACATCCACCCATCCACATTAAGGGGACGGCTGTGGAGCGTGTGAGCAGCTTCAAGTTCCTGGGAGTCCACATCTCCGAGGATCTCACCTGGACGACCAACTGCTCCAAGCTGGTCAAGAAGGCTCACCAGCGCCTCTTCTTCTTGAGGACTCTGAGGAAGAACCACCTGTCCTCAGACATCCTGGTGAACTTCTATCGCTGCACCATCGAGAGCATCCTGACCAACTGTATAACAGTCTGGTACGGGAACTGCTCTGCCTCGGACCGGAAGGCGTTGCAGAGGGTCGTGAAAACTGCCCAGCGCATCGCCGGAGCACCACTTCCTGCCATAAAAGACATCTACAGGAAGCGGTGTCTGAAAAGGGCTGGGAAAATCATCAGAGACCCCAGTCACCCATCACATGGACTCTTCACCCTCCTGCCCTCTGGGAGGCGCTGCAGGAGCCTCCGGACTAAGACCACCAGGTACCGGAACAGCTTCTTCCCCACAGCTGTCAGACTCCTGAACTCTGCCTCCTGACATCTGACCCACGTTAACTCATGGACTGAACATACACACACACACACAATGGACAACTGTACCCTCAAACACACAATAATAACATGGAGTGAACCACCACTCACAACCACTAGCACTTTATATAGCCTCTGTAGAAATTATCCACACCCTCACTTACCTTAACTGCACTACTGTATAGCTCTGTAATAATCATTCTGTACATACGATAATTTTTAACCCTACAACTGTTTACAACTTGCATAGTTCCCATTTCTGTATAGCTGTATATCCCAGATTCCTGTAAAGTTATTTATTTCATATTCTGTATAGTTTTTCATATTTATATCCTGTTCATATCCTGTACATAGCTTGTACTCACTACAGCCTGTACATACTTATAGTTATAGAATATTCACAACATACTTCATACCGTGTACATTCTAACATACCATAATAGACCCATTTCTGTAATATACTCACATATCTATATTATTGCTAATATATATTGTAATATATCTATATCACTAAGCACTTCTGGATGGATGCAAACTGCATTTCGTTGCCCTGTACCTGTGCATGTGCAATGACAAAGTTGAATTCTATTCTATTCTATCTGAGATGAAATGCTGGTGAGGCTACAAATACACACAGCTGCTCTATCACGAGCACACTGCTCCGAGATGCTACGATTATGAGACGAGTTACGCCATGTTGCAAGTTTTGTGAGGTGCTTTTTTGATATTTAATGGATCGGATTACATTTTTTATTTCTCTCCGATATCCGATCCAGTAATTTACGTCAGTATCGGACCGATACCGATACGTAATATCGGATCGGTCCATCTCTAGTTGCTACACTACAAAAACACATCAGCTACAGCAGATAATAAAGCCGTTTTTAACGGAACAGATTTGAGCAAATGTCAATAAATTTAAACTACCTGTGGCTGACATTACAACCAACCATTATGGAGCTGTTTTTGTAATTTAAACAACTAAATAAGAACTGTTATTAATAACAGAACACGCCAAACACTGAACCTCTGATAAGGAGATGTTTTAAATAAGGGTTTCCATCAAATAATCGGCTACTATCTGAACATACGCTGGACTAAACTGAACTACAAGGGAATAAGAGATGAAACATATATCTGGGAAGATATGCAGAAGAGATGCACTGGTCTGCTGGACTTACACACTGATCTCTGTCGATTTACCGTTCATAAACTGATCCGTAAGGCCAGCAATGTTGTGGGGATGGAGCTGGACTCCCTCAAGGTGGTGTCGGAGAGGCGGATGCTGTCCAAGATAAAGACAATGTTGGATAACACCTCCCACCCACTCCATGACATGTTGGTCAGTCACAGGAGCTCGTTCAGTGAGAGACTGAGATTACCGAAAAGCACCACTGAACGACACAGGAAATCATTCCTGCCTGTGGCCATCTCCCTGTACAACGCATCCACTTAACACACTGTTTGCTGCTACAACTACACATGTTTCTTTTCCAAATATTTATTTATAAGTGACTTGTGTATGTATGTATGTATGTATATATATATGTATATATTGTACTATTCTTAGTTAGCGTATTGTCTGTCTTGTCTTAATGTTGGTTTAAAATGGAGCACTGTAACAAAAAATAATTTCCCCCAGGGATCAATAAAGTATTCTGATTCTGATTCTGATCTCACCTATGGCCATGAGCTGTGGGTACCACCTGAAGGAATAAGGTCACAGGTGCCTAACCTTTCAGCTTTTCTGGGAGGAAACCTTCCATGCAGAGAGGATAAGTGGACGAAAGCTGATTGTTGGATGGGCTCCCCAAAGCTCCAACCTCAACCCTATTGGAAATTTGTGGACTGTGCTTACAATTGTTGTCCACGTCAGGGACACAGCTTTGTACGACACACCAGTCACCAAAATAAATTTCAGATATCCGCAGAGATAGTAAATTAATAATCAATTAAGTTCTTGCACCTGGAAAGAGATCTGGATTACCTAATCCACATCATAACGTCTTTAAGAATGTCTGCAGACCTATTTGGCACTCTGAAGTCATGAATGCTTTGTGAGGGTCGATATGATTTGAAAAGGTGAAAAAAGCAGTATTGGAATGTGTAATAACACATTCAAGTTCATTGCTAAGCGATCGGGACTGACAGCAACTCAACCACAAATTCACTTCTATTAAGTTCAATTACTTTAGCTATATAACACCAAATGACAACACCAGTTGCCTCACCGCACTTGATATTTCAAGGTAAAGCCCCAACAATGATAGAGAGAAAACCTCAACAATCAGATGACCTCCTGTGAGCAAGCACTTGGTAACTGTGGGAATGAAGAACTCCCTTTTAACAGGAAGAAACCTCTGCAGAAGAACCTCAGAGAGGGGAATCAATCACTACTGAACTTAATGTGGCCTTCAGATCTGCTCGAGAACAGTGCCAAGCCAAGCACCGTGCAAACTGTTGGATGGAGTGTTGTGAAGCACGCTGTCACATGGACAGCAGTGGGGACGCGTGGTCTGGCAATCCGATGGATGAGTCTGGGTTTGGTGGTTGCCAAGGGAACCGTATCTATCTGACCTCACTGTGCCAAGTGTAAAGTTTGGTGGAGGAGGGATTATGGTGTGGGGGTGTTCTTCAGGAGTTGGGCTCAGCTCTTAGCTCTAGTGAAAGGAGCTCTTCATGCTTCAGCAGACCGAGACTTTTTGGACAATTTCATGTTCCCAGCTCTGTGAGAACAGTTTGGAGATGGCACTTCCTGTTCCAACATGGCTGCACACCAGCGCACAAAGCAGGTCCATAAAGACATGGATGAGCCAGGCTGGTGTGGAAGAACTTGACTGGCCTGCACAGAGTCCTGACAGAACATCTTTGGGATGAATTAGAGACTGTGACCGCACAAATGTGCTCGTGGAAGAATGGTTAAAACTTCCTATAAATACTCCTAAATCTGTGGAAAGTCTTTCCAGAAGCGCTGAAGCTGTTATAGCTGCAAAGGCTGGACTGACACCACAACATTAGGTTTTCTGAGCTAATATTACGTAGAGGACATTCTGTGACACATAACATAATACAGAAAGTGTCGTGGACTGAGCACGATATCCTGTGATCAGGTTTTATCGCAGTGTTTTCTCTGCTCTTCATCCTCCCGCTAACAGCACGCCGCACTCGGCTGTAACACAGCAGAAGAAGAGCAGCAGCACATGTTTAATTCATCGGCCCCGCGCGTCCCTCAAGTTAATTCCACCGCGGGCCGTGTTTATTTCTGCTTTGTACTTTTGTTTAAAGCCAGTTGTTGACAACTCTTGAACATGTCAAACTATCACCGCTAATAATTGCTTAAGGAGCTGGAACTTTCTGCAAATGTTGGTTCCAGCATGAAAAACTCCTCCTCCTCCTCCTCTCCCTTTTTCGCTCGTGAAAGTCTCTCAGATGAATTTTTGATTTTTTCCTCCTCACCGTCTGACTCTCAGCAAAAAGATTCTCTCTGAAATTCAAAGCGATGGCTGCGAGAGAAAGAATAAAAAAGAATAATGTAGCGCTGCCGCCTGCTGCTGCTGCTTCCTCTTTTTTTGTTTTTGGTGGTAAAAAAAAGTCAAGAGCTGCTCTTTTTCTTTCTTTTTTGATTAGTTCAGTTTCTTTTCTCCCACTCTGGCTTTTTGTTCTTGACCCAGGAATGCTAAAGAGGCTCCTTCTTCTTCTTCTGTGGTGGAGTTGGGAATAATAATGTTATGCTGAGGAAGATGAATCGGTACAAGCGCCGGCCCCGGGGCGGTATACACCTCTCTCTTTGGGTCAATGCCATTTCTCTTCAGATCGTGACGCCGCCACTCAACTGGAGCTGCCAGTTGATTAATCCCAATTAGACGCGCTGTCACTTTCCTGCAGAGAGAGGAGGAGGAGGAGGGATGTTTCCTCCACAGTTTGGAGGGAAAGAGGATTTTTCCATGTCTGTCAGTGATGTGCAGACGGACAGACGGAGGAATAACGAGTCTCTGCAACAAAATCAGATCTGAAGACGTCTTCTTTTAGCCTCAGTCCTCACTGAGGAGAAGAAGATGCGGGTACAGGAAGCTGACATCACAGCGTCGCATTTCCAACCGGAGCTGAGAGCAAAATTTAAATGGTCACAAAAGAGTGAATCTGTTTGTCTGCGTTGATGCAACGCATTCTAATAATTACATTTCACGGCTGGAGAACGTATTTTATCCAGCTCTTCATCAGGGATGCATCACCATGGCAACCAAGAAAATCATCTTTTAAAGAACTGGGAACTGTTTCATGTCAACCCAAACCTTTTCTTTAACCTAACCACGTTGTTTAAATTACCCGAGTAGTTAAACTGAAAAGTAGTTTTTAGTTAAACATATTCAGCTCCAGTCAAACCTTTAATAGAGCTGAACTCACCACACCTGCTCAGTCAGACCAACAACAACAAACTACTAAATCATATTTTATTCCACTGAGGGGCCCTCTAACATGGTCACATGGGTGTGACACAAGTGCTCGGGGACTGCTTACAAAGTTCAGCAACACAACAACATAATGCAAAGTTAGTCGTTATATTCAAAATGAATTATCCATGCTGGTACCTTTACCCTGTACAGTGTTGTGACATTTCTCATGTGCATTTTTTAACCCGGTAGTTTGCAAAAAGCACTGTGTGATAGTGTGATCAACGGGCCAGCATGCAAAAAATGTTAAATAAGAGACTGAGCCGTCAGTCGAAGAAGCCAGTGAGCTATCAGAAGTATTATTCATTATCTATAGAGACAGAAACAGTAAATAAATGTGTCTTTATCGGGGTGTTGGCATGTGAAGTTGGACATGGGAGTCTATGGGGGCACGATCTGATATCGTCGTGTTGGTGTTGTTCCCAGATCATCATAGTAAATGTTGCTCCAGGATCAACATTGCAAGTGACCAATCAGAATGTTGTGACGTCATACTTTTGCGACTTCAGGAAAAACCGCCGTAAAAAACAAAAAACTGTACTTAAGCTGCGAGAAACCGCCTCTGTCCGCCAATCAACGGGCCGTGACTCTAACCCTTTAATAAACGGTAAGCAGAATTAATATTGTCCTTGCAACATTGGAATTTCATAAATGCAGGAATGACTTGGCGCGCAAACGAATAACGTCACAACAATGTGATTGGTCACTTGCAATGTTAAACCTGGAACAACATTTTCATGATGATCTGGGAACAACACCAACACGAGGATATCAGATCATCCGTCTATGGCTAGGGATGTGTACCGGTATCCGGTGCCATGATGGCACCGGTTCTGACATAAACGGTAGTAACCAGACCGAAAAGCAGTGCACATTTCGGTGCTTCATTTTGGTCCTTTTTTTTTACTGAGATGTCATACACTTGCACACTACACTTACCTTTGCGAGCGTAGTAGGTAGGCCCAGGTACGTCCGTTCTTTTAGAGCAGAGCTACAGATTAAAAATGTCCAAGGCGAAGCGGTCAAAGTCTGGCTGTATTTCACAGCAAAAGATGCAAACTCAGCAGCCTGCAACAAGTGCTTTAAGCTGATACTATGATACTGTCTAAGGAGGCAACACCTCAAATCTGATGAAACACCTGGCAACGCATAGCGTTTTTTTTAAAAGCCGAGAAATGCGCCGTATTTGATAGCTTGCTGCGAGACCTCACACCAAGCACATCTACTGTGGGTGTGGTGCCTGTTATCGGACCCGGAGTTTGCAACATCCCCCAAAAACACGAAGAGGAGAGTCCTGGCCCCTAGCCCTGCCAGTGTAGCAGAAATGATGAGGATGATGATGCAGCAGCAGCCGTTCTTCTCTGCGTGAGTAGCTTAATGTTGTTCGTGTGTAATTTACGTTGAGTAGGCTAACCACGTTATTACATTAATGCATGTAAGGTGAACTAGCAAACATCATCATAGCTACATGCGGCTGTCCTCTTGTTTGATGGCAGATACTCCCTGCACGCTGGCCAAAAAGGCTAAAATGACCAAAGAAAAATTGGGAAACAGTTAAACATGAGGTTTTTGGACAAAGTTTGTGTTTTTTCCATTGTTTAAGCACTGCTTCCAGCCAAGAGTGATGCCATAAATCCCCCATAGCTGCAGAAAAGGCTAACATTGTTATCTTTTTACAAAAAAACAGCTAAACATGAGAGGTTTTTGGACAAAGTTTGTGTTCTTGATTCTTTAAGCACCGGCACCGTTTCAAAAGTACCGGTTTGGTACTGGTATTCGATAAAACCTCAACGATACCCATCCCTATCTATGGGGACTGACTCAGTGCTGGAGCCTCCGGTGGACGTTAGAGGAACTGCAGAGTTTGGCACTTCATCGTTGGCTTCACTTTTTTGTTGGTTTTACATAAGATAAATATCATAATTAAAGTGAAGCTGCTGTCTTAGTAATGATTATAGTTAGCAATAAAGACCCGAGGCTGTGCTGCGTGACCTCTTTGGACACTTTGATCACAAAAGCATTAAAAAGCCTGAACACTTGAAAAACCAGCCAGCTGCACATCACTACAGGACTGGCTTTAATAAAGTGAAGAACATATGAAACATTCAGCAGATTTGAGCATTTCCTCTGTATTATAATAACCACACTGCCTTTACAGAGTCGAGGGCGACTGTGTGAACAGCGCGTTACAAAGTGCTGTTTCCTTAAATCACCTTTGAACCTGCCATGTTGGAAGACTCGCTGTTGTTCTGTTTATTTGCTCTGTTGTCTCTCGCTTCGTCTGCTTGTAATGAACTGACTGAGGGCCCAGAGGTTAGCTTTAATGCTCCCTGTTGTTTTTCTGTTTTCCGCAGGCTGGAAACAGGCGACACACGAGTGCTCGCAGTCTTTATATTACAGGCGATTAAATATTCATGCAGCTTCCTGCGTGAGTAAAGTGTCAACAGGGTGTTTGCATTCTAACGACAACGACATGGCAAATATTGAAAGCTGCAGTCAGACAGATGTTTATGAGGGAAAATGTAAAAACACGATCCGTTTCAGGAGGATTTCAGACGCTTCGATCCCGTAAACGTCTCTGTGTGGCGATCAGATCAAAGCCGACCAGCTTCATTAGCTCTTCGGCCTCTAATTGACAGCATGCAGAGAAACAAAAACCCAGAAACAACAAAAAGATGTTAGAGAAGCTCAAGCCTCAGTTTCAACTGTTTGAACATCATGAAGATTCATATAATTTTTACTTACTTAACTCGAATTTATTTAATATAAAACACTTTTAACAAGTTATAAAAGCACTTTAAAACAGATTGATACCCTTAAAACACAAACTGAAGGGACTACAAAACTAAAATCAGCTAAATAACTGTTGAAATTACAACAATTAAAATGGAGCTACTGTGTTTTTTCTATATGCTGTGTAATGTAGACGATCTCTGGTTTTAGACAGAGGATTATATGAGAAGCTCTACAAAAAGCTAGAAAAAAAAGACTTGTGGAAACTGAATATGTCCTCACTAGAAGAGAAACTAGCTTTACTGGCCAAGTGCTGGAAGCCTACTGAAGAGCACTACATCCTGCTAAGATAAATAATAATTCAAACAAATCCCTGACCCTCAGCAAAGAAAAGTTCAGAGAATCTGACAGTAGAATAGTTGAAAACAGTATTTGGAGTAATTTAAACAGTGACCTTTCAGCTAATGGGGATTGTTTTTGTAATACTTAATATAAATATATAAAAATGGCATAATAGTAGAAAAATTGCTCCCCATTTAACTTTCTAGCCAAACATGAAAATCCTGACGAGTCAGTAAAAAAGAAAATGCTATCAAACACAGACATTTCTCACTTTAAGGGTTTATTAAGAATTCGGGGTGTAAAGGCAAGCAGTTAAAAGAAATCTAATCCAAGTAAGTGAATAGCTTTAATTATGAAATCAGTGAGGGGTCATTTAACGTGTCTTTCAGCATCAATAACCATAACTAACCCTGTAAACCAGCACAAAACACCTCAAAAAGTTCCCTTAATGACTGCAGCCTTCATAAATAAATCCCTTAGAAACCGTGGATGCTAACCCTTTACCGCTGTGGCTGATTCATGGAGAATCCGCCTGGATTTAATGAACAAATTAAGGACATTTAACGTATGAAATAACATGTTTTGGTTCATTCAGAGGCCATGTGGGGGATGGAGAGAGTTCTGTCAGAATAAGAGCACAGATCTGAGAGTCTGAGAAAGGAAGAAGGCGCATTAAAGAGGAAACAGTCGAGGCGAGTCGAGAGTGAACTCCGTTTGTCTCCGAGCTCCAAAACAGCAGCCAGCATGGTGCCAATTAGCACGGAGCACGCTAACATGCGCCCTCCCGCCGCTTCTGATTAAACTGCATACTGATGGTATAAATAATCTCCAGCTACAACAGATCGGCGGGCATCTATATGTAAATGTTTAATTAACCCGTGGCTGAATCACCGCACCGGTCCACTGTGGAGGTTATTAATCTGACGATGGCGGCCATAATGCTGGGCCAACCTCGCCAAAATGAGTCGTCTGGACGACGCAGCAGATTCATCAGAGACGCCGGCTCATTTCCTAAAGTGCTGTTTGTTCTCAGTGATGAAGTCAGCAGCACATCGCTCTTTAAGGTGGACTCAAATCTGCTTAATGGTCGTTCTGGCGGGATCCCACACCCACAGCATTTCAATTTATCCCGAGAAGTTCGCAAACTTCCACAGATTATCACACTTAGCCGGATGCTGTCAGTCACAATGTGTTTGGCTGGACAGGAAGTTAGAAAGACAAATGTGTTAACATTCATTTCCTGTTTATATTTGATTGTAACTGAACAGGTAAATGTGCCCCTTTGGAGCCTGTGTGGATCTGAGGCTGAGATAAACAAAGTCACATCTTTATACAAAAAACTGCAGGATTATCCTGAGTTTCCCAGTCCTGGACCTAGGCTACCAAGAGGACCCCTGGCCCGGGGGTCCTCGGGTGAGCTGTTAGCCGCTGTCATTGCTGCTCAACCTAGAACCAGGATCAGAGACATGGATGGGACGCCATGATTGAGACTGTGGTTTTTCTTTTCTGGTTGGCTAACAGAGTATCCTACAGCACAGCCTCAAGAGTGTTTTGCATGCTTTGTTCCGCTACATCGTCCATAAACCCACAGAGGAGTTGGTGGCCATTTGCCACCAGGTAATCCACCTCCCAAAGAACCCAGAGCACCTGAAGTTCGTGTCCTGTGGATTTGCAAGGATGGCGAGAGTGCAATCGACAGCTGTTGCATCCACATTGAGCCTCTGAGCAGTTCTTATAGTCCGTGCTACAGAAACAGGAAACTGTTCCCATCCTCCATCAGGTTTGTGACCATCAGGGTGGCTTTACTGACAGGTAGGTTGACCGATCTGGGTCAGTACATTACTCTAGTACCACAGGAGACTATTAGAAGGTGTGGGAGCCCAGCACTTAAACAGTCATCATTCCAGAGCACACCTCTAACGATGAAGACCAGGATCCTGGCTATCTTTGGAAACCACACCTTTGTAAGTCACATCTGATTTCAGCTATTTTGGGTCAACAGCATCTGCATCTCACCTCCTCGGGATGAGCCTGAGGAGGACGTGACGAGGAGGAGCGACAGGTTTGGAGGCAGTCGGTGGTGCTCTCTGGAAGGACCAACTTTCTGTCCTGGAGGACGAGGTGCCACCAGACCACGACTACTGATAACAGGCGAGTAAAAAAAAAAAAAAAAAAGAATATCTGTTTTTAAAAGTTCTTGGTTCAACTGTTTGTCTGCTGAAATATTATTAGTATTATAGAGTTAATATTTTGTATGCACCGTTTTCTATGGCCTGCTGTTTAAAGAAAGGTTCACTCGGGTTAATCCTGCATTGGCCACTTTAAATAACTATGCAGAGTCCTGTAAATATTCCTGTAAATATTGTTGATTTCTTATAAATATTCTTGTTTCATTAATATCTTTTAATTTTTTGTCATTCATTAATCAGCCACTTAAAGTATTATAATTATTATAAATTAGTTTAATGTTCATAATGTTAAAAAAATACTATAAATAAAATACTTAGTTACAGTTACCTTTTGTTTAGATCATTTTATTCACAACATTTGATTGGTGGCCAGCATCTGTGTCTGTGACGGTGGAGGGATCACCAGTCCCTGTCACAAAGCTGACCACCTGACAAATATTCATCCACATGTTTTGGTGAGAACATCTGCCCTCCCTCTGGGGCGTCCCTCCCCATGTAGGTACCACATGCTCCAGACTTGATGCTGGTCGGGTCCAGGACGAGTTCAGAACTGGTATAAAAAGTGTCCATGTAAACATGCTATCCAGGGCCCAGACAGGGTGGCTGAATAAGGCTCATATGCTGAACCTGATGCTGTAACCACTTCTAGATTCAGTTAATATAAAAAATTCTATCTGCAGTCAGCGGGTCTTTTATACACTGTGTCGTGCCAGTTTTTGCCAGCTCCCTCGTCAGGTTGTAATATACCCGGCAGGCACTGAGGATGTCATCATAGAGAGGCCTGACCCTAAAGGGTTGTCATGACCTGGTTTTTCCTCCTCAGGATTACAGAGGTGGATGAACCTGTCTCCTGTCATCACTCTGTGTGGACGGAGCACAGATGAGGTGTGATTCTGTCTCCAGTCTTGAGTTTTTTGCAGCGTTTTTCTTCATGTTGCTGTAGATTGTCGTGACTGTGTCACTGGTCAAAAACAACAGAAAACGTTCTTTTTGGACTCTGATGGGGAACCTGCAGTGTCACCATCCTCCTCCTCCTCCTCCTTCCTGGGCTCAGAGCTGAACCTTTCTCTGTGTGCATGCCGGGGGCTCCTCTTCCTCTTTCCCATAACAAAACTTCCTGGTTAAAGTTGTCACTGCGTGGCTCGGACTCTGTTTGGCTTATTCCAGCTGAAAAAGAGCTTCGCTGATTGCACCACATTCAGTAGTCGTCGCATAGATTTAACAAACAAAACAGAACTGCAGAACAAAGCAAGCATACACGCATCACGCTAAACCTCACAAATCTAAAAACTCACCATCAACATCGCTTTCTCGCTTTCACCGCCGTCACTCGCACAGTTTACCCCTCTTACTCGGCAACCAAAGCTTGCGTGTCACACAGTTTTTTGATTGGTTGAAGTGGTGCAGTTTCCCACCAATAGAATAGGGACAGGTTTATTTGTGCACTTCCCTGGAAAATCCAGTTTTTACCATTTCTTCCTGACAACATTATTCAGGAAAAAGCACGAGGTAAACATTCACCATAACTGTGGGTTTACTTTGCCTAGTAATTTAAAATGTTGCATATAGTTTGAAGTCTGCACTTTTGACGCTGGTTGAATGGGACTCAGCGAGGCTGCGTCTTAAAGCAGCTTTCTGCAGATAAAGGTGTCTATTTTTTTTAAAGATTAAAATAAAAGCATCATTCTTTTATCCTTTTAGTCACAACATTTTCTCTACAATTACATAATATCTAACTGATTGTTAAAATCATTCAGTCATTGTAGTCATAATAATGCCTGCAGCGTAACCTCAATTTTTGGCACTGTTTGGCTTCCGTACATTTCAGGCTCATCTGCAGGAAAGAGTCCAAGTTTGTTCCTCCGGTAAACAACCTCAATGAGACAAAGTGCTTAAGAAGCTGCTTGGTGTTAATTTATGGAGCCCAATAGATATTTAATGTAGCATGTTATGGTACTTGGGCTTTTACTGCCCGACTTAATTGCTTTTTTGTCCTTTGTTTTCTTTACAGAGCAGTCAGCAGAGAGTCTGCAGGGCCGCACCACCTATTAGACTTAAAGACGTGAAAAATGTGACAGCCTGACTTCCTGTTTCCTTTTTACATTGAAAATTAAAATACAAAGACATGCTGATAAGACATGTGGATGCCATCAGCTGAGCAACTGGCTTAACAGCAGATGAAGAGCAACACTCGTTTTCTGAACGTTTTCTTGTAATGGAGCATTTAATACTGTAGTGGTTTTAGCTTTTAGTTTTGTTCTTCCTGGAGATGCTGAGCTCTTCTCATGTCAGAACAAGATAAATAATCTTTCCAGAAAGTTCTGGGTCTAAATGCCAGAAGTAAAATGCAGGACATGTTTCCGTGTTTTCGCACTTGCGTCCGTGGTGATCTACAGGACAGCACTTCACGAGATCTCACGTGTTTCCTTGGAGGAGACGCAACATTAAAGTGCTTCGGTTTTACTTATTTGATTCAATAGCGAGCTATCGAGGCACTTTTGCTTGGATCTACGCCCGAGACTGAATAGTTCAAATGTATTTTTTATTGTTTTATTCTATTAAAGTTAATTACTGTTGTTATTCTGCATATTTTGTGCTTTTCTGTTTTAACAAAGCTTTGACACGCCATCTCAGAGCTATGTATATTTTAATTTGCAGCTTTGATGCAGACTGAAGGCAGAACAAAGGCCTGTGTGGGATGCCTTTGTCACACTCTGCTTTAATTAAGATTAATTGCGTACCTGGGAAGAGTCCTCTGGCAGTGTTTAGCCCGGACGCCAGCAGCTAAACGCTGTCACATGGTGACGTTCAGCAGCCGGAGGAGGAGGGGGAGGATGCGAGCACTGACGGCTCTTTTTGTTTTGACTCGCAGAGCTGAGACAGCAGTAAATACAACTGTTTATTGATGTCGTGTTTAATCTGGCAGCAACTCCGAGGCTCCGGGAACGCGCAGCACGCATCAGTATTTTTACACAATCGCACATCTGATGAAAAAACCTGCCTGAGAAACGTCACGTTTTTATGATTTACTGCACGCTGTGCATCATTTTTAAAAGATATACAAATAAACAACAACACACAATCACAGCAGTTCCTTAAATACTGAAAATATTTAGCTACTGTGACATTTTCATTTGTACTTCTCAACACCAGTTTTTATATAAAAGGACTTTTTTTTAGTTGGTTTGAGTTTATGGACACAAAAATTCCCACTTATGTTATTTTAGCCTGAGCATGATTTCTATCACACTGCTCTTATTTCTACAGTTTCTACTTTTGTGGCATTTGACTAGGCAGGCATAAAGACTACTTGGTATGGGTCAGGGTCACTAATAATAATAATAACAACTCAGGGTCACCTTACAACCCAAATCAACAAGAACAACATTAGGGACATTTAAAATCCAGGAATAATAAGAATGTAAAACATAAAGCTTATGGCTGATATGACTGTGACAAAGAGTCAAGCTGACGAAGGTGTAGTGGTAATAAACTCCAAAGATGAGGTGCAGCACAGCTGAAGGCTCGGGCGTCCACGGTGTTCGGCCTGAAGTGAGAAGGTCGGAGAACAGCTGAAGCTGAGCAGAAAGCACGGAGAGCGTGTGAGGAGGAGGCAGTCCTGGAAAAACTGGTTTGTGCAGAATCACTGACAGATTTGAGAAATAAATTCTTGTATTTAATACGCTGAAGAACTGGGAGCCAGTGAAGCTGGATGAGAGCAGGTGTGTGGTCAGTAGACTTTGTGTAGGTGATCCTCTGAACTAATGAGGACAACGTGACTTTTATTGTCGTTAAGGTTGAGCCAAGTAATGATTGCCTGTAGGCAGGAGGTGAGGAACGGACAGGAAGAGAAGGTCTGGGGTGTGTAGAAAATATAGTTGTGTGTCATCTGCATAAAATATAACAGAAGAAATAAATTGGAACCGTTTACAAAAATGAAGATATTTCCTAGAAGAAGAAGATAATTTATAAATAGCAGCGGTCCCGTCAGTAATGCCTGAAGGACACCGCTGATGGGACGTGGACAGTATAGCCTTGAACAAACAGTTTCCTGTACGGTGTGAACTGCTAACATGCTGTGTGCTCAATTCCAGTGTTAGCCAAAGATTCTGACAGAAGACGATGATGATGCCATCAAAGGTTTACCTGCTAAACACTCTTTTTGAGTGCTATAAAATACTGGTTACAGTCACATATTAAAAACTGCTTGGTAATGTTAAGAGATGTTGTGTTATACAGTTGCATTTGTTGTCATATTTAACATACGTCACCCAAATGTTACTCACTGGTAACAAAAATAGGACAAAATATAGAATGAATGTCTTTGAGACCATACTGAGACTGAGCGCCTCGAGTCCACTCGTGTGCACACATTCACACTGTTACCAAGTCTTAAACTCCTTAAAGCTTCATGCACACATAAACCAACTGAAAAATTGCAAGTGCAGGAAATGAAAAATATTTTTGACTGCTTTTGTTGCTTTTCTTTTCCACTTTAAGGAAAGTTGCGTTTCCGCCGGGCGAGCGCCGTCTCTGCAGCTCATTTCCCACTGAGAATAAACGGGCCGGCGATGGAACATTTCCCATGAGTCCGTCTGTCTGTCACGGATGGCGAGGGGCTCTAAGCAGCCCCGTCCCATCTTAATCTGTTCTGCATGCTAAGCAGAGCCCCCCGCCCTCCCTCCTCAGATTGTTATAAATGCTGTTTATGGTCTTGCTATGACAACTGTGAAGGGCACGGCGAGGATTTATCACGGGATTATCTCCTCAACCAATGAATAGACGGGACAGGTTGTAAATGACCCTGCAGGGTAATAAAAGAAGACGCTGCTCCTCTGGGACAATAAGAGGAGGAGGTGATGTTATTATTAATATTAATAATAACATCACGCACAGACAGATCGGCTCACTTTAATTCAGCCATGTTTGTTTTAGTTTGTTGTTTACCTTTTAGTTTTTATTGATTTTAAAGAAAGCGTCCATTCATCTGTACGTTACTTCAGGGTCACACGTTTAAACTCTGGGCTGCATTTAGAGCAACTTCTTGTTGTGTAACAGTTTAGAGCATGCTCACGCGTACGGAAGACAAGAAGTCCCCACAATAAAAAGATTTTGTTTATAAAGGTGCCAAATTTGGAAAGTGCTTCAACAGACAAGAAAGGTAGAATATTCAATTTAAGACAACAAACCAAGATCCAATGCAAACGGCCAACATGGTTATTGAATAGCAATCAAAGCAATAAAGCAGCTGTAACAGAGATAAACATAAAAACATGTCTGAAAAATACTATTTTAAAAAATAATATATGTGAGTTAGTGCCTCGCATTGTGTTTGGCTCATTATATCATCATATTCTTAATGAATCCTGCTGACGAGAGTTAAATGAATAAAAATTTACTAAAGCAGTGATCATGTGACTCAAGTGTCAAAGTTTCTGTCATCATTTGTGCTTCTGTGATTGGTTTGTTTTGTGACTGCTGGATTCTTGTGAATTTCTTAGTTTTCCTTCAGTCGGAGTGAAAATCTTTCCTGATTAATTTTGCACTTTGAGGCAGGAACAATATGTGACACACATCTTTAGTTCACGTCCAAGTGCACATTTTCTGATCATTTTAAGCTTCGTAGTTTGATGGTTGGACTCTACTAGAGTAGCTTTGCATGATTAACAGTTCAGAGTAATCCTTATTTATCTGAGACTGAGCCTGGAGGTCAGTTTGAACTGTCTGAAACAAGCTGTTTTAGCTCCTCCCCTTTTAAAATCAATATTAGCCATCTCTGTGACATCATACAGATCCAAGAATAAGAAAAAGTGATAAACTGAGTTTCTGGAGCTGAATGTACACTGAAAATTGACCAGGTTTGACAAGAAAATTTAAAAAAGCAGAAAAAATCCAGAATAAAGACCGCAGCTTACAATTAAAAAGTAAACAAGCTCTAAGGGTGGAACTAGTGGCCCTGTTTCGGAGAGACAACATTATAATCAAGCTGCTAACAGACAGTAAAGGAGCGTGAAGTCTGCAGGCCTCTGAAGAGCAGAGGATGAGGAATCTCAGAGTCTGGTGGAATATCTGACAGCATCAGTCTCTCAAACTAAACCCGTGAAACGTTCACAGCTCCGCACATGAAAATAGGTCAGGAAGACAGGGAGCCGTCTCCTGCCAAATGTCGAACATTTTAATGAGCCAAGAAAAGAGTCCCGTGTTTGACTTGGTATCTGGAGCATATGGTGGCTGAAAGGCGTGGCCCCGCAGTCCCCCAATACCAACGTCCCCGGGCCCCCGAGGCCCCCGGGGTGTCAGTTTTTAGAGCTCTGCCACTACAAAGACAGCAGGACTGCCGCTCACATGTGAGCCACTCAGCTAAACTGGGTTCAAGTCCACACAAGTAAACAACGAGCACTGCCAACGCAGAGGACACGGCGACTTCATCGTCTGATGATGATCTTTCTTTACTTTAATACTGTCTTTTAGCTACAGTTACAATATTGTAGCGTTAGTCCGCTCGTGGCCCCCTTTAGACTCCGTCTCCTGCACGTTGCAGGTACCTCTGCTTGAGAGAGAGGTCAACCAAACTGAAGTTTCACTGTAACCTTCACCCACCTCAGCGTCCTGCTGGCGACTGATGCAGCTCATACATGTGACACAGAGCTGAAGCTGTGTATGAGAATCACTGTGAAACTCGGAGCTCCGCCTAAATGGTTTTAATTGGCACGCTCATCCAAACACCACCCGCCGCATGTCCATCACCATTCACACTGTATCCTCTCTTTAAACGGAGACTCTTTCGGCTTATTGTTCACCGTCAGCGTCAACAAAACGACTAAACTGTGAGATGTAAACAGACTAAACCTGCAGCCGTGGAGAGAAACAATGCAGCCCACTCCCCCGGAGACTGAAGCTAATCCCGCCGACCGCTTAAACCTCCCCATTAAATATTTAATGAGCACAAAGAGGGAACCGGCGGTGGGAAGCGAATGAAACGGAGACGATCCCACACGGCTGCTCAGAGTTTAAAGAAGACGCTGCTGGTGACGGCGAGTCCCGTGAGACCGAAACCACCGGCCAAACATTCACCGCCTGACGGGAGGCCGGCACTTCAGGAAGTCCATTATGTGAAGGAGCGCCGGCGCGATGTCAGTTTATCAGCTCAGTTATTGCAAAGCTGCTTTTTAAACCTGAACCCACAGTCGGACTCAGCCTGATGCAGTCGGTCTCCACAAAGTCTGCTGCAGATTTAGAGACACTTTGTGTAAGAAGACAAAACTGTAAATGAAACTTTAAAGGAACCGTCTGTCTCTTTAGAGCTTATTTTAAAAATATACACAGATTAGTGTGTGATTACATCTTCCAACAAATCTTCTAAACTTAGAATTAAGCTGTTAGAAATACATAGGAGCGGGCACCGGCTTATGGAGGACGCCATGCTGCCGCCATCCTGAATACAGTGGCCGAGAGAGACGTCACCATTCTGACTGATCGTGTGTTATGAAAGCGCCACGACAAACACAGACGAGAAGTCGCAGGTGTTCACGTGCCGACGAGTCAAATTTTAATCTGTCATCAGTCAGCGTACGAAGGACCAGTGGAAAGAAACGACATCCAAAGAAAAGAGCGTTAAGGAGGAAAAATATCGAAACTTACCATAGTCTGAAAAAAGGACAGACAGCAAGGTCTCATCCGCCAGTTTTCCCAAGTCTGCATGAAGTCTCCAGCTGAGCTTTTTCAGCTATGTGAGAAAGATAATCTACAAATTAAACTGGCTTTATTCGCCAAGTCTTAAAACCAGCGACTGAGACCATAAACTCATCAGGAAGTGTTTACTGAGGTCACAGAGCGAGGGCGCCAATACATCTGGATATGTCTGTGCAGGCTATTGGTGCACTTTTCCCTTAATCCTAATAACCACACTGCATTTATGCCTAAATATGAATCAGTGCATCCTGGTTACTAAACCTGGCTTTGAAGTAACGTTTTGTAGAGGCAGCAACACTAAAAGTCTTATTTTGATCCAAAATTTCCACTAAATTCTCAAAATAAAATCTTATTTTTCTTATTCTATACAATCTGATCATTTTTACATGGTTGTATATCGTACATGTTAAACTCAGAGCCATTCAAAGAGAAAATTGTGTTTTATTTATCTGCTAAATTTGACCTGGAGCCCCTGATCTGAGTGACGTTTCGTGGACTGACAGAGAGATCTTGTAAAAGTCCAAACACGACGCCCTGACTGACTGATGGAGGTGAAGATAAATCGCCTCGGCCGCCGCCTCGCAATCCTTCTTAAAAGTTAAACAGCCATAAAAGGCTGCAGGAACTCTGACCTTCACAATCTAACCGAGCAGGAAAAGCCAATGATGTGTACAAGGCCCCGCTCGGCAGATTATGATAAAATATGTCTCGGCGTCACCAAAAGATAACTGTACGTCTCCCTGTGACAGATACGAGCCCGCTATTTTAATAACAGCCCAATTTCTGCGGCACTAAAATGTTTTACTGTCGGCCATAAAGCACACAGCGTCTGACATAGGAAGCGTGCATTGCCTCCCGACCCTTCAAAATAAGGCGGACCACGTGGTGGTTTAGAGGGTTTAATTGTCACAACATGGAAACACACCGGCGCGCCTGATGTTCAGCAGTTCATTTTATAAAGAGAGATGTTGTGCTTTTCATTTAAGCAGAGAAAATTATAAAATATGTATAAAGAATATTTACATTTTATTTTTTAATTACATAAATTAGGAATAAGTTGCCATTCCTAATATGTTTGTTTTTTTTAAATCATATATGCGGTTTATGTACAAAGAGTTTACCTGATGGGAGGAATAGTGATAGCGCCATTTCATAATTATCACAATCAAGGATTATATTTTACTCTAACCCCAGAATCTGTCACACAGTCTTATTTTAATGGGAAGAAACAGGAAATAGCCCTTTTTTTCCACATGAGCAGAACAAATTAGGTTTCTGGAGCAGACTGGGCGTGACTTTGGTGACACAATCCGGTCGTTAAGTGATGACATGACGAATCCTACTTCCGGGCCTAAAGTAGTCTGCGTTTAATGTGGCTTTTGTGTTGTTAACATGTTTAATGTTTTGTATTTTCTTCTATTTGATCTCAAAAAGCTCCTAAAACAGTCAGTGATCCCTGTTGACCTCCCTCGGCTTTTATTACCGCTAATCATTTATTTAAGCTCAGTTTTTAAAACCTTAGGATGTAACTACAGCCCAGCCCATGCAGCAGTATATTAATGACTAACCTCGTATTGTGGATGGATTATCTCAGTTGTTCTCCTGGCTGAAGTTTGGTCCTTTTACAGCATCCTGCCATGCGATTACATTTGTTCCTGACCACCGAGAACACTCACGTTAACTTTTATCGAGTGGAAAAAAAGTTAGCTTGTTTATATTATGCTAACATAGCTGTGTCGCTAGCGGTCACGTAGCACATCATTATATACCAGCTAACCCAACTTCAGTAACCCTACAAACGTCACTGCTGTTTAGTTTTCTGTCTTCATTTATGCTGGAAGTGATAGCAGAGCTGTACGTTTTAATTTGTTTCCAAAACCCCGCAGTCAGGACATGCTATATTGTATTTAGATAGAAGCTAGCGAGCTAACTCCCTGCTAACTTCTAACTCCGTTAAATGTCATAAATTCCGTTTTCATGGATGCCTGGATGTTAAACTCAATTGTTACACCTGGTAGAGCAGAACGCTGATCATTTTATTAAAGATGAAAGACTTTAGACAGTTTTTCAACTCTCAGTAATGCCATAGTGATCGTTTGATATATGGACCTGCAGCGGAGTTTAGGCCCAGACACGGCTAGTGACGTCAGACTGAATGACCGGATTATCCTAACAGCAGCAACAGTAACCAGTCGCCTACCAGGCTAAAGCTAACCAGGCTTTGATTAGCACTTAGCATGAGCTAAGCTACACAACAATGTGGCGAGTCACTGCAGTGATCGAATTCTGTTTTGATCCACCGTCGAAAACCTCGCCTTACACAGCAGTTTGATTGTAGCACGTATTTCTGACGCTGCCCCCTGGTGACAGTGAACATGTACGCCATGTAGCCAGCAAAGCTTTTCATACGATCAATGAACAATCAGACTGAGAGAAACTGCAAGCTTATTGGCTAACAATTAGTTATTTTATACCTAAACAATTATTCCAGTCCAAACTCACTCGACTCCTTCAAAACAAAAGCATCACAAATGCATATTGGGACATTCACAATCTAATTATTTATTTTCCCCACTGTGATTAAGAATGCATGACTAACTCGATCTAATAAAGGTTACTGTCAGTCTCAGCAACACTTTGTGGTACAATTTGATAATACACCGAAGTACAGATCAGCACTAGTTCGAGTTTAGTTGACGTCTCTTCATCACAACGCAGATCATTTTGGAAGCCGTTGAGAGCGACTGTTTCTTCCCTTTCTGTTAACAGGGTTGATTTTGGCAGTTTTAAACCATGTAGAATCCTTTCTTAATAGCATGTGTTATCAATTACATTCAACTTATTCAATCACTTATAAATTACTTTATTTTGATTTACCATCAGGCATTTAAAGAAGCAAACCTCAAAGCTAGTATAGCTGTAGTTAACTGTAGAAGCATTTAAACCAGCCGAACCTCCACAAAAATAAGTAAAATAAAACAAAAAAACATGAATTTGCATGTACTACTGTTAAAATATATTACTTAGAAATGCTGACATGAGACATGTTTCTTTCGTATATATGCTGGCATGTATCACACTGTGACGCTGTAGTTTAGGTTAAAGATTTCTCTCGTTGATCGTCTCTTTTTTATTTCAGTATGAATTTATTGGACGCTTCGTTTGTTTACTGTACGTCCAGAGGAAATTTCCCTCTGGGATAATAAAGTCTTGCATGTGTGGTCCTGGCAAAATATGACTTGTCACTGCTCTGCTGTGGACGCTGAATGACTAACACAGATCTGAGTGCTGTAAAGTTTCGACCTGGAACAAACGGGGGGACATTTCTTTTGTCCAATAACACTCGACAGCTTTTACACTCATGCTTGAAATTTGTTTGGAAGTCCTCGAGGGTGAAAAGCTGCCAGAGAGAAAAGACCTGTGGCTGAAAACAGTCTCGCCCTCCAGAAAAGCCAAGAAGAAGAATTAGCCGGGCACAGAGGACGAGGAGTGTGTGTGGTCCCTTTAGTCGCCAGGTGATGTGGTGGGGAAGCTGTCAGCCGGCTGGACGGCGGCTGAATCCCGGCGAGCGGAGCGGGAGGAGGAGGAGGGCGAAGCATTCTTCAGTGCTGACATTCCCATTGAGACTCGGGGCAGCCGTGAAATAAAAGCTGCGAGGAGGCTGAAAGAAAGAAAAAGACGGCTCCGGTAGTTTATTTTGTCGAAACAAAACGTGAGTCCCACTTGTGGATGAACGTGATTGAACTGCGCTTTGTGTGCGGCTGAATGGCTGTGAGCAAATACGGCTGGAAGTGACTGTTAGTTTTACCGATTTTAACAGTGAACAGGAAAAAAGAGCTTAGCTCCAGACAAAGAGGCCATTGAGATAATTTTCCAACAATTAATATTTACTCACTGACACACTTAGAGGACAGACTCGCTTTATAATGCTGGGAAAATGTTGTAAAACTTCATGCGTGGCTCAAAAATTTGTTTTTACCTCAATTTTTTTTTAAAATAATGACTGAAAATAATTTTTTTTAAATATCTGTTCTTCTAGGAATATCACCGATAAGAGTGTACAAAATATACAAATATCAGAGCTTGTGTAAAACACAACTTTCAATGAATTTGAACTATATAAATCACCTTAAACCAAAAAGTACCAAGAAAAACTGAAATATACCGTTAGCCTTATCTGCTAACAAAACTTTTAGACAATTTGAACCATTAAATTATTGCTTAAACATGAAATAAGCCGTTTTTGCTTCTAAAGTTAACTGTTAACTTATATTTATTAAATTGCTTAAGAGTTTTAGCCGCTAACTTTTAGCTAACATGAATCCAACTATAGTTAAGCTAACTAATGCTTAAGCTGGGCTAACATTTCTATTCTAAAAATGTATTTTTCTCCCATATTTCTATTTATGAAATCTGAGTTTAAGCTACCCAGACTTTTTATTATTAAATCAGTTATACATTTTGAACTAAGCTACGGCTAAGGTCGTCGCTGAAGTAAGTATATATGTGGGAAATACAGAATGTTTTAACTAAATACATAAAGAACTACAAAAAAATATCTAGTTGGATCTTCATCTCGCTCGCGTGTTGACAAGGAAAATCTGTTTATGCTAGCTGAACATAATGAATACTAGGAGTGGGTTTTTATAATCGATTCATCGATTAAAATCGATTCTGGCTTGGATAACGTAAAATCGATTCATTAAAATCCTGAATCGAATTTTTAATATAAATTTATTTTGCCCGAAATGCCAGAATCTCTGGTGACATCTCACAAAATTTCAAGAACCACCAAACAGTTAAGACAGTAAATGAGAGCAGGTACAGGGATTCTGCACATAGACTTAAACACACAGCGCGACCCGCGGATCAGAATCAGTTAGATGTCGCCTTTCTCACAGTCGGGGCTGAAAGCCGACAGCTCGCTGATTCTGATCTGTCGGCGGGTCCGCGCTTTGTGTTCACGCCCTTTATGCGCTGATTCTAAAGCTGTTAGTTTGATCTCTCTCCAAACAATATTGACCGAACCAGCAGCAAAAGAAGATCCAAAGTTTGGATCTTCTTTTGCTGCTGGTTCGGTTTGGATTCCAAACGCTTCACATAAACATCGTCATGAATTCACTCTGACTTTTACTGTTTTGCTTCCACCACGATGCACAGCTCTCTCTCTGTACTTCAAGAACAGTTTCCCTTTCTTCATTATTCGCTTGCTTGTTACGCACAAGTCTACCGCTGTTTACAGGCTGTCGGCCGCTGTTTTTTTCCCTTTTACATTCTTCCGAAAAGAAAACCTCATTTCTGCTGTTCAATACTGAACAAATTTAAACTTTTTAAAATTATTCAAAATGCAAAATGCTTAGCCGTGTCTCTAATAAAACCGCTGTAACGTCAGAGGTAATGTTCATATGTTGATTAATGGTTTTCTTTCGTTTTTGATGTACTGCAGAATATTTTTATAAAATCCAGGCCAGGAAAATCACCTTCATGTTTTTCTGTGTTTTATCTTCAGCTGCTTTGACACAAAGGCATCTGCTGTGACGCTTACACCTGTGATAAAGTCTTGCGTGTGTCAGCTTCCTTTTTATGGATACAAAAATATGTAAATGTACTGATCTGAATTATATTTCTGACTGTCAAAATTTCCCAGATTTAAATCGAATCGAATCGAATTAAATCGAATCGTGGATCGAATCGATTCGGGACCTTGTGAATCGGAATTGAATCGATTCTAGAAATCAGTGACGATACCCAGCCCTAATGAATACTGTGTATTTCTTAAACATCACTGAATATTTAGTGTTTCTGCAAAATTAAAATAAACCCTTGGATATCATAACTGTTCTATCCTCATTTGGTAAAACAGCTTCTACGTAATATGTAGTTATTAATCTGAGCTTCTCTCAAATATACATTTACTGTCCTGTTTTGGTCAATTCGCAACTTCAGCTGGTCTTCAGTTTTAAAAATAGCTCGACAAACTTGGAAATGTGTTTTTATGGGCTGCTGAGGTCCAGAGGAAGAAAAGCAGCAAACCATGACACTTTAAGCTAAACAAGTCAACCTGCTGGTTTTATACAGTGTGAAAGTGCTGGAGCTCCTTTTTCTGCCAACAGCAAATATCAAGTGAAAAAAAAAGTGTCATTCAGCAGTGATTTTTCAATGTCAACAGCATCCTGCACCAGTTAGACTTCCTGAAGTGTTTAAACTGATCTCGTTTCAATTTTTAAAAAAGACTAATTATAAAGCTACAAATACACCATTTGAATGCAAACTCAGACCATTACCAGAGCCTCACGAGTGCATTAAGAGGAATCCGTTGTGAATTAGCACTTGAGAGAAACACAAAGGGCTCTGTCTCCTCGCCTCCTCTTTCTTTTCTCTCCCCCCTCTGCCTTTCACCCTCCAGCAGATAAAAAAAAAACACCAGAGGAGTCCTCTCGGCTCGTCTGTCCCTCCCCTCGTCGTGTCTTTCAAGCTGTGGAGGAAGAAAGGAGGTTGAATTGGGCCTAATCTTGTACATGTGAATGTGTGCGGCCTCGGTTCGTCCTCTCCGCCTGATAAAAAGGATGCAGGTGCAGGACGGCAGGTCATAAAGATAAAATCCATGTCAATTCAAGATTCCTCCAGCGAGCCTGGTCTTTAGAGCCTGAAGACTGACCGAGTAGCTTTTAGCTCCTAATGTTGCATTCTGGGAAATCGGTAATTCCAACTTTTTGAGTCGGAATTTTGAACTGGAACTTCCTTGAAGTCAGACTTCCAATTGGAGTGTGGCAGAAGCCCCACAGACCCTGACTTCACAATCAAAGAGGGTGGTGTATCTCTCATAATGTGTAAGGCTCTAGGTCCACGCTGAATATATACTCGAGTCTTCATCACCTGCAGATGTGAGTTTATTCTCTGACGGGACAACGAGCTGGGACAGCAGCCAGGAGAAGACTGGACGTGGTCTCTGAATATGCCTCTTTTACACGTCGTGCTTTGTTTAAGAAACAAACTGAAATCTGTCAGAGGAGCGAGCGCTCTCCGAGCTCCCGGTTTGTGAGCGCAGCAAACCTCCGTGTCTCTGCAGAGCGTCCTCTGATGGCTTCCCTTTGGCGCCTTCAGGCAGATCACCAAGAACACAATCTGCCGCCGTGCTGAGCGGCTGCCAGCGTCTGAATAAATCATCCGTCTCAGCTAGAGGTGAAGCTGTTTGATTTCATGTGTGACCCAAATAAGACGGCTTCCCCTGAGTGACGGTGTAAATGATGCAGCGACGGGGAGAAACGAGTCCATCCCGACGGGTCAGCGCGCCATCGCTGACCTGCTTCACGCATTTATGTTGCTTTTTCTTTTGCACGATGTAACGTTTTATTTACTTTACACCTTCCAAGTAATTACCTTTATTCATATTTCACCGGCACTCCTCGCTAAGAGTTAGGTAAAACTGGCGAGAACGAGATTATGAGCCTAAAAGATTCATAGCAGTTTAACTGAGAATAAAATGTGTTTCAGGGTTTCGAAGCAGCTGGTTGAAAAAGTAACTGCCGTAAACCCAGAGTTAATATTTAAACTGAAATGTTAAGGTTATTTACTTTTTATTGAATCGTAGCAGTGAAAATGAAACTTTCCGGTTCTTTATCGCAGTGACATCACTGAGCTTACTTTTTATAAAAACAGCCAAAATAACTTGAGCTCCAATAAGTGATGGGTGTGGCTGTTTGCCCAGCTGTTAAAATAAAATCCAACATCCATGAAAAAGAGGATTTACGAGGTTTAGGGGAGTTAGAAGTTGGCAACCTGCTACCTTCCATGTAAAGATGATCCACTGATGATGGATTTATTCAATATAAAAATTTCAACATGAAACATTTAGCTCTGGAGTAACTTTGGGAATAAACAAAGGCAGAAAACTAAACACCAACGCAGCTTCATAGCTGCAGTCAGGCTAATTAGAACACATTAGCACAGGGAAGATGGAGGATGAAGGGTAAATTGTTCCTGATAAAAGTTGAGGTCCTTGGTGAAGACACCAAAAATGGAGTAAATCCATCCACAACACAAGCTTTCTGTCTCCTGGTGAATTTTCCTGCAAATGCATTTGCCAAGAAAAGACTTTAGCATATAAATAAAAAAGTATATTTGAAATCGTTAAGCTAATTCTAAGCTTTTATGGACTTTATTTGGTTCTCATGAAGTACACTGGGTGGGACTCATTAGATGTTCTTTTTCAGTCAGTCTTTGGTTTGGTTAAAGGAAACTGCTCGATTAAGTTTATAAACCAGAGCTGGAAAGGTTTGGAAACGAACCTGATCCACATTTGAAACCAACATCAGAAACATGTGTCATCCAGGTTCCCGCCCCCCTGAGATCTTTGTTTTCAGACTTCCCTTTACCGTCAGTTGCTATTTGTCGACGCTAAGGCCTGAAACCCGCAACTTCCTGTGTGCGGCGTCCGTCTCTCGCTGCTTGTTTGTTTGTGATGATGCTGATGAGCCGTGTTGGTCGCAAGCACAGCGGCGGGTTCCTCCCCCACATGTCTTACGATTAGTCATAGAAGTTGGAGGAGGATGGAGGGGATGAAGATGGGGGCTGCTGAGCATGGCGTTGCCTGGGAACAGACAGGGGAGGAGGTGGCGAGGTGGTGCTTTTATTACCAATGAATTAGTGTCGTTTTCTTTTCACACGCCCACTAACTAACCTCCCCCTGGCCTCCCCTCTCTACACCCTAAATGGTTTGTGGCAGGCGGCTCCGCCCTCCCGTAACCCACCTGTGCACGGCACTGACGGGGGTGTCGCCCCCTGCAGCCATCAGGTGCTTCAACTTAGCCATAAACTGTCAGTGAACTTCTGAACTCTGAGACCCCAAACTGATCCTGAACCAGGATCACCAACGCCAGGACAGATCCCAATTTACTACAAGAATAACAGAAACAATCTAAAAATATGAAACTTATGATCATGTAAACTTCAAGTAAGGAAAGCGTGATGTCAGGAAAGTCCAAAATATGAAGCAAAACATTAACACAGAGGATATCAAACTAGTGAAAATTTCAGCTTTTTATAAAATATAAAAGCTTTCCAGTTCAATAATATGACAATTCATTTTTTAATAACTTCTAAAATAACAAAAACTGCAAAAGTTAAAAAAACAAACCTACAAACAGGCTTTTATTTTATTTTAATTATTTTCCTTTCTTTTGTTCGTGCGTTGTTACTTATTTTACTTATTTTCTTAAAGGGCATGCATCAGATTTTTAAACTTAATTATGTAAATATTTACTAATTCCGGGATATCAGATTTTTACGGCATGATTATCGTAGCTCAAAGAATTCCCGATAACAAGAAAATTCATCACCAAGACTCATTTTTAATTCATTTCATTTTTCACTTTATTTGTGGCAAATTAAATATTCTAAAACTGAACTATACAAAAGATTTTATTAATCTTAGAAACACAATCTGCACATTTCATCACTGAATGTGTATTGTGAATATTTCACTGTGATTTCTTTGGCTGTAAATGTTAGTGAGCCTGCTGGTAGCCTGATCTGAGCTCATCGCTGTTCTCATAAGTTTCAAGTCCCACTGAAAAAAACACAAAGTTTAAAACTAAAGTTCAATTTTGGGTTAAAACAATAAACCCAGCCATGCTAACAGATTAAATTATCCGTCATTCGTTAGCTAACGTGTGAGCTGCATCGCTCAGAGTCTCGCTCATCACGTCCAGTTTCAAGCCAACAAAACGGCAAAAATGAAAACATTAAACCCGATGTGTCACGATGCACGCAGCTTCATAATGAGACTTTACAGACCCTGGTGTGACATCACAGTGGATAAGTCCATCTTTTATATACAGTCTATACAACTGCTGCGGCTGTATGCACTGTAACCTATGGTTGGCTAGCTGTGTCTTCATTCAGCGACTAGTGAGCAACACCCAGATGAAATCCTCAAATTTAACTCAACTAAACTGGACTTCTGTAAATAAGCAGACTGCAGATAACGGAGATCGTTTTCAGAATTATCTGTCAGATAATTGCATTTTAATTAGTGTCAGTTTAGCTTTTGCTTGAAAAACGACTCATCGTTTTATTTTATATGAAGTTTTTTTGTAGTTTCTGTTCTCACTGCCCCAGGACATGAAATGACATGAAGATAATAAATGTGAACAGCTCACACACTGGAGGTCATGAGTAAAAACTTTATTCAAACAGACGTAAAGCTTCGGGTCAGGCTGTTGAAGAGCTTCTCTTGTATTTGGAGAATGTTCGAGTTGATAACAGACTTTCAGGTTTAATGACCTCGGTGTGTTTTTGCCTCCAGCCTCTTTTTTAAACCTCTGTAGTGATGGGTTTAATTTACGACCCATTCAGGAATCTTATCTCCACCTTCAGCCCGTAAACTAACACCTCAGAGCCGCACTTCAAAGCTGCCGAGGTGCCAAAAACCTGCCCAGCGCTTAAAGGGGAAAGATGTGCAGATACGTGAGGTCTCATAGATTATGATAGGGAGGGTAGAAACATTAGCTGAAAGGAGCTAAACGTTCCTGCAGCTGGGAAAAAGGCCACGTCGGCCCTGGAGGAGTTTGGAGCAGTTTTGACAGGAAAACCAGTTTCCACATCAGGACGGAGACGAGGGGGTCTGAGCTGCAGGCTCAGGGTACTGCACAAATATGAGCTGCACATCACATCTTTAGGTATTTCATGGCTCTCTTGTTTTAACAACAATCATCTTAAGAACATCATCCGAGCTTTGTTGAAACACCGTATACGAGTGTTTCAGCCCTGAGAAAGAATCAGAAAGTCCAAGCTTCAAATTCCAAGGCTGAAAAATAAAAAGTGGGGTTGGATCTGAAACTTTGAGGCCTTCACAGACCAAGAGAGATGCGACAAATGTTTTAACACATGAAACATTTGGACAAATTTTACACGTCTGGGTAATTGAACCAGAAGTTTAAGACAAATATTTCTTGCTGCCTTCTTACATGTGGAAAAGGTAGAATGAATATTTAGATAATCTCTTGCTGTTGGTTGGCTATAAAGAGCTTAATGTTTTTATTTGTTTCTATTTTCTAATGTTAAGAAAATAAAACCAGAGACCGTCTAATTAAAAAACCTCTGTGGAAAAATTCTGCAACAGCAAACATGACCAAGTAACTTAAAGAGGGAAAAATTCAATTTCTCAATTTGAAGGAAGGGACCTGAAAAACCTGCGAGCTTTCTGTTGATCCAGTTTTTATTATTGGGGACCATTAAAATTGACCATATTTTACCTAACATCATAATAACAGTCTGGGGGTGTTTCAATATGGCTGCCAGTTGTTGAGACTGGCTCATAGAAGGACGCGCCACGACGGCTAATGTAGGAAAAACCATATTTGTGTGTTTAGGATTATTGGCTGGATGGTACTTTGTGTTATTTCTGTTATTAACATAAATCAGAACCACGTCTTACATGACTTTAAATATTTGTTCAGCCAAACTGGAGATGACTCGATGATGAAAGCAGCGGCGAGTTGTGTTTTCTGCCGTCCTGCGTTTTCATGTCGTGTTTCAGGACCAACAATCTTTCACAGCCTTTCATCATCTGACGAGTTCGTCAGTGTAAATAAGCCATGTGTTGTTCGGCTGACAGCAGACGGCACGCTCTGTCATCATCATCATCGCCACGTTCTTCTTCTTTTCTTCTTCTTCTCTCTCTGAGTCTTTCTCCACAGATCGTCTGTACAGTTTGCTAATTAACGCTGTCACACCTCTTCCTGAAGTCTCTAATTAACGAACAGCAGCGAGGGGCTCATGATTAATTGCACTTCAGCGAGCAGCGAGTTTAGCAGCTGATGTTGGACATCCAGCAGATCTTCGCCTTAAATCGTGTTCCTGATATTTCCCAGCTTCACTCGACTGAAACTGAAGTCGAGGCATTAAAAAGCTTCTCAGCTGCGTATTAAAATGTTTGCGAGGGTTAAACGTGGAACTGCAGGATTTAAAACAGCTCACATGTTCATCCTTACTCAGTAACTCAGCTTCCAGCCTCTGTTGGGTCTAACCATGAAAACAAACGCGCTGAATTCCCATGTAGGAATGGCACACAAGCCACAAATAATCAAACCTGCTATGAACGCCTGCAATTCAACTCAAATGCCAAAAAAACTTTAGATATTGTTGACTGCTCTGTTGCTGCATGTAATAAAGTTTTATTGATTTCAAAGTTTAGTCCCTGTGGAATCAATAGTAATCAATAAATGTGGAGTAATAAGTCGTGTTTGTTCTGTTCCTTCTGTCCCCTGGAGGTCCATCTTTCCCAGCACCTCCTCCTCCTGTACCCGTGTGATTATTTTAACCTCGTCTTTTACGTCTGTGGAGGTTTTTCCCTTTAAAGTCGGTTTGTTTTACTTGTGTGTGGTCACACAGCTCAGGAGGATGGAGGTGGTGGTGGCAGGGGTGTTCAGAAACTGACATTTTTATGGTAACAGTCGCCGTCTCTTGGCAACACACTCAAAGACCCGTACGCATTGACGGAGCACAATTGTGTTTGGCACCAGGAAAGTGTTAACTGGCTAATCCCTTACGGCCGCCCAGACGCCGCCTGCTGCTAATTCACTGCTCCGCACAAACCGGCCAGTGTTTACACACCAGAGCTCGGTCACTGCGGGGGGAGGAAAAGCTCTTCACACGAGCTGCTGGCTCTCAGCGCTCAGAGGAACAGAGTCCATTAAACAGAAACCACCTGCAGGATCTATGCTGAGCTACTCCCAGGATTTAACAATAAATTACACCTTAAACTTTAACTGCAGAATCAATGCAGCCATAAGTGTCTGCACATTAATCTACTACAAAATTTACACTCAAAACAATGTGAAACTCCTGGGAGTCAATGAACATCTAAGAAAGATGATTGTAGATTTACACAAGATGTGAAGGTCTCGTGGAGTCGTTGCTAAACAGCTGCAGACATACTTCAGTAGAAGTTATTTTAATGCGTCACCACTTTGCCAAGAGTCTGGAAGAAAACCCAAACGGACCCTCATGAGCGCCCAGTGGTTAGGATGTTAATAACAGAGGAACCACCAAGGCTCTGCCATGAACTGTAAACTGCTGCAACACCAGCATCACTGTCCACAGTGAAGCCAGCTCTACATCACCATGGACACGTGCAGGGAAGAATTTGGTTTTGGCTCCAAAAATAACACCTTCAAGTTTGACTGACACCTGCAGCTGCCCACACGAAGTTCTACGATCAGACGAGACAAAGATTGAGCTGCAATGACGAGAGGTTTGTTTGGAAGAGTAAAGGTAGGAGCACCGTACCAACTGTCAGGCCTGGTGGTGGCAGCAGTTTCGCTATGCTGCACAAAGTGGATGGAACAATGTTGGAGGAGGTCTACATCCAAACTCTTCAACTTCACCTCAAAAGAAAAACAGCTAGATGGTTGAAACTTGCGCTTGGATCCCACGCACATCAAAACCGGGTTTGGAAGGCATAAATATAAATTCAAACTTGTGCATCCAATAAAGATGTTTCTGACGTAGACTGTGACTTTTCACAAACTGCTGTGGGAATCATCATAGTTTTGACTCAAACATGAAATTTTTGCAGTTTAACTATGAACAGGGCTATGAACCGTTTTTAATTAATAGACGACTAAAATAAACACAAATAAACTTGATTATGTTTACATTATTCAAGTGACATGGTTTCAGTATCCGGTTCAGGTTTAGGAAGAGGGCTTGGTTTGTGTTAAAACACTTCCTACTTCCTGTTAAGCTCTGGGTTCTTGGTTGTCATGGTGACATCTACGCTTTTTCTAGACAAAACTGACACTGCAGACTTTACTTTTGGTCTCTACTAGAGCAGCTTTGCATAAATCACAGTTCAAGTTAAATCTTGCCTTGAACTGGATCTCGGTGCCGCTTCAGCAAGAGGAGGAAGTGCCAAGTTCAGCTCACGGTCTCTTGGACGCTCTGTTAGCGCCGTTAATCGCACAGGAGCCGCATTATTGGTCAGATAATTACATAAGAAAATGCCCCAACAGTACAAATGTGTTATCATTGTCAGACTACATGCGTGAAAGCTGAAGTATCCAACTTTATTTGCCCCTTTTCTTCAGGTTCCAAGTAAATGTGAAGGATAATGAGAAGCTAAAGGCGCTTAATTAAAAGGTTAAATGCTGCAGTTGTGTCACAGTAATGACAACAAGATAAAAGTTACAAAAGCTGAAAATAATGGATCACATGATTGGAGCACTGAACTCCTGCTAAATGTGATATGGAAATGTTTGTAGTGCCGCGGCCGCTCGACATACCAGGTTAATGTTATCTGAAGGGAAGTCATCGTCCATGGTTCATGTTTTACACTCGTGTGTAACACGCATGTTTGTGGAGCGTTTCCATGTGAACGTGCTGCACTGATGGTTCACACCCTGAGAATATATTAATGTGACTCGGCACTAACGTGAAGCGGGACTCGGTCTTCTTCTGATTTACAGTCACGACATGTTGAGGATCCTCACAAGTGTGAAATATTTAGTAAATAAATTTGGTACGAAGAGATTTTTCTCTTGACATCAGTACATGCTGCATTTATATTTTATTAATATCCGAGTTGATGTATAAAGGAGTCACATTTATGTTGATTTACTGTGAATGTTTTTACGAGGTTTTCCATTTCCATCTTATTTTTTTAATGCGATAAATGAAAGACGCGCCACTTCCTGTTTCTCAGCATCTTTTATCCTGTCACACACGTGGAAATTCATCTGATGTAAAGAAAACAAAACCAAAGAAACTGACTTTGTTTTGTAGTCTAACAAAAAAAATCTTAGTTATTAACTGAAAGGATTATTTTTGAATTCGTTCTGTGTTCACTCTCTGTTTCACATTTTGTTTGTTTTCACATTTAGACGTTAAAACTGAGTCAAAGTTTATCGATGACGTTTTCTTACAGCGTAATATTAAATGAAACATGTCGGGTCTGCTCAACGGGACTTTTTACGTTCAGTCAAAAACCTGATTCTGATATCAGCTCACTGCACGAACATCAGTGAACTATGACAAGAACAAATCTGCAGTCACAGGTGACTGAAAAATATTCAAACCTTTATTTAAACTTATATTTATGTTGTTGTCTCACTCAACAGATTTGCCACCTGAACAGGTTAAACATAATTTCACATTTATTGTAAATGTTTTTTGTGTATATAAAAAAAAGACAAAGCAAAATAAAGCTTCACTCATTTTTATTTTCTTACTTACCAAATTATAAAGAATAAAGAATTTTTAGTGTGCATTAAATATTTTTTCAAATGATTTTTTTATGATACTAAACTAAAAATGTGTTAAGATTATTCACGCCCATTAGTTCAGTGTGTATTTTTATGTTGCTGTCTTATTAAATAAATGATTTAGCATTAAAATGCAGCGCAGCATTGATGAACTGTGTGAGACGGTGCGTTGGTCCAGTTTTAATATCTGAGCACGTTAATGTGTTCCAATAGAAACAGTCTGAGGGTTCATTTAATCCTGATTTAATAACACTGAGCCTGAAATGTGAATCTCAGCTTCCCAAAATGAACTCTGATTTTATATTTGGCTGCACTGAAATGATCACCTATAAATCACTGACAGAAGTTCAGTTTCTCAGCTGCTGCTTTGTGAAAGTGACAAAGAAATGTTAAAAATAAAACGGGCGAGACAGAGAAACCGTAAAATCTCATTTTAAAACTGGTTTGTTGTCGGAGGCCTCCGGCTCCAAATCTCAGGAATACAGACGTACTCGTACTTCACGACAGGAGGCCTACACTTTGATAAAACGGTTTGAATTTAAGGTACCTTTGATCTTGGGTTTATATATAACAGAAGGGAAACAAGAAGTAGTGTCAGGCTGTTAAAATACCTGAACAGGTGAAATTTCACAGAGTGAGGAGTTCAAAGAAAATACAGCTGTTACCAGGTAAACTGCTGAGTTTATGTAACACCTGGTAAAGCAGATTTATTAAACCACATTTCAGGTTACAAGAAAAATAAATTTAAAAAGAATTCTGCAGTTAAAAGAAAGTCAGCTTTAAGAGCCACGTTTACTGAGATTAAAGGTGCGAATCTAAATTATTCTTAATTTAATTTTAATTTGATTTAACAAAGATTGTGAAATAGTCATAACTTTTTCTACTTTCATTTGTTTTTTGTGACTATTTCACAATCTGCTGTGATATTGGGCTGAAATATAATAAATATCCCACTCAAATAAAAAATGTCACTTTGTGATTTTAAGAAAGGGAGAAAACAGCAGGTTAGAGGTTAAATGTACAAACTTAGAGGACTGAATTATAACTGCACAAATCCACGAAAGCTGAAAATGTTAAAAATGCACTCGGACTGGTTTTATTTCCTGTATTTTTGCCCATGAAGGTTTCTTTAATGGATCTGGATGAGCAGACACAGCGAAGGGAATAAAAAGCCCATTAGTCATGTTCATGCTTTTCAATGCCCCCCAAATGAAAATAATCATTTAAAAAAAACATACAAACACTGGATTATTCTCTGCTTTTCAGACGGAGGAGCATGCAGCAGTACAAATACACAGACAGCGGCTCATTGTAACACCAAACCTTTAAATCAAACCAACATGGCCTCGCTACTCAATAAAAAACATCTAAAGTTGGTCTTTAAAAAGTGCTTCAGAGACATAGATCCTTGCATTCAAACCTCTCCGGTGGGTTTTTAGACTGTGACATAAATATATGCTTTTACGTTTCATCTTCTCTGCGATTGTTCATATCGATTATTACAAAATAAACTCGATTGAGAAAGGAAAAAACAGCGGGGACATATTTGGTTGTTCACACGCCTGCCGGCTTCTTTAGGCAGATTTTCCTCTTGAGTTTTACAAATGGGATCAAATTAACCTCCTTTTAGGTTTAACTTTTGTTTTGGGGGCAGAAAAGAAACGGAGAGGCTCAAGAGGGAGAAAAATCTTCTGGAGTCATTAATCTGAGGGTTTCTTTGAGTCCGAGAAGAAAAGGCTGCAAACACAAAAGATCCGGATAATTTGTCTGTGCGGGATCCACCGAGCCGTTAAACTCAGTCACGGTGAAGCGAAGGAATGTGGAGCAAATTTGTTTCTGACCTCGGTGGAAAAGAAAGCCAGTCGATCATTTTGATTAATTCTGTGGAGGTCAGAGGTCAGCCTGCGGTTTCCTAAACTCTCTGCGGTGGAAGTTTTTTTTTTTTTTTTTTTTTGTTTTTAAATATAGAAAAAGCGGAGCAGCCCCCGTCAGTGCACCGCCACCGCGGACTGCAGCGCTTCTCCGGGGCCGCCCGGGCTGCTCTGGCCGGTGGCTGTCTGCGGGGAGGTGGGGCTCAGAGACTGGGGCGAGTTCGCGAGGAAAGCCGGAATGTGCGCGGGCAGCCCCGGCAGGCCGGGTACCGAGGCTGGGGAGGGTTTGATCGGCACCGGGATGGCGGGCAGCGTCTGCCCGCCGTGACAGATGGTCTTGAGTGGCATGCCGTAGGCCGAGTAGTCGCTGGCGGCCATGGAGATGGGGGCCGCAGTCTCCATCATTCCGGAGCCGTACATGTGCGGCCAGGCCGGGGTCAGCTGGTTGTGCAGCGGGTACCCGGCGGTGGAGAAGGCCGCCAGTCCGCCGGGCATCTTGTACTCTCTGGCGATGATGTTCTCGATGGCGAACGGGTGCTTGAAGCTGGACGGCTGCGAGACGGAGCTCAGGTTGTATCCGGCCGGCATCTGCGGGAGGTGCGCGGCTGCGTGCAGCGCGCTCAGCCGCAGCTTGGCCTGCTGCTGCAGGTAGTGCGCCGCATCCTGCGGCTTGCTGGCGGCCAGCGGGTCCGCGGCCTGCATGCTGCCCACCTTGAAGCGTTTCCGGCGCCGCAGGAAGCTCCCGTTCTCGAACATGTCACCGCAGCTGGGGTGCAGAGCCCAGAAGCTGCCCTTGCCGGGCTGGTCCGGCCTACGGGGGATCTTGATGAAGCAATCGTTGAAAGAGAGGTTGTGGCGCAGCGAGTTCTGCCAGCGCTGCGTGTTTTCCCGGTAGTACGGGAACCGGTCCATGATGAACTTGTAAATCTCGCTGAGTGGGAGCATCTTCTCCGGGCAGCTCTGGATGGCCATGGCCGTCAGGGAGATGTACGAGTACGGAGGCTTCTGGTCGCTGTACGTGTTCCTCCCGGGGCGCGGCATTTTGTCCTGCCGAGCCGGACCGGGATCCCGTCAGAAGAGCCTCTCTTCGCTTTGTTTTCGGAAACTTTCTCCAAACTCTTCACTGCGCCTTTACGCATGAGACGGAAACCGCCGGCTGTCCTGGACGCATGCTCCCAGTTTTTACGCACAGCTGGTAGCGAAACTTTGGGAGAAGTTGAAGCGGTGGGTGCTCCTCCTCTCCTCCGCTTGGGTGGCAGGTGCAGCGCGGTGTCCGTCCTCCTGCTGCCCGCTGGTGAGCTGCGCTAAGCGGCTGCTGCTGCCTCTTCCATGCCCCTCTCAGATCTGTCCCGTGCGCGGTGACAGGAGCAGAAAAGACCCCCGGTGAGGAGCTTCATTAATGGGCCACTTCTGCGCCATCACATGATCACAGCCAAGAGGAGGAGGAGGGAGGCGGGGGTGTAGGGGGAAGCGGGGGGCACACCGTACTGTCATTTACACGGTGAACCGACACGAGTCTTTCATTTGAAGCTGCAGCGGAGAAAGAGCAAAAGAGAGGAGCACGACTGTCGGGAACGTGTGCGCTGAGCGGAGGTGTGTTGGCACCGTTTTACGCGCAGTGTGTGTCTGTGTGTGTGTGTGTGTGTGTGTCGGGGGGTTGTTTGTGGCCTCTCGCACCAATTTGCATTGACTAATAGAGCCGCTGAGAGCTGCTGTGTGAGCGCTTTAATTTGTTTTATTTGTTTGTCTCTGTTCACAGAACCGTTACGAAGCTTCTCTCCAAACATCCAGGTATCTTTCACAGAGTCTGAGCTGATGAAGACGAGACTTCTCTCACTGTGGGAGAGAAACTCCTTTAATAAGCTCCTGTTTTTCCACTTTCCTTGAACTACGGAATTAAAGGGAATTTCCACGAAATTTAAACAAATTATTGTTATAATTATTATCCACAGCTCTGTGTGGAAACAACAACCCTGAACTTTAAACAATGAGTTTATAATTTCTGCGATTAATTTCATACGATTAACCCTTTTTGCTTTTTTTCTCCCGTTTTTGCCCAAATGCCACATTTATCTTTTTTTTCTAAAATAATAGGCAGATATTTTTAAGGAGCCTGTAAAGCTTTGAGTCTTTTTTCCTCAGATGGATCTGAAGGTTCCGCCTTAAAGTTCTTAATCATTTTTATTTTACTCAGCAAAGCTTCATTTTTCATCTGAACTGATCTGTCAGTATAACTCTAATATAATGCAATTTAATTAACGTATTATAATCTTAATATCTGATATTTGTAGCACATACATTTATTCTATCTAGTAATTTACAATTAAAAATCTTATTGATCGTTAAAGAGACAGAATGATTTCATCATCCTGAAAAAAGACTTGTCAGTTTTAAAATAAAGGAAATAGTCTAGCAGATATATTGCCATATATTATTATTATTATTATTATATTAACACTGAAAAATGTTTTACCAAATGTATTTATTTGCAGAACTTATTTCTGAGACTTGATATATTCTCAAGTCATTTTTGTGCAAGAATCATCTGATGATGAGTTAATTTGTTGACTGATTTTATGATCTTACAATACGATCAGTTATCAGTAAAAACTAAAGTTGTTTCTTCAAAACAAAACTAATGATCACTCTAAAAAGCTGCAGCATTAAATCTGATTTTCTTCTTCATATTTTGGTCATTAATTATTGACCTAACGGCTGCTTTCATGTCCATTGTTTTCTTTTTGTTCTTCATCGTTTCATCGTGTCAGTTAAAGTGCAGCAGAAGGAGGATTAAACTGGAGGAGCCCCGGGGTTTAACAGTCCCAGAGGAGGGGGGGGGGGAGGGGGTGACACCAAACAGCTACTTTCACACGTCTGACCTTTGACCTGTGAGCTGATAATGTGACATGAGAGGGTTTCATACAGAATTATATTGTGTTTTTTATTGTTTCCACTTGTTTCCTGTTTAATATTTTTGATTTTGGTCATTTCATTTTCTAGTTTCAGTTTCCTGTTATCATTTATTCCAGTTACTCTTATTGTTGGTGCTCATCACTTTAGTTATTCTCTGTTTTTTATTTATATTTTATTTTATTTATTCAGTGCATTTTAGGTGTTTTCATTTTAGGTTTTTTTGTTTATTTTTTAAATTGATGAAAATTCATTTCAGTGTCATTTAATTCTTGTATCATCATTTATGATTTCATTCATTCATGTTGCATTAGGCTGTGAGTTTAATTTTTCTGGTGACTTAAATACAAATAAAATAAATTTAGTTTTCAAAAACTGATTAAAAGAATTTAAATGATAAAATCAGTTTTTTATGATGTGATTTTATTTTGGTGCTGAATGTAATAAGTTCTGTGATTTATGACTTATTGATAATATTCAGCACGTAGCTGCAGATTTTATGGTCAGTGTGATAGTTTTAGTTAAATTAGGTCACTGCTTCCTCTTAAGGTTTTATTGAAAACTCTTTGAGCGCTGTTTTTTTTTTTTTTTTATAAAATAAAAACTGTTTTAATGTATATTTAGTTTAAAATGTTTGACAAAACAATTTTTTCTTGTAAAAAATAAAATCAGTGTTCACTTAAAAGTAATATCCAACATAATAAATATTGAATACAAATGCAATAAATACGACTCATTCTTATAAAAATTATCCATACTATATTGAATGAGCCAGTTTATATTTTTTCTGCAGCAGTGGTTTTTACATTTTTTTAATTATTATTATTTAATGTGAGCAAATGAAAAACATATTTTAAAGGTTCTCCTAACCTGCTGAAGCTGTAATCCCAATTATCATAATTAATCCTCGTTACGTAATATGCTTTATTAATTATATTTACACTGAAAACAGACAAATAATATCAGAATTACAAGTAAAGGGAAGAACAGCCTTTTCACTTTTAATGCTATTAATGAATCAATGTATTGATCACTATTGGCAGGTACAGCCGGGAGCTTTTGAAGCTGTTTTGGTCTCACCTCTGACTGAGATAAATAAAGTTGAACTGAATTAAACACCACCTCTAATATTATTATTATTATCACTTACAGGTTTGTGATGCAAACATTAATAGCACCTGCAATGACGATAACAATCATCAGCAGGTATAAATATTCAGCCGGCTGCAGTTAATTAGCAGCAGGAGGATTCTCATTAACGGCTCTGTTAACTGACTAAAGCAGAGCTCAAAGCAGCCGACAGCAGAGGAGGAAGAGGAGGAACACCTAACCCTGTTCAGGTTTCATCCCCACGGTCCACTGAAATGTTCCCCAACATGTTCCCTGACATGTTCGAGGTTTTCTGTCTCAGCTCTGAACAAAGACGGCATGCCACCAAACATTTATCAGAACAAATCTTCTAACATCTGCTTTCAAATCAGTTCATGTAAAATTGTTTTCAGTATGAAAAGGTTTGATGTTATTCAGCTATAATGCTGTACTCTCCAGGGGTGTTCCCGTGATTTCTTTTTAATGGGGGGTGGGGGCTCTTAAAAATGAGGGACTACACATTCCCCATCACTTTTACATGTGGGGGTGTGTTGTCATTTATCTGACTTTGTGGGGACCCGTTCACGTTTCAAACTTTGCGGGGACATTTGCAGAACCCGAGGAGATCTTCCCTCTGTGATAGAGCATCAAAGGTCTGGTTTTAAGGTTCAGGTTCAGGCTGAGGGTTAGCGTCCCAGTAATGCATTATGTTACTGAGGCTCCCACAAAGGCAGAAAAACATACGTGTGTGTGTGTGTGTGTGTGTTTGAGGGGATTCAAAATGCAGAGCAGCAGTGGCGGTGGTACTTGAGCACGCTTCTCATCATCTACCAACACTTCAGCTGCACTCAGGAAATAAGCACGACCTCACACACACACACACACACACACACACACACACACACACACACACACACACACACACACACACACCTGTCTTTGTGAGGACCTTCGTTAACACAATGCATTCCTGGGACATTAACCCTAAAATTGGAATATGATCCTAAACTGACCCAAACCCTCGTCTGATGTCACAAACAGAGCTTTGAATCTTTGTGGTAACATCCAAACTTCTGCAAATACACGTCCATACTTCTAAAACCAGTCCTGCTCTTTCCAGGTGTCCGATAAATGTGCGCACATTGCAAACTAATACCCCCCATTTTCCAAATAATCATCTTCTTTTTGCCCAACTGTTGTTATTTTTCAAACATATATTTCAAATGGTGTCGGGAAACAAAAACCCAGAAGCTCAGAGGAAATTTCTGTTTCGGACTTTTATCGACAAACAGGAAAAAAGTAAAAATCTGTTTGTGGTTCTTCTGTCACGTTGACACAAACTCATTAACCTGAACCCGTGTTTCTCCTCTAAATGTTCCTCATCCAGGCACCAATTTGTGACGGATTAATGACGACCCTCCCACCGCCGCAGATTTGCCAGGCCCTTATTATGAAATGAATGAATGGGTGCCACCGAACGTGTCATAGCTGTTACCGCCCAGCACGTCGCCCACCGTCCCCCCACCTTCCTCCAACCCCCAGTCGGAGCTGCTGGCCTCCATTAGAGCTGCTGATTTATCAGGAGGAGGACACAATTCAAAACAATGTAAATCACTCAATTATAGTGTTTGGACACAGCGGCTTGGGCGGGGCTAAACAGACACTCCACTATCCCAATATTACTACAGACAGTCAACTCACCACAAAGAATGCGAAAATTAAAGGACTGATCAAAAATATTAAAAAAAAAAAATATATATATATAACTGTTAAAATCTGAAGGTCAAAGGCCATTGAGCCTGGGTTAAAGACTGAGGTTGCAGGTTCGATTCCCAGCTCTCTCATGCTCGAGTGGTTCTTTGCCTGTGGGAGGCGATCACTTCAATTAAATCGCTGATTAAGCAGATTGGAGGCTGATTAGTAAACGAGCAGCGGCCTTCAGGAGAGCTGCTGCTAATTAGTGAGGCGATTAGCGTGTGAAGAGCAGCGAATGAGGCGTCAGCGCTCGTTAAGAGCCACACTGACAGATTATTACTCCATCGGGCTGCCAAAATGCTGCCGCGTCACAGCGAGATGTCGCAGACGACGTCCAGGAAGGCTCCTTTCAATCTCGAGGCATTATCCTGGACTTTTTATTATCATCAAATTCTCGTGTTTCATCTTCAGCTCCTTCCTGCAGCGGCTGGTTTGGACCTTTTTACCCTGATGGGAAACATCCGATTAATACTGAGAAGCACCGTTAATGAGGAAATCAAGTTTGGTTTGAGTGTTCTTGAAGTGTACCTGAGCTTTAGCGAGGAGAGGCATTGTCTCTGTGCCATTTCTAACTTTTTCTTTCACGGCAGTATTTTTTTTAAAGCACAGAGTGGACAGCAAATTGAGCCACGGCTGACTAACGTAGAAACCTATTAAGTCTATATATAAATGCTAAAGTTCACTAATTTGACTCGTTTGTTTCTGTTTCTCAAATCTCCTCCAAAGTGCACCCAGTATTCCTGTTTTGGACCCCGGAAGTGCCAAACTAGTCCTGACTCCTTTAATGGTCAGGTTCAAGTGGAGTATGAAGGACGGGGAGTGTTCCCCTATTATTGATTTCATTGTATTGTGGATTTATCAAATTTTAATAAAGTTATATTAAAAACAGCAGATAAAACAACAAAACAACCATCCCACAGAGAAAATACACAGAAAGGTGCCAAAATCACCCATAAACACACCGGGTTGAACAAACCCGGCGAGGAGCAAAGAACTACAAAAGGCCAAAAACAACTACAAAAATGTTCAGGAGCAACATGAGGTCAGTTTCTGCAACAGTCGCACCAGATCAGCTGATATTCTCTTTAACAGGGGCCACTAAAGTTGCTTTATCCCGCCCACATCTGCAAGCCACTCTGAAACCCACCTCCGATCCAGCGCTCGTTTATGAGGTCATCCTGCTTCCGTGGAAGCACGGCGGGTTCCCAGGATGGAGTCTTATAGCCTGATCACTGCAGGTGGGAACATCTGTGATTAGTGAGGCCACTGCTAACAAACGCAAGCTAATAAACAGAACTTGGGAAAAGACAAATGATTTCATGCTTTCTGATAAATCATGAGATATACTGGAGGGCAGAGGTGATATGCGTCTGAACGCAGAAGTGGTCTACAAGAAATTTACTTTCCTTCCTGCGGCAGGAAGGAGCTTCAGTGCGTCCTCTCACCCGATGCTCCAACATACACATTTAAAAAGTTTCCACCATCTGCTGAAGATCATGTGACGAAGTGAAATCTCCACAGACATCATGACATAAATTAAAAGTCTAAATGTGGCCGTGGTATTTGTGAAGCTGGAGGATTAGTGTGGATCGTTATTTTCAGCGTCTTCCTCCTCTGAGCTTGTGAAGTGCTCCCTGCTCGGCCCTGTTACCTGATTAGCTTCTTCATAAATGCAGCCGATCGCGTTAACATGCATGAATATCGGCAGCCGCCTCGTCGCTCGGGATAGCGCTCCCTAACATTTTGTCCGGCGCCTAATTATTCCATTTGCTTGGATCTGGGTGCCATTTAGATGCAAGGTAATTCAGTGTGGTATAACTCAATTAAATTTCTCCTGACTGGGATTTATGGAACATCAATAGCTCCTCTGTGGGACCAATGGGAACGCTTCCTATTTATCCCCAAGTCCTCCTGATGCTGCATTTCTGCAGCTCAATTAAATAGAGGAGCGATGAGGATGTTTCTGCTGCCTGTAATGAGGACAGACGGGCTCGGCCTCCTCGTGCTGGATTTCAGAGCGGTGGCGTATTAGCGGGAGCTCAGCAGTCATTACCTCTGAAATTAACTTTTAAACATGGCAGAAACTCTCGGCTCTGATTAGACCGAAGAGCTTACGACTCAGTCCCGCCAACAGCGACACATTTACATTTGAACCGTCACTCAGTTTAAAGTCTGCTGGTGTTTTCCAGACGCTAACGCCCCTTCAACATCTGACAAAAACCAACAGTGCTGAGCACTCAATCCTGCACTCTCTGTAATGTCCAGCAGAGGGCGACTCCACAAGAAAACGAGTATCTGTGGGTTCAGTTCCTAGCTCCAGCTGTTACTGACTGACTCTAAAAGTCAGTAACTCTCATGTATTTTTAGTCTTTGCTTCATCTAAACACAACGACACACCTTAGTTTGCAGTTTATTGATTGGTTAAATACATTTGTTCTATTTGCAAGCGTGCACATTTAGTTTGCCTGTGATTTTATAACAGTTCATTTCTTATTTGTGGGTTGTGATTGTGACTGCTCTTTGTTTCTTACCTGCCGTGATCCCTGGGAGTTGCCAGACAAAAGATGGTGGCCGGGGTTTAGAGCACTTTAATACGAAGAGGGGCTGATTGGACGGCACCACCACGTCTTGCTGAAGGGGGGAGAATGTGTATTTTCTTCAGTTAAACAAGCATTTGTATTTAACTAAATATGTGAATTCAGACTTTAGTGTTTTTGATTTTCTTCTGTGGTGCTGAGTTTATTAACAAACTGGATTGTACTGCATCGTTTTTGTGGCTTGCAATCGTGTTGTGTTTAGTGACCCCTGCTGTGTTATAGTGGTCTGATCAGCCATTATATATACACACCCTTGTTTATGAACTTCACAGTTCTTTGCCTGAATTTTGTTTCTTGAGCTGTGTCCCAAAACGTAGGCTGCGTCCTTCGGAAGACCCGGCCTTCGTGGTCTACGTGGGCCGGGTCCTTCGAAGACCGAGAAGGCCGGAAGTGCGAGGCTGTGAAATTGGACGGTCTAGCCTTCAGATTTGCGTCACCGCTGTGTCGGTGGAGTTTAATAAACTCGTCCGTCTGCTCCTTGCTATCTAAAATATAACAGGGCACTGGAGTAAACTCTCGACCATCTCACACTTCTGTTTAATCAGTTTTCTGTTTGACGTTTATTCAGCTGTGTGAAAATCCCGGAGGACCCCAACCGATGGATTAATAAAGTTTTATTTAATCTAATAACTTTGATCTCAGCCAAACCGATTTACTCCGGAACAAATAAAACATAGAAAAAGGGTAAAAAATTAAATTTTTAAGTTATCTGAGAGACTTATATATCATGTTTAACCTGAGTAGCGAAAGACAGCGGGGGTCTGAAAACGATGAAGCCGGGAGTCCGCTGCTCTCGCCGGCTCGAGTGACCATTGAGCCCCCCGGCTTGCTATCGAGTGGGTGGGTAACAGACGTCTCTGAAAACGTTGGCACACTTTTGCAAATATGTGATGTCTTGATAAACGAGCAGATATTTGATGTTTACACAGCTACTTTCTCGCCTGAAAATATGTTAAAAGTTTATTTTGTGGCCCAGAAAGATTAATAAGAGTAATTTTAAAACTCAGTAGCTGCCGCCATTGTTGGCAGCTGAAATTAGGCTGGGCCGTGCTATGAATTCTTGGATATGGTGGGCCACGAAGGACACACCCAACCCATCCTTCAAATTCCGGGAAATGAAGGACGCATTTGAAGGAGTCGACGAATTGGGACAGCCTTCGTCGCCTGGCTGTGACGTAATCGGCCTTCAAATGCGGCCTCCGGAGGATGCAGCCGACATTTTGGGACACAGCTTTTGACCTCGTTTATGAGGTTCAACTACCAATGAAAATGCAGGTTACCAGTTGCCTAGGCAACTGTAGCCTGGAACACCTGCTAGCGACCAACAGTCACTGCAGAGCGATTTGAGATGAATCGCTTCCTGTGAGGAAGCAGCATCAGCATCACCAACATTTATTAAATGGACTTCAGAATTAAAACAAACTGAGCTCATCAGGAAAGCACTTAGAGGTCACGACTGAGTTCCCATAGACTCTTTCTTTAACCACAGGTATCGCCTCCTGGTGGACATTAAATAGAACAGGACTTCCACACTGGCCGGACTTTATCTCCATTATTTTATCATCTCAGGTTAAATTTAGAAAACGTCACGTAACAGTTGTCACATCTTTTTTCTTTTCGTCTTAAAAAAACAAAAATGTGTTCGTGATTTTCCATGAAGGTTTTTGTCCGGCTGCTCATGCCGGGTGTCCACGTCTCTTTACCCTGAAGCATAGCTGGACTGGCCATCGGGCATACCGGGCATTTGCCCGGTGGGCCGCTGGCGATTTTTTGTTTCTATGGGCCGATGGATTTTTTTTTTTTTTTTTAGGAAGGGTATATATAATGAAAGGTGTTGGATTGGCCAGTTGGTCATGATCGACTCTGGGCTGGACCAATTACAGCCGAGGAGGCCGGATGCACCCTCCCCCTTGTTTAGCAATCACGTGATTTTCGCCCATTGCATGCCGGGAACTCGTGGCAAAACAATCCAAGTACCGCATCAAATGCAAGCGTTTGCAGCACCGCAAAACGTTCATTCTCCGGTTCCAATAAATTCTTGCTTTTTCTTTGCCGTACAAAAAAGGAATGTACAAAACAAAAGGAGAACAATGCCGGTCCGTACAAAGACAGACTCGACGAAAAGACAAAGAAAAGATACGAGGAAAAAATCAAAGCAGTGAAAGGGTTAGACCCTTACGAGCACACAGAGGGACAAAAGACGTCAGCGTGCTGCCCAACTTTCACCACGCTCATATTTATAATTATACGGTTCTTGGAGTGAGTGCACACACTCATGAAGTTTAGTAACTTCAGGTCACTGCAACAAGCCCAGGTACAGTTTGCCGACGGATGGGTGCAGGACCTTGAAATGCACCGTGTAGAAAGTAAAGACCATCGTACGAACAGAGGTAAGTTTACCAGTCTCACAAATCGTCCTCATAAATACACATTCCTTAACCGTTTATTAATAGGACCTTTGAGCTCAACGGTAATTAATTAGTAGTGGAAATAATTTCTGGTACCCGTTACAGAAATGTAGCAGTGACAATAATATTGTATGCTGTAATCGTACTGGACAATTAGTGATACAAAAAACCTGTTTTATCCTGTGAATAAAAGTATATGTTTTTGTCAATGTACCATAATAACAGAAGCGAAACGCAATATTGTGTCAGGACAATTCACTATTTATGCACAATAAACAAAAGAGCATAGTGCGACAATTTCTGTTCAGCGCCAGACTTGCTTGTAACCTATATCACCAATTATGTTAAGAAAAATGACGTATTAACTACTACAAAACTCTGACCTTTGTGGGAATGCTTGGAGCAGACTAACATGTGAGCTGGAGTGTTCTGAGATGTTATATTTGGTATATCCAGACCATCCGTCGGCTCTTACTTCGGAAACATGGCTTGAAAAATTTCTCTTCAACGACGTAATCCGATAACAACCGATCTCTTTACCCGTCGGCTTCCCGTGGCTGTCATGCGACCGGCTATTGCAGTTAATAATACAACAGCTTCTTGACATTTTTGTGTTTCTTTTTATCGCTGTGTGACTGATTTCAATTGAAAGCCTGCGTGCGCTAGTACGTCTTGCCACAAGTTCCCAGAATCCTTTGCGGTTTTACCCTTGAATGACGTCACATTTTCAATCTTTATCCTGGTGGGCCGGTCTCTAGTCAAAATGCCCGGGCCGATTTTTTGTCCCAGTCCAGCCTTGCCCTGGAGGAGGCTGTAAAACCTGCGAGTGGACGAGTCCGTGAAGCTCACGTCTGTCCGAGGACATCGATACTTGAAGAGCAGGCGACTTGTTGGAGATATCGTTAAGTTTTCTATCGGCGAGCGCTGCTGTTTCACCCGTCTCCAGCCACACGTGGCGAGGTACGTCTCTGCCACTGCATTCGAGATGGCGGGGCAACATGGTGGCTAACATCTCTATTTTTAATCTAATAAGTTTATGAGAATGCATCAATTTATTTGAAGACGTTCAAAAAGTATATTTATGAGTACAATAATGTAGTGCTAACAGTGAACTGAATGAAAGCTATTTGAGTCCATTCAGGCGCCGGGACGAGTTGCAGCTTCACAAATCAGAGGGAAAGCCTCCCAGACAGATCCGTGGACGTGGCGGACGCCCACCAATTACAGCCTGTTTTTGTTGTAGGGTCATTATAATTAATGGCAGTCTGGAGCGCCGTTATGATCCACTCAGGTCCTCCACAGATAAAAGCCGTTTGGCATCTGGGCTCCGGCGGCGTGCGGTAAGGAGCTGCCGCCGCTGCTGCTGCTGCTGCATGATACTATGAATATTTAATTAATAATTAGTCATGTAATTCCTCCTCAGGAGTTATTATCCCTCAAACTGGTTTGTGAATTTAATTATTAGCAGCCTTTTTGTTTCCATGTCTCCCTCATTACTGTCAGGATTGATGTAACATAAACTTCATTAAAAATTAAAGTGAGATTCTTTAATTACGGGGCCGCCCTCGCCGAAGCCAGAATTAGCCAACTCAGTGATGTGCAAATGAGAGCATTATTTAAGAAACATGCTGGAAGTAGTTATGCTAATTCGCCGGGGTTCACAGTGGCAGACCTTTCCAGTCGCGGCTGCATATTCATTAAATGCACTATGCAAATTTAATGTAGCAGCCTTAGTAATGCCTTGTTAATTTATTCAGATTTATTGAGTAAGACTTGTAAAAAGTACCAATTTAATTAGCTCATCTCCTCAGACGGCGGCGGTGATTGCTGAGCTTTCTAAAAAGACGCGTCAGAGAGAGAAAAAAAGACCTCAGAGTGAGATGTTTTACAGGTCTCGGGCTTTAAAGGCGATATTTGCTGCACTTATGGGGCCGCTCAGAGAGAAATCACTTAAACTGCCGCTCGTTTCTCCCCGAGGAGGCGTCTGTGTTGACTCTAAAGGCTTAAAACAGGCCGTTTCCTCAACAATTGGGTCGAACCAGAGGCTTTAATGACTGGCAGATCACAGGAGGCCAAAAAACAAACCCAAAACATACAGAGAGACGAAGGAAAAGAGGACGTGACATCTTTTATCTCTGCACGAGAGGTCACGAGGTCAAAAGCTGACGTTTTAATCCTGGAATTAAACTGTAGATATTCTCCAGTCGACGGGATCACTGCTACGCGTCTTTCCTGGACAGCAGGTTGGAGCTTTTTCAAAACATAACTTAAATAGCAGAGAGCACAGCTTGAGTTTTAAACGTTGTCATTAAACTCTCGTGGATTACTGACAGTCTGTCACTTGCTTTTCTCGATGGCTGCGTACGTAAGTATATTTTGTGTTTGGAGCGAGTATTGTTCAGATAAATGGGCCCAAACGAGAGGCACTTAATCCTGCCTCAGCTTAACCAAGTCGTGTGTTCTTAGAACGTATGAAGTGTCCAAGGTTCGAGCCCCGGCTTGAACAGTCCCGGTCGTTGTGTCCTTGGGCAAGACACTTCACCCGTTGCCTACTGGTGGTGGTCAGAGGGCCGGTGGCGCCTCTGTCATTGCGCCCCAGGGTGGGTGTGGCTACAATGTAGCTGCCATCACCAGTGTGTGAATGTGTGGATGACTGGTGCGTAAAGCGCTATACAAATACAGGCCATTTACCATTTACTGATGTGTTTGTGCACCAGATGAACACCAGGAAGTTAAAATTTCTTGTTTTCAAGCTCATTTTAAAGCCATCCGTCACATTTACTAACAATCATGGATGTGAATGTATTTCAGCACTTTGTGAGTCTTTGCCCGGCGTATTAAGCTGCTCATACGTCCTAATGGTTTTAGGTAACGCTCTCATTTGTACAGACAGGTGCTGGTAAAGCTGGAGGGTCCAGCGCGGTGCATTTACATCGGAGCCTCTTCCTGATCTTAGAGACGCAGTTTGCTCCCCTCACAGCGGCTCCAACCAGCGCTGTGTAAAGACCATCATTTCCTTTTGTCCTGCGCTGCACTCTGTCTTTATTATTGCATAACAGAGGAGTAAATACAACAGATTCATCCTCTCTAATGACTTCCTTGTTGGCCAACGCTCCCTCGGCACGTAGTTCCGGTTTGATGGATGCTCCGCGGCCCAGCGAGCGCGAGCCAAAACGCCGCTGGGAGACCGGAGCAAAGTGACAAAAACAACAACAGGACAAAAACAAAAAGGTTGTGCAGAGATGGCGGGGGGATTGTGTGAGGAGCGCCTCGTGTTTTAGACGCATTAAGAATGTAATGTGCTATTACTCTGTGAGATATTCCTCTGGGCTCAGCCGATAATAGAGCGGAGCTTCAGGACTCACCTGCCGCCAACAAGGGCCCTCGATGCGCCGCCACCTTAATACCGAGCGCTCCTCGGCCAAAAATTGACATCGTCTAGAGAGCAAAGCAATCAGCCGAGCCGGTGTTACTGAGCGTTTACGCCTGAGCTGAGCCCGCCACAGCAAATCTTGACCTTAAAGAAGCCCGTTATTTCATTTTTCTTTCAGACAACTCTGTAAAGCTCTGAAAGAGCGGCGGGCGGCGGGGATTTCCTGCAGGTGATCTGTGGGTTTAATCCACTGATTCTCCAATCTGTTTTCTCCTGATGGCGCCCGAGGAGGCGGCGAGAACACGGGGAGAAAGACACGTGTTGATATACGATCTGACAGAGCCCACAGCCTGTTTTTCAGAGTAAAAGCTCTGGAGATCAGTGGAGGTAAATGTAAAGGTGGCTCAGCTGCGAACTGAGGATCGGCGGCGGCACGGAGCAGAAACACTCGTTAACCTGTGAGGCTTAGAAGCCTTCAGCCCGGCCTCTCTGAGGAGGAAACATTTTACTGAGGAGCGGTCCACAGCACAAACACAGACACAAACCCTTTTTTGAAAAAGCTATTATTATTGTTTTGCAGGTCTTTCATTTCTGTCATTCACACAGAAACGTCTCGACTTAGAGACACATGAGTTCAGCGTATCTGCGGGAACTTTGAATTAGAAATATGTGAATACTTTGTAACTAAAGAGACACAAGAAATGGGAGGAAGACATTTATGACACGCTCCAAACGTGCTTAAAATCTCGTGATGTAGCTGCAGCCCGTGGCCTCGTGGTGGCGTCACACCAAATAGGTACAAGTGGAAGAATCACTCTGGGCCAGCAAAGCTGTCATATCAAGCTATCAATACATTAACGATTAACCTGGTCTGCCGCCTTCTTCCTGCCATGACAGCGTTTGACTTTCCCAAAGCACGGGAACTGTTAGCCTAACCACAGCTCTGTGGCTCATTGCGCATGTTTCTATCCAGGCATGCTTTTACTGCACTCACAGTGACTTTAGGATCACTATATGCTGAAAAATGAAGTTGCTGTTAATCAGATGTTTCCAGATGTTACTGCGTAATGGCTCAAACTTTTCTCGGTTCATAATTCATCTTTTTTTTTTAATTTATAAGATTTCAAGTTCAAAATTACATTAAAATCACTCCAGACAAAGGAAAAAAAATTAAAAAACAAAAACATCCAAGCACAGAGAAGAGAAAACAAAACAGCAAAAAAAGAAGAAAAAACCCCCCACAGGTCATCCATCCACTTCCACTTCTCCTTTTCTGGGTCACGGGGGGTGCTGGAGCCTATCCCAGCTGTCATCAGAGATGGGCAGTAACGCGTTACTGTAATCTGATTATTTTTTTCAAGTAACGAGTAAGGGATTACTATTGCAAAAATGGTAATTAGATTACCGTTACTTTCCCGTAGGAACGCTGCGTTACTGCGTTACTAAAACCGTGATTTTTTGCGAGAATGTCTCATGACAGTGACGTAAGCGAGTGCGCCGTTCGTAACAACAGCTGTGTGCAGATCAACAGTGGATCATATATCGAGTGCAGAGAGAGTATGAACGTGCAGCGTTTAAAGCGTGGAAGTACTGACCTTACTTTGAGTTTGATTCCATAAAAAGTGACAAAAACATTAGTGTCCGCTGTGCGTGGGAAGAAAACTTCTTTTTACAGCGAAAAAAACCCCTAAACTTCCAAACAAGCACCGAGTAGCTACGACGTAATGGGAAACTCACAGAGAAACTCACGGATTCTTCCACTGACCGCGGCACACCTGCACCAGGGTAACCCTCCGCCTACCCCACTCCTGCTTTACAGGTGAAAATAGAGCAACAGGACCGCTGAGTCTTTCACTTTATTTATTTTCTGCTGTGTTTTACTTGCATCTATTTGAAAGACTGAGTGTAAACACAAAAAAGATTTTATTTTATGAGCTGGAATGTGCAGAAAATAGGTTTAAATGTTAAACTAATTTCTTCCAGTCAGAGAATGTTGCATATAATTACATTTTTGCTTGATGCATAAAGTTAAAAGATTAAAACTGATAAAACAAGTTTTAAAAAGAGACTTTTCCATTTGATTACATTTTGTATGATGATTATGTAGAAAAAGTAGAATTGGGCTGAAAGATCTATCGCTTTATCACCTCTTCAGGTTGTAAATCGTGTTTTTAAAAAGGTAACTAAGTAACTAATTACTTTTGAAAATAAGTAATCAGTAAAGTAACGGGATTACTTTTTGGGGGAAGTAATCAGTAATTAGTTACTGATTACTTTTTTCAAGTAACTTGACCAACACTGGCTGTCATGGGCAAGAGGCAGGGTACACCCTGGACAGGTCGCCAGTTTGTCGCAGGGCTAACACACAGGGACCATTCGCTCTCACATTCACACCAATGGGCAGTTTAGATTAATCAGTGAACCTAACTGCAAGACTTTGGATGGTGGGAGAAAGCCGGAGTCCCCAGAGGGAACCCACGCAAACAAGGGGAACATGCAAACTCCACACAGAGAGACCCAGCCTGATGGTGGAATTGAACTCTTGCTGTGCAGCAACAGTGCTAACCACCGTGCCACCAAAAAAACAACAAAACCAAGTTAGTCAGTTCAAATCAAAAGTTTGAGACAAATGCTGGAGTCCGAAGAAGATGATCTTCCGTGTAAAGTTAGACAGGGCAGCAGAGAGTTCACCGAGTCCAATAGATGTTCGGAACACGTCCAGGAAGGAATCAGGGTCCAGCAGAAGTTGTCACAGTGTGCCGAAGCAGCCTGTATGAATTGTTAATAGACCCAAATGCAGACACAAAAGAAGGTGGAACAAAACTTGATATGAACAAAGGCGAGCCGTTTAATAAGGCTGATAAAAAGAGCCTTGACAGAAACCTGGACATGAAACATGGCGAGAAATAACGGACGACCTGACGACGAATGAAGAAAACACACAGACTAAATACACACATGAGGTGATCAGGGGAAGTGGAAACACACGGGGAAACGGCTGAGGCTAATCTGACACGAGACAAAGCAAGCAAAGCACTGAAATAAGACAGACTTTCAAAATAAAACAGGAAACAGCAAGTAGCTTGACAACATGAACAAGAAGACAAGAAACATGACAGACTAACACAGAAGTGAAACATAACTAGACTAAACTTAAGACAACCAAATGATAATCCTGTTACTCAACATATTTAAAGGGATAATTGAAGAACTCAAAACGTAAACTGAAAACGCTGGTCAGAGACCCGGGATCGTGACAGAAGTGTGGTTTCACATAAACACAAAGCGCAGTCAAATGGGTTAAAGATGATCTTGAATCCCCGTTAATGTGATTGAGAAAAGGGTCCAGATTTCGACAAATGTGCCAGCCAGACGATGACAAACCTCTTCAATATAGAAACATGCGATCAGCTCACGTAGCCAAACCCTAAACGAGGGAGGAGGTGGTGCTTTCCAGGCTCTAAGAATAAGTGTTTTACCTTCAATCATGACAAACATTAAGGCTTTCTGAAGAGGACACCGAAGTTCCAGTGATGTTCCAAGTTCCATCTGACTTTAATTTTAAGTCATAAATCTGGTTATATATATTAAATATCTCTTCCCAGAAACTCCTGAGTGTAGGGCAGCACCAGAAAAGGTGGCCTAGGGTTCTTTCCATTGCTTTGCATTTATCACACAATGAGTTAATAGATGGAAAAATACTGCCTGGCTTCTTTTTAGAGAAATCATAATTCATCATTTTTAACACAGATTATAAACACCACTGGCTGACGTGCAGCTGAAACCATGACAGAGCCTCACAGATGGCTGCAGACTGTCACTGTTGGACCTCCTCGTACATACTGACCATGATCTGGATCCATCGCTCCATCAGATCTGCTCCTCTGATCTTCTTGTATCATTTTCATTTTCTCCTGTTTCCCTTCTTAAAGAATGGCTTCCTGACAGCCGCCCTTCCACTGAGACTATTTCTGATGAGGTTTCAGTGAACATAGTGAATAAAAGCTTCTTTATTTAACTAATGAAACTGGACCAAATGATGTCTGTGAAGGTTCTCAGTCATCCAGATCATGGTAGTCTAAGGAGTTTGGAAAGAAAAGCGTCTGGACTTCTTTAACCCTTTAAAACCGATCGGAGCAGCACGCTCTGTTTTGCGTAACTATTTTTAAATCCCGGTAGCACTGCAACCGCGTAAGCTAGCGCAATAATTTTTTTGCACATGAAACCGGAGGAATTGTACTTACATCTTATGCCATCAGCTTGTCCTCGGTCACGGTTTCCTTCCACATATAGCTTTGCAAAAACTGCATAAAAAGTGCTTGCAGCAACAAAAACACAATAATCCAGAAACACGCTTTGCCGATCCGATCAGCTGTTCAAAACACTTCCTACATTGGAATAGACGTCAGAGCGAACTTTCGCATGTCCGCCATTACCTGCCCGAAACCGGAAGTGACGTCATTTTCGTGGAAATTTAGTTTTTTACCATCAGGGCCTCATGAGCCTATACTGGTGTTTTTAAAAGTTATCTTTGACTTTATGACTTTCTGTGTCGTTTCTGGGATGCTTAGGACTCATATTGCACTGCTGGAAATAGTTTATTTTGATGCAGATGCTGCTTTTTTGCAAATTTGCATCATAATATTTATTTTCGTTTTTCTTTCAGTGTATAAAAATTGGTGTATTTCAAAAACAAAACTATGAAGACACTCAAAATAAATTTCCTGTGGTGGGAAACTATTTTGTGCAACTTTTTTGTATTTACAGTTTTGAGGATAAGCCTCTTAAATTTCTCTAACTAGAAATTTATGTTAAAAAAACAAAAACGATTTTCAATTTTTTTGTAGTGAATTGCACTTTTTTGCAATTTATGTAATTACTATGCACTTAATGCAGACATATTATTAAAATTTGGGCTATAATGGTTGTATTGATGTATAGCAACTTGAAATGTTCCCAAAAATGGCTCCACAGCATGTAAAAATATGATATCAGCTCTGGCGGACTTGGTTCTATGGTAGGTCTTAAAGGGTTAAGTTGCTTGAAGATGTTTCACCTCTCATCCAAGAAGCTTCTTCAGTTCTAAGGTCAAACGGTGGAGAGTCCCAGATTTAAGTCCTAGGGGAGTGTCCCACAAGAGGGTCATGGACCCCCTGTTGATCCTCTACCTAATCACACGAGTCAAGAGACCAAATTAAGCGTTTCGTGACAACCTGCTATGCCCGATTTAATTTAATAAGGGTTATTTGCCAGGTTGTCTCATCTCTTGAATTAGGAGCTTTTTTTCTTCCTGAATAATCCATAGACTGGTATTAACAGACAAAAACATTCCTGTGAAATTGTTCAGGTACCAGGACTGGATTGAAAATGGGTGAAAAATCAGAAAAACTTTGAAACACCTTCAGAAAGCTGGAGAACTTTGGCCCAACACCAACATTCAAAACACTACATCAAAGCCTCCACAGCACTTTTCTGTTGTTCTGCCCTTTCGAGGATGTGAAGTCGATCAAACCTATGTAGGGTTTTTAAGGAATAACCTGGCCACTGACGTTCCAGGCATTTAGGAAACCTACAGAAAACGATTTTTGTTTTTGCCAGCACGGTCGTCTCTCCATCTCAATCAGAGCAGAAAGCTGCGCGGGACTGATAACTGATTTTAGTCTTTCTGCCTTTGTCCCATATTTTGTCCCTTTTACTTTATTTCACATTAAAAGTCCCAAATCTTAAACCCAAAGGAAGAAGATGTGTTGCTCAAATACTCCCGGTACATTCACGTCCCCAATCGTCTTGTAAGCAACGACGATGATAAAAATGAATTCTCTCCCCTCGTATAGTTTCTGTTAACAGTTCACTTTGTTCACAGCGGTGCGATCGGAGGTTTTATTTTGCCTGTCTGTGCATATATTTGCTGCAGAACTTCATCTCCCCTCGCTGGCGATTAAACAAAAGCTGTCTAATAAATAAAGATTTAATTATCAGAAGATTAGTGTGTGATTTTGTTGTAAATTAAGAGCAGCACAGCGCCGCCCCGCTCCTGGATGTGTGCGGTAAATTAAATCAAAATCCTCCTCAAACACATCGCGGGCAGATTTGGGAACCGACCGGTGAAAACTGCATGTTTTTCCAGGGCTTAGGCAGCACACGCTTTCAATTAATTCACAGGAAACTTCAATGAAACTGCAGCAGGAAAACAATCTGAGCCTCTAATCCGTCCATCAGAGGCGAGAGTCCGAGACGATCCACTCATTAAAACTTACACTCGTCTTCGTCTTCTTCTTCTTCTGGTGTCGCAGGAGCTGCAGGACGATGGTTGTCGGATGCATTGTGGGTCTGAAAACACTAAAAATCCGGCGGTTCTCTGTGCTGATGCTGTAGTGAGGTGAAAGTATATTTAAAAATGTGAGATTTCTGTCTGTAACATTAAATCATGTCCCACACTTTGGTGGATTTCATGTTTTTTCCCAAATAGTTGATTCTGTTCATCTGGACGCTTTCAGTGGGAGAAACATTTCATCGTCATCCAGGTGACGTCTTCAGTCTCAGCTGACTGCAGGTTTCCAACCTTATAAACAGGACATTTGCACAATGACTGAAACCAGCACCACTGAAGGAACACTGGGCTGGGAGCTCAGTTCCATGATCCTACTGAAAACGTCACGTCTAGATGAACAGAATCAACCTTTTGGGATTTATTATAATTAAAAATGAATAAAGAAATTTATTAGTCTAGCGCAGGGGTGGGCAACTCCAGGCCTCGAGTGCTGGTGTCCTGCAGGTTTTAGATCTCACCCTGGGTCAACACACCTGAATCACATGATTAGTTCGTTACCAGGCCTCTGGAGAACTTCAGGACATGTTGAGGAGCTAATTTAGCCATTTAAATCAGCTGTGTTGGATCAAAGACACAACTACAACCTGCAGGATACCGGCCCTCGAGGCCTGGAGTTGCCCACCCCCTGGTCTAGCGTGTATCACCTTATTTTAAACCTTGGGCTCTAGCAATGCTTTAACGCTGTATATGTGTAATGATGGTTGTTCGATGCTCATTTCGTTTCCTGATTCTCTGTTGGCTCCAAAGAGCGGACGTTCAAAGGATGGCGCCCTTTCAGCTTCAGTTATCTGCTTATTAAGTCATGAAATATCAACCCTGCTTCCTGGTCCGAGCGCCGAGTTCATTAAGGCAGTCGTCTTTTTAACTTGCTGTAAAGCTCGAGTAGCCACAATGAGCACAACGGAAAGCCCCAAATAGAGGTTTCTCACATTGATCAAGAGTTGTCACCATATTGGACGTGATACAACCTCCGGCTGCGACTCCACCAGTCGTCGGTGAGCGCTTTTAGGACGTTTCTGGCTGTCACTCGCCCAAAAACTGAAAAATAACGTAGAAAAACAGAAATGACGACTGTTTGCCTTCAAAGTAAAAGACTCAGTTTGAGCCAACATTTTTGAAAAGGTGGAACCTTTATTTTGAAGCAGATTGGCCACCATTTGTGCTTTGTGTTGCACTGTCACTCTGGGAGTAGCTGGAGAGTGTGTGCAGACATGTCTGTGTGTTGGATATATATCAGGAGGAGGGTCCTCAGGGTGGTGGCCAGATGCTCAGTCCATTTATCTATAATTAAAACAAATTAATGGTTTATTTTGACCCAAAATTGGTGAGATTTATTTGCTGTCTTTGTATTTATTCTGTGTTGAGACTGTTTGATTGAACTTTATTTGTTGTTCCTGTCAGCGTGTCAGCGCCTGATACCCAAACAGGCAGCAGTAGACTCCTCATTTACAGAACAGTGGCATCGTGCAGAAATAAAGCTGCTTTCATCATCATTATTCATTTGCAGATTTGTCCGTTTATAAATCCATGCAGCTCTGGGTGTTTGATGCAGTTTTGCAGGTGTAAAGCAAAATAAGTGCAAGTGGATGCAGAATCAAGATGAATGCTGAGCTCAGACAGACGCCGGCTGATGAAAACTCGCTGGGAGGCCACTCCATCTTAACATGGCCGTCCTGTGTCTTATGATATCTTATCATTAGTTTCCCTGACAGTGATGGAGCGGCCGGCGGCACCCCCCTCATCCAGCACCACGAGCCGTGTATAAAAGTAACCTTCTTTCCATAATAATGGCCATCCGTCACTTCTTTAACTGTCAGAGGACGAGGGACGCAAACAAAGTGGGATTTAACAAGGTGTGGGGGGGTCGGAGCATCCAAATGGTCCTGACCTGTTAGGAGACGATCTGCCAACATTACGGCTCTGATGTGTTCAGGGACCGTGGGACCCAGGAGCAGCGGTGGTTATTAAATAGAGCCAGGGAGGAAGTCCTCCATTACTCTGCTGCCTCTGGCCCCCGGAGACGAATTTGGCCCTCGGCACGTTCTGGCAGGAGTTACCATGATTTAAGTCAACATTAATGTGAAGAGGACGACACACACTTTTCTTCGAGTATATTCAGTTTCCCCTTTGCCTTTTAAAGATATATATTATGTTACTATGTTAAATAATATGAAATTACATTAAAAACATGACACCATAGCGGCCTTTACATTTCGAACATTGGGATTTTGGCCACGCCATTTAGTTGGTTTTGTGGAGCCAATTACCTCATTTAAAAAGCAGATACCTTGTAATATGTACTTCCTCCTAATTGGCCAACTTTATCACATACCCAGAATTTCACCCTGCACCAGAACTGCAGCTCAGTCGTCCTGGACGGTCTGTTAGGACAGTAACCTCCCAGCAGCCATATTATTGGTCACATGTAGTGATGGGCAGATGAAGCCCCATGAAGCACTGAAGCTTTTCATCCAATTGGTTCACCCCAACGCGAAGCTTCATGAAGCTTCATTTGCTCTAGCAGGACACCTACTGGACGTAAAAATAATAGCTGGCATGAATTTGAAGAGTGTGGCATTTTGCACACAGCCTGTAAATGTCAACAACAAAAGGAGTGTGTAAAACATGTATATTGTAGTGATGGCAGTATACTGTGTATATTTATAGTGGCAGTATGGAAAATGATTATTTGGAAATGCTTGAAATGGAAATGATCATTTACTGTGAGGTGAGGTGTGGTTGGGGTGTGGACAGTAGTTGTGCTTTTGTAACGTTGAGGTATGGACAGCTTTGAGCCTCAGTCCTGCCTGTTCACATTTTATTCTGTAAAAACTAAATTTTCACTGCTTTTATGACCTTTTTAGTGGGGAGAACATAGCTAGGATTTAATGATTTAACAAATCTTTTGAATCCTTTGTCCTCCACAATGCTAAATGGCTGGGAGTCCTCAATCACCATGCTGACCAGGTCTTCATCTATTTGAGATTGTTCTCCTGAGGAAAGACAATAAAGACAAAGCACAAATATAAATATCACACACGTAACTTATAACAGTTGTATAATATTGTTATATCATTTAGTAACATTACTGCATGCTATATTATCATTGCATTTGATGGCTCACCTGGTCTTGCTCCACAATCGGTGTTCCTCTTATTCTCATGCAAAGCTCTGTAGTGCCTAAGCATGGATGAGGTGTTGTTGTTATATCCCAGCTCCCTGGCACATAGCAAACACTTCACCTTGTACAAAAGTCAAGACAGCTCAACATAAATTGTATTGCACCATCAGTATCATGAAAATACATCTTCTGTAGAAATTTACATACCTTGTTGGGAGGAATAAAATCAAAATGTTCCCACACAGGGGAGGACATCCTCCTCTTCTTAGCTGGCTCCATTCTCTCCTGACTTTCTCTCCTCACTCTCATAAACCTCCAAACGGTCTCCAAACTCTCTCTAACCGCAACTCTCCATCAAACACCCACATTTTGAATGAAGTCTGAGGGTTTATATCGCTGTCATATCTCGCGGCAAAGTTCGAACCACTTCATGAACCAGTCACGTGGTACAGCCGGGCAGCGAGGCTTCGGACGTCATCATTTTCAGCTCCTCCCATAAATGAAGCAAGCCTCGATACGCGCTTCGCGGAAACGCCCCCTCCATTACTCGACACACGCTCCGAAGCCTCGATACAGAACGTCCCATCACTAGTCACATGATGTCATTAAAACAATCAAACGTGGTCCAGAGGTCCAGTTCAGGGACTCCAGTTGGCTGAGGTGAAGCCCAGCAGCCACCCGTGTCGCCATCCACCTGTTAATCAAAGAGGCCACGCCCCTACAAAGACATTAACCATCCCTCCAACTTTCCATACGGTCTTCATAAAGGGGGAAATTATCCATATAGACCAACACAGTTTGTGTAACAGGCTGTAAACATGTTTATTTCTGCTGTAAAGTTTTATCATGGGAGTCTATGGGGACTAACTCGCTGCTGGAACCCCCTGCTGGACGTCACAGGAACTGCAGCTTTCAGCTTCACCTTTCAGTCCTGTAGCAGTTTTTCTTGCAGTTCCACAGAACACCACTAGAGGCATACAGCTGTGTATTTAGCTCATTAATGACAGGTTATAGCAGCAGATGTAATGAGAGCAGCCTAACAAGACACGGTGACAGTCAGGTGTGTGTGTGTGTGCGTGCGTGCGTGCGTGCGTGAGTGTGTGTGTGTGTGTGTTGATAAATGGACAGACAGTGAGCTGATTGATCGGTTCACTAACAGGAGTCGACACAATAATCTGCTCGTTTGTCGGCTTAACTGGGACGTCAATACTGTATCGACTGAAATGTCAGCCACACGAGGCCTTCATTAACCCGCCATCTGTCACACACACACACACACACACACACACACACAGAGTCATGTTTCCACCTCTTCAGAGGACATCACACTCACTTGCTGCAGAATAATCTTACACCAAGAAAAATTTAATGACTATTTATTCAAAGGACTGCATGCCTATGTCCAGTCCCCACAATGAGAGTGTTTAAACACACTTCTGTCCCCACATCAGCAGTGAGACCAGCACACATGTCTCAGCACACACGGATCTGTGCCAATGTCTGTGGATTTTTCAGATTGATGTACTCGAGGAACCTGATCGGTCTGCTGATCTTTAAGTTCGCAGTGTTAAACATGGCAGCTCAGACAGAAAGTGTCCTAACTGCACGTCAGTGAGTGATGACCTCTGACCTTTTCTAACCCTCTTGGAGGTGGGGTTGTCTGCAGCAATGAAACAGTGGCTAAAGACATGCCTTAGACTTTGCACAATATCGCCACATTATCAGCCGTCATCACAGTTTTTGGCTAAAAAAGGACAATAAAGTGATACATTTGAGTTTGAAATAAAAACATATTTCAACGAGCTGTTTGTCTAAATGAGGAAAAATTTCACAGGATATTCTTTTTTATAGTAATGGGGAAACTAATCTTTAAAAAGATTCAGGGGGAAATTCAGCAAAATAACAAGACAGAAAAACTAAAAAGCTTCAACTGAAACAAATCAGAGGCAGTTATGATTTAAGATTAGCTGTTTGTGTTTGTATGGTAAATGGTAAATGGCCTGTATTTGTATAGCGCTTTTTTTGATTGTATGACACAGTGAAATTATTAGTTTGATTTCATTAACAATCAGCACATGCCATATTTAGCTGCTTGGCCTCACAGTTCAGCAGCTTTGTACTGTGTTGCAACAGACTGGTCCACCTTTCTTAGTTTTCTGTTTTTATCTTTTTGTTTGACGTCGTCGCTACTAAATCCAAAGATGTGTCCAAACAACAGAAACGTGCATGTTACTGGCTGCACGGGAACAAGTCACGTGACACAAACTGTTCTTTGTTTGAAGGGACGATATGAAGGGGAAGTATTAACAGAACTCAGTAACAAAGAAATGAACTGACGCAGGTAAGATTACGTCAGTTTGTTTTCAATGAACTGCCCGGCGCTAAGCTGAGCCCTCAGTGCAGCCTGGCAGGAACAAACCTTTCAAAGATGTGGAGAAAGTGCGTTTCCTACTGCACACCTTGGACAAGGAAAACCCAAAAGAAACATCTAAACTTTATAAAAGATGTTGTGCTGCTTCTGTTTTTGTTGGATTTTTAATATGTTGCAGAGCAGCTGCAGGGGTCAGTCTTCATGGTAAAAACATAATACTGCGCAGGACCCCCAAACTTGTGAATTTTAAAATCTCTTCATACATATATTTATTGATATCTGGACCCACCTCCTTTCTTGTCTTACTCCTTTACAAAGACTTTAATCTCACTGAAGCTGATTGCTTCAGTCTTCAGGGATGTTTCTCAGACTGCTCAGACGTTTCTCCTGCCTCTGCTGAAGCCGAGTCCTCCTGGATCCGAGCTGCTCCTCTCGGGGTTTTCCTTCAGTCTGCTGAACGATGAGCCGAGCCTCACATAGAGACAGATCGTCTCCAGCTGATCACACGTCTGCTGCAGTTCAATGAAAGCACTCGTTCAACGCGACAGGCGTGACCGAGGCGGCCGTCTCTGCCATCATCACAACCTGACTGCCGATGATATTTACCTGAGAGCCGTTTGAATACAGGTCGGAGCTAAAACCAGACGTCTCCAACTGTTTGACAGGAAGAGCGATTCTTAGAGTAGTCAGAAAAACATTTAAAGAATGTGAGCAGAAGGTTTGAGTTACCATCTCACAGATTTAAACGGATCTCTGTGCTCTTTAACAGACAGCTCTTTTTATCTCAGACTTCATTAGAGTAGCTTTGTATGAATCGCACTTCAAAATAATCCCTATTTACCCTAAAATGGTTGGCTATATCTGAAACAAGCCGTTAATCGCTTTAATATCCTCCTCACTAAAAGTCCGCTCTCTTTAGATTGGCCAGCTTCTGACAGCTTGTCAAGGCGCATCACCATATATTAGATTTTAAAGCGACATAACCACCCCCTGGTTTTTGGACGGTGTTTTGGAAGACGCTGAGACACAACAAAAAAGCCAACAGCTCAAACTCAGACTCTACAGCACAGGTGTCCAACTCCAGGCCTCGAGGGCCGGTGTCCTGCAGGTTTTAGATGTGTCCTTGGTCCAACACAGGTGATTTAAATGGCTAAATGACCTCCTCAACATGTCTTGAAGTTCTCCAGAAGCCTGGTAATGAACTAATCATTTGATTCAGGTGTGTTGACCCAGGGTGAGATATTGCTCATAGGGGGTCATATGATTGTTGGGTTTTTCTCTGTATCTACTGTCCAATATAAAGTGCCTTGAGGTGACTTTTGTTGTGATTTGGCGCTATATAAATAAAATTGAATTGAATTGGACCAAACTGGGTCCTCAGCAGGACAACAGCAACAAATCTCCAAAAGAATGGCTGGAAAAACAAGAATGGAGCTGCTGCAGTGGTCCAAAGTGCAGACCTCCCAGTGCAAAGGTCCCAAGCTAGTAACTTAGCGACCCACGCTGGCTGCAGGGTTAACTGCAGCCTTAACGGTCCTCAAGGGCCGCGTACTCAAAGACCGCTGAGGCCGGAAGTGCGAGGCTTGTGAAATGGGACGGTCTAGCGTCCGTCGCGCTGCCCAGGTTGCCTAGCAACCATGATACTAACAGCTGGAAACGTGTCATACAGCTGTGTTTGACAGAAATGAAGGAGAAAATCTTTTGTTCATTTGTTTGTTTCTACATGAGCTTTGATCATTCTCTGTAAGATTAAGCTCAGCTATTGAACGGCGTATATTTTTAAAGTAAAGGCTTTAAAACCAAGTTAGTACAAACGTCACTAATGTCACATGACTTTGCCGACATGTGGCCAACAGGAATGTTTAATGTTCTTCATTATTAAACATTTGCACATAAATAAGTGACATAATATTCAGTCCTTACTTTTCACAGTTTACTCTTCGCCGCTCCGCTTCTGCCGTCTGCAGCAAAATTATCCACACCCACCGCCGCGCTATGAATTGTGGGATATGTTGGGCCACGAAGTCTACACCGCCACATCCTTAAAATTCAGGGAAATGAAGGACGCATTTGAGGGCCGCATTTCGAGCAGCCTTCGAATTGGGGCAGCCTTCGTCGCGTCGCTGTGATGTAATCGGCCTTAAAATGCGGCCTTTAAGGCTGCAGACCCTGAATTGGGATACAGCCGTTGAAAGGCCCGCATAGTTTCTTCTTCTTTGCTGTTTTTATGGTGGTTGGTGGTGCAATACTGCCACTAGCTGGCTTGGAGTGTGGACCAGAAAGTTACTGACCCACATAACTCCCCCTCGCGCCTGTTCAAAAGTCAACCACGGCAGCTGGAAGGAATAAAATATCAAACTACACAGTGAAAGAGAAAATGGTTTCCGGCTCTGGACCGGAGTCCGGGGGTTGGGGACTCCTGACCTATGCAAAGGAAACCTTTGAATCAGTGCACAAAGAACCAGCAGAACTCATTTGCTGCCATCTGTTGCTGTAGAGAAAAGAGCGAGTAACCAATGACGTAGTACTGAAGAACCAGACAGACACGCCTGACAGATGTACTGACCTCCAGAAAGCTTCATACTCTTGGCCACTGGCCTCAAAAACCCCTGAGCATCATCATCCATCAATATGCACTGTATGCTACGACCCGGGGCCATGAAGGTAGACCGCACGTTACCTGTTGAAGGTAAGACCAGGAGAGAAAGGTTCAAGAACTGTAGAGCAGGTAGCAGGCAGCTGTATTCAGGAGATACGAAACATGTCACCTGAAGAAGGAAAAGCAGCAGCTTCAGTTTGGTTGTTCAATTTGTTTTGCTTTCTGTCTCGAAGACAGAGAGATTGCTGTGAACAGCATTCGGTGATGGTGTGGAGGAAGAATTCCCTTTTAACAGGAAGAGACCAGTTAATATTTGAACTAACAGACTGTGAACCTTAAATCTAAGCTTCCTTCCTGTGTGGATTTCCTGTTTAAACTGGAGAAGTCGCTGCCCTCAGCCTGGGAACTTCACGGGAAAACTGTGATTGAATTTTAGCTGAATAATGGCTCTATCTGCTGAACTCTGACTGAGCAGTGACAGAGGAGATTAATTCATCCAACTTTAGGAGGAACACTCGACCCACTCTGTCATTAGTCTTTAGGACCATTTAACTCCAAACGCACTGTCTCACTGTGATCGATGGGTCCGATTACATTCACACAGTCCCCGAGAGGAGGTCGGTCGCGTCATGTATGAAGAGATGACTTACAGCGGCCGAGTCGATGAGACAAAGCCAGAGAGCAGCGGAAAAGAAAGTTAATATGTAATTTGCTGCGGTTTGTTAGGCGACCAAACTCAAAGAAGACACTGAGGGATAGTTAAAGGGTATTTCATCATGTCAGAATGCTGAAAGCACTGTTTTTCAAAGAAAAACGCACGATTCCAGTTAGAAAGTGGGTTTAAACCTCAGAGCAAAGCAAAAAAAAGGTGAAGATGAAACCTTTAAAAAGGTAAAAAAAAGTCCCAAAACAACCTGAAGCAGCATTTCACTGAAAGTCTTCATCGTCATTTTATGACCATATTCAAGTTCTGATGCTTCAACAGGAAGCTTTTCTCCTATTAAACTGTAACATTTGTTCTTTTGGTTTTTGAAGGAAGTAAAATTTCAAAATTTTACTTTCAGCATCTGTGACCTTTGACCTCTCCACTGTGTCTGTTTTTACATGGGCCGCTCAGTCAGAATATAAATATAAAGGAGATATTTTAATTTTGACATTTTTATAATTTCATACTATATTTTCTCTCTCTGTGTGTGTGTGTGTGTGTGTGTGTGTGTGTGTGTGTGTGTGTGTGTGTGTGTGTGTGTGTGTGTGTGTGGTCTACCCATCCATCATGTTTTTATGTTTTAACTCTCAAGGTCACTCGACTGCAAATTTAATTATGTCTCAGCTCTTATTAAGCGACACGTTTTATAAAAAGTTGGATCACAGTAATTAATTTTTTGGGGACAGCTGTGGCACAGGAAACACACGTGCTTGTATTACCATCTCTCTGGGGACCATCGCCGATGGAGACCTCCAGCCTTGAACCCTCAGACCCCGTGAGACCCCGTCCGTGTGAGGAACGCACAAAAACTTCCTCACTTTGCACAAAGAGGTAAATTGTCAGGTCTTCACATTTTGTTTTAGTTCAGTCAAACATCAGTAACATGTCGGAAGTGAAGCTGATTTTCAGTTAACGCGTGCTGATTGGTCAGTTTGGTCGATTGGTTTTCTGCTTCTGGAAACCAGCCAATCAGGCTTTAAAGGGGGGATGACCTTAAAGACACGAGAAACAACAGCTTGTTTCAGACAGAGATGAACTGAGTGACCCAGTGTCAGATAAAGAAAGCTTATTTTGAACTGTGAATCATGCAAAGCTGCTCTGGAAGAGTCGAAGAATTTCTGATGCGTTCGCTGCTCGTGGTCTGTTCTGATTTTCCTGACGTAAATCGCTCTATCGCGGCGTTTACTCGTCATTAAATATTATGTGAATGAAATCAGCGTGTGGATGAATCTCATGAACAAACCAAACACAGACACAGTTCAGTGTGTTTGACTTCAGATTACCGGGAGCTAATTAATACTAATGCTGTTAATTAGAGCAGCCATGTTTGCTCTGCCAGATCAGAGCGCCGCCTGATTAAAGGAGTAAGCCACCAAAATGACACAGACCACAAAGTGTTTGCCTTTGTCTGAGGAAATATTGGACCACTAACACACACACACACACACACGCCCTGGGATACTGAACATTACATTCATAATCAGATTTAGCAACAACCAGCTTCCCTTTGAAGTGAGAGCTCTTTATGTGGATCCTTATTAACCTGCAAATCTTTATTTGATCTCCACACATTTTTGTTCTAGAAAAGTTGTTAAAAATCTATCGATACTGTCTGTGTTCATGATCTGATTTTAAACTCAGAAGTTTTTTTCTTTTAATTCGGAGTCAGAGTTGTTTTGGATGCACTTCCGTTGAGAACGTTTCACCTGCTTTAGTGGAAACTGAAGTGACCACAGGTGCACCGGAGAGACATCGACTCCGATCGCCCTGATGGATCTTCTACTTTTGCTTTTTGCTGGTGTCCTCGCAGCTGGCAGTGTGTAACTGTGTCACAGGTAGTCCAGCTCATGGAGGATGAAACATCTGTATGTGCCGTCACAGTAAGGTTGCTGTGATTCCAAGCACAGGCTCAGTGTGGAGGAGATACCAGGAGAGGGGCTGTTAGCAGGACAGGTATCTGTGCGAGGAGGAAGAGGAGAAGCACTGCATGTGTCTGATCGAGCTATCAGGGACTTCACGAGAGTAGCACTGGGGCTTGATGACCTTTAATAGGACCTGTGCTCACAGACCAGTGCCATGCAGCTTAACTAGCATTCACCTGAGAACACCTGATCTGGCAGGACCAATCATGGTGCCCTGTCCTTTTCACAGGTTCACACTGAGCATGTGGAGCCTGGAGATGCTGTGGTATTTCCTCCTGTTCAGGGTTATCTTCCAGATAAGAGGGCAGGTATGAAATCACCGCCTACTGACCAATCAGGTCTGAGAACAAGACGCACTCAGAGGGTCGAGCCTCCGCCAGCGCACCTCTCGGTCTCTGGGCAGGATTTACTTTTCAGGTTATGGTGTTGTAGTGTAAATGTACTTTCAGAAGTTTGCAACAAAAACAAGTACAAAGTGCAGTTTTTTAAAACCCATTTTAATATACTTAACATCAATTAATATAATTATCATTTGTTACTGTTTATTTTTGTGGATTTAGCACATTTTATTTATTTTATTATTTAGTTACATTTCTTTAAACTTTTAACAATAAATATCAAGTGAAAATATTTTTTATCACTAGTTTATTTTGTTTTCCTGAAGAAATATACGTATTCATGATTTTCATATTTACAATTCATCAGATTCTCCCATGTCTGATATTCAGCCTTTCCTTCAAATAAACTATTAGCAAAGCAGATCACACACACACACACACACACACACACACACACACTATGGACGGACAAACACCTGTTTTTATGTGTTGTCGTTAGCAACAACAATGGTAAAACCATCGCGTGTCTGCTTGTTTATTTTCCACATAAACCTTTCACAATAAAGCTCAAGATCCTGTTGAGACTTTTCAAAATAAACTGAATCATGTGAAATAGTATGCAGACTATTTACTGATGAGAAGCAAAAAAGAGGCGTCAGGTGCTAAAAAATAAACCTTAGACTCAAACGTTAGAACAGGCTGTTCCCTGCAGCACGCCGCAAAGAAAACGTCTAAAAATGTGTAGTTTCATGCATCGGTAAAACACTCGACTCCAGATACACGACGCCCAGCTGGAAACACTTCAGCTGCCCGAGATTCACAGAATTTACAGAAAATGTTACATTTTTGTGATTTATATCGTTATCGGACGATAGATGTTTTATATCGGGATATGAGATTTAGTCATATCTGTTAGTCATTTCCTGTTTTATTTTGATGGTCTCTGGTCTCTCAATTCTGCTTCCCTTGTCTCATCAAGTGCCAAATCACAACAGCCCCTCTTCTGTCATTAGTTCCAGCTGTGCCCCCACCTGTTTCCTCTCCCTCATTACCTGGTGTATATAAAAGCAGAACGCAGCATAGAAATACTTGAAGTACAAGAACATTAAACCTAAGAGAAGTACTTGAGTAAATGTACTCAGCTACTTTGTAAGATTAACAGTACCCGAGTCTGATGGCTTGGCTGGTGCCACCACTGCCCCCCTTGTAGACACACCCCTGCTTTGTGACACATGTGATCCAAAGCTCAGCTGAGGCTGTAACTGAACCGCGCTGGCCATCATTTGGGCCATAACATGACGTCACAGATCAGCTGCCGCTCATTACATCAAGCTCGGCTCGCGCTCGTCATGTGACGCTTTCTAAATCTCCAAATTAAACCTGCAAACAAACAATTACTCGAGTCAACGAGAACAATTAATTGTACGAGGCCTCTGGGGATCGAATCTGCATATCGAATGAGCTCATTATCACAGCGGCGAGAGACGGAGGAGCCACTGCAGGAGCCGCTCGCTGTTAGCCTCGCATTAATCAGCTGTTTAACCTCCTCGCACCCACAGCAAACGCTCCACAATTAAACTATCAGCTGTTAAATCTCCACCTGAACCATCTGTCAAGTCTCCGTCCATGTGACGCATGTGTGGTCAGACAGAGAGCGAAGGCTGATTCGCTTCAGTGAAGGCGACAACACGGAGGAGACAGAAACTATGACAAACACACAACACGAGCTCAAAGGATTAAATGAACAAACAGACACTCTATCATACATTATTGTTATTGTATTTTTCTACCAGATTAGAGTTTTACAAAGTGCTACAGTTCTCTGTTGTCCTAAAGTCGATAGAGCAAATATAGAGAACAGATTTCCAAAGTCAAGAGCACTGTGGACAACTTAAAGACCAGAAAATCCCACAGGGGTCCACGCATCTGAAATCTTCACCCTAACTGAAACAGAACAGGAAGAGATTTCCTTTAAACATAAACCAAACAGGCTGTTGGCTTTAAATAACTACTACTGCTGTTAAAGTCAGTGTGCGACCCATCTGCCACTGGTACACAAGAGTAATGAGCAATATCTAATATATATCAAACTAACCATCTCCTATTTATATGAAAATGGATCTGTACATACTTGTGCAGGATTTCAACCTGCAGTACCTCTGTGGCCCACTAGGGGGACCCAATGGGAATCATTGCTGTAATGGAAACAATTGAGGCAAAGCAGTGACTACGATCAGACTCGTTTCCTCTGTGGAAGAGTCTCCTATCCTGTGACTGACTTCAGTTTTATTGCTGCTCACACGAGTGCTGTGTAAGACGACTGTGACGTCACAGAGAACATCCCAACAACGAAGGGATTTTGGTTTGTGAAGATGTTTCACATTCACCAATCGGTCCCAGGTTTTACACCTAAGAGAAAACACCTAAGTCTTTTTAAAACTGAACACCTGAGTGAGAGGTGGAGCATCTTCAGGAACCAGGAAGGAGTCCTGCTGCCTTCAGTTCAGGTGTTTTAGGAGAACGTGGAAGCTGATCATTCAGGACTTTGTATGTGAGGAGAAAGATTTTGAACTTTAATTGTGGATTTAACAGGAAGCCAGTGAAGAGAAGTCAGTATGGGAGGAGTATGCAAAATAAATAAATAAATAAAATGCAAAATTACAATAAGACCAAAAATATGCTAAATGATATTAAGAGGTTCCTACAATACTACCTAAATTACACTAAAAAATTCATATCTGCGATTCAAATAAAATTTGTCAAAATACTGAAAAATAAACCACAAAAGTATTAAAATAAAAACTAAAGAAAAATATAAACATTACAAAATAAACACACACAGACGAGATCATTATTAAAATATGTATATGTATAGAGTGAACAGGCTGATGATGTATTACTGTGGTCCAGAAGTAATAAAGCATGAAGTAGTTGTTCAGCATCACTGAGACGTTTTAATGATTTAATTAATCGGATGACAAAAATCAGTTCTACATATTTGTTTGAAGTGCGAGGTAAGGGATGGCTCAGACTCGGACATCAGTGGCTGTTTGCAGCTCTCACCTGTGCTGACATCATCAGGTACTTCCTCTAACTTGTTTATCTTGGTCGTTACCTTCTCTGAGACCAGCCTACTCAGCTGTTCTGGGTGGGAGTCACTGGGCATGCTCAGTGAGGGGTACGTGAAACCTGATGTGCTATCATCTGGAGCAGCGACAGACGGCTCCAGATTAACACGCCATTTTTATCATTTACCTGCAGCAAGGTCAGAGGTCACTAGAACGGCTGGCCAAACAGATCTGTTCAGTGATGACATCCCATCATAACCTCCTCTGTGACAGCAGCTAAGGCCGACGATGGCCTCCACCTGCAGGTTAAATGTGGGCGTCGCTCACACTGGTGTCCTCAGCTGTGATTGGACCACATGAAGAGCGAGCTAAAGGAGATACGAGACGCCTCTGCAGTCGCTGGAAAGGAACAAAAGTAAATAAAGGTCATAATTCGACACTGCTGAGGCATCTGTGAGAAATTATTTCAGAACAGTTTGATGCACTGTCTCGAGATCACACACTCTTTGGTGTTGGTCCCATGATGCACTGCAGCAGTGCTGTGTGCCTCCTCTCTCGGAGGCAGGAGGGGCAGTGATGGGGTAAGCCACACTGCTTTTTCCACACTTTTCACAAAGTTTTTTACTTTGGTTGCAATTTGACACCAAGAGGCTGCAGACCTGTGACCTGTCCAGGATACACGCTGCCTCTCACTCTGTGGCAGCTGGAATAGGCTCCAGCACCTCCACTGGCATTGATGGGTGGGGCCAGTGTCTCAGGGCAACATAACAGAGAAACTCATAAATCAAAGCTTCCCAAAGTCTGGGGCCCGCCCCCTGGGGGGGCGAACAGCCATTGCAGGGGGGCGGTGTGAAAAGGGGAAAAAAAAACAAAAACGCTTTGGGGCGCCCACACAAACACAAAGCAGGAGATGAAGCATCGCTGAATACGTTTCCAAACCAACTTCATTCTAAGCCAAAGACTAGAAAATATGGTGAAGCAAATCTTCCCTTTGGCTTCACCTGCACAGGTACAGAGGTAGGTTTCCCTGCAGGATTGGTTTTCCCTGCATCAGGAGCAGCGCTGGGTTGTTCAAATCACGGACAAACAGGATCCCACATTCTTGATCTTTAGTTCACAAACACTTGTTGTAACATTTTGGAGATGTTTGCTCTTTATACAGTAAAGTCACAGCGGGATACAAATAACATCAGGCTGATCCTGACATGATTTGTCCCCCCCGGTTCAAATCACGGACAAACAGGATCCCACAGCTGTTTATGTTTTTAAACCCATTTTGCACAGAGAGGCATTTTTTTTGAAAAATGTATTGATGCAATGTTGAATATTATTACACAGGAAAAACCCAACTACACATAAAATAATCACAGCGTGACGCCTCTGCCTTTCTAAATGGAGGGACAGTAACTGCGTGTAAAACCTGCAGACAGTCAGATTAACAGTAGTTTGTCTCCATCTGCCATTCATCTCATGTAAACAATAATGTGGCGCACAGCGTGACGTGAAAAAGGCACATACCTTTGACGTTGCATGAAGAACTCTGTATTCCTCGTCCACACATAAATGCAAAAAGGAGTTTTAAAAAAATCTCCGTTTTCGGTGATTCGCCGTTTACGTGGACGAAACAGCTGCGTGTTCACAAATACCCGTGTAGGTGCGGACGCAGCGTGAAAGAGTTAGAAGTTTATTTTATTACTGCCTGTGATTTATTGCAGATTACTTGTATTTGCTTAATTGTTTACTAAATGTTTGAGCTGTGAAATAAACCGCAATGGAGCAAAAAATGGGCGCGTGTGGTTGGAGGATGTGTTTGTGCGTGCGTGCGCGCGCGCCCGGGGGGTGGGGGACAACATTTTTCTTGTAAAACAAAGGGGGGCCTAGCAAAAACAGTTTGGGAACCGCTGTCATAAATGAAGGAGCTGCAGAGGAAGGTTAGTGTTTCTACAGTTTGAAGCTTTGCTGCCATCTAGTGCTTCCTATTACAATCACAGCTGTGATATCTCATCAGCTTCACTTTAAAAACAAGACGAGCAAAAAACTGAAAAATAACTAGAAACCCTATAAAACTGGTACAAACAAAGTAGAAATCGAACGTGGATGAAATCATTTTTTAAAAGGACGAAAACTCGAAGGAAAAAGACAGACTTTTTCTGCATCAAGTAAGCAATACACACTAGGAAGAGGCCACCTCCAAAATAAAACTCCAAAATAAAAAATCCTTTCTGAGCAAACATGAGTATTGACAAAAACACAACATCATCACATCCACTCGTCGGAAGTCCTGAAAATACTGTAACATAATAACATGAAATTATTTTTTAAAAAGGTGAATAAAGTAACACAATCTCTTAAAATATTAAAAATAGATGAAAATGTTTAATAAAATATTTAAACAAATAATAAAAATTACTTAAATTATATACATAACTTTTAACAAAATCATAAAGGAAATATTTTATTGATTATAAACTAATAAAAGTAAATTTGTTGACATATTCAAAATACCTTTTGAACTAAATTAATAAAATGAATTTAAAATATTAAATTAAAATGTCAACGACTAACAACTTGATATTTTAAAAGCATAAATTATTTTACGTAGTCAGAATGACAATTATTTCGAAAAATCTTAGCGGAAGTGTGTTGTTAGCTTTTTAGCTTGTGGTCCTTCAGGCTGTTGTTGTGGAGGGAAGCAGTTAGCTCCGTTTGCTCGTCCTGTGTTTGGAGGATAGTTCGCTGCTGGTTTTCGCTCATTCGGAGTTTCCATAATGGCGTATCAGCTGTACAGGAACACGACGCTGGGAAACAGCCTGCAGGAGAGTCTGGACGAGCTTATACAGGTAACACTGCCCGCGGACACGGAGCCAGTGCTGCCAGTTGGTGGCATTCAGCTCCCCGCTAGCCTGTTAGCCGGATGAGCTAACAGTAGCCTGCTAGCTGTACCATGTTTCAGACTCCAGAAAACAAGCAAAAAAATCAAGTTTTTACCAGAGAGGGGTTACAATTTTGCAGGTGTGAGCTGTAGGGGATGAATAAAAGCGGGGAGGTCAAAGTTCACAGACGTACAAGTTACTGTTCTGTAACAGTGATGAAGGTTCTGTTTACCTGGTTCAAGGGTGAGAAAGCCTTTTAATTAAACGAGTTGACGCTTCTTTTTCACGTCTGAACCTCACATCATGCTCTGACACTCGCCCTCTCAGGTGTGCCGCACTGTGGGAGAGTATAGTTTGTTCTTCAGGTGGTGAGAAATACGAGGAAACATCTGACTCTTTAACTACACGTAGACCAATCAGTGCTCCCTCCAGAGGCAGAGGAAAGTCCTGTGTGCTCAAAGACCAAACCACTTTAGTGCAAAGTGGCAGATGACCTGAGTACAGCACATCTGTTTAAATCACTTCAGAAAAAAATTGTCTTGAAAATGTAAATTGTGCTTCTGATTTTTCTGTAAAGTCTTGTTTCAAAAAAGTCTTAAACCTTTTAGAACTAACAAAGCGTTAAGACTTTAGTTCAAAAACAATTCGTGTTGGCAAAGATGCCAACACAAGTTTGAATGGCTGCACTTCACTGTTGTACCGAGTTCTACCAGATGGTGGCAGCACACTGCTGGGCTATAATTTTAGGAACTGGGTATAAAATTAGGAGAGTAACTACACAAACAAAAGTAATTCTCTGTTTTTGTTCCGTGTGCCATCAGCTGTTACAGCATTCCTGTTTGTGAGTGTTGTCTTGTTGTTGCCCTCGAGTTCATCTCATTTCATTTGCACCTGTGCAGGTGAAATAGATTCAGTGGTTTCTTCTTCGAATGTTCACCTGACTTTGTGTTTTACTACAATGATCGCGTGTTCCCACCATTTCTTTGAGCTGTTTATTATTTAAAAATCTTAAATTTAAACTAATAAATGTGTGTGTGTGTGTTCAGACTCAGCAGATAACTCCTCAGCTCGCTCTTCAGGTCCTCCTCCAGTTCGATAAAGCCATCAACACAGCGCTCGCCAACCGAGTCCGCAACAGGGTCAATTTCAGGGTGAGTCCATCTGTATTTTCTCAAGCTCCGCCTCCTAAAAAAAAAATCATCCAACCCCGCCTCTGTCTCTGTCTCCACCTCTCAGGGATCTCTGAACACGTACAGGTTCTGCGACAACGTGTGGACGTTCGTTCTGAATGACGTTGAGTTCAGAGAGGTCACCGAGCTCGTGAAGGTCGACAAGGTCAAGATTGTCGCCTGTGATGGAAAGAGCGAGTCGACCCACAACAAAACTGATAAATGGCAAGTACAACACACACACACACGTGCGCATGTCCATCAGAATCGGCCCTCCTTGTTTACTTTATTTGAGTGCAGCTCTTAAAAATCAATTGTACCAAAATCGTTTTTGTTCATTAAAACATTTTCTGCCGACACGACGCAGCAGCAGCGACGAGCTCCTCGTGCTCTGCGGCAGACGTTCTGCTGTGTTTCTGTGCTTCAGCTTTATTCTTTTTTTTAATGCTTGGACTCTGAGAGGAGCTTTGCATGATTGTTCAGAATAATCCTTTATCTCAGCGTGCGTGTTTTAACGTTCAAAAACACTTTGCTGTCTCTTCATTTACACACATGCAGAAGTGCAGCTACTTCCTACCTTGACCTTTCACAATAAAATCCACAGATAAATATGCTGTTTAATAAGTAAAAAAGGCTTTAAGATCTGATTTGTGAAAGTAGATGCTGATACCACAGCATAAAGATGCAGTCAACATAAAGTTGCTCCAGCAGATTCTCACATTTTCTTCTTCTGTGCCGGTGTTATTCGTCGTTAATGTCGTCTTTTCTTCTCTTTAGATTTGGGCGGCCGGCTCTCTGGGAGTTCCTCTGTGGGACAAAGTCCCGGATGGACCTGGACTGTACATATAATTTATTACAGCGGTCACCTGTGTGGGTGTGTGCGGCAGTTTGCTTTGTTTTTTATTGTTTACGGAAGTTTTTGTTCAGTTTGTTGTGATTACTGAGTCATGAATAAAAACTTTATTTAAAACACAAAGAACCTCTGAGCATTCGAGCTCTTCTGTTCCATCAGGTATCATGACGGACAAAGGTTTTAAAAAAAGAGGTGGGGTGGGGGTTGATATTCTGAGCTTTAAATTCAAAAGAAAAGCAAATCCCCCCCCCTCAAATTTGTGAGAAAAAGCTCAAATTTACAAGAAAAAATTTCAGATTTGCGAGAATTAAAAACCTTAAACCAAGAGACAAAAACTGAGATTCATAAAAAGCTTCGGATCTGTGAAAATAAGATTGTGAGAAACACAAAATTAAATGAGTCTTAAACAGCGATTTGTTCAGATTATAAAAGGACCGAAGACGTTTCCAGAGTTTTTTCTGCTTTATTTACTACAACATCAGGACTGACATCATGTAGAAAAGAAATCACGGTAAAAACGACACGATTTCGCTCCTCAGCTTCCTCGTTTGCTTCATAAACAAGCAGAATATCAACACATCTTTGTCTCGTATTCGCTGCGGTGAGACTGATTATTGACGTCATATTTGGACCCATAATACATCATCTGTATGTACATCTCAGAAAAGAGCAGATATAAAATATAGATATTATAACTCTGTGTAAACGGATCAATACTGCACAGAGACGGAAATGGCTTCAGCTTCCAAACATTACAAAAAAAAAGACTTAATCCAGACGAGATGTTGAGAAACGGGACGTTAGCGGCCGCGTTTCAGCAGAACCTGCTCGAGAAAAGTCTCGTTTTAAGTGTTTTCAGCCTCTCAGAAACTCGCCGACGTCTCAGCGATCAGAAGCTGCTGACGGTCAGTTCTGCTCTTTATACAACATATCAAAAAGAAACAAAAAAATAGGTGCCAGGTGTTAGCTCCAAGAGGAACTCTTTCATTATAGCTCTATTTGTATATATGCACACAAATGTTACGTACTCTGTCACCAGTTTATTAGGAGCAGCAAGTTTAAAAAATGGAAGCAGCACTGAATTTTCTGCTTAAAATTTTTGTTAAAAAAGAAAAAACTGTAGAAACTGCCTGTAAATATTCTCTTCACCCTCTCACAGCGAGACGCTGAGCTTGAGATTTCAAACTAAAATCTGACTTCCAGGATCTCACGTGTGCTGCTTTTCTTTTAAATTTGGATTTTTAGCACCAAACCAGACTTGGACAGTCTGTAAATCTGACTCATTAAAAACGTAACCTTCAACCTTTGCTTCACTTCAGGCGTCCGTTTCTGTTATTTGGTCGACATCGCTGAGCAGGATACGTGTGAAGCAGCTCCGACGTGTTGAAACCTCTATGATGGCAGATTTGCTGCTGTGTTCCTAATAAACTGACCTCCGAGTGTAGTTACTTCAGATCAGTAGAGTCAAAGTGTTTACAGAGAGATAAGAGCAGCTGCTGTGAGCGGCAGAAACCGTGAAATGCTCCTTTAGTCGCAGAGCGCTCAGCTGGAAGTGACGCGGACGTGTAAAGCTGCTTCAGAGCTGCCAAATGTTCATCGCACAGGTTTGGGACCGTTTCTGGTTCCAGATGTAAAAACATTAAAAGAAACATCCACCAGTAAAGTCCAGCCTCTGTTCTTCCTCCCAGTCTTCCTGCCTCTTCCCATCGCCTCAGTCGAGGAAGCGCTGGCAGGCTTTCTTCCAGCGGCAGGCTGTGCACCACTGGTCTCTGTGCTCGATGCCGTAAACCTTACGACACTTTTTGGCCTCGCCGCGAATCCTTCTGAAAAAACACGGAGACAAAAGGGTCAGCGAATGACTTCAAGATTAAAGCTTCACGCACATGAAAGGAAGCTGTAAGCTCGAGCCAACATAGGACAGCAGCTGGCCAATCAGACGCCACTGTGTCATCGAGTTTTCCTCCTGTGGCTTCGTTATCAGGGACGTGTGCACTGAGCTCAGCGATCAGCTGAATGGGAGGATCTCATAGACTACAGCCATCTCATATATACAGTCTTTGTTCAACAAAAGAGAAGCACTGACCTGGAGGGGGCGCTCTGATGCTGCAGCCACTGCTCTCCCACACTGACCGAACGCACCCGGAATGACAGACTCTGAAGAAGAGAGAGGAAGAGGAGGTCAGATTGGAGCTTTTCATTGTTTCTCTGTTGCTTTCTGAAGCACGAACAAAAAAAACAGAAGCAGGGCGCCGTGACCCGTTCTCGGGGACGGAGCCTTGATTAAAGTGTTCATATTCCACGTTGGAAAGTCAAAGAGAAGCACGATAATTCAAAAAACAAACATAAAATGACCAAAGCAGAGACAAAGAATCGAAGACATGAGATAAAATCGCCACAGAAGGATGAAAAAGACAAGACGCCTCCACACGTTCATGTTATTGTGTGTCTGGCTCGTCGTAAGGAGGTGTTTTGTTTTTATTTTCAGGCCCAGCTGCCTGTTTTCAGTCGTGCAGTCGTGCATGAAGCAGCTGTTTACAGCCGTCACCGCTGAGCAGTGTCCTCTGCCGGCCTGCAGGTGGCAGCGCTGCTCTGCAGCGCACAGCTCATGGAGAATTAATCACAAATGATGTGAGGGGATTTTCCTGCCTGAATGAAACCATGAGGGAGGAGTACGCACCCTCCTTTCTCCAGAATGAAACCAGTTTGAACAGGCTGCGGTGGCAGGAAGCAAACAATCGGCTGCTGTGCACACTCACCGAGAAAACACCGAATTGGAGAAGTGAGGGCAGAGAGCCGGCTGTGGGGGGGGATGCACCGTAATTAGCTTTAAAAACTTGGATAGAACCTAAAATTCTCAGGGAAAGTCCTCCGTGCTGCTTCCTCTGCAGATCGGGGACAGAAAAGTCTGTTTTTAATGAAGACAGAGCCTCACTGTGCACACACACACACACACACACACACACACACACACACACACACACACACACACACACACACACACACACACACACACACACACACTGTTAGGACACAACCTTCACTCTTCTTTAAGGATAACTTTGGGTTAATTGTGGACTTTCCGCCGTAAAGACCCGGCCGAGGGCAGCAGCTTCGTCAGAGCTCTGTCACGCCGAGTTTTTGTGCCCAAAGCACAAGTGAGCCAAAATTTCACCTTACACCTCTGACACCCTGCTGCAGGACGCTTTTAGTTTTTATGTCGGTTCCACCTCAGACTGAGAGACGTTCGGTGTCCGGGTGCCGCCATGGTAGCAGCAGCAAACTTAATTGAAGCTTTTTTCTCTGATGGATCCTGAAATACCTACGAACGCTCCAGCAGGGAAGCAACAACTTCTGTGGTGCAGTAATGATGAGTCTGACTCATTCTGTCGGATTAAAGGGATGAAACAGAAGTTTGCTTCACGATCCTTTTTCTGAATTGGGGGGGGGGGGGGGGGACAGGTGAGCTGGTCTCATCGTGGACCCAACCAATTACACTGTGGGTCTCACTGAAGGATACATCTCGTGCCAGACGTCATGGTAACCGGATACTGTTTTTTTTAGCCCATTCGACGCAGCTGTAGTGTCTAACTGTCCACGCTGCTCCTCGGTAGCTTCGAGGACACAAAGTGTGAGCTCAGCACACCTTCACAATAAAACCTGATTATTAAAAAACTGAAGTCTGAATTTTGGGGAAACTTTCTGATCGAACTGTTTTTTGTTTTTCGACCTTTAAGCTCACACCTCCCCCAGCAGCAGCTGCATCCTGCTTCAACTACAGCGACACAGACACCTACTGCAGAGCCGTGTGATTAAAAACAGCCAAAGTTCTATTATTAACTCAGCTTATCAACAACTGCTCTGACTTTACATCCAGGTATCCGCGTCGTGTTGGGAGCGATATCAGCTGAGCCTGCAGACGGGCAGCACCCACGCCTGCTGAGCTCCGCTGTTTATCCTCTGTGGGCGTGCTGAGCCCGCAGCAGAGACTATTTAGATACTTCTGTGTTTATGTTTTCACAGATAACAAAGGTTCAGATCCCTGATCGCAAGTTAGCGTGCTCCTCGCGGCATCATAAGCCCGGATAAATGTACCCGTGATGGCGTAAAAACGTGGAAACCACATCAAATCAAACATGGAGATCCCAGATGTGCGGGAGCGACCCGTTAATAACGAGTTCTCTCAGGTTCCTATAAATACAGATCTTAGTTGCTCTGAAGATTTACCTGTTTGTGGCAGGTGGTGGGCGGGGCTGTCCAACGGCAGGATGGTGTGGCTGCTGCCGCTGACACCACGTGTTGACTCGGAGGAGGAGCCTAAAAACAAAAAAATACGAGTTAGCTATAACAATAAAAGTAATCATTAATATTTTACAGCCGAAAAAACATCAACACACCTGGTAGGAGTGCTCTGATTGGACCTGCCAGAAGCTGCCAGAAGACGAGGGGGCGGAGCAACTCAGGGCGGCACAGGAGGGAGACGGTGGAGACGGTGTTGGTGGGCTGGAAGGCGAGGACGGGGAGGAAGCCGGTGAGGCGGGGGAGGAGCCGCTGTGTCCAGAATGGGGAGGAGACCGTTGCTGCGGATGCTCCCATTGGTTGATCTCAGTGTAGTAAAAATCCTCCTCACTGCGGGAACAGCGCTCATGTTCGCCACCACGGCTGTAAGAGGTCAGAGGTCAGAGGTTATTATTAAACAAATTCCTTCCTTACTGTCAGAAAAACTTTCTGAAGAACAATTTTATATAAATACGGTTTTTAAAAATATATGGAAGCCCATTGATGTCAGAAATTTCATTAAAATGCTGAAATTTCAGGATTTAAAAAATAAATGTAAATATGAACACATTGCATATCTGTGTGGGAGCAGCTGCGGTCAGACTTGATATAAAAATGTAAAGATATAAATCTGAAGTTTTCAAATGTTTCTGGCAGTAACGAGCTTCCATATTTAGCTCGTCCTGAGGCTGAGCAACGCCAGAGAATGGAGCCGCCGTCCGGTGAGGCTTACCACAGGTGTGTCGTCCTGATATGGCGTTTAATTCCCACCACAGACGTCAGCACTTTACCGCAGCTCGGCCACAGACACCTGTACGCCACCTTCACCGAGTTCTGCAGGAGGAAACGCATCATCACCACCGGCAGCTTTCGTGGTCTTCGACACTTCGACAATCAATAAATCGTTTTTCCGTGACTGCTGTAAACCGCCACTTACCCTGCGTTTCCGTGGTGCTGGCTCATCAAACAGCACCTGGTCCAGCTCCATGTCAACACCCTCATCAGGAGGCGTGGCCGGGCTGGCATCGGACTCTTTGATTGGCGGGGAAGGAGCCGGGCTTCGGTGAGCGTGGCCGACGCTCCAGTAGCCGCTGTCGGAGAGCTCGCCGCCGCCACATTCCATCGAAGCTGCTGAAACAGCAAAAACAACAAAAACCATCAGAGGGAGAAACACCTCCAGCCTCGCTTCGTGGAGGAAAAACGTGTTGCTTGTTTGTTTGTTTGATGTTGTGTACCTGCGAGGTCAGGCTGGGCGGGGCTGTGCAGCAGCGGGCTGCAGGACAAACTGCTGAGAACCATCGCTGCCATCAGCTCGTTCATGTCCACCTCATGAGGACTCCTCTGACTGCAGGACGACAGGAAGCGGCGTTTAAACACGTTTACAGGTAAACACAGAGTAAACGATAAATAAACACCAGAGGCGGGACGCGTCTGACCTTTTCGGGACATCGATGCTGGAGGACACGGATCTGCTGCAGGATGAAGGCGAGCTGTCGACTGAAGATTCACCTGCTCCTCCACACTGGAAATACATCTGAGATCAGACAGACACGGCTCACTGTGATTGGCTCAGAAAGCTGCCAGTCAACACAAACCTCCACGAACAGAAATACTCTTAATTTGGACAGACGCTGCGTTTTCCCCACATTATTGCTCAGCTCAACATCCAGGACCAGCACTCACCTTTAATCCAAGATGGCCGTCTGCTCTGCTTGTCGCTTGCTGTCCCGCTGCCACCATCGTCACCACAGTCTCACCAGTCTCCAGGTTGACCCCCGGACAGGTAGAGGTCACAAGTGCCCCAAGAGGAGAACGCTTCCCCAGACGAGCCTTTGGTATCATGTCTGCAAGAAACAAAGGAGTCTCTGTAAGCACAGCCAGGAAGCTGCAGGTGAAGGAAACCACCATGTGGCTGGAAGAAAAACACCTGCAGGGCTGTGGCTGGAGGTACTGGTTCTGTCCAGGAGAGGAACCGCTGCAGAACCAGGACCTCCACCAGCAGCTCGTCAGCAGGACATCACTGTCTGCTTCGGTCACAGATATTAGCAGAGGAGAAATTTATAAACGGTGTTTAATGATTCAGATAAGAAAACCTGAAGGGACCGTGCATGCCCCGCCCACGCCGTGTTGGATTAGGACCAACGCCACACCTCCGCCTTTGTGTAAACACTGCATCTGTGCACAAACTCACGGCTAAGATTTATCTGCTGACCCTCTGAGAGGCCCATCCCACAGGTTGGGCACCAGTGGACTACCTATCTAACTGTGAGTCTGCAGATATCCACTCCGAGTACACAAACACGTTGTGTACTTTTATCGTTGTTGTTTTTTAGTTTACTGGAGGATCTGAATCGTTCTGCTGGGAAAACGTTGGCTGTGGATTAAAATCTGAGTGAGTCACAGGCTGCAGAGTCATTTACAGTCAGGCTGTGTGTGTGTGTGTGTGTGTCATTACCAGCTCACTATCACTGTCACTAACAGCGTAGAGGATTAACATGAAGAGAGCAAATGGGTGTAACTGTCCATCAGCCTCTTTTTATCAGTTTACATCTGTTAACATGTGTGACCAAAAGTATGTGGACATGTTCCTCTGTGTATTTCTTTCCTCGGGTGGGGTGGGGTGGAGGTGGGGGGTGATTGTCATCTTGAATGAGCAGAGAAAAACAGCTGGTAGAAAGCTGGAAGGCCATGGCTGATGATCATTACAAGCTGCAGCATAAACAATTTCTCCATTTCCCGTCATTCAGAGCGAGCAGTCAGGGAAGCGCTGTCAGGGGTGGCGTCCACATACTTTAGCTTCACTTCAGGCTTTCAGATGTTGGAGTTTAAGGCAATCCTGAACTCTTCCCTGCACACTTTTCTGATGCTGACTTCTTTAAATGGTGTCCTATTTGGTGATGTCAGTGACCAAAGCACCAGAGTGTCCCTTAAAGTTCAAACACACACACACACACACACATCTACACAGTATTATAGTATTAAAGACGCTTTTTGTAAAAACTCTCCAATGAAAACTTTCCCCAGAACGCTGCAGCTCTTTGCAACAATGTTTCAGTGCAGCGGTCAAACACGGAGATCAAGCGTGGTGGAAATACGAATCACACACACATATTGCGCTAACACGCGGTTAAATATTGTTGGCGTGTTCTTGTCTTACACACCTTGTGGCTCACAGTGGTATTACACGAGAGCGCAGTCCGCCCGTGTTTTAGCTTCAGGCGACCTCTCTGCAGCACAAACACACGTTTCACTGACTTTAGAAGGTTTGAAAGTGGTTTCGGCTGCACGGCTGTTTCACATGAAGTACCTTTAATGACTTGGGACAGGACGTCAGCTGTTTCCAAACAATGTCTCCAGCAGAGGTCAGGAGCGTCACTAACACCCAGCTGGAGGTTATCTACATGTGCAATCACAATAAAGGGCTATTCTATTTTATTGTGTGGATGCCCTCAAATTATTCTTCTTTAAAAAATTCTGCTCTTTCTGCTAATGCGTGCTATGACTTTTGGTGCTCATAACTTCTATACTTTTTGAGATATTGAATTTTTTTTTGCAATATTTTTTGCCCATTTCTGCCATATTATCAGTGGCCTCACTGATTTTCCTTGCCGGGTTGACCTGTGTTTTAGCTCAGTGAGATGAGCATCCGTTCTCAGACTGGGAGGCCGGGGTTCAAATCCCGCTTATGGCAAAATTTCTTTCAGTTAACAGTAAAACTTTTTTAACTCTTTTCAACACAAATTTCAGCTTTTTCACCCATTTTCAGCAGAATTTTCAGTTTTTCCTGCTGTTTTCAGAAAAAAACTCTTTTCAGCCCAAATTCTGCTTATTCACCTCTTCTGCAAAATTTTCAGCCTTTTCACCTCTTATCAGCACAAATCTCAGCTGTTTTCAGAAAAAAAACTCTTGAGCAGAAATTCTGGTTATTCATCTCTTTTCAGCGCAACTTTCTTCTTCTTCACCTGTTTTCAGCAGAAATTCTGCTGATTGACCTCTTTTCTGCAAAAATTTCAGCCTTTTCACCTCATATCAGCACAATTCTCAGCAGCTTCTGCTCATTTCAGCAAAATTGTCAGTCTCTCCACATGTTCTTTGTCAGAATGAGTTTGGCTCAGTGAGACAAGTGGCTGCCTTGAGACCAGGAGGGTCAGGTTCAAATCCTGCTCAGGGCAACATTTTTTTTTCACCACATTTCAGCAAACAATTTCTGCTTCTTCACCTGTTTTCTGCAAAATTTTCAGTTTCTTCACTGCCATACAACGTTTTGCAATTTTTTAACTTTTTCAGCTTTTTTCAGCAGACATCTTACGCGTTAAGGCATCCACACAGCATTTTCGCAGGAAATGCAATTTTTTCTAGTTCTAGTTTAAATCAGTAAATTTTTATCGGTCTCAGAAACACGCCACTCATGAATGTGGTATTTCGATTTCTGTCCTGCGTCTCCATAGAGTTACTGATCATATTAGAAGTTGTCTGCCTATATTCACCGAGTTTTACCGTGAGAGCGTGCTCTGTTTCTCCTCTGGCTGAACTGCAGCCAGTTTCTGTAAAATGGAATTAACAGGAAGTGCAAACAACTCCTAAAATCAGCCTCCCGGAGCCCACTTTGGGAATCACTCCTGTAGGATCCTTGCTTTTCAACATAAAGCACTTCAGACTGTTAGTGCGCACACACCGACACACCCACGCACACATAACCAATCGGATTCCTTCGTCCCTCCACAATAAGAGCCCCGCATGAACAGGAAAATAGCAACTCTGCAGCTGATCATTAACTCCTGAAACACAAAGTGAGGCTCCTCCAACTCCTCACGCTGTGTTTGATCGGAAGGACGACGCAGAGGAGGAGGACACAAAAATATGAACCTTTTCACAAAAAACTAAAAAATCCTTCATTAAAAAAATGATTATCAAACAGAAGAAGTGAGAAAAAGAGAAGCAGTCAGCCCGACGCTGTAACTCCCAGCAGCCCCATCCTCACAGCATTACACACAGTCTACACACAACAAACAAACAAACAAATAAATAAATAAAAACACACGCGCACTGCGCATGCTTCAGCAGTAAAAGTCTGAGAGCAGTAAAAGTGCTTTAAAGCGAGCAGCTGTCACCTACCTGCAGACTGAGAAAAGCACCAAAAACAAGACTCGGAGGATTCCTGAGTGTGTGTCTGCTGCCGTTCAATGAGAGCTCAGAGTGTGTGTGAGGGAGAGTGTGTGTGGCTGCAGTTCAACACCTTCAGTGCGGGACAAGAGACCTGCAAGACCCGGACTGGATCCGGCTGGACGGGAGCTCCTGAAACCCTCAGAGCTGCACGCAGGCAAAGCAGCTGCTGTAGGAACTTTCCACCCAAACCGAAGGAGGGGCGGATGGGGGGAGGAGGGCATCACTCAGCATCTTTCAGCTGACAGGGAGGTGGTGCAGGCAGGGTGGAGGCAGGGCTGATATTCAAACCGGCACATTTTCCCCTGCAGGTCCGGGGACCCTGACCCTGCTTTCTGTAAAAGCCACAAGTGAAGACTCAAAATAACAGAGGGGCAGCTGAGCGGGTCACACAGGGGTCAGCGCAGAGCCCCCACCCACCACCTCCACAGTGAGTTTAATTAGAGAGGCCGTGGACAGGACTTGGTTCAGGTTCGGTTTTTCTGTGAAGCTGGAAAGAAACTCTCACCTTCGAGGTCACGAAATCTTTTTATTCTATTTTATGTGGTTTCTACTGAGCAGAGCTCTTCTACTGGGTTATTTTCTGGATTTTATTCTATGCTACTCTGATTTTGTAACTTTTATGGAGCTTTTTTGTGTCATGTTATGTGGCAAACTTACTGATTTAGATTATCTTGGCTTGTCTGTCCTTCCACAGGCTCGACCTTTGACCTTTCTCGCTCTGTTCTCACTGACTGACCTACATCCTGTAAAAAGGTGGAGGAAGTTCTCTCCTTCGGTCTGTCTGTTGCTGGAGCTCATGCTGGATGAATCCTGTTCATGGTTTTTCTTGGCCTTCAAACACGACCTGCCAGCATTTAGTCAGGACAAAGCAGCTGACTTGATATGCTCTTTGTTGTTTTTGGCTAAACGTCTGCTGATCACAGCTGTGATGATGCGACTGGAATAGAGGTTTTTGCTCTCTAGAGCATTTTTTCCTCCTGGTTAAGTAAAAGTGAAATACATAAACTCAGACATTGCTGTTATTGAAACGCAGTTTTCTATTGTCAGCGCGGTCATGTGATCGCTTCAGTTTGCTTACAGGGTTATTTAAAAAGTTCAGATTTGTTTTCAGAAGTGGAGCCAAACTTTGAACCTGAAACGCAGACGGAGCTTTTTACCAGAGGTGTGGACTCGAGTCACATGACTTGGACTCGAGTCAGACTCGAGTCATTAATTTTATGACTTTAGACTTGACTTGAAAAAATGTTCTAAGACTTGTGACTTGACTTGGACTTTTACACCAATGACTTGGGACTTGAATTGGACTTGAACCGGTTTACTTGAAAAGACTTGATATTTCACCCCAAATATAAAATTTAACATACATATTATATAGAGATTGAAAATGTGACGTCATTCACGGGTAGAACCGCAAAGGATTCTGGGAACTCGTGGCAAGCGGTACTAGCGCACGCAGGCTTTCAATTAAAATCAGTCACACAGCGATAAAAAGAAACACAAAAATGTCAAGAAGCTGTTGTATTATTAACTGCAATAGCCGGTCGCATGACAGCCACGGGAAGCCGACGAGTAAAGAGATCGGCTGTTATCGGATTACGTCGTTGAAGAGAAATTGTTCGAGCCATGTTTCCGAAGTAACAAAGACGCGACGGATGGCCTGGATTGCAGCCATTCAAAGATCAAATATAACGTCCCAGAACACTCCAGCTCACAGGTTAGTCTGCTCCAAGCATTTACACGAAGGTCAGTGTTTTTTAGTAGTTAATACGTCATTTTCATAACATAATTAGTGATATAGGTTACAAGCAAGTCTGGCGCTGAACAGAAATTGTCGCGCTATGCTCCTTTATTTATTGTGCATAAATAGTGAATTGTCCTGACACAATATTGCGTTTCGCTTCTGTTATTATGGTACATTGACAAAAACATATACTTTTATTCACAGGATAAAACAGGTTTGTATCACTAATTGCCCAGTACGATTACAGCATACAGTATTATTGTCACTGCTACATTTCTGTGATGGGTACCAGAAATTATTTCCACTACTAATTAATTACCGTTGAGCTCAAAGGTCCTATTAATAAACGGTTAAGGAATGTGTATTTATGACCACAATTTGTGAGACTGGTAAACTTATGATACGTACGATGGTCTTTCGTTCTACACGGTGCATTTCAAGGTCCTGCACCCATCCGTCGGTAAACTGTACCTGGGCTTGTTGCAGTGACCTGAAGTTACTAAACTTCATGAGTGTATGCACTCACTCCAAGAACCGTATGATTATAAATATGCATATAAATATGCTACGATGAGATAGCTGACTTCATCTAACTAGCAAATGTTGTCCAGGCTACGTTGGTGATACAGTTTTTTTTAATGTGTATGATATTTTTGTCATGCGATTTTAAAGCCGGTCCTACAACCGCATCCAAGAATAACATGCAGCTTATCTCAGAACTGTCGGTGAAAATTATTCTTGGAGCTAGGTTTAATTGAGCTGCATTTTAAAGAGGTGCAATTTCACAATTTGTGTATATTTTCTAAGTTCACTATTTTGTCATGTGTTGAGAAAAACACGGATTTTAAAATTACATGGTCTAATATTTACATTTAGCATAACTGCAACATTCTTTTTTCGTTTTTTTTTTTTTTAAAGACTCGAAAGGACTTGAAATTCAAAATTTCAGACTTGTGACTTGACTCGGACTTTTACACCAGTGACTTGAGACTCGACTCTGACTTGCCTGACATTTCTTGAGACTTGACTTGAGACTTGAGGATAAAGACTTGAGACTTACTTGAGACTTGCAAAACAATGACTTGGTCCCACCTCTGCTTTTTACTCATATCATTTATGAAGCTGCTGTATGTTTGTGTTTGCTGCTGTAACGGGAATCTTCTGAGTTTTTTGGATAAAGAATCCGTCATCCTAAATTTGAGGTGAGAAGAATACCTGCTGCCTCCACCTTTATGTTATTTGTGTTTTTTTATGCAGTCAGTCACAAACTTTACCGTCGTGACTCGCAGATGTCGGAGGATTTCTTTTTCTTTCTTTGTGCCACTAAACGGTGAATCACCAGTTTGGACTAGAGTGGCCCCTCAGGACAAAACACATACCAGAGTGAAAGCACAAGCATGAAGGGAAACAGACGTGAGATGACACATTCCTCCAAATAAAGATGATTTTAAATAGAGGGAATAATAAGCTCAGTGTTGATGAGGCTCTGAGGTAGACGTACTCTGAGTCCTGCTGGGTGACAAACTTTGGCTTCAAAGTTGAAATTTGATCTTCAGTTTGACAATTCTTACAGTTAATACACTCACACTGTTATTATCACAGACACAGAGGTTCAGATACTGTTTGGTCTTTCTGAACATTTTTCTATGCTCTCACTGTGTCAGGAAACAACAAGGTGCTTTACAGAAACCCCCCCAAATCATACAATCCGCTGTGGGCAGCACACGGTGACAGTGAGAAGGAAGAACCCGCTTTGCACAGGAAGAGACCTCCAACAGAGCCAGAATCAGGGAGGGGGGTAGACAGGAGGTCTCAGTGTATGTCTATTGCAGCATGACTAAGGGAGGATTCAGGGTCACCTGGTCCAGCCCTAACTATATGCTTTAGCAAAAAGGAAAGTTTGAAGCCTAATCTTGAAAGTAGAGATAGTGTCTGTCTCCTGAATCTAAACTGGAAGCTGGTTCCACAGAAGAGGGGCCTGAAAACTGAAGGCTCTGCCTCCCATTCTACTTTTAAATACTCTAGGAACAACAAGTAGGCCTGCAGAGCGAGAGCGAAGTGCTCTAATAGGGTGATATGGTACTACAAGGTCATTAAGATAAGATGGGGCCTGATTATTTAAGACCTTGTATGTGAGGAGCAGGATTTTGAATTCTGGATTTAACAGGAAGACAAAACAGGAGAAATCTGCTCTCTTTCTAGTCCCTGTCAGGACTCTTGCTGCAGCATTTTGGATCAGCTGAAGGCTTTCAGGGAGTTTTTAGGACATCCTGATAATAATGAGTTACAGTCGTCCAGCCTGGAAGTAATAAATGCATGAACGAGTGTTTCACTCTCAGACAGGTGGATTCTAATTTTAGAGATATCGATGAGATGAAAGAAATCACAGCTATGTTCCTGCTGAAGGATAACAATCCCCAGTGAGAGTCACGTACACCAGAGAAGCACGAGCCTCCAAAACCCGCTTTCCTTGAGTTTATGACGTCATAGAACGTCATGTGACACAGCCCGGAGGATCGAAGACTGACAAACATGAACTCTGAACTCTGGTGCTCCCCGGTCCGCGCCGGGTTTTCCCATCAGCACCCGCGGTGCCGCTCGAGCCCCGTAGTAAACAAGCTCACCACGTGGGGGAGGAGCTGAGCTCTGATTGGCGGAGGTCTGGAGCGCAGGCACACACCCCACCGAGGACTGTTGTTTATTGTGAGCAGGAGCGGACCGACCGTCTGTGGCAAAGCTGCAGGACACACACACCAGCACCGCGTACGCATCTGCTGCGCCTGCGCATTTCGCGCTAAGGCTCGATTACTGCGCAGGAACATCTGCGGAGTTTCAGCGGTGTGATCCTGCAGAGATAACAAAGAGACGGCTGTGGGCGGAGCGTGTGTGCAGGGGTACAGAGCTGCACGTAGCACACACACACACGCACACACACACACGCTGCGCTGCTTGCGTGAGCTACGTGCAGGCCCCGCAGAGCCGCCGTTAAAGGAACATTCCGCCTCTTTTTGTGCTCCGTGTTAATGAGTCACGCCGACAGTTTGACCCACTTTCTCTGCGCTCGCAGCTCCCACTGTGTGACAGTTCACAGCAAAAATAACAGCCAGAAAAACATCAGCAGGACACAAGATGCGGAGAGATTTTAATCAGGAATGAATTATTTTCTCAGTCTGACTCAAAACTGTTTAAAGGCCTCCTGATATTTATTATCAGCTCTATGAAGAGCGTCGTGTGACTGTTTCAGATAGTTTTCAGCAGCTGCTCAGGAATTTATGGACAGATTTGCAGGAGAAGTGAAGGCGAGGTGGCCAAACATGAAGTCCTGGTGCCCACATCAGGATATTTTCAGCATCAAACTGATAATTCCCTGAATTTCTGGAATTTTTGCTCTTTGTTTTTATCATTTTAAGATGGAAATGCTGTTCTTTTTTATTTTTATTTGTTTTAGGAAAACAGAAATCAGATTCAGCAAACCCTAGAATATAAAGAATAGTAAAGCCAAAAGGCTCTCTGTGGTGCTTTTAAACACCGTTCTCTGTAATCTTACTCCTGCTGAGTCAGCACACACACACAGACGTGATTCACTCCTCTGTGTGTGTCTGCTTTCAGACTCTGAGGCCGTTTCAGGCTTTCTGCGGGAGGCGATCTGATGAACGTACCCGTGTCACCTGCTTTTTAAGATCAGGCGTGTTTCAAAGCTGTCTGTCACACGTGTCCTGAGACGGCTTCTCTGGGAATCATCTAATCACTGTGATTTACATGCATGCAGGAATCTGTGGCAGTGTGTCAGTGCTGCATGGAGCTGCGCTGCAAAGGAGAGGAGTGCAGCTCTGTGTGTTTCCACAACGCCCAGTTATGGCGTGTTTCTGGGTGCACATATATTACTTAGACAACTACTTAGTGAACTAAGACACTGAAAACAACCTATAAAGGCCTCAAAAGGATCACATTAATACATCTGTTTCTGCTGCTTCAGCATCAGTGCGATGACTACGTGACAGTAATAAGGAGACATTATCATCCAACCAATAAACAAGCAAGTGCTTCACCTTCAGCAGATCAAGTAAATAAGATGGCTACAAATGGAGGAAATTCAGTTTTACTCGGTTTAAGATCTACTTACGAGTTTCAGACCTGCGCAGAAAACACCAGGAGTGCAACATGCATCCATTTTCTCCACTGCTTATCCGCCCGTGCTGCAAAGAGCTGGCTTTCAGGGCGGACAGGGCAGGAGGAGGTGTCGCTGCGGCCTATCAAAGCTCACTGTGGCTGCGAGGCACAGAGCTGAGCGTTCAACCTCGCCTCCTTCAAAAGTGCTCGTAGAAGAAGAGGAGAAAACCTGAAGAGGCCAAAGCTACAGCAACGCTTGTAATGAAAGACTTCATTACGTGACCAACACGTTTCAGCTCGAGGCTTCATCGAGGACAACAGAGTAGAAAATATCTAAAATAAGCAAACACACATAAATATGCACCAGTGAGGCATGTAGTTTAAAGCCTGGAAGTGTGGGGAGCCCTGCAGAGCACCTGGGTGTATACTGTAAACCTAGTGATTTTATCAGAGCAGCTTTGCCTGATTCACAGTTGAAAATAATCCTTCTTTGTCTGACACTGGACCAGTTCATCCTCAGTGACGCATAGACTGTATATCAACGATGTACAGATGCTGTCGTGCAGAGTCAAAGGATATTTTGGCTGTCGCCATCGTAGCGTTTTGGATCAGACGCCGTGAGCTAGATTTGATAGTTGTGAAGCATGGCGGTGGTAGCGTCATGGTTTGGGTCTGTTCTGCTATTTCAGACTCTCGCAATGGAAGAAGGAATTCAGCACTGTGTGAAGCAATCTCACAGCAGGATGTGAGGGCAGCAGTCCATGACCCGGAGCTTTGGGGAAGTTGGGTGATTCAACAAGTAAGAAAAAAAAGACAGAAAGGAAATCGGTGAAGAAATTCAGCCCTGAAACCAGCCGCGGAGCGATCTGAAGATGCAGTCCAGCCAAGGCAACAGAAATACTGAAATACTTCCCTCGTCATCATTAATTAAACAGGAAGTGTCTGAGTGATTCTGGTAAAGACTTTTTCCATCCTGAGACTAGTTTGTTTATTTGACAAAGTTCAGCTGTTCATGGGTTAGTCCCGTTCCCCTGCTTTCTTTTATCTGAAAGGCATTAACCTGAACGTTGCTCGATATTCAAAAATTTATAACCAATAGTTATCATCATCATTATCAGCACACGTGGCCTCCTCTTTATCCTGAGGAGCCACATTTCTGTGTATGCCTGGGGCATAGCAGAGCTTATTTTTAAGGTCTATTCATCATCAGGATGCAGGGTTGTTTAATCAGCTGATGATGACATCACTCTGGCGTGATAGACCCGAAGCAGTCAGATGACTCGGTGAATAACTCTCAGTCTGATTCTCTCATCAGTTTTAGACATTCAGACTCTAAACGTGTGGACGGAAAGGAAGAACTCCCTTTTAACAGGAAGAAACCCCCAACAGAACTATGTGAAGGGAGGGGCAGCGATCTGCTGTGACAGGCTGGAGAATAGGGCTGTGTTTTGATTATCGATATATCGATTAAAATCGATTCTGGCTTGGATAACGTGATATCGATTCATTAAAATCCTGAATCGATTTTTTAATATAAATTTATTTTGCCTGAAACGCCAGAATCTCAGGTTAAACCTCACAAAATTTCAACAACCACCAAACAGCTGAAACAGTAAATGAGAGCAGGAACACGGATTCTGCACAGAGACGTAAACACAAAGCGCGGAGCCGCCGACACATCAGGATCAGTGAGATGTCGCCTTTCTCACCCGACGGCACAGACACGGTCGGGGCTGAAAGCCGACAGCTCGCTGATTCTGATGTTTCGGCGGGTCCGCGCTTTGTGTTTACGCCCTTTTTGCACTGATTCTGAAGCTGCAGGTTTGATCTCTCTCCCAACAATATTGACTGAACCAGCAGCAAAAGAAGATCCAAACTACGCTTCACATAAACATCGTCATGAACTCACTCTGACTGTCGCTGTTTTGCTTCCACCAGGATAAAATCACACTTCATGCACAGCTCTCTCTCTCTCTCTCTGTACTTCAACAACAGTTTCCCGTCTAAAAATCTGTTTTCTGCATTAATCGCTTGCTTGTTACGCACAAGTCTACCGTAGTTTACAGGCTGTCGGCCGCTGTTTGTTTCCTTTTACTTACTTCTGACAAGAAAGCCTCATTTCTGCCGTTCAATACTGAACAAATTTAAACTTTTTAAAATTATGCAAAATTGCGAAACGCTGTGTCTCTAATCAAACGTCTGTAACTTTGCTCTGCTTCACGTCAGCAGCATCAGCTAATGTTCATAAGTTGATTAATGGTTTTCTTTCATTTTTGATCTACTGCAGAATATTTTTATAAAATCCAGGCCAGGAAAATCACCTTCATGTTTTTCTGTGTTTTATCCGCAGCTACTTTGACACAAAGGCCTCTGCTGTGATGCTCACACCTTTGATAAAGTCTCACAAGTGTCAGCTTCCTTTTTATAGATATAAAAATATGGAAATGTACTGATGCATGATCTGAATTATAATATTTCTGACTGTCTGAGGCAAAATTTCCCCGATTCAAATCGATTCGGGACCTTGTGAGTCTGAATCGAATCGATTCTAGAAATCAGTGACGATTCTCAGCCCTACTGGAGAAAGTGAAGAGGGAGGAGAAGAAAACTGAAACTATGAGAGAGCGAGAGCAAAGATTGTGCTCTGCTGCGATGATACGATGGTTATTCAAGGCTTTGTATGTGAATAGAAAGATGTTAAAATGGCCGAGTTTATTTAATGCTGTCCGAGTCAGTGTGATTAGAAATCCTGTTTCTAAGGTTTATAAGTCAAATATAATAACATCAGTTTGTCTGAACTTAGAGGAAGAATATTAGGTTCATCCAGCCTTTATGTTTAAAAACATTCACTGTATTGCAATAAGCTTTTAAGATAAGAGATAAGATAAGATAGAACTTTATTAATCCCTCGGGTGGGTTCCTCTGGGAAATTCGATTTCCAAAAAAAGCACAGCAACGACCGAAGTTACAGTTACAGAATTGTTATATATATATACACACACACACACACACACACACACACACACACACACACACACACACACACACACACACACACACACACACACACACACACACATATATAAATACAGAAACAAATATAAATAAAATATACAAAGGGGATAAATAGAGTAAATAGGAATAAAAAATAAAAATACAAGTGAATTGCACATTTCAAGTATTGAGTCTATTGCACTGTTGACTATTTACAAAAGTATTGCACAAGGTATTGCACAGTGAGGTGAAGAGGCACTACAGCTTAGTTGTTCCCCCCTCCTTTGTCCTCCTGTTTCCCCTCCCTCTCCCCTCCAGAGAGGAGTTAAACAGTCTGATGGCGTGTGGGACAAAGGAGTTTTTAAGTCTGTTAGTTCTTGTCTTTGGGAGAAGCAACCTGTCACTGAACAGACTCTTCTGGTTGTTTATGGCCGTGTGCAGAGGATGCCCAGCATTTTGGACATCTGCATTCAGATGTATAATAACTTGTAACTCCCACTATTAATCCATAGTTTAATATCCATAATTTAATGTCAGCCCACCCTTTGCAGCTATAACTGGAAGGCTTTCCCAGGGTTTAGGAGCGTTTATGGGAATCGTTGACCGTTCTTACAGGAGCACATTTGGGAGGTCACACTGATGTTGGACGAGAAGGCCTGACAATCTCCAATTAATCCCAAGGTGGGATGAAAAGGTGTTCTGTCAGTTTGAGGTCAAGACTCTGTTCAGGCCGGTCAAGTTCTTCTACACCAGGGGTGCCCAATCCCGGTCCTCGAGAGCTACCGTCCTACAGCTTTTAGATGCATCCTTGTTCCCACACACCCGAATCAAATGAATGGCTTGTTATCAGGCCTTTGCCAAACACGATGGCATGCTGAAGAGTAGGGATGCATCTAAAAGCTGCAAGATAGTAGCTCTCGAGGACTGGGATTGGGCAGCCCTGTTCTACACCAAACTGGCTCATTCACGTCTTTTTGAACCTACCTTGTGTGCAATTGTGTTGGAACAGGAAGGGGTCATCTCCAAACTGTTCCCACAAAGTTGGGAACATGAAACAGTCTTGGTATGCTGAATTATTAACAGGGTATTAATCACATAAATGTTTTCTAGGTCGGACCGAGGGGGGGAACATTTGCTGTCGTGCGGTCCACGTATGTGACTGCTGAATGTTGGCTGGTTGATAGGTGGGCAGGAATAGAACAGGGAGCGATAGCAGAGTTCAGCAGGGAGAAGCGGGAAAAAACTGCAAAATAAAAAAATAAAGAGAGTGGCTGCAGTGACACTTTTCATTATTTTTAATGCCCGGTGTGTTAGAACTTCACTCTCCTTGGCAGCTGGCTTACGGACCAACAACAACATGAGCAAGAGGGGCCCACAGACTGGTTGCAGCACATACTTTGTACACCGCCTCCATCTGACAGCAGAGCTCACTGCAGGCGACGGGCAGGAGTGGAGCCCACAGCAGAGGCGCTCGCTCCGCTCGACCATAAATTCTGAATTAGGAGTTCCCTTCTCTGGAACTAACTCCTGAGAAACAACCCATAACCCCACTCCACCAAAACACTCGGCACAATGAGGATAGACAAGTACCGTTGTCCTGGCAACCGCCAGATTCAGACACGTGCACCACCAGATGGAGAAGTGTGATTGGTCACAGATCTCCGCTGCGCTAGAGTCCAGTGGCGGCATGTTTACACCACTGCATCCCACATTTACAATGTGCTTGGTGATGTAAGGCTTGGATGTAGCTGGTCGCCATGGAAACCCATCCCATGAAGTTCTCTACGCGCTGTTCTTGAGCTAATCTGAAGGCCACGTGAAGTTTGGATGCAGAAAGTCTGCGACCTCTGTGCACTATGCTCCTCAGCATCCGCTGACCCCACACCGTGATTTTACGTGGCCTAGCACTTCATGGCGGGGTTATTGTTACTCCCAATCGCTTCCACTTTGATATAATCCCACTCACAGCGGAACGTGAAAGGTTTAGTAGTGAGGAAATATTTGGACTTGTTGCACAGGTGGCAAACTGTCACGGTTTGTAGAAGCCGTGTGCATGCTGAGGTGCTTGATTTTATACTGACTGGAACACCCGAATTCAATGGTTTGGATGGGTGAGTGAATACTTCTCACAATATCGTGTATTTGTGATTTAAATAACTTTACCTTCTTATATAAAGCGCCTCGAGGTGAGTTGGTGCTATAAAAATAGTCGAATATGACAGGTTATTATCTCCATAGCAATGAAAAAAAAATGTGTTTGCTAATAATTTTACCAAAGAGAAGCATGTATGATGTAAACAGTGTCCGCCGCTGTGACATGTTAAACTCAGCGAAGACAGAAAACAGGACTCTGTTCTCCAGAAAATAGTCATAGCCGAACCCCACCCCAAAATCACCTCATTCATAACTGCTGTGCGTAACATGATGTCAGTCAGGAGGTGCGTTTCTTTTCTTCACCTCTGTGGTTGCAATACCAACGTCTGTGTGTGAAGAAGACTCCTCGTTTCCACGGATACGTCCACTGGCAGCTGATGGACGTGGTAAACGTGCCTGCTGATAGTTTCACTGTTTTTAGTCATCAGCTGAACTCTTCTGATTAACTCTGACTCACACGATGACAGGATCTGACGCACACACACACACACACACACACACACACACACACACACACACACACACACACACACACACACACATGTTTACCCTGTTTGTCTGTCACTGATTCGGCACTCTCACAGATCCCTGAACCTGGATCTGGACCTCAAACCTTTAAAGTTCTGTCCCTGACTGAGGTGCAGCCGTCTCACATCACACAGCTACAGGCTTTGCCATGGAGTCGTCAGCTTAAGCTGAGGGTGATGTGTCATCTGTGATAATTGTGGGACATCTGTGCAACTCTGTCAGACAAGTCCTACAAAAGCTCTGCAGGGCATCTCCACCTTACAAAAATGTCCCAAAGCTTCAGAAATTCCCTCCCTCCTTACAAAACTGTCCTCACTTCCTCTTTCATTTAAAACCTCCTGATAAAGTTCCCTGTTCTTCCACAGAAGCTTTGTGTTTGTGTTTGTGTGAAGTCTCAGACCTGATTGTGTCTTTACGAGGACCGGACAGATCGTCATCACAGAGCAGAAGCGTCTCAGAAGCGAAAACATGTCCAAACAAAGCCTCAGCTGTGATTTGGACGCCACTGCATCCTCTCCTGGTTTCACTGTGACTCTGCGTGACTTTCTAAATGCTGTAACTTCACTTACAGTCAGATGATAAAGCTCAGAAGAAATCACCTCCTGTCACCACGAGGATGGGGCCACGGTTTGATTACAGGAATATACAAACAGCACATGGTGAGAGAAGCTCAGCTTCAGTGTTTCACACCGATGTCACGATGTTGGACACGAGGCAGTGAAATCCGACATAAACATGTCGGCTTTGAGGGAAGATTTAATAAACGGAAGCAGCAAAATGTGACGTGTAAACTGATCTACTCTGGTTCCTTTCCTGTGTCTCAAACAGCAAGTCATGTGACCCACCGCCATGCCTCAGTTTATTCCCTCACTGAGACAATTGAGAGCTGTTACACTCCAGCAAGATCACTCAAACGCTGCTCAGTGGGAGTGGTGGCGCAAACAAAGACCCCATGAAGGTTTGGCCTGGTTGGAGGAGGACGGGCTCTCTCTGAGAACACTTCCTGTCAGTGGACTTGGACGGCCACAGCCACAAATTACAGGTTTGCCTCATCACAGCTGTTTAAAGTTTATTAATGCTTAGTTTGCTAGTTTTATTAGGGGCGTGGCCTCTTTGACTGATAGGTGGATGGTGACACAGGTGGCCGTAGCTGCTAGCCAGGCTTCACCTGACCCTAAACTGGACCTCTGGACCATGTTTGTGCTGTTGGGGCATTTGTAATGACACTGGCGCCACCAGGCCCTCTGACCACCACCAGTAGGCAACGGGTGAAGTGTCTTGCCCAAGGACACAACGACCGAGACTGTCCAAGCCAGGGCTCGAACCGGCAACCTTCCGATTACAAGGCGAACTCCCAACTCTTGAGCCACGATCGCCCCACGATCATAGAAATGATCAATTCTGTCTCAAAAAGGGCAAAATGGTAATGGCGCTACCTTAATGTAGGTAAAGGTTTCACCTTATGGATCTACTTTGAAAACAACTCAACAACAATTCATTCATAAGACTTTCAAAAATTGTTTTCTATAACTTTATTTAAGGTTTCCGTCCTTCATCATCTTTCCTTTCATGTAGACGTGTTTTTGCTTTCTTTGCAGTTTTCTTGCAGGCCGTCACACTGTTTGTATATTATAAATTGTATGACTGTGTACGTAACAAATAAAAATTTGAATTTGAATTAAATACATAAATATATATTTGTAGTGGAATCTGCCCCAAAGTCCTTCTAGAAACAACTCTCGCCACTTAGCATCTACTCTGAAACAGCCTCTGGCACTTTTTTGGCCAGTTATCTAAATTGTCTTTAATTTTAAGGCTCATTGGGACATAAAAATCAGGACATTTCCTTCGGGATTAATAAAGTATTTCTGATTCTGAAAAAATAAAAAATAAAAATGCTTGAAAACTCTGCTGAACCACAATAAAGATGAAAAATATTTTTCCCTCCATGGAAGAGAAACTTCCCTCCGTCTTTGCTGTTCCTGAATCGTGCTCCGTGTTTTTTTCTCTGAACTTGTGTTCAGATTCAGCGAGTCGCTGATGTCACTCCACGTGTGACACGTGTCTCCTTTTCATTAGAAATTCAACCTCACATCAAGACGCTGAAGCTGAGATGTTGACGCTGTGATGTCATGAGTGTTAGGGTTCCAGCACTCTGATTGGCAGATGTAGTTTTCAGGTTTTGGCGTTAATGATGCGTGCGGGAGGACCTGGCGTCCTTCGTTCTCTGTCTCTTCACACCGTCTCTCGTCCTTCATCCATCATCCCTCCATCTCTGCCGTCCTCTCGGGCAGCGGAGGTGAAGGCTCCTCCTCCTGTACCGGTATCTCCGCAGGTGTATGGACAGGTGGAGGTGAAGCACTGGAGCTCAGCTTCTTGCTGACTTGAGCATAAACTGAATCCCCGTCGTAGTTGCTAAAATCCTCCAGAGCGGCGTCATGTGCTCTGGCTGGCTTGTGATTGGCCGGCATTGCTGGTGATGATATGTCCGGGTTGGTGCCGTGTCCTCCGATGGCGTGGTAGATGTGCTCAGCGTTTTGATCTGTGAACAGACAGACGACAGTTAGGAACTAATGATCAGATCACGATGATCAATAAAAGTAGTTTCTGTGGTTTCTTCGTTCTCTCCCTTCAGAGAATAAAACCTTGGCTCTGTTGCGCCCCCAGGTGGCTCCTCCAGGGAGTGAATTGCACTGAGACTTCCTCTTCAGGACGTGACTCTGAACACACAAACACAGGCATCATGGGACATTCAGCAATCTGAGTTTCTTCACCGAGTTTCTTAATTTTTAAGTGTTCTCATTAAAAAATAATATCACGAGTTCATGAAAGCGATTCAGCCTGAAGCCAGAAAATCGAGCATGAGAGCGAACTAAAAGCATCTTGTTCTACACGAAAACTCCATTAAATATTCTTACTGAACCTGTTAATGAGCCTCATTTGTGCACATGTGGAATATTTCTTATTTACTTATATTTACTCATGTCATCTGTTTTATTCTTTAGTTTCAGGTACGATGGAGCTGTCGGGACTTTAGAGTCAGGACATCGGGAGCCGGAGAGACAGCGAGAGGTGAGGACATCATCTTTTTATTTATTTTTTTTAAAAAGCACATTGATTAAATTCAAGTCGCTGTTATTTATTTAGCCCCAACAACACTTGCCTCAAAGTGTTTTATATTGCAATGTAAAGACCCAACAATATTACAACTATCAGATGAGCCCCTTTAAGCAAGCACTTGGTGACGGTGGGAAGGAAAAACTCCCTTTTAACAGGAAGAAACCTCCAGCGAATTAGGGTCTGCAGCTGGCTGCTGCTCAACCCTGATTGGACAATTTGATCTACAGCAGCTTGGTGCTTCATGGCGACACGTTGAAATTTGCCACGCCACCAGGGGATCAGTGCAACGTCATACTTCCTGTTTCCTCCTACATTTGGACACTGATGAAATGATTTCTGCAGACCTCACGTTAAATCAGCTCCGCTGATAATCACGGAGCATCTCGTCCTTCCTGCTTCTGCGCACGAAAAATGAGACTACAGATGAAACGTGCCTCTCCTTTAAATGCAGAATAAATTTAAAAGATCCTTCAGCTCGAGGTCGAAAGCTTCTTTTTTGTGATTCTTTATTTTTCCTTTGGAAGAATAAAGTTATGTTAAAGGTGGGAATGCACACAGGAAGTCATTCATATTTTTTTTCTGAAACTATAAAACAGTCTTCCCAGCCTCATCATTCATTTGACCTCATGAATCGTATAATTTAAATGTCTTTAGTTAAAGTCTGCTGTCTGCCTGGTGGGACCTTGCTCAGTCTGTGGCGCCCCCAGGTGGCTCCTCCAGGGAGGGTCCCTAACAGGGTTAACTGTTAACTGACATGAATCGGCTCTCGCTGACGGTCAGTAGCTGTTAGCGCAGTAAATTCTGACTTATTTTCCTTGGTGGTCATCGTTTCCAGCACAGGAGGTATTCATTTCACCTCCGATCTTCAGGTTCAGGGCCATTACTCGTCTACCTCTGTGCACTCACGCGTAAAAGACATTTTTCTGCAAAGACTTTTATTTTCTGGAGGTGTTGTGAGCTCTTCCTCCACCCTGACTTCATTCCACATGCAGTTTGGTGCTGCTTATATAAAACTGAAGTAAACTCCGTCGCACGAACCTGAAAATGTGATGAAACTACTTCATTAAAACTTCATTTAGTATAGCTGAAAAGTCTGCTCACGTTTCTCGTCGTTCTGGATCTCGTTGATCGTTGGGTTTTCTCTCACTTCCTCCAGCTTCACCTGTCAATCAACACGACAGGTTAACTATGTCTGTGAAGGTTCTCAGTCATCCAGGTCATCGTAGTCCAAGGAGCATGCAAAGAAAAGCGTCTGGACTTCTTTAAGTTGCTTGAAGACGTTTCACCTCTCATCCGAGAAGCTTCTTCAGTTCTAAGGTCAAATATTGGAGAGTCCCAGATTTAAACCCTGTGGGAGTGTCCCCCCCCAAGAGGGACAAAAGACCCCCTAATGATCCCCTACCTAGAAGAGCCACCTCCACGGGACAAGACTCGGCTGTCCATCTGCATCCAAAGGTCAAAGGTCAACCGTTCGAGGATGCCAATGTTCACATTTTGGACAGAGAGGACAGATGGTTTGAAAGAGGAGTGAAAGAAGCATCTATGTCCACTGTGAATGGCCATCTTTGAAAAGAGGGCGGGGCTTACGACACCAACTCTCTGCCATCTATAATCCAGTTTTGAGATGCTTCCCAGACGCCTTAACGCCCACTCACATCCTGGGCCATCTGACCTCAGGAAATCACATGATAGGGTGGGGCCAGGTTTCACAATGGCTCGTGTGATTAGGTAGAGGACCATTAGGGGGTCCATTGTCCCTCCTGGGGTGGACACTCCCACAGGGCTTAAATCTGGGGCTACGTCCACACTAATGCATATTAGTTTAAAAATGCATCGTTTTCTCTCTGTTTCGGCAAATACAGCGTTTTCAAAACGCTCTCAAAAACACATACATTTCAAAATGGTGCTTGGGGTGGCAGTGTGGACGGCGAAAACAGAGACTTTCTAAAACGATGACGCATGTTAGTCATATGATGCAGTCATGTGACCAATTATACTAAGATAGCGGAGGGCATTATGCAGCAGTTGTTTTGTTTGACGGCCCTATTAAAGATTAATATCAGTCTGCACATCCTCCAGAGAGCTTTTCTTCAAATTCTGTAATTCTCTCTCGCTTTTGCAACTTTGTACTTTTGTGTTACTCGCAGCAACAACTCCACCTCATTGTTAGTCCATTTTAAAAACTCGCTGCTTTTCCTCCACATTTTGCCGCAACGTTTCAAAGAGCCAGAAAGTAAATAAGCAGCAGACAGAAATGAGGCAGGTCGAATCTTCTTGCGTTTCACACATGCACAGGACTAGAACGTAAGTGTTTTCGGCTGTTTCAATGTGGACGCACAACTCTGTGAAAATGACTGAAAACGCTAGTGTGGACGCGGAGCGTTTTCAGACAAAAACGCCGTTTTCAAATCTATCCGGGCCAGTGTGGACGTAGCCTGGGACTCTCCACCATTTGACCCTAGAACTGAAGAAGCTTCTTGGATGAGATGTGAAACGTCTTCAAGCAACTTAAAGAAGTCCAGAAGCTTTCCTTTCTCAAGCTCCTTAGACTACAAGTTAAGCCACGCCCCGTCCCATCAGAGGTTTTAGGTCGTTAAACTCGTCTCTTACCACGCTGATGAGCGTTGACGGGGTTCTGTTCACCTCCAGATCCTGAAGCTCAAACGAATGTCTGAAAAACAACAAACAACAGCGTCAGATCAGGTTTTAATGATTCACTGATCATTTCAGATGTTACTGGATTGTTTAAGATTGACTCTGATAATCACGTTAAACTTTTCATTTTCATTCATTTCATCATTCTGTGATGTAGAAAGACTGCTGACCTGCCGCAGTCGCTGCAGAGACCCGTGAGGAAGATGGAGAGGATGAGGAGGAGGATGAAGAAGCTAACCACTCCTGATGGCAGGAGCCACAGCTCGATGGCGTCTGGTCCGGTTGCCATGATCCCTGAGAGGAGAGAAAACGCAGATGAGTGAGGACGACCTGGAGACTTTATGACCTCCAAGAAACTCACTTTGCATTTTAGTGTTTTGTAAAGAACTTTAATTAGCATCAGATGTAAATTATCCTCAGTTTCTCTGATCATTAACAGGTCTAACAATCAGCAGAGGTCAAAGGTCAGAAACTTTATTCTGACCTATTCTGAAACATAAATTCCACCTGATCTGTTTTCATATCAAAGGAATGCTTTAAATGCGCTCTTCAAACATAACTGAGCAAATATGAGCTCAAATTTACTGATATCATTGTGTGCTAAAGCCCTGAGTCATGAACGCACAAAGCAACACACTCGTGGATCAAACGTGACCCTGTGTGTGCTTTAAGGCCGGTCCGTCGTCGGGTGTGTACTCGTTCTTTCAGCTTAGCGGCGATTGAATCATCCTGACCAACTCCTGTTACACAAACAGTGAAGCAGATGCCGGAGGTGGGTCGCGGTGCGAGAACGCCATGTTCAGATTAGAAAAAACTGCATTTAGCGCAGTTATTTCACTGTAATAAAGGAAACGAGGCGCAAACAGCCAAGCTAACACGTATCCACCTCACTGATTATCACGCCACATCTCTTCTGTTAAATGTTGCAGTGACAAAACATCAGTTAAATGTTTCAACAGCTGGGGCTGTTTTTTATTCTGCGCAGGGGGAACTTCCTGTTGTCTCCAATGCCTGTCTCCAGAGCTGCGACTCAAGTACGCAGACACATCGTAGTCCATCGAACTTGAGACTGAACTTAAAGTGAAGTAAGGCCACAGAGCAGGCGAACCATGAAGAGATTAGAATAAATGAATGAAAACAGGAAACATCATCACCATGTGCGATGATGATCAGAGCTGCGGTGAAAGGTTTGGGCGGGGCTGCTCTTTTTAAGATTTCTTCTCTTTTCTCAGTTGTTTGGAGATGGAGTTCCACGTATGAAGGAGACGACTGCCTTTCTGTTTATTTTCTTTTTGTTTTTGCAAAGAAAGCGAGCCTATAGCGTCCACAAAAGCGAGCCGCAGTCCCAGCAGGTCACCTGATCTCAAGGTCAGCCCACATCACCTGATGGCTCAGGCAACACCCTTGTCCACATCCTGATGGGTGAGCAATTTAAGCTGCTTTATCCTGCCGGGCCACAGTTTCTGCACATTTGCAAGCCCCTTTGCCTTCCAGCGAAGCCTCCTCTGTTCTGTACGAGGAGGTGGTGCTGTCGCTCCACCCGCTCCATCTTTGTATGCACGAGCACGGTGAGGTCCCAGAAAAATGCCAAACAAGTCAAAAAAGAAAAAAAAAGCCACGAAGAGGCGTAAAACAAGTAAAAGAGACATTAAGAGTCCATAAAGAGACCCTAAATAGTTCTGACAAAGTGCAAAACAGCAACATTGTATTGATAAAAGACAATGAAGTCACAACAGTTGGCCTCAAATTACCCCAAATTACAGCCCTTTGTTTCAGCCTGTAACTCATAGAACAGGGTGGGGTCTGCAGCTGGGGGCCCGCTGCCTCATCATCTGTCTCTGGTTTTCTGGTGTGAATACCAAACGATGCCAGTCTGTCTTTTAACCTGTTTCCTGGTCTTAAAAGTGCTACTATGAGAATATTTTTCACGTCAAACGTGAAAATCAAGAACACACTGATGCTGCTGCTATCACATAAGACAGCTCAGAAAAGTAACAGATAACAGAACCTCAGATGTGAAACTTGGTAAAATAGTTACTTTATGATATCTCTTGACACATTAATATTAGGATAATTAGTGTTTGCACATTAATTTCCTTTACAACTGACATTATGACTGTATGTCTGTGAATTAAAACACATCAACTTTCTCATCTACATTCATGTCAGTTGAATAACTGCAGGCAGCTCCAGAGTACGAGTGCAGCTCTGAGTGTTCCAACAGTTCAGTTTACTTTCTTAATGTATGAGCGCTAAAGTTTAAGAAGCAGTGTGGACGTACCTGTGTGCAGACAGCTGTGTGTTCAGGTTCAGTGGTGCTATGAGGGTTTGTTCCTGCTGCACGTTTACTCATTGACAGACTGAACAAACACTCTGCTGTGAGAGCTGCTTAAAGACACACTGCACAAACACTGCACAGGACTCCGGATTCCCCCACAGGAACTGAGACCTGCTTAGCTTAGCTAAGCACAAAGACTGCATGTGCACATATTCAAAATGTTGCAGTCTTTGCTTAAATCTAAAAATGTGTGATTATTAATGCTAACAAAAATCGGTAATTATTCAGAAATGTGCAGAAAGACTGCAGTTCCTCTAATATCCAACAGAGGCTTCAGCATGATCATAGTTTAATGGGCACTAAACCTACTGTGTGTATATTAATTTTAGGCAGAGTGCTGACAGTCATGGGGATTTATGTCAAAAACATTAGTCCACATTAATAATGAGGCTCTGACACATTTTAGACCCATCAGAGATCACTGTGAGTAACTAAAACTGGAACGTGGCATCACAGACTGTCTTGTTAAAGATTTGCTGTAAAGCAAATCAACCTGTTTGAAACCTCTATTTTCACAGAGCTACAGGCTAGCAGCTCACTTGCTGCCTCTTTTTCTGCTTTAATGTTTTCATATCTCTGCTTTTTTATTTTTAACACCCTCTGCGTATTTGCTGTTTCACTGCTGATTTACTGATGAACTTTGACCTGCTCTACGGTACAAGTGTATGTGAACAGGATGTTCCTCACCTGTCCATGTGGTTCCTCACACATCTGTTATAATCACTGTGTTGAACATTTACTCTGTGCTGTCAACAATACAGCCACAAATGCTTTCAGAAGTGGCTTTGTTTCATAATTTTAGTGTTCAAACCGAGAATGATATTCTCTCCTGATAGCTGAACGGGGGGTGTGTTTTACATTTTATGGCGTCTTTCTAACCACAGGCAGCTGCGACTGATAAGCTCCATAAAGCCGAGATCAAACTGAAACTGGAGCACCAAGAGCAGCTCCACCCGAACTGTGCAACTGACACTTTCTGCTTGACTGGCAGAGTGAGGCCCTTTGAGGACTGTGAGAGGCAGATAACAGCAGCCTTGCTGTTAAAGGACACATAAAGTGAATTCACATTATTTTTTCTCTATCGCAGTCTGCATTCAGCTTCCTGTCTGGATGTTGTCATACGTGCATTGTGGTGTTAAAGTCCATAGACACCCTGTAGTTACTGTAAAATGTCAGCTAAAATTTCATTTTGATAGATAAAGGGAGAATCAGCTTTAGTAAAATATGGGGTGTTGGTAGGTTGGTTTTTAATAACAGATATATTAAAAACCAACCTACAAGTTGGTTGTAGGTTGTTCAATGATTGTTCATACAAATCGACAGGCTGTAAATTTTAGAGGTACTACAGAAACCGTCTGTTAGATTTGTATTGTTTATTGTCATTTATGCTTAGAAATTTTTAACTATATATGCTTAGAGGTGCATAATCGATTGTGTAGTGATAGGATGTGTGATCCTTAATAGTCTGCAAAGGCTTGGTGTGCATTCCAGAGTGTTCTGGCATTCACACCCACATCCTGGGAGCATGGGAGAGGTCGTACCTTCTCTTATTGTTTTATGGAAGGATAAACATGTCTATATCTGTTTTAGGCTAAGTGCCTTTTGTTTAGACGAACTGTTGGACTTCCAAACCAGCAGGGTTAGGGAAGTCATTTATGGGGTCACACTCTGACAACACACACACTTACACAACGCACAGGTAAGGTACTCTTTGTGTGTATGTAGACGTCATATGTTAATGAACCTATGTATATTCATGTAACCTCAATAAAAGAGCAGTGTTACGGGGGAGCGGATGAGAGCACCTGGGGTCAAGCGAAGGAACGGCGTTTGTCCAGTTCTCTCCCGTGCATGAGAACCATAAAGAACTTTGCCTACTCGTGTCTTGCTTTGCTGTGTAATTAAATTGTCCTTAACGTTCCAGCAAATAGGTTTATGCTACAAACCTATCACCGTCCTTTACGCCGACACAAACTGCACGGGTATGCAGGAAAAAAAAATCTGCCTGCTAAACTGAAAGTTCTCCAGACCATCAACCACTAAAAACATGTGGCTCAAGTCCTAAAACAAGCAAGAATGAGAATCCTTTGGCAAAAACTACAACAAAACTACAGAAATGTAAACCCTTGGTTCCCAAATGCTTACAGACTGTTGTTAAAGGAAGAACAGTCAACGGTTATCTTAGTATTTTATTATCTTATTATTTTAATCTGTTGTATATAGTATCTTATTCTTATTCTATTCCAGTGTTTCTAATTTTTGCTATATAACTTTGCACTGTCCACTTTGGAGGGCGATCGTGGCTCAAGATTTGGGAGTTCGTCTTGTAATCGGAAGGTCGCCGGGTCGAGCCCCGGCTCAGCCTCGGTCGTTGTGTCCTCGGGCAACACACTTCCCTACCGCCTACTGGTGATGGCCAGAGGGGCCGATGGCGCGATATGGCAGCCTCGCCTCTGTCAGTCTGCCCCAGGGCAGCTGTGGCTACAACTATAGCTTCCACTAGTGTGTGAGAGTGAATGAATAGTGGAATTGTAAAGCGCTTTGAGGGGTCCCGAAAAGCGCTACATAAATGCAATCCATTATTATTATTACTTTCTGCTGTAACAAAACAAATTTCCCACGTGTGGGACTAATAAAGGTTATCTTATCTTATTAAATACAGGTTTTAGATTTATTTTCAATCAAGGCCCCAACCTGGAGCTCAGTGAGGCAACAGTGTTCAGCTAACAGATAAACGTACAAACTATAGACAATATTACTTTATTGAATATGCAAACAGAAATTAAAAACTGGTCCCATAATGTTAAATGGTCACTTGATTTTAGTCGTTGTTTAGTAAAATGTAAAAAAGAGAAACCAGAAGAACCAGAAGTTCGGTGTAGGAATATGATGGTCTGCATCACTATCATCTGATGCTAACAAACAACCCAAACCAACAAAAGTAAAGAAATGCTTCCACTGCAGAGTCAGTCCCTCAGAAGAAGAAGAGACTTCCTGTACACAAACTTTTTCCTCTTCTATCGTTGCTCTTTCATCAGCTGTGCCTGAGCCTGCCTCCTCATGGCGAGGGCTGTCAAGGCGCAACACAACGTCAGGCAGGGAAAGGAGGCGCAAGCCAGCAGGAGGCGCTCCTCTCCAAACTCTCTGACCATCGCCGGCCGCCGCCATAGGAAGTCGTGGAACAGCGCTTCCTGCTGGGCCAGTGTGCAGAGTGACAGCAAGATGTGGAAGAGCTGGTGTCCGTGGCCGACGATGTCAAAGCGGCCGGGGTAGAAGCGCTCAGGAACGGGGCAAGAGAAGAAGAAGGCGGACAGCATAAACAGCACCACCTGGTGGAAAAATGACAGAAAGCTTTTTGACAGTAGCACAAAAATATACAAATAAGAACAATTTGTGCAATATTTTTACCCAAAATTACTAACTAGTAATAAATATAACTGTTAGGTCTAATAAATCCATGACTAAAGAAATAAGTAAAAGGAACTACCTGCAAGAAGTGCAATGGTAGTGCAGGGCTGCCTGTCCAGCTGTGGGTGGCAAGACGGTGGGCAACAGGGCTGATGTCCACTAGGTAGGCCACACCCATTGGGATCAGCTGGCAGAGCTTCCTGTGAAGGGGGTATGGACGGCGGAAACGAAGTTTTGCATAGCAGCAGGCGGTGCACGAGAGCCACGCAAGGAGGGCAGCTGCTGGGAGGAAGACCTGAAATCCAAAAACCTGATCAGGACATCTGAACATACCGATGGGACGGAAGACTCAAACACAAACCTTTCTAACCATGTTTTCCCTTCCATCTGAACATCCAGGCATCATTGCAATAAGAAATCCAACTGTCCACAAAGTAATCATCAAACCATTAAATAAGCCAACTACAAAACATCCAAATTGTCCATCCATGAACAAACCTGTCCAGCCTGCACTGGGTTCATCAGTCCAACATTCACACTATTCAGTCATCTAATCACCCCACTTTCCAATATCCAACAGTCACAGTATTCAGCTGTCCAACATCCAATCATTAAACTGTCCAACCACCCAGATCTCCAACCATACAGCTATACCCGTCCAACAATCCAATATCCAATTATCAAATTGTTTACCAATATCATTTACAAACCATCCAGTCATCCAACACCCAGTCACTAAACTGTCCACTCATCACACTATTTAACAGTCCATGAGTCAAACTATTCAACCTCCTAGCTCCAGTTGGGAGGTATATCCAGTTGCATCACTGGATATACAGCCATAACAATATCCAGTGATTCAATAATGCAACATCCAACAATCAAATGAACCAAATTCCCAACCATTAAACCGTCCAGGACTCCATTTATTAAACTATCCAACCATCCAGTCATCCAACATCGAATCACTAAACTGTGCAACTTTCACACTATTAAAATTCTAACTACCCAACTATCCAACCATCAAGTTCTCCAACCATACAAACATACCAGTATTCAACATCCAACTACCTAGTATCAACTCGTCTAACTGTTTGACCATCACACCATCTTGCAGTCCATGTATCCAACTAGCCAGTCAGCCTGCTCCCCAAAAATACAACCATATCAATATCCAAACATCCAGCTTTCAGACCATTAAGGTATTACACTGTCCTACAATCCATCTGTCCAAAATACAACAATCCAACTGTCCAACAATCACAGTATCCAAACATCCAATGGTTATACTATCAAACCATCCAACTATCCATATACAATACAGTCATCTAACTGTCAGGGGGTGAAAGGCTGATATGTGGAAGTGGACATGAAAGCAGACTCAAGGGACAATAGACTAGCAGTTACTAGCAGACGGGCACAGTGGACTGGAGCAAACTGAGGGCACCGCAAGATCAGGCTCCATCTGTAGAAAAAGAGGGGGTTGGTACCCTAGAGAGGCTTCAAAAGGCAAGAGACCTATAGCAGAAGAGAGAAGTGAGTTATAAGTATATTCAGTCCATGAAAGTTTCCAGTTGGCTCCGAAAGTTGTGCAAAAATCTTCCAATTGTCTTGTTAACGGTTGAAGAAAGTGACAAGTAAAGAAAGCTGCAGCGGAGTTTAGTTCCAGGAACGGCAAAAACAAACTGGACACACAAGGAAACAGCAGTTAGAATTCAACGAGGCAAATAACAAGAGATGGAAGAGCCAAGTTACAGCCGTAGCTGACGGACTGGCAATGAGACAAAGGGTGAGCTGGTCTTAAATGCCAGCCTGCTGATTGCCACTGATGGATCACTGCTGGATGATGCATGTGGAAATGAGCCTCTGCCCTCATGGGCAGGTACTGGAGAACCAGAGCCAGCATGGAGAAACACATCAAAACAGCAGACACTCACGCAACCACCCAACCATCACAGAATCCAGCCATCTATCATTCAGTGAAAATACCCAAACATAACACTGTCAGACTATCCAACATGTAACATCCAACTGTCCAACCTCCTGCCTCCATCCAGTCAGTCAGTCAAGACTAAATTTCCACTACCTTACCAGAAAACTACCAGGCCGTCCAAAAAATCAACCAACATTGCAGACGTCCAACAATCAGCCATCAAATATTACCATAGTTCAATATCTGTAAACAAACCTGTCCCAGCATGCTTTGTCTCCAGGCAGTGTTGGAGCTGTACAGGCAGAGAGCCAGAGCGCAGCCATACTGATAGACGGCCACGCCCACATAGTCCAGGAAGAATAGTGAGTAATGCGCCTGCTCTGAGTGGGACTGCAGCAGGTGAGCGGCAGCACTGCAGGAGGTAACACGATGTTAGTTAAAGCTGCAATATTTAAAATGTTTACATTAAACTTCAAACATCATTCCCAAATCAAATATATAGGAAGACTTTGTTATCGTTGGTGACTAAAGAATGAATCACTCACCTGCAGCTGAGGTATGTGACTGCAGAAAGAACATAGAGGACCAGAGGTAGAGAGGAGGCATCCACAGAAAAACCTTCACCTTCAGGACCCTGCAGTCGGAAACCCAGGATTCCCTTAATAGGTCAAAGGTCAGACAACAGGAAGTCAAACAGAATGTCATCATGCAGCAGAAGATCAGAGCATCTGTAAATATCCTACCCCTCCTCGCATGATGGCGAACACCATGAACCTGAGCACCACGAAGGCGGCAGCCAGCAGGTGGCTCCACACATTCAGCGTCTCATTGTGGATCTGGAACAGGCTGAGGGCGTAACACCGCCACGACATGCCCGTGGGACGGTACCCCGTCAGGATGAAGCGCTCCCGAAACAGAGGGGGAACATCCACGTCTCGGACGGTAGGGGGGTTGGATGGGAGGAGGCGGTGCAGTAGAGGGAGGAAGTTAAGACAGAGCGAGGGATGGGCAAACGACACCTGAGGCATGATGGGAGATGACCCAGCTGGATGAGGAGGAAATGATAAGAAGATTCTGTTCTGTTTGATTTGATTACCCCTACAAAATGAAAATCACACTTCAGTAAATTAAATTATAAATTTATTTGGAAGCCAAAAAGCTGAGAGTATTAGCTGTAAAGCTTATATCCTTGTTATGCTTTTATCTGTTGGGAATTCCAGATTATAAAATGTAAAATAAAAGTTTAATGCTGGGAAATGACTGTAATTCAGCAGAGATATTTGTTATTAAAATGTCAAATATTTGTACTTTATCAAACAAATTTCTACCATGAATATACCAGTAAAATGCTCTGAAGTAATTTATTTTAAAACTCTAATTTTCTAAATAAATACATTTCTAAAGGTGATGTTAACATGAAATTCACACCAGCTGTAGGTAACAACCCATCCAATGCACACATACAAATAAATCAAACCACAGATGTCCATAAACTAATTTATGTGTAATAATGCAAAATGGCCTGTATTTGTAAAGCGCTTTACATATCCAGTCGTCCACCCATTGGTGATGGCAGCTACATTGTAGCCACAGCCGCCCTGGGGCGCACTGACAGAGGCGAGGCTGCCGGACACTGGCGCCACCAGTAGGCAACGGGTGAAGCAGAGGTGTGGACTCGAGTCACATGACTTGGACTCGAGTCAGACTCGAGTCATTAATTTTATGACTTTAGACTTGACTTGAAAAAATGTTCTAAAACTTGTGACTTGACTTGGACTTTTACACCAATGACTTGGGACTTGAATTGGACTTGAACCGGTTTACTTGAAAAGACTTGATATTTTACCCCAAATATAAAATTTAACATGCATATTATATAGAGATTGAAAATGTGACGTCATTCACGGGTAGAACCGCAAAGGATTCTGGGAACTCGTGGCAAGCGGTACTAGCGCACGCAGGCTTTCAATTAAAATCAGTCACACAGCGATAAAAAGAAACACAAAAATGTCAAGAAGCTGTTGTATTATTAACTGCAATAGCCGGTCGCATGACAGCCACGGGAAGCCGACGGGTAAAGAGATCGGTTGTTATCGGATTACGTCGTTGAAGAGAAATTGTTCATGTTTCCGAAGTAACAAAGACGCGACGGATGGCCTGGATTGCAGCCATTCAAAGATCAAATATAACGTCCCAGAACACTCCAGCTCACAGGTTAGTCTGCTCCAAGCATTTACACGAAGGTCAGTGTTTTTTAGTAGTTAATACGTCATTTTCATAACATAATTGGTGATATAGGTTACAAGCAAGAACAGAAATTGTCGCGCTATGCTCCTTTATTTATTGTGCATAAATAGTGAATTGTCCTGACACAATATTGCGTTTCGCTTCTGTTATTATGGTACATTGACAAAAACATATACTTTTATTCACAGGATAAAACAGGTTTTTTGTATCACTAATTGTCCAGTGCGATTACAGCATACAGTATTATTGTCACTGCTACATTTCTGTGATGGGTACCAGAAATTATTTCCACTACTAATTAATTACCATTGAGCTCAAAGGTCCTATTAATAAACGGTTAAGGAATGTGTATTTATGACGACAATTTGTGAGACTGGTAAACTTATGATACGTACGATGGTCTTTCGTTCTACACAGTGCATTTCAAGGTCCTGCACCCATCCGGCGGTAAACTGTACCTGGGCTTGTTGCAGTGACCTGAAGTTACTAAACTTCATGAGTGTATGCACTCACTCCAAGAAGCGTATAATTATAAATATGCATATAAATATGCTACAATGAGATAGCTGACTTCATCTAACTAGCAAATGTTTTCCAGGCTACGTTGGTGATACAGTTTTTTTTTAATGTGTATGATATTTTTGTCATGCGATTTTAAAGCTGGTCCTACAACCGCATCCAAGAATAACATGCAGCTTATCTCAGAACTGTCGGTGAAAATTATTCTTGGAGCTAGGTTTAATTGAGCTGCATTTTAAAGAGGTGCAATTTCACAATTTGTGTATATTTTCTAAGTTCACTATTTTGTCATGTGTTGAGAAAAACACAGATTTTAAAATTACATGGTCTAATATTTACATTTAGCATAACTGCAACATTATTTTTTCGTTTGTTTTTTTTAAAGACTCGAAAGGACTTGAAATTCAAAGTTTCAGACTTGTGACTTGACTCGGACTTTTACACCAGTGACTTGAGACTCGACTCTGACTTGCCTGACATTACTTGAGACTTGACTTGAGACTTGAGGATAAAGACTTGAGACTTGCAAAACAATGACTTGGTCCCACCTCTGGGGTGAAGTGCCCAAGGACACAACAACCGAGACTGTCCAAGCCAGGGCTCGAACCGGCAACCTTCCGATTACAAGGCGAACTCCCAACTCTTGAGCCACGATCGCCCAGGGAAAAAGTATTGAACACATGAAGAAAAGGAGGTTCAAAAAGGCATGGAAATGGCATCAGCTTCAGAAAATCAGTAATTACTGCAAATTAATATCAGCTGGTTCAGTCCCAACTGATGGCCTATAAAAATGGTGTCTCATCACCTAGGTGTCACACAAGTAAACATCTCGTGATGGATAAAACCAGTGAGCTCTCTCAACACTTTCACAACCGTATTTTTGTAAAACATACTGATGGCATTGGATACTTGGCACTTGTGGAGAGCTACAGAAAGACCTGGAATCAACAATTTCAGTTGTTTCAAAGAAAACAAGTTATGCACTTAACTACCATGGCCTGTATGGACGTTCACCATGCAAGAGTCCATTGCTAAAGAAAAAGCGTGTTGAAGAGCGTTTAAGGGTTGCTGAACAACATTTAGACAAGCCTGTGAAACAGAGGGAGAATATAGTCTGATTAGCTGAGACCGAAATGGAACTCTTTGGAGCACATTAATCCAAACAAAACTAAGTCAAACTTTACTCAACTCATTCTTCTTGCTTCCTCCACTTCCGTAACATTGATTCATTAATGTTGAATTCTCTCACAGCTGCTCTATTCCCATGTTATTGCAGTATATTAATGACTAACCTCGTATTGTGGATGGATTATCTCAGTTGTTCTCCTGACTGAAGTTTGGCATTTGTCCCTAACCATCGGGAACCCTCACGTTAATTTTTATCAGGTGGAAAAAAATTTGCGTTCATCCTCCAGCTTCACTGCGTTTATGTTATGCTAACATAGCTGTGTCGCTAGCAATCACGTAGCACATCATTATATACCAGCTAGCCCAACTTCAGTAACCCTACAAACATCACTGCTGTTTAGTTTTCTGTTTTCATTTATGTTGGAAGTGATAGCAGAGCTGTACGTTTGAATTGTTTCAGAAATCTCTCAGTCAGAACATGCTATATCAAGTTTAGGTGGAAGCTAGCGAGCTAACTTCCTGCTAACTCCTAACTAACTCCGTTACATTTAATAAATCCTGTTTTTATGGATGCCTGGATGTTAAACTTAATTGTTACACCTGGTAAAGCAGCAACACTGATCATTTTATTAAAGAAGAAAGAATTTAGACCGTTTTTAACTCTCAGTGTTCGTTTGACTTTGGTACCTGAAGTGGACGGAGTTTTGGACCCCGATTACTCCGCGAGGCTCCTGACTACAGTACCGTAATGCTCCAACAATCCATCAAGCTTAGCAGCTTCGTAGCTTACCAAAGTCGCACTAAATCATTTTTTGACAGATTTTTGAGCGTCGTGTAGCACATAAAATCAGTTTGAGGTCAATAAGCACAACCAGTTCATACATAAGGTGCACCGGATTATAAGGTGCACTGTTGATTTTTGAGAAAATTGAAGGATTTTAAGTGCGCCTTATAGTGCAGTAAATACGGTACTTCATATAAATGAAGGAAGGATGAATGGAAAGATGTACAGAGACATTCAGGATAAAAATCTGCTGCCATCTGCCAGGATGATGAAGATGAAACGAGGGTGGACGTTTCAGCAGGACGATGATCCCACAGCCAAGGATTCTCTCAGCTGCTTTCAGAGAAAGAAAATAAACCTGTTAGAATGAACCAGCCAATCAGCTGACCTGAATCCAAATGAAAACCTATGGAGAGATCTAAAGTTCATAACGGGGTCGACAGAACCTTCAGGATTTGAAGACTGTTTGTGTGGAACAATGGACCAAAATCACACCTGAGCAATGCGTGAGACTAGTTTCTCTGTGCAGGAGTTGTTTTGAAGCTGTCATCACCAATACAGGCTTTTGCACGAAGTATTAAATACATTTCAGTAAACGTGTTCAATACTTTTTCCCTATGTTTTTCTAATTAATACACCATTAGAAAGTTTGAATTCTTTGCATCTGTGTACTGCATTGTTTCACATCAATAGCAGCTTAAAAATGTATTTATTTTGAGAATTGGTATTGGTATTGGTATTCAGTACTTATTTTACCCCGCTGTGCATGAGAGGGAAATAAATGTACAGATAGCTGGCAAATAGATTGAGTTAAAAGCAGTCCAACAGCTTTGATTGGAGCTTGTTCAGCTTCAACAAACTTTGGCTTAAAGATGCTTCAAATGCCTTTTTTCTTTGGAAACACTTAAGCTTCAATCATCTCTGTACAAAGGTCAGAGGTCACAGAATCTGAAGGACAAGAAGGAAATCAAACCTACCTGAGCGTCTCCTGGATGTGAGCTGCTCGCTGCTACGCTCCACAACTTATTTTCTACTCACCTCTATTGTTTTCTGTTCGGGTCTTTGGGCCTGCTGTCAGTGTTCAAATCACACACACACACACACACACACACACACACACACACACACACACACACACACACACACACACACACACACACACACACACACACACACACTCCACAATGTGTTCTTGTTTTCAGCTAATTAGAGCTGATTTCAGTCTGAACAAGTTTTTCTCTGCAGAGGATTTCAGACATCATGAGACTCAGCAGTAATGCACACTTCGCTGCAGCGTGCATGCCAATACACCACCAAATCCTCTACACAGTAACGTCACATTTATTCTCTAAATCTCTAAATACGTCAGATTAATAAAAGGAAAGATTAGGAACTTTTCTAATTCGTCCAGTGCACATGATGGTAAATTTGGAGACTAATTCAACAAAAAAAAAATAAAGAGACAAAGCAAAGCAAAACTGTAAACTTCAAGTTTTGTTTTTCTCTTGTTATTTTAGTTACCGGTATATTTCCAAATTCTAAATGAAAACTATTCTATTCTATTTTATTCTCTTCTAAAATAATAAAAATGTAAGATGATAAAATATTTAAGAATGTTGGCCAAAACAAAACTGTAAAAGGTAACAAGCTTTGTAGAAGAATTATGTTTTAAAAAGAGGAGAAAAGCAGTTCTGCTACGCCCACTGGTGGATGGTGAGAGAACTGCAAGTCCACAACTACATGTTTAATTTGTTTTGTGTTTGATTTGTTTGGTTATATTCACACGCCATCATTCAGAGATCAAGACTGTTCCTGTAATGTTACTGTCAAATGAAGTCATGTCTTTCACTGTACAAAATACATTAAAATGTTATTTTGTGCTTGAACAAAAACGAGTAATCATCCAAACCCAGACTTGAAAACAGCATTTCACACAATCAAACACCGAGTTTTATCTGAACTGAAGCTGTTCTGTGGATTTCTCTATCACAGAGAACGCAATGTGCATATATTCACTCTGCAGGGATTCCACAAGGCTCTTTGCTCGGACTACTTTTCTTTGCACTTCATATTAACATGTATCTAAATATTAATATTCCAATGTACGCAGATGATGCAGTAGTCTTCACACAATGACACGCTCAAAATCACACATTCTTATGTCTTACAGAGGCACTGACTCAGGTTCAAGAGTGACTTCAAAATCATTAATTTGACTAATTATTGAACAGTGTGTTGTAACGCACGATCTGATATCGTCGTGTTGGTGTTGTTCCCAGATCATCAAACTAAATGTTGTTCCAGGATCAACATTGCAAGTGACCAATCAGAATGTTGTGACGTCATACTTTTGCGACTTCGGGAAAAAAAACGCCGTAAAACAAAAAACTGTACTTAAGCTGCGAGAAACCGCCTCTGTCCGCCGATCAACGGACCCTGACCCTAACCCCAACCCTAACCCTTTAATAAACGGTAAGCAGAACTGATATTGTCCTTGCAACATTGGAATTTCATAAATGCACGTATGGCTTGGCGCGCAAAAGAATAACGTCACAACAATGTGATTGGTCACATGCAATGTTGAACCTGGAACAACATTTTCATGATGATCTGGGAACAACACCAACACGACGATATCAGATCATCCGTGTTGTAACAGTCACAATGGTGTGGTGTCTCTTTAAGACAACCCAAGTCGAGGGTTAATGTTGTCATCCGTATGCGCCACTACTCTGTTTGTTAAGCTGCAGCCGTTCAACCGGGCTTATATGGTTGACGAAGGGAACGTGTATTAAAGAACATGCTGTGGAATTCCCAGAGCCAGCGTGAGTGTGTATTCTTTCGACTATCCTGCTAAGTGTTTTGCCCCTTCCTCTCAACCACTAAACACAACCCGACGTTACAGTGTGATGTTTATGAAACAACTAATGACGCTGTAAACAAGTTCAGTTAACTTTGACTCACTTTGGGCTCGGGTGTAACAGTATGACTGAAAATTTCAACAACAATTTAAAATTTAATTTACACAAATCCAAGCACATCAGGCCATTTCCGGGAAAAAAATCGATAAAGGCAATCTCTTAAGCTTCGATCATTTAAAAAACATGGCAGTTTTATGTATAAAGTTTTATATAGACTTTCCCCAATACTTTCAGTTGATTTATTAGGGGGATTGGTGTTAGAGCTGCTGCTAGAGTAGACAGCGAGGGGCCTGATAGGCGAACCAAATGTGAGTAAAATGTGAGGTCAGTAAAGGGGAGTAACTATTTTGGCACTTCTCAGATCGACGCTGCACATACAATGAAAGCTGATCTCAAGCAAACCAGACTTGTCATCATTTTTTACTCCACGTAGTTTTTATTTGTTTGTGTGTTTTTTATGTTACCTGCACAGAGATTATAGATAAAAATGAAGAGCTGATTCAAATCTGGCACATCTGATGTTAACACGCACTGTGCAGTTTTTAAATAAATACAACAGCAAGAATGAAATGACCAGGTTTCAATTAACTTATTTTTTAGCTCCTTTTATTTCGAAACATTTCTGTTTCCTGGGCTTCACTTCTGATCGGTCTCGGCTCGAACACAGGTGCAGCCGACCGCCACAGAGCGGAACGATGCTTTGTAGCAGCGCCGGCCATTGTGTGAGGTCAGGACCAGAATGTCCTGGTAGACGGGGACTGAGTTCAGGTTGTGTTGGTCCTTCTGTCCTGGGATGGGACTGGAACAAAAGCTGGTACTGCACTCGGCCTCCCAGAGCGTCCTGGGGATTCGGTTTCTGTCCGTGTTTGGCCTGAGTCAACAAACACAGCAACAAGTGAAATTAGACATTTATCAGAGTTGCTTCTGTTTTTACTCATTCAGTCATTTATTCACAAATTCATTCATGAGTTTACTCACGTCCAGTTCCACGGAGACAGAGATCTGCTGTGGATGTCCCCGTTTCCTTCAGTCAAGCTGGTGATCTCAGAGGAGAACGTCAGCATGGTGTCACATTCAGCTGCAGATTCAGTTTCAACCTCGGAGTGAGCGACCCACAATGCACTGCAACATACCTGAATATACAAGATTACCAACAAGTTACAATCTTGGGTTTTACTAAATGCAACTATTTCAACCATTTTTACATTTTTTCTGCATACATATATGTATTCCAGAGCTTTCTGAGCATCCTCAGCCTGTTTGAAACATCGTTCAGTGGTTTCAACTTTTAATCTAGTATGAAGAGTACGAACCTCTTAGAAACTCTTAGTGAAGCTCATCTGTGCAAGTTTCTCAGTAAGTTTTTAGTCTGTACTAGAAGCTTAAAATACTAAAACTAGAATTATTTGTTTCACAGTTTTAAACTCTGCCTTTTAAAGACTGTTAGAGCGTTTATTCCTCAAAGTCCATACGTGTGAAAAAGACAGTCCTCTCTCACTGCTTCCACGTGAAGCGGAGGGTAAGTATCAGCCAATCAAATGCCCTTCATTAACCGATTAATGACCCGAGGGACCACTTCTATATACAGGTGTATATGTTAACACACTCAATGCCACAATCTCCCCAGGAGCAGACATACCAGCAAATTCACCCTGAGCTCAAACCCAAGAGCTCCATGAAGATGCATGGCTGAAAAAGAAAAGAATCAAGCTGCTGCAGTGGTGCAGAGTCCAGAGAGCTGTGCATGAACGAATGGTGCAAACCTCGATGAACTGAAGCAACGCTGTTACCGAGAGTGGACCAAAACTGCTCGGCAGTGATGAGACAGACCGATAGACTCACACAGAGAACAAAGTTCAAATCCAGAGTGAAAATGTGAGAACAACAATTATAGATGTACTATCAACACAAACAAGCTCTTTTTAATTAAGTCTATCCGGATTTAATCCATGGTGTTGCCCAGAGGAGCGTCACCCTGAAGCTGGATGGAAATGCTGGGTTGGACTGTTTTAAAGGAGATTCTGTGGACTCTTCAGAAAAAGCTGGAAATCAAATGCCAAACCTGACATGCTTCGAGCCTCCATCAGCATCTGTTAACCTGAGCGCGCTGCTGAGAGTCTATAACCGTTCCTTAAAGGTTATTTTATTATACTTTTTAGTGAGATGATGACAATTTAAGCAACGACAAACTTCATCACTCTAAACGCTGTTTTAACAGGGTTTAAATTTCAAATCTACAGGGTCGAATAAGAACCATGATAAGCACAAAAAAAGACATGATAGTCCATTAAACAGCAGCAGCCGACACAAAACTCAGTTTTAAATATAAATAAACACAGAGTGTCTGCAGGAGGACGATTTCACGGAGAGTTTTAGGACGGGATGAACTATTACGCGTCATGACTGTGTAACTATTAGGTAAAAATACCAAAAACTGTTATAGTTGATTAAATATTATGTTAGCCACACAGATTATAATTATTATAAACCCGGTGAGCCGTACAGGAGATTATCTGGAAACGTGAAGTAAAACATTACTTTATTAAAAGCGTTTTCTGACCAGTTTAAATTTACTCACCTGCCTAAAGACCCGCGCTGGGTCCAGTTCTGGAAAGCTTGACACCTGCGCTGCACACCTGACTCTTCTAGGCCAGCTAACGACATCTCTAAAAGACTGCTTGGAACTAGTTTCTGTTTGCGACACTTTTCATGTCCATCCATTAAATGAACCCAGTAAAACCTTTCAGCCGCTGCTGGTTCTTCCAGTCTGATCAATTTCACAGTCAAACTGCTAAATTTGCTTTGCGCTGGAACTTCTCACCAGTCATCCCCAATCTAACCTTTGCGACTATCAGCCGTGAGTAATTTCTTGCATGTAATTTCCAGCAGACTAATATAATCTGGCTTTTCATCTTTCAGTCGCAGTAAACAGATGATCAGAGTGAACAAAGCCGATGCTCACCAGCAGAGTGTAGACGCCGTGCCTCAGCAGCTTCATGATGTTGCTCTGGTCCTGTCCAGCGTCTGTGTGCGACTGCTCTCAGATCAGCACAATTTATGCTGATCAGATGTGATCACGCCTGATCTCTGAGATGATAACAGCTCAAGAAACAAAACGGGAGATTCCTGTTATCTCTGCAGACCATCTGAATCACACGATGAAAGCCTGACAGGCGGTCTGTCAGATGAAAAGAACACGTTTGCTGCACTGATAACATCTGTGACAGAAAAACAGGAAAAACGTGTAAAACAGCAGAAGCTGAATTTTATTTTCAGTGTGGCAGGTTTGGTCGCATTAATTTAAAGAACAGAATTTGTTTTAATGACAACAGATTCTACTTTTTTTATTTTCTGTAATATAGTGTCCACGGTTTGCATTAAATGTGTTAATAAGTGTACGCTCAGCTTCTCTCTGATGATCTGAGATCATCACTGATTTCTTTATTTGGTCATTTCCTTCAGGCACAGCAAACTCTGGTCTTCCTGCTAAGAATGTAGGTGTTCTCCATGCTGTCTACCTGAGCAGAAACTACATATGTTCAATTTTAAGAAGCATTCGCGATCAGAGACGTCCTGAAGTAATTTGTTTGGACAACAGCTCCATCCATTTTCCTCACCTACGATCATGGTGGTGGGGAAAGTTCTCCCAGCTGACAGAGAGCAAAAGATCTCAAACACCTGGAGACAGACGCACCTACAGCCAGTTTACGATCGTTAGTGAGCATGTCTTTAGAGCGCGAGGTGAAACCTGCAGAGCTGCAAGCAGAAGGTTCAGAGCTTCCAACCCTGACCAACACGCCGCTCTGCTCCAGCACACTTATCTTTATCCTGATCGATCGAAATTGATCAAAAAAAATTATCTGATTGTGTTCATGCACTGCTTTTGCAACTGATGTATCTCAACAGGAAGCAGGTTTCATATCTGCAACATTTATCTAACCTAAATCTAACCAAGTTTATTCTATTTGATAAGGTCCCTCCAGCTTCCAGAAGTGTTTCTGGTCCTTGTTAAATAATGAAATCATCACATGTGAGAACGGAGAGATGACAAATGGTGTTCAGGAAGGTTAGAAAACTGGGAAAGTTGTGTCCGTGGACATAAAACTTGTGCGAGGCTGCGATGTGCTTTCTGAACTTCTGATTTGTAATAAAAAATAAGAAGCAATGTCGTTCAGAAGCTGCTTTTCCACATTCGCGCTGCTTCTCATCGTGCTTCCAGAGGTTGGCCGACAAAGAAAGTTTGGAAGAAGGTTTGCTTTACAGATACGTAGAAGACTTGGTTGGCTTTGTGTCGAGGTCTGCAGTCCTGTGGTGTCATTCAGGAGTCCTTTGTTCTTTATCTCCTGCTGACTCTTTCCTCTGAAATAAAAGGCATAAAATCCCCCCAAAAGTGTCTTCAAAGTGCACGCTGCCCTGAATTTTACGATGTTGTTTCGTTAGTAGTTTCTTATCTGTTCGATCCATCATCTACCATGAGAATTCAGCTCCCCGCGTGGGATCATTCCAGTTTATCTCGTCTTTATCTGCATCTTTTACTGTCAGCACATCAGCAAAACATCTGATCTAAATATCTGTTTCCTCTTTGATAATCACCGTATCTGTTTATTCTGTAAAGCTAAAGTTGGGTGTTTAATCATCGCGGTGGGAAAAGAGGCTCTGATTATTTCAGTATATAAGATAAGATACAGTAAGGTCCATAAGCATTTGGACAGAGACTTTTTTCTAATTTTGGTTCCGTACAGTACCCCAGCGGAACAACTCAGATGTAGCTGAAATGCAGACTCTTAGCTTTAATTTGGTGGGTTGAAATAAAAAATGTGAGGGAGCTAAAGTAAATCACTTCGTTTCAGGGCCCAAAAGCAATTGGACAAATTAAATAACTGAAAATGAAACGTTCATTTCTAATACTTGGTTGCAAACTCTTTGTGGTAATGACAACCTGAAGTCTTAAACTCGTGGACATCGCCACATGCTGGTTTCCTCCTTTTTAACGCTCTGCCAGGCCTTTACTGCAACCGTCTGTTTGTGGGTCTTTCTGTCTGAAGCTCAGTCTTCAACAAGTGAAATGCGTGTTCAGATCAAGATCAGGTAACTGACTTGGCCATTTGTGAATATTCAACTTCTTTGCTTTAATAAACTCCTGGGTTGCTTTGGCTGTATGTTCTGCGTCATTGTTCATCAGTTTTATGAAACTGCCCAATTTGACTGTATTTGACAGTTTGTCTCTGAACACCTCAGACTTCATTCTGTCCTGTGTCACAATATCATAAACACTAGTGTCCCAGTGTCACTGGCAGCTTTGCACGGCCAAGCCATCACACTGCCTGTGCCGTGTTTTACAGATGATGTGATGTGCTTTGGGTCATGAGCTGCCTTCTGTAGCATGGAAATGATTCTGCGATCATCCACCACTGTTGTCTTCTGTGGTCATCCAGGTCTTTTTAGGTCACCAGTACTTTCTTTCTTTCTCAGGATGTACCAAACTGTAGGTTTTGCCACTCCTAATATTGTGGCCATTTCTCAGATGTTTTTGTCTGTTTTTGCAGGTTGGCTTGTTTCACCTGCATGGAGAGCTCCTCTGACCACATGTCATCTGTTCATACAAAATCTCCCAGATGCAACCACACCTCAAATCAACTCCAGGCCTTTGATAATGACATAACAAAGGAATTGCCCATGAAACACCCTTTGAGTTAATCGTCCAATTACTTTTGGTCCCTATAGAAAGAGTGTGGCACATGTTAACGACCTGAAACTCTTAAACTCTTCATCCAATTTGAATGTGGATACGCTCATATGAAAGCTGAGAGTCTACACATTATGTCCAGACTTCATTTTTCAATTTGTGAAATGTGCATTTGTCCTTCATAATTAATTAATTAAAATTCTGTACATTGGTCAAGATAAAGAGAAAAACTTAACGATTAAAATTGGAGGATTTAAAAAAAATATTTTATATCTTTTGTAAACCCTGATGTTCATAAAAAATACACACCTTCATGTTTTTAATTTGATTTAAAAGCTTGGTATTTAAAAGTGGCCCAATGATTATTTAACCTGTACTGATGTTGACAGATGTTCTTTAAAGGCTTGAAGCTTTTGTCCTTCCACAGCTCCAAACCAAAAATGATAATATTAACCAATAATAACTTATTTTTATGGCACTTTTCCAAACACAGAGTTGAAAAGCACTTCGCAGTTCAAATAAAGACACACATAATTCATTACACGCACGCACGCACACACACACATGCATGGTTTCAAACTATGGCTAAAAATGACTTTTTCAGCAAATAGCAAATAACAAATAAAGCCTACCTGATTGACCGAGGAAGGCTGTTCCACAGTTTGGACGTAACAACCTCCAAAATCACAGAAGGTTAGGAGCTCTGCAGTGTGAGCAGGGCCTGTCCATGCAGAGCCTCACATGTTAAGAACAGAATTCTAATCTAATCTTCTAATCTCACTGGAAGTCAGTGACGGGATGCAAGGATTGGACTAAAATTTAAGAGGTTAACTGACAGTAAAGGTTTGATTTTTTCAATATTTCTCGGATGAAGGAAAAAAGACTGGGTAACCTTTGATGCGAGTTTCAGGTGCTGATCAAAAATGATACCAAAGTCTTTTGATTTGATGTTATTGGCGAGGGGGCTGATGTACTGACTGACTTCCTTAGAGAATCTGGGCTAAATGTTTGTGGTGTAACCTGAATTATTAAATTACTGCAGAAAAAAACTCATCTGCTGAAAATTTGCTGATCAGTACGAGTGGAATTTTTTTTGTGTGTCGTTTTCATTTTTTTTCTTCTTATTTTGTAAACTTGTCGGTTTTATGTTTTTCATTAATAACAACAACAACAATGATAATAACAATCATAAACATAATCATAATAGCAATAATATATTTCACTCCATGTCCTGGTGTCCTGCATTTGGGTCCTCTTAAAAACTCTCATCATGATTGACTGTGCAGGCCGGCACAGCTGTGCCAGATGTTTTATGTTTAACACATGAACCATGTTTTCACCAAGGAGGACCAGCTCATCAAATTCAACCCTCTGAAAAACTGCAGCAAAGTCATAATCGTTAGATTTTCCATAAAATCGCTTTGCGATGAGTGAAAAGCTGCCGGGCGGCGTTTCTCAGTGACATGCTGCTACTTCAGTTCACCTGATATTTAAACAGGATAATAAACAGATGCTCTGCACGCTCTGCAGAAGAGATAAAACAAACCAGCACCAGTATGACGTCCACAATCACACCTACATGACCATTAATCTTTGATTAAATGACTGTAGCACCTCCCACGCAACAATTAAATGAGTCATTCATTAGTCTGAAATTGACTCAAACAAACAGTGATGCCTCTCCTTGTTCTGGTGACCAAATGCATCTGTTATGGTAAAAACACAGCAACGTGAATCTACGGTGAGAGAAGATCGAAGAAATCAGCAGAAACCGCAGACGCTGCAGTAACACAGGTTAACCACAAGGGTACCGCAGTCCTGAGGACTTTCAGCTTCTGGAGGAAACTTCAGGTTTAACTTCGTGTTTCTCTGTTATGAAAGTGGTTTCATCTCCATAGTAACACTGCTGACCTAACCATAGAGATCAACGCACATGAAACTGCTGCCTACTGAAAATACTGTCCCCATTCCCGGAAGACGTCGTGGAGCCTCAGTGCGTCAGTAGCACGAGGTCAGATTAGTAAAGACTGATCAAAGTGCTCGTCTTCCTCTAATGATCGACCAGGAAACACGGATCATATTAAAAAAAACTGCATTCTTCCTGCTTTTTTCTCGTTTCTTGTGCACTTTCAAAACGTGTTATTGTTCTACACCTGAACAGGGTGGTGCCATACGCCACTGTTAGAGTATGAATATTATTATTACTGATGTCTGCATGTTTGGTGGAGTATAGAGAAGGTCAGAAAGAGCTTCACTCTGTGTCTTTGTGGATCTACAGAAAGCATAAACCTGCACTGATGTTTGGAGCTAATAGAGGAAGAGTAGAACAGAGTAGAATAGCGCTTTATTGTTCTTGTACATGCACGACGTAATTGTGGGTGCTCCACACCAACTGTGCAGGGATAAAATATACAGGGTGGGCCATTTATATGGATACACCGTAACAACATGGGAATGGTTGGTGATATTAAAGTCCTGTTTGTGGCACATTAGTATATGTGAGGGGGCAAACTCCTCAAGATGGGTGGTGACCATGGTGGCCATTTAGAAGTCGGCCATCTTGGATACAAGTTGTTATTTACAAGTTTCTATTTGTTCACAGCCATTGACATGTCGAAGAGGTTAACACGTGAGGAGCAGATCGAAATTGTGTTGATATCTGGTGAACGCAGTAACCGGGTCATTGCAGCAGATTTCAATGCAAGACACCCTACGAGACCACCCATCTCCCATGCTACAGTCAGCAAACTGCTTGCTAAGTTTCGTGAAACTGGTTCAGTGTTGGATTTGCCAAAATGTGGACGCAAGAAAACTGTCACTAATGAAGAAACATCACTGGCTGTCCTAGCTACTTTTAAGATTAGGCATAGAACTTTCCTTTTTGCTAAAGCATATAGTTAGGGCTGGACCAGGTGACCCTAGATCCTCCCTTAGTTATGCTGCAATAGGTGTAGGCTGCCGGGGATTCCCATGATGCATTGAGTTTTTCCTTTCCAGTCACCTTTCTCACTCACTATGTATTAACAGACCTCTCTGCATTAAATCATATCTGTTATTAATCTTTGTCTCTCTTCCACAGCATGTCTTTATCCTGTCTTCCTTGTCTCACCCCAACCAATCACAGCAGATGGCCCCGCCCCTCCCTGAGCCTGGTTCTGCTGGAGGTTTCTTCCTGTTAAAAGGGAGTTTTTCCTTCCCACTGTCGCCAGAGTGTATCCAGGTGCAGAGTGAGCTGCTGAGTCCTAAGTTGCTTAGTTAGAGGGCAAGAGGAGGGCGCACATTACAGAACAATTAGAGAAGAGCTCAGAGATGGAAAACAGTTTGATCTGTTTCAAAGATAAAAATTTGGGGATGGGGGTGTCCATGTCTATCCCTATTGGGGGTGAATGTAACCTAGCAGAGGGAGGAACACGTAGATCAGAGGGGAATCCTTGGCAGGTAATATGCACTGTGTCTGCAGCAGCTGTGATGCTTTGGGCCTCTATTATGTTTTTGGTATTCTGGTATTTTTCTGAAATTTGTTTGCAATAATATGAGAAGTCACTTTGACCTCAGATGCCTGCTGACACTAACTCATTCTACAACCAGCATCAAAGCAACGAGGGAGGTTTGCGCCCATGACATCATTATCATGCTGTGGTATTTTAATCCTCAGTGCTGCCATTTAGGCTGCCAATTCAACCAACTTCAACCAAGTAACATCTGCCACAACTGTACAGTCATTTGAGAGAAATCACCTGTGCAAAAATAGTCAAATATCTCCCCGTGAATGTCAAACAGGAGCTTTTGTTGAAATGCTTTTCTCCCACTTTAAAGTAGTGTGCCAAATCCACGCTTCCACAAATCTAATGCGGGAAGTGGGAACACAAGACTGGAGAAGAAACACTCTTTTGCAACATAACTAATAAGATAAGATAAGATAAGATAACCTTTATTAGTCCCACACGTGGGAAATTTGTTTTGTCACAGCAGGAAGTGGACAGTGCAAAAGTTATGACGCAAAAATGAGAATACAATAAGAATAAATACAGTACACAGCTGTACAGAATAGAATAAAATAATATACTATATACAGTAGAATAAAATAGAATAAAAATATACAATAAGATAAAAATAGAATACAAATACAAATACTATATACAACTGAGTAAAAATACAACGATGACAGAAAGGATTATTGCACTTAGTGTTATTGCACATGTGTGGATGTGTGTGCTTGATCAGTTAAAGTCTTTATTATGGAGTCTGACAGCAGTGGGGAGGAAAGACCTGCGAAATCTCTCCGTCCCACACCGTGGGTGCCGCAGTCTCCCACTGAAGGAGCTGCTCAGTGCTGTCACAGTCTGCTGCATGGGGTGGGAGATGTTGTCCAACAGGGATGACAGCTTAGCCGCCGTTCTCCTGTCACTCACCACCTCCACTGGGTCCAGAGGGCGTCTAAGAAAAAGCTTTATCGAAACAGACAGTTTTACAGTACAAAGGCTCTGCCTCCCATTCTACTTTTAAATACTCTAGGAACAACAAGTAGGCCTGCAGAGCGAGAGCGAAGTGCTCTAATAGGGTGATATGGTACTACAAGGTCATTAAGATAAGATGAGGCCTGATTATTTAAGACCTTGTATGTGAGGAGCAGGATTTTGAATTCTGGATTTAACAGGAAGCCAAAACAGGAGAAATCTGCTCTCTTTCTAGTCCCTGTCAGGACTCTTGCTGCAGCATTTTGGATTAGCTGAAGGCTTTTCAGGGGTTTTTAGGACTTCCTGATAATAATGAGTTACAGTCGTCCATTTAAGGAAGTGAATAAATACATTTATCAAGAACAACAGTTTGTGAAGTTTGGAGAATTGGGTATACTGAAAAAAGTGTTGTTTAAGTCACGTTGGCAGCAACTTAAACAACTGAGTTAAATCAACACAACTTATTCATATTTAATAAACGTGTGAATTTTGTGTTGATAAAATGTGATTAAACATGTTTAGATGAAGTAAGTTGAGCTCTTTGAATATTATGATTTTCTCCAGATTGATTAAATACCTTTTTACCCCAGTACTACTTGGTCACTTAAATACTGCATGTTGTCTTCATATTACATAATGTTCACTTATAATTACCAGTTAACCTAGGCCTAATAAATGCAACACTTTAAACTGTGGGAGGAAACCAGAGAGAACCCACTGCAAACTAACCAGACTGCGGACTTGAACCAACGACCTTCTTGCTGTGATGTAACAATGCTAACCAATGCACCACTGAGCTGTCGATACAGACCTCACAAAAGTAGGAAAGCTATGATTACAAGGCTTGATGCAGAATTTTCTTTACATTTTTTTGTCCTTGACAGGTTAAACCACAATATATTGCAACAGCCTACACGTGGTGTGCGTATGCTTTTATGCTTCTTCTGACTCGTGCATTTCCTGTGCTTTGAAATCTTGTGTGATCTTATGAACTTTGTGAGTCCAGTCAAGTAATCTCTCTGACAGGATTGTTTCATGTCATCTCAACAAGAACAAATTAATCTGTTGAATTTCATTCAGACCTTAGATTATTTCACTACGTTCACCATAGAAACATGTTTTGCAAACAAGCTAGGCTTTTGTAAATGTAACAACCACCCAATTTCCTTTTTTCAGTGATGGAATATGTATGTGTATATGTATATATGTGTGTGTATGTGTATATATACTTACATACATATATATTAGAGATGGCACGATACCACTTTTTTTAATGTGAGATACCGATATGAATCCGATATAGTGTTTTTTAATCAATAAAACTGTTTTTTTTTTAATATCTTGCTGCTTTTTGTATAGGTTCATACTCAAGTTAAAAAAAAACCCCCACTAACGCTATTCTGTTATACATGTATGTAAAAATACACTGCACCCAAAATATTTCATAGTTCAGCAACACTGATCAATCTAATAAACTTAAACCTACTCCATCCTCCCTATTCTGGTATTTTAAAGAGTACTTAGCAGAAATATTAAGCAACCTAACTAATAGGGCTCTAAAACTCCCAGTGAAAAAAAAAAGGGAACCACCCCCCACCTCATGATGCTTAATCGACGTAATCAACTTTAATTTGATGCAGTGTGAAAAAAATGCACAGAAATAAATTATTTTTCAAGAATAATTAAATAGATTCAACATCTTTCTTCTACAGAACTGCAGACTGCACAGATGGTATCTTCCCAAAGGAAAAAGTACTATAGCTTACTAGGGTATATCAGACTTAACAGTTACTATATACAGTAATGGACTTCTATACATTTTACATCAAATTAAAACTTTGGTTGTAAGATTCAGATAATTATTTATTAAAAGCTAGACATTTTAAATGAGAACAAGAAAGAAAAGTATGTCTTTGTGCCGCCTTTTCCCTGTTCATGCTCTATCGGCCCCCCTGGCTAAACTTTGCTAGATCCGCCCCTGCACAGTTACCAGCGTCAGCTGCGTGGAAAAGGATCCTGGTGTAGAAAGTAATATTAAATAAATTCTAACAACAGATTATCAAGCTGACGTATAGTCCATGTCTGTTGCTGTAACAGTAATTCATGTTTAGAGTAAAACATCCCAGCTCACTGACTTGATCAGGGCAACAGTGCCTAAAATGTTGCATAATGTTGCTAAGAGATCTGTTACTTTGTGGTCATCTTAGACGAGTAGTTTTATGGACAAAAACCAGCAGGTCATTCAGTGTTTCCTTAGTGCTAATGTGTCAGAGATGTTGGTGTAACTGAAGTAATGTTGTTAAGTCCTTAAAGTCATATTCTTTTATTGTCATGACTGTATTTGAAGCTATTTTTACTTTTGTATGATACCTGATTGATATGTAATATGGCTGAAGTAAACTAAAGCCTGAAATACTTAGTCAGTCATTTGTTTAATAGTAATTTAACATTATATAATTCACATGTAAAACTATGAATTGTAATTTTAAACGGTTTAAAAGCATGTAGAATAGCATATGTAGGCAAGTATATTTCTCCTTTTTTATCAAGAAGCAAAAACAAACAGGAAAAAATAAGAAACGGGGCAGGGTTCGATGGTTGAATCATCCGTCCCCATCAATGCCACAACCAAATCTACGCCCTTGGTGTGAACATATATTAATGAGATGTTCAAGATTTCTAAATGATCAAATTTAATATTATTTGCTGAAATGGTACTAATATATTCTTTCTGGGAATAAAAGCAATGATATTTGGTGAGTATAAAGTGAATGATGGGATACAAACACAGGTAGAAAATGAACAAACTAAAATAGTAAAGGAGACTAAATTATTAGGACTAATACGTGACAATTAAACCAGTTGTGTACAAACTCAAGTGTTCAAAAGCTAGCTCTTATCACTTCAGTTAACCTCTCAATCATGAACAAAATCAAACAGGTTCTAGATCATAATTCTCAGTATTGTATTTAACTGATTGTGTAGAGGTATGGGGAAATAAATATAAAAATATGACGAGGACTCTCCATTTACATGAACAAATTAGAGACTATTAGATAGACATGTCTACTATTTCATAGGAGATGTCAAAACGTTGTATGGTGGAGGTAGAACACAGAGTTTTAACGTAATGTTTCACTTTCTCTGTGAAGGTAAAAAAAGAGAGATTTTCCATTACAGAGAAAAAAAATGAGGGGAAATCTTACATATTCATGGATCCCAATCTAATGAAACCAGTGACATATTCTTAAAGTGTCAAATAAAGAAAATCCACCAGTAAGAAACAGAAACAGCTGCATGTGTGTAATCAGCCAATCAGAACAATGCATTTCATCTGTGTCTAGCATGGAAAGAGCTGCAGGTTTGAATGCATTCATAGTTCAGTTAGCCCCCATGTTTCAGTATTGTATGTTTCCTTTTTCCATATTAGGTTCTCACAGAAGCTCCTGCCGTGGCTCCACCCCCTGCAGTGACATCACAGCGGAGCTGTTTGGTGTAGCTTTGATTGTGGTCTACCCTGAGGTTTGAGCTGAGAGAATTTCTATCAGAGCTGTCAGCATATTTCCTTTGACCTGGTTTGACACAGGAAACCCGACAAAACGAGGATTCATCTGATAAATCACTAAGTATTCAACCACTGCTGGTTACTGGCAGGGCTGTCAGGAGTTTTCACACAGCCGTGTGTCGATCAAGTTTCAAGGTAACCTGTGCAGCCTCACCAGCGACACCGGCAAATGCGATGGAGACAAGGTGATGCCTTAGCTGTAGCGTTGTCTGTAGTGAGATAAAAATGTCTGACCTGAGGGTGGCGCTAAAGGAGAGGACAGCCAACCGTTATTGGCCTCCACGGCCAGAAACAAAGTAACAAAGTTACTTCATCCTGTAAAGGCTCAGTGGAAGAGAGCAATGTAACAGTAAAAACGTTAGAAACTCTCATTGTCAAGGAAAAGAGACACCAGCCATACAATGTTTTGTGTCTATTAAAAATGTTATAACTTGCATTTTATGTCTGTGAAGGTTCTCAGTCACCCAGGTCATCGCAGTCTAAGGAGCTTGGAAAGAAAAGCGTCTGGACTTCTTTAAGTTGCAACTTAAAGAAGTCCAGACGCTTTTTTCCCCAAGCTCCTTAGACAACTTGCATTTTACTATTGTCATTTATTATAATATGTGGCACAAGAGCTGTACAGATTGAAAAAGACTTAAAAAGACTAGACTTAAGACACAATCATTTTATATCAAAAAACAGAATCCATGCAGTTTTATGCTTGAACTAAGATCTAAGGCAGCAGCAAAACGAAACCAGTGATCGAGACGTCAGATAAATTTTTTTTCTTGTTCTTAATCTCAGTGAGCTGTTGTAAACTACTGAAGGATAAATGCAGATAAACTGGCCTCTCTTTCCTCAAAGTAGTCACTGGAAGTAACTGAGGGGTCACAGGAACATTTAAAAGTGCTGCATCATCTGCATACAAGTTTATTTTTTCATCCAAATATTAAACAGGCTCAGCTTTGTAAACGTCATCGCAGAAAAACTGGGAGGTATTTTCAGACCTCGTAGTGTCTCTCACGTACACAGAACTTAAAGCCTAGCTTTAGCTATCTCGTTAGCTAGCTTTCCAACATAAATGGAACCAACCATGCACTCCTCCAAAAACCCAGCAGCCTGTTCTGGGCCGGAAAAGGGAGCGACAGCAGAGTTTTCCAGGAACGGGAGAAGTGTGACGAAACATCAAGGATTAAAAAGCAGCATGAAAATCACAGACGGTGGCTGCAAATCACACTTTTATTGTTTTTACAACTTGATTTTCTTTTAAATCTTCATATGTTATAATTTTGCTCTTCTCTGCAGCTGGCTGATGGAGGAGCAGCCACAGACCAGCTGTACCACGTTATTTGGACACTGCCTCCATCTGACAACCAATGCTGTCTGCATAGAGACGGTCTGACCCACGCTCAGCCAATAAGAAGTTGAACAGCTTCATCTTCTTTAGGTAATTAGGTCTTTTTACAAGTTGTTGTCATAGAAACAGGGCTTTGTGTTTAAACTTATTGTTTCACTTTTTATAGCATGTAACGCATAATAGTAAAATTTACTATGTAATATTGCTGTATGCAATATAATAAAGAACAGTTTCACATTTACACGCAATACCTTAAAACAATTTACTTATACAGTAAAACTGAATTCAGCCGGCAGGTAGTTTCTGTGTTTTGTGAGGCAAACTTAATCAAATCAGTTCTAGCTCCTCAAATATGTTTTATATCAGTTTTATTTTATGTAAAAGGTCAACAGAATTATTACAGAGACAGAGAAATATACTTTTGGAAATTCAGTTTAAAGTTTTGGCATGTGCTTTGTTTTTTGGTTGTAATCACAGTTCTTGCACTTACCCAAATACAATTAACCTTTCTTCATTTTCCTAAGTAGACATGTAATGACTAATTTGACAAAAGATAAAGACACATTGCACTTTGACTGTAGAGATCATAAGCTTAATTTCCAGGCAGGGAAAGAGGGAATGACTGAGCCATGAATGAATGGGAACCTTAAGAAGCAGTTCTGAATGAATAAAATATTCCTAGATGTCACAAACTCTGTGGTTCCCCAAACCACAGCAGAGGCTCTGGTTAGCTCAGAAACCCCCCCTCCCGTCACTACTCTGACTTTGTTTCCAGTCACCGCAGCAGCACAGCTCTCAACACGCAGCAGCTCGCTCGTCAAACACGCCACACTGCGAGGATCACGTCCATCGAAAACTCAAACACCTACCTCATCTCTTTGTGCTGAAACTTCTGAATTACTGTGACCCAATTTTTTATTTCTTCTTGCTTTTGGTGAGAGTGGGAGGTAAACAGTTTGTGGAAACAGCCTAAGAAACAAAATATCACCGTATTATGCTTACGAAATATCTGAACAAAAAAAAGTGCATACATGGCAAACTCAGGTTAATAACCTGAGCTCTCACTGAGTTGACCTGGATGTTGTTCAGGCCCGGCTGTGAATCCTCCCTGTCCTCTCTCTACTATCATAATAGAGATTACTGAACTTATTTTTGTAGCAAAATAAAATTTGCTCTTCATTGTTCACATGAATTCTCTCCATCACGCTGAAGTAAATTAAAATGCATAAACTGCACGTCTTCGACCTTTACATAGTTCCTCCTGTTACGTAACTGTTACGTAACCTTTTTCTACGTAATGTAGAAAAAGGTGGATGTAAATAAAATTCACAGCAGAATCCTTGACAGGTGTGAGATCCTCTCTGTTTTCTCGGGGTTAAAATGTGTTGACCTAAATTGAAAGTATTTCTAGATGATGGATGGTCCACTCTGAGGGAGAAGCTCTTCACCTTCCTCTGGATTATTCGCATTTTTTGTATATTTGTCTGTTAGTGTAGCACTTTGTTGTACGTGTGGACATGAGGACCAAAGCCAGAGGTGAACTTGCAGTGAGACATTTATTGACTGTTACAAAAATCCAAAAAGGTGAAACAGAAAACAAACCTGAACCTGAACCCTGGGCTGGAAACCTCTGGAACAAGGTGAACAGACACTCTGACAAAGCACGAGGGGAGGCAGCGACTATATATTGTGTTTATACACCTCTCTGCATTTAATTATGAGTTATTATTAATAGCTCTCTTCTACAGGCGGTCTTCGTCCTGTCTTCCTCCCCTCACCCCAGCTTATCACAGCAGATGGCCCCGCCCCTCCCGGTGCCTGGTGCTGCTGGAGGTTTCTTCCTGTCAAAAGGGAGTTTTTCCTTCCCACTGTCGCCAAAGTGTTTGCTTGTAGGGAGCTGTCTAATTATTGGGGGTTCTCTGTACTATTGTTGTGATTTTGGTTATGAATAAAATTGAAGTAATGATAATGGATTGGATTTATATAGCGCTTTACAATGCAGCTATTCATTCACTCTCACATTCACACGCTGGTGGAGGCAGCTACAGTTGTAGCCACAGCTGCCCTGGGGCAGGCTGACAGAAGCCAGGCTGCCATATCGCACCATCAGCCTCTCTGGCCATCACTAGTAGGCGGTAGGTGAAGTGTCTTGCCCAAGGACACAAAGACCAGGACAGACAGAGAGCCCGGGGTTCAAACCGGCGACCTTCAGGTTACAGATGCGCTTCCCAACCCCCTGAGACACGAGCTGTAGATTGAAATGAATTGAATGAAGGCACAGGAAAGCAGTTTGGGGAAGTGGAGACAGCTGGAGAGAAAAAGGCGTAGCTGAACTAAATCACAGAAGATGCGACAACGAAAGCAAAGCTAAAAGCAAAACATGAGGATCGCTAACTTTCAAAGCAGGACACGAGATGATTAAGAACACAAACTCACAGGCATGAACTTCATACAGGAGACTTAACACAACACTGAAAGAGGAATTAAATGCCAGAACCACTCAGGACCAAGACCCAGACTAAATACACGAAACAATAGAAATACTGAATATTTCAATACATGAAACATGAAAGAGTAAAAAACTCAAAAACACTGAGTAAACTGACCAAGACCACAATAAACTGGGCTGGCTCATTAGGCATGCAGCTGATGGAGGGAGCACCTGATTTGCTTTTTGCTTTGAGTTCTATCGGTGCAGCATTTCACTATCACTCAGTCACGCTCATTTATTCATGAACAGCCAAAATCTTGTTTGAGATTAAAATTCAAGGAGTTCTGAAGCCCAATGAGATCAAACATTTTAGAATCCAGTGTTCCCATATTGCAGCCAGTGTGTTTCCACTGCACTGTAGTCACTACAGATTACAGATTACATGCCACAAAATGTATTCTGTAACGTATTCCATTACATTACTCAATGAGAGTAACGTATTCTGAATACTTTGGATTACTTAATATATTATTAAGCTTTTTACAACTACATGAATGTACTACTGCTGTGTGATTTATTAGTTTTACTGAAGGTTACTCTCCACACCAACACCAACTAGATGTTTAAATCTTAATATGAATGAGTAACAGTAGGTGGACATTAGGTAAGGCTGCACTTTTTGCAGCGATCTCGTGTAGAAAACTATTCCTCGCGTATATAAAACAGGTCCGCGGCTCCGAACCGCAGTAAAGGGACCTCTGGCTGATACGTCGGGTTCGTGTCGGGCTCGTAGCTGAAAACTAGCTTTGCTTTGTTGTCTGGGTCAACTTTGCTAGCGAGAGGCGTTGAAAGGCTGCTCCAACGGGACTTATTGTTTCAGAGGAAAACACGAACACGGTGTACAGTCGAGTCTTAATAGCTTACTTACAGCTGGGCTCGTCAGGCTCTCTTCTTGGCTGCAGTGGTTATTATTATATTTACATGTTTCCAGCTCCCGTTTCTGCTCCGTGACAGCTCGTGCTTTTCCTTTCTCTCCCTCCCTCGCTCACAGACACATCACGGGTATGGCGGTCCATTCTCCCTTTATAAACGGTAACTGTAACAGAATACAGTTACTCATATTTTATATTTTAAATACGTAACGGCGGTACATGTATTCTGTTACTCCCCAACACTGTTAGCAGCACTTGGTGAAGGTGGGGATGAAGAACTTTTAACAGGAAGAAACCTCTAGGCTTACTCACACAGATCAGCTCAATCAGTTGAATATCTTCTGTGTTCATGAAGACAGAAAAAAATTGTTGCATGTGGAAATATTTACACGTTTTTGTGAAATCTAACACATTGAAACCTGAACTCCATTTAAGGAAAACAATGGTAGTGATGAGCATAAACCAGCTCCAACATAGTGGGGCGCTATACTATGCTGCTCAACGCATACACATAAAAGCTGAAAGAAAGAGGGGACGGATGCTAATTGATGTGCAAATTGTTTTTTATCACACGTTTCCATACGAGGCACTCGACACGGACACCGCAGTGGCAGAAAAGATGTGACGCGACAAATCAGATTTAAATCTGATTTAAATCCGACCCACAGACGTCACTTGAGGGTCCTAATGAATTTTGGCCTCCTACGTGTTGTTTGGTGAAGGAAAGTTGATATTGAAGGCAGACGATTTCAGAGCAGATGGAGGCTGAGTCGCCTACGCCTTTGATGAGTGCGAAGAGAAGCCGGTGCACTTCATTAGCATGAGAGTTTATTTCTGTTATAAGTTTGAATCCATGCAACAGCTGAAACATGAAGCCAGAGCACAAGTTTCTCTGATTCAGGCCAAATCCAAAAGTGACAGATCGCAAACGTTAGTCTGCATCGTGCAGGGAAGCTACGCTATCTATGCTGAGATCTTTTTCATGAAATTTCCCACACAGCTTTCGAGACATAATGTTCATACTGGTGAAACAGCTGCTGTGAGACTTAAAGAGATGTGCAAGAGCAGAAACTGCAAAAGTCAAGTGCGATGTGTTACAGCCTGAACACATAATGTTTGTTTCATGCACTTTTAAAGGCAGTGCATGACAGACATGCACCTTCAGATAAATTGATGCATGTACGTACATTATATATTTATAATGGTGTGCTCCTGATTTCCCAGCATCAGCTGTAATTGTTACAAAGAGCACCTCCCCCAGAGGAATAAGGCCTGTCTAAATGGTGCAAACACATAATATTAAATCCAGATAGCGTTGCATGGTAGTAGCATGTAGTTTATAGCTTCATTTTTAATTTTATTCATGTTGTGTTATTTCTATTTACTCCGGCCATGTTCTTTTACAGTAATTACATTTTGTGGGTAAAATAAAAACGAAAGAGTTGTGCGGTTGATTTTTAAATACGAGTTTCGAATGCGGTGACCCTTTTCTTACCTTAAATGGCATGTGAACATTTCATTGACAGATGTAGAACAAAGTTAAGATGATAATGAGCATCCCGAGGCTGTGAAGTGATGCAGAAAGCAGAAAATTACTGATAAACATCAAGCTTTCAATCAAACCAGGTCACATACTGTAGGCTGCAAGAAAACAGAAGAAAACAGTGATGATGCTGCACTTTAGACCAGCCTGAGTCACAACACGACTGCAAATCAGGTCAGAGATTGAAGCGCGCTCGCATCCTGCAATCATGGCTGATGCTGCAGCTCTGACAACGCAACAAAACACACATCTCAAAACTCCGGCGGAGGAGAGGCAGGAAGACGATTCACGGGGTCTCAGGATGAGGTGATGTCACACTGGACTGTTGCATGAGTCATACTGGAACATTATGGAGGCTGTGATGCAACAAAGTGTGTCAGACTGGATTAACACTCAGATTTAACAATTAACCTCTTCTCGCTTGATTTGATACGTTTGATTTAAAGAAACAAAGACATGTTGAGTTTCTAAACTGACATGAAATCCTTCAAAGTTTCGGTTTTGTTAATATTTAAAAATCATCCTTCCGAGACATTAAAAGTGGTGTTCCACAGGGTTCTGCTCTCCGTCCACTTCTCTTTTGTTTATGATCTGAGTATTTCAGAAACTGCTGGAATTTTCCTGCACAAGCTTCTCTACAATTTGCAGAGAGTAGTCCAGAAAAGGGCAAACATCCAGCGAGCAGCAGTTCTCTGAGTGAACATGCTTGTTGATGCTGGAGGAGAATAGCCACCCTGCTTTGAGCCAAAGGGAAGGCAACAGCAACTCTGATAATCACTCCTTAAAACTGAGATATGCATAGGAGGGTCTCTGAAAGCACGACATGTCAATGCTGACGCAGCAGAAGACCACACTGGGTGCTGCGGCAGAAACAAGCTTTGGAGTTTGAAGGAAACTACCATCTTAGAAGATCTGCAGATCCTGACGTTGGGCCTCAAGGAACACAGAAAGGAATCATCTTCAGGTTCTTTATGAACCCAGATTTCTGACACAACATGAAATTTTAAAACTGACAATGAAACAAAAATGAAGAGCAAAAACTAAAACAAGTTGGTATTTCTGTATAAAGCAGACAGCTGTGAAGCCTCAAGCTGCAGCTCGAGACTTTGATCTTTTCACTCATTATTTTAATTTGATTCCTTTGCATAAACACGAGTAGGACTCAGACTGGTCTGCAAAGTGTTAACCGAGCTTCTTTGTTGATAATGAAAACAAGAACATTCTCTGTAAATTTAGCTCCACGATGTCACAAACACAACACAGACGTCGTATTGTAACAAATATACAAATGTAAAGAACCAAATAATCGAAAAAAGCCACTTCAAAGGAGTCACGTGTGATAACATCATCTACAATCATGATAAGGACTGTTGAAGGGCTGGATTTTGCTTGTTACAACATTATATAAAACACGAAATGAAGATCTTTCTGGGCTCTTTGATAGTAAAGACTGGCGACCGCAGATGATGGCTGATAAGCCGACTGCAGATGGACGATCTGAAACTCAGTTTAGAGATAAATGTAAAATATTTACTGAAGGAATCAGATGCTGACGACATATCAGGAGGAATAATGCCACTGAATGTACATGTACAGTATTTAGACAGTAACACGTGTTGCTTTGGGCTCTTTCACTGTAAATAATAAAGGATTATTTACTACATTAAACAATTGTGGCGTAGAGAACTGTGTGGGCGATTCAGGCCTTTAGCACAGAGCACCGAAAGTTCAGCTGTCTTGAAGCGTTTAAACAGATGCACTTTAATTGTATGAAGAATTATCATATCGTGTGCTAAGGTGAAGACCTGAGACGCCAGAGGATGAGCTGACCTAAAAAAATCTGCATCAAATTTTCTTTGTGTGCCAAAAAACTTTAACCTCGAGATCGAACGCGAAAGTGGGTCGACGTTCAAGCCTCGTCATGTATTCTGTGTGGTTTAGAGATGAAGATCAAAGAAGAGGGAGAGAGAAAAGAAGGTGACATCATGAGAGGAGGTGTCATTCACCATAAAAATCTGAGCAGCTCCGAGTTGCAGTCACACAGAACACCACGAAACAAGAAGGAAGACGACACCATAGCCTGACCCTCCGCTTTCTGACAAGAGCCAGCAGAGCGTGAAACTCCAGCAGAGCCTGAACCTCCAGCAGAGCCTGAACCTCCAGCAGAGCCTGAACCTCCAGCAGAGCCCCAGGGTTAAAAAAAAACACCCAATATCTTCTCGACCTGAAAAAACCCCAAAAACGAAACAACCAGAACATCCGACCGAAGAACGAACAGAGAAACCCGGCAGCATGTTTTCAGCGACAAACAAAGTGACGGTAAGAAAACGCTTGCCTGTGTTAGCTGTTAGAGACGCCACTAAAAGCTTTATCGAAGCTCCAAATTAAATGATTACGTAGCTATACAACTTGCAAATGTTGAAATGGTTTGTCATGATTATTTTTCACAATCTCAGGGGGTTACTGATAAATTAACACAAGAAACTTCCATTCGGCACTCATGTAATGCAACGGTGCCATAAAAACAACAACTGGTCCCTTATTCTTCTTTTATTTTACATTTTATTCACTTAAAAAACAACATTGTCTGGAAGTCCTCTGTTACGTCATCATAAGAACAAGTTTTACAAACGTGTTGATTTTATGAAAAAAAATTATTCTCCATTGCTGCCAAATGCCTCTTCCTGCTAAAATGACGTTCTTCCTCACAACAGTCTCCGGTCACTCTGGTTTTATCGCTGATATTGCAGGCTTACAATATAAAGTGTCATCTAAAGATAACCCTGGATTTTGAAATTGTATCTTGCAGTATCTCGTTGAAAACTGAGAAAAAGTTTTTACAGTGACGTTATCTGAAAATGGGGACCATAAACGTTTTGTGGCTTCTCTTCCTCAGGCCGCCTGTGTCGTGGCAATAATGATGATGATGATGATCACAGAGGCAGCGGCCATGCCGAAGACAGGAAGGACACACAAGCATGGTGCAACGCTTGAAACAGTCTCCCTGCAGCTGGACGCCAAAACTCTGGAAACCCACAGACACACCAGGCTGCTGAACAACGCCTCCATCTCGCCATGGACGTACAAGTGAGTGACAAACTGTGGCATGGCCCTTTAATCACGGGGCTTACAGAGCTCTTTTAATCATCTTTTGTCCCCTCGCTTTCTCCATCCTCAGCGTCACCACCGACGACACTCTGTTCCCTCCCTTCCTGTCGGAGGCTCACTGCCTGCTGCAGGGCTGCCTGAACTTACAGGGCCAGGAAGACCGGAACCTGGAGTCCAGACCCATCATGCACCAGGTGCTGCTGCTGCGGCGCATCAGGCCAGAAGGGTCGGCAGACTACCACTACCGCCTGGAGTCCCGCCTCATCTCGGTGGGCTGCACCTGTGTCAAGCCTGTGGTCCGAATCCAGCAATGAGGACCAGCAAAACGGGCTCATGTACGGAAGACCGGGAATGTCGAGAGAAAACTAAATTAGGGGTCCATACATGTAAAATACAGAATTACCTGCATGTAAATACGAAAATCCGACAAAAATCTGATAATATCTAATTTAAATAATTATATCTGTCAGAGTACGTTTATTTAATTGAATGACGAGCTGATGACCAACAGACTGACTTCAGTCTGCTGTTTCATCTCAGTGACTTAGTGAAATGCTGCTTAGCATTAAACCTGCCATCTTTTTGTTTTATGTATATTTCCAGCGAATATTATTATTATTATTAATATTAAACAGCTCACATTTACTCCAGAAATAGAAAATGGGAGAAACTACACAACCAAACGCACACTGTAGCTGAGATTTAAAAGCAGAGATTTATTTCATATTCTTTCTGTTATTTATGGTTTAAAGTAATTTAATTTTGTTTTATTTAAGTATTTTGTGCTCTTCAGTAGATATTTATTGACTCTTAATGTATTTATAATCCAGAATCTGACTCAATAAAAAACCTGAACCAAGTAGTAAAGTGTGACTGTTTTATTGTTGAATTTAAAATATAATGTGATTTCTGTACATTATCATCATCATATCATAATCCTTTACAATGATGTTGCAGTGATAAGCAGCTGTAAACACTGTACACACGTCGGTCCGGTCACTCATTCGATGCAGCAGGGTGCAGCAAACACCACCGATGTCTCAGAAGCGTTGTGTCGCGTCCATTTCACACAGGAAAGACAAAGAGATGCGTAACTGGTGGGAAACAAACCTAAAGGCAGAGTTTGAAACAGAAAAACCTGCACTTCGGTTGGATTTGTCTTAATCTTTTGGTTGCGCTCACTCTTCCCGGCTAGCTCCGGCTCTTCTGGGGGGACACTGAGGTGTTTCCAAACACGCAGACGGTCTCCTCCCTGTAGGACACGCCCAGGAGGAAACAGGTCATCTAGGAAACGCCCATTAGGCATCCTGGTCAGATGCTCAACCACCTCAACTGACTCTTTTTGGGGTGAGTCTACTCTGAGGTCCTCACCCCCTCATCTCTTTCGGTCACCACACTCCGCTCGGGGCCATCGGTGAGTGCAGGAGCGTAGACTGACTGACGGCTTCGCCTCGACGCTCAGCTCTCTCTCATCATCACAACAGAACCTGGGAGTCAATCTCTCCTGCGCCACGCTTCCCTCACTAATGACAAATATCCAGAGACACCGAGTCTGAGCGATCCAAACCACATCATCTGTGAAACAGCAAAGATGTGATGTCTCCACCCCTGCACAGCGCCTAGAACTTCTGCCTTTAAAAGTAGGAAAAGAGCGGGTGAAACGAGCTGCCCTGGAGGGCAGCGCTGTTTTGGTTTGGGGATTTTAGGGTGTGGTTTGACTTCCTGTGTAGCGGTGATTTCATTGTTGGTAATCTCACCTCTACGACTAAGTTCAGCTCTATTTTTGCTGATGTTTGTCTTAAATTGACCTCAGAAACACTAACTCGTCTTGGACTCACTTTCAGTGATCTTGACTCTGATCCTAAAGGTCAAAATGGATCTGCTTGCTGCTTATTTTATACCTACAGATGCCACTAGATGTCGCTAAAGAGCCACATGCAATGATTTAAACAATCCTGCAGATGGCGCTGTTTGATTGAGATCAGCTGTAATTCCACGCATCCTTCATTTCGGTTAATTTTAACGTTCAAAGTCCGAGAGGAAGGTTTCCTTTTAGTCGTAGGGGATGGATCTGGTTGATGTTAGGTTGATAGGCCCACACATTCACACACACGAGCACATTGGCACCGTTGGCATGGAAACAAAGCACAGTAAAACCCCTTCAAACCATCTAATGACGACTGAATCTGCAGCGTCCATCTCGTTATAAAGAGTTCGTCTTGTTAAAGAGAGTCCTGGTTGTACAGAGGAGTTGTTGTGCAGTCGGTCTTGCCCTCTGCCCTCCTCATCGTCTTCTTCTCTTACTCTTTTCAGAGCTACTTCCTGTCAGTCTCTGCGCCGGAGTAGCACCAGCATCCCGGCACATCAAATATCAGCTCATCAGCCCTCCAAAATGGCTTCCAAATAAGGTTCAGCTTGTGTTGTGATCAGGCCATCAAGACACCTGGGAGCGGAGAACAGGAGGTTGTTGTTACCACAAACACTCACATTTAAAAGAGGAGGTGGTGAAGATATTAAAAAGCTTAAAACCTGCAGGGATATGAGCTACAGGCTCTCACTAAACACATTTCTGTACCTCTGGCACCTTTTTCTGGTTTGGTCTAGACCAGGGGTCTCGAACTCCAGGCCTCGAGGGCCGGTGTCCTGCAGGTTTTAGATGTGTCCTTGATCTAACACAGCTGATTCAAATGGCTAAATGACCTCCTCAACATGTCTCGAAGTTCTCCAGAGGCCTGGTAACGAACTAATCATTTGATTCAGGTGTGTTGACCCAGGGTGATGTCTAAAACCTGCAGGACACTGGCCCTCGAGGCCTGGAGTTCGAGACCCCTGGTCTAGAACCTTTTGATCCAGTAAAAGTAAAACTGCTTTATATCTGCAAATTGCAATTATTTTGTTAGTTTTGCTCTCTCCTCTTCACATCCTCCAGGTAACCTGTTACATGTGAATCTAAGGCTTTGACTTTGGTTACTGTCCAAATACTCATTCAGTGTTTAGAACAGTCTGGCAATGCCACATTGAAAACCTTTCATGCCAAAATAACTGAACAAGGCTTTTTTGGAAAGGTTACATCATTGCTTTTTAGCACGTGACTCAAACAGAACCCAAATCAAACGCTGAACGAGTGATCGGTGACCCGGTGGATGTTAAGAGACAAAATGTCACAGTCTCACCGTGGTTGGTCAAAAATGGCAGCTCTGACAATCACAATGAGAAACCTGTCTGAAAGTTGTTCTGGCGTTCTTCAGAGATCCAACAACTATTCAATTTCTATTCAATTTTATTGTTATAGCATCAAATCACAACAGCAGTCGCCTCAAGGCCAGGTAAAGACTCTACAATAGTAGCTATTAAATGGACTGCTATAACAGGGACCCACTCATCGCTAACTCTATGCTATCAGAACCCCCCAAAAGTTCCTTTAAGCTTGTCTCTCTTACTCAGGCGGCTGTTATGTTAAAATTGGATCACAGCATCACACTGTTACCCACTGCAATCAGAAATAAGGCTAAGAGATCATTGTTTCAGTCTTTAAAAAGTTATTGTTGTAAAATAATTCATGGTTTTAGGGCCACCGCTTGTGTTTTGAAAGGTTTCACCTCAACCACAATATCCCAACAATGACCATCAGATATTCATGTTGCCTCAGTTTCTCTCTGAGTATCCCAAACCCAGCTCCTTCCCAACCCTGTGCTATTAGAAGAATTTTGACATTTCTAACTAAATAACCTCTACCTGTTAACTCATTTCAGTAACTAATAGGTTACTCCTCCTTGTTACAGAACGTTCCTTCCTCGTGAACTGCGTCTGTCTGTATCACAGTGCCGGGTGTTTTGACGAGTCTCAAGTTTGACGAGTTGTTTACTTCTATCTTTGAGTCTTGACTTTGATGTTTTGACTTCACCTTTGCCTTGTTAGAGTTTTTACTCAGACCAATCTTGGTCATGTTTTTCCATCTTTTACGAGAATTTTTATCACCATGCTGCAGTTTTGGTAGCTTATAAACGTGAACTGTCAGTGATTTGGGCTACGTCCACACGTACCCGGGTATTTTTGGAAAACTGAGATTTTTCTATGCGTTTGCACCTTTCGTCCACACGTAAACGGCGTTTTTGGTCACTGAAAACTGAGATGTTTAAAAACGCCTGCCAGGGTGGAGAATTTTGAAAACTCAGTTTTTGCGTTTACATGTGGACGAGAAAAACGGAGAAAACGTCAAAGGTGTGCGCCTTTTTTGACGTCACAGTGTGCACCACGTTATTGTTTCGGTGAAATGAATTTCTACAATACTGTTACTGTTAATTCTACTCTCTGCAGTGTTTAAATGCTTACATATACACACAGTTACTGTCCCTCCACACATACGACTCGGTTCTGCTTCTATGCCCCAGCTTTGTTTACTCTTTCCCACGAGGCTTCTAGACTTCTGATTGGCCAACATTTCTACACGGGTAGGAATATATCGCCACCTGCTGCTTTGGCATGTTCATAGCAGTGTTTTCCTTCATTTTTGCGTTTACGTGTGGACGGGATTATTTTTTAAAACGAAAAATCTCCGTTTTCAAAAATACCCGTGTACGTGTGGACGGAGCCTTGGTTTGACTGCATGTTTGCTACTGCAAACTGTGTTATTTGAGTCTATAGTGTTTCTGTAGTTGGTTTTTCTCCCAGAAGAAGCAACAGAGATTAAAATAAAAACTTTTGTCTCACAGTTTCTACCCAGATTCGCTCTTTTTTCAGCCGTGCTCACCTCCACGCTGTGCTTGTCCTGAAAGACACAAACAGAAACCACACAGGCTCCTTTTAGTGATTTATTTCCAGAGTTCCGATTTTATTTTCAGTAAATGAAGGTAACATCTCGCAGTGTAAAACCGTGGTCCTCACCTCCTCGTGGAGCCTCTCCTGTGAGGCGTTCAGGTGCATCTGCCGCTGCTCCATGTTGGCGGTGGCGCGATGCTCCTGACACTCTTTGGCCAAAGCTTTCTGAGCGACTTCCCGCTCGTGCTCCCTCCTCTCGGCCAGGTGCTTCAGCAGCTCCGCCTCCTGACACTAGAGCGAGTCAGAGGGAAGATTGTTACTGAGTTTCATCCCTTTACACTGATGCCGGGTTCTCAAAAATCTTGAAATGCATTTGTCTGAACAGACACGTAGAACAATTGGAAAGAACTTGTGGCGTTCCTCAGAGTTCGATTTTAGGGCCCCTAATTTTTGTAATAACATCTGGATGGACTGCAATTTAAAACTGCACAGACATTCATGGTGACTTGAGGATGAAGCTATCTGACTACTGACTCTATGAGCCTCACATCTCTGTTTTTATTGACATTTCTCTTAAACTCTTTGAAGAATTTCCATAAATTGTGCATTTCATATATGTTTGTTCTCCTTAGCGTGAACTGTACTAACTTGTTTATCGCAGTGAGACCAAATCAGGTCAACATTTTAATTTGTCCAAGAGGCAATACGAGCAAAACTGTTAAACATCAATAAATTAATGTTACACACATTAAAAATATTTAAATGTTTTTAAATAAAACGTCAAATTTATGACCTTAAACACTTTTAGGTCACCTACTACTTTGACACACATACACACCTTCCTCCTTTCCTGAGCAGCATCCAGTTTCTTCTGGATCTCCGCCAGCGATGGTTTCTGGCGAGGCGGTGTCGTGGCCCTGAGCTCGGGGGCGCCGTCGAAGGTGGGTGGCTTCAGAATGACCTCGAAGGCCTGGCCACTCGCTCGCTTGCTCAGTTCGATCACCTCCATGTCCCGGATGTTGCAGAGGTTCAAGTCCACCACGCCTGCAGTTGCAGAGAGAGGATGAGGCGGTGAGATGAAAAGAAGCCGTGGTTTTATGGTTTCATTTGGCTGACTTCGTTGTTGGGATTTACGCTAAACTACTGTTTTGTACATCTTCCTCGAACATGGACCGATTGAGCTCTGCAACTTTTAAAAAATTGGTTTTCACAGATGCTCTGACCAGAGCTCCCAGTGCATGAGATTCAGATTTTTATGACTCATTAATGGGCTGGTTGATAAACTGTACATTGCAAAATTTGATGATTTATTCAACACTGAATATAAACGTGTTTCCATTCAGAGAAAGCTCAGCCTCGAAAAGTTCAGCCTGCAGCTTTTTGGGTAAATATTTTGTGTTATTTACATTTCATATCATTCTCTGGTTTCATTTACTGGTATGACCAACTAAAAGCAGCCTCAGCATCGTCTTTCCTGCTGTAGCTCATAGACAGGTTGAGCCTGAATCTGTAGTCCTTTTTCACTGCAGACATTTTGACTGTTTTTAGCAGGACACCATTACTTCCTGTCTTGCGGGACAAAGGTGACTTTGTGCTACTGACCTTCCTTCTTGTCGGCCGCCGGCTCTCTGGGCTCGGGAAGGATGCAGGAGCAGAAGAGAGACACCAGGGGGAGGTCTCGCATCTTCTCCCTGTAAGCTGGAACATTCAGAGGGAAAAGATATAAAGAAAAGCTGCAGACAGGACTGAGAGATAAAAGCAAAAAGAAAAGTCGTTTACCTGCTAGAGTCATCCTGCTGCTGCTGCTGCTGTTCTCAGTCAAAGACACTGTGGTGAGGTAGAGTCTGTTCCTGCAGAGAGACACATCTAATCAGTGGAAGCCGATGAACAACAATGCCTCTCAGGCAGCAACACAAACATCAAACCCTGCACGAGCCGCATCTTTGCTCTTGCTGTTTCATCCGCAGCTCGCTCGTCCGCTGTGATTCAGTGTCATTTTGCTTTCTCTGGTTCACACACTAAGAATATCTCTGCCATCGATTCGATTTAAAGGTGAGCTTTTGCTCACGATGCAGCTTTTCTCGGCTCGTGTGAGTCATTCACACGAGAAGATTCGACACCTGCCACTGATTTGCTTCGGGAGCTTAAAATAATCCACTCAGTGTGACGAATGAATCAGCAGCAGAGACACGAGGAGCCGCTCGGGCTTTGGCCTCCGAAGCGAAGCCGCCGTTGCAGAGAGAAACCCTCAGTGTGCCCCAGAAACAAAAACTCAGCAGCTTTTTCTGCTGTTCCCTCATCAGAGATCATTCAGATCACATGTGCAGGAACATCATCACTTTCTTCCGTGTAAGGCTTTACAGAGAGATTCTACAGATCTGTCTCGGATTCACACTGACCTCCACAGTTCTAAGAAATGTAAAGATTTAAAAGCAGACTATGGTTGTATTTGTAGTTTTGTCTGCATCTGTTATGAAACCACAGCAAACACGATGTTATCTGAACTTTCCTGCAGATAAACTCTGATCTGTTCTGAAAGCCTGGTAAACACGATGTTACTCAGTCACTGCAGCAAATTACAAACTGCATGAAAATCATTTGAATTTCAAAGTCAACTCCAGCTATTATCCAAGCCTGCTTAGGATTCATCTTTCACTACAAGTTCATCTTTTAAGCTATTTGCATTTGATCATTTCACGTCTGCAGCCCAGAAAATGAAGAAAATACCAACATTTATCTCCACAAACTGCATTTCTAATTCTAAACATAAGAAGGCAAAAAGATTGAGAGAGTAAACGGAGAAAAGCAGCAAAGCTCTACTTTGTAAATGAGGAGGCATATTTATGTTTACATTTGCTTTTTTCTGCAGAAATTGATTAAAAACATGAATTTGTTGCAAAATTTAAATGCAAACGCAAACACAACGTCCTAACTTTGTGTGTGTGTGTGTGTGTGTCACTGCGTGCATGTGTGAGTGTGTGTGTGTGCATGCTCTCAGCGATGATGTCATTGTTGCCAGAAAGCGCATCGCCTTCTGCAGAGATGAAGGAGCTGAACTCAAACAGCAAACCGAACGAAACAAAAACTGAAGAAGAAAATGGAGAGAAAATACGCAGGAGAGGATGCATGAGAGCGAGAAAGGAGGAAGAGATGAAGAGAAACTGCAGAGGAACAAATGCAGGAACAAAGAAATCGAGTCACAGCCGAGAAATCTGCTTTTATCGCCTCATCTTTCTGCTCTGAGCTGCAGAAAATGTAAAAAAAATAATAATAGAAATAATCAGTGTGGGGTGAACGAGTGGATCTGTCACTCACCCTGCAGCGATGCTCGCTCCAGCTCTTCTCTGTTCACACTGAAGATCTGCAGCTCAGCAGCATCAGCACCACCACACAGCAGCCCAATACATGACATCACCCACCAGCCCTCTGATTGGCCAGCAGGGATGCTGGGCCGTGATTGGTCCAGCAGGGCAGAGGAGGAGAAGGAGAGGAGGAGGAGGTGGTGTTGGGTTATTTCAGAGGAAACCTCCTGACCAGTAACTGAAAGCTCTTCATCAGAATCAGGAGGACAAACTTTGTCACTTACTGAAAGAAACATTAATGTGTTAAAGATGAAAAATCAACTGAAATTAAGCAGCGATCAACTTTCCTGGGATTTCATGTGTGCAGCACCAACAAGGGCTTCATGGAAGCAGCAGCACAGGCCGAGAGGCCGAGTCCCGACAACAACACAGAAAACATTCAGGCGGTTTTAAAAAGATAAAATCTTTCTTCTAAGAGGCAAAAATGTAAAAATAAAAAGACGTGAAACAAGCAAAAATATTAATGCTTTTAATGTGAAAGGGACATCCTCTGTCCACAGGAGCAGGACAGAGGTGAGCCTTCAGTCACCGTGTTTATTAAAATAAGATCTGTATCTGCATGTGCTGCATGCACCATGAGGCGACAGCGTTCTGCAAGGTCAAAGGTCATTTGATTCTAACTTAAACAGCTCTACCAAGTCAGAAGTACTTCTGAGGTCACGAGGCTCCGGCGGTGGGGGGAAGGATGTTTTTATGACTCACCTGTTTAAACTGTATTGAGGGTTAAAGCAGGGTGGAGGAACTCCAGGCCTCGAGGGCCGGAGTCCTGCAGCTTTTAGACGTGTCCTTGATCCAGCACAGCTGATTTCAATGTCTAAATGACCTCCTCAACATGTGTTGAAGTTCTCCAGAGGCCTGGGAATGAACTAATCATTAGATTCAGGGGCGCTGACCCAGGGTGAGATCTAAAACCTGCAGGACACCGGCCCCTGAGGGGCCCACCTGTGGCTTTGCATTATCAGGGGCGTGGCCTCCCTGATGGACAGGTGGCTAACGTTTTCTTCAAACTTTGACAGACTGCAGTCTGAATGCAGTTTGGGAACAAATATTGGTTTTCCTGCAGAAAATGCTGGAAACACCTAAACATTACAAACTCTGGATTTATTTTCAACAACTTTTCAGCAGCTTGTTAACATCACATGACCTTTGACCCTTGGTAGCGAGCTGCAGAGGGATGATTCTTTATGCAGAAAAAGCATGAAGGCACACTCCAGGCCTCAGGATGAAAATCCTCCCACATACATGTGCTGCTGGGCGAATTAACGAGAGAACATGTGGAGATGAAGTGTAAGGTGAGCCGGCTCTGCTTTGATCCGGTCTGATCCAGTTTGCTGGGTCGGCGTGCTTCTGAGGAAATGTCAGCGCTAAATTTACCGGCTGACAAAGAAGCGTTACTCATCCTCGGCACACAAACACAAATCTGTGCTTGAGCTCAACGCCTCCATCTGTCACCGAGCTTCGCAGCCAAACAGTCTGCCGCTCTCCGCTCGCAGGACAAACCCACAGCGATGGAGTTCAGAGAAGACAGCTCGCACATCCACGTCTCGAACCGCTAGGCTGCAGACAGTTCTGATCGATCAGTCATGCTTTGGGCCAAGTCCGAACAAGGTGCAATTTGGGGGGAGGCACGTGAGGATATTTCACACAGACATGTGGCACGTGGCAGGAAAGCACCTGCTTCAGATGGAAATATTTGTGGATAGCAGGCGAGCAGCAGGAGCGTAAGCTGCACCGTCAGCTTTGAAAGGTCATTTTAGCAGCTACCCGCTGCAGAAGCCAAGTTAAACTTTCACCACTAGGGGGCACTGCTTGTATTGAGATGCTTTTGGATGATTTTGGATGCTTGGGAATTCTCAACGTCACACTGAGAATTCCCAAGCATCCAAAAATATCCATGGGTTCCCGACGGGCCAAGACAAACGCAGAAAAGAAACGCATAAACGGACCCAGCGTCAGTCAAGAGTGACGCCAGCATCACGAACAGGGTGGAGCATGTGACCCAAACGCTCGACAGAAGCCAAGTTTGATTCCTGAGGGCATTTACTGTGTCTTCCCCCGAGCGCGCTCCGTTGTCCTGTCTGAATAAAGACTAAAGAGCCCAAAAACCGTGGGCGAGGTTACTAATCTAATCTCTTAATCTTAGTCACATGAGAGTGGTTCAATAAAACACAGAAAATGACCTGGGAGTGACCACTGAAGGACTGAACTCCAGCTCCCATGATGCACTGCAGCAGAACATAATGTTCTCACGAGCTGCCCCCAACTCTGAACCAGATGATGTAATGCATCTGCAGTGTGTGTGTGTATGTGTGTGTGTGTGTGGAGACAAGGTGAGCCAGAGGCTGCAGCAACAAGGAGAAGGAGAAACCTCCACATCCCAACTGATGATGTCATCTGCAGCCAATCAGCTGAGAGTGCTCAGAGCCACACCTTCTGTGTGTGTGTGTGTGTGTGTGTGTGTGTGTGTGTGTGTGTGTGTGTGTGTGTGTGTGTGTGTGATGTAAAATCGGGTTATGGATTCAGCAGAAACAATAACACATTGTGCTTTTATTTGAGCACTAAGGTGTTGCTGCAGAACAGAAATGAGGCTGTTTGCAGCAGTGCAATAGAATAGAATAGAATAGAATAGATGTGACGGGAACAGAGGAGGCGGGGCTCTGGCCAGTTCTGCAGGATGCTTTTGAGGACAAACAGCAGCAGAATAACTAGAAGAGGTGACATCACCTCTGAGGCCGTAAGATGATGTCACCAACAATGAGGTCATTGCAATGAAATGGATTCGGAGTGATGTCATCATAATGGGACTGAGTAAAAGCAAGAAAGTAAAGTGGATGAGTCATGCAGCTGAGGTGAGACTGGACAAACACATTAGCGCATCTTTTACTCGTGCTGTGAGGACATAACCTGCAGTGTTACACAAACAGAATTAGGTAAGGGTCACGTTAGACTAAGATTAAGGTTTTAATCAGGTTAGGTTGAGCTCAGAGTAACGTTGAGAAAACGTTTGTGTAAGGTTAGATTTAGAGGGTTGGACAAAGGTACTGATGCTGACTCCCTGCTGAGCAGCTGCTTGTGGTACAGTGGGGTGTTCACTGTGTGGAGGAGGCGGGGCCCTGAAGGCTTCACTGGGTGAAGTACAACCTGCACAGGTGGCCAGTACACGTGCCCACAGCCAAATTGAAATCTCCAGTGGAAGAGTGTGGCGAGAACACAGACCAGCTCTGGCTACAAGTCTGACTATGAGAAAATGATGATCTGAGTTGCTGGTTTCAAGCCTTATTGAATAAAACGTGAAAGTAATTTTGGCCCCACTGCAGTCAGAAAATAAGAATAATTCAGGCTCATCAGCATCATTCAGTTTCTCACAATCAGTTTTAAAAGTATTTTGGTCAAAACACTTCACAATGGGACGAGGTGACGCCATCTTTTATATACAGTCTCTGGCTCTGTCTCATAATGCATGAGAACTCCTCAGCACTTACACATGATCACCATGTGACCGACTGAAACTGTGGGGTGTGGGTGTAAGCTGCTGCTGTGTTTTTGAATAAAGTTTGAATGCTGCAGGATTCAGATTAAACAAACGTGTTAAATTCATCGACAGGCACCGATGATTTCTTTGTGCCACGAAACACTCGCTCGGCCCTGAATGAAACGAGCTGGAGCGATGTGTCGGCGAGGCATCGTGACCGCAGCCCACTGAGGAAGAGGAGGAGGAGAGTGAGGGAGGGGCGAGCTTCAGGCTGAGGAGAGAGAGCTGCGTGGGCTGAATATCAGCGGAGGCGAGTAAACGCTGCAGGACGAGACTTCCAGAAACTCACCTGGGTTCACCGCCGTGACTTTCACTTTGTGTCGGATCATTTTTCACAGTTTGAGGGAATTTTCAGACTAAAATCAAATCCTCAGATTCTGCCTTTGGGCTCAGCTGCAGACATATATATATATATACACATATATACATATATATATACACATATATACATATATATATACACATATATACATATATATATACATATATATACATATATACATATATATGTGTGTATGTATATATATATATATATAAAAAAAACACCCAGCACGCCCCTGCGGGCGGTTTATCCTTCAAGCTCGGGTCCTCTACCAGAGGCCTGGGAGCTTGAGGGTCCTGCGCAGTATCTTAGCTGTTCCCAGGACTGCGCTCTTCTGGACAGAGATCTCCGATGTTGTTCCCGGGATCTGCTGGAGCCACTCGCCTAGCTTGGGAGTCACCGCACCTAGTGCTCCGATTACCACGGGGACCACCGTTACCTTCACCCTCCACATCCTCTCGAGCTCTTCTCTGAGCCCTTGGTATTTCTCCAGCTTCTCGTGTTCCTTCTTCCTGATATTGCTGTCATTCGGAACCGCTACATCGATCACTACGGCCGTCTTCTTCTGTTTGTCTACCACCACTATGTCCGGTTGGTTAGCCACCACCATTTTGTCCGTCTGTATCTGGAAGTCCCACAGGATCTTAGCTCGGTCATTCTCCGCCACCCTTGGGGGCATCTCCCACTTTGACCTCGGGACTTCCAGGTTATACTCGGCACAGATGTTCCTGTACACTATGCCGGCCACTTGGTTATGGCGTTCCATGTATGCCTTGCCTGCTAGCATCTTGCACCCTGCTGTTATGTGCTGGATTGTCTTTGGGGCATCTTTACACAGCCTGCACCTGGGGTCTTGCCTGGTGTGATAGACCTCAGCCTCTATGGATCTTGTACTCAGAGCTTGTTCTTGTGCTGCCATGATTAGTGCTTCTGTGCTGTCTTTCAGTCCAGCTTTGTCCAGCCACTGGTAGGATATATATATATATATATATATATATATATATATATATATATATATATACATATATATATATACACACACATACATATATATATATATACATACACACACACACACACGTATATATATATATATATATATATATATATATATATATATATATATATATATATATATATATATATATATTATTATATCTACAATACGGCAGCAGTGATCAGTGAGATGCTTGGCTACAAGTTGAACAGCCACAAGGGGCAGTACCCTCCATGGAGAAGGAGGCTAGAGGGCAAGATCAAAGTAGCACGGAGGGAGGTTAGCCAACTAACAGAGTTGCAGAAAGGTGCGACAAATAAGGTGCCTAAGAAATACAGCAAGCTGTCCATACCTGAGGCCTTGGAAACTGCCAAGCAAAGACTCACAGCCTTGGCCAGCCGCTTGAGGAGGTACACCAGAGAGATAGAAGGCAGGAGAATAAACCAGCTGTTCTCCACAGAACCAGCAAAGGTGTACTCTCAGTGGCAAGGGAACAATAAGAGAACAGCACCACCAAGGCTGGAGACGGAGCAATACTGGAAGAGCATATGGGAGAAGGATGCAACCCATAACGGCAATGCTCAGTGGCTAGTGGATCTGAGGGCAGACCACAGCGACCTCCCTGAACAGGGTCCAGTAACCATCACAGTGGCAGATATCCAAGAAAGGGTCTCCAGTATGAAGAGTTGGACAGCACCAGGGCCCGACATGGTTCACGCCTACTGGCTGAAGAAGCTGACTGCACTCCACGAGCGTCTGGCAGCACAAATGAACCAGCTGCTAGTTAACGAGAGACACCCGGAATGGCTAACTGAAGGCCGGACGGTCCTGATCCCCAAGGACCCCAAGAAGGGACCGGTCCCCTCCAACTACCGACCAATAACCTGCCTCAGTACTACATGGAAGCTCCTGTCAGGCATCATATCGGCTAAGATGAACAGGCACATGGGTCAATACATGAGCGGGACACAGAAAGGAATTGGCAAGAATACCAGAGGTGCAAAACACCAGCTACTGGTAGACAGAACAATCAGCCGAGACTGCAAGACCAGACTGACCAACCTGTGCACTGCCTGGATTGATTACAAGAAGGCCTATGACTCAATGCCCCACAGCTGGATACTGGAATGCCTAGAATTGTACAAGATCAATGGGACCCTAAGAGCCTTCATCAGGAACTCAATGGGGATGTGGCGTACAACACTAGAGGCCAACTCCAAGCCCATAGCACAAGTTACCATCAAGTGCGGGATCTACCAAGGAGATGCTCTGTCCCCACTGCTGTTCTGCATAGGCCTGAACCCCCTCAGTGAGATCATTAACAAGACTGGCTACGGATACCGACTACGGAACGGAGCAGTTGTCAGCCACCTCCTGTACATGGATGACATCAAGCTGTATGCCAAGAGTGAACGAGACATCGATTCACTGATCCACACTACCAGGCTATACAGCAATGACATTGGAATGTCGTTCGGACTGGAGAAGTGTAGTCGGATGGTAACAAAGAGAGGGAAGGTAGTCAGAACTGAGGGGATTGAACTACCAGAAGGCAACATTGCAGACATAGAGGACAGTTACAAGTACCTGGGGATCCCGCAGGCAAATGGGAACCATGAAGAGGCCGCTAGAAAGGCTGCAACCACCAAGTACCTGCAGAGGGTCAGGCAAGTCCTGAGGAGTCAGCTGAATGGTAAGAACAAGATCCGGGCCATCAACACATACGCCCTGCCCGTGATCAGGTACCCTGCTGGGGTAATAGGCTGGCCAAAGGAGGAGATAGAAGCCACTGACATAAAGACAAGAAAGCTCCTGACCATGCATGGAGGGTTTCACCCCAAGTCCAGCACCCTGAGGCTGTACGCTAAGCGGAAGGAAGGGGGCCGGGGACTGGTGAGTGTCAGCACCACAGTCCAGGATGAGACAAGGAACATCCAAGAATACATTGGGAAGATGGCCCCAACTGACCGAGTGCTCAGTGAATACCTCAGGCAGCAGAAACCCAAGAAAGAGGAGGGAGACGAGGAACCATCATGGAAGGACAGGCCCCTGCACGGTATGTACCACCGGCAGATAGAGGAGGTGGCTGATATCCAGAAATCCTACCAGTGGCTGGACAAAGCCGGACTGAAAGACAGCACAGAGGCACTAATCATGGCAGCACAAGAACAAGCTCTGAGCACAAGATCCATAGAGGCTGGGGTCTATCACACCAGGCAAGACCCCAGGTGCAGGCTGTGTAAAGATGCCCCAGAGACAATCCAGCACATAACAGCAGGGTGCAAGATGCTAGCAGGCAAGGCATACATGGAACGCCATAACCAAGTGGCCGGCATAGTGTACAGGAACATCTGTGCCGAGTATAACCTAGAAGTCCCAAGGTCAAAATGGGAGATGCCCCCAAGGGTGGTGGAGAATAACCGAGCTAAGATCCTGTGGGACTTCCAGATACAGACGGACAAAATGGTGGTGGCTAACCAACCGGACATAGTGGTGGTAGACAAACAGAAGAAGACGGCCGTAGTGATCGATGTAGCGGTTCCGAATGACAGCAATATCAGGAAGAAGGAACACGAGAAGCTGGAGAAATACCAAGGGCTCAGAGAAGAGCTCGAGAGGATGTGGAGGGTGAAGGTAACGGTGGTCCCCGTGGTAATCGGAGCACTAGGTGCGGTGACTCCCAAGCTAGGCGAGTGGCTCCAGCAGATCCCGGGAATAACATCGGAGATCTCTGTCCAGAAGAGCGCAGTCCTGGGAACAGCTAAGATACTGCGCAGGACCCTCAAGCTCCCAGGTCTCTGGTAGAGGACCCGAGCTTGAAGGATAAAACCGCCCGCAGGGGCGTGCTGGGTGTTTTTTTATTATATATTATTATATATTATATATTATATATATATATATATATATATATATATATATATATATATATAATATAAAGGAACAGCGTGGCACACGTCTCATGGGGCTCCTCAGAGCATCCCTCTCCTCTTTAGCCCGGAGGAGTCAAAGAATTTCACCTATGGGTCCATCTGACCTCAGATCGGTTTCTCACGTTGCCTCAGTCGCGCAGAGAACACGGCGTTTCCTCTCTGTATGAATGACCTTTAACCTGCAGGTGTGGACGTCACTGCCAGACCTGCTCCAGCCTCCCTCTCTTCTTAACCTCAGTCATAGTTCAGGAGCAGTTTCAGGTGTGGCAGAACATCGACCTCTGCATCATCCAATCACCTTCACCTTCCACACAGCACTCACCTGACATTCTCCTAACCCCGGGAACCCTACCGATCCCCTCTGGCACCCCTAACTTCTTGCTGCCCTGGATTTCCCAGCTCTGGCTCCTTAAGACCCGATCTGATAACAGAGCTTTTCATCAGACGGGTCGTGACAGGCAGCGAGTCCTGGAGGTGCATGGACTGATCTCCATCACAGAATCACGCCTGTGCTTAATGCTTTGCTGTCCGAGGGTCTGAAGATCACAGGCCTGCAGGTTTGTTCCTGCACACAGAGACTTCTCCAGGTTATTTTGATGGCATTGTGCACACGATGACATATTCAAGTCTAGATGTAGTGTTGTTGCAGTTTGGTGAATGTGTGCGTGCTCTCCAAGATTCCACTCTTCCTCCAGCAGTGTATTTTTATTTTTCATGAAACTGAAAATGACCCAATTTAAACATCTGATAAATAAAATCGAAGAAAAATAGCATGTTTATAAAACAATCTATTTTTTTTTTGTGTCCCAAAGTTTGATATAACATCCATGTGGAGCACACGGGGTGAAACACTAAAATTACTTCCACCTGGTGACAGTAGCCCCCCCCCAAAGCTAGCATGACTCTGACCAAAATGCTAACTTTGCATCTTCAGAACCCATGGGTAACAGAGGCAGTGTCCATCTTTTATATACAGTCTGCATTGTGCAGGCAGGTGAAGCTCGGTGAAGATGAAACTGGTTGCAGCAGGGTTTGTGATTTTTAAAGTTTTAAAATGAATTTTAGCTCTTGGTGACCTCACAGCGAGTCCCCTTCAGTCTCATTATCAGTCCACATACTTCTGAACACTCGCAGTTCTGAACACCTGCCGTCAGCTGATTATCCACGTTAGACAAAGTTTTAAATGAGTAACTAACTTAACTTTCCAGGTTTACATGAAAACCTGACAGATTCAGGCCCCCACTCTGGACACGAGCGCCTCATATCTGTGTGTTGGAGTGAACGGCGTCGCCGAGCTGAAAGAAAACAAGCTAAACTTGTTTGAAGCTGTCAGTGTTTCGTGCAGGCGTGCCGTCTTCTCTGCGGCTTCGTGCTTTGTCCTTTTGAAAGCTGAAGTGAGTGGAGAGATGAGTCAGACGCTCTTCAGTCCGACCACGCTGCCGGATTTCAACGAGCGCGTAGGCGACAGAAGCGAGCGGCGTGTTGGCAGCTTGGTGGCAGATGGTCGGCGGGCGGACGACCTGAATCCATTCACAGAGCTCAGACATGAATGAAGACAAGCACATACACAACACACAATCCAGTACCTCCAGAAACACCAGAGAACTGCTGTCAAGTGGGAGGTTTTCTTTCCTCCATTCATCCTTTCACATCCTTTATTTTACAAGCACAGTTTGTTGGGAACATGCCGTCTCCTCCAGAGGAAAAACCTTTGCACACTTTTCAGCACCTCTTATTAAATTAAACAGAATCTAAGTCTTTCTGAACAGTAAACAGCAGAAAAGAATCCACATCTGGTGGTTACCAGCTGTTTACCAGACGCAAAGCAAAACGGTGAGCGTTGAAATGTCCTGCTGTGGAATGACGTCATCGATAACCACAACCGCGCTGTCAGATTAAGGCCCTTTTGACCTTTGACACTAACGTTTGTTTTTGCGTTGCAGGCGACTCTATGAGCCTGCTTGTCCTGAGACACTTTCACAAAATCACAACGAAACGTGAAGCAGAATCCTGACCCGCTGATGGAGGAAATGATGGGGTTTCACGCTGGAGCGGTACCACGGGTCATCGTGGCGAAGTCTTCAATGCTGTTTGAATCAGCACAGTTTGGATTCTCCATCAGCTGACGCAGAGCTCATCGGAATCATCACTTTAAGAACTGAAGGCCAGTCAGTCCTGAAAACCTCTGAATGTGTCCCCAAGTGCAGTCCCAAAAATCATCAAGCTCTACGAGGACACTGGCTCCCATGAGGAAAGGAAGACCAAGAGTCACCTCTGCTGCTGAGGATAAATTCATCCGAGTCACCAGCCTCAGAAATGGCAAGGTAACAGCAGCTCAGATCAGACACATCTCTACATCAGCTGTTCAGAGGAGACTGTGAATCAGGTCTTTATGGTCAGGACAAAGGAAAAGCAGCAAGCAGGAGCAAGGAGTGGACATGAGACCAGTGCACATCTGTGCTTTGGTCTGATGAGTCCAAATTTGAGACCTTTGGTTCACCCACTGTGTCTTTGTGCCACACAGAAAAGGTGAACGACGGTCTCTACATGCATGGTTCCCACCACGAAGCATGGGGCAGGAGGTGTGATGGGGCACACTGAACCACAGCATCCTGCAGCCACATGTCATCCCATCATTTATTTAGGACAAACAGCCGACATCGGACTTAGTTTGACTCGTCTGTCCTTTAGTTTCTCACAGAGCTCATTTTGCCCACTAAACACTAGCATCCTGCTAATGCGTGCCGACTGGTCGGTTTAGGACAGGACGTCCTCCCTTGATGGTGCCCGTCTCAGGAAGTGCAGTTCTCCGTTATTTCTCTGGACATTTGTGACCATCACAAGAACATCGTCTATGTTCTCTGAGAACATTTCAAAGAACCTGGACGCTTTATAGCGTCGTTGTTTAGGAGCTCACGGACTCCAGTGTAGAAAGTGCCTGAGAGAGACACGGCAGACTTCGGCTGGTTTACATCTAGGGCTGCCACACACGATTATTTTGATAGTCGACTAATCAGATCATCATCCATTGAACGTAAAACGTACAGCTTATTGCACCAGCAGCATCTGCTCTTATATAACTATCATTAGCTTACAGCTTTAAGTGTTTCAGGTCTGTGCTAACTAAAAATAAAGACAAGATGATAGTTTATTAAATTTTAATGAAATTTGCAGATTGTTTCGGTGGAGTTGAGTAAACTGATTTACTCAGGAACAAATAAAATACTTAAAAAAGCCAAACAATAACATTTTGAAGTTATCTAAGTGACTCATATATCATGTTTAACCTGAGTAGCGAAAGACGGCGGTGGGTTTGAAAACGATCTGCCGGGAGTCCGGTGTTCTCACGGCTCTAGTGAGCCTAGCCCCCGGCTAGCTATCGAGCTAGTGGGTAACAGACGTCTCCGAAAACGTCGGAGCGCTTTTGAAAATATGTGGTGTCTTGATTAGGGATGGGTATCGTTTAGGTTTTATCCGATACCGGTGCCAAATCGGTACTTTTGAAACTGTGCCGGTGCTCAAACGGTGCTCAAACCGGTGCTTAAAGAATGGAGAACACAAAATTGGTCCAAAAACCTCTCATGTTCAGCTGGTTTTTGTAAAAAGATAACAATGTTAGCCTTTTCTGCAGCTATGGGGCATATATGGTATCACTCTTGGCTGGAAGCAGTGCTTAAACAATGGAAAAAACACAAACTTTGTCCTAAACCTCTCATGTTTAACTGTTTTCCACTTTTTCTTTGGTCATTTTAGCCTTTTTAGCCAGGGTGAAGGGAGTATCTGCCATCAAACAAGAAGACAGCCGCATGTAGCTATGATGATGTTTGCTAGTTCACCTTACATGCATTAATGTAATAACGTGGTTAGCCTACTCAACGTAAATTAGCTACTCACGCAGAGAAGAACGGCTGCTGCCACCATCATCCGTCATCATTTCTGCTACACTGGCAGGGCTAGGGGCCAGGACTCTCCTCTTCGTGTTTTTGGGGGATGTTGCATAACAGGCAACCCACCCGCAGTAGTGTGTGAGGTGCTCGGTGTGAGGTCTCGCAGCAAGCTATCAAATACGGCGCATTTCTGGGCTTTTAAAAAAAACGCTATGCGTCGCCAGGTGTTTCATCGGATTCGAGGTGTTACCTCCTTTGACAGTATCACAGTATCAGCTTAAAGCACTTGTTGCTGCTGAGTTTGCATCTTTTGCTGTGAAGTACAGCCAGACTTTTGACCGCTTCGCCTTGGACATTTTTAATCTGTAGCTCTGCTCTAACTGAACGTACGTACCTGGCCCCGCCTACTATCCTCGGAAACGTAAAATGATTGGCTAGAATCTAAAGTGTATCACAGCTCAGGAACAAAAAGCACCGAAATAAAGCACCGAAATGTGCGCTGCTTTTCTGTCTGGTTACTACCGTTTATGTCAGATGATGGCACCGGACACCGGTACCCATCCCTAGTCTTGATAAACTGAGCAGATATTTGAGGTTTGCACAGCTACATTCTCGCCTGAAAATATGTTAAACGTTTATTTTGTGACCCAGAAAGAATAATAAGACTAATATTAAAACTAACCAGCTGCCGCCATTGTTGGAAACTGAGCAGGGCTGCGCTATGAATTCTGGGACACAGCTTCTTCTTCTTCGGGGTTTAACGGCAGCTGGCATCCTTGTACATGCAGTGCTGCCATCTTCTGTTTAAGTCCGTTATTACACTCTTAAATCCTGCTACTTATTCCTGCGTCTTTTGAGATCTTACAAAGCTTCAAACGACGCGTCGACTATTAAATCAGTCGTCGACGATTTTAATAGTCGACGTAATCGTGACTAGTCGACTAATCGTGGCAGCCCTATTTACATCACTATCGATCAATCAGCACTCAGTGACCTGTTATTGTTCCGTAAGCGTGGAGTTTGTTTCCTGACGTCTGAACAAAGACGGAGCTTCTGGAATCACGAGGTCGAGTCGAAGGCTTAAACCCAGTTCTGATATCAGAGCTCATTTTATTTTACATGCCATAAATCCTTTCAGTACTTTCACAAACAAAGCCAATAGTAATGGAACAGAAGATATAAAAATATAGTTCTCTCTCTCATTTTGGGAAGGAGCAGCCAATCAGGTCACCTGATCATACAGGAAGTTCAGCCCTCGCTTCGTCGTGTCTGAACCTGTGACGAGGTGCGTCAGCAGTGGAAGATCTGCTCCAGGTAATAGTCTGAGTCTGTGTCCTGCAGAGGGAAACCTCTGAGGTCAGGGATCCTCGGGCATCATACACTTCCTGTTTCGGACCTGAACCACTTCCATCCTCTCCTTCAGGAAGTTTCCGAAGGCTTCGGTCTCCTTGCTCTCCTCCGTCACTGAAAAATCAAACATCATACGTCCGAATGTTTATGAAATAATTTCAGGCTTCTAAGAAAATCAGGAAGCTTAATCCACGCCAACTCTTTCCTCACCGGCGTGGTCGATGTCGTCTGTGTCGCTGTCCACCGCCTCCTCGTCAGGATTACCGCGTGTCATAATGAGGTCACTGGGCCCGGCGATGTCGGCTTCATCTGCTGGCAGGAAGTCAATCGGTCAGTTAGAACTACAAAAACGTAGCATAATAACAGTTTAGCTTCATGGCGCCGGCTCTACCTGTGGATGGCGTGTTCCTCATGTCGACGGCTCCCAGGTCCTTCCGGAGCCGCTCGAGCTGCTCCTGCTGCTTCTTGCTCTGAGCGTCGGTCTGCAGGACAGGAAGTCGGTTCAGACAGGACGACGTGAGGGCGGAGCAACAGGGAGAAACAAAACGGAGCACTCACCAGCTCTTTGCGGAGTCGTTCGTACTCGGGTCGGTAGTCCCTGAGGAAGCAGGAGGAAGACTTCAGTTCGTCACAACAATTTGTTTCCTCCATGAAAAAAAAAAAAGAAAAAAAAGAACCCAACGCTCAGCGTCGAGCTCCACGACTCAAAAGTCTAGTTTTTATTTTTGAGTTAAATAAAATAACTGTTACTGTTGCTAACCACCACACCATGTTTTACAGACTGTATACTGCTTATGTGGTTATATGGATACTGCAGCAAACAGAGTCCTGTGGTCATTAATTCAAAGTCATTATTTATGGTTTCGTGATGCACGCTCAGTCATCCAGGTCAGGAAATCACTGATTAACCCTTTAAAGCCCACCACAGAACCAAGTCCACTACAGCTTATCTTTATATTTTTACCTGCTGCAGTGCAGAAGTGTCTTGCCCAAGGACACAACGACCAGGACAGAGCTGGGGATCGAACTGGTTACAAGATGAGCTTCCCAACCCCCTGAACCACGGTCGCCCACAAAATATTTCTAGGTTTATCCCTCAAAACTTTAAATGCAAAAAGTTGCGCAACATACTTTCCAACTACAGAGAATCTATTCTGAGTGTCTTCATAGTTTAATTTTTGACACTAATTTTCCTGAAGTGCAGGAAAAACAAAATATTTTTGTGCACAACATGCAAAAAAAACATCAAAATAAACTAATTCATACAAAAGTGTGATTTAAGTTTATGGCCTTCTGTACAGTTTCTGGGAGGCTTTAAAGTCACACATGACTTTACAAAACTGCAGCAAACCTTTGAAAGGCCTTGTAAAAACTACGTTTCCCACAATCAACTTTCTGGGATTATTTATGGGTATTTGGCGCCCTCTAGTGGCTGACACCACACGCAGCGTCCTCATATTGCAGACACAAAGGACATTTAATCTCTTTACTATTCTTCATCTTTAATAGACTCATAACTTATAGGACTTCAAAAAAAACACTTCAGGTAAAAAATAAAATACAAATTAAAAACCTCTCAGCTTTATGAGGACCAAATGTTTTTATAACTCGCCTATTAAAACTGTATTAAAGGTTAAGGGCGACTGTGGCTCAGGGGGTTGGGAACCGGAAGGTCACCGGTTCGATCCCCGGGCTCTCGGTCCTGGTCGTTGTGTCCTTGGGCAAGACACTTCACCTGCCGCCTACTGGTGTTGGCCAGAGGGGCCGATGGTGCGATATGGCAGCCTGGCTTCTGTCAGTCTGCCCCAGGGCAGCTGTGGCTGCAACTGTAGCCTCCACCAGTGTGTGAATGTGAGTGGAATTGTAAAGAGCTATATAAATGCAATCCATTATTATTATTAAAGTTTTCAATATGACGGGTGTGGCCTCGCGATACAGGTGTAGCTTGTTAGATTTGTACTGCTGATTGTCATTTATGCTTAGAAATATCTACTCATATATGCTTAGAGTTGTATAATCAATGTCATGTTGGTAGAGGTTTGATCCTTAATAGTCTGCAAAGGCTTGGTGTGCATTCCAGAGTGTTCTGGCATTCACATCCTGGGAGCGTGGGAGAGGTCGTACCTGCTCTTATTGTTTTATGGTAGGATAAACGTGGCTATGTCAGTTTTAGGCTAAGTGCCTTTTGTTTAGATGGACCGCTAGACTCCTGGCACCAGCTTTAGGGAGTCTTCACAGGGTCACATCTTGCACTTGCACACACACAGTACTCTGTGTGTATGTAGACGTCATATGTTAATGAACCTATGTATATTCATGTGAATAAAAGGAGTGCTATGGGGAACCTGGCTGAGAGTCTGTGGTCAAGTGGGTGGAACGACACTTGGCTCCAGGCAGGTCTCTGCATGAGTAACACGAAGAACTTTGCCTACTTGGTGTTCAGTGCTTTTGCTGTGTAGTTAAATTGTCTCGTTCCAGCGGTGGGCCTGTGCTAGACAGACCCAACATAGCTGCTAGCCGCCAGTTTCCTAATCAAGTTTGCTACTGTTGGAGGAGAACTTCACAAAAAAATTAAAACAAAGATTTTACACGCGTTTCATTCAGTGTTGTTGTTGTTTAACTACTTAAATCATGTCAGGTTTGAGGTTTTATTCTGACGCTTTGAGCAAACAAAGATAACCTCGTGTTTTTCCCCTCTGGTCAAAAAGTGCCTGAATGTTTTAAAACAGCTGTATAGAGTCAGATCAGCTCACTGGGAACTCCTCATGCTAATGATCATGCATCATATCATCAGTGTGTCTGACTCACCTCTCGTACTCCTTGGCCGCGTCCTCCACCTGCATAAACAGCTCGTCTAATCCACTTCCTGTCACCGCAGACACGCCCACCACCTGCAGGTGCAGAGACTTTATCGCTTTATCCTTTTCTCTAACTTGCTCTGACCCATCAGTGCGTGAGGTAGTGTGGCTACATCCATCCTTTACATACAGTCTATTTAAAACCCTGTAAGCAGGTAAACCGTCAGCATAGCCTCTCCCTGTGTGCGTCACACAAAGTTAAAACTTTGGGGTTTAAGGATTTGCTAAGGGTCCAGTTTTTCGGCGGTCCCTCTCACCCTCAGGTTGGTGTAGAACTCGTCCAGCACGAGGCTCATGGAGCGCGTCAGGTTGCTCACGTACGAGGTTTCCTGGTTCAAAGCGTCCTGGAAAGCCTCAAAGTCCTGCATCCACTCCACCGCAAAGCTGTGGTCAATGATGTCGGTCTGAAAAAGAAAACCACGAGAGGAAACCCCGTCATCAGAAACAACGAGTTCAGCAATGAGCCGGCAGCACGCCGAGCGTCCTCACCTTGTTCATGACCACGATGAAGGGCAGCTTCGTCTTGTAGAGGATACTGAAACACAAAGAATCAGAGGACTTAAACAAAAACTCTGCTGACTGTCCTGATGGGATGCTCAGGTATATTTAGTGACTCATTTCATGTAAGAACAAGGCCTCCACAATCCCCTGGCTCTTATTTTGAAAGTCTAGCTGCTGTCGTGTATCCCAAACGGCAGGATGATCGAGGGCTTCTGAAGTATCTCTGCAGCCTGCAGCTGGACTCCAGCTCCACCGACTTGGACTGGAGATGGGGGAGGACACGCCCATTTGCTGCTACCAGAACTATGGTGACCAGCGGCCGTCTTAGAAAGTGGAGCTGGAGTCCGACTCCAAGGTGAGAGACTAACGGGAGGAGCAGCTGCTGTAAATCAGACCTCAGAGTCATCACGTCTCACAGAAAACATTAAAATGAATCTGATGTGGTTGGTGTTCGGTACCTGCAGGCGTACAGCATGTTGGACATGAAGGTGACGGGGTTGACGCTGCGGGACGTGTCCATGACGTAGATCACCACACAGGGGAAGGATGACGCCTACAAATGCACACAGACACTCTAAACGACTCGTCTTTATTCATAACTTAGACATAAAAGCAGACGAGCAGACCCACCAGAGCTTCGGTGATGATGGTTCCAGACGCCGACCAGGTGAAGACTTCGATCTGACCTGGAGTGTCAATCAGGACGTACCTGGAGCCAGAGAGACACCTGCTCATTCATGCTGTTGTTCAGTATGATGTTTATACGCTGCTCAAAAACATTAAAGGAAACTTTAATCAGGATCAGCTGCTTCGCTGTGAATGAAATGAACAACAGGTGAAACAACACTGAGACAACCCTGAACAGGACTGGTTTTACTGGAGGACATTTTTCCCCTTTTACTGTTTTTCAGGATTTTTGCATTTGGCTGTGGTCAGCATCAGGCCCGACCTGCACATCTTTACACAGATAGTCCGACTCCTGCAGGATGGCACATCCATAAGTGCTACTGAAGGTTTGCCGTGTCTCCCAGCAAAGTCTCAAGAGCATGGAGGAGATTCCAGGAAACAGGATGTTACTCTAGGAGGGCAGCACTCCTAGTAACAGGAGGAACAGGATGAGCACGACCAGAACTACAAAGAGGCCTCCAATGAGACACCGCTGCGAATGTCCAACCAATCAGACACAGACGGGGGGCGTTGTCGGAGCCTATGCTGGTGCAGCCTCTTATCTCGAGACTATGCAGGCCGTCCCTAGAGGATGAAGGAACTGATCCATGCACTGCCCCGCATCGCCCGACCTAAATCAGTAGAACTCCTCTGCGATGTTACGTTTCTCATCAGGACATCACCCCGGCGCCGTCAGGCATTCATGCAAACACGTGGGGGGGATTCAAACTCCCGAGAATCATTTCTGAACTCCTGCAACGAAATCTGAACAAAACGGGCCTGCATCGATTTTTTTACTTTGATTTTGGGGCGCCTTTGAATTTAGCCCTGTGTAGGCGCATCATTTCAATTTCCATTACCCCTAACCTATTACCCTCAGTGAGATCTGCTGTGCTTTAAGGTGTTCCTTTAATATTTTGGAGTGTTGTGCATCACAACCACACACAGGATGCCGCTGGCATCCCTCACAATCCTTAAAACATTTAGCTGCAAATAAGCAGCTACATACTGACCGGTGATTCTGTCGCTTCTTCTCGATGAACTGCATCACCTGAAGAAAACAAACACAAAGTCAGCATCCGAACTGTTTGTCTGGTGTGAACATTCGTACCGCGGGATGTTGAGATTTGTGAGTCACCTGATCAAAACGGGTGGCGAACAAGTTGAGTGACGTCACGATGCCGCCGTTGGGTCCGAGGCCGTACTGCTTCATCACCTCCTTGTAGTTCACCGTGTCCCTGATGTCTGAAAGCAGGAGGACAGACAGAGAAAACTAACAGACGCTGAAGATGACGTGGAGCTAAAAGTCTTTCCGGCTCCGTTTGAGTCACAAAAACACGTGAAGGTTTATTTGCTTTCGCTGTGATGTGTAATGCAAATATTAAATGCACTTCTGCAAATCCAGCATCGCACATCAAGTTTTAAGTTCAGTTTGGTTTGAATGAGTAGGGTCCAGCAAACACATGGATCCTTACCGATGTTTGCAGGGAAAGGGACCTCGTGGACGGCGGGGTCCAGGTTGATGACATATGGAGGAGCTTTGAGGGAATGCAGGTGAGCCGTCAGCCTCTGCAGGAAACAAAAGTACTCAGATTACTCGAGACTGCGGCTCACTTCACAACAGGCAGACAAACAGGAAACACTGTTCATATGGAGGAAATGTTCTGAGGAAGAGGGGGGAAGCTGAAGATGTTAACATCAGCTGCTTAAAAAAATCTTCATCTCTGAGCTCAGACTGAAGGAGCAGCAAACATCAGTCACAGGGTGTCATTGGTTTAATTTAGGGACTTTATTAAGCTATTTTAACATTTATTGGGTTATATACAATTTAGTAAAGTTTGACTCTACTCTATATTCTATTGTTTTCTACTTAAACGTGCTAAGACTATGTAATCCATACCTTGCTGACCTAACTTATATTCTATTGAGCTTTTATGCTTTCTCTAAGTTATTTTATTAAAGGCTGTTGTAGGATAACTAACCTGCTGCCTCTCCTACCTGACTGAAATCAAACTGATTTTCTTTGATGCTAATGGGTTTGTGCGCGTTTTGGGGGCTTCCTCGGTGTGCCACAGAAAGCTGGTTGGTACCTGAGTTTTAGCTGAATTAAATAATTAAAAAAGCTCTCCCTCCTCCTCTGATGTAAACCTGCTCACACACCGGTACCTGTCGCTGCTCGTTTATTTACCTTTCGCTCTCTCTGAAGAAGCTAACTCATGCGGCTAGCTGCGTTAGCCGCTAAGGGACCGGGACTCACCTGGACGAAGGTGGTTTTCCCGGAGCCCGCCATGCCGAGCACGATGAGACACACGGGTTTGTCCCCGGCAGCAGCTCCCGGGACCCCGCTGCCACCTGCCGTCGCCGAACTGCCCCGGGTCTCCGGGAAAGCCGCATCAGTGCCGGGACAATCCGCCGCCGCTGCCATGATGCTGGAGGGATATTATAGTAACCGGCTGCCGTCCACACGCAGCCGCTGTCGTAAAATGGAAACGCGGTGTTCAAAACGAAAGGCAGAAGGCAGCAGCGTGTTTAATAAACCACGATGAAAACACAAGGAAACTTTATTAGAATATTTTACAGATAAATTAATATAAATAAAAAAAACACGTGACTGCAGAGAGTAAAATATTTCTACTGTTCACGGGTCTTAAAAAATTAGAAATATTACGTTTAGTAAATTTTAGTAGTTTATAATTTATTAGTAACACAGTATATAAATAATTAATCATTTCTATATTATATATATTTCTGTATTTTAAAAGAATATTGGCTTTACTAGTTTTATGTTTTGCAAATATTTTAAATAATTAATTTTAATATACGTAACTGGAATTTTCACATGTATCACTAACACTTCCTTTTTAAAAAAAATTATAAACCAATAAATACTTATTTTTCTCATTATAGTCTAGAAATATTCTGAAATTTTACTTTCCTTGAATAAAACTCTAAAAGAAGTAGATTCTTCGTCTTCTTAATGTTGGTTTAAAATGGAGCACTGTAACAAAAAATAATTTCCCCCAGGGATCAATAAAGTATTCTGATTCTGATGATTCTGAAATGAAAATTGCTAGAAGTGTGGTGGATGATTTTCACAATAAGTCTCCTCCAGCAGTGGATAAAACTTCAACATAATAAACATTTGCATAAAAACAGATTTTAAATGTGTGGATTTTATATTTTGCTACATGAATGAATGTGAACGAGGTAAAACAGCCAGCCTTTTCAGTCATTTTATTGCAAATGAAAAATGTGAGCATACATGTAATTAAATCTTCAGTGCAGATTAAAAGTACAATACACCATCCATAAGCAAAAGCCTCATAATAATCAGACGATAACACAGTCTAACTCAGACAAGGGCACCAGTCATTCAATATAATAATCAAAGTTAAGAAGGAGAAATAATGAGACAAAAAATATGAAATAATAGGATACGACAAAAAAGAAAACATCAAAAGTCAGAGTCAGCTATCAAAAGAATTTAAAACATCAAAAAGTGTAAAAGATTTCTGATTATGGTGCAAAGCAGAAATTCAGTTTCCAGTTTAAACCAAAACTACAACAATGAAAGATTTAGAAATCTGACGACGAGCACGTTCAGGAGCTGCAGCTGAGCAGGATCCAGACTCACCGAGCCATCACTGCTTTTCTTATCTGTAGAACATTGTGATCTGCAGCTGTCTTCTATCCAGCGTTCTGTCCTTGACTTTTTGTTTTCTAAATGAGAAACTCTCTCCAAAATCTGTTCTGCAGCGTTTCACTGCAGGTCGCAGTCGGACGTGAAATACAGCAGTGAGCTCTCACAATCACAGTAAACTGAAACTAGGTCTTCAAATATATTTTACTCGACTGAAGTAAAACTAAAAACACTGCCTGAAATGATCCTGTGCTTCCTTAAGTGAACTTGAGATCGACCCATTTAGATCATTTCATATTTTTATTGTTTCAGTCTAGAGCAGCTTTGCATGAGTCACTATTAAAAATAATCCTTCTTTACCTTCTGCTGAACCTGGATGTAGCCACTGTGATGTCACCCTTTGTTTTCAGCTTGTGGAATTGAACAAATTATTTTACTGTTACAATATAATCTACAGCATTAACATTGCATTAACAGTATAACAGATGGCTTTAAGACGGCATTAAGATGTTTAAACATACAGGCGCCATATTAACCTTTATTCCAGGTGCAGTTATAACTATTTTTATACACACCCTGCAGTTTGTGCTTCTTAAAGAGTTGAAGCTCAGTCAGTTAATTGAAGGTCAGAAGCTTCGTCCGGCGCTAGGTCCAGACGATCTATTGTGTAAGTGACTTAGAGCTACGGAAGGACACGCTTACAAAACATACATGCCATGTTATTCATTATTATCTTTTATTCGTTTATATCCTTTTTATTAAGCTTTGAGTAGTGGCATTTGATTAAAGCATTTATTCAATATATTCCGTATATAGTTTCAGTTAGGTTGTTACACATATGAGAGTGGCTTCTGTCTGGTAAGAGGTCATGAGTTTAGTTGGCGAGGTGAGACAGAGGGCATTTGAGGTCGAGACACACACATAGTAGGTAGACTCATTTCTAGGTAAGAGTTTGCAAGCTTGTAACTGCATTTTGGAGACGGAGAAAATGTTCTTTTCAAATGTGTCAGAAGTCATTAACAGAACATTTGTGGTTTTGAAACTTATGCATGTGAGGTATCTGCTTAACGCAACAGGGTGCGTAATAATACCCCGATGCTATAAAACAATTGCTTGTGTATTGTTAGGAGGAGATCGATGCTGATTGTGTGACAGCGGAGGAGCAATAATGTCAGTGACACAAACACATCGATGGGACCGTGGGCACGAAGTGGGCTGTATTATTACTGTGGGCATAACACTCTTTTGGTTCGTGTTCCTATGGGAAGTGTAGGAACGTGCGCAATGGTGAGATTAGGAGCTCCACTTGTGCTAATTGGGGGCAGAGCAAAGGTTATACCAGAAAGAAACACACGCACATTGGCAGCCAGGCGCAAGAGACACATTTTGGCAAAGAGAGGGACCGAGGGAGCACATGCCTACGACCCTACGATGAATTCACCCACCTGGATTGATTCCATAGGAGTTCCCAATGAATATAAATTAGCAGACCAAATAGCTTCAGGATTTGAAAGTATGTTCACATGGATAACACCGAATAAAAATGTTGACCGCATAAACTATGTCCATTATAATGTGCTGAGGCTCTCTAACCTGACCAGGGACGCCATGGAGGGGCTCGCGGAACAATTGGGTCCGACCTCGTTGATGGCAGTGCAAAACAAGATGGCCCTTGACATGTTGTTGGCGGAGAAGGGAGCGTGTGTGCCGTGTTTGGTGACCAGCGTTGTTTTGTATCCCTCCTCGATATCTGAAACCGTAACAAGCTTCAAGCTTCATCATTATTCTTTTCACAGTCGTCGTTTGTTTGTATCAGGAGTGTGCTGAGGTATCATCCAGCACTCCTTGTTTGATTGCCAAATTGCATGCGTTTACTAAAGTTTCAAACTGGAGCTCCGCCTCCTTGGACACTCTGTTAGCAGTGACCTCACAGCGGCCATATTATTGGCCACATGACGTCATTAAAAATGCTCCAACAGCACAAACACGGTGCAGAGGTCCAGTTTAGGAGAAGCTGTTTGAGCTCCTCTGTCACTCAAAGCTAACTTTATAATGTTGTCAGTCCATGAGGATTATTTTGAACTGTGAATCATACAAAGCTACCCTAGTGACGTGTTTGTATGAAAATGAGATCTTTGTGTGTTGCTTTTTTCAGTTCAGCTCAGTTACTCACTCGAGAACAATCCATTGTGAACTGTACTCGAGTGAGTACTGACGTCGGGCTCTGCACTCTCTGGCCCAGTGTCCAAACTTGCTGCAGTAAAAGCAGCGATCTTTTCTCTTATTCCTGCGAGTCTGGCTGCTTCGAGGTGGCTCTGGCAGTGCCAGCACATCTGATCTCCACTCTCCCGGATGAGTTACAGATGGCTGATGTTTTGAGGTAAACGTGCCCTTTAACTCCATGTTTTCTAAAATAAATTTGATCTTGGAAAAAGTAAAAGTTTCCCACTCAACATGATCCTTCAAAAGCTTCGCCACGTGAGGCTGCAACTTATCTACAAGGTGAAGATTAAACAGAAAAGCATTTGCTTCACTCATAGTGGAATTCCACAGTCGGTGGAAACGTTCAGTGAAATCTGTCACCGACTCTCCGGGTTTCTGAAGAATCAACCAAGGGGGCACAAATTCAGGGTCATTCCAGGCTGCATTTTTAATCGAGGTGGCGCACTGTGTGTCGAGCCAGGCCGTCATATCACGAGTACGTCGCCACCTGGCCTCGCCATCCACTCCTGGCAAGTCAAAATGTTCCTTCACATTTTCCCACTTGTAGTTATAAACTAACTTCAGCAACTTTTTGAGCTCAGCAGGAGACGGCTGATACACCATGCAGGTGAAACGCAGCCACCTGTGGAAGTCGCTCGGTGTTTTGATGGGGTCAGGAGCATCTCTTAACAGATCGTAGAGCTCGCCTGGGGTCCATACGGCCTTTATGCCATCCACAAATTCTCTGCCGCTGCTCTGCTTTTCTGCCGTAGACCAGGTCGCGACAGGCGACTCTTTCGGAAGACTTCCCTCGTCCGTTTGCGTGCCTTTTTCCTCAGGCGACTCTTTCAGGAGACTTCCCTCGTCCGTTTGCGTGCCTTTTTCCTCAGGCGACTCTTTCAGGAGACTTCCCTCGTCCGTTTGCGTGCCTTTTTCCTCAGGCGACTCTTTCAGGAGACTTCCCTCGTCCGTTTGCGTGCCTTTTTCCTCTTGCGTTTTAACTTGTGGAATATTTGGCGGCGGTTGTAGTACTTTTTCAGCTTCGGGACTTTGGTACCCCTGAAGGAGCCAGTCATAGTTTAGCCCCACTTGTTGCAGCTCCTTGAATAACTTCTCCTCACTCGGGTGAGGTTGTACCAGTGTCACAGCAGAAGGAAATTCCTTTCGCTGCTCTGGTCTTTTGGGACCTTCAAATGTTTTCTGCCTCAGACGCTTTGAGCTGTTGGACCCCATGATGCTCGCTCTCGGTGTGCAGTGAAGGCTGATTAACACTCCAGGTGTTTATCTGAAACAGAATAAATGTTGATCAGTTTTGGAAACACACTCGTGATGTTCAGATTGGCACAGTTAACGGATAAATAAAGGCCGTCTCATCATCATCATCATCATCATAACCTGTAACCCCCATCGTGTAAAATGACCAATTAACATCCAGAAAACTTTCATCATGCCTGATATATTATGACATCATCATGACTAATATGTGTGTGCTGCATCTAAAGTCAAAGGTCACTCTTTCAAGGATGCCAATATTCACATTTTGGACAGAGAAGACGGAGTGAACGACCCTCTTTAGACGGAGGGCGGAGCTTATGACACCGACTGTCTGACGTTCTTATGGAGAACAGTAGAGTTTAAATACCAGGGACTCTCCACCGTTTGGTTTTACAGCTGCAGAAGCTTCTCAGATGAAACTTGAAGTCCAGTGGCTTTTCTTTCCAAGAAGCAGATCTCTGCAAAGACCAGATTATGAACAAAGTGACAAAATTATTGGAACTTCCGATTATTGTGTCTTTGAGTGTTTTAATACCTTTGGAAAAGGGCGAAATAACAGTGCAGGGTCCAACGTCATGTAGCTAACAACGAGGAGCTGTGAAGGCAGGACAGAGAGAAGTTATCGCTCTGTTGTTGAACACAAACATGCAAAGCATATCTTATCCCACGCAAACAGCTTTCTGTGAGCACGCTCAACTGAAGCCTTAAACTTGTCCACTACAAACTCAGGCAGTGACAAGTAGTCTGATGACAGCAGCATGAAACTAATTCAGAACATTCGACGCGGTTTGCGATTCAGAGAAGAGAAAGAGGAAGTAAAGGATGCAGATTTACTGAAATAAAGGCACTTACAACCTGCTGTAAGAAATACTACCCCAGTACTCTTAGTCGAGTAAGTGAAAAAGTCTGAAGCCACCATTCATTTCTTTTGGAAGGTGTTTCAGAGAGAAACTGGCCATATTTTATCGTACCACCCACGACTCAGGGCAGAGTTCCCCAGTAATTAAGGGGCAGGGATAGCTCAGTAGGTAAAGTGGTCGCCCCATGATCGGAAGGTCGGCGGCTCGAATCCACTTAACGGCTACCCTGAGGTACCCCTGAGCAAGGTACCGTCCCTACACACTGCTCCCCGGGCGCCTGCTTAGTGGGCTGCCCACTGCTTCACTGAGTGAATGGGTCAAATGCAGAGAAAAACAAGTAATTTCCCCATGGGGATCAATAAAGTATCCATTATTATTATTATTATTATTAATTAGCTTCAGTTTATATGATTGTAATTGTGTTTACCTACAAATACTTAAAGGTCAATTCATATTAATAATTGTACTACAAACAAATGCAAGTCTTTGGTTGGAAACAAAAAAATGTATAGAAATTGCCTTCCTACCTGTACATTTATCCTTTCTGAGGTCCTGATGAGTAAAGTGAGCGAGGAAGTTCAGAGAAGACAAAGGCTGATCTCATCTCAGCGTGAGGCTGGTAGATCCACACGACTGCTGTCGTTTCCTCTTCTAAAACACAGTAACAGAAAGTTTGTCCTCAGAGCGGAGCAGATGTGGACAAGCGTGAATTAAAAAGTGGGTTCGGTTTGGCCTGAAATTTGTCTGTTTGCAGCACGGAGCCTCTGATGAAGACGCCTGCTGGAAAGTTACAGGGGCGGAGCTCGAACTGAGAGGCTGAACCATGAAACTATGAAAGTACAGATATAGAAATGAGCTGAACAGACTTTTGGATATCTGCAGTTCCTTTCATGCATGGGAAATCTGTTTTTTATTTTTTAAATAAAAACTGCAAACCATGAGGTGACAAACTGATATATGGTCCCTGTGCTGCAGGCACAGCTGAAGGGCAGTGAACGCCTTTGCTCTGTTTTCACAGGCTCCAAAACATTCCCAGCCTAAACTAGTTTGCAGTGTCTGCCTTTACAGATGGATTCTGTGCATTATTTTGTTTCATACCAAGATTCAGCTTTCGTTCGCCTACGTCCTGTTTTATATCCTTAACCCTTTGACCCCTGCGTGGAATACATGTGCAGACATGCAGGACCTCCACAAAAAACACAGAGTCCCGTTTCCCCTCTTTGCCCAGCGCCTCTCAACAGATACGAATTGTTTGCCTCTCCTGCTACATATTTCACGTTGAACTGTGTTTGACCTGCAAAGGGGACTGGATTTCAGTACAAGTGACGTCTGTGATCTTTGTTTAGTGACGGGTGTAGAAAAAAAGTTTCACCTTCAGTTTGTTTAAAGTTTAAAGCGAGGGGCGAGTCCTGCGCTGCAGCTGCTGAGATGAAAACAGGAAGAACTGTTAACTGACTCAAATATGTCACCCTGTTATTTTTAAAGTGACTTTTTGTGACTTCCTTCTGCAAATTCTAAAATATTTTAATTCAATTCAATTCAGTTTTATTTATACACAACAACAGTCGCCTCAGATCTGAGCGCTTTATACTGTAAGCTAGACTCTACAATAATACATACAGAGAAAAACCCAACAACCATATGACCCCCTGTGATCAAGCACTTTGGCGACAGTGGGAAGGAAAAACTCGCTTTTAACAGGAAGAAACCTCCAACAGAACCAGGCTCAGGGAGGGGCGGGGCCATCTGCCTGTATTTTACCAGGTGCCTTTCATCTAAACTAGTTCAGTAGCTCAGTAATAAAACAGCAATAGTTGGATAATAATGTGAAAATAAAGACTCAGTGGGGTGTGGAGATTCAGAGACCTGATTTTTAGACCGATTACGTCACAGAGACGCGACGAAGGCTGTCCAAATTCGAAGACTCTTCCAAATGCAGCCAACAAGTGCGTCCTCCTTTTCCCAGATTTGAAGGATGTGTCGGGTGTATCCTTCGTGGCCCAACCTATCCCATAATTCATAGCGCTGCCCAGCCGATTCCAGTTTCCAACAATGGCAGCAGCTACTTAATTTTAATATTACTCTAATTACTCTTTCTGGAGAGAGAAAAGAAACTGCTGTACGTAGAGCAGCGGTCTCCAACCTCTTTTGCGCCACGGACCGGTTTATGCCCGACAATATTTTCACGGACCGGCCTTTAATGTGTCGCGGATAAATACAACAAAATAAAACTAGTACCGGTACCGAAAAAAAGAAGATTTATACATAACACACGTGGAAAGACCCAGGAAAACAGAGTAAACGATAAAAACGATAACAAAATAACGCTGAAAACCGATAAAACCCCTGAAAACCAGACATTTCACACCTGAGCCTCAACTCTCGCGGCCCGGTACCAAACGACTCACGGACCGGTACCGGTCCGAGGCCCGGGGGTTGGGGACCGCTGACGTAGAGAATGTAGCTGTGTAAACTTCAAATATCTGCTCGATTTATCAAGACATCACATATTTCTAAAAGTGCTCCGACATTTTTGGAGACGTCTGTTACCCACCAGCTCGATAGCTGACCGCGGCGATAACGGCGAACTCTGGGCACATCGTTTTCAACCCACCGGAGTTAAACATGATATATAAGTCACTCAGATAGCTTAAAAATGTTATTTTTTCAGTGTTTGATTTGTTCCTGAGTAAATCGGTTTGGCTGAGATTAAAGTTCTAGTTTTCACACAGCTGAATAAACGTCAAACAGAAAACTGATTAAACAGAAGTGAGACGGTCGAGAGTTTACTCCAGTGTCCTGTTATATTGAAGAAGCAAGCAGCAGACAGCCGAGTTTCTTAAACTCTACAGAGACAGCGGTCGTGTCCAAATTCATGGGCTGCATCCTCCTGAGGCCGCATTTGTAGACCGATTACGTCACAGCGACGCGCCGAAGGCTGTCCAAATTCGTAGACTCCTCCGAATGCAGCCGACAAATGAGTCCTCCTTTTCCCCGAATTTGAAGGATGGGTTGGGTGTGTCCTTCATGGCCTACCATATCCCAGAATTCATAGCGCGGCCCAGCCAAACTCCAGTTTCCAACAATGGCGGCCGCTACTAAGTTTTAAAATTACTCTTACTAATCTTTCTGGGTCACAAAATAAACTTTTAACATATTTTCAGGCGAGAAAGTAGTTGTGTAAACATCAAATATCTGCTCGGTTTATCAAGATATCCCATATTTGCAAAAGTGCTTCGACGTTTTCGGAGACGTCTGCTACCCACCAGCTCGACAGCTAGCCGGGAGCTCGAGGGTTACTGATGCGGCCGAGAACGGCACAACTCCCGGCACATCATTTTCAGATCACCGCGGACTTTCGCTGCTCGGATTAAACGTAATATATAAGTCACTTAGACAACCTAAAAATGTTATTGTTGGGCTTTTTTCAGTGTTTTGTTTGTTCGTGAGTAAATCGGTTTGGCTGAGATTAAAGTTATTAGATTAGATTAGATAAAATAAAACTTTATTAATCCCCCGGGTGGGTTCCTCCTTGGTTTTTACACAGCTGACTAAACGTCAAACAGAAAACTGATTAAACAGAAGTATGAGACAGTCGAGAATTTACGCCAGTGTCCTGTTATATTTTAGATAGCAAGGAGCAGACGGCCGAGTTTATTAAACTCCACCGAGACAGCGGTGACGCAGATCTGAAGGCTGGACCGTCCAATTTCACGGCCGTTTACTTCCGGCCTACCCGACCTTCTGAGGACCTGGCCCACGTAGACCGCGAAGGCCGGGTCCTCAGGAGGATGCAGCCCATGAATTTGGACACGACAAGCGGTGACGCAAATCTGTCCAGCTTTTTCAGTCTTCAAAGGACCCGCCCACGTAGACCGCGAAGGCCGGGTCCTCAGGAGGATGCAGCCTATGAATTTGGACACAGCTAATAACAATGCAATGCCATGTAATCGCCATGGTAATAAGGCTACTTTCACGGGTCGCCACTGATGGTAGCTCTGCTAGTTGGAAGTTTTATACCAGCTAGGGATCTTTGACTGTATGTGATTACCATGGTAACAGGAAAGAGCTTGATATGAATCTTGTAATATCAGGTGTGGGAATGTTAGTCACCGTCTGATTGACAGTTTTTATCTGGCCCCGAGTGTCAGGTGTGCAGCAGCATGTTTAGTTGACCGATGATGGTAAGTTCTCCAGCAAGAGAGCGTCACTGAGCTGCCACACGTTGTCACGTTGGCAGCTCAGTGACGCTCTGTGTTGGATTTCTAAACAGGCTAAGAAGCTAGATCTTCTGGTGTCTCAAGCTAAAGAGTCCAAAGCTGGTCATGCTGTTACCACAGCGCCCCCACATGACAGAGAAAAGAAACTGCAGTATGTAGATGCTTGTGGTTAGTTACAGAAAAGACACGACTGGACAAATCATAGAAAGAAACTCATTTATTGATAGTTAAATAGTAAAATGAAGTTTTCTTTTAAGGATATGTTGAACTGTTTTGAGGTGAGACGAGCAGCCGCACAGGAGTCAGGGAGGCTTTCACAATTTAAAATTAAATGAATCTGTCAGACTGAAGGGAGACATGACTTCACATCAGCACAAAACTCTTTCACATTATCACTGAACTCTCTACAGAAATAAAAACAAAGCTCTGACGGTACATCTAGACCACATTAAGTCATACAGTCACATTTTAAAGTTCACAGGTGTCTTTATATCAGGGGTGTCAAACAGGAGGCTCGGGGCCCAGCAAAGACTAATTCGGCCGGTGGAACAAGTGAAGGAAGGCATACATTTTGCCCTTTTAACTGTATTTCCGTAAGTTTGCAGCTTTTCTTACTGATAAAGACGTCCACCATCCACATTCATACTATAACACAGAAATAAAATAACAGAAAATCAGTTTGAGGGCAGAAAATTTCTTTTTTCAATAATGAGACTACAGTAAAAGTTTTCTGTGAATTAACAAAAACTTGGTGTTTTATAAGTACAGTGTGAGGAATGAGCTCTCTGAACATTTAAGCCCAAAGAGTCAGGCTGGCAGGTTTCTTTCTTTCCTGCAGCTGCTTTTATTTATCACGTAGAAAAACTGAGCTGTACTGTGCAGACTGCCCTTCTTGGTCTCATATGAACACATGTCAGGGATTAAATATGTACTTAAGCTTCTTTACGCTGACAGAAAGGCCACTTTCACTGGTCCGGGCCTTTTAACACAGGGTGGGCTGTATGTGGCCACAATGCAAACTGAGTCTGACACCCCTGCTTTACACCTTTATCCAGCAGAAACTGACAGTTTGACAAAAACAGCTTTAAAAATCTCTTCAAAGGGATCAAATCTGCATCATTACCTCACATGAAAATACAAATAAATAAAAACATGAACAATATCTCAAAGAAATATAGTGAAACTAAAACATTTCTTCACATTCATTCTCCTCTCTTCATTACTTTTTAGTCTCTTTAAAGCTAATTCATGTGCAGCTTCTTCATATTGTGCATGTGCCCAATACTGTCCTGTTTTGCATAGTTTAACATTTGATTCCTTCACAGCTTGAGGGGGTCGGACCGCTCTCACATCGCTCTGCTAAATGTGGAGCCATGAAGCTGTTTGCTAAGCTGAGCAGAAAAAGGTGCGTCTCTGTAAAGGCTCACAGCGTTTCTGCCAGGATCCAAACCAAGTCAGCTTTAGAGGATTTTCAGCCACTTGTTCCGAGCTCGAGCATCCTGACTTTTACTCTGCTGCAGGTCAGAGACCTCACCAGCTTTTTACTGCTCTGCATCCATCTGACAACAACATTAGTCACATTAAAAACATATTTATTTGAAGTCCCGACAGTAATTATGGACTCTTCCTTAGTAAACTCAGTGCATTTACATGATGCTGTTACTGACCGTGAAACAGTCGATCAGCTGACTGTCTCTCTGCTTCTTCTTTGGTAAATGAAACATACTAAAATCTTTCCTTGGACTCATCGTTGCATTAAAACTCGAGGCTTCGTGCTCAGCTAAGCTAACGTCTCCTGGCCTCAAATTTGCCCAAATGTTGAACTATTCATCTTCTGTTCACGCTTCCAGCCGCTCTGGCATAAAGTGAAGCTACAGCGGCACTCTGCTTTAGTGGCATTTCACATTAATCTGCATGTGCAAACTACTCAAAAAACACAATAAAATACAACAAAATAAATACTAAAGTGTGAAAGCACATCCTCGTGTCTTTGGTGAAGTCTCTGTGCTTCAGAGGTTAAACCTGCAGGTCTCACAGTTTTAACCGTGTGAGGAAAAAGAGACTTTTTAATTTTAAAAAAACATGGGAAGAAATCTCACTTTCTTTGGAGTTTCTGGTCTGTTGGTTGGACGTTTACTGAAAGGTGGAAACAAGCTGCTTTCAGACGAGTTATTCCAAGAAATAATCAAAAAACCTGACTGACTGCAGTCCTGCCTGATTTAAGTCACTCATTAAACTCTACAGAGCAGACTGACGCTCGGACGGATGATGGATCCGTCTTCATCACAACTCAGTTTTACCCTCCTAAGACCCAAACTCTGTCATGGTATGCATTTTTAATTTCTCTTTGCTATTTGGGCTGATTGGGACCTGATGGATGTAAAAACAAAGAATTACCTGTTTTGTTTTTTTTACCTGATTTTTGTCTCTGAGAAAAATTAGATCCACATATGAGGACATTCATTTTAAATTTCGATAGAACAGTGGCAGTATAATGTCCTTGTTAGTGGATATCAGGCCCTTGTAGAGCAAAATTGAGTATTTTGGTCAAGACGACCCAAAATGCGATGTCCACATATGTGGACGCCAGGTCCTAGGAGGTTAAACAAAAAGAAATCACCACCAGTTTTCACTTGCAAGTAACATCTGAATGACGAAGGAAAGTTACAGGTAGTTGGAGATAAAGTGCTATATTAAATAAGCTTGATATGTATTTGCACAAAGCAGCGCAGCAGCTTTAATAGTTTTCTGTCACACAGCAAAGGTCTGAGGCTCTTTGAGGACGTGAAGCCTCTGAGTCTGTCTGCGCTTTAGTGTTGGTGCTGTTTATGATTAAGACTCCAGAATGACCGATCACGGTTAGTTTCTCTCAACTATCCAGACCAAAACGGGCCTGGATAGTTGCTGACATATTGTGGTGTGGACTGGCAGCTTCAGGACAGAAAATCTTCTACTACTACTTACAGAAAACATTTTCACGTGCAGGCAGAAAGCTGTGATAAATATTCTTATAGTGTAAGTGAAGGTGCTGCACAGCTATAAATGGCCTTCAGTGTGAGTAAAGCTTAGTTTCTCAGATCACTTAGTAATTTTGGGCCTTACACAAGTGCAGCCCACCGGGACTTCGATACGCGTCTTCTGGACTCGATATGTGTCTGCGTCCTTACACTTGGTCTTCATCAGGACCACCATCGGAGCCCGAACCTCCACAGAGTTGTAGTCGTTCACCTCGCGCCCGTCGATGATGCATCCCTTACAAAGGCACTCGGCAAAGATGATGTCACGTGGATACCTGCTGTCGTTTCGGTCTATGCTGGAGACACAGACAGACAGAAAAGACCTCAACACGTGCAGGAGACAGTGAACACACAGCAGATTCAGTCAGGACAATACGCGGCTTCTCAAATCAAAGCTCGTTTAATATTAAAGCTGGTAGCTTTCATCTGCTCGCTGGTTCCAGGTTGAACTTCCTGAACCAGCTCAGCAGCCGTCCATCCATTTCTACTCCGCAATAATCCAGCCTGCTCTCTGCACGTCCAAACTTTGGATCAGCCACCACCAGAGATGGGCAGTAACGCGTTACTTGTAACATCCACCATACCTGCTGCTGAACCAAAGCATGATGTATACCATGTTGGTAAATAAATAAAGAATTATTAAATATGTTCCAATTCAAATCGATTTTAGCCAGAATAACGCGTTATCGATTCATTAAATCCTGAATCTATTTTTGTCAGTCTCTGACCAAAATTCACTGAACCAGCAGCAAAAAAAGTTCCAAGCTACACTTCACATTTGTAAAACATCGTCACTGTTTCTCTCTTACTTTGACTGTTTTGCTTCCACCACGATACGATCTCACTTCCTGCACAGCTCTGTCTCTCTAAGTGTCCTTCAAGAACAGTTTCCCATCTCAAATCTCTGTTTTCTGCATTATTTGCTGCTTATTACGCACCAGTCTACCTGTGTGTTCAGTGCTGTCAGCCTCTGACAAGAAAGCCTGTTCAGTGCAGAAATGTAAACTTTTTAAAATGATGCCAAAACTCTTAGCTGAGTCTCTAATCAAACCTCTGTAACTTCAGCAGCATCAAGTTCAGAAGCTGATTCGTGGTTTTCTTCCATTTTTGATTGGCTGCAGAATATTTTTAAGGTTATCTGTTAGAAAAAGCCAGACCAGAAAAATCTCCTTTATGTGTTTCTGTTTTAGCCTCAGTTACTTTGACACAAACGCATCTGTTGTGATGCTCACAGCTCTGATGAAGGGTCAGCCTTGTTTTTATACAGAGATTGAAAAAAAATATAGAATTTGAATATTTCTGACTGTCAGTAAAAATTCAGTCGAATCGATGATAGAAATTTGCGACAATACCCAACATTCAAACTTTCATTCAAACAGTAATGAGTGAGAGAATGAGCATTTTTGTCCCTCTGCGGGTTCCATACTTACTAGTAACGCCACGGAGACAGCGCGCGGCCGTTGAGTTCGTGCATTTGCTGGGCAGCCTGTTCGCAGGTGGTGAGCTCCTGGTGCTCGCGGGCGTCGCGCTGAAGGTCGAGCTTCTTCAGGTTCACGTCAAACTTTCGCTCGCGGGCCTCCACCTTCTCGGCGCTGAGACACCTGGAGGCGGCCGGGCGGAGCTCGTGCATTTGCTGGGCAGCCTGTTCGCTGGTGGTCAGGTTCTGGTGCTCGCAGGCGTCCACCATCTCGGCGCGGAGCTCGTAGAGGATCAGCAGAGAGAAATGCAAAGTGGCAGAAACAGTCAGAGAGAGCTTGGCGTGATTGGCCATCTTGACTTCGGACGGCTGAGACTGGCGCCGCTCCATTGTAGCTGCTTTAAATACGGTATCGGAGCTCCTACGGCTGCCCGGTTGCCATGGGGATCTCCTCAACATTTCCTCACGACAAACAGTCCACGTGCGGCCCCGCCCCTCTGCTGGCTGTGCACTGTGTTTGTGACCGCGGGCAGACAGCCTCGTACCTCTAATAAACTCCGCCGTGAGCTCTTTTTAAACATTTCACACGTTTCATTGTTGGTTTGTTTTTTAAAGGTAGAGACAGATGTTTATGTTTTACAGAAAAAGGTTTTATCGCCTGAAACGTGAATATTGTCAGGTTTTCTGCAACTGCTGCTGTTCTGATCCTCAACAGTACATCTCAGTGTTTACATGTGTTTACACAGTTTTTTTTGTTTTTTTTTGTTAATTCTGTGGAGCTGAACACTGCGGCTTTACACAAGACTGAAGACAGCTAAATCTGACTTTCTGTAGCTTTTTATTAGCAGTGACTTTATTTATTCTTCACATGTTGATAGTTTCATGTTGACTTTTGGCAAAATGCAGCGACAACAGATCTTTGACTTTAATGTGTTTCTTTTTGTTGTTCCTTTTTTTTGACCTATTGACCTATTCAAGGCTGTAATAACCTCATGCCAAATAATCTATTTTGCAATTAATGTTTGGAAAATATTGGATATTATGGGTCTCCCCCCCCCCCCCCCCCCAAAAAAAAAAACAACAACAAAAAAACAGGGGTCTTTATGACAATAAAGCCACAGAAACCTAAAAAATATTTAAAAAATAATGAAAAACTTTATACCTATGGTTAGGTCTGAAGTTGTTTAAAAGATGTGATGTGGAAAAAAATGAAAAATGAATTCATATATGATAATGCTATATCACCTGTTGGATGGGGACCCGTTTGGGTCCCGAGGGTAAACAGTGGATGTAAATTTTAAAAACTCTTATTGCTCCAAAAATAATAATGCATCCAAATCAATTTTGTTATCAATTATTGACCTATTCAAGGCTGTAATAACTTCATGCCAAATATTTTACTTTGCAATTAATTTTTGGAAAATATTGCATATTATGGGTCTCCCCCCCAAAAAAACAGGGGTCCTTATGACACTAAAGCCATAAAAACTTTAAAAGATCTGATGTGGAAAAAAATGAAAAATGAATTCATATATGATAATGCTATATCACCTGTTGGATGGGGACCCGTTTGGGTCCAGAGGTTAAACAATGGATGTAAAGTTTGAGGGATGCTGAAGGGTTAAACGTTTGCAAAATGTATTAAACTAGGGTGACCAACCGTCCTCTTTTTTCTGCACTTGGTGATTTGTAAAAACCTTTATAACATTTTTTATTTCACCATTCATTAACTGCACAGAGACGGTACCGTGTAAATATGTTAAAGTTTTCTTTAAGAAAACAGTATTATTAAAGTTCTTCATGACTGGGCCAAGTGTCCTCTTTTTTGGAAATCAAAATATGGTCACCCTAATTAAACGGTCCAAGGTTCAAGTCCGCACTGTGCCATGAAACACCCGTATTCTCCTGTAAAATATAAATGTGAAATAAAAGATAAAACACATGAGGAATTAAAAAATAAAACGTGAGGTCGTTCCTGACTCTTCACATGGAAAAAAAATCCTCTTGAAGGTTTAAACATCTGGAAACGTCTCCTGCAATATCAGCATCAGGAACAGCAGCTGAAAAATGGCTGCTGCAGTTTTTACTATCTGCACACTGGATTCTCTTTGTGGGGGGACCGGTTCTGACGTCAGGGCCCCCCCAGGTCGTCATGAACTGTCAGTGAACACGCTGCTGTAATTTTACAAGATAGCAAGCAAGCAATTTATTAATATAGCACTTTCAAAACAGATCTCAGCTGAAAACAAAGTGTTGTGCACATGACATAACAAATAACAAAATGAAATAGTATATGTAAAAAGAAAAGCAAATTCAATCAGACAAAAACCATAAAAGGTCCGGGTCAGACTGTGTCATAAGCCAGGGAGTAAAAGTGATTTCTGAGACGGGCTTTAGAAGTGGACAATGATGGAGCACGAAGAAGCTCAGAGAGATAAGGTGGAGCAAGACCTTTAAAACATTTAAAAACAAGCATTAAAATTTGAAAATGAACTCATGCAGCCAATGGAGTGAAGCCAGGATAGGAGTTATATGCTCTCTCTTACAGGTTCTGGTTAGAAGTCGTGCAGCAGGATTTTGGACCAGCTGCAGACGGAGATGCAGAAGAAAGGAATAAAAATAAATGTTTTTTCCAGTTTTTCTTACAGGTGTTTTGGTTCAGGTCCAACACAAAGTGACTTTTTGAATATGAACACATGAACATGTGCCCACCCCAGTCAGAAATGCAGATGTTGTCATTTGCAGCCAGATGTGTGCACTTTCATTTATTACAGTTATTCTTTGCAAAAATTAATCACTTATTTGAAAAACTAGACATGCTTAAACCAAAAGAAATTTTGCACAAAACTTACATATTTCGTGGGCCTTGCAAGTGGGTGGAGCACAATGGCCTCATCGCACCGCTTATAAAACTGCAGAAGCTTAGCCCCACCGCTGTGTTTCAGGTAGGGCGCTATCGCTGTTGCTCACACATTTAATTCAACTTGGCACTGCCATTGTGGTACATTGCATCATTTGCATGACTCCTTCAGGCTGGGTCATTTAAGAGAGTGAAACAGTTTTTTATTGGCTCATTTATTGTTAGCTGTTAGACCTTGAGACACAGGTGACATCAGTTCCTGGGTAGACCCATCCCCTGCAGCTAATTTTAGATCCCAGAGTCATCCTGCTGAGTTCACCTTTAGGAATGTGGACTCCTCCCACATATTTGAATAGCACTCCTTGTTTTTATACTGCACTGCAGTAAATGTCACAAAGGAAGTAAACAAACCTTTAGCATTTATGGTGAAAATGAGTCACCTGCTGTGGGTGTGCACATGATTGATTTTACATCCTGAGGTTTTAGGCTGACCAACGTGGTCAGAATCTCATCAGAAAAACATTTGTGCCAAAGATAATAGTACCACCGTCCAATAGGAGTGTGCTCCAGGTGCTGAAGTAGATGTGAGAATTGGAAAGCAGGAAGATTGATTACGCACAGGAAACAGGGAAACACACAGGGTTCCCACTGCAGCCCCCACCCCTCTGCCCTGTCAGGAAACCCCCATCTGTGCCTGAGCTCAGAGTAACACTGTTGGGAATGCGTGCCTCTCTGATATCAGGGCGAAATGTTCTCACAGACCTAAGATGTCATTCAGCGCTATCCATTCCTCACATACATCCAGTTGAAGAAGCATCCAATGATTATCTGTGAGAAATTACTGATTGGTAAAAAGGAAAAGGTTACATCATGTTTTGGCCTGAAAGCTTCTGAGCCGATGCTGAAACAGTGCTGTTGAAGGTGAGTGATAATCTGTCACTCACAGTAGATTCAGATGATAATGCAGCCCTGAATCTGATGGACCTCAGAGCTGCTGCCTTCTTCGCCTCAGACACTGGGTTGGCATTGAGGCTGCAGCTCATCACTGGTTCAGTTCTCACTTTACGGGGAACACTGGGATCCATCCTGGGACCAGTCGTCTTGTAACCGTGTCTGCTTCCATTTGGTGATACCATTAGGAGATTAAACATCTGCTTTCATTTCTATGCTAATGATTTACAGCTTTAAACCTCAGGGTTCATTACAACCTCTACCAGGCTGTCCACTAATAACGTCCTCTAGTTAAGGTCCGAACTCTTCCACGGCAGCATTTTTAATTTCTCTTTGATATTTGGGCTGATTGGGACCTGATGAATGTAAAAACAAAGAATTACCAGATTGTTGTTTTTTTTACCTGATTTTTTTTTCTGAGAAAAATGAGACCCATATATGATATTTGTTTAGAATTTCGATAGAACAGTGGCAGCATAATGTCCTCGTAAGTGGATATCAGGCCCTTGTAGAGCAAAATTTAGTATTTTGGTCTAAATAACCCAAAATGTGATGTCCACATATGTGGACGCCAGATCCTAGGAGGTTAAACAGTGACAAAACTGAGGTCCTCTTCCTTAGTCCTTCCACGTCTTGAAGTAGGCTATATGAATGCAGCTTGTTAACTTAGCTAGAACAGTACAGTAAGATGCAGCTTAAAGCACCTGAAGTGGCCGAATGAGCTGAGCATCCAGACTTCATGATGTCAGAGAGGGTGGATATTCCAAATGCTGATGAAATGAGGGGCTGCTCATCAAAAGCTGCACAGAATTAGGATCTGGAACCTTTAAACACAACCAGCTATGCCTTGACTTTACATCTGAACCGTTTCCACACTTCAGTCAGAAACAGACTGAGTTACATATTTTGCACGTGTGATTTTGACTTTTAACAGCAGTTTTCCTGCTGGAGGCTCCCATTCACTGGTTGTTATTTACCTTGCTGAATGTGTATTTGTCAGTACTGTTTGAAGCAGTGGCGGTTTGCTATCGCCCATTTGCTGGGAGTAAGGGCGCCGGGGGCGGGGGACCTTCTCTGACCGGCTGGAGCAGCATCTAATAACCAACTCGCAAAATAAAACAAAATAAAAACAAACCAACAACCACGAAAACACCAGACATCATGATACAGACTTATAATTTGCACCGATGTTTTTTCTATAGGGAAAAGTGAGCGCGAAAGCCCTCGGTGCGCCTGCTCGCTGCTGAAGTCAAAGTAAACTTTATTGTCATCTCCGCTACATACAGTCCAGTATATAGAGACGAGACGACGAGGCTCCAGTTACAGCAGTGCAAGTAAACAAACAATAAATATCAGAAGAGAAAGAAAATAAATCTACACTTTAGGACTCGGGGTAAAGGATCAATAATGAACAGAACAATCCGGTGCCACAGAAATGATCTGTGCTACTCCAAAAAATAGTTTGTCTGCTATAAAACAGAGAAGCATGTTACAGGCCTGACAGCCAAAGGTTCAACACTCGTCCTGTTTTCTAACAGGAAACAGCGTTTACACACACTCACTGGAATGTTTCTGGCCTTTTCAACTGTGACATTTAGCAGAGCGCTCATTGTTCTAAAACATAAAACAAAAGAAGACCACTCACTAGCTCACTATCGATATCCCTCTCTCCCCACATCACTCTCAAAACTTTCCCCTCCTCCTGAACCAAATGTCATGTTCCATACTATTTTTCTTTATTTTGTGTATTGATCACGTTAGTAATAGTAATGATCATTTTATCACTTAGTTATATACGCACAGTGGGATGCAAAAGTTTGGGCAACCTTATTATTCAGTATTTTCCTGTATAAATCGTTGGTTGTTACAATAAAAAATGTGGCAGACCGAGAAAAATCTCGGATAGACAGAAGCGACGATGAGAACAGTCAGAGTCGACCCACAGACCAGCACCAAAGACCTGCAACATCATGTTGCAGCAGATGGAGTCGCTGTGCATCGTTCAACCATTCGGCGCACTTTACACAAGGAGATGCTGCATGTGAGAGTGATGCAGAGGAAGCCTTTTCTCCACCCACAGCACAAACAGAGCCGCTTGAGGCTCTGTTTGTGGGTGGGCGGAAAATTCCCAGGGTGGCGTTGTCGGGTTTTTGTCAAATTGTGAAGACTCTCCATTCTTCCCCACCTCGTGCTGCCACATTTAGGTGACGGCTAAGTGAAGAACATAGTCGTGATTCCCTTTCCCAGAGGAGTTAAGGATGAGCTGACGGCACAGACCTGCTGTATGTGCTGTGGAATTCCCTTTGGCTCTGTGTGTTTTGTCAGTTCGTATATACGGCACGAGGGTGGCGGCCCATCTTTAGAGATGACGTTTGACCGGCGCGCTCTCACCGTGCTGCAGCATGCGATAAAAGAATCTCATCAAGTGTTTACAGTTTACTTAAAAACTTCCATGACACCGTCTATGATCACATTTACAGGGAAGATTAAAAATAGTAAAAACATGCACAACTGTAAAAAGGGTTATTATTGAGTTACAAATCTCTGACTGCAGAAGCGCGATATTTCTAAAGATGACGAAAATGCTGAGTGACTCAGCTGAACAGTTGTTAGGTCGTTCAGGAAATAACAGTCAAACATTCACGCCCCGATACAAAACAGGCTGCTACTATGAGTCACAGTGGACTGATGCAATATCACAGCTGTTTTTTCCCAGAATGTTTTAAGCAGACATCATATCTGAGATGCCAGTGCAAGTGTAGGAGGCCATTATCAGGCTGAAAACCCCAAATAAACCAATCAGAGAGATGAGAAAATGAATACACTCAGCAATTCGGCAACACCAAAAGGCCTGAAAGAACACAGAAGACAACTCAAGTGCATGATGATATAATTATTTCCATGGTTTAGAAAACCAACTTCAAACCAAGTCAGGAACACCGTTGAAGAGGCAGGAGGATCAGTATGACGGTCTACAATCAAGAGACGCCTCGATGGATGCTAATGCAGAGAGTTTACAGCAAGGTGCAATCCTCTGGTTACACCATCTTAAAGAGCCGTGACGGTTCGGTAAAAACGACTTGTGGACAGACGAAACCAAACTGATGGAAAGAGAGAAGTAGCTCGACCGGTAAATCGAGAGCTTCACCATCTTGGTTCTCTGGGATTGGTGGTGCAGTGATGCGGGCACTTTACTGGTCCTTTGTGGTTAAGAGAGAAACCGGGTCTTTGGTGTTTATCGATTACGTGACTGCTGGTAGAAGCAGGAGGATGAACTATGAGGTGCAAAACTGATGAGACAGAGCTTCACAGTGCAGGTGGATAATGTAAAAGAACATTTCTATTATTCTCATTTAAAGTATTTAAGGGTTTATGCATATGCTTAGTTGTGACACTTTAATAATTAATAATAATTAATTTCAGCCTCAGCACTGGGAGAAGACCAAGACCTTTACAGATGCTGATAACTTCCTCCCTCTTCCTTGGAATGCAATACTAATAATCGGGCAAAACCGAACTTTGCAAAACCAGCTGAAACAATAACTGAAAAACAGAAAAGGGAAATTAAAATGTTATTTCAAGGGACCTTTCCGTCCTCCCTCCTTTCTTTTCCTTCCTAGGTGGAATCCTGCTGCTTATCTGCCCTCTGTTTGTCTTCTAATGCCCTGCCAGAAAATCTCCATGGAGACGGGAGTAGCCACCTGATTAAAAATAGGAATGAAAATCCATCTCCAGGGAAACCACGAGGTCATCAACAAAAGACTACCGTATTTTTGGCGCATTGTTGATGAATGGGTCTGTTTTCATACATAAGGCGCACCGGCTCCCTCTCAGTGATGCCGCAGTGTTCGTTTGACTTTGACCTGCATTTACTTACTGTACTCTGTCTGCGGGAAACTTTGCAGAAAGATCCTAAACACAAGGCCTCAGAGAAAATGGTTAAGGTGGCATGCTGTTTTGTGCTGCATTTTTTGTTGCATTTGTGACATTTTAAGTTTGTTGTGAATTTAACTCCAAATCCAGTTTATTTATATAGCACGTTTAAAAAAACAAAAAACCACAAAAAAACAGCCCAAAGTGCTGTACAAAAACGAAATAAGAAATAAAGCCGTTCACATCAAAACACTCACATAAAAGCATAAAAGGCATAACAAATCCCAGCGGTCCAAACGCTGTTGACAAAAAATGTGTGTTTTCAAGTTTTCAAAAGAGACTTAAGAAACAGGAAGCGAAGATGCCTGCGTGATATTTAAAGGAAACCTGTTCCAAAGTTTCTGAGCTACAGTTGAAAGAAGTTGGTTCTCCTCTAAGTTTTAGCCTCGATTTTTCTGGACAACCACAAGCACCTGGTTGGCTGATCCAAGGACCCCCGAGGGAATATAAGGCTGAAGTACCTCAGAAAGGTACGGCGGTACAAGGCCAGGCATTTATAAGCTGACATTGGGACTTTGAAATGAATTCTGTGATAAACAGGAAGTCACTGAAGAGAGGACAGGACAGGTGAGATATGTTCATGCTTGTGATTATAGGTGGCAGATAAATTTGGCAGTCGTCTGCGTAGCAGTGAAAGGATGTCTCATGTTTCCTAAGATCAAGTGTGTGATCATGTAGAAGTTGTATAGTTTTAATGTTTTATTTGGGAACAGAATGGTGTGTATGTGTGAGTTTGGTGATGGAGTTTTTATTATGAATGAATTATGATTTTTTTTATGAATTATGTCTATTTTTTATGTTTTATGGACGGCAGATGGACATTTGCTCTTGGCTATAATCTGGTATGTTTACATTCATGTAATGCTTTTACATGTATGTTCATTAACATGCACTGTACTAAATAAAATAAAAAAACACAAAAAAGGTGGCTGAGGTGTGAGTGCTGCACCTTTAACGCCAGCCAAGTGTTCCAAACGAGAGATAAGAATACTGTGGTCCGCAGTATCAAGCACTGCAGTAAGATCCAAAAGCACCAGAATCACAGAGCTTCCAGAATCATTTGCTGTAAGGATGTCATTAAAAACCAATAAAAGTGCTGCTTCAGTGCCTGGAACCAGACTGAGAAACCTCCATAAAAGCATTAGTATCCAAAAATGTATTTGAGTGGGTAAAAAAGAAATGTGAATAACTTTGAAAGGTAAATGGACTGATTCATATATAGCACGTTTCTACTCTCCCAGAGTACTCAAAGCACTTTATCCAACATGCCATATTCACCCAAGCACTTTCTTCTAAGCTTCTTAGTGCTTCCCAACTAACATTCATACTCATAGAGCAACTTGGGGTTAACCATACTCGGCATGCAGACTAGAGAAGCCAGGGCACTAACCTTCCGATCACCTTCTAGATGACCTGCTCTACCTGAGCTACAGCCACCCACAAAAGCAACTTTGGAAAGGATGTGCAAACTGAGGGGTTAGGCCCAGGTTGTTTTTTATAATACGATTGCATGTTTAAAACCATCAGGAGCCACACTGGAAGTAATACTGCTAATTGTAATAGCAAGGACTGAGGTTCCAGTCGAGGGAAAATCCTCTTTAAAAAGCCATGCAGGGATCACATCCACGGGAAAGCCAGAGCGTTTCATTTGCCTAAACACCTCAGTGAGAACGGTAATTGAAACTGGCTCAAACTGGTGAAAAAACAGCTGAGCAGGGAATAAACATGCATGGTTCATGTGTAGGAGGTACTATTGCTGAGCTGATAGACTCAACCTGTTTAAAAAGAAAGAAAGGAACTGATGACATATACCAGCAGAGCTTTTCAGGGTGGTAGACTGAGGCACATTCAGAATGGAGCCGATAGTCTTAAAACGAACACGGGGATTATGACACAAAGGCTTCATAATGCAAAGCTCCTTATATCTGATGGTTTTATGAAAGATAAAGCTACTCAGGAGCATTTAATTAAATAATTATCACCAACTGCAACATCAAAGTGACACACGTGTTAATGGGTCATCACATATGGATGACTCTGCACAATGGGTGTATTTACTTTAGGTACTTTGACTATTTTATTGACTACCGTAAATAAATAAGGCTTCTCACTGAGAACCTGTGGGTAGAGTCTGGTTTGGGGACTTAGATTAACATAAACTGGGCGTTAGTCAGGGATTCTGTGGTAGACATACCTGGAATAAAAGGTTTGTGCATCCAAGTACGAAGCTGCTTGGGGAAGATCACAAGCTGTTAAACCTTTAATTTTGAGGATTTGACACAAGCAGAAATGGGTTCATGTGTTTCTGAGGCAAATGGATGCAGATTATCATTAGAACAACTATTTTAAAAAGACTTTGCATCAAAGGCTCCAACAGCTTGTAAAGCCAGAATCATCAAAGCAGCAGCGATGCAGTTGCCCCAAACAGGGGCCTAATTTCAGTACTTTGCAAAACAGCATTTCACTACAAAATGATGTTTATGCTCCTAGGACCTGTGTTCAACCCTTGGATTTTGGTTCCCACCCGAATCCCACCAAAAACATATTTTCTGGTTGCTATAATGCCAACCAGAATGTCTTATCACAGTTTACTGCACATGGATTTGGGCATATTTCACAGTGGGAAACGTGACTCATGTAGTCAAGCAGATAAAAGACATTCTGGAATGGATGGGGAGGCAGAGTGTTATTCTTGCATTGTTATCTCGAGGTGGTGCCGGCCTTCTAAAAGCTGAGCAGGATGTCAGCCAAATAAAATCTCTCAATCAATCATCAAAAGCTCAACCCTCCTCCAATGACAAAGTGTGTGTACATGTGGATGTTCTGTTTTGTCCTTTGTTTTGTCTTTTTTGTTCTTTATTTTTTGTTCATTTCTGGCTGTGGTGTTAAAGTTTTATTTTTGGTTTGTTCACTGGGATTGTGGAGGGTGTGCCGACCATCCTGACCTGCTGGTGAGCCTCGGTCCTGAACCCTCTTGCCCGGCATGATTGACGGTGTAGCTTTAAAACATTGCATTCCTTTGAGTAGTAAATTTAAACTGAACTGTGCAATCATGTCTTCTGTGGAAACCTGTGCACCTTATTGGTGTTTCTACTCATTTCCTTAAGTGGAATTCCCAATGTGGGGTTTTTGTTGGCCACATTATTTTTGCCCCTGGATATCATGAGAACAGTGAAAGTACTGAATCACTCTTAGACATATTCACACATGCTGCACCCTTCCGCTGAGGAAACTTTCAGACTTGAGATAAGCCTGAATATGTGGTCTTAATAAATAATAAGACTACATATTCTATAATAAATAAGAGTTTTATGAAAACACTGAATTAAAAAAACAGCGGCCTTGGAAAAGACCAAAGTTACGCTTCACTATTGAACATGACATAAAATAAACTATACACACAGTGTCTTTCAATGGCAGAGGTGCGCGTGTGGCTCAGTGTCTAAATGAGTGAGAATGTGCGCTTGAAGCCATTTATAGTTCACTTATCTGTTCTGCTGCTCACAAACAAGCACAAATTTATGTTAATGATCATAATGCCAAAAAAATAAGTACATTGGGCATCTTTCTTGGGCCTCAGACAAAAATACAAAATTATGGGATGGGACAAGCAAAGAAAAGAAAAAGAAAGAAACAAACATAATTAGACTGAACATGAGTGGTATGCCCCATTGCACCTGGCATGTTATTGGGACGTCCATCGAGCTTTTGCTTTATTCCTTCTTGTAGCTTTGTTATAAAGCCGACATCTTCTTGTGAAATGCTGCCTTGGTTACGCAGATGTAACGACCACCAAACAGCTAAGACAGTAAATGAGAGCAGGTAAATGGATTCAGCACAAAGAAGCGGGAGAGTAACCCCGAGCCATCCGGGGCCCCCAAGGTATCCACTCTACGAGGAGCGGGTAAGGACTTTCTTTGTTATTACTGCCAGCAGCCAGGCCATAAAGCCTCGGTGTGCCCCAAAGTCACTGGGGCCTGCTATGCACCTCGGCTGAAGGCGGAACCAACAAAGGTCCAGCCAGCTGAGGGGCAACGCTATAAAACTGTAATGGTAAATGGGCAGCGGGTTACTGCTTTGCTGGACACTGGTAGTTTTATGTCATTAATTAAGCAAAGCTTGGTACCAGTGAACTGTGTGGACTATAGTCGACAAGAAGAAGTGTTATGTGTGCATGGTGACAAACATCCCTACCCAAAGGTGGAAATAACAGTGACTATTAATGACCAGCCATATTTATTGTCTGTTGGGGTGGTACAGAATTTGCCGGTAGAGGTTATTCTGGGGATGGATGTGCCTGTGCTTATGGATTTGTTGCAAGAAAAAGAAGAGCGGGACACAGAGACAAAAGGGAGGGAAACGGGGAATGTTCAAATGAAGGTGTTAGGCCCAGTGGTCACTAGGGCCCAGGCGAAGGCGGGATGCCAACCCCTGCCAGACTTGGACAGTAGTCTGTGCGAGGGTGGCACGAAAGGGCCGAGAAAATCTCGTCGCCAACGCCGCTTTGAGAAGCAGCTATGGTCCCAGGGACCGGGCAATAAGAACATGAAATGGGATGTACCTGAAAATATTTCTGTGTTGCAAAGGGAGGATGAGACGTTGGAAGTGTTGTTTGCTAATGTGCCTGAAGGGGGAACAGGGAAATGGGGAGGAAAAGAGAAGTTTGTGGTTGAGAAAAATGTGTTGTATGCAGTTGATGGGGACCACCAGCGGCTTGTGATCCCTGCTAGTTGTAGACCTCTCATTCTGCATTTAGCTCATACCCTCCCCTGGGCAGGCCATTTGGGTCGCCAAAAAACCTATTTACGGGTTAGTACGCGTTTCTTTTGGCCGTCAATGTATACGGATGTACAGAAGTACTGTCGTGCATGCCCTGTGTGTCAGAAAACTTGCCCAGCGCGCAAATCGGATCGGGCTCTGCTACAACCCTTGCCGGTCATCTCTATCCCCTTCCGTAGGGTAGCTATGGACATTGTGGGTCCGTTAGTAAAAAGTGGTCGGGGTTATCAGTACATATTGGTGGTGTGTGATTACGCGACCCGTTTCCCAGAGGCGTTTCCGTTGCGAGCGATCACAGCCCCTAATGTTCTGCGCGCACTGATACAGTTGTTTTCTCGGGTGGGGATACCTGATGAGATTTTGACCGACCAAGGGACTAACTTTACGTCGAAGTTAATGCAGCTCTTCCACACTCAGTTAGGCGTTTCGGCCATCAAGACGTCACCGTACCATCCACAGACAGATGGGTTGGTGGAGAGGTTTAATCAGACTCTCAAACGGATGTTACAGAAGTTTGTGTCAGACACGGGAAAAGATTGGGACCAGTGGTTACCCTTTCTTTTGTTCGCGTATAGAGAGGTTCCACAGGCGTCCACAGGGTTCTCCCCCTTTGAGTTACTCTATGGGTGGGAGGTACAGGGGCTGCTTGATCTCGTTCGAAAGGGGTGGGAGTCTTCGACCGTGGCTCCAAATGAGAAAGGGGTGGTGCAGTTTGTGCTGGAGATGAGAGAGCGGTTGGAGCGGTACCAGGCCGAGGCCGAAGCCAATCTGCGGGATGCTCAACGAAGCCAGAAGATCTGGTATGACCAACAGGCCCGGCAACGTGAGTTTCAGCCCGGACAAAAGGTGCTGTTACTTCTCCCTTCTTCCAACAGTAAACTGCTGGCGAAATGGCAAGGGCCCTATATCGTGCTTCGCTGAATGGGACCAGTGACGTATGAGATCCATCATCCGGGAAAAAAGAAACCGAAACAAACCTACCATGTGAACCTCCTGAAGGAATGGGTGGAGCAGCCCCGTCCGGCTCCGAGGGAGGCACTGATGGCCAGGGTGGTGCAAGGAGGAGGACAGAGTGAACCTGAGCAGGCTACGGATCCAAGGTCTCCGGTATTGACTCATCTGACCTCACAGCAGGCTGCGGAGCTACTGAAAATTCTGCAGGAGACGCCTTCGCTGTGTTCCGTTAACCCAGGTCGGACTACCTTGGTTGAACACGTGATCCGGCTAAAAGAGGGACAGCCCATCCGGCAACGGCCCTATCGGGTTCCGCAACACTTGGTGGAGAAGCTGCGACAGGAGGTGGAGAAGATGCTGGAGCTTGGAGTGATCGAGCCGTCCTGCTCCGAATGGTGCAGCCCGGTGGTCATTATCTTCAAAAAGGATGGCTCTTTACGCATCTGCATCGACTTTCGAAAGCTAAATGCCATCTCCGAGTTTGATGCGTACCCCATGCCGCGAATTGAGGATTTACTGGAGAAGATTGGGGCTGCCCAGTATATCACCACTTTGGACTTGTGCAAAGGCTACTGGCAGGTGCCACTGGAGGAGACGTCGAGGCCGTACACTGCTTTCAGGACCCCTGCCGGGCTCTTCCAGTTTACCGTGATGCCCTTTGGCCTACATGGGGCACCGGCTACCTTCCAAAGGCTGATGGACAAGTTGTTACAGGGCTGTGACGGTTATAGCGCCGCCTACCTGGATGATGTCGTCATCTTCAGCCACACGTGGGAGGAGCATATGCAGCATCTGTCGGAGGTCTTGGGAAGAATTCATAAGGCCGGGCTGACTCTGAACCCCTCGAAGTGTGAATGGGCACGGCAAGAGACTCGCTACTTGGGCTACCAGGTGGGACGAGGAGAGGTGCGACCGCAGCTGGATAAGGTGGAAGCTATCCAGAATTGTCCTCGGCCTCGCACCAAGAAGGAGGTGCGGGCTTTCCTGGGACTGGTTGGTTGGTACCGAAGGTTTGTGCCCCAGTTTGCAACAATGGCGGCGCCGCTGACGACATTACTGGGGAAGAACCAACGAAATCCGGTCATATGGACCGCAGCATGTGAACAGGCGTTCCAGGGACTGAAAACTTGCCTGTGTTCGACCCCCGTGCTCTGGAGTCCGGACTTTAAGAAGCAGTTTTTGGTCCAGGTGGATGCCTCCAAGAGCGGCCTGGGAGCCGTGTTAGTTCAAGGGGACCCGGGCGAGGAGCACCCGATCCTATATCTGAGCCGCAAGCTGCTGCCGCGGGAGACCAATTACTCGACGGTGGAGAAGGAGGCTCTGGCGATTAAGTGGGCGCTGGAGAAACTCCGGTATTACTTACTGGGAAGAGAGTTTGTGTTGGAGACTGATCATCGGGCGCTTACCTGGATCCAGTCCATGAAGGATCATAATAGCCGACTTACACGCTGGTACCTCTCACTGCAACCTTTCAGGTTCGCCATCCGGCACAGACCAGGTACACTCAATGTGGTGGCGGATTACCTCTCTAGGTTGCCGCACATCGCCAACCTCCGGGGGGAAGGGGATGATGTGACGGAGTGACCCGTCTCAAGGCAGAGTCCGCTGAGTATGGCACCGCCACCATTAGATCGCCACCATTAGTTCGATTTGGCACCCGGGGCGGCGTATCTTTCTGACGACCGAGTAGAGGAATAAAAGGGGTGAGGAGCGAGTTGTGAGCCGCATCGGGGGTGGCTAGATTTTGGTTCCCACTTACTTGTTAAGGGCGTCGGTCGGGGAGACGTGCGGGGGATCGCCAATCGTGCAGGGTGACGCAAGCCGATGGTATGGGGGTGTGGGGTTTAAATAATGAGTTCACGTGTGTCTGGACCGTCATGAGAATGGCCTCATTACGTGGGCCGTTAATGTGTATATGAAGTCGGGTAGACTTCCGGGAAATAGTTGAGAGCCTGTATCAATGTATATGTTTTGTGAGTGTATAATGAAAAAGAAATTCTGGGGGAGGGAGACGGGGATTAAAGTTAGAATAAAGAATTGGTGGTGACGCCAAGGGGGAGGGGTTACGGGATATAAGAGACGGCGAGCCGGATATGAAGGGGAGTGTGTTGTAACATACAGGCTGTGTAGCGCGGATCTCAGTTTTATGTCTTTGCAACCATCTTTTTATGCACTGGGGAGGCCGTTTCAAATAAAGTATCCACACTAATACCTTACCGACTACGCCTGTGTTTGTCCGGGAGAGGTCTGGAAGGGGACCCCGTGACAAGGGCAAAAACCAAAAAAAGCAAACAGACAAAAAATACAAATATCAATCACCTGTTGAGAAAGAAAAAAAGAGAAAACAAGCAGAAGAAAAAAAAGAGCAACATATATGTGAATATGACAGTAAATACTAAATATTAAACATCATTGTGCAGCACATAAGATCAACAGAACACAGTGTGCTTTGAGGTAGGAGCCAAAAAGGGTGTAGTTTGTGGGTGTGATCACCCGTGTGTACACCTGTGAGCATGGACGCACTTGTTTTTAAAAGGTTCCTTCATGTAATGATCTGCTAGAGGGTGTGGGGGGGCCACAGCCCCGTCCTCCAGGGCATGAAGCAGGTATGGAGGAGATCAAAACTCCAGACATCCAGAGGCCCCCAGAACACAAGAGACCAAGGAAGACCAACAGAGGGGCAGCCGCGCCACTGTCCCAGAAAGAGCTGAGGAGAGTCCCAGATGAGGGCTCACTCAGCAGCCGCGGAGCAGAAGCCAGGGGGAGTTGCAGTGACGCGCCCGTGAGCTCTGCCGGCAGCCAGCTGCACCAGAGTGACCGAGCCCCAGGCCGAGAGGCTGGGGGCACCCCACCCCCGAAGTGGCCCGAGCGAGCCCCAGGCTCCAGGCCCCGATAAGCGGCCGCCAAGGAGTGAGCCGGTGTGTACCTGGACGCCCATCCCCAGACACAAAGAACCACCAACGCACCAATGTCTGAGGGAGTCCGCCACTGGCAGGGGAAGTGGTGGTGGGGGAGATAGGCCTCCAAACCTTGGAGGGCCTGAGGTGTCCCCAGAGAGGTGGTGTCTGATACCCAACCTGACATATAGACACAGACATACAGGCACACACAGACACAAACATCCATTCCCACCCTCATGCTCTCATATGCTCTTACTCCACACTCAACCAACGTGGAGACAGACATAAAGAGACGCTGTACACACGATCACACTCCCCAAGCGTACTCTACGAACCGGGTCTAGGTGCCCTTGCCCCTGGAGGGGGGAACTGCACCCAGACCCAGGTGGTGTTCCCCTTTTCCCTGCGGTGGGGAGAGGCAGACCGCCCCGACTCAGCAGCAGCAGGGAGGCCCCACACTCCAGACCGCAGTCGGACGGCCAACTCCTCCTCCTAGCCCCCCCGCTCCAGCAGGTCGCAGAGAATGGGGGTGAGAGAAGACTCCAAACCTCCCTCCACCCGCTCATTGTAGTGTTGATGCATATGTGTTCTAAGGTGCCTTTAAAACCCAGGAGGACATGGAGCTACCTGCCAGAGAGCAGCAGGTAAGCGCATAGTCCCTCCTGCTAGCCCTCAATGTCTACGTGTACTTAAAATTGAGAGGTGGGCAACGACGCCAGGGGTGAGGTGTACACCCTGATGGTACTTTGGATTCCGTGTAGCGTGCCCACCCCCAAGATCTTATATGTATGTGTAATGAGAGTGTGAGTAATGTGAATGTCTAAGTTGTGGGATAAAATTGAGGCTTCTGGCTAACTTGTGGTGCTGTTGTTGTCAGACTTAAACACAGTTTCTTATTGTTTCTTCATCCTTGTGTCTCGTTTCCAAACATGAACTTCAATATCTGGCTTCTGGACGTCTTTAATAAAGAATAAAGTTGCTTCTTCATAAAGACTCTTTATGAAGAAGCAACTGGTGAATCATTGTGCCCAATAACATTTGCAGCAGCTTGGTCCTTGGTGCAATGACACGATTTCGCCACCAGGGGGCGGGAATTATGCAGTTCTGAGTTCGACTATCACTTCCACCTCTTCTTATAGTCAATTAAGAGCTTTTTTATGTGATGGCATGAAGTTGGCTGTAATGTGAGTTGAAAGGTCTTTGTGTTGATATTGTTACAGTATCACTTTGATCACAAACTACACCCCCGTCGAACTAAAACAACACACACTTCAATAAATAGTGCGACGGGTGAAATAGAGACATACAATGATCTATGTAACATACAAAACATACCTCGCTGGCTGACCTCCGCTTTGAGGCAGAAATGAGCACTTTACAGATACTTTTAAGAACATTTGAACTTGCTCTGACTTAAATTGGCCTCTACTGCTTCAACTTGCCTTGCTCATACATCCACATGGGCATGCATCTCACTCAGGTGCACCAGCAGAACTAACATGCAGTACAATAGTTCATGCATGAGAATTTCCACAATAAATGACCTAATGACATATAAAATATGCGTAGTATAAAACAAAATACATTAATTAAAAGTATGGCAGTGAAAATGAGAGAAATTCACTAGAATAGAAGCTCAGGAGCACGAAGGAAAGGCGCAGGCTTCAGGGAGCGCAACCGGGAGTCTCAATAGAGGTTTGCAGGTGGAGAAATGGCAACAGGGGAGGTGGGGTGAGGCGGCTGGGTTCCGAGAGCGAGGAATCAGCGGGATGCAATGACGGTGACTGAGGGCAGGCAGGTGAGTTGGTGGAGTGATTCAGTGGAAAACTCCCACAGTTTCCTCCTGTTATGATAATATAGCAGGATGATTTATGCCGTGAGAGTTGAGACTCGGGTGTGAAATGTATGGTTTTCAGGGTTTTTATCGTTAACTCGGTTCCTCTGGGTCTTTCCCGTGTTGTAGTTGTGCGTCTTATTTTGAAAGAAATGTTTCCCCGTTATAGCGACCAGAGAGCAGGATGTTACTCTCAATGTTGTTGTCAGGAGGACGCTGCTGATGAAGTTACACAGTTACACAATGAATTCTCGTTTATTATTATATTTACAAAATACCAGGTTTTTTTGTCTTGGTCGTATCATTTTATTTTGTTGTATTTATCCGCCACATCTTAACAGCTGGTCCGTGAAAATATTGCCTGAAATTAAACCGTCCGTGAAAGGTTGGCGACTGCTGATTTAAACCCGCTCTAATAGATAATCATGCCTGTTCTGAAAATGCTGACCTATTGCCAGCAGGTGTGTGGGCGTGGTATGTATGTGGTGCACGCTGCATAGAAGTTGTGGATGTTTTGTCTGCTTAATCCTACTTTTTTGTCCATTTTGAGGTCACACTACGGCAATACTGACACGGAGAAGTGGGATCAGGACAGGCGCAGAGAAAACATGGGGACAGAGACTGAACACAGAACAGGGACCATCAAAATAAAACAGGAAGCATAACGACAGGCACCGAGACACAGTTCTGACACTGAGCAGAGGGAACACGGCGTGCAGGGACAGGAGTCACATGAGACACGAGTGATAATATTAATCAAAAGAAAAACACCGAGTCATCACATACAGGACCGTGATAAAAACATTGTTTTCCTTTGAGTAATAAACTTAAACGGAACTGCAAAATGACCTTTTCTGTCTCATTTTAGTGGAACAAACCTGTGTGGCTTGTTGGTGTTTCTACTCATTACTCATCTTGAGTAGAATTGCCGAGGCGGCGTTGTTGCTGGAAGCCGTGGAAGCCGTGGAAGCTGTGCTGTGTCACGGATGGTCTCAGAACTCAGAGCAGGCTGCTGGCAGCGATCCAATCACAGCAGCCGATTCATTAAAGTGTCAGAGCGCTTCTTTGATGTGTCACATCCGCATATTTCTATCATCGCTGGGGAAACTTTCAGACTCAATATATGACTGACTGCATAGTAGATCTATAAAAATAAGCGTTTTATGAAAATGCTGAATGAAAAAAAAACTTCCTTGGAAGAGATCAACGTTCAGTTTGCTGTTGAAGATTAATATACTATATTATTATTACTATACACAAAGTGTCTTTGAATGGCAGAGGTGTGCGTGCATGTGTGTGCATAATAATAATGTAATAATGTGTATGTGTTAGTCCCCATAGGGAAATAGTTCCTCTGCATTTAACCCATTCACCCAGTGAAGCAGTGGGCAGCCACCAATGCAGCGCCCGGGGAGCAGTGTGTAGGGACGGTACCTTGCTCAGGGGTACCACAGGGTAGCCGTTCAATGGAGTTGAACCCCCGACCTTCCGATCATGGGGCCACCACTCTACCTACTGAGCTATCCCTGCCCTATGTGCGCTTGAAGCCATTTATAGTTCACTTGTTTGTGGTGAGCAGCAGAACAAACAAGCGCGAGTTTAAATTTTGGACGTTTAGCTGTGATTGAGTTTTACAGCTTTTCCCACTGATTAAAACCTCCTTAATGCCAGTCATACAGCACAAAGTAATTAAGTAAGAAACAACTAACCTGTTGAAAATCAGAGCCCCGGTACCCGGGGAGAACATCTGGTTTAATGGGATGTATCGCCACATCTGCTATTTAAATACAGATACGTGTGTTGTCCACAGAAACATCAGCATCTCAGCTAAAAGCCCACAAAACCATTTCAACAACCACCAAACGATTAGCAAGCAGGTAAACAGATTCCTTTAAAACATGTAAACACAAAGTGGACACGGACACGCCGTCTGTGCTGAAAGCCCACATCTGAGATTCGGAAGCTGCAGGTTTCATCACTCCAACCGAAACTCACCGAACCAGCAACAAAACACATTTGAGAACATCGTCATGAATTCCCTTTTGCTTTGGCTGTTTTACTTCCACTGTGATAAAATCGCTCTTCTGGGCAGCTCTCTGTGTTAAACTATTCCAAGTATTAAAATGCTTTTTACGATCCCAGGAAAAAAAATAAAATGATAAGAGCCAAAAAGCTCAAACCTCGGCTCTGCACTGGCTTCAAACACTGGACACCATACTGAGCGTCCTCTAAAAATCGCCATGTTTGCTTGCCTGGCTATCACTGAGTGAGGGGCGGGGCACACCCTGGACAGGTAGGGCTGCAGGTAGGCTTGACTTTGGGCTGATATTGGCCTTACTTCAGCTGTCAGCTTGGCTTAGAATCTGGCTTTTGGTTTTGGACCTGCTTGAAACTATAAACTGTTGTGGTGCAATAAGACTGTAATTCGGATGCCCCTCCCCCTGAATAATTGATTCCATGTGTTTGTTCACCACTGTCAGCAAAGCCCTGTGATTTTTCTAAATATTTGAGTGTCTCTTCGGACTCTGAGGTCTGAGGAGCGGAGCGAGATTCAAACATAGACTAGTTCCATCAGAGCACCCCTAAAAACAACCATTAATAGTATTAACAATAACATGTTACAATAACACTCTGGCACAGCTGGCGGAGCCCACGGGCACGCCACTGCAGCCCCGTCTGGCTTCTGCTCCGTGGCTGCTGGCTGACTCCTCGTCTGGGGCTCTCCTCAGCTTCCCAGGTGGGTGGCACAGATGCCCCTCCGGTGGTCCTCCTTGGGCTCTCGCACTCCTTGGGCCTGGATCTCCTCCATGCATGCTTCATGCCCTGGGGGACAGGGCTGTGGCTCCCTACACCCTCCAGCACACAGGTGTCGAACTCCAGGCCTCGGGGGCTGAGTTTTTGCCTCGGGTTCGATAACTACAGGCTCCGCCCTAAAACGGTGGATTAGATTGAAATCTCTGATTATTCCCTCTGAATTATTCTTAGACACTACAGTAGGTCATCCAACACATTAGGTGGCTTTGGAACGTAACATTGTGACGTTTTCCAGTTGAATCATTAATATTAATTACAAGGCACGCGTGACAGTATGATTGGAAACTGAGCCCCCCTAAAAGTTTGGACCCGCCCCTGGATTCAAATATTAAAGCAATTCTACATTTTCTGCATCAGCAGCTGAACACACGAACACTGCAGTGATGCACAGTGTGGGTTCCTGTGGTGGCTCCACCCCATCTTTCCAGGTATGACCAGCGTCCGATAGAAGCTTCAGCAGTGGATGGGTCTGGAGATGTGACCACTAACGAAGGAACAGGGAAACAAGATTAAACACAAGGACTAAATCACAAAAACAAGGTACATGAAGACCTAGTTACCACCAGAACGTAGCTGACAAACTGGTGGAGAGTGGAGGACAGCGCTGGCCTCAAGAACCTTCTGCTGATTAACCGTGGATGGAACTCAGGTGAGACACCAGGGACTAAAATAAGTGCATGAAAGTCCTTCAGACTTTTTTACTGTGCGGAGTTTGTCCTGTGTTCGATTAGACACACAGGACATAATAACATGTATGTTATTATGAATGTAAATATATTTTATTAAAACAACATTAGCACAGTTACACACGGTCTTCTCTGCCTCATCAGAGAAACATCCACAGCTCAGCTGCATTTCTAATCTTATGACCTCTTACTGACCAATGGGAGCACTTTGAACTGCATGTGGCGCTCTGACCGCACGCTCATACAGCAGGTCACATGGCCAGCATAGAATCAAACTAACGCGTGAGTCTTTAGACTGTGGAGGGAAACCTGCAGGCGCAGGGAGAACATGCAAAACTTACACTGAAAGGCCCCGGCTCGGTTCGAGGTCACGGCTGACAGAGGTAGCACAGACACGGCGTGAATACACTTTCATCGTCTCAACTTTCACCAGAACTGCCATTTCCCTTCAGCTGACCCACACTGGTGAATCTAAACCCCCCGCCCTGTAGGGTTCCTATGAAGGGGGAGTCACTGCTGAAGCCTCTGCTGGACGTTAGAGGAACTGCAGGTTTTGGCACTTCAGCGTGTACCTCATAGCCCCAGAGCTCACTCCGTGTGAATGAGATGGAGTTACAGGTTTGAGTCCAGAAGCATTGAGGTGCTCAGAGATCCAGCAGCAGCAGCGGTGATGTTTTTAACCCAGAGAACAAGTTCAGCACCAGCTGAACAACTGGCTGCTGTTCACACTGGATCAAACTGTGATGTTTCACTGGTGCAGAAGAGCAGACTGCACCATCTGGTTGTGTGTTTGAAAGGCATGCAGCGCTGCTGCGCTTCATTCCTGGAAGAGCTGCATTCACAGTTTGCACATCAGCATGTAAAGCACACTCTTATCTGAAGGTCTAATCAGGTGAACAGCAGGTGACACAGGTGTGCAGGCAGCATTCCTATGATAGTGCAGCCTGCTGAGCCTGAACTGTAGCGTGCGAGTAGCGTGTCGGGAATCCACCTCAGGATCATTCAGATAAAGGTCACATCTGATAGATATGGAAAAGACGGGTTAATGTAGACACGCCGAATATTTTACAGAAACACAACTCGCATACATCTTGAATTTATTTGGAGGTGGAATTGTACGCCTTTCTTTTCTTTAAAAAAAAATACAGAAAGAAAATGAAAAAAAAAATCAAAGTAAAACATAAGGAGAACAGAATAGTCATAATTAATATGGTAACATATTCAAAAAGGAGTAGGAAGAAGCTAAACTTATCCAAGTCCATCACCTTCTTCCATTTGTACTAATAATCATCACTTTTTCCTTCCTGTCTGTGCCTTATCCAATCAGGACTCAGATTCACGCTCGAGTGTCCGGGCAAGGTGAGAGCAGTGGGAGTAGCAGGAGATCCAATCCAGAGTTCCAAGGGAGTCCAGGAGGAGAACGATGGTTACAGATGAGCTTTCCAGGTATGACCAGCGTCTGATAGAAGCTTCAAGACACTCTCTTGTACCATGACATACACACACACACACACACACACACACAGATAAACACACACACACACACACACACACACACACACAGATAAACTGACCGTCTCTAAGTTTAGCTGCAGCACACAACCTCAGGGGTGAAAGATGTTTTCTTGGGATTGCCTCTAAACATGTCTCACTTTACAAAGCTGTTTACAGGTCTCGGTCCTCATTCTGGTCCCGGTCCTGGTCCTGGTCCTGGTCCCGGTCCCGGTCCTGGTCCCGGTGCCTGTCTGATGGAAGTGACTTAAACTTGGTGCCTACTGCACCTTTAAGCAGTGAATCTCGATGGTTTTTGGGTTTCTTCGTTGATTCCCACTCACCTCAGCCAAGGACATTATGGTTTTTGTAGCGTTTGAGTGTCTGTAAACATGATAGGTGGAAAAGCTTTCAGTGGATCCTGATCAGACTTTGACCTCTGACCTTTGCCCTTTTAGATCAAAGGGATAATAATGCTATTAGAACCTGTTTCTCACTGCCGTGGTTCGTACTGACAGCTTACGAGCATGATGTTAGCTGAGTAAGAAAGCCTCACCGTTGTCCCTCAGTATCAGCTGATTTCCCGCCTGCTCCTGTCACGCTGTGTCGCGTTGCTGCTCGCTGCAGGTTTCCTTTTCCTTTTTCTTTGTGTGAGGTCTTCCTGTTCTTGGTGTTCCTGTGGTTTCCTGGCTGGCGTTGGCTGTTTTCATGTCCAGCCTGTTTTTGGACTTTATCATTATAATTTTTTGCTTCCACTTAATCTTTTTTTTTGTCGTTTTATTTTTTGCTTGGCTGGCTGATTAAAGATTAGTCCTGTGGACTGAGTGAGATCAAAATCAAAATAAAAAAGGCCTCATATTCTTAATCATGTCTCCATTATGTGATTTTGTAATCATCCGTGAACTATGTGAAAGTCCACTCTGCTGTCAGTCATGAGAGTCCGTTCACCCCGCTGAACCGGCCCTGCACTCTGACAACATGCCCCGCCCCCCACGGTATGCTGTTATGACTCTCAGACAGGTTTGTTCTATCCTGACATCTGATCTAACCCTGTTTGTCACGCTAACAAAGCCGTGGGCCTATAAGAAGCTCCGCGAAGCCGGTCTCCTGTGCCGACGGGTCCAGCAGACGCAGCATGGGTAAGTGTCTGCGCTCATTGGTAAAAATCTGAGAAACAAATCTATAAACTGCTGAGCGTCCTGTGGGCAGACCGTGTGCATCCACACAGCTCCCAAACAAACCTCAGGTTTATGTCTTTCTTTATATTTCCAAGTATTTGTAATTTTTTTCATAAAGTTTGCTCTCAGAACTGTAAAAACAGTGACCTCAAAGTAAGAAAGATTTTCAGGTTTGGATAATGGATCACTGCAGGAATGTAAAATAGCGTAATGAATTAATACACCCCACACTGGGTGTTCTCACATTTGCTTATTGGTTAAAGTGGAAGGAAAAACTAAACTGGAGGCTTCCTGTTTCTTTTTTATTCTCTCGGACTTCTGAAGCTGTGCATGAAATAAAAAAATAAGCTAAAAACAAAACAAAGGAATGTGTTTTTGTTCTTACATCCAGATGGACCAGGAGGAATTTATAATAACAGAAAGCACTGTGAAATCCTGCGGTCAGCCTGCTGTGACTTTAACGTTTCTAGTTTCACCTTCTGAAGGTTATTTACAGGATTTTCTGCTTCCTGTCTTTTGTATTTAGAAACACTATTTAAAGCTCGATTGTGTCGGATGAGCTGTACGTCTGTGTTTACTGTTAAAGAGGAAATGTTTCTGATAAACATCCAGATTTAAATTTGAACTCTTTTCATTTTTTTCACTAGTTTGTTCCAGTTTTCATATTTTGAGCAACACGACAAAGAAAGTCATCAAACTTGATTTCAAGGTTTAACAGCTCTGTGTGTGTGTGTGTGTGTGTGTGTACGTGTGTGTGTCTGTGTGTGTGTGTGTCTGTGTGTCTGTGTGTGTGTGTGTGTCTGTGTGTCTGTGTGTCTGTGTCTGTGTGTGTCTCTGTGTGTCTGTGTGTGTCTGTGTGTGTGTGTGTGTGTCTGTGTGTGTGTGTGTCTGTGTGTCTGTGTCTGTGTGTGTGTGTGTGTCTGTGTGTGTGTGTGTGTGTGTGTGTCTCTGTGTGTGTGTGTGTGTGTGTGTGTGTGTCTGTGTGTGTACGTGTGTGTGTGTGTCTGTGTGTGTGTGTCTCTGTGTGTCTGTGTGTGTCTGTGTGTGTGTGTGTGTGTGTGTCTGTGTGTGTGTGTGTGTCTCTGTGTGTGTGTGTGTGTGTGTGTGTCTCTGTGTGTACGTGTGTGTGTGTGTCTGTGTGTGTACGTGTGTGTGTGTGTGTGTGTGTGTGTGTACGTGTGTGTCTGTGTGTGTGTCTGTGTGTCTGTGTCTGTGTGTGTACGTGTGTGTGTGTGTGTGTGTGTGTGTGTGTACGTGTGTGTCTGTGTGTGTGTCTGTGTGTCTCTGTGTGTGTGTCTGTGTGTCTGTGTGTGTCTGTGTGTGTGTGTGTGTGTGTGTGTGTGTGTGTGTGTGTGTGTGTGTCAGCTCAGAAGATAGCTCTGATCGTTTACGCCCACCAGAGTCCGGCTTCGTTCAACGCGGCGGCTCGAGACGTGGCGCTGCAGGAGCTGAAGCTGCAGGGATACGAGGTCATCGTGTCTGACCTGTACGCCATGAACTTCAAAGCCAGTGCCACGCGGGATGACATCATCGGTGACCCCCCCCACACGGGGAACACACACACACACACATTATTGCTTGTTTCATCATCAGTGCTTTACAGTTTTTTTCATCGTTTTATTTTTAAATCAGAGCAGAGTGCAGGAGCTCATCATATTTGTACATTTAAACTTTATGACTTCAGATGCTGCGAGACAGAGATGACTGCAGGCGTGTCTCTCTGAGCTCACGTTGCATCTGTCAGTCAGTTTTTGGCCTTTTTTGTGCTTCGTCTGCATTCATCTGACATATTTATTCTTTGTTGTTTTGTGTCTTTGGGCACGTTTTGAGCCGAGCTTCATCTTTCTCATTGTCAGCAAATCCTGGCAAAACACCAACTCGAGCTTTAATGCTGCTCTCTGTGTGTCTCTCAGTTTGTGGTCCATCACCTCACCTTTAAATCCTCACCTTTAAATCTGTGTAAATATTTAAAGTGAATGAAACATACCTTGGTCTGATTCGCAGGCTAATCATTTCTTTGTCTGCTGTAGTCTGCTCTTTAATGCTGTAGTGCTCAGACGGGGCATGCTCTGAGCTGAAATGCCCCTCAGCTCCACATGGTGACACAACTTCTGTGTGCAGTGGACACCAAAGAGGAAGCTGAAACTTTAAGACACGTCTCCCGGTGAAAAACAGCTCCTGTGCGCCCTGAACTATCATCAGAACTTTTAATGATTGGACTGATGGATGAAGGCATGCCACGTGACTCTTGCTAACCTTGCCTTCATCACCTCATCAAACACTTTGAAGCTACCCAACAAACAGCTCTGCTGCCTCAGCTTTGCACTCAGACCTTAGATGCTGACCTGAAGGGATGTTTCAGGGACTATGTGAGATTTGCCTTTTTCCAGCCGCTACAGCTTTTGTTATAGTTTCTACAGAAAGTTTTTAAAAAATGCTGCTGATCAGTTTTTTGCACACTGGACTATCTCCCCTCACAAGCATCACACTTGTTAATAAATTATGGCCTTTGATGGGTATCAGTGAAATAACTCTCAGCTTAAGTCAAAGGTTTGTTTTATATAGAAAGGGTGCCTCTGGGTTGAAAACACCCAATTAAAGTGAACCGATAAAACCTCCCAGTGAGATTCTGACTGAGCGTGTTGTGTTCAGGTGATGTGAGGAACTCTGAGCATTTCCAGTACGGAGAAGAGACCCTGCACGCCGGGATGGAGGGCCGTCTCAGCGAAGACATCGTAGCTGAGCAGCGCAAAGTAACAGAGGCCGAGCTCATCATCTTCCAGGTCAGAGGTCACTAAAAGCTGCAGTTATTGAGTGTCACAACTTCCCATTTCATGATGAGTAACCTCTCCATCGTGCCCACAAACACAAGTGAGCCCACATCCTGGATTATCCTGAGAATACAGAGATCGGTTCCATTTTTAATGGTTTGTAATGTTCAGCTTCTGTGTTCTAAATTCAACAAGCTCCTTAAATCGCCCTGCTCATCGGGAATGTTGTTGTTCTTCTGAAAGATTATTCCTGAGGCGGATTCATGAAAGGTCAGAATATTTAAAGTGAAGCAGAACACAGACTAATAAAACCACCATCTGAGCAACATGAAGTAAAGTGGTTTTAGAAATAAATTTAGATTTAAATAGGATTTAGATTTTCAGGGTGATAAAATTCATCTTCCTCAGTAGCTGTCGTATCTCTATTGCAAATAAAATTCTCCAAACCTGGAGCTCCGCCTTCTCGGACGGTCTGTTAGTACAGTGACCTCACAGCAGCCATATTTTTGGTCACATGAGGTCATTGAAAATACTCCATAAGGCTCCAACAGAACAATTATTCGGTATTCAGAATACATTTACCTTGTTGAAATAAAGGGATTACACGGCGGTATTTTCCTGTTTCACACTGTCGCGGGTCAGGACTGTTTGGGTTTTGTTTGACAGCTATGTTGTTGTTCCAGGCAGCAGCGTTACGGTTGCCATGGTTACAGGGTGACGCTCTCTCTGCCACTGTGTGTTTCCTGGGTGAGAGAGGCCTTGTTGTTGTTGTTGTGCTAAGCTAACAGGCAGAATGCTACAGGCTCTAAAGAATGCAGCATCATGGGCAGTGTAGTCCGTGCTGCAGGGAGAATGGACTGTCATACCCGTGATGTGTCTGTGAGCGAGGAGGGAGAAAAATGAAAAGTATGAGCTGTCACGGAGCAGAAACGGGAGCTGGAAGCATGTAAATATAATAATAACCACTGCAGCCAAAAAGAGTGCCTGACGAGCCCAGCTGTAAGTAAGCTGTTAAGACTCGACTGTACACCGTGTTCGTGTTTTCCTCTGAAACAATAAGTTTTGTTGCAGCAGCCTTTCAACGCCTCTCTCTGTGTCTCGCTAGCAAACTTGACCCACACAACAAAGTAAAGTTAGTTTTCGGCTACGAGCCCGACATGAACCCGATATATTAGCCAGAGGTCCCTTTACTACGGTTCAGTGCCGCGGACCTTCAGTAATAGTAATAAATCACATTCATGTAGTTGTAAACTGCTTGATAATATATTAAGTTGTGGTGGACCACTAGAGGGCTCCACTCACACCCAGTGTTGAGGAAGTGTGTTGCTGTGTTTTGTGGCGCGATGTGTTCAGTTGATTTTGGAGAGGAATAAAGAAGGAGTGAGAACTGAGAGCTCTGTGTCGTCCATGCTTACCTCCACCACAAAGTAATCCAAAGTATTCAGAATACGTTACAAAATACATTTTGGGGCATGTATTCTGTAATCTGTAGTGGAATACATTTTAAAAGTAACCTTCCCAACACTGGTTATAGAAACATTCTTCCATGTACAGAGACCAGCTACCAGGCTGTAAACATGTTTGTTTCTGTTGTAAAGTTTGGAAGTCTATGGGGACTGACTCACTTCTGCCTCTGCTGGACATTAGGGGAACTGCAGCTTTTAGTACAGGCATGTTTGCGTCTTTGGAAATGCTTGATGTAAAAGAGTGTTGAACTAGAAAATGACTGAGAATAATAAAATTCTGAATGGTATTAATAACAACATTATTTTTTCCTTCTGTAGTTTCCTTTGTACTGGTTCAGTTTTCCCGCCGTCATGAAGGGCTGGATAGACAGAGTGCTGTCACAGGGCTTCGCTTTCTCCCTGGAAAAGATGTACGATAACGGGATATTCAAGGTACGTTCCAGCAGAGAACATCAAATCATTAGAAGGATGCAACAAATAACACAACCAACTCCATTAATATCAGTCTGGATTTATCGATTTAACCTACATTTAAGTGGGACAGTCAGGTGATGCGCTCATGTTTCAGAGATGAAAAGCAAAAGACAAGAAAGGAATTTCTGTACATATGTTTGAAAATTATTGGAAAACTTGATGTTGATAAAATAAAGAGCTTTTCTTTGTGGACGTGTTTTGGTCTGGTTATCCAACTGTATGTTATATTTCCTCTAAGGATAAAAAAGCCATGTTGTCGTTCACGACCGGAGCAGCTCCGACGATGTTTCAGCCTGACGGCATCAACGGGGACATCAACGTCACCCTGTGGCCTCTGCAGGTGAGACACCCGAGAAATAAACTCAAAACAAAGACCAAGAATTCACAACTTACTACAAGCATAGTAAATTATATAATTAATCGGCATGCACAACTATGCAGTAAGATCCAGTAAGATGAGAAGTCAAAACATTAAGGCAACATCGTGAACCAGAACACACAAAACAGAAAGTTCTTAGGAGGAAAATCAAAGACTCAGTGATGCTGCAACAAATCAAACAAAAGAATTCAAAACTTCAAACAGCAGAAGAGTAACAAAAACTCAGAGGATCCACTGTAATCCTAATCTCACATACAGAAACCTGTTGGAGGCAGATTAATGGGAATCGATCATAGCTGTGATGTTCCTGTTGGAGACAGATGTTGTTTTCATTCCTGAGTTATTAAATGTCACAATTTTATCAAATCCACTGGAGCCTCTCAGTCACACATGGATGTGGTACAGCATCAGGGAGACGGGCCTGGCCCTCAAAGCTCATTTTTTTCAATGTGTATGGTTATCGTAGTGAAGGCCCATATTTTATCCCAGAGGATTATCTTATTCTGATCCTAACAAGCTGCAGCACAAACAAAGGCACAAATGTGATTCAGTGTCTCGGCTGATAAAACTGTGATAAACCACTGAAGCTCCTCCAGTGTTTCAAAGCTGACTTTGTCCTCATCCGTTGGCCCATTTACCGCCGTTATCAGCTGATACAAACAGACATGCACCCTCCTCCTCTGACAGGCAGGCTCGTGGAGCTGAACAGAAATAATTTGTTGACTGCTGAGGGGCCAGGGTACGATAAAGGAACGCCTCTAATTCATGCAAAGCTACAGTAGGAAAGTCCAAGGAAAAAAATATGAAGCTTTAACTGAGCATCAGGAGTCTTTGAAAAGCAGCAACACTGCTGATGTGGGTGTGATTACATAAAAAGGAGATAAGAGCCAGTCACCGAGCTGCTGGTACAGTGGGGCAAAAAAGTATTTAGTCAGCCACCGATTGTGCAAGTTCCCCCACTTAAAATGATGACAGAGGTCAGTAATTTGCACCAGAGGTACACTTCAACTGTGAGAGACAGAATGTGGAAAAAAAAAAAATCCATGAATCCACATGGTAGGATTTGTAAAGAATTTATCCGTAAATCAGGGTGGAAAATAAGTATTTGGTCACCTCAAACAAGGAAAATCTCTGGCTCTCACAGACCTGTAACGTCTTCTGTAAGAAGCTTTTCTGTCCCCCACTCGTTACCTGTATGAATGGCACCTGTTTGAACTCATCATCTGTATAAAAGACACCTGTCCACAGCCTCAAACAGTCAGACTCCAAACTCCGCCATGGCCAAGACCAAAGAGCTTTCGAAGGACACCAGGAAAAGTATTGTAGACCTGCACCAGACTGGGAAGAGTGAATCTACAATAGGCAAGCAGCTTGGTGTGAAAAAATCAACTGTGGGAGCAATCATCAGAAAATGGAAGACATACAAGACCACTGATAATCTCCCTCCATCTGGGGCTCCACGCAAGATCTCATCCCGTGGGGTCAAAATGATCATGAGAACGGTGAGCAAAGATCCCAGAACCACACGGGGGGACCTGGTGAATGACCTGCAGAGAGCTGGGATCAAAGTAACAAAGGTCACCATCAGTAACACACTACAACGGCAGGGAATCAAATCCCGCAGTGCCAGACGTGTTCCGCTGCTGAAGCCAGTGCATGTCCAGGCCCGTCTGAAGTTTGCCAGAGAGCACATGGATGATACAGCAGAGGATTGGGAGAATGTCATGTGGTCAGATGAAACCAAAGTAGAACTTTTTGGTATAAACTCAACTCGTCGTGTTTGGAGGAAGAAGAATACTGAGTTGCATCCCAAGAACACCATACCTACTGTGAAGCATGGGGGTGGAAACATCATGCTATGGGGCTGTTTTTCTGCCAAGGGGACAGGACGACTGATCCGTGTTAAGGACAGAATGAATGGGGCCATGTATCGTGAGATTTTGAGCCAAAACCTCCTTCCATCAGTGAGAACTTTGAAGATGAAACGAGGCTGGGTCTTCCAACATGACAATGATCCAAAACACACCTCCCGGGCAACAAAGGAGTGGCTCCGTAAGAAGCATTTGAAAGTCCTGGAGTGGCCTAGCCAGTCTCCAGACCTCAACCCCATAGAAAATCTGTGGCGGGAGTTGAAAGTCCGTGTTGCTCGGCGACAGCCCCAAAACATCACTGCTCTCGAGAAGATCTGCATGGAGGAATGGGCCAAAATACCAGCTACTGTGTGTGCAAACCTGGTAAAGACCTATAGTAAACGTTTGACCTCTGTTATTGCCAACAAAGGTTATGTTACAAAGTATTGAGTTGTATTTTTGTTATTGACCAAATACTTATTTTCCACCCTGATTTACGAATAAATTCTTTACAAATCCTACCATGTGGATTCATGGATTTTTTTTTTTTTCACATTCTGTCTCTCACAGTTGAAGTGTACCTCTGGTGCAAATTACTGACCTCTGTCATCATTTTAGGTGGGGGAACTTGCACAATCGGTGGCTGACTAAATACTTTTTTGCCCCACTGTACCACCAGCAGTTCAAAGTTCTTTTGGGACTTTTGTTTCTCTCTTTTTATCAAATAACAGAAGCTGAAGGTAAACATATAAACAAAACTGACTCAAAGCAGGAACCCAGAAAACAGAAAATCCATGAAGTGAATGAGAACAAACATCAGATGATAAGTCTGGGAAGCCAACAGCTGACGGTTAATGATTGGAGTGAAAACAGCTAGGTAACAAGAAACAGGTGAAAATAATCAAGGAAATAAAGAGCTACCAAAATAAAACGGGAAATGACTGAGCACAGAGACAAAACCCTAACACAATTAAAGTTGATAAAGAAGGGCATAAGACGGAAAGCTACACAAATAACACATAACAAACCCAAAGATGAATGCTTGTGGAATCATCTTCCTCCCTTCTGTCTGCTCTTGTTTCTTCCAGAATGGGATTCTGCACTTCTGTGGATTTCAGGTTCTGGCTCCTCAGATTTTCTGGAGTCCGGCTCACAGTCCCCCAGCTGCACGAGCCGCGATGCTCGAGGGGTGGCGGACTCGACTCAAAGGACTACTTGCAGAAAATCCTTTGACCTTTGCCCGCTGTGAGCTCTTTGACCTCAGCTTTCAGGGAGGATTCTTACTTCGGCCGGAAGTGAAGGAGGAACTAGCGACGCAGCCTCTCGGCATCTCCACAGGACACCACCTGGGGAAGCCGCTGCCGCCCAATAACCAGACCAGAGCGGCCACAGCGGAAGACGAACGAGGCAACGGGAAGAAGGCGTGTGGCTCCATTCGTACAGTGTAATTCACGCGTGGTTTTAGACACGTTTACTGAAGTTTGAATAAAACTTTGTATTAAAGCACTTACTTTGGTGCTGGAGCATTTCTCTTTTTAGAATATCTGAACAAAGAAAAGCTTTTACTCTAAAACAAATTCTGTCGTCATAAACATGAAGCAATACATTTGATGAAAGTGTAACTGAAATGTATGAAATAAAAGTTTTATGTATTCCAAAAAAACATCAAAGAAATTATGCTTGATGTAAAGTGAATGTATCCTAATCAAATAAAGTTTATTTCACCAGATTTCATTAAACGTAACATTTTAAGTTGCACCCACCTGCTTTTATACAACTGAATTACTTAATGCCAGCTTTTTAAATATATTGTTTTAGTGAGTCAGCTTTTGGAAAGGTTTTTAAAAATCCCAGAAGTATTCATGCCTTTGGTTTTTATTTATTTTGTAAAACAGGAATGTCAAACATAAAGTCCGTGGGCTGAATGGGTATAGAAAAGACGCCATACCCAGGGCATAAGTTATTGAGCTTTTATTTGTATTTTCAGTTTTTTACAAATTATTTTACTGACAAAGACCTTGCCACAGCCAGTAACAGATAGAAAAACAGAACAATTTTTTTTTAAAAATAAATTTAAATTATTATTTTCTTCTTTAAATATAAACTTTTAGTTAGTCCAAAATTCAGGATAGTCTTGGCAAAAAGCTACCAGAGCTTTTTCTGTATGTCCATGATGTAAAATGAGTTGGACCCCCCTGTTATGTAAGGTTCAGGACAGATTAGTTCTATGTTACTCGAATAAAATGAGAAGAGAGGAAAAAAAGCAATGACACGTTTCTGATTGCAACACCTCCAGAAGCAGAATTACCAAGGCCATGGGTTTGTAGTTGGAGGCTGTGCTCTGGATCTCTCCTTTCAAAGCAAAACAGGAAGATAGATATTTATTCATTTTATCTTAATATCAATTAATTATTGTAGAAGTCTTAGCCCTGCCACGACATCATAAAACATTCTTAATACTCAGCATTTGTTAACGAAAGTAATGGTTGCATTTAGGGGATTCAAACTGCGCATGTCTGTGGGGACAATGCTGTAATGCTGGTTGTGTTTACGTTGTAGCGAGGAGAAATACGTATGACTGCGCATCACTACGGGGGGAACAGTGCATAAACTACCATGTGAAATGTTAATATCGGCTTATGCATACAGTGAAATGGAAACATTTAATCTTACTTAGGTCTTATGTGGTTATTAGCCTAGTTATGATGCATTTCGCCATTGCTTGTTCGTTATTAATACGTTTACAGAGAGAAAGAGTCGATGTTTCCGTCTTTCTCTCCCCCCTTTACATGGCGGAATGGTAGGGGCCTTGGTGACGTCACGGGATGGGCGGGGCTCAGCAGGCTGATCGTGAAGAAGAGGATTGTTGCTGTTGTTGTTGTTGTTGTTGTGTAGCTGGAGCGCTGGGAGGTGCCGAGCCGTGTGTTCGTTTGTGGTTAAAACTGAGAGGACAGCGAGCGGGAAGATTGCTGAGCCCCAAATTTAACCGTGAGTCGCGTTTACAGCCCGCTGCACCCGACGAGAGGAGCCCGGAAACGGCAAACATGAAATGGATGTTCAAAGAAGACCACTCTTTGGGTGAGAATGGAGGCGACGTTCTGATTAGTGAGGAAAAATAGTTATGAGTTGTTATTATTATGTTATAAAAGTCTAGCTGTTTATTCTTCCGTATGGGAGTTAATGTGGGCTTTAAAGTTTCTAAGGTGTCGCTGGTAAACGGGCCCTGCGGGGAGCCGGGCCTGTCCTCCAGGCTTTTGTCCATAGAGGAGCCAGCGATCCATTAACGGGGACATACAGGTGTAAATGTTGATGTCCGCTCCTGTTAACGTTAACTTTTAAACCCGTAGTGTTAAAGCCGTGTACTGGGCTCGTGGAAGCGGACAAACCATCGTGTCTTTGTTGTTAACACGACGACCCAGTTTCAGGCTAATCGTGTATACTGGCTCAGCAAGTAGCTAGTCGGGCCTCGCCTCTGCTCGCAGTTCATCAGCAGCTGGATGACCAAACAGCTCTACACTGCGGGCCAGCCGCATGCAACACAGCTGGAAACATCTGTTTAGACATGTAAATGTGCTGAGGGATCATTTAAAGTGTGCTCAGTTACAGCTGAAGTACAGTAAAGTAAATCAAGGTAATCAGGAAAACTCACTTAGTGAAGTACAGGAGGAGTGCAGGAGCACCTTCCCTGTGATTGTGTTACTGTAAAATAGTTTTATATCCATTAATTTCACATAAAAATATTGTATTATTCTATAATTACGCAATTGTAATAAATATTGTGTAAGCTGACTTCCACCAGTGGTTGAAACTTACCATGAAATATTATTTGTAGGATTTAAAATAGCACAAATGTTGTCTCCGTTAAGAAAGACAAGCACATGTTGGTGAAGGCCCAACCCCCCCCCCCCCCCCCCCCCCCCCTGTTGATTTAGGTAAAAAAGATCAGTGGTAACTTTTTTGTGTCATTTATTAAATGTTGTTATAACAAAAGCTTAAGAAAGTATTTATGGTTCTTTCTTTCAAGCTAGCACTATTCAGGGTTTGTAGTCACATGACCATTAACCTGTCCACCATTTTGCCATTGTGATGCTGTAGGGTGGCGTGAACAAGGCCCCACAGAGTCACACGGTCCTAGATCAGTGAGGGGACTGGTTGGAGGTTTACAGTACACGGTGCTACCTGTATGGACCTTCCTGCGATGGCTTAGGTCGCTACACGTCGCCCCAGTCGCTGTTTGGAAGGAAGATGCGGACATTTCTGCAAATGCTCGCTAATTTCTAGCTGTAAAAATGCAAAACACAAAAGTCGAAACCTTTACAGGGAAGGTGAATTTCTGGGTTGTGTTGCACTTTGTGTTTCACTACAGTTCAGGAAGTAGTTAGCGAGGGTTTGCAGATAATTCAGTATCTTCCATGCAAACTAGAAGCAACTGCAGCAATTAGCATGTCTATGGCAGCCAACTGTGAAACCTGAACAGGAGCTCAGGGCAACCCCAGTGCTTCCTGTGAAAGATAAGATGTGGTTCCTGCGGCCTCATGCCGAGCGCTGTTTCAGCCGGCTGACTACAAACCGCGATAAGGATTTTTGTCCATTTGTGCTCATTCATCTTAAATTCATGTGACATAGTGAAAACGAATGATCTGAAGGAAAAGGAGCTGGTGAACTGTTAGAAACGAGAGTGATTGTTTTACTTTAGTGCAAATATTTGCCAGAATAAATACTTGCAGGAATGCATGCGGCGTGATATCATAGAGGCAACATGGTGATGTTTTATTAAAGATTCAGTGCCTGCACGTTCTTCTTTTGAGTGAGCGGATCGAAGGTGTTCGGGCGGCCAGAGGTGGTGTTAACTGACAACAACTCCACCGTCAGATATCGATCTCTGTACATAATCAGCAGCAGGAGGTGCTGAGAGCTGTCTGAGGAAGGTTTTTTCTAAACAAACCTCTCTGAAGAACTCCTCACATAACCACCAGGGACCTAAAGACTTAAACTGAAGAAGTCAGCTGCTTTTTGAAAAGTAGCTTTTATTGATCATTTAAGAAGGCTGATAATATTTGGTACATGTAAACAAACTGCTGAAGCTAGCCTCCACACCACAGGGGGCGCTGCAGGGAGCCAAAGCTTGCCTTTGCATTTAGAAAGTTACTGAAAACCTTTTTTCACTGATTGAAGTGGACTTAAATCTGCATTTGTTAAACCCTGTCATATATCCACTGCTCCTGGTGGATGTTCATATGAAACAAGGCTCTGTATGAGATAAAGAAGGCTTATTTTGAACTGTGAATCATGCAAAGCTGTTGAATTAAGTTGAACATTCGATTGCAATGAATAGCAGCTCTTTGTAATGTCTGTTTTTTTGTTATTTGTTGCTTATAATTTGCATCTGTTTGATCGTTATTGTAGTTTTCTGTCTTTTTAATCATGTTTGTTTCTGTGGTTTAATCAAGTGAGAACTCAGAGTCAGTTTCTTGTTTCATTATTGTTAAAATAATAATAATAATTTTCTTTATAGTTTCATTTTGGTTAACTTTCATTAGCCTTTTTTTTTAAAATTTCACTTGGAAACAGCGCGAGGTGCCGAGAAACACCCGTCAGACTAACCCGCGTGTGTCTTTGTCTCCTGCAGAACATCGATGCATAGAGTCAGCCAAAATCCGCAACAAGTACCCTGACCGCGTCCCGGTGAGTGAGTGCGACGACGCGTGGGCGGCTGCTTCTGCAAGTCGGCCAGTTCGCTGATGATGAAATGTGTGTGTCGTTGCGTTCAGGTGATCGTGGAGAAAGTGTCGGGATCACAGATAGTGGACATCGACAAGAGGAAGTACCTGGTCCCCTCTGACATCACAGTGGCCCAGTTCATGTGGATCATCAGGAAACGCATCCAGCTGCCCTCGGAGAAGGCCATCTTCCTGTTTGTGGATAAGACGGTGCCTCAGTCCAGGTGAGCTCAGCCTTTCAGAGGACCTCGTTGTCTGATTTTTATATTATAAAGTAAAATAATGAGATCTGAAATGACCTCGCTCTGTAACTTCAGGTCAAGTGAGGGTTGAATGTTTGATTGTAAGCGAATACTGGTGGCTGCCACCATTAACCGTTTCAGTTTCAAAGGTCTTTAGATAAAAGACATCATATCTATGATATCTTTAATTTTCCATGAATCTGCTCGGCTTTTGGAGGACGAATGATAAAAGAAGGCCTGACAGGAAGATATTTACTCTACTGCAAAACACAACAGATGAAAACTGTAAATCTTCCCGTCATTCATTTAATACTGTATTCATTCAGTTTTGTCTCTCAGCATTCAGAATGCTGCACGTCTCAGTATTTCAGTGTTAGTGGGTCAGTTTCCACTAGGGCTGGGTTTTGATTATCGATATATAGATTAAAATCGATTCTGGCTTGGATAACGTGATATCGATTCATTGAAATCCTGAATTGATTTTTTAATATTAATTTATTTTGCCCGAAACGCCAGAATCTCAGGTTAAACCTCACAAAATTTCAACAACCACCAAACAGCTGAAACAGTAAATGAGAGCAGGAACACGGATTCTGCACAGAGACATAAACACAAAGCGCGGAGCCGCCGACACATCAGGATCAGTGAGATGTCGCCTTTCTCACCCGCCGGCGCGGACACGGTCGGGGCTGAAAGCCGACAGCTCGCTGATTCTGATGTTTCGGCGGCTCCGCGCTTTGTGTTTATGTCTTTGTGCAGATGATTCTAAAGCTGTTAGTTTGATCTCTCTCCCAACAATATTGACTGAACCAGCAGCAAAAGAAGATCCAAACTACGCTTCACATAAACATCGTCATGAATTCACTCTGACTGTCGCTGTTTTGCTTCCACCAGGATAAAATCACACTTCATGCACAGCTCTCTCTCTCTCACAGTTTCCCGTCTAAAAATCTGTTTTCTTCATTATTCGCTTGCTTGCTATCACAAGTCTACTGTTGTTTACAGGCTGTCGGCCGCTCTTTATGTGCTAGTGTGCGTCACTTGGGCGATCGTGGCTCAAGAGTTGGGAGTTCGCCTTGTAATCAAAAGGTTGCTGGTTCGAGCCCCGGCTCGGACAGTCTCGGTCGTTGTGTCCTTGGGCGAGACACTTCACCCGTTGCCTACTGGTGGTGGTCAGAGGGCCCGGTGGCGCCAGTGTCCGGCAGCCTCGCCTCTGTCAGTGCGCCCCAGGGTGGCTGTGGCTACAATGTAGCTCCATCACCTGTGTGTGAATGTGTGTGTGAATGTGTGGATGACTGGATGTGTAAAACGCTTTGAGGTCCTTAGGGACGAGTAAAGCGCTATATAAATACAGGCCATTTACTCCTCCAAATGTTCACAGATTTCTGTTGTTATTTATGAAAAAATGCTAACCGGGCGGATTTGTCGGTGTCTTTTCTGCGGTGGATTGTTTTCTTATTTGGTGTTCAGTGACGACGTTGCGTCTCCCTCCATGTTTCAGCATCACGATGGGGCAGCTCTACGAGAAGGAGAAGGATGAGGACGGCTTTTTATACGTGGCCTACAGCGGGGAGAACACCTTTGGCTTTTAGAGGAAAATAAAAGCTGCCTCTCCTGACACCCACCCACATCCAATCACAGCCCTCACTTGGCCCCTGGGAGACAGCGAGGGAAATTCAGAGACTGGAACAGACACGGATGCGCATCAGGAGACTCCGGCGTGCTTGTCCCGGCTCATGTCTCACCTCCTCTTTACAGATCCAGTGTGTCACATTTCAGTTACTCTTTGTTTGATGTTGTGATTTGAGTGTTTTAGTAGGAACCTTGATTTACTATTATTATTGATTGTTTCCACCTTTTAAAAGTGACGAGTGAATGATTTTTGCTTTCAGTTGTGCTTTCTTCTTTGAAGATGATATTTAAAAAAATGAATTATTTGACGGTAAGGTAGCTGGATGACCTAACCAATAAAAAGCCAAAAATAAATCCCGGGCACCTTCCTCATTTCTTCAAACTGTGTGTTATTTGATGCAAATGGGGTCATGTGACTCTTCAGCACAAAAGATCCCCATGAGTGTCGCCTCCAGTCGAGGTGTTAACAGATGACACAACAGCGACAAAAAACAAAGAAAAACTACAACATTGTTACAAATGTTGCTGCAGAGAATCACCTGCACAGAGTGGTGTCATTTCACATAGCTTTTGTTTCCCTGAATGAATGAAATGATCAATTAAAAGTGTATTTTGTATTTACTCAGGTTATCTTTAACTAATATTAAGATTTGTTTGATGGTCTGGAGCGTGCACGTGGAACAAATATCCAGAAAACCTCTCACAGCACTGAGGATGATCCTGACGTCGCTCAAAATAATCTCTTTTCAAACGTGTTGTTTGAGGCGTGATGATTCACTGAACTTTGACCCTTTGCTCCTTGGTTTTAGTGAAATCTGATTGTATACGCTTTAGGAGGAAGTCTCGTTTCTTTTTGTTTGGTGTCATTTATGACTTGTGTTGTGATTTTAACCTTTGATACTTTCAGTCACTTTATTGCAAAACATTCATTCATTTAGTAGTTTTCACTTCCTGTTTAGAGTTTCTAATCGTGACATTTTACGCTGCACAAAGTGCAACGAGCTCTTCGGTGGGATGAAGTTGCCGCAGTGATTTCTGGGTAAAACCGACCAGGGACACATGAAAGTTCGTGGAAGCGCGTCTGCGTGCTGAGTTCTCATACTTGGTATTAGCAGCTCGAATCAGGAACCAGACACTCGATATCTGAGTGAGGTTGTGAGAATGTGGTTACTGACTTCTACGAAAGCAAAGTTTGAAAATGAACTCAGCGACTCCTCTTCACTCACTACATTTATTATTTATTATTTTACCTTTTCACAGAGATTTTAACTCTTTAATGTCACTTTAAGGCAGCGGTTCCCAAACTTGTTTTTGCTCCTTTGTTTTACAAGAAAAATGTTCGCGCACAAACATCCTCCAACCACACGCGCCCATATTTTGCTCCATTGCGGTTTATTTCACAGCTCAAACATTTAGTAAACAATTAAGCAAATACAAGTAATCTGCAATAAATCACAGGCAGTAATAAAATAAACTTCTAACTCTTTCACGCTGCGTCCACACCTACACGGGTATTTGTGAACACGCAGCTGTTTCGTCCGCGTCACCGAGAACGGAGGTTTTTTTTAACTCCTTTTTGCGTTTATGTGTGGACGAGGAATACAGAGTTCTTCATGCAACGTCAAAGGTATATATGCGCCTTTTTCACGTCACGCTGTGGCCACGTTATTGTTTACATGAGATGAATGGCAGATGGAGACAAAATACTGTTAATCTGACTGTCTGCAGGTTTACATGCAGTCACTGTCCCTCCATTTACAAAGGCAGAGGCGTCACGGTGTCATTATTTTAGGTGTAGTTGTTTCCTGTGTAATAATATTCAACATTGCATCAATACATTTTTCAAAAAAATGCTTCTCTGTGCAAAATGGGTTTAAAAACATAAACAGCTGTTGGATCCTGTTTGTCCGTGATTTACACAGCCCAGCGCTGCTCCCGACACAGGGGAAACCAAGCCTGCAGGGAGACCTACCTCGGCACTTGTGCAGGTGAAGCCAAAGGGAAGATTTGCGTCACCATATTTTCTCGTCTTTGGCTTAGAATGGAGCTGGTTTGGAAACATATTCGCGATGCTTCATCTCCTGCTTTGCGTGTCTGTGGGCGCCTGTGCTCGCAGTGTCCAAGCGTTTAGTTTTTTTCCTTTTCATACCGCGCCCCCCCCCCCCCCCCCTGCCATGGCTCTGCGCCCCTCCTAGGGGGCGCCCCCCCCCCCCCCTTGGGAAGGTCTGATTTAAGACATTTTGTAATCGTTTCCAAAAAATGTGAAATACACACAAAATCTACAACAGAAAGATATAAAACACTTTTATTTAACTACCTAAAACTAATTCATGATCAATCTGTGTAAAACTGTGTTTCTGTGTGTATTCTTCTGGTTTCACTTCCTCCTGTAATGTCTGCGTTCTTTCTCTGAATTTTAAGGATACTCGGGTGTAAACAAACCACAGTTCCTCTTTCTCTAAATAACATCTGATCTCTGAGCCGCTGAAGCGCCGCTGCTCGTCTAGAACGACAAATCAAATCTTTTACTTTGACAAATAATGTGTAAAAACGGTGAAATAATAATAAAATCCATCTTTTATAATTAAAAATAAATGTTAGAAGATGCGGCTGCTGACGGCGAAGACGCAAAGGTCCCAAAAGTATACAGCAAACACTGGTTTATTCCAGCTTTGGGTCTTTATGAAAGTGATGTTTGTCATAACATAACATTATTATAACATGGGTGCATGTCTTCATGACTCACAGCTGCTCTAAATAAAGCAGTCGCGGTAACACCAACAAGCTCAGACAAGGACTCAGTGGGCTTTAAAGCGTACAAAAATAAAGCTTTTATTGTGAAAGGTGGAGCAATGACGAACAGACATTTGAAACTTTCAGTCACAGTACTTGGTTTCTCTCATAAAAAACATCCAAAAAGAAAAACTTTAAAGGTTTTAAACTAGAAACATTTCTGTGTGATCATCATTAATGATCAAAGTTCTGCAACAGTTCAAAACACATGAGAGCAACAAATAGCTTCTTTGATCATTTCTGGGATTCCAGACTCAGATGGTTGTGGGCTTCAGAGTGGTGGACGAGACGTTTGTCTTCATTTCTTTAGTGGTTTCAGGTTCCAGAGTGGTGGGCGCTGATCTTTTCTTGAATTCTTCCAGATGCATCTGCGCATGTTTCCATTCAGGATCAAGGCAGAACTTCTTCTTCCGAGTAGTGACGCTGTAAGAAACACACGTCACAACATCGCAAACAGGGCCACTGATGGAAAGAAGCTGAAAAATAAGTCACACAGCAGCCAGTTTCATTTTTCTCAGTACTTAGTTTTACCAGTCGATGATGAACACACAGAAGACGATCAAATTTACTGAGTTTCAGACTGGTGGAGCCCAAACATGAAGCCAAGAGAGAGTGCACGCTGGTTTTTCATAATAAGAGCCTCCCAGTTCTAACTGCACTTGTGTAAGCCTACTTCACAATAACATACTACAACTGTCTCAATCAGAAGACTAGAGGCAAAATAAAAATCTCAAAGTCAAAATGTTCTAAAATCCTCTTTAATTGCAACTCCTCCAAATTCGATGCCTCCTAATTGAACTAACACATCAAAGATATTAATGCAGGTTAGCCGCACTCTACATTTCTGCATCTGCACAGAGACCTGCAACACCTGTAACCTGACTTTCATGTACTCACATGATTGCATCACGACTGCAGCCGCTGGTCTTCATCGCATGCTTCACCTTTGTCACTGGTATGTGGATTTTATTAGTGACGACCTCGCAGCATTCGACACCGTTTATCACCATTTCCATAGCGACTGGCACTGTGGACACACACACAGAGTTAATACGAGTGCAGCTCAGACTCACGGCGCTCAGAGGTCAGAGGTCAGCGGTACTCACTGGCAGAGCTGTGCTTCAGGAAGCAGATAAGCGTCAGGACTGTGAGAGCCAGCAGAGTCTTCATGGTTCCCGACACAGACAGATGTTCTTCTGTTTGAATGTGCAGGGCTGATGTGCTCTGAGCTGCTCGCTGCTCCCTTTATATCCGACGTCCACGTTCATGGCTCAGTGTGTTCTAAGAAGTCACGGTTCCCCTTTGGTTCCACTTCTTCTCCTTTCTGACAGGATTCAGAGAAACCCCTTACAGAGGATTTCTTTTTTTAAATGATGTTAAAACCACCAAAGAAAAATGCAACGAAATCTCATTTTACTTTTAACTAAAATCTGTCTTTGAATATCACATTTGATCTATTTCTCTCTTTTTTTTATTTCTCTGATTTGTTGTCAATAAATCAGAGAAATAAACTCGGCAGAGCTTTATGTGAAAATTACAAACTGATCGGTCTGTATTGGCAGAACTCATCCGATTTGAAAACAACAACAATGACACGACCCTGTTTGAGTAAGTACTCTGGTGACAGTAGGAAGGAAAAACTCCCTTTTAAAAGGAAGAAATACCGGCAGAACCAGGCTCAGAGAGGGACGGGGCCACAAGCGGCTGGGATTTCTCATTTTAAATAAATAAAAATAAAGTCCTTCCACGGCTTCATTAGAAACATTAGAAACATTAAAAACAGTCACTTGGTTTCCTCTGGGACCCTCTGACCGCAGAGCCTCGACACTGCTGGTAGATGCAGAGGAATGAGTAGAAAAGATCATAGCAGCTATGTTTGATATGTTTGATATGAATTTAACTTTATAAAGCACATATGGTACAAGTTGTAGTGCAGTAGTAATGGTAGTAATACTGTTGTAATGAACAGTAATACTGGTAGTATTAGCAGGACAAAGTCACAGTGCTCCAGTCAGCACGACCTCTGACCTGTGAGGTCGGAGCACAGATTACAGATCTCTGTTATTCTCTTTCATTTTCAGCGTGTTGAGTCTGAAACACAAACACCTGTCCAGGTACTCGCAGGCCGGACTGCAGCGCTGTGGGGTGACGTTGTGAGTTGTGTGGCGGTTTTCACTTCCTCGTCCACTTCCACCAGAAAAAAGTTTCTGTGAATCTGTTTTCACACTTTGAGAAAACCCGCACATTTATTGTGACTGTGTGCAATTTTGTGTTTCTACTTCCTCGTTGTGGTGAGCTCGTTTAGGAGGCAAAAGGAGAGAAGTGGAAGAAAAACAAGCGTATTTCCTCTTGTTGACTTTCATCATGAGCTTAAATGTGTTCATTTAACTTCAGAGGGAATTTTATTTGTCTTATTCATTATTTTATATGTGTTTGGCTTTTCAAAATAATGTGCTTCATGTTTTATTTGATCTCATTTTATTTTGGTATTTTTATTGTGTCATACATTAATTGATTTACTTAAATAAACCTCTGTTTGCTGTGACACATCAACTTATTTAAAACTAGAAAACGTACTTTGTCCTCAGTGGTGTTTGACACCAGTCTGATAGTCTTTGTGTTTCTGGTGCCTTTTTGGGTCACGACTCTATATATTTAAAAATGCACATGCTAATATTGCACCTGTGTTCAAATGTGCTTTTTAATAAATCAGGGACAGTACATTATGTGAAATGTTTGGAATATACCTGCTGAAATATGATATACAGTCTCTCCATAGTGAGGGAAACAAACACATGACCTGCAGGCCAGCATTTGGTGCAACAAGCAGATTCCTTTCTTTTAGTCTGAGCCTATCAGTGCTGCAATCAACTCACTCAACAGAAGAGAACAAAAGGACCGGTCCCGCTAAATTAAGAGGGACGGCCGGGGGCATTCGTATTGTGCTGCTAGAGGTGAAATTCTTGGACCGGCGCAAGACGGACGAAAGCATTTACCAAGAATGTTCCAATGTGCCCATCTCACATTGTGCGTCAGAAAGCTTTTTCTGAAAACACGGGACTTGCTTTGATTGGACCGCAGCCAGGCTCGCTGAAGCCAAAGCCCTAAAAGTTGTGTCCCGGTTGCGTCAAGGTGTTGAGTCACCCAGAATTCACTGTTTGCATTTGTGATGATAAGTCATAACAAGAGGAAACTCCTTCCTTCCAGTGGTGACTAAAGGGATGTGCATCTGCGAGGAAAGTAGGACGTAAATAATTCAGAGCAGAATAGAGTGAGACGCCTCGTCAGTGCGTCAGATCCATGAGGAAAACTACCCAGATCTGCGTGTTTAAGCAGTCAGGTTCATTTTCCTGCATTTATTCAATTTTCATTCTTATCTTTGTAAAGAGATAAGCAGCAGCTTTGCTAGGAAAACTGGCAAGTCCCGTTTTTCCTTAACGGGAAACAGAAACTTTTCATCTCTGTGTAATTCCTGCAGACCAGGCTGCATGACATCCCAAATTAACCTGCTGCTATCAGCCTATTTCAGCTTCACTGACTCAGAGAAATGTGAAGCTGTGAAACTGAAAGAACGTCTAAGTGGAAAAAACAAACCGAACACTTTCCCAGAAGCCAATCAGTCCCCCAGACTCTCGTGTTCAAATGTCCAAACTTACAGCAGAAATAAACATGTCATGTGTGGACGTAACACAGCTATAAAAACTGTTTCAGTCTCTAAAGATAATTCCCCCTTCCATAACAGCAGGCACACTGCACCACCTTTTCTCCAACAGGCTTCATCAGGACCAGACTTAGGGAAGGGAAGCTGTCTGCTTACACCCTATGACAGAGAGAAGACAAAACTTAAGGACATGCAGTACTGCAGCCTTCAAAATAGAGACAGTGTCTGTCTCCTAAAGAGGGGACGAAGCTGAAGGCTCTCCCTCCCATTCTATTTTTAAATACTGTAGGAAGAACAAGTAGGCCTGCAGTGCAAGAGCGAAGTGCTCTAATAGGGTGATATGGTACTGTGAGGTCTATCACTGCATTTTGGATTGGCTGGAGTCTTTTGAAAGAACTTTAAGGATAACAAACTTCATGTCAAAATGGGACACGCCCCCTAGGGTGGTTGAGAATGACCAAGCAAAGATCCTGTGGGACAGATACAGGCGGACAAATGGCTAACCAACCGGACATAGTGGCGTAAGACAAGCAGAGGAAGACGGCTGTAGTGATCGATGCAGTGATACTGAATGACAGCAACATCAGGAAGAAGGAACACGAGAAGCTTGAGAAGGACCAAGGGCTCAGAGAAGAGCTCGAGAAGATGTGGAGGGTGAAGGTAACGGTGCTCCCAGTGGTAGGGACCCCCAAACTGGGCAAGTGGCTCCAGCAGATCCCAGAAACAACATCGGAGACCTCTGTGCAGAAGAGCGCAGTCCTAGGAACAGGAGCAGCTCAGATACTGTGCAGGACCCGAGCTTGAAGGATAGACCGCCCGCAGGGGTGAGTGGGGAGTTTTATTCATATTTCCATTTTATTTAAATTGACAAGTTTAGATTGTCAGTTATTTTGATTTTATTTAAATTTGTTCTTTTAGTGTAGTTTGAATTAACTATAATAACCTGGTTAGGCAGACTCCTGACGGCCTAATGCAAAAACTTCCTTCTTGTCTTCAAACCTGTATTCTCTCTAATGCCCAGCAGGGGGCGAGTCCCCTGCTGCAAAGACTCAGATTACACAGGTCTCCAAAAAACAAAACAAAACAAAATATTTTCAGCTGCATGGGATATTTCGGGTAAATTGTATGTTTTTTAGGGTGCTGAACCCAAAAATGATTTCATTTCCCTCCATCACGTTCAGTTTTTTGCAAAACACGAGTAGTTTACATTAAAAAAAGCACAACAGCGATGAAAAGTATCAATAATTTAACTGTGCACACTTTTTCTTTAGCTTTGGCTATGAACAAAATAAACCTTTTGGGACACGACCATCTGAGCTCCTCACACCGCCAAACCCACCGTACCCTCCCCCCTCCTACTGACCCCCCTCAATTCCTCACATTTTCTAGTTGTATGTCTCGCTCTTAGAAACATTAAATTAATGTAAGGAATCCTTATTGGATATGGTTTTTTGATTCAATTATAGGATACCAGATTTCAGTTGAAAAAGGTTAATTACAGTAAAAACATGAGTGTTGCAAGAAAACCTGATGAGGTGGAACTTTTAGAGGATTTTTCCCAGTGAGTAAAAATCTATAAGAAAAAAAATCATATACAATGTTCTGTTTGCAGACCTGTGTTATTTGGATGTCAATAAGAAACTGAGCCTGCTGCTTCCTTTATCTGTGACCTCAGATTCGGTTATTTTCCAGTGGATTTATGTCAGTGCACAGTTACATTTCACTAATTCTGTAAATTACTGAAAATGAACAAAATGTCTGCATTACTCGATTATTCACCCGTCATTCTTAATTTCTTGGACACTTTAATGTCACCTCCCAGCGCTCTTCACAAACTTCACCCTTTGATGCTGTAGTACAGGAAGATGGTGTCGCAGGTGTCGACTGGAATGCCCCTGAAACTCTGCCGCCTTGGCTGGATATTTTGCAGAAAGTCCCACGTCACATTCCTGTACGTACATCAGCCCGACCGAAACAACAGAAGGCTGTTCATGTTTGCATCACTGCGTCATAGTGTGCATGCAGTATGCTGCATGCACATGAGGGAAAATCTGCAGAAATGCCTCAATATCATTATATATTTAAAGTATGTAAATATGCAAAGAATCCCAAACAGCTCTTCTTGGTTTCATCCACAGTTTGTGCTTTTCATGAATCATAGCAGTTAGACTCTGTTTGTCTGAAACGCTGAATTATAGACAAACCTAAAATTCCTAACACTAAACAGCCTTTTACACACATCTAAAGCTTCCATCACTGTTACATTATTTCGGTAAATTTTGCCTGTTCCTCTTCCTTTTCCACTGACACCAGGTAAGCAGTACACCTGGGAGGTTAGGTGCTTTATAAGAGTAAATTCCTGCCTCAGATATTCACGAGTATCCATTGGGGCATACGTACAGTGGGGCAAAAAAGTATTTAGTCAGCCACCGATTGTGCAAGTTCCCCCACTTAAAATGATGACAGAGGTCAGTAATTTGCACCAGAGGTACACTTCAACTGTGAGAGACAGAATGTGAAAAAAAAATCCATGAATCCACATGGTAGGATTTGTAAAGAATTTATTCGTAAATCAGGGTGGAAAATAAGTATTTGGTCACCTCAAACAAGGAAAATCTCTGGCTCTCACAGACCTGTAACGTCTTCTGTAAGAAGCTTTTTTGTCCCCCACTCGTTACCTGTATGAATGGCACCTGTTTGAACTCATCATCTGCATAAAAGACACCTGTCCACAGCCTCAAACAGTCAGACTCCAAACTCCGCCATGGCCAAGACCAAAGAGCTTTCGAAGGACACCAGGAAAAGTATTGTAGACCTGCACCAGACTGGGAAGAGTGAATCTACAATAGGCAAGCAGCTTGGTGTGAAAAAATCAACTGTGGGAGCAATCATCAGAAAATGGAAGACATACAAGACCACTGATAATCTCCCTCGATCTGGGGCTCCACACAAGATCTCATCCCGTGGGGTCAAAATGATCATGAGAACGGTGAGCAAAGATCCCAGAACCACACGGGGGGACCTGGTGAATGACCTGCAGAGAGCTGGGACCAAAGTAACAAAGGTCACCATCAGTAACACACTACAACGGCAGGGAATCAAATCCCGCAGTGCCAGACGTGTTCCGCTGCTGAAGCCAGTGCATGTCCAGGCCCGTCTGAAGTTTGCCAGAGAGCACATGGATGATACAGCAGAGGATTGGGAGAATGTCATGTGGTCAGATGAAACCAAAGTAGAACTTTTTGGTATAAACTCAACTCGTCGTGTTTGGAGGAAGAAGAATACTGAGTTGCATCCCAAGAACACCATACCTACTGTGAAGCATGGGGGTGGAAACATCATGCTATGGGGCTGTTTTTCTGCCAAGGGGACAGGACGACTGATCCGTGTTAAGGACAGAATGAATGGGGCCATGTATGGTGAGATTTTGAGCCAAAACCTCCTTCCATCAGTGAGAACTTTGAAGATGAAACGAGGCTGGGTCTTCCAACATGACAATGATCCAAAACACACCGCCCGGGCAACAAAGGAGTGGCTCCGTAAGAAGCATTTGAAAGTCCTGGAGTGGCCTAGCCAGTCTCCAGACCTCAACCCCATAGAAAATCTGTGGCGGGAGTTGAAAGTCCGTGTTGCTCAGCGACAGCCCCAAAACATCACTGCTCTCGAGAAGATCTGCATGGAGGAATGGGCCAAAATACCAGCTACTGTGTGTGCAAACCTGGTAAAGACCTATAGTAAACGTTTGACCTCTGTTATTGCCAACAAAGGTTATGTTACAAAGTATTGAGTTGTATTTTTGTTATTGACCAAATACTTATTTTCCACCCTGATTTATGAATAAATTCTTTACAAATCCTACCATGTGGATTCATGGATTTTTTTTTTTCACATTCTGTCTCTCACAGTTGAAGTGTACCTCTGGTGCAAATTACTGACCTCTGTCATCATTTTAGGTGGGGGAACTTGCACAATCGGTGGCTGACTAAATACTTTTTTGCCCCACTGTAAATGTTTAAAGGTTATACTTATGTTCCATATATGTGTGCACGGTAACAAAAAAATGCATTCTTCATTTTTTGTGCATTTTCTATGAGTTTCATGTACAAAGGATGATTTTCATGAGACAGATCAGGATTTACGAGGTCGCCACAGATAACATATGAAAAAGTCCAAAGGAGCTGCAGACTTGCTGCCAAATACACCGACTAAAATGACACTATAATAAAAACTCGTCAGGTTTCCGAGGCACTGACGTCCCACCGACAGACAGAAGGCTTCATGTTGGTCTCTGTGTGTAAACGCCGTACACGTGCAGGACTGCTGAGTGTGAGATTACAACATTTCTGACATGTTAGCTGCGAAAACAACTGAAAGGAATATTTAAAAAAATCTGAGGATTAGATTCAAAACCCAAAACAATGACAGTGAGAATCCGTCATCCTGAATCATTGCAGGTGCCCGAACGATGATGTGAGTGTGGAAAACCCGTATTGCATGCCCTGGTTTCCTTGTCACTCGCAGAGAGGAAGTCGGTCAATGGGAGTGAAAGGGTTCAAAGAAGCAGGAAGAATCGGCCTTTTAATTCTAATCAGACACATATCCTCTTTCCTCTGTGGGACAGTGATGCAATGAACAGGTTTGACACACAAGTTATTTATAGAATCAGTGGAGGAAGCTGCTGAAATTGTTTGTTTTTTAATTCAGCGTAATTGTTAATTGTTAGACTGGTTTTGTGTGAAGGCATCAAGCTTTAGCAGCAGGCTGAGGTGAACTATTAGCTACTGCCTGTGTTTTTTAAGATTTAAGACTTTTAGAATCTTAACACGACGGCACAAACAAACTCGTTTCAAGTTCATTTTAAACGTAAAGTTAGGACGTCTCACAGGCTGATCTGGCAGGCGAGCGCTGCTTCTAAATACAGGCAGCAAGGCTTTATAGCGAGAGGGAGGAGACTGCAGCGGCATTGCATCACCTCACTGGTTTCTGTGCCAAAAAGCACCGTCAAAGACACAAAGCGCATAAACTCCACACAGAGTAAACAAGGAAACTCTAGCATAAGACTTATTGTGATAACAGAGGCTGGATTTAATCAGTAACTTGTAAAAGCACTGTTACAGTTTCACTTTGAATCATTCAGCTGAAGGCCCGTACCCTGAACGTTTACCTTAATAAAGAATCCCAGAAGGATCTTAAAGACATTTTAAGCTGAAAGATTGCGAGCTTTGTTTGCCCTGAATTTTACCCCACAGGTACCAAACAAGCTTCCCTCTCTCTGCACTGAGGGCTTCAGAAAAGCTTCCAGAAGCAAATGCACCGTTAAAAACACAGGTGGGAAGTGAATAACTCGCTCTTATCCTGGTGTGACAGAGCTGACGTCACACAGACCTAAACATTAGAGAAAAAACTGACTGAAACGTTGGTGCTGAGCCTGTGGACAATTGCCACAGACTGTAGCCGTGTCCCAATTCATAGGCTGCATCCTTCAGAGGCTGCATTTGTAGACCGACTACGTCACAGCGATGGGACGAAGGCTGTCCAAATTCGAAGACTCCAACAAATGTGTCCTCCTTTTCCCCAGATTTGAAGGATGGCTCGGGTGTATCCTTCGTAGCCCACCATATCCCGTAGCCAATTCCAGCTTCCAACATTGGCGGCAGCTATTTAATTTTAATATTACTCTTATTTCTCTTTCTGGGTCACAAAATAAAGTTTTAAGATAATTTCAGGCGAGAATGTAGCTGTGTAAACTTCAAATATCAGCTCGGTTTATCAAGACATCGCATATTTGAGACGTCTGTTACCCACCAGCTTGGAGCGGACCATGAGGTCAAGGCTCACTAGAGCCGACGAGAACAGCAAACTCCCGGCACATTGTTTTCAGACCCTCGCGGTCTTTTGCTACTCAGGTTAAACATGATACATAAGTCACTTAGATAACTTAAACATGTTATTGTTTGGCTTTTTTCAGTGCTTTATTTGTTCCTGAGTAAATCGGTTTGGCTGAGATTAAAGTTCTAGTTTTCATAAACGTCAAACAAAAAACTGATTAAACAGAAGTGTGAGATGGTCGAGTTTATTAAACTCTACAGAGACAGCGGTGACGCTGAAGGCCAGACCGTCCCATTTCACAGCCTCACACTTACGGCTTTCTCTATCTTCGAAGGACCCGGCCTACGTAGACCGCGAAGGCCGGGTCCTCATGCTGAATTTGGACACAGCATGTATGTAAAGGATGGAATTAGGCACCATCTTTAGTCAACAACTGATTTTGGACTCTGCAGTCAGACACATGAACATTAGCAGTGTGGCTGCTGCCACCTTAGACTTTCAAAGCCAGAAGTGACCACATTTGGATGACAGGCTGGCGTGCTAAGTTACCAGCTAACTCCAGTTAGCTCACTCCACAAGCTGCATTAATTTAAAAGGCCAGTAAACCAGGATAGCCAACAAACTGTCAGTCACACGTGTCCATCAGGTTGTCTACAGTCTACCATGTACTTACAGTTTCAGGGGTGAGGGGCAGTGAGCGCACCCAGCACAGCCAAACCCTGCAGTCTTTGTTTGCTGTGTGTGATCTGAGGCGACACTCAAAATTCATGCATTGCACAACGACTTGGTGTGTGTAATGTTCTGCATGTGAGTGAACAAAGTCTTAATTAGAGATTTTCAGAGAGTCCTGGACAAACAGCACACTCGAGCTGCACACGTTTAGGCCGCTCTGTGGTATCCATGGTTACCGAGTAACAGCGGGAGTTCAGAGCTGCTGAATGGAAGCGTCGCATCATCTCAGTTCACTCTAATGGACTACGTTGTACTGCAGCGGTGGATCGTGGAGCCTCACAGTAGTTATGAAAGTTATCCCCATGCTAGCTGCGCCGCAGAGGCACAAGCTATGTCCCAATTCATAGGCCGCATCCTCCTGAGGACCTGGCCTTCGCGGTCTATGTGGGCCGGGTCCTTCGAAGTTATCTAAGTTATCTAAGTGACTTATATATCATGTTTAACCTGAGTAGTGAAAGACTGCGGGGGGTTTGAAAATGATGTGGGGGGAGTTCGCTGTTCTCGCCCCGGTCAGCTGTTCGCCCCGGTCAGCTATCGAGCTGGTGGGTAACAGACGTCTCCAAAAACGTTGGAGCACTTTTGCAAATATGCGATGTCTTGATAAACCGAGCAGATATTTGAAGTTTCTACAGCTACATTCTTGTGTAACACAGAAAGAGTAATAAGAGCAAAATTATAGTTTAAGTAAAATTATAACTAAGTAGCTGCCGCCATTGTTGGAAACAGGAATCGGCTGGGCAGCGCTATGAATTCTGGGATAGGTTGGGCCATGAAGGATACACCCGAGCCATCCTTCAAATCCGGGGAAAAGAAGGGCGCATTTGTCGGCTGCATTTGGAGCAGCCTTCGAATCAGGACAGCCTTCCTCACCTGGCTGTGATGTAATCGGTCTACAAATGCGGCCTCCGAAGAATGTGGCCTATGATACGTGCCTACAGTTTGCGTTTGAGATGCATTTTTAAAAGGTAAGAAGTTAAAAACAGCTCTGTATTTTAGCAGCACATGTTTCACTTGGCTAAGCACTTGCAGGAAGTATATGAAGGCTATATGACCTACGTGATGAGGCAGGGGCCCTGCAGGTTATCAGCCCGGCTTCTCTCAGCCTGAACGCAGCACATTCTCGTGAGTTATTCTGAGCTGTCACGATCTTAGGGTTTTCCTCACTGGGCCAAGGGGAGGGGCAGCAGGAGGAACCGGTACGTAGCCCCGCTTCCTGTGCGTGATCATACTTCCTACATTTGTCATATCAAAATTACTACAGCGGCTGAGTCCTTCATTTTTAGGTTAGTTCCTTTGTATTAAGAGTTTATGCCTTTCCTCACAAACTCCCCGAGTGAAAGTAATTCATGTGTCTGTATTTTCCTGCTTAGTTACTGCCTCTCACTTCCTGTTTTAACTTGTCAGCTTAATGTCTCTGCATTTTTAATCGTCTCTGCATGCTCCTAACCAGCTTTGGATGGCGTTCACTCTGCTGACCTTTATGGAGGTTTCATCAGATGAAATAAAGGCTCGCCTTTGTTGCTTCAGTTTTCCTCATCCTGCTCCACATGACTTCAAATTCATCAACCCTCCAAAATAAATATTTAAAATGTATTTAAAAACAAACACTAAATGTTTTGTGTTTATTTCCTCCTTCGACTTCTGCTGACCTCAGAACCTCACTCCAGCAGCAGGAAGTGAATGTAGTCTGACGCTTGAGTCAGCTCGAGTGTGTCATTGCATCACCAGGACACATCTGTGGAGTGATAGGGTAACCACAGGGTGCGCCACACACAAGTGCTGTTATTAAAGTATGAGGGAGCTGCGAGGGCTCCATATTCCTGCTGGTGGTTCAGCAGGAGGATGGGCCGGGGTGGGAAGATTTACAGGGATGAAACTCAGTGCCTGAGAACTGATGTCATATCATGTCATCATGCACAAAAAAATAGAGCTGAGACCATAGAGAGCTCACTGGCTAAAAACTGTGAATTAAGATAAGATCACAATCTGATTCATGCAAATACTCACATTGTGAGAACACACATCATGAGTCACCCCGCTGCTGTAAAGTAACTCATCGCTCCCACTTTTCTGTAGCCTGCTGTTCCTGATGCTGACAGTCCACGTGACAAAGTTCCCACATTTTTCTACAGAAAAATATGAGCGATGAGTGACTTCACAGGAGCAGGGTGACCCCAAGAGGATTTTTTTCCATGTGAAGAGTCAGGAATGACCTCGTTTTATTTTTAAATACATACAATACAGTGTTTCATGGCGCTGTGTTGACATTTTGAAAACTTTTCATTTGAGTTCTTCTTCTCTCAGAAAAAGAAGCCGACAGAAGCTTTTGTGACTCTGATGTGTAAACCCTGAGATGTACTGTTGAGGATCAGAACAGCAGCAGTTGCAGAAAACCTGACAATATTCACGTTTCAGACGATAAACCTTTTTCTGTAAAACATAAACATCTGTCTCTACCTTTAAAAAAACAAACCAACAATGAAACGTGTGAAATGTTTAAAAAGAGCTCACGGCGGAGTTTATTAGAGGTACGAGGCTGTCTGCTCGCGGTGTTCTGAGAAACCATCCTACTCTGACAAATCGTCCTACTCGTATTATAATTTGACGGTGACTTGTGACTAACCCTACCCATAACCTTAAGAAGTATTCCAGAGAGAAAAAGTTAATTTGGGTTCGGTGTTATGCGCATGCGCCGCGTCAGCGCAGAAATATTGGTTAGGACGTTTTTTGACCGGTCACAAACACAGCGCACAGCCAGCAGAGGGGCGGGGCCGCAGCGAACTGTTTCTCATGCGGAAATGTTGATTTTGAGGAGATCCCCATGGCAACCAGGCAACCGTAGGAGCTCCGCTTGTGTATTTAAAGCAGCTTCAATGGAGCGTCCGCCAGTCTCAGCCGTCCGAAGTCGCGAGCTTCCTGCAGTTGGTAAATCACATCACATTAGCGCCCCGGGCTCGCGGACAGCTCTCTCTGACTCTCACGCGTGTTTCTGCCACTTTGCAGATCTCTCTGCTGATCCTCCACGAGCTCTGCGCCGCCGCCTCCAACTCCACGTGTCTCAGCGCCGAGAAGGTGGAGACCCGCGAGCGAAAGTTTGACGTGAACCTGAAGAAGCTTGGCCTTCAGCGCGACGCCCGCGAGGACCAGAATCTGACTACCTGCGAACAGGCTGCCCAGCAAATGCACGAGCTCAACGGCCGCGCGCTGTCTCCGTGGCGTTACTAGTAAGTATGGAACCCGCAGAGGGACAAAAATGCTCAGACAACAAACAAACAAACCTGTTCTTTGCCTCATCGTCAGCATTTAAAGCGCGCTTTGGGGAGCAGGTTCGACACACTTTTACTTGATTTTAAATGTAATTTATTTAAAATTATTAAAAGTTGTTTAAAATGTTATTTTAATGATTTTTTTTTTTTACCATTCTACTTATTGAAGCCAGTTTAGATGATGGTGGAAATGAGAAATCATTTGTGTAGATCATATTTGTAAAATTATTTGAGTACATTTGAAACGATGTTGTGTTAATAATACTAGTAATAAGCTGGCAGATGCCTGTATATCTGCCTCTCTGTGTGCATATGTAAGGTTATATGTATATGTAGCTCACATCTTTTTTCCCCTGTATTTAACAAAACCAAAGGAGTCACTCAGCTTTGTGGATAAATGAACGTTATCTCATTAGATGGCATGTGCTGCTCTGTGGTTAATGAAGTACATAGTTAAAGTAAATAATTATGTTAAAAGCAGAATTTTTACCGTTTTGTTGCTCACATTAAGTCATTCATTCAAAGTACAGTAAAAAGTATTTAACTTTTGTCCGCAATAAACCTGCATGTAGCACACCAGTGAGTTAAAAGTGTTATTTTAGATTAATACTAATTCCTGATTCATACACCACTATCATTAACTCAAGTGCTGTAAACAAATACTTGCAGCCAAATGTACATGAAGTAGGCTCCTCACAGCCCTGTTTTACTAGCATAAAAAAAAAAATAATTTACTGCATATATTTATATATGGAGGATTTGGAAAATGTATATGTTATCAAGAAACGGTAAAAAAATAAATAACAAAATGAGATGGCAGCTTAGTGAAGTAAGAGTTCAGTGAACTAGAATGTGACAAAACAGGTCTGTGTTCATGTAGCACACAGGTGTGTTGCAGGTGTCAGCTGCAGACTAAAAAAACTAATTCTAATCAGTGTTTAAGGTTAACTACAGATGTCATTGCTGGGTGCAGTGTTACCAGAAAATGTGACTGTAGCTGAGATGTAGATGCATTTGAGAGTATATACATCATGCTTTGGTTCAGCAGCAGGTATGGTGGATGTTTTTGACAGTAAGTAAGATTTCATCAGAGTGACGGCCTGTGGAGGAAGCTGCACAGATGGCTGTTGGCGTACAGTGCTCTGTAGCGCCTACTAGAGGGCAGGAGTGGGAACAGGTTGGGTCCATGCTGTGATGGTCTGCAGTGGTGTTGCCTGCCTGTTTCCTGATTCTAGATTTGTACAAGCCCTGAATGGAGGACACGTCAGCAGCAGCAGTGACTTTCTGTGCAGTCCTGACTTTCCGGTGTATTCTGTTCTCGTCCTGTGTGGTGGCCAGTGTTGGTCAAGTTACTTGAAAAAAGTAATCAGATTACAGTAACGCGTTACTGCCCATCTCTGGTGGTGGCTGATCCAAAGTTTGGACGTGCAGAGAGCAGGCTGGATTATTGCGGAGTAGAAATGGATGGACGGCTGCTGAGCTGGTTCAGGAAGTTCAACCTGGAACCAGCGAGCAGATGAAAGCTACCAGCTTTAATATTAAACGAGCTTTGATTTGAGAAGCCGCGTATTGTCCTGACTGAATCTGCTGTGTGTTCACTGTCTCCTGCACGTGTTGAGGTCTTTTCTGTCTGTCTGTGTCTCCAGCATAGACCGAAACGACAGCAGGTATCCACGTGACATCATCTTTGCCGAGTGCCTTTGTAAGGGATGCATCATCGACGGGCGCGAGGTGAACGACTACAACTCTGTGGAGGTTCGGGCTCCGATGGTGGTCCTGATGAAGACCAAGTGTAAGGACGCAGACACATATCGAGTCCAGAAGACGCGTATCGAAGTCCCGGTGGGCTGCACTTGTGTAAGGCCCAAAATTACTAAGTGATCTGAGAAACTAAGCTTTACTCACACTGAAGGCCATTTATAGCTGTGCAGCACCTTCACTTACACTATAAGAATATTTATCACAGCTTTCTGCCTGCACGTGAAAATGTTTTCTGTAAGTAGTAGTAGAAGATTTTCTGTCCTGAAGCTGCCAGTCCACACCACAATATGTCAGCAACTATCCAGGCCCGTTTTGGTCTGGATAGTTGAGAGAAACTAACCGTGATCGGTCATTCTGGAGTGTTAATCATAAACAGCACCAACACTAAAGCGCAGACAGACTCAGAGGCTTCACGTCCTCAAAGAGCCTCAGACCTTTGCTGTGTGACAGAAAACTATTACAGCTGCTGCGCTGCTTTGTGCAAATACATATCAAGCTTATTTAATATAGCACTTTATCTCCAACTACCTGTAACTTTCCTTCGTCATTCAGACGTTACTTGCAAGTGAAAACTGGTGGTGATTTCTTTTTGTTTAACCTCCTAGGACCTGGCGTCCACATATGTGGACATCGCATTTTGGGTCGTCTTGACCAAAATACTCAATTTTGCTCTACAAGGGCCTGATATCCACTAACAAGGACATTATACTGCCACTGTTCTATCGAAATTTAAAATGAATGTCCTCATATGTGGATCTAATTTTTCTCAGAGACAAAAATCAGGTAAAAAAAACAAAACAGGTAATTCTTTGTTTTTACATCCATCAGGTCCCAATCAGCCCAAATAGCAAAGAGAAATTAAAAATGCATACCATGACAGAGTTTGGGTCTTAGGAGGGTAAAACTGAGTTGTGATGAAGACGGATCCATCATCCGTCCGAGCGTCAGTCTGCTCTGTAGAGTTTAATGAGTGACTTAAATCAGGCAGGACTGCAGTCAGTCAGGTTTTTTGATTATTTCTTGGAATAACTCGTCTGAAAGCAGCTTGTTTCCACCTTTCAGTAAACGTCCAACCAACAGACCAGAAACTCCAAAGAAAGTGAGATTTCTTCCCATGTTTTTTTAAAATTAAAAAGTCTCTTTTTCCTCACACGGTTAAAACTGTGAGACCTGCAGGTTTAACCTCTGAAGCACAGAGACTTCACCAAAGACACGAGGATGTGCTTTCACACTTTAGTATTTATTTTGTTGTATTTTATTGTGTTTTTTGAGTAGTTTGCACATGCAGATTAATGTGAAATGCCACTAAAGCAGAGTGCCGCTGTAGCTTCACTTTATGCCAGAGCGGCTGGAAGCGTGAACAGAAGATGAATAGTTCAACATTTGGGCAAATTTGAGGCCAGGAGACGTTAGCTTAGCTGAGCACGAAGCCTCGAGTTTTAATGCAACGATGAGTCCAAGGAAAGATTTTAGTATGTTTCATTTACCAAAGAAGAAGCAGAGAGACAGTCAGCTGATCGACTGTTTCACGGTCAGTAACAGCATCATGTAAATGCACTGAGTTTACTAAGGAAGAGTCCATAATTACTGTCGGGACTTCAAATAAATATGTTTTTAATGTGACTAATGTTGTTGTCAGATGGATGCAGAGCAGTAAAAAGCTGGTGAGGTCTCTGACCTGCAGCAGAGTAAAAGTCAGGATGCTCGAGCTCGGAACAAGTGGCTGAAAATCCTCTAAAGCTGACTTGGTTTGGATCCTGGCAGAAACGCTGTGAGCCTTTACAGAGACGCACCTTTTTCTGCTCAGCTTAGCAAACAGCTTCATGGCTCCACATTTAGCAGAGCGATGTGAGAGCGGTCCGACCCCCTCAAGCTGTGAAGGAATCAAATGTTAAACTATGCAAAACAGGACAGTATTGGGCACATGCACAATATGAAGAAGCTGCACATGAATTAGCTTTAAAGAGACTAAAAAGTAATGAAGAGAGGAGAATGAATGTGAAGAAATGTTTTAGTTTCACTATATTTCTTTGAGATATTGTTCATGTTTTTATTTATTTGTATTTTCATGTGAGGTAATGATGCAGATTTGATCCCTTTGAAGAGATTTTTAAAGCTGTTTTTGTCAAACTGTCAGTTTCTGCTGGATAAAGGTGTAAAGCAGGGGTGTCAGACTCAGTTTGCATTGTGGCCACATACAGCCCACCCTGTGTTAAAAGGCCCGGACCAGTGAAAGTGGCCTTTCTGTCAGCGTAAAGAAGCTTAAGTACATATTTAATCCCTGACATGTGTTCATATGAGACCAAGAAGGGCAGTCTGCACAGTACAGCTCAGTTTTTCTACGTGATAAATAAAAGCAGCTGCAGGAAAGAAAGAAACCTGCCAGCCTGACTCTTTGGGCTTAAATGTTCAGAGAGCTCATTCCTCACACTGTACTTATAAAACACCAAGTTTTTGTTAATTCACAGAAAACTTTTACTGTAGTCTCATTATTGAAAAAAGAAATTTTCTGCCCTCAAACTGATTTTCTGTTATTTTATTTCTGTGTTATAGTATGAATGTGGATGGTGGACGTCTTTATCAGTAAGAAAAGCTGCAAACTTACGGAAATACAGTTAAAAGGGCAAAATTTATGCCTTCCTTCACTTGTTCCACCGGCCGAATTAGAGTCTTTGCTGGGCCCCGAGCCTCCTGTTTGACACCCCTGATATAAAGACACCTGTGAACTTTAAAATTGTATTTTTATTTATTTAACCAGGAAAAATAAAACTCTTGAGATTAAAATTTCTTTTACGAGAGTGCCCTGGCAAAGAAGCACAAGGACTGACTTTTTGTTGTAATTTGTGTTATAAATGTACCGTCAAAGCTTTGTTTTTATTTCTGTAATCTTTACGTTATAATTTCAGGAGAGTTTAGAAGCGAACCGGGTGTGCGCTGACATGAAGCCGCGTTTATTTCATTTACACTTGTGAAATCCTCCCTGACTCCTGTGCGGCTGATCGTTTCACCTCAAAACGGTTCAACATCTCCTTAAAAGAACATTGTGTAACTATTTTACTGCCAATAAATGAATTTGTTTCTATGATTTGTCCTTTTGTGTCTTTTCTGTAAGTCCTCACAAGTGTCTACATACAGCAGTTTCCTTAATCTGTCACATGGGGGCGCTGTTTTGCATAGTTTCAGCATGACCAGTTTTGGATTCTTTGCGTTAAGACGCCGGGGAATCTATCTTCTGAACTGGTTCGGAAATCCAAGATGGTATGATCTGTCATCTTCATGCTTCCCGTCCTTCCGTCATGACAGGGATAAATGTAAGGAATGTGGAAGAGCACAGACTAAATGTAACGACTGCAGTGGACATGTAGGGAACAAAGGTGGTGCAGAGGTGTTGGGTGGTTATGGCATTAAGGAGAGAAATCCTGATGTGCAGCATCTTCTGTGAAACATGGAAATGGGTGTAGAAGGTGCAAGGCGGTGTCAGATGGTAGTCTGTAGGATGGCTTTAAGGAAGAAGCAAGCGAAGGCAGAGGCAAGGATTAAGTGGTGGAAGTTACAGAAGGACAAATGTTGCTCAGAGTTCAGAGAGGAGGCACAGGATGACTGGGAAAATATGTCTCCAGTCCAAATCCCAAAATACTCCAGTACAAGGAGTATTTTGGGATTGGAGTATTTTTACTGCAGAGCTGCGCCTCATTCAGGGATTGTTGGGAACTTGTGTTACTGCCCGGCAGACTAAGATAAGCAGACATCGCCACCAACTGGACAAAATTATGTGGACAAGTGAGGACAAATGATCTCAGCGAGGCAGAATATGTTTAATTTGACTTATTATTGCACCCACACAGGACACTTACATTTCCAGCTCATTCATCTGCTGCTTCAGTTCTTCATTGTTTGGATTTTGGGCAATAACAACGTTGTTATTATATAGAAGGACAATCAATGATTTTCCAAGTGGATTTTCTCCAAGCTTCACTGTAACAGTAAAATCATATTTCATTGGTCCCTCTATGATCATTTCACTGAGCATGATGACTTTTATTTTTTATTTTTTTGGTTTGTTCTCTTTAATTTATTTTGACCATGTAAACAATACAAAGAAAGCTCATTGAGAAAAATAAATCAAATTCACTCCAGCTGTTCTGATTGGCTTGCCCTCGAGAAGGAGTGGGAGGACGTGCACGCTGATCTGATTCCACCTCTTCTCCAAAAATTATCAGTTGACATTTATCCAGCTTCCTTACTGATATGAACCTCAATAAGAACATTTTTCTAATAAGCCTCTACGTAAAATACAAATTATTATCATCCTGTTTTTGCAGCCTGCACACATCGAAGCTGAATAAATACTCCAGTGTTGGAACGTTTGCTGTACAATGTGAATACGGACAAAGTGGTCGCTAACTAAACCGAGACGTTCGCTAATATTCACCATTTTTATGATCTCATTATGATCTTTATGCCTCTTTTTTGAAGTGCTTCATGTCTGTGCAGTGCTCCACAACAAAAACACATGCTCTGACTCTTTCTGTTATACTTTTATTTCAATTAGATCTGCAAACCTCAGCATTTTAAGAACAATGAGTTAGTATGAATAACACTGAAAATGATGGACACTGTAGTTTATAGTTACTGCCCCAGACTTCTGCACAATGGCTTAAATAAGCTGAAAGCAGCGAAGAGTCGAGACTATGGAGTGATGTCAAATCTAATTCCCTTCTTTAGTACTTTAAAAGTATTTTAAAGTTTTATTTTAAAAAAAGCACTTTTAAAAATACTTTAAGTTAAGGTGAAGCATTAATTATCAAGCCTTTTAAATACAATGACACGAGTTCAGTCGCACTACTTGGTTTAGCTCAAGACATCAGAGAAAAATAAACTTTCAAAGGTTTAAACTGAAAACGTTTCTGTGTGATCACAGTCGACCACACATAAAGTTCTGCCGCAGATCAAAACATACACGTACACCGTGTTCTCACAAAAACACAGTCAGACACAATCAAACACAATCAAACAGTCAAACTAGAGCTGGGCGATATGAGATTTTTTCATATCACGATATGTTTTTTTCATTTCAGGCGATAACGATATCTATCACGATATAAGCCAAATAACTATATTTGTAAGATTTAAATGTGCCGTTGCTCACAAGTAAAATGTGAAATAATCAGCAGCTTGTTTTTATTTAAATATTTATTTCCCATAATAAGTTCAACAGGGTAGATGTACTTAAGGAACATGAGACTTTTTCAGATAAATAAAGGCAAATATTGCAAACTACACAAAAGGCAGCCGCTAAAGCGTTTAAGTTTCAAAATAAAACAAACGAAACAGACTAAATTGTCAATTCCACTTAGAAACAAAATATTAATTCTAAAAATAAATCTTAGTTTGTTTTACAGAAGAACAGACAAAACTGACTAACTTTTGTCAATATCAAATAAACTGAGAACTAAAAGGAAATTCTCAATCTCTCCTTGTTGTATAGCTGAGCTTTTCAAACAGCTGTAACAGTTACGTTAGTCTGACAAAAGCCGACTGACGAATCAGCGCTTCCAGTCAGAGACTGAGCTGCACCGCTTTATTGTATTTCCAGACTTGCTTTCGGCACATTTACAGTGCAGCTACTCTGTTTTTGTCAGACTTGAAATAGCCGAAATACCTTCACACTACGGGACTTCTATGGCTCTTCCGTTCGACAATCTCTCCGGCGTTGGAACCGTCATCTGTTTTCTCTTCGGTCACGCTCGGTTGATGTTTCTCTAGTCGGCACACTCATTTCCTCCATTACCCGGTGGTACGGCGGCTGGCTGCTTCCCAAACAAATACACATGTGCGGCTTGGCACTTGTGCTGTACGTCACAAGTCACGTGACGTGACGCTGCGGCTGTGATTGGTTCGGCTCTGCGCTACATAATTTGGATTGACTGTTCTTTTTTTTTTTTCTTTTTTTTGTTAAGAGGACAAGAGCGGCGAGGTCTATCGCAACAGTTTGATTTTCCTAACGAGAAAAAGTTATTTCGCGATACATATCGTTATCGTTCTATCGCCCAGCTCTAAGTCAAACACAATCAAACAAACGTCAGTTTGTGCACAGAAGCACAGAGGAACTACTTTCTGTTGTTTTTAGATCTCCTTCATCACTCTCAGGGTTTCCGGGCTGAGGATTTTTTCTTGAATTCTTCCAGATGCATCTGTGCATGTTTCCATTTAGCATCAAGGCAGAACTTCCTCCGAGCCACAGTGGTGACTCTGCAAGAAACACATGATACACACTTTAAACACACACGTGCAGTTTCACTGTCGGGAAGAAACTGGAATATACGTCGCAAAGACTTGATTAGAAGTAATAAACATTTCATTTAGTCATTACCAGAAGCCACTGATAGAAATCGCACTTCTTTATTGTCGAACTGATTCAGATCAATCGAGACTCCGAACGAGAGCAAAGACTTGAGTTTTCATTTATGGCAGTTGATCCTGACAGATCAGTGAAGCTGATCCGAACAGGACCCGAGAGCTAAAAACATCTTTTTGGAGGCAGATTTCACTGCATTTACTTAGCTTCACCTAATTTTCTCCTCAACATTATTATTATTGTTTTACAGTTTACAGTCCTGAGCTCACAGACCATGCTGTTGTTGTAATGGCTGCATTTAACATGTGGCAACAGGAAAACGTATTAACACTTATAATTAGAAATCTACATGACATAGATTGGTTCACCCCTATTTCATAAAACCGTTTTACAGCAAGAACATTAATTATTTTGTCACAGCTCACAGTTTGCTGGATGAGAAATATTTAACAGAATTTCAAAGTCAGGTGGTCACAGTGAGAATTTAAGCTGCTACAAAACTGAACAAAAACAGTCGGGATAATAACACTCCTGACCTCCTGAGGATACTCACATGATCGCTTCAAGGTTGCAGCTGCTCTTCATCACATGCTTCACCTTTGTCACTGGTATGTGGATTTTATTAGTGACGACCTCGCAGCATTCGACACCGTTTATCACCATTTCTATAGCGACTGGCACTGTGGACACACACACAGAGTTAATATGAGTGCAGCTCAGACTCACGGTGCTCAGAGGTCAGAGGTCAGCGGTACTCACTGGCAGAGCTGTGCTTCAGGAAGCAGATGAGCGTCAGGACTGTGAGAGCCAGCAGAGTCTTCATGGTTCCCGACACAGACAGATGTTCTTCTGTTGGAATGTGCAGGGCTGATGTGCTCCGACCTGCTCGCTGCTCCCTTTATATCCGACGGCCACGTTCATGGCTCAGTGTGTTCTAAGAAGTCACGGTTCCCCTTTGGTTCCACTTCTTCTCCTTTCTGACAGGATTCAGAGAAAAACATCTGGCTGCATGATAGAGCTGCATTTTCAGTCATAAAGTGTTTTCTGTCATAAAGCCCAACAGTTCTGATTGGCCAACGCTTTGGAAATAAAAGTATAGATTGCTTTATTTTTACGAGTGTGTTGGCCTCATGAGACAAACGTGCAGCAGTGACTTCTGGGTACGTTATCTACCAGCCTCTTTATACAATCCTCTGGCATTGTAGATCCATGTGTCCACCAAAGCTTCTTCAGGTGCTATTTTACATTCTCTAAGAGAAGAAAAGGCATCTTGGTGCAAAAATATAACAAAATGCAGATAGATGTAGATGTTTGGTTTCAGGTAAGCAAATCCCTAAAAGTCGATACTGTTTTTGTTTTATAAGGACGGTTCTAGAAGCCGGTGCTGCAGGATAGTGAGCTCTTGATAGAGCTTCAGTTCATGGTTTCATGGTCTTCAGAAATCATGTCATGCTTTTATTTTCTAACACAATAAAAACATATGTGCCGCTGTGGTCAGAGGATCACATCCAGTCATCATGGGCATGAACATTGTTGTAATTTTATGCTTGTAATGATTTCATTGAACTTTTTTCAGACTCAAATATGTACAAACAGCCAAACTAACATGAGCTTAAATGTCCTGTAGCAAGTTGCACCTCGACCAGATGCTTTGGGAAACCATCAACAAGCTTCTGGCGTAATTCTGGCTGAATATTTGACCGCTCTTGTTAGCAGAATGGTTAGAGTTCATTTAAACTGGTGATGAAGTCCTCCTTCATTATTCCCACTTTGTGCAGCATACCATCACCACTGGCAGTAAAATAAAAAGGCCCAGAGCACGATGCTACCGCCACCGCCTCAGGTTTGAAAGTCTCACCTTTACTCCTGCTAACGTAAACTGGTTATTGTTGCCAAACAGCTCGGTCTTTGTCTCAGCTGACCATAAAACTTTTCTCCAGAAGGCGACTGGCTCGCCCCTGTGGGAAGCCACGAATTTCATTATAGCCCGAAGGTGTGGACTTTGGATATATTTTGTATTTGTATATACATTTGAGCCTTTTGGCACTGTGAGGATTAGAGAGAGTCCAACATAAATTAAATCTTGTCCACCTAATTCTTGTTTTTTGAAGCCATTATCCACCCTGGAAACAGAACAAGCCCCTGAAATCCACGAGTGACACAACCTTTTTTTTTTTTTTTTTTCTTCTCTTGTTTTTATAGTGAAAAATCTGGCCTGGCAGCACCCAGTTCATTGCAGCCCAGTTCATATCAATAGAGACGTCTACTTTAAATGCAGGTCTACAGACACAGTTTATGATTGATAATTAGTTAAAGAGAGAAGTGGTTTAGCTTCCTGTGTTAAAAGCCAACCCCACTAAATGAACTGACCCAGACGCCAGGTTAATAAATGCACTTTATGAGTTTTTCCTGTCAAAGCACGGAATCTTAAAAGGAGCTGGAGTGACATAAACCTGACATAAAGGCGAGACCATTGCTAGAAGAACAAACTGCACAGAGGAAAACATACGTAGTTGTCTGCTTAATTAGGTGGATCTCAGATAATGAAGGAAAACATATGGCTGCACGTATGTGGGGATTAAAAGCAACCAAATCAAAGTTGATATTAAACAAGTTATTTAAGAAATTCTGTTTAGCATCCATCCACATATTTACACATAGCCAAGCAGATTTACAGGCCAGTAAGCATTTAAATGTTTTGCATACTCTGTGTAAACAATAAATAATACTAAATAGATACACATGAAAGACTGCAAGACTATGGAGTGGAAAACGGAATTGGAACAAGTTATGGATGACATAAAACCATTGAAAGAAGCCGAAGTCTGCAGCCTGCTGTCACTAATTATAACGTCTGAGTTTAAGCAGCACGGCACTGTATGATCTCTGCTTCAGATCCACCCATAAAACAGACATCTGCAATGTCAACTGTCTAAACCAGGGCTGTTTTATTGTTTTAACCGACACTCTTTCAACTTGGCACCGGGCTGGATTTCTTAAAAATAATTTACCCGCAGTCATTCAGTAGTTGTTGCTTTTTTTTTTTTTTTTTTTTGTAAAAAAAAAAAAAAAAAAAAAAAGAGTGACACAACCTTAAACAAAGCTGGTGTAAAAGTGTGTGTCTACTCTTCTTTTCATGCTTTCACTTCCTCGTCTGTCCTCTGCATCATTTCTGCACAGCTCACAGAAAAATACTTGGAAAACTCTCAAAAATTTCCAAATTTTTAAATTTAGTCAAAGAGGAAAAGACGCTCATAGTCAGCCCCACTCGTCCTTCCAGCCACACCGGATCTCACAGCTCGTTTTGATCAGCTGTTCTCTTTCGGTCTAAAGATTCCTCTTCTTTGAAACAGCCTCCAGCAGAAGAAAAAGCTTTACTGCTCACTGTGAGGTCTCAGACGTCATTTCCAAGGCTGAGTCTGTGCAGTGTGTGTTTGCTCTCAGTGTCTGGGGAGGAGACAACATATGACTGTACCTGAAAACACGGACATGTCACCGGTCAGTGACAGAGAATGACCGACAACATTTATCTGTGGTATGAAAACTGCTGCAGCAGGATAAGCAGAGAAGTCAGAGATCAGAGTCCTCCCCGCGCTCACCTTCACAACCAAAACCCTGTGAGGGGCACAAAAGTAAACCCCTCAGCACTCACGCACAACTTTGGCTGAAAGCTGTGTGTTGTTGAACGACTACAGATGTTATTTTGTGTTTGTGGCATAAATGACGCAATCAGATGTAAACCTCACGGTAACATTAATAACAGCTGCTGAAACGACACCAAATTTCAAACCTGTGGGTCTGCATCGTGTTTTTATTCATCTTTACTGATTTCACCAGAGGAGAAAAGGAGCCTGCATCTGTGTTAAAGCTGGTTTTTTACAGGAACAAGAACAGGACCTAAATAAGGAGAAAGAAAGTGATGTCATTTCACCTTCTTTAAATTCTTTTCTAAGCAGAACAATGAAGAACAAAAACATTTATGGTCTGTCTTCGGGCTGTGTGCGTGGTCCCCAGCTATTCTCAGAAACCTTTTTTCAGTTGGAGGAAGTGAAAACTGCGCGACGCTGACCATCTCGCAGCGTCGCAGCTCTGCACTGCCAAACGTATCTGGACTCACACATTTAGACCCGAATTTCATCCGACAAGTCAGAAATGAGTCGATCCCACAGTCCATCAAACACTAAAACATGTTTCTGTTCATGAAAACAAGTAAATAACTGATATTTGTCATCTTAATCAAAAATTATGATGTGGTGTAATATTTTTAATATTTGTAATATTTATAACCAATCACAGCAGATGGCCCCGCCCCTCCCTGAGCCTGGTTCTGCCGGAGGTTTCCCTCTGTTTTTTTTTTTTTGCCTGTCCCGTTTGGCTCTTTTGCATCAGAATTGTTGTCTAAAGGCAAAGAAAGATGCCCAACGGATTTACTTTACCAAACTGACCATCCCAGCCTTGCCGTAATGGTCCATTTGATTCACCTTTTATTGTTTATTTTATTTTCACTTACTGAATACGGGACAGACTTGACTGGGGGAAAGAAGGGGAGAAAGAAAGAGGGAAAGAGAAACAGCTGAGAAGAGGGACGGGGGAGAAGGGCAAAAGACAAAAACCAACAGAATGAGCAGAAAAAGAAATAAAAAATGCATCTATCGATCACCTGGATCACCTGCTGAGAAAGAAAAAAGAAAACAAGCAGAAGAGAACAAGAGTAATAGAATAAACAACATCACGATGATATATGGGAATATGACAGTAAATACTAAATGTTAAACATTATTGTGCAGCACATAAGATCAACAGAACACAGTGTGCTTTGAGGTAGGAGCCAAAAAGGGTGTAGTTTGTGGGTGTGATCACCCGTGTGTACACCTGTGAGCATGGACGCGTTTGTTTTTTGTTTTTTAAAAGGTTCCTTCATGTAATGATCTGCTAGAGGGTGTGGGGGGGCCACAGCCCCGTCCTCCAGGGCATGAAGCAGGTTTCTTCCTGTTAAAAGGGAGTTTTTCCTTCCCACTGTCACCAAAGTGCTGCTCATAGGGGGTCATATGATTGTTGGGTTTTTCTCTGTATGTGTTATTGTAGGGTTGACCTTACAGTATAAAGCACTTTGAGGCGACTGTGATTTGGTGCTGTGTAAATAAAATTGAATTGAACTGAATTGAAAATCTGTCCTACAAAAGTGATCTGACCAAGAGGGATAGCAGCATCATAAATCATTGATACAAAGCATAAGATGGATAAAATAATAGCACATACGCATACATACAATTACAACACATTCATACACAGGTTTTGGTTTAGAGTAAAGTTACGTTGAAACCAAGCACACCATTGTTTTTCTTGTGACATTACCAATAAGTTTGATGTGTCACATGACCCTCTTCCTATTGAAAAAACAAAAGTTGTATCCAAGATGGCCGACTTCTAAATGGCCACCATGGTCACCACCCATCTTGAGGAGTTCGCCCCCTCACATATACTAATGTGCCACAAACAGGACTTTAATATCACCAACCATTCCCATGTTGTTACGGTGTATCCATATAAATGGCACACCCTGTATAATTTGTCGCTCACTGCTGGCTCGCATGCTTATTTGTTTGAAAACGTGCATTTTAATACATTTGGGCACGTTTGTTGTATCATTATAAATGCAGAGATGATGTGATGCACGGAAATGTTTTCAGTTTGTGTTCACGTTTTTTTAAATGTGTAAAGTAACCCTGATAATAATATACAATAATATAATATTTTCTTCTCATTTTAAATCAGGTGTCTTTATTAATGTGATCAAAGTGAGTGCAGCGGTTTCCATCACTGAGTTTGCATCAGTTCTGTCTGTCGCTGCACGGCAGCGATGGATTAACTCTGACTCCGGTCCCAGAGGGCCTGAAATCGGTGGCGAGATGATTTCCATCAAATAATAGGCTGAAGTATCTGAGATCACGTCATGAACGCGCTCTGATGTGAACTTTAGCAGCTTTAAGAAGATGACACTGAGGGGAGGAGTCAGAGCGCTTTGTGTGCTTCCTGTTGGACTTTGTTTGATTTTGAGCATCTTTGTTTTTGTGTGTTTCCCATTAAAGACTTCACTTTGGTTTTCAAATCAAATCACTTTTATTGTCACACATGTGCAGGTACACTGGTACAGCACATGGGAGGGAAATTCCTGTGTGCAAGCTTCACAAGCAACAGAGGTGTGCACAATACAATAACATTAGAATAAGAAATATAAGAATGGGAATCTGAGAATTATAAGAATAAATATATGTACAAATACAGAATGTATGCGCATTACTGAATATGTATATATATACATACGTGTGTGTGTACTTATATATAAAATAAAATAAAATATACAGAGGTCAGTGGTTGGATATTGTGCAAAACAAGTGGCATTTATGTACAGTTCTGGTAAGTGAAGGTGAGGTGTCTGTGAAGTGTTCATCAGTCTGCTGGTTCGGGACCGGATACTTCAGTACCTCCTGATACTGCAGACTTCCTGCCTGATGGAAGTAGTCTGACCAGTTTGTGGCTGGGGTGACCGGAGTCCTTGATGATCCTCTCCGGTTTCCTCAGGCAGCGCTTTCTGTAGATGTCCTGGAGGGAGGGAAGCTCACCTCCAATTGTCCTTCCCGCACACCGCACCACTCCCTGGAGAGCTTTGCGGTTGTAGGCGGTGCTGTGGCCGTACCAGGTGGTGATGCATCCAGTGAGGAAACGGAAGCTGCTCACTCTGTTGATGGTGATGGGGGTGTGTACTTCTCTGCTCCTCTTGAAGTCTACTATCAGCTCCTTTGTCTTTGTGACGTTGAGGGTGAGATGGTTCCTCGGCACCAGTGGGTCAGGGCGCTGACCTCCTTCCTGTAAGCCGTCTCATCACTGTAGTGTCGTCTGCAAACTTCACAATGATGTTGGAGTTGCTCATGGCTGTCCAGTCGTAGGTGTAGAGTGAGTACAGGAGAGGGCTCAGTACACACCCATGTGTGTTCATTATGAGGGGGGATGAGGTGATGCTGCACAGTCTGACCACTTGGCGTCTGTCAGACAGGAAGTGAAGGATCCCGCTGCAGAGAGAGCTGCTCGGTCCTAGATCCTGCAGTTTCCTGTCCAGGTTCGAGGGATCGATGGTATTGAATGCTGAGCTGCAGACAGAGAGAGGGAAATGCTGAAGATGTGTGTAAACACTCCAGCCAGCTGAGCCGTGCATGACTTGAGGACGCAGCCGGGGATCCCGTCCGGACCACGTTCACCTTTTCTTTAACCAAACTCTGGTTTCTCGCATTTTGATGACATGTCCTTGGACTAAAGTTTCTGCCCAGAATTCAAATGTAGATCAACTTCAGTGAATGGAATCACCCCCCAAAAATCAAATTGAACAAACTAAACATTTCTTTGATTTAAAGACTTAAAGCTGTTATTATGTTTTTTTATTGTTGTATCTGGAAGATGAAAAAACACAAGTTATTTAAAACCTCAACTTCTTTTTCACTTCTTCACGTTTTGACATCTTGCAGAAAGAGGCAGTGAAAGTTAGACAGGAAGGATTCCAGCTCTGCTCAGATGCAACTGTGTTTTTTATCCTGCAGACCCTGACCTCTTAAAACAGACAACACTTTGTTATTGTTGGTCCAGAGAAACTGCTTTCAAAAAGTAAAAAGTCCTGACCAAAAGGAGGTAAATACCCGTGTTGTTAAGTTAGGTGATGATTTGTTGCCTGGAGTATGTCTCCTGTGAGGAAAAGCCAGAGGCTGCCAGTGATGTAGCCGACTGTCTAGGATCAATGTCAGTTTCACTGAATTGTAACTTAAGTAGCTGTTTGCTACAATACAGTCACACGTGTTAGCATCGTTTAGCTATCTGCCATCCCTCCTGCTTAACTCTGTCAGTGACAGCTACCTGCTGATGGTTAGTTCAGAGCATAGGGAGTAATTGTAATTCACAACACGTCTGCACACACAGACATGTTGTGTGTTCTCTCGTCCTCGTTGCTGGTTCGTCTGTTTTGTTCCCCTCCGTCTTCCCCGCGTTGTTCTCCCTGCATCTCTGTTTCATGTCTCAAGGTTTCAGGTTTGTTTTTGCTTAGCTTTTCCCAGTTTAGGTTACTCTTAGGTTTTGGTTTTGTCCACCACGTTCCTGTTTGTTTCACCTTCATGGTAATGAAGCTCGCTCACTTCCGAAGCAGTCTGCATCTGGGTCCTTTAACAATTCACACACGGCTTGCCCCGGCAACCCATGACATGTTGTGAATGACAGTGGATGTTTGTAGGCATGTTAGATACAAAAAGATGTAGTCTATGACTGAAACGCTCAGTTGAGGATTAACAGAAACTTCTGGTTAGCTGTTCTTTAGCTTGTCTGCAAAAAATCTGAAATACTGAATGTAAAATAATTGCAGTGTAAGGAAAAAGGGAACTACTACTGAAATCTTTTTAGAATTGCATTTTGTTAACTTTTGTCTGTTTTTGTTTTATACCTTGTGAAGCACTTTGTGATTTTTTTTAATCTAGAAATGTGCTATATAAATAAAATTTTACTTACTTACTTACTATTTGCCCTATTTGTTGACGTCTACCACCATAAATCACTGCAAACTTCGATGATCAACACTGTGCTGTATTTGTGGGGAGGAGGTTTACTGATGATGCAGTCGGGTGGAGGGGGTTGGCAGTGTGCTTTGTGCATGTGGGGAATGGGCTAACTAGTGATTGCAGTGACGTGTGTGTGTGTGTGTGTGTGTGTGTGTGTGTGTGTGTGTGTGTGTGTGTGTGTGTGTGTGTTGGGTGGTGCACATTGTGCTGTATATTGGCGTGAGGGGAGAGAAAGGCATGTCAAACAATAGAGGAATGTTATGTACATGTTATAAGTAAAAGTATGTAAAACTGTAAAAAGAACGTAGTATAAAGTTTACTGTATTACAGTAAACTTTTGTGGGAAACACTGAAAAAACATTTAAAAATATGTTAATATGCTAATAAGAGGGCAAAAGGTGTTTTAAATGCTTTCCAACTTCTTGGTGAGGGAACATGCGTTCTCCAAAACTGATGTGAATGTCCCACCTCTCTCAAACCATTTAAAAATTAACCGAGCTTTTTCAAGACATTTGCAGAACGAGTGATCAAAGAGTGGACTGGTTCTACTCTTCTGAACACTTTATACAACTTGTGCATTCACCCATTCGCACAAGCATTTTTTTCTAAGTGCTTTCTGACTAACATTCACACACATTCAGTCGTGGCTAACTGTGCTAACTCCGGACTCACACATAAACATGAATGGGTTTCATCTGAGAGACAAGCTGGAGCTATCAGGAGGGGACCACCACATGTCCCAGTGGATACTGGACTACCTCACAGGACGCCCACAGTATGTGAGGTCACAGGGCTGTGTCTCTGACACACTGGTCTGCAGTACGGGGGCCCCACACTGTGCTGGCACCGTTCCTCTTCACCCTCTACACTGCAGACTTCTCCATCAACTCCCCACGCTGCCACCTACAGAAGTTCTCTGACGACTCTGCCATAGTCGCCTCATCACAGGTGAGGACGACTCAGAGGACAGACAGTGGACTCTGGACTTTGTGGACTGGTGTCAGCAGAACCACCTGCTGATCAACGCCGGGAAAACCAAGGAGTTGGTGGTGGACTTCTGGAGACGCAGACCCACCACACTGACACCGGTGAACATCCAGGGAGTGGACACTGAGTTAGTGGGGTCTTATAGGTACCTGGGTGTTCGCCTGAATAATAAACTGGACTGGAGCCACAACACTGATGCTCTTTACAGGAAGGGTCAGAGCAGACGCTACCTGCTGAGGCGGCTGAGGTCTTTTTTTTTTAAAAAGGAGAACACTAAAGTCGATTAGCTTAGAACTGTGTTTTATATCTTCTCTTTGAACAAGATAGAAATTTAGGAGTAACATGGCCTTACAAACCCAACAGTGAGATCTTAAGAGATCCACAGCCTACGGCTCTTCAATGGGGTGTCACAGGGTCCCCAGGAAAAAAAATGTAAATGTAAAATAATAAAATAAATATTCTTCTGTAGCAATAACAAAGTTTAACATAAATTATTCTGCAGCAATTACACAAGAATATCCAGTAATGTCCCTGCCTACAATTAAACACATTCACTTACCAAAGTGAAATCGGGGGCATCTGCTGTGGCAAATGGGTGCAAGTCTTTGACCACAAACTTAGACACTGCGCGGTGACATTCGTCTATCCTGGCCTGAAAGGAGACGCTACCGGTAGACTGCAGTGAGAACTGCCAGCATCTGAGCCAGCCAGACTCTGTCTCTCTCATCATGGTTATCTAAATGCAACGCACAGTAATAGCAGGTTTTGTAATAAGGTAAATCGCGCTAACATAATGTGCAATGCTAATTGATTAGTTACCTGCAGTATTAACGGGAGAGGACGTGGAAACGCTACCGCTGCTGCTGGGTTGAGCTTCGCTAGTCCGGAGCGGATCAAAAACACGACATTCGTTGAACACAATCGCGTGTTTTTTGAGCAAATGCTTTTGCATGTTCGTAGTGTTTCCTCCCTTTGATGAAATCTCTACTTTGCAAGTATTGCACGTTGCCCTGTTGTCATCCTTTCTCATAAAGTGTAACCAAACTTTTGAGCGTTTGTGCCGCTCAGGCGCCGTGTTTCCTACTGGGTAAAAGACGCTACTCAACGTGATGACGTCATTCGGGGCGACTGGAATCGATAAGGGAATCGTTTATAAAAGTGGCAAACGATTCCAAGGAATTGAAACAGTGGGAACCGGTTCTCAACAAGAACCGGTTTTCGATACCCATCCCTAATTGAGAACCTGTGGTCCATCATCAAATGTGAGATTTACAAGGAGGGAAAACAGTACACCTCTCTGAACAGTGTCTGGGAGGCTGTGGTTGCTGCTGCACGCAATGTTGATGGTGAACAGATCAAAACACTGACAGAATCCATGGATGGCAGGCTTTTGAGTGTCCTTGCAAAGAAAGGTGGCTATATTGGTCGCTGATTTGTTTTTGTTTTGTTTTTGAATGTCAGAAATGTATATTTGTGAATGTGGAGATGTTATATTGGTGTCACTGGTAAAAATAAATAATTGAAATGGGTATATATTTGTTTTTTGTTAAGTTGCCTAATAATTATGCACAGTAATAGTCACCTGCACACACAGATATCCCCCTAAAATAGCTCAAACTAAAAACAAACTAAAAACTACTTCCAAAAACATTCAGCTTTGATATTAATGAGTTTTTTGGGTTCATTGAGAACATGGTTGTTGTTCAATAATAAAATTATTCCTCAGAAATACAACTTGCCTAATAATTCTGCACTCCCTGTATGTGTTTACATCTGTGCTGTAACTGCAATAATTTAATCAACCGATTCGCACTACAGCCTGGTTTGCCTCTTATCTGTAGTTAATTTTATTTAATTTAATGACTGTACAGTACTCTGTATATAGTAACCATTGTCCTTAATGTAAATATATAAAAAATGTGTATGTTTCTGTTCTGTGTCCTGTTTGTTTGTATATGTGTCTTTCTGGCTGCTGTTACCAAATTTCCCCTTGTGGGACAATTAAAGGATTATTCTATTCTATTCTATTCTATTCTATTCTAAATCAACAAAGGATGTCCTCTGTACATCAGGACTTAGTAAGGTAGCTCAAATAAGTCAAAGATACAAACAAATGTCCATAATAAAGAGGACATTAATAGGCTGGTTATCAGGAGGAAAATAACAATATCCGTCACACAGCAGGGATAAGCTTGCACACAAAGAGGTAACTGTTCACCTAAAGCTGTCGTCTTACTAAAATCATGCTAATGACCGGTCATTTGGTGCCACCTAGTGGTATGAACTGAACATGGCGTCCATATGTTGCCAACAACTAATTCAAAAATTTACAGTTTTTTCTGAATGCTTAAACCCTAACTGTGATTCCTGTAGCACAATCTCTAAAACTATTCAGACTTATAGCAAAACCACTCACTGAGTTTGCAAAACTAAAAGCACAAAAACTGCTTTGCACTCAGTTTGCAATTTTGTAACACACACTTTGCAAAACTGTAGGCACAATTCACTGCACAACACTCAATTACCAAATTTCCAACACACTCCTAGCAAAAGTATACACATGTATGGCTATCATTAACACTAATTTGCCAACTGTCTGGCACACTTTCACATGTGTAAACTTTTTTAGATAATTCGTTCACTTTGCAATCAGCCTAAGCACTATAATACAGGTAAGCTGTGTGTGCGGAGTACAATGGAGGGAGCAGAAAGAGTGAGAAGTAGAGGAGGCCGAGGAAGAGGACGTGGAGGTGAAGAAGTAGGATGAAGAGGACGACAAGGACAAGGAGGAGCAAGAGGAAGACGAGGAGGGGGGAGAGGAGGATGAGGAGGGGGGAGAGGAGGATGAGGAGGGGGGAGAGGAAGATGAGGAGGGGGGAGAGGAGGATGAGGAGGGGGGAGAGGAAGGGTAGGAAGAGTAGGAAATAGAATTGCTGATGACATCAGAGCTACAATAGTGGACCATGTAATCAACCGTGGAATGACCCTGAGGGAAGCTGGCCAACGGGTCCAGCCTAACTCGAGCCGCTACACTGTAGCAAGCATCATAAGGACATCTTGAAATGAGAATCGGTGAGTACAGTCACTCCGCACAAAGATTTGTAGCACTGCCATATGCCAATGAGAAACACACCAATACCATTGATGTAAAAATACTGAAATTGTTACTTTACAGAATTGCTAGATGACCAGATGCTGGGGCAGAGGAAGCATGTTCACTGCAGACCAAGTAACCCATAGAGTCATTATGGCGATTGCAAATAATCCTATACTTGGAAATAAACACTTGTGTTTGTTTTGATGTGTTTGAATAAACAGCAGTACTTGAAGTTTGGATCCCTCTATGCTTATGGATCTATGACAGAAGTATGAGCTCAAACTGACATAGCCTACCTTGTGCACAGAGAAAGCAAAAGCCAGATGTGTTTTGTATTCATACCATCAGTGTGCAGTTGGCGCATTGTGTGCTTAGTAGATGATGGCTTGTGTGTACTGTTTGATACGGAAACACCATTTTTACGAAGGTGTGGAGAGTTAATCTAGCTGTGTTTGCTTTTGCAAGAGAACTACAATGTTTTGATGATTGGGTGACAGGTTTTCTTATTTGTGTGAAGAGTTTTGCAAAATTAGCCAATAGTTACAAAAAATGTGCTTAAGCAATCAGAAAAAACTGTAAATGCCGGCTTTGTCTACCTTTGACTCAAAGTCCAAAAGTACAAACAGGTGTTCTGTATTATCAAATGGTGTGTGTGTGTGTGTGTGTGTGTGTGTGTGTGTGTGTGTGTGTGTGTGTGTGTGTGTGTGTGTGTGTGTGTGTGTGTGTGTGTGTGTGTGTGTGTGTGTGTGCTTTTCACTCGTCATGTTCCTCCTGACACTACACCTTGTGCTGGATGCAGGTTTAGGAAACACTGAGGCTTCTGAAAGCTCAGCTCAGTAAGTAAGTCAAATTTATTTATGTAGCGCTTTTTGCAGATCACAAAGTGCTTTACAACAAAGAAAATGAAAAATAATGGAAATACAACAAATAACAATGTAAAACAGTAAAATACAAAATAAAAACAACAAATTAATTAAAAGCTTGCCTTTATAAAAATGTCTTCAGCTGCTTTTTACAAGAATGAAAGGAGTCTGTACAGCGTAAAATCAGTGGGAGAGAATTGCACAGCCGTGGTGCCCGAAAGGCCCGATCACCACGAGTTTTAAATCGAGCGCATGGGGCCACCAACACTCTCTGACCTGTTGACCTCAGAGCTCGGGAAGAGGATTGCAGTCTCAGCAGGTCACATATGTACTGGGGAGCCTGACCATGTAGGGCCCCAAAGGTTCAAACTAAAATGTTTTAAAATGAAACCTAAAACTTACAGGCAACTTCTGCCTTTTTAAATGAAATAAAGTAAATAACACAATTTTCTTCCTGCTGTAATTGATGCTGTGATCAGATCAAACTTCAGTCACAGTTGAGTCAAAGGTTGAATGTATACCTTTATATTCTTTTGGATGTTTGCTGTTATAATTTCGATCAGGGTTGATGTGCATACAGTACATGTGCTAACACATGCATGTGTGCAGCGAGGATTGCAGGAACAGGAGCAGAGGTGAAAGGAAGGAAAAGGAAACTGGCTTTCTTTCTCTTCTTCCCTTTTCTCGATGTGCCAAAAATACCAAAGGACAAACATTTATTGTGAAACTCTTTCTGAAGGTCCTAAATGTGTAAAGACAGATTCTCAGAAGCGTCCTTTTTCTGGTGGAAGTGCGGCCCAGGCTGCGAGTGTCTAGACTCAGACGTGTTTCTGCTTCAGACTTCAGAAGTGAAATAAAATAACAGAAAAAAGTTATTTTAGAACGTTTTCTACCCTGTTCATTACAGGAGCTGGTAACAATAGTTAGCTCACGCAAAGCATCGTCCTGCTCACTTGACTGTTTGCTCCTTTAAAAACAACCTAAGTTAGCCCTTCTCTTACCAGCCGTCTTTTACGTCACTGACACAAGACAGACGCCAATTATCAGCTCTGGAGAAGACATCATGAACGCTTCCTGTCCATCCAGTGAAACTGTTGGGAAGACAACGTTGGAGAAACGTGAACATTTTCTTTGTACTGCATAATCTGTAGATTCTGACAGAAATCTGCAGCTATCCTCTGAAGCAGCAGTAAGGATCATTATTAGGCCAACTGTAGAAAACACAATAACTTTATAACTTAAAGCAAAGTTGGGAAACGTAAAGTCCGAGGTCTTTATATTAAGGCCATCAGTCACACATACTGTTGCTCTGGGTGTAAACTGAGCGCGTTGTGTGTGACGTCTTCTTTTGCGCATGCGGCGCTTTGAGCGTTCACACTAGAGCGCGTTTGCTGTCGCATTTTATTTGTTGTGCAAACAAGCAGAGAAAAAAATCGGATTTGATCAAAAAAATCAGAATTGAGCATTAAGACCTGCAGAGTGAACGCAGCCTAAGCACAGGTCGTCTTCCACGTCCCTGTGCTGTGGTGTGCCACATGGCTCTGTGCTGGGGCCTTTATCACTCCTAACATATCTACTTCCCCTCCAGCATGTTTGGAGCTCCTTTGAGGACATCTGCTAGCACTGCTACACAGACGATATCCAGTTATACATTTCTTTCAAGCCCCAAGATGTTTCTAAGCTGCAGATTTTGAATGAGTGCTTAGAATCCGTTAAAGTTTGGATGGCTGACAACTTCCCCCAACTTAACGAAGGAAAGCCTGAAGTCCTTGTATGTGCTGCTGACAGAATGTACCTAAGATGATGAATGCTCTCGGTCCTCTTTCAACATTTGTGAAATCATCTATCAGGAACCTCGGGGTAACCTTTGACCCGGCTGTCAAATCTCTGGTTCGGTCCTGCTTTTATCACTTAAGAAACATTTCCAAACTAAGTCCTATTGTATCTCGTACTGAACTGGAAAATGTCATTCATGGATTCATTTAATGAAGACTGGCCTACTGTTCACTGTTTACATGTTTAAACAAAAACCCCTTGAAGCGTCTACAGACTGTTCAAAACGCTGCAGCAAGACTTCTGACCAAAACATCGAAGTACTCGAAAGGTTTTCTCATGTCTCACAGAGGCATGCTCACTTCCAGCGTTCTGGCTTTTCTGTGGTCTGCCTCACACATAAAATAACTTTAGTGAATTCAGTAAATAGAAGAAAATAAATCTTAATCAGCAGAAGTTTATCGTAAAACCACAACTTCTTCACTGTGACGTATTTGACATGTTTAGAAGAATTAATAATTCATGGGAGCAGAAAGAGGAAGTGGAAGTAAAACAGAAAGTATTTCTGTTCTGTCTTTAATTCACCTTCATTCATCTGCCAACACTAAGTCTGAAATTCATTTTTGCTGATGCTGTTTTGATTAAAAGACAAAGTGCTGTACGCAGTGTTAGCATCGCTGTTCCAATCACTTCACTTTGATTTATTGTTATGTGACTGCACTCGTCCTCTACGTGCTGTGAGTCTCAGGGATAGTTCAGGGTGAACCGACTGAAACATCATTCATAAAACTCGTTCAGTGGTTCCAAAATCACACCTCGCTGATGGCGCAAGAACTGCAGCCAACCAGTGACGACGTCCTCTGTGCCTGTTGTACAGATCGGTCCTTTCAAAGCATCGATGAGGTCTGACCCCAAAACTCTAATCACAAACCTTATTAACATAACAGACTTTAATGAAGTATTTCCTTTAATTACACCTTCTTAACAAACGATTCTATGTGAGCCTGCAGCTTAATAGCTCATAATTATGGTATGTGTTTTCAGAAGCGCCTGTGAGGTGTCCCTCTGCTCCCAGATCTAAATTTAGCTCCAGGTTAATTTCTTAAGGACGGCATGTGGAGCTGCAGAGAGCTGATGAGCAGGGCAGGAAGTCAGACTTGGGGATGGCACACAGCAGCCTGTCATTTTTCAAAATAAAAGACCTTGTGCAGACTAAACATAGGTGTGAAACGCTCCCAGTTTGTCTCCGAGGGTCCCAGACAGAGCTGCAGTGCATTTCAGGAACTACACACTCAGGCAATGGGAGGGTGTAGTCTCTGAATAATCCTTCTTTGTATCAGACAAAGGAGGATTATTTTCATCTTTGCATCGTGCAAAACTACCGTAGAGTCCCGTGACTAAAATATGGAGCAGAAAATGAAAATAAGTCCCCTTTAATTACGTTTTACTACAAATTTTTTCTCTTCTCATCGATATTACATCACTCTCGCCTTTCTGCATGTGGGTTCTTTCTGGCTTTTTCCCGCAGTCTGCAGCACATTAGACTAACAGGTGATTCATGATTGGTCATAGGTGTGAATGGCGGTCTGTCTCTGAGTCAGCCCTGTGACAGACGGCGACCTGCTCAGGATGTACCTGCCTCTCTCCCTATTGGCTGGGCTGGGCTGTAGCACCCCTACAGCCCTGACCTGGAATAGCAGTAAAGAAAGCAGATAGATGTTTACATTAGAAAAGAAAGAAGAAGAAAGACGTTCATGTGGCATTAAATCATTGAACTGCAGAGTCCATGGCGGATGGATCGGCTTCCCCGAGGATTATGATGAGGCTCCTGCAGAGAGCTGATGTGTGGAAAGCATTTAAACAGCTGATGTAGGATGAAACCTCCACTGTGTTTTACTCCTGAACGCCACGATGCAGCTTTCATTAAACATCGTCACGTCACGCTGCCATCGATCACGACTGCGGGTAAATAAAGCGGACTCTGTATTTGGATTTGGACCTTCTAATGGAAGTTAAGTGGACGTTTTGTCACTGTGACACTCTGAGAAAGCTCTGTGTGGTTTGTGGTGTACACAGCTGCTGAGGGTGTAATTTTCAGATAAACCTCAGGCTTTAAAATCAGAGCTGTTAAACTTCTTCAGAGAATGCAGCACAAAAACGATTTTTGTTTCTCTGTATTAAAGAAAGGAGAAAAGAGAAGTGGAACCAAAGGGGAACCGTGACTTCTTAGAACACACTGAGCCATGAACGTGGACGTCGGATATAAAGGGAGCAGCGAGCAGGTCGGAGCACATCAGCCCTGCACATTCCAACAGAAGAACATCTGTCTGTGTCGGGAACCATGAAGACTCTGCTGGCTCTCACAGTCCTGACGCTCATCTGCTTCCTGAAGCACAGCTCTGCCAGTGAGTACCGCTGACCTCTGACCTCTGAGCGCCGTGAGTCTGAGCTGCACTCGTATTAACTCTGTGTGTGTGTCCACAGTGCCAGTCGCTATGGAAATGGTGATAAACGGTGTCGAATGCTGCGAGGTCGTCACTAATAAAATCCACATACCAGTGACAAAGGTGACGAACGTGACGATGACCAGCGGCTGCAACCTTGAAGCGATCATGTGAGTAAACACAGAAAGTCATGTGACAGGTGTTGAACATTCATGTTATCTAATTTGGAGTTTTGAGTTTTGCAGCTGGCATAATTACTTCGTGTTACTGTGGCTCCCTGATCAGCTGCTCAGCTGCAGCTTTAGTTTTAGTCTCTTTGCTCCATTTTTGGTCTCCAAATCATTAGACCTGTAAATCTGCTTCATGTGATCATTCTCACTGGGTTCATCATCCGTTCCACTTTTTTAAAATGATTTTGAATGAAGCATTTTTACGTGTTTTCGGGTATTTTGTGCCTTTCAGCTTCTTCCCATCACTGGTGCTGTGCACGTTCCTTACAGTGTGCATTGTGTGTTTCTTACAGAGTCACCACTGAGACCAAAAAGAAGTTCTGCCTCGACCCTGAATGGAAACACGCGCAGATGCATCTGAAAGAATTTAAGAAGAAATCCCGACAGTCAGGAGCCCCGAAAGTTTGACACGTTGTTCCTTTGTGGGCGTGTCCGTCAAGCATCAATGATTTTTACAGCTCGGTGCTCATGTTCATGTTTGAACTGTGACAGAACTTAAACCCAATATTTCTGATGATTTCAAAGAAAACTGAATTATTTAAACCTTTCATGTGTTTTGTTGTTTTTTTAAACTGAGATAATACCAAGTAGTACACCTGAACCTTTCAGAATAAAAGACTTTTGAACTTTAGTATTCTCTGCTATTTATTTTGGAGTTTGAATCTGAGTTGGATGTCTTCCTCACACACAAAGGTTAGTCATGGAGTTCCACAAGCTTGTCACATTATACGTGCTGTTCTTAGATAATATTATGAGACGTTTCAGTGGAGACAGTAAACAGCGATTGTAGCTCTCCAGAAGCTCGACGCGCCACTTTGTCCCTCTCAGGTAGACGGTGACTCAATCCAGAATTATCAAAGTCAAAATTCAAACAGATGCAGAGACACTGAGAGGTTAAAAAAAACCCTTCCTGTCCCCTATCAAAATAAAAGCATACATTTTAAGCACAAGAACTCAAGCTAAGAACTTATTCCATTATTCTTAATATGTCAGTCTGTAAATATTCCTTCCAATATAATACAACTCATATATCACCAGCAGGGTGCGCCAAAGCACCACTACAGCTCTTTCAATACAGTCAAAACTGTGGTGTCCACTACTCAGTGAACTTTATTTATTAATATCAATCAGTTTGTTTATTTCATTATTAGTGCAGCTGATGATCTGCATGTTTGATTTGGATATTATGGATTTACGCCCTTCCTGATTCAACCGTCCTCATTTATCTAAGCTTGAGACTGTTGCTAGGAGTACACGGTTTGGGGGCGGGGCTCATAAAACCTAGGACCGCTCATGTGCTGCTGTTTAGAATATTTTGTGGTTTGGAGTTAAAGTTAGAAGAGCGAGGCTGAGATGGTTTGCACATGTGCAGACGGGGGAGAGTGGATATATTGGATATATCGGACAAAGGATGATGAAGGAGAAGATGCAGGGGGTGAAGGACACGTGAGTGTCACGCCGTTAGCCTCGTCTCCTGTGAGGACAGCAGGCCGTGCGGGTTGGAGGAAAACAAGAAGTGATAGAAGAGAAGAACGAGTGCCTGTTGGACTTCAATGTTCCCATTGTTTGTAATTTAAACCGAAGCCGTCGTGCCAACAAGTGTCAAACAAGTTCTGCAGAGACAGAAAGAGGCTCTCGCACAGCCTCCATCTGCGTCTCGAACACGAACGATAACAGCAGATGTCAGCGTGACGACACATCTGAAGACAGCCATGCACACAAAGGCAGCAAACACAGAAATGATCCGTCCGGCTTCCAGCACAAATCATTTGGAGGAAAAGTGCAGCTGAATTTAAACTGATGACAAAATCTAATAATGAGATACATCAAAGTCAGACCTTTTGGTTTTTGTTCAGAGTAGAAATGTGCATGAAGCTGAGACGGCAGAGTTACAGCAGCTCCAGTTTATTTCAGCCTGTTAATGTGTATGAGCTGCACAAATGAATGTAATTCAGGGCAAAAAGCACAAACTCCCTGCAGATTTCTCATCTGAAACTTTTCTGTTTTACTGAAAGGAAACACAGAAATTCGCCATCTGGAGCTGATTTCCTGCCAAATTTCAGCATCATCAGTCTGCCTGCCCGTCTTACAGTGAGGACCATATTTGATCTGACATTACATTTCTATCAGCAGAGGTGTGAATAATTCTGTCCAAGATTTAGACGCCATCAGGAGGCTCCACTTTTATTTATTTTTTTAAATGTTCTAGATTTGTTTTAAGCTGGGAAAAGAAGGCAGAGTGAACGAGAGGATCACACAGACACAGATACATAACATCTCAGTCCACAGGTCCAGTTCAGGGACTCCAGTTAGCTGAGGTGAAGTCTAGCAAAGAGCTAGCAGCTACAGCCACCTGTGTCACCATCCACCTGTCAGTCAGTGATGCCACGCCCCTAATAATACAAACTTTAATCCAGGTGAGTTATAAAACAGGTGTTATGTTAGGAAAATTATCTATAGAGATGAAACAGTTTGTGTATCAGGCTGTAAACATGTTTGTTTCTGCTGTAAAGCTTTAACATGGGAGTCTATGGGGACTGACTCACTGCTGCCTCTGCTGGACGGTAGAGGAACTGCAGGCTTTACGGTCATTTCTGGTATTAGCCGGTCACTGAAGGAGGGTGACTTTTGAATTTAAACACTGTTTTAGTTTCTTTATAATAAAGCTCCACAGGAAGTCGTTACCACAGTGTGTAATTCATCGCTGCTGACTGCAGTGTTGCATTTTTCTCATTGCTAACTAGTCCTTCCATTCAATACAGTGCAGCCCACCATCTCCTTCTCTAAGGCCTCTTTTTAAGTCACATTTTTCTGTCGTGTAGTCATTAAAACTGCTCGGGAGCTTCGAGTGCAATAAAACAATCCAAAGCATTCATCACAGCAAATGAATCCAAGTGTAATTTTATTTTAAAAATGCCAGAAAGACGTGAGCGGTTAAAGAATGAAGGACACGAATTTCTGTGCACATTAAAGGACCGAGTTGGTGGTTCTCAAAAATGCTTCGACACCTCCGCTGATTGGTTTTTAAATGACTTTCTTCCCTCCAGGCTGCCATCGACTCCCTCTGAAAAATCCTCTCTGAGACGTGACGGCGTCTGTGCTGTGCAATCCATCACAGTGAAGTTTTCATCACCGGCTTCTGCGAGCACCGATGGTCCATTCGAGGACACTCCAACATCCCGAAACTCGAGAGCCGGGTCAGCGTCACAGTCCGAAAGCAAACGGGAAGAAAAGACGATGCTGAGAATCTTCTTTCAGTTATCTGATTAAAACTGAAAGAACCAAGAGGAAGAAATGTGATCTTCCATTACACTGATGCTCTCCAGACAATCATACTGTAATTAGATTGGTGCACTGTGTGTGTGTGTGTGTGTGTGTGTGTACAAAAATAGTGTATTACTACAGACACAGTGTCTCCTAGCAGCCACAGAGAGGAGTAAGATTATTAAGACCACAGTTTGGAGCTCCTCAGAAAACAAAGGGAGAATTCAACGTTCGGAAAAGGCTTTGGGAACGACTCATTTCCAGCTCCCTGCTTTTGCTCTGACTCACGATACCAAACAACGCTTTCATATCTTACTGAGCGTTGAACTCTTATAGCTCCTCCCCCTTTTAAAGCAATCTTCTGAGTGGCTCACAGACACAAAGGTTTGAGCATGGGGTGGTTCTGCACTCACAGCCAGGGCTGTGGACTGGAGATGACCATATAAGGAGATCCACTTGACATCACAGAGAGCCAACGATAGACAAACCTGCGATAAACGGAGCGTGTAGAGCACAGCGGTGCACAGGGATTACTTTACATACGCCGAGCTCGTCATTAAAAACAAACACGGCTGGAAACAGGACACTTGAACCTCTAACATCCACCAGGTCAGCAGTGACGTGTGCAGAGTTACAGTCGGACTTTGTTTTAGCTGCAGGAAAAACCAGAAGATGTTATATTCCTTTTGTATTGTTTTTTCCCTAAAATTTTTAAAACTCCATAAAAAGTGATGAATGTTCAGCGCGGCTGCGCGGTTTAAGCCGTTATTTTGATTATTTGTTACAATCGTTCACGGATTTTTCGATGGTTTCACATCTGTACAAATATTTGCACCAAAATAAAATAAATTCATAACATTTTTTCGCAAAACTTTGCAGAAATTTAAATCAGCAGGGTGCTGTTTCCACTTTTACATAATGCAACATTCCTGTAGTTATTCTTTATAAATGAATATCTGCAGATGAATCAAGTGTTCGTTCATCTCCTAGAAGGAAGATCTAAAGTCTGTGTTTGTTGTTCCTGCACGAGCGACGTTTTGCTGCTTTGAAAAACAACTGCATGAGGTAACAACAGATGTTTTGCCAGTAAGCTGACCATTTTCCTGAAGCTCTCATTACTCACCGTGGTTAGTCGGCACTTATCTTTGACCACGTGAAATGCGATTTGAGTGTTTCTCTGTGAGTGGATGCTGCACAGCCTCGCTGTCATGGACGTCTGAGCTGATGTTGGGTGATTGTTACTCTACAGTTCTGGGTGTTCTCGGGTTATTTGTGTTGCTTTATGGTGCAGACGCAGCTCTCCTGCACTCTTTGCATAACATCTTCTTGGTTAATCAGTGGAGCCGGCGGCACAATGCAGGGGACAGCTGCGATTGGCTCACGCAGGCAGGTGGGCAGACGCTGATTTAGGGAGCGCTCGATTTCCTTTTTATTGGAGGAGCCAAAATCAGGATCAAGATCAGATTGATGTAAACAAACCTCAGTGACCTGGTGGAAGTTAAGAGGCGACTACAACCTGATAAGTTGGGGACACACTTTGATGGAAACATGAATCTAGAGCGCGGAATATTATTTTGTTCATCGCACAATTGCTCCAGAGTTTTAATGTACGGGAAGGAGAAAGTTTTTAACACATAATGAACCAAAAGTGTCACATGACCTCCATCAGAACGCTGCAGACGGAAGCATGGGAGTCTTGCTCGACTTCATCCCGTTGTTCCCATTCTTCGACACGGATTTGAGCTCATCTAGTGAAGAATCATCCTTGGAGCAGCTCTTCCCCGACTCGGCGGCTATTTCCTCGTCCCGCTCCTCCTTCCACACCCGCTTGTACTCCTGCTTGAGCTCCTGATATGAGCGGGAGAAGGTGTGGAAGATGGAGGTGGCCGGGAACGCCATGATGAGGATGCCGCTCAGGATACTCGTCAGCGCCACTATCTGTCCGGGGATGCTGCGCGGCACCATGTCGCCGTAGCCCACGGTGGTCATGGAGATGATGGCCCACCAGTAGGAGGCCGGGATGCTGCTGAAGCTGTGGTGGGGGTGCGTGGCGGCAAATGGCGCCAGCTCGCTCTCGGCTAGATGAACCAGTGGTGAGAAGAGGGTCACGGCCACGCAGACGAACAGCAGCAGGAGGCCGAACTCTCTCATGCTGCGCTGCATGGTCACCCCGAGCGTCTGCAGGCCCAGAGAGTGGCGAGCCAGCCGCATCACGTAGAGGATCCGCAGGGCTCGCAGCAGGCGAAGGATCAGGCTCAGTTTGTCCAGGTAGCCTCTGCCGGCCCCCATGATGACATCCTCGTGCGACTCGTCTTTGATGTCGACCACCAGGGACACGTAGTACGGCAGGATGGCAACGGCGTCGATGATGTTGAGCGGGCCGCGGGCGAAGGCCAGCTTGCTCTGGGCGTTGATAAATCGGAGCACAAACTCCAAGGTGAACCAGGCCACGCAGATGGACTCCACCACGAACATGTTGTGACACTTCTGGGAGCACTCGCCCTGCAGACGGGGACAGAAACACGGAGCAAATATAAAGTGTCGCTCCATCGATTTCACACTTGATGCTCAGATAGCCTCAGAAAACAGTGACCTGCGAGGCCCGCTGCCTCTCGCCGTGCCAAAGGCAAACGGCCTCTCGGTTTTCCTTACCATCACTTTAATTCCACGTCTGCCTGCACAAAGGGAGAAATTGGAAAACATTTAAAAGCTGCAGAGCACTTACATTGATTTCTCTGGAGGTGAATGCTAAAGAAAAGTGTCTGTTGTAATAAGAAGTATGCGTCGCCTCAGGGAAAAAATCCATTTTTATTCCAGTGTGATTTTAACAGATGACAGAATGATGACAAAAAAAATGAGAAAGAAAGACGCCCGAATGAAGAACTGTCCACAAATACCAGAGCGACAAAAAGAAAAGTGAAAATTACAACCTGGAAGAACACGGGCTTTTCTAACTGCACATAATGTGAACGACTTCTGACGAGAAGACGCCGTCGGGCAGCTTCCATCAAGCATTAAAATTTATATTTTTAATCTAGAACTCTGTGTTCCCTGATAAAATACTACTCCTGGAAACAGGTGAATTATTTGTGAGGGAGGTAAGATTCAGGAAAGGATGGTGAACCTCACCTTAACTTTCTGCCTGCTACTTGGTGAAAGCTGTATAGTAAAAAGGATTTTCCTGCTTCCATTCTGCTTTCTCCTGTTTTACGCCATCAGATCTTCTTCTATCCTGTTCCAGCCATGATGTGCATAACAAACATGACCAGATAACGAGGACAGTGTATGCACAAGTAATCCATGTGAACCGGAATCACTTAGTTTACCACAGTTTTTTTCTACTTCTGGTTCTACATGATGTCATAGAGAGTATCCAATCAAAAGAAAGTGGTCTTAAAGGGTGGCCTGGAAGTGGGAGGAGCTAAATAAGGGCTATCTCTATCTGTAAATCATACAAAACTTCTCTAGTGGAGTCAAAGGATAAAATATGAGGCTGCTGTAAACTGTGTCAACATAGTGCTTTATGCTAATTTACTAATTTCATTGAGTGGTGTCTTTAGAATTTGGCCTGCGCTGATTAGTTGTAGAGATATAAGGTGAAATTTTGTTTTTGAAAAGCAAATCTGTCAGATCTTATTTTTTTCTCAAACCATGACTCCTGATAATTAACATTAAATGAAAACACTGCATTTTCTGTAAGCTAGCGTTAGCACGATTATCTCTGCAGCAGCACCATCCACCTTACAGGTCGGCCAGATTCAGAACTTTCAGCTTCTTTTAGCGCTCACGTCCACACTTTGATTTTCTGTCGGCTCGATTAGTCCGACCGACTGCAAAAACGTTCGGGAGGAATCGATTTATTGTCTCCAGCTCACAAAAGCCAAATTCAGACTCTTTACACTGACAACAGCAGTCAGCTCTGCACGCTGTCTCCTTTGGTTACCTCAGACCGCCGGCAGAAAACAACCAGCAAACAGTCACGCTGACAGAAGCTGCTTTTCAATCCACGCCTGAGCCCCATTAATGTGCTTTAATTTGTCTTTTTACTGTCATCGCTCTTTCCATCACTGAAGTTACACTGATTTATAACCGCACCTATTTGTAATTACAGAGGATTTATTCTCCATATCTGTATTCTTGGACTTTTCTGTGGATGCCTTTGTCTCATACTGAGTTGGGTTGGCAAACATAAGGCCCAGGGGCCAGAATCAGGACCACTGGATGAATTTGGAAAATGTAAAGGACAAAAATGTTCCACTTTAAGCTTTTCATAAGTTTTACAGCTTTTCCTACTGATAAAAAAAAATCTCCATGGCCATTCAGAACACACCAAAACAAACAACTAATAGATAAACGATATATCAGAAAGCTTTTTTAATTATCTGCCATCCAAATGTATATTTTTACAGTAGAGTCATAGTAAAATATATATATATATATATATATAAGTCTTAGAATCACTGGATTTTCTGCACAAACAATTATTTATAAAAATTTCAAATTAAATCAGCGTTTCTGTATCACTGAAACTGTGGGATAAACTGTTGCATCTGTTCTTTTTCTTATATTAAAATATCTCAGGGATCAAATGTGCAGTTAGACTGTACATGTACATGTAAATACTGTTATATTACTGTGATGTGATTAATGTGTTAGCTAAGAGCTGCTTTTACACATCCAGCCCACACATCGCACGTTCATCTGTAGTCACATCTCCACTCTCCTGTCTGCTGCTGGGTGCAGGTACCGTGCAGCGTGTTTATCACTGCGAGCTTTCTTGTTTTTTCTAGAAACTTCTGTCTGTAAATATCACAGTGAGAGAGAACAAAATCTGCAGCTCTGTCGGCATCAGTTTACCTGTCAGTTAATCACAATCAGCCCCACTTTGCATCACAGCTACGTGAGCCGACGTTAATAGGATGAAATATTTAGTGTTGTGGTGGAAATGTTTCTCAGTCAACACACAGTCTGCTCTGTGAAGTTTTCATTACTTTCATTAAATTTCCAGCTAAAAATCATCCTTCGCTAACGGCTCCGCCACTGAGGGGAACGACCCAGAGAGCCAACTACAGCAGAAATGATGTTTTCATCTCTGCAACACATAAAACTGTAAGTCAGGAAGTAAACAAGAGCTTTATAGCAACAACCGGCTCTAACCAGCATCACCAGGTCTCCTCTTCAGCACCATTTTCTGCATTAGATCATCTTTTTTACAAGAAGTCCTCCAACAAAGCAGTCATCATAAACTAACAATGTACCATGAAAATCATCATGTAGGACTGTTTACTGTCCACACGAGCGCACAAACCGTACCACCGCTGGAGTGCACGCTGTTCTTGGACCATCTGAAAGCTTCAGTTGTTAAGTTTAGATGCAAAGACTCTTTGGTGAGGAACAGAAAGCAATTATGCGCCATGTGCAGCTCTGTAGAGGTAGCAACACGATCACACATCACAACATTTACACATTCACACAAACTTCTTCTTCTGTCACCTGCTCCCTGCAGTGATCACCAAAACACATCACCTGCCTCCATCTCACCCTATCCCAGCATCCTCTGTCACGCCAACCCCTTCTTTACATCCATGAATCCCTTTAAAAGGCCTCTACTGGTTAGCCAGTTTTCCTCTTTCCTATAACCTTTCCTGGTTCATTGGCACCTGTGTGGTTACAGTCCTGAATAATATTTACATGTTTTAATTTAGATATTTCAGAAAAATCCCCTTCCAGACTCCAGTTTAGCGGTGAGCGCAGCTACAGTGCTACGTGCTATATAGAGTGTGAGCTAGCATTGCTGTGCACTGCTGAACTCTGCAATTAGCCCGAATGTGTGAAGAGGAACAAACTGGGTGAGTCTGTGATGCTGCTGACCGTTAGAAAGAAGTCTTACACACTTCCATGTGTTTAACCTGTTAAGTTTCCTGTTCAAAAAGGAAATTCATTGTATTTCTCTGCAATTATAAATTCTGTGTAACCAATCTTGGTATCAAAATAAAGTGAATACTTGTGAGATTTCATCAGAGGTGTAAGTAGTACTGCAGATGTTACTATTTCAAAGTTACTGTGACTCAAACATAGAAAAGTTAGATTTTTTATTTCCCTTGCCTCATTTTTTAAAGTGTTTTATAGCACATAACACCTTTGAAAATATGCTCTGGGTCAAATTTAAGTCCAGAAAACCGCGTAACTGTTTGGCATCTTCGCTTTGTTTGGTGGTTTTAGAAATGGTTTACCTGAGATTTGAGCAGAGATTTAGAGGTTTCCGTGGATACCACACATATGACTTTAAACTATGACTATAACCTTGGCTAGGATGACATGGGGGTACATACAGACAACCTGACACTGACTGAACGGAAACACACAGACTAAATACAAACAAGGGGAGATCAAGGGAAGTGGCCACACACTGGGAAACAGCTGACACAAACAAATCATAATGACGCCACAAGGGAAGTGTAAACTAGGCACATAGAACAAGACAACAAGACCTTCAAAATAAATAGGAAGCATGATGGGATTCAGATGTGACCTGAAGTTGACAACAGGAACCATGCAGACATAACATGACAGGTAAGACACGCCCAACAACAAGGGGAACTTGGGAAACTATGGGAACGGGGGAAGATGACACAAGGAGTCTAAATGAGCACAGAACTATAACTAGGCAACCGAGGAGCTAAAGAAGACTAAAAGAACCAAAACATAAACAATGAATATCAAAATACAATGAAACGCTGGGTTAAACGACCCAGGACCGTGACACAGTGGCCCCAGATGCAGACGTCAGGTTCAACATTCAGCCCTATCCCAGAAATTTCTTTTTTATTTAAACCCATATTTAAAACGTTTTATGCATTTCAAACTGATTCCACAGGCTGTTTTATAAATTCTGTAAGCTCTGTACCCACCTTCGTCTCCTCATCTCGGAGGTCCGGCATGGTGCTGATGCACAGACTGATGACGGTGACCATCACCATGACGATGGAGAGGCAGGCGAACATCTTCCCGGCCAGGCCGGAGTGAGGGTTCTCCACCATATCGCGCAGCACCACGATCAGTCTGCGATAGCCCTTTTCCGTCTGTGTGCTGCTCTTCTTCAGCATCATCCTCTTCTGCCTCCACTCTTCCTCCTTACGCTCCCGCTCCGCCACCTCCTCCACCCGGGCCATCATGCGACGGCGGCAGCAGCGCTCCATATGTCCGGGGTCCACGCCCCAGTAGTCGAGCTCGTCGTGCAGCGAAACGGCACATAACTCCCGGAGCAGACGCAGTTTGCCTGCCGCCAGGAAGTTGAGGATGACCCTAAAGGCTGTTGGGTTTCGGTCGAAGAAGAACTCCTGGCAGGTTTCGTCGTAGTCGTCGCAGAGTCGTGCGATCTCCTCGGGGGTGGTGCAGAAGCGCAGGCGACCCAGACGACTCTGAGGAAACTGCTCCAGGGTGCTCCAGGGGAAGGTGTAGCGGTTGCCACCGACATTGATCAGAACCTGCAAGGTGCGGTCGACCACGTATGAGGCCTTCGGGTCGCGCAGCAGCTGGGCGCGCTGGAAGTAAACGCCTTTGAGGGTCTCGGTCTCCGGGATCTCGGTGAAGAAGCGGTCGAGGCTGCTGTCGTCGCTGCTGATGGAGTAGGTGCTGAAGTCGTGGTTGGCATTGCTGATGATGGGCATGCTGGCAGCTGGATGTGTGACGGGATGGATGAGATTTTATTATGTCCGACTGACCGCAGTTTTACGGAAGCTCCACTGAAACTGTAGGGAAGCAAAAAGACAGATTCAGTCTGTTGAAATCTTCCATTAATTCAAACTTGTTTGGCTCCAAGGGGCTCAATAGGGACCAACATGTAGTGAAGGAAGTGTCCCAGACCTCCTACTGATATCAAATCCAAGTCCTTTTACGTCACTTATCGAGACTTTTCATGTTCATGTTTTAAAGTTACTCCAAATCAATCATCCTTTTTTGCAGAGAAGACTAAAATATCTTCCTTAATGTTCCCCACTCGTACCCACAACATAAAACTATTAGGAAATGTTGTCTGACACATTCAATTAACTGCTACATCGGTGTTAAACATCCAAATTCAGAATGATTAAGAAGTTTTGGCTTGAAGCTTGACGTGACATCAGAGTCAGTATTGCAGTTTTCAAAGCGAGCTCTCGCTGTCATAACCTGTCAGATACCATCAAGAAACAAAGAGCAGTAAATGGGATGTGAGCAGGACGCCGGTTTCTGATGTGTTTAATCACAGACAACACTGAACAGACATATTGAGCCACAGCAGCAAAGCAGCCCGAAACGCGGAGAGAGAAGATGAGGCCTCTCGCATATTTGTGCGAAGCCTCATCTTCTGTAATGAGTCTGATCAAAACAAATCAGCGTGCCAGGAAAAAGAGTTCGGATCGCTGCAGTCGCTGCCAGGAGAACAACAACCCTCAGTGAAGCACAGGACCATGAATATCACCCAATTTGATGAGTATCTTCTAAAATACTGAATGTCAGACTCAGTGGCAATCATTATTAGTCTGCTATGAATTTGGTGATGGATTCTGAAGTGAACTTATTGTGTTATTTTTTCTTATTTCCTTTCATATCTCCTGTGCATGTGTTGAACAGTCATAATAAAAACTGATTTTCAAATAATGAAATGTGTAGGTACAAATAAATACCCAGATTCAGACAATTCCTTCTATTCTAGGAGCTTCTTTGATGATGCTGGTGAGGGGATATCCCAAATATGGTCAAAAAAACCCCACCCACCTGCTGTGTCCGAACGTTTATTCTCCACTCGGGAGTGAGGTTCGCAGGGTGACAAAGTTTTCTTTCTTTATTCAGTATTAAAGGTTTTTTCTGTTCTTTAGAAAGAATGCAGAGTTTGGATCAACAACAGCTGAAAACCTAAAGTCGACTCTCAAGTCAAATACAAAGCAGGATTTTCAGCTAGGCTAATGCTAAAAGACAAAGCTATCCAGTTTTTAAGTGATGACGTGATGAACCCTGCTTCCAGGTCCAAACTACTCTGTTTATTAAAGCTGTTGTGATTTTAACATGTTTTAATGCTTTGTATCTTGTTCTTTTTAATCTCAACAAGCCCCTAAAAACAGTCAGTGATGACTGTCGGCCTCTCTCAGTTTTTATTACCACTGTTAAATTTAAAGCTCAGTGTTTAAAACCTTACAATGTAACTCCAGCCCATGCAGCAGTATATGAATGACTAACCTCGTATTGTGGATGGATTATCTCAGTTGTTCTCCTGACTGAAGTTTGGTCCTTTTACAGCATCCTGCCATGCGATTGCATTTGTCCCTAACCATCGGGAACCCTCACGTTAACTTTTATTGAGTGGAATAAAGTTAGCGTTCATCCTCCAGCTTCACTGTGTTTATGCTATGCTAACAAGCTAGCTGTGTCGCTAGCGATCACGTAGCACATCATTATATAGCAGCTAGCCCAACTTCAGTAACCCTACAAACGTCACTGCTGTTTAGTTTTCTGTCTTCATTTATGTTGGAAGTGATAACAGAGCTGTACGTTTGAATTTGTTTCAGAAATCTCTCGGTCAGAACATGCTATATCATGCTTAGGTGGAAACTAGCGAGCTAACTTCTAACTCAGTTAAATTTTAAAAAATTCTGTTTTCGTGAATGACTGATTGTGGAGTAAAGCGCTTTGGGTCCTTAGGGACTAAGTAAAAGCGCTATACAAATACAGGCCATTTACCATTTACATTACCATGCTTACCTAGACGTAGCTAAGATAAGAATTGTGCTCACCCTGAAACCCTATAAGAACAGCTCATCCAGTTTCCATATGTTTTCTGCTCTTCCGTGTTATATGATCATTTAGACCAGAGGCTGAGCCAACCTGCTGATGAAACAAGACAACGAGGACAACGATAAAAAAATGAAGCTTTTTGTTGAATAAATCAGACACTGATCCTGATGTGCTGTATTAAACTATCTGGGCTTCAGGTGTCAAATCTGACAATATATACAGCTGTAATAATTCTTCCATGCCAGTCATTAAAGAACAAATCAATGAGTCTACATTAGTTCGTGTGTCTTTTTCAGTAAAATAGAAAATTGACTGAAAGGGGAAGAAGCTCTCAACACTCCCCGTTTTAGCCTCGACACCCTGCACAGTTTCTTCACACCAGTTCACGCCTCAATTTGTGTGACTCGACGGTGAGACACAGTGATGGCGTGAACGAACCCAGAGAGTAGAAAATGCCTGAGAATCACCAAAGAAGCTCTTTCAGCTCTACAGGTTCGAGCAGCAAGTAGTTTCACCTCGGCCTGATGTCGACAAGATGAATATAGAATCTGCTCGTATGAAAGCAACGTGGGTTTGACAGGTCGCTCAGTGGGAGCTATAAAAGACTGAGATCCTCACTTCTCGTGACAGCGAACCACACTTAAGTTGTAAGTCATGCTGTAAGTACATTTAAGTAATGCATGAATAATTTTAAGTTTACAGGAAAGGAGGAGTCATTTAAGTACTGCATCAATTTTGTGGTAATTGTGAAGCAAAACAAACAAAATTTCCCCTTTCATGTTGTAAGCATGCTGTGCTACAGATTTAGATATTTATTTTTTCATACAAGTTAATAAAGGAAAATATTTATAGTGTTTAAATAAAAGGACAGTTTAATAATACAATGTCCCAAAAATTACCCCATGTTTACAACACAAGATCAGAGAATATTCTTTGATTTTCTGCAGAATTCCCATTAAATTACTTAATAAATGAAACCACTTTAAATTACTTACACAGTACTAAAGTTTATTTACATCACATTTCTTTCATTTTCTGTTAAAAACCGACTTGTTACCTCCTTATTTTAGTGTATGTACCTTTAAATATTTGTAAGTAAATACAATGATGTTGTAATTTCAAATAAAATCCCATGCTGACTCCCCTTATGGACTCTTGTCTACATCGTTCCTGCAAAAGCAGCCACCTCTGAAGCTTTCTTGTTAGACACAAAGCAGTTACACAAAGGAAAACCGTGCGTGTGTGAATGGATGTGCAAGACGTGGTGTGTAAGGCACTCTGTGATCAGGTAGAGTAGAGCCAGTCCACTTCCTGGTTTGTGTTGCTGATGGCTCTGTCCTAGATTCTGTTTGAGTGCCATGCTGCTCTCTGTGATCTATGATCCCAATTTCAGGCACACGTCAGGGATTATTAAAGTGAGCAGGATGCACGCAGCTCAATTTGGAGCCACAGCAGAGAATCTCAATACTTTATAATTAAGAAATATAAAATTGGGAAAAATCATTAAAACTTGTTTAAGTATAGAGTGACGGAGGGAGAAAGTCATTTTAATCCGTTTACTGTTAAATCTACATAACAGTGCAGTGTGTGTGTGTGTGTGTGTGTGTGTGTGTGTGTGTGTGTGTGTGTGTGTGTGTGTGTGTGTGTGTGTGTGTGGGTGTGTGTGTGGGTGTTTCTAATGAACAGGAGGTTTATTTAAAAAACATAATTTGGTGAAAAACTGACATTTAATGGTAGTATGAGTGCAAACAGATCCTCTGTACACTCCTGCAAAAGCTGAACATGTTTCAAAGCCTTCAGCGTTCCAGCCCAGTCTTCATTTATGCTGTGCTAATGTAGCGCCTCTAATATCAACAAGAGGTTTCAGGAGTGAGGCCATGTTAAAAGCAAAACTACAAAAATTGTGTTGTCTCAAAAGATCATTTCCTCCTTCATAGCACCTGTACAGGGGAGAACATTTTTATAACTCACCTGTTTAAAGCTTATTAAGGCTTAAAGTTTGCATCATTGGGGGCGTGGCTTCTTGAATGACAGGTGGACGGTGACACAGGCGGCTGTAGCTGCTAGCTGTTTGCTAGCTTCACCTGAACTGGACCTCTGGACCACTTTTTTTTTGCTGTTGGAGCATTTTGACATCATGTGACCAATAATATGGCTGCTGTGAAGTCACTGCACTAACAGACCATCCAAGAAGGTTGAGCTCTGGTTTTTAGGTTTGATTTTAATTCTTACTCAGCAGTAATTACCAGACATCTGTGTCTGTGTGATGCCTGAACCAAACTAGCTAGCACTCCAAAGAAAAGAAAGAAACACATAAAGTAATTTTTTTTTTAAAAAGCTATATGTAAATAAGATAATCAAAAACATCATGGCTGCAGTCCAAGTTTTGTTTAAAATGTTGAAGCCAGATACCAGGGGATGATGTGACTGTAGAGTCCTCCATCTTTTAGCTACAGTCTAAAGCTTTCCTCAGCCTCTCCGACCTGAAACCAGCTGTCAGCTCATATTTTTTTATTAAAATGCGAGCTGAGCCACTTTCTCGCTTAAGATCTGAGATTCAAACTCAATTTTTGAAATTAAAGTTCAGCCTGAACTTGACACAGAAATGAGGGACGGACCCTGAACTACACCCCGGCCAAAGTTCCGTACAGGCCAGGTGTGATTCACTCACCTTTCAGCGCGGAGACGAGCCGCCTCGGCTCTTTAACGTGTCCCGTTCATGTTCTCTAGAAGACGCTCCTCGGCCACTGAGACTGGCGCACAACCGTCCGCGTAACTGCGCCAATTACGAGGCACAGGCGCTGCTCCGGCTCCAGTTTCTGAATCCAGTCTGAAGTTTGGGCTCGGTGTGTGTCCGTGCACCGTCACCGGGCTACACGCACACGTCGCCTCTCCAGCAGCTCCGGAGTTGGAGGGAACGGAATGAAACGGATTTCTTTGTGCGCAGCTCGGCGCTCGGTGTCCGCTGACCCCCGCCCCCGCCGCTTCCGAGGAGACGATAAATGCGATTACCTAACGGCGGTGTCCTCCTGAAACCTGCCGCTGGATTTTCATCTGTGTTTGACAGCAGGACCGTCCTCCTCCCCCCTCCCCCCCATCCTCCTCTTCCTCTTCTCACACCCTCCCATCTCCAGCCCTTCTCGCCGATGCACTGTAAAACACAGACAGGCTGAATGTGCTGGAAGAAGTTTGGGGCGGTTTTGTCTGATGTGAGAGACACGAAGAGGTAAAAGAAAGAGACGCGTGTAAAAGTTTAACCATTTAATCTTCAGGATCTTTTTGAGTCACTAACAGCTCCACAGCTCTGAGGTCGGACCGGATAATTCACCCTGCAGGATTTAAACTTACAGCAAGTCTGTGTGACTCCATCACAGGTCAGAATGAGAGCATGCAGCCCTCTGGCACAAATCACAAACACTGATGGAACAGAAGCAGCAAAAACTCTCAGCTGCAACAGTAAGTCTGATGTAACCAAGAGAAAAAAGAAAGCGCGCTGCATCCATTCTGATCAGAGCAGCGGGTCTACTGCACAGCCTCTTTATTAGCCAGAGCTGTGCTTCTCACATCTACATGCAAGTGGATTCAATTTCATGTACACACTCTGTAGACTCCAATTTGGTGCTGCTGCACTACAACGGGACCCTACTGTACATGCGTTCTGCAGGCCTTCTAGAAAATAATATAAAGCTTGATTAGACGCCTGATGACTGACACCACAGACGACTATGTTCTTATTTTCTATTCCTGGAGGGACATACGCAGAGTTAGTCCCTGTTTTTGTTCAGATACTCAAAACTAAATGTCACAAATTCCAGGTGGTAAAAAACAAATGATGAAAAGCTGCAGTTCCTCTAACGACCAGCAGAGGCAGCAGCGAGTCAGTCCCCATAGACTCCCATGTTAAAGCTTTCCAGCAGAAATGAACATGTTTACAGCCTGATACACAAACTGTTTGCTCTGTGTGGATTATTTCCTCCTTCATAACACCTGTTAGCATTATAAGGGGCGTGGCCTATTCGTGGCTGTAGCTGGTAGCTGTCTGCAAGGCTTCACCTCAGCTAACTGGAGTCGCTGAACTGGACCTCTGGACCATGTTTGTGCTGTCTGAACCTTTTTAATGACATCATCTGACCTAAAAGGGAATGCACAGAGATTACATGCACTCACACAGTTTATGTTACTCGTGTGTGTGTGTACATATATATTAATTTAATGGTTTGTGGAAAAAAACAAACCAACAATGCTGTGAAACATTAAGTTCTTCTTCTAAACCTGAAGACAACAAATGAAAATGAAAGTTGGAAGTCAATAAAAGACAAATTTAAAAGAAACCAGGGGCGCTTTAATCTACTGGATAAAAAGCCTGTCTGGTATATTTTTTTCAACCTCACCCACCTGCTTAGGTGAACTCTTTCGGTCCCTTCAACAGTAAATATATTAGAAAGAGAGAAAATATGTTCCCTCCAGATGTAATTTGCAGTAAAGCTGTGTAAAAATGTCATGTTTTAAAGTCAGGGTTGCTTTTTAGTTTGCTGAAAACAGCCGTGACAGAGCTCCTACACACAAACCTGTGGTGAAAAACCACAGGTTTGTGTGTGTGTGTGTGTGTGTGTGTGTGTGTGTGTGTGTGTGTGTGTGTGTGTGTGTGTGTACAATGCGACAGCTCTGTCACCTCCTACAAAAGGTTGCCGGAGCAATCTGTTCAACCAGATATTAAAGGAGGGTAACACATGCGCGCTACTGCCAGTCCCCTCATCTGCCTGGGTGTGCTTCCTGTATTTCCACTGTGTCCATCAATAAAGACCCAAAACAAAGGTTATGTTATGATAATAGGTTCAGTCTGGCCCTGCCTTAGAGAAAGACCCCCCCCCCCCCCCAGGGTGAAAGGGAGGGGTGAGGCAGAAATAGCTTTGAGCTATTTTTTGGCTTTTACTTTTAAACCGTATAACCAGCTGATCGGGAGCCTCATTCCTCAAACCTACCAATCGTTTATTACACGGCGGTCACATTATAGCAGCGTGCATGTCACCTTCAGAGCGCCTGTTGCTCTGGTTATTAGATCTGGACTGAAACCACCTGCTTCTTGTAAAGCAGCAATGCAAATCATCAATGACATAATAGTGTGTGTTTTCCTGTGTGTGTGACTGCATTTGTGACACACACACACACACACACACACACACACACACACACACACACACACACACACACACACACACACTAAGGCTCTGTGTTTTATCTTCTGTCCATTTTATTAATCCTCTCTGCGTTTGGACGCCAGCCTGCACAAACTTTAACAATCAGGCTTTCGCTACACTTAAACAAAAGCTTTTCAGTAAAATCCAGTTTATACAGAAGAGCCACGAGCAAGTATGCAAGCAGCTGTGCGCTGTAAAAACATGGGAGGGAGAAGACACACAAACCTGCATGTACAACAGCAGCAGTTCAGCAAAGTCAGGGCCTCTCTGTTAGCTCAACAAAACCTTTGGAGGTTTTTTCCCAACAAAGTCCAACTGAACGCTGCCTAGACTGTATATAAAAGATGGGCATGTGGCTAGCTGTAGTGAGGTGCAGAAGTCCCATAAACCTGCACTGTTGCTGATGACCACCAGGGGGCGACTCCTGTGTTCGCATGTAGACTGTGGGAGAAACAAAAATCAATCAGTCAATCATGAGAGTATTTCACTTTTCATGCAGGTGACTGCAGCTCAAAGTGCTTCACAGATGACTGAGAAGCAAAATCATAAAACTGTAATAAAACAAAGCAAAAAGCATATGGTGAAAAGCAATTTACAGTCATTTAAGCTGCTTTCAGCTCCTGAAGATTCTCAAGGGTCACCCCGGTGGCTCCCTCCATATTTGATTTGACAGATTTTCCTAAACAGACAAATTATTAAATAATTAAAATGAGATTCAAATTAACCTAAAAGTCCAAAAACAGCAGGTCAAATAAATGATGTCAAGAAAATGTCGCCACCACAGGACATTACCTCCCCGCAGCATTTAGCTACCCTACTTCTTACATTATGCCATAACAAGCAATACAAGTGTGAGGTCACACACTGACACAAATCTTTATTCTAAAGAAGACACACACACACACACACACACACACACACACACACACACACACACACACACACACACACACACACGCTTTCTTTTACTGTTTGACTCTGGACAGCTGTTCTGCTGTAGAACTGGAGGCCACAGCGCTGCAGGTCTGATGCTCATCGCTGCTTTGGTTACATGCTGAAGGCTCTCGCTGCTCAGTGTTAACATCACACGTCTTCGCCTTGTGTCAGCCTGCTGTCTCTGAAGATGCTTTCTAAGAGTCGGTGTCCTGTTTGCAATTTGTCTTCTTGTCCTCTTGAACAATAGAAATCAGAGTTCATATCTCCGCTCCTCTGAAACAGCAGACCACGCCTTCATTTCCCCCCTCAGAAACTGAAGTCAGCTGATTGTAGTGTGAGTGCAGGAATAAATATGGGTTCATCTTTGGTCAAACTTCCACGTCCTGCAGAAGAAAGAACATAAAGACATAACTGTTTGCCTAGTAACTGTATCCAATACAGTTATACGTAACAGTAACATGTTACTTTGTAACACTTTACACAGAGTACTGGTTACATCATAAAAAAGACGAAACTGTAGACGAGGAAAAGAAATTCAAGTAAAATAAGTCATATGTATAAAGGAAGCTTGTGAAGAGGCAGATTTGAAACACTTTCCTCGTGAGCTTATGGTCTCGGTCACTAGTTTAAATTCTCACTGAATAAAACATGATGTTCATTTTCAGCTGATGTTTTACGGCAGAGCTACTAAGTGACTGACGAGTCACGAGCGCATGAGTGCGCGTAAGTGCAGTGCAACAGTCTGAAAAACCTCTGTTATATCATCTTTTCCACTACTTAAAGCTGCTATCATTATGAATATTGCCCATTTATTTATGATGAAATAGGAGCTATTCTTTTTTATTGTTCTTTTATGCGAATGGTATGACTGATTGTGTCTGTTTGTCAGCACCAAGTTCAGCCGTGCTTCTTCTCTGTAAGCTCGTGATTACGACAACAATGAATTTCATCTTATAAATCCAAAGATGACGATGAGAGAAACGCTCGCTCGAGGGTCAGAACCCCGACTCTGATGCCTGCATCTGCAGCTCTGTGTTCCCCTGTGGTCGGTGTTCTTCTGTCTCCATCTTCACATTTCCACCTGTGTCTCACCTGCTCCTCCGTCTTTGTTGCTTTGGTTTTTGTGTCTTCAAGTTTGTCCCCCGTGCTTTTATAGAGCTCATCTTTATTTTTTCACGTCTTCTTTAGTTCCTATTTTGAATAAGTTAAAAAAAAAAAACCAACACGCTGGTGGTGCAAATAAAGTAAGAGAGAAATGATGCAGAAACTCTTCACATTTGTGAGTCAGTATTTTTCAGTGCACTTTTTCATAGCTGCACATTAGAGTCACAAAAATGCGTTACACTGTTCTTAAAATATCATCAGGGAAAAAAACAGTTAAAAATGCATCAGCTTGGAGCTGATTGAACGAAGCAGATCAGGTGTGCACAACAGGTTACTATAGCGATCTACCTGGGTTAAAAAAGAGGCGCCTTTGTGACACTGAAGACTTTGCCTCGGGCAGGAAGTCAGCAGGAGGACAGGAGGTTACGTGACAGTTTTAGGAATGGAAGGGTGAGCAGACAGGTAATTAACGGCCATCAAACACTTGAGTTTTCGCCACTTAATGAGCACGACTGTGTTGAAAACACTCCAGATGTGTTTTAAGCCTGTGTGGAACAATTCCTCTGTACCCCGAGGAATTCTGCTAAAACAGTCGATGACAACAAGTGTTTTTGTATTAAATGAAGGAGGTGGAGGTACGGCAGTGAACATGCAGGCGTCGTGACTGGGTTTCTTTGCAATGTTTACAGGTTTTTTTTTATGAAATAATGCTTTTATTTTGTTGGTATTGGATCTCTTTGGTCACTGTGACGTGGTATTTTAGGTAAAACCTCCTTCTCATCTTCAGACCTTCTCACCTTCTTCTACTGCAGAATCCAGCCACAGAGAGCAAAGTCGGAGAACTGTACTGAAATGAGCTTGAACCTGCCCGGCTGATGAATATCAGGGATTACATGATAATCCAGGAGCAGAAAGGGGGGGGGGAAGGAAAACTAGAGAGCGCACTGGGACACAAAGAGACTGCCGAGCACGGCCGGATTAACCTCCTGAAATGCCCCGAGGCAAATGTTGGGCCCCTTCTGACCCCCCCTGTACAAAGTCAATAGGTTTATCAATGGATTAAACATTAAGTCCAGTTTTAAGATTAGTTTCCGGGCCTTTGTTCCAGTTTATTCCGGGTTTATTATCTCCTGTGGCCGGTTTGTTATATCAGAGGGGGGAGAGGAACCTCCTCTGTGTTGGACATGGATGTATACTGGGGCTCTCCCCTGTTTTGACTCCTTGCAGCTCATTTAAATGTTTGCAATGTCAAAGATTTGAGCCAGCCTTTCATTTCGTCCTGCTTGGAAACCTTAAGCTTCTTTTGCAACTTAATTTGCTGATGGTGTCGAGGCTTAACGGAGTTCAGTGGAATCGCTCCGACAGAAGAAATTAAACCAAACTCCTGGGGAATTGCTCCACTCTCTCAATTTGTGGCAAATCACCAGGGGACCCGCTCACCAGGGCAACTGATAACCCACCCTTGATTCGGCACAAACAGTCCTCTCAAACACTCGTTAATTAGCTTCTGCCTCCAAACCCTTATCAGGCCTTCCAACGTCTACTTGTAAAGGCTTGTCCTTGATTCAGAATGCAGCTGAACTGCGTTTCATTAATATGGCATGTTGGTGTGAGCGATGCTTCAGCGAGCATTCAGGCTGTGGTTGAACCGCTCCCTGTCAGTCTCCTGTTTCTCATAATGGAATGAAGAAAGAGAGGAAGTCTGTGGAGCGTCTATGGAGGAAGCCCTCAGAAATGAATCAGATTATATGGGCCAGGTGTCCTTTTACTGTTGCAGACTATCTGCCCTAAAGTCAGTAACCCGAGGGCTGCTTGTTTTGACCTAACAGCTTTAACATTAGCTCAGTTCCAGCTCTTCCTAATGGTATGTTTGGTTTTATATGTTAAAGGTTTGAATGGCTGTTTAAATCCCAGATACATTACAAACAATTTAAAAGAGAGAAACATGGTGCAGAATAGAAATCTGACCTGTGCCTGTGTTTCCAGCGTTGGCTGAGGCTCGTGTGCCTTCAACGTGCTGCCTTGTTCATCATCAGTCACGAGTCATCTCCAGCTTTTTATCAGCTCTGTCCATGACCAACAGTTTAAACTTTAATCACATGTTTAAGGATCTTAAAAAACTTTATACTATAAAGGAGTTTTTTGTACTTCACTTTATGCTCCCCACAATTCAGAGACGGAAGAGGATCATACGCTACGTTATTCTGACCGTCTCATCCATCATCCGGATCACGGCAGGCTGAATTCAGTGAACCTTCTCCCAGAATCTGGAACATTTAGCGCAGGTGTGGTCGACCTGTTTGAAAGGCCAGTACACCTCACAGCGCTCCTCACCAAGGTCTGATTCTGCTTTTCAGAAATCCTCTGATGGTGAGGCTTATCACAGAAGTCCTTCTCACCTGTTGTTCAAATCTTTTGTTTACAAGGGCAGCCAATCAGAAAAGTTGCCTTAAAACAGCTTATTACACAGAAGGGATGAACTGGGGTCTGCACAAAGGCCCTGTATAATGTAGAAAAAGATTTTTTAAAAATCATGAATAATGCAAAGCTACTCTGGAGTCAAACTATAAAAATACGTTGTTTGAAATGAAAAGAATAGGCCCACATTACAGTGCTGTGTGTCAGTGGCAGAAAGCACAGACGCGTAAACCATCGGTTCAGTCCACGAACAGAATCCGAGTATTAGCGGGCCATTAAAGCCTCGCTCTCGGGTAGCACCACACTGGACAGCGTTGTTATCTGTTGGGATGAGATGCATGGTGGGATAAAGGTGATCTTCTGGGACAGCAACGGTTTGAAACGTCCCAGAGCTGTCAGAGATAAATGGAGCTGAGTCACGCTCGGAGAAACAGCAGAACAAGGACAGAATGTTTTAAAGAATAATGGAGCTCATTTAAAGTCTGGACTCTGTTTACGTTCCTGCCTCGCCCGCTCTCAGTGCACACGGTCGTAACATCGTGGTTTTTTACCCCAATATAAAGTCGCCATAAAGGAGAAAAGTCACATTATTAAACATGAAATTCACACAAACTGAGGGGAGCTCGGTTACAGACACACTGCAGGGGTCCCTCGTCGTATCTCCTATTCACTGATTTGGAACCAGGGCAAGTCAAGAAATGGGTCAGTATTTTTTAATATTTGCTCCTATTTATACAGACTGTATGAAACATTGATGGAGCTTCTGCTAAAAGTGAAGTCAATGTGACAGTGCCAAAACCCTGCAGTTCCTCTAACAACCACCAGAGGCTCCCTCAGCGAGTCAGTCCCCATAGACTCCCGTGTTAAAACGGCCGACTTTACAGCAGAAGTAAACGCACTCACAGGCCGATAGAAAACCTGTTTTGGTCTCCATGGATAGTTCCTCCTTCTATACATGTCATTGTACCAACAGACCATCCGAGAAGTCTGAGCTCCAGTTTTGATGAGTGTAATTCTAGGATATTATTTGGATGCTACTGAGCGCTGATTTGCAAGTATCAGAGTCTGAGCGATGGTCGGTAATGTGTCCAAAAACCTGCCAGATTTAACACAGAATGCTAAAGTTAACGCTCCGTCCACCCAGCCAGCCGCTCCTCCGGCATCTTAATGGGGAAAAATAATAATACTGGTTATTTATACTAATAAGGGTAATGAATGAAAAGATGCCACATCAACATCCAGAGGCTGAATTCAAAGACAACGTAGATCAAAATGATGCATGATGGGGGGGAATTAACGGACCATACTCCGGTCTCAGTCGCTCCTGGGTTCTTGCTCCAGCAGGAACCCAGGAGCGACTCCACCAGCCGAGAGTCTGACAGTGAGTCCAAGGATTTCATCCTGATACCTGATGGCTGTAGGGTGTCGTTGCCCATAGAGGTCGTGTGTCCCTCCATGGATATGCCACCCAGACCGTCACTGACCAACACTGAACCAGTCGTGCTGAACGATGTTACAGGCAGCATGACGTCCTCCACGCTGTCTCCAGACCATTTCACGTCTGTCACATGAGTTCAGGATGAACCTGCTCTCGTCTCTGGAAAGCTCAGGCTACCAGTGCTGATTCTGGTATTCTTTGGCAAATGCCAATCAGGCTCCACGGTGCTGGGCAGTGAGCACAGGGTCCACTAGTCAGCGTCGAGCCCGAGTGCCGCCTCTGTAGGGTCCAGGTATCACCTTGTGCTACCAGTAGGGACACTGACCCTGGACAAATGCAAAACTAGTGAAAACAGTCACCTGTGAGATCATCCCTGCTTGGGGGTGGTCTCATTGTTGCCCCGCTCACGCACCTGTTGTTGCTTTCATTACCACCAAAGCAGCTGGTCCTGACTAACAGCCTAACTGAGCAGATCCATGTCCAAGAAGTTCCACTGACTCGATGCTGGATTTAAAGTGTTCCTTTGATTTTTATATATTTCTTATATTTTTTTAACCACCTGTATTACCATGAACATGATTATCAGATCACATGTTCACAGACATGACGAATTCGTCAGTGCAGTCACAGGATGTTCTGCTGCTAAGGAACGTGGGTAATCGTGTGTGTGTGTCACAGTAAGAGGTTAACTGTCTGTCATGTTCGTGTATGAACACAGCAGGTATATAAACACCTGTACTTCCTGTCATCTTTGGTAACTGCCCACACGCTTTCTGTTGGTGCATTTGAGCCTTGCTCATTATTTTAACCCCCCCGAACTGAGTCAGATTCAACTTTGACCCCAACATTAATCCTTTCCACCTGGAGCTCCCATCCCTTCATAAGCGTGCTGCTGCTGGTGTGATGAACCGGCAGTGACGTCCTGTTTTCTACCTGAGCAGCAGGAACTGTCGACATGTCATAAACACACAGGCATGACCAGCAGCTCTGGGGATGTTTGTAGGAGAAAGGTCTTCGTGTTATTTTAGTCGCAGTACATTCCCACGCTTTCTTTCTTTTCTTTTCCTTTTTTTTAGAACAATGGAAAATGTCCAAAGCTTATGATGAAGCAGGATAACCATACATGACAAACTGAGTGTGTTATATGTAAAGTCATATACGTGACCTCATGTGAAATGCTTGTGGTAGTCGTGCAGGTCCAGTCCTCTGTGGCAAAATTCAGGTCTCTGAGTCCGCCTGTTGCTGCAATCACTCAGAACATGGGCTGCTTCAGATGAAACCAACCAATCATTGTCAATCACTTCATGTCACAGACGCAGAGCAGCACAGCCACTTACAACCCCCCGTCGACTTCACCCGCCGTCAGAGGCCAAGATTGCCACTGTAGCTCCAGTCAAGTGACCGCTGGTGATGAAGAGACCACCCATTCCTCCACAGACAAAAAAATGAGGGAACTGGGACATCTCATGGCTGAGTTAGGACGAGACCTCCGATACAGAGCCCCCCAGTTTGACTCCCAGCTGACTGTCCTCTTTATCCACATTTTCCATCTCACTATAATCACAAGCATCAAAAAATCTTTATAATAACAGAAGGAATCGAATAAAGAAAAGTGGAAACTGGAGTAACAGCAGGGATTTCAAACCAATGCTGGGAGGAGCTCAACTCATTCATGCTAAAGATCGGGGAATCCTCTATGCATGTTGTGTTTGTATTACTCCTCATTGTTAATGTGCATATACCAGTATGTGCCTTGAACGAGCATTATATCATGTAGAAGTATACGAAACAGTGAGTGCAAATGGAAAATCAATCAATCAATCAAATAGGACCAAATCACAAAGTAAAGACCTACAATAATTCAGAGAAAACCCAACAATCAGTCGAGCCCCTATGAACAAGCACTGCTGACCCCGACCCACAAACACTGACCCTGAACTTCAACAGGTAACAAACTGATGAGCAGACAGGCTGCAGCCGCGTTTCTACCTGTTCATGTTTCTACAGTAGAATCACCATGGCGACCACTTTAAACGCTGTTTGTGCTGGTTTCCATCTTTGTTACGTGCTTTCAGTTTTGTGTTCATACCTAAATACTAAGACGAAGATTGTACGTGTGCTCATTAGGATACGGATTTGAGTTGGAGTGTGGCTGCAGCCTCAGTTTATGTTGTTACATTGTGATTATGTGTCAGTGAGTTTCAGCTATTTTACAGTAACATGAAAGTAATGTAAAGAGTAACATAATGAATTACTTTGTCCTGGGAGTAATTAACCAAGCTAGTGCGTTATTTTTAAGAAAATTAATACATGTAATATTTATTACATCTACATATGTAATAATTAGCAAAATAACAGAAACACCTCCAACATACACAAACATTTGAGGGTGCAGCATGCAACTGTTCTGCACAGATGCCAAGTGATGCTGTTTCGTGATTGTCACGGCGGGGTGCGCCGGTGTGAGGAAAGAGGTAGACCCAGATGCAGACATGGTGGAGACAAACGTAGTTTCAAAAATAAAGCGAGCCTTTATTGGCTGATTGCAGAAGAAAAACAAGGAACTAGGGAAACTAAGGAGGCTATGAACACTGTTAACAAAAAGGCTGTGACACTCAGTGAAAAAGTAGGAAAAACTATGAACACTGAGTAAACTAGAAACAGAGAAACAATGGAGTAAACCTATGAAAACTGTGGTGAGGTTAACAGAGGATCTGACAACGACTGAGCAGAAACACACGGATTAAGTACACATAACAAATCATCAGGGGAAGCAGAATCACACGGGGAAAACAGCTGACAACAATTAACATAATGACAGGACAGGGGCCGTGAAGCTAAATACAATAAACAAAAAACACAAGGATCCTTCAAAATAAAACGGGAAACATAACGAGACCCAGACATGACTCGAACTAGACAAACAAAGAAAACGTGGACATGAAACATGACAGATAAACACAGAAAACTTCACACAGGGATGAGACAAATGGGAGCTTGATAAATCATGAATTAAAACTGTAACCCAGACATGACAGAATGTAACCAGATAAACTGAAATGAAACTAGACTGAAAGGAATAACAAAAACACCAAGAACTCAGAATACTGGGTCACATGACCCAGGACCATGACAGTGATGGTGGTGACTCGATGAGAGAAATCTGTAAGGAATCAAATCAATAAGTGATATTGATAATGGAATCAAAATTGCTAAATTCCTATTGATTCCCATCCCTACGATAAAACCTCTGGTAGGTCCAGGCTCAGGGAGCGTTGGCCGCATCCGAGGTAGGGGAGGTTCTTGTATAGCATTTTTCACTTGAGCGCTCAGTCACTAGGTTGAAGAGTTATTTATCACAGAAGGTTTTTCACCTTGTAGTTCTATGTGCAGTGATAAAACCCAGTGTGATTTCATTCATGGCTGCGTTGAGACAAAAACTACATGAGAGCCAAAAGAATCAACGCGAGGCTTCGGAGCAGAAATAACTGTGTTAATGTAAAATCATTTAGTATTCACATATAGAGAAGAGAAGTGAAGAAGAGGGTGAATCTCAAGCAGATTTAAAAAAAACTAAATGCAATAATTGTATATTTAATCAAAGAAAAACTGAAGTGAATGAGTCTTTAGACAGTCACACGATGTTTGTGGTGGTTGTTCTTGTCTCTCTCCATGCTTCACAAAACCTCAGGGGGCAGTGATTAGTCAGCATCAGATAGATCAGGGTTGATTCAGGTTTTCTGATTGCATTGAATTTTTATTGATTATTGCAGTTAACGCCTGCAACCGTTACACGAACCATCTAACCTGTAGTTAAAGTAAAACTCTACATGATGTATTAGGTTACTTTAACGTGCCGTCAGTGATATAAAAACTATATAAAGAAAAAAAATTATATTTTAAAAAAGGGATAAATGAGCCAATAGAAAGATTTGTCGGGCTGAGTGTGACGAACGAATCATTTCGAGTGTCGTTGTGTTGTGGGAGCTCAGGGTTCACAGACGTCAACGCTCATCTCGTTTGATTTGTTTTTTTTAACTGTTATTTAATCGGAAGTGAAACTCTGGAGATTAACCTTCTGAACCCAGTCAGTGTGTGCTCTGGTTTTGCTCTTCAAACGTTTTCACTCACCGTCGGTTCATTTGTCAGTATAAAGACAATTAAAGATCTCTATTTAAACACAACCAACCTCGCAGAAGGAGAAAAACACAATTACAATCCGAAAATTATTTTAAAGAAGACAAATTAAAGTTAGATTTCTGTCAACACAAACAGCCACAAAGATCAGCAGCGAGGGTCTCTGTGAGCTCGTTTGGTTCACTGGTTCAGCTCTTTGTGAAGGCTGGGAGGTGGTGGCCGTCATCAGACCCTTCTGTTATTTCAGCCTATCCCAGCTGACACAGGGCAGGAGGCAGGAAACGCCCTGGGCAGTCCATCACACGACATCATCAAACAATCAAAATAACTTTATTTAATGATTTTTTTAATGAAACATGCTTTTCTTTGTTGCCTGGTGGTTTGATGGTTGGAGCACTCTCCTGCAGCAGTGATAACCACTGAGCTGCTGTGCTGCCTCACATTTAAAGGACCACTCCACATATATTACATAAGCCAGTATTGCCTCAGTTACCTCTGAGCTGGGCCAACCAGGCTAAACTTAGCTAGGCCCCAAAACCACTGCAGAGAGCTCTGTTTAACGTTGTGATGTTATTATATTTATTCCAACAAACAATTTTCCAAAATGAAAAATATATTTTTTAAAAAGGTCACATCTCAGTGGGAGACGTTTCTCTAAATCCGTCTTCATGCTTCTTTTCTTTAGCGTTCCAGACAGCAGTTTCTGTTCGCATGGTGCTGCATGGCGTGCAGGTTCTCAAATATGTGACCGCACTTTTAATGAAAGCTTCTAATAAAAATGTGGTGGGGGATTTGCTGCCTCTCGCTGTTTGTCCACAAGAGATGACGTGCTGTTACCCACAAACCCGAGCAGCTCTGTCGGATTCACGTGGCTGCGTGTGCAGCTGGTAACGTGCTGAAATGTAGCGCCGTTTTCCATTAATGCACTGTGTTCACACTGTAAACAGGTCGATGGGAAGCACACATTGCGTTGCCTCCCACAGCTGTGTGTGTGTGTGTGTGTGTGTGTGTGTGTGTGTGTGTGTGTGTGTGTGTGTGTGTGTGTGTGTCTGTGTGTGCGTGTGTGTCTGTGTGTGTGTCTGTGTCTGTGTGTGTCTGTGTGTGTGTGTGTGTGTGTGTGTGTGTGTGTGTGTGTGTGTGTGTGTGTGTGTGTGCGTGTGTGTCTGTGTGTGTGTCTGTGTCTGTGTGTGTCTGTGTGTGTGTGTGTGTGTGTGTGTGTGTGTGTGTGTGTCTACCTGTCTTTGAGCTGGACCTGCAGCCCCCGGGCCCGGTGCTCGACCCGTATAAAAGCTTCAGGTTCGCTCTTTTCTCTCCATCTCTGACAGCATCACTATCTTTTGCTTTGTTTGGTTTCCACTCCACAGCACCTCCACCTCAGACCGCCCACACATCCACATGCACAGCACTGACGTCGCTGACTAACACACATCACTTTTAAATGACTCCGTTTGGTTTATAACGTTCGTTGTATTTTCTCCTTCGCTGTTTGTGTTCTGATAAAAATCAAATCCTAATAATCGAGAGTTACTCTGCTGTTCTGCTGTTTCTCATGTTCAAACTGTGGATGTGCTCTAAAGGCTCAGTGTTACGGTTTCTCTTCTCGTGGACGTGCCGTTTTGTTAAAGCAGCGTTAAGGGATCCTTTTGCATCTGTGCCCTGACACATTTACAGCAAGTGACGTGAAATTAAACAGGAAGTTCGAGCGTTTCCCCATTACTTTTATCTCCAAAAACACCTCGGATGTCCTGGTGAAATGCAGGAGGCATCTTAGATCAGCTGCATTACAACACTGTTGTGCTATGGTAACATATCAGCACAGATGCCCCGCCCACCTGCTGTCCAAACTTTATGTATATGAGGGGAAGTTAATTAGAAGAAAGTTGTGTGGAGGGAGAGAGCTCTAAAGGAGGACGTTTCGCACAGAGGATGAACTGAGGAGCACCGAAGCCCAGATTAAGATACAGAAGGATTATTTTTAGCTGTTAATCATGCAAAGCTGCTGTAGTGCTAAAATAACAAAATATGGTGCTGAAATCAGAGGAGATGAACAGAAGAGCTTTGATTTAAAGGTGCTTATAAAAAATAAATTCCCTGTTTCACGATGTGGATGTTGTAGTGTTACCATGTCGTTTGGCCACTCTTTGTTTCTTAAAGTTAACTTTTACCTGAGTTGCCAAGAAAACTGTCCTCATGAACTGGAAAAATAAAAATAATCTTAATTCTAACCAATATAGAAATGATCTATTAGATTACATTAGTCTTGATACAGCCTCTGACACCACATCAGATCAATCGCTCTGGGCTCCTTTGATCAGCTCCATCATAGTGGGGGTGGGGGGTCATAGTTTGGTCCCACCTTGGCTGTTGTGATTGGTGTGGTGGTAGGGACAGGCTTGGGGCGTCGGGGGATTCCCCAGGAGCATCTTCCTTGGAGGGCTCAACCCGGGGTAGCGGTCACGGCCTATTAAGGGCTCTGTTGGCTCTTAGGTGACGGTTTCCTCGTGGCTGCATGCAGCGGGGCTATAGGGGAGGGTCTGTGCTGACGGATGTTGGTTACTGACCTGGTAGCCTGGCTGCCTCTGGGTGGGTCCGGGGCGAGCATGGAGTTCTGGGGGTGCTCCGCCTTGGGGGCTTGGGTCCTGGTTGGTGTGTTGCCTGGGTTGTAGGCAGGTGGGTGTATGGGGGCTTAGCCTTGGCGCAAGGTGCCGCCAGTGCATCGAGCCACCTGGGGGGCTCATCAACTGGTGGGGAGGCTGTTACATCTTTGCAGGAGGTCTGCTCTCTCCAGGAGATATAGGAGAAGTGGAGGAAGAACTCAGCCTGGGTGTCTATTGTTCTGTGTAGTCTGGGAGATGAGTGGATGATGTGGTGGGTGCAGTTTTCTCTGCAGTGGGGTCGGGCGGCGCTGCTGAACTGGGCCCCGGTCCGGATGGGCCTGGGCCCCCTTGCCCTGGTCTCTGGGCCTGGGGCTCGGTCACTCAGGCACAGCTGACTGCCGGCGGAGCTCACGGGCGCGTCACTGCAACCCCCCCTGGCTTCTGCTCCGGGGCTGCTGAGTGAGCCCTCATCTGGGACTCTCCTCAGCTCTTTCTGGGACAGTGGCGCAGCTGCCCCTCTGTTGGTCTTCCTTGGTCTCTTGTGTTCTGGGGGCCTCTGGATGTCTGGAGTTTTGATCTCCTCCATACCTGCTTCATGCCCTGGAGGACGGGGCTGTGGCCCCCCCACACCCTCTAGCAGATCATTACATGAAGGAACCTTTTAAATACTCATGCTCACAGGTGTACACACGGGTGCTCACACACACAAACTACACCCTTTTTGGCTCCTACCTCAAAGCACACTGTGTGCTGTCGATCGTACGTGCTGCACAATAATGTTTAATATTTACTGTTAGATTCACATAGATCATCGTGATGATGTTGTTTATTATATTGCTCTCTTTTTGCTTGTTTTCTCTTTTTTCTTTCTCAACAGGTGATCCAGGTGATTGATATTTGTATTTTTTGTCTGTTTGTTTTGTTGTTTTTTGTTTTTTGCCCTTCTCCCCCGTCCCTCTTCCCCGCTCTTTTTCTTTCCCTCTTTCTTTCCCCAGTCAAGTCTGTCCCGTGTTTAGCAAGTGAAAATAAAGTAAACAATAAAAGCAAAGGTGAATCAAATGGACCGTTAAGGCAAGGCTGGGATGGTCCATTTGGTAAAGTAAATCCTTTGGGCACCTTTCTTTGCCTTTAGACAATAATTCTGATGACAAAAGAGCCAAACGGGACAGGCGGGAAAAAAAGAAAAAGACTTGTATCTGGGTTGTCCTACCTCTCACCTGAACCTGATTCTGACCTGAATCTCAAACAGCTCTGTAAAGTTCCTCCCTAAAAGAAATGACCCAGCATAATGTCCCTGCTTTCCATCCTGACAGTCCTCACAAAGACAGACGTACAAGCACACACACCGTTGGACAGCTCATTTGTTAAACTCGGGGAGAATGATCTGATTTCCTCTCCTCCGTCTCCTACTCGACCTTTTCCCCGTGTTTGCCAATCAGTCTCTCTCCCTCTGTTCCTCTCGTCTTCAGTCTAATTTTCTCTGCTTTATAATTTCCTCCATTGATTTTTTTGGAGGACGGTTACAGTCGAGGGAATCGGGCCAGAGCACACAGCCCGTCTCTTTTAACTGAGCTCAAACGAGGAGAAGAAATTGTGTTTTGGCTCCTCGATCGTTTCAGTTCACGAGCTCGTTCACCACAGGAGCACGTCTGACCTTGTTTCACACTGACCGGGTTTGTAAGAACTTTCCTCTCCACTTCATTCGGTGCACAATAAAGTCGTGATTAAAGTCTTATAGGGTTTTAATTGCTGTGTCCAAAATCACACTTTCCTTCTTTTGTTGGTGACTTCCAATAGTTGAGAGTACAGTAGTTCACTCCTCTGACCCATCACACTAACTGCTCACAGCAGTGACCTCCAGTTCTTCACTTTTTAAATATGTTTGGCCATAATTAAGTCCACAGATTTGGCATGTTTAAAAATCTAAAAGTTAAAACAGCCCACCTGCCTCACCTCATGTTGCTTACATCTAATCTCTTTGGCTCAAGTACATAATAAAACAGAAAGCATAAATATGTCTCCAGGGCTTATCTCAGTAATAACAATAATAACAGTGAAGCGTAAATAATATTTTTATATAGTCACACAAAAGATCACTTCCTGATGACCAGGAAAGTCGATCTAAAAATTAGCCAATGAACTAGACACAGTACACGTTCTGCATAATACAGAGAAAGCCTCCGAAGACCAAATGGATTCATCCAGTAAATCTAAAATATTATGACTAGTGCATGACTTGGCAGTCTAGGATTGGGTTTTATCAAAACCTGCAGTTTCTCTAACGTCCAGCAGAGGCAGCAGTGAGTCGGTCCTCATAGACTCCCATGTTAAAACTTCGCAGCTAATACAAACGTGTTCACAGCCTCATACACACACTGTTTGGACTCTATAGGTAACTTCCTCCTTTATAACACCTGTATGGAGGGAAAATGTTTTTATGCCTCACCTGGATTATAGTTTATATTATTATGGGCGTGGTCTGCTTTGACTGATAGGTGGATGGTGACACAGGTATCTGCTTCCTGTCTGAGGCTTCACCTCAGCTGTCGTGTCGCTGAACTGGACCTCTGGACTGTGTTTGTGCTGTTGGAGCCTTTAGGGGCATTTTAATGACATCATGTGACCTAGAGAGGAATGCACCAAGGTTACATGCACTAGTTTGTCAGTGTGTAGTTTGTTGGCCCTGCATCTCTTACCTTCTATTCCTGAAAGCATCAGTGTTTGGATCAATCTTGTTTTAGGGGCAGCTTGCATCCATTGTTGAGCTGCGTGCACCATTTTCATCTTTACCGGTGCAGTTACCCTAACAAGTGCTGAATCCACAAATCAGTCTCTCTTTGGTAAAAGTCTCTGAGGACCTGAGTTATCAGACCAAAGCTCTTTTAACCTGAGGCCATAGTAGAATTAGTTTGCCTTTTAACAACAGCAGCTGAATGTATGAGTAGCTCGAGTCAAGTATTTGTGTAGGTGGACTAAAGCTATCCACCTTTTTCCACAACTGAGTTATTTATGATCACTGGCAGAGGAGTGACCCCTCCCCCTTTCCTGTGGTCTACTATAATCGCTTTTGTCTTGCCAACATTCAAACCTGTTTTACGCGATTTTTCCAGGGTAGTCACATCTTCCCTGTGAAATCAGTCTCTCCCACGAGTGCTGTGCAATCTGCAAACTTCGCAGTGACCTTATTGGCCTTGTTTGCCATGCAGCCATGGGTACAGATCGAGTGCAGAAAGGGACTGGTACACCCATTCTGACTATTAGTGAAGAAGATGTATGCTGTCCACCTTACTTCTTGAAGATGCCCAGTCCAAACCTCTGTGATCTAGTCATAAAAGACAGAGATCAGACCAGTGGTGTGCAGTGACTTTTACAAAATGGCAAGCACGGGGAAAGCTGCCGGCCTCTGTGCCTACCCAGCTCCAGTCACTGTTAATGGGAGACAGATACACCCTTAAAATAGAGACAGGTACAGTTTCCTATGGGTGCAAAACAAGAAGCGCTTTCAGCAACAACAGCTGACTCCAAAACAGTGCTGTCTGAGTTTGAGGAGCAGAGAGATTGATTTACTTTGGTATGTTTTTATTTATTTTTAGATTTGAGAAGTCAAACACTGCTTGCCTTGCTGGTCCTGATGGAATGCCACTGGTTTACACTGAGAAACTTACTGACCAACATAGAGAGCTCGTCCACAAAGAGCATCCTCAGTCCTCGTATAGGTGACCCTCCCATCCATTGCCTCTGTTCTGCAGGAGGGATCATGCAGATGATGGATTCAACCAGCCCCTAAAAAACTTGCTCACTGTGGGGATAAGAGCTCTGGGTCCCCGGTCACTGAAGCTGGTCACGTTCTGTGGAAGAGGTACGCTGATGACAGATTTAAAGTAGAACAGCATAATCCAAAGGGAGGTGGAAATATTAAAAACTGTCACCTGCAAGCTGCTGAACGCAGACATTCATAACATGACCAGAAATATCGTCCAGGCCAGAAGCCTCAGCTAAGTTTGCTAAACTGCTTAATGCGCATGAGTGAAGTGCACTTCAGTGTACTTCCATCACCTGGGAGGAAGGATATTATATCACTGAGCATCCTCGTGATTATACAAAAGGCCAGCATTTGTTGCAATCATGAAGGCTCACAGTTTGTTTGTGCAGAAATAACAGCTGGCGCGTTGCCTTCATGCTGTAAATGTGTGTGTGTTCTCACACAAACAGGCGTGTTTCCATCACTTCAAAGGACACAGCATTACATTAACATACATTTCCTGCGGACCATAAACCCAGTCTGCGCCTGACATTTGCTGTTTCTGTCTGTGATGACTTTTTGTGCATGTAAAGGAGAGCTGCGTCTGTTTAAACTGATGTTCACACAACATGAGAGGAACACACAGAGAAACAGGAGCATAGAAACAGAGGTGAAACTGGACTCCCTCAAGCTTCACGCTGGTGTAGTGTTACATTACTGTAAAATGACCCGAGTTACGATTCATAATTTATAAGAAGTACGCAGCTAATATTAAGTTTTATTCTTATTTTGATCAATTATTCTCAGCTTTTAGAAAAGCCTCAGCAGCCATGCATCTTCAGACACCCTCTTCCTCCCTATTTATCCTCATTATCAAACATGTAGTTGACATAGAAATAATATTTAGCAGGATAAAAACGTTGTTGAGCTTCAGAGCAGCAGCTTTCTGCAGCACTGGTGGAGCTGAAAAACATCAGAATGATTATTTAAATGTGACATTTGCTATAACTGTCGAGGATTTCTGAAAACACTCTTTTTATCTTGCAACTTGTGAATTTCTGACTCTTCTCACAGATTTTCATGATGCATATTAAGCAGCCCAGCAGTGATGATCTCTGCTTCTCACCCACTTACTCCCTCTTGTGTTCTGTTGCTATTCCTGTAGAGCAGCTCTGAGTCAAAAAGTCCTGCAGGAATCAAACAGGAAAAACGCTGTTTTCATGCAACTCGTGTTGTGATGAAACAGCCGGCAGCAACCTGGAAGACGAAGCAGAGACCTGCAGCACCGACACAACGCTTTCATGCTGCAGCCGCACACAGGCCCTTCAGCCCGCTGCAAAGGATGCTCGTCCACTCAGCGCCCACGAGCGGCACTTTGGCCTCGTCCGAGGTCACGAGCAGGTCAGAAAATAACTTCCCACGACCGACTAAACTCTCAGCGCCAAACACGACACTCTGCATTGTAGTGCTTCCATCAAAGGCACTCATGGTTTCTCTTTCTGTTCCTCAGAGCTTTGTATTATTACTGTATAGTCAACCATGCTGCACATGCATCACTGGCCCAATCATCAAATAAGCTAATTTACATCATGGAGCCCTGCTCTCAAAACTGACATAGATGTAACTGTCTGTGAAACTGGATTTAAGAAAAAAGTACTTAAAGTTTGTTTTTTTTAAAGCATGTTTAGCACCAACTCCTGTCGTCTGTGGATTTGGTTTTCTCAGAGATGTCCTCCACCCATTTAATCAGGAGCTGTCAGTATTTACTCCCACACAGCAGATATCTGCAGGTTATATATTACAGATACATCTTAAAAATTAGAATACTGTGAAAGAGTTAAATATTTTGGTCACTTATTTCAGAAAGTGAATGAATAAAGGATATTTCAAACAGAAATGTCAGGCTTCTGAAAAGTACGTCCATTTCTGTCTTGATGCATGCTCAGTCATCCAGACAAGTAAAGAAAAGTCCCAGAAAGTTGATTCTGTTCATCTGGACGTTTTCAGTGGGAGAAACGTTTCGTCATCATCCAGGTGAGTCTTCAGTCTCAGCTGACTGCAGGTTTCCAACTTTAAAAACAGGACATTTGCACAATAACTGAAACCAGCCCACTGAATGAACACTGGGCTGTGAGATCAGTTCCTTGATCGTTAATATGCAAATTTTCATGGCCATTGATCAAAGACATTCATCAATGGCCATGAGTACCGTGGGGAATGGCTGCAATCACAGCATTGTAAGTTATATCCTGTCACGCACTCCAGATGTGAGGAGTAACGTGTGATTCGTAAAAATAAGGTGCGTTTGGTCTGCACAGGATAATAACCTGGGTTGTTGTTGTTATTTAAACATTTCTCTGCTTGTTTTTAAAGGAAATCCCATCTGATTTCTGTCATCATTTACTGTATTTGTCTTTATTGTTTTAGATGAAGTACTGATTAAACTGAATACCAACATTTTACTTCGTTTTTATTGTAAGAACATGAACATACAGTGTATATTTGCATGATAAACTGGCTGTGTATTGTGCTTCTGGCACGCCACTGTGTGCCTTATTTGATTGTGAAAAACTCCATGATGTAAATTAGCATTTAAATTTGCCATGAGTAGCGTTTCATTTTTCTTCATACAACAGACGGTGTGTATTTCTGTGTCTCTGTGCTGTTTACAAAAATTCTCTTTATGAAAGATCCTCAGGCTGAGACTGGGAGCAGATCACATCAGAAAGAGCTTCCGGTGTAAATGTATTTACGTCCAATGTAATTTTTTTCTAGTAAAATACAGTTAAATATAATATATATCACTGATGTAATTTATGCATTTATTATTTGAAGCTATATTAATTCAAATTTCATGGAGTACGCTCGTCTTTTCAGATGTCTTTTTATTTATTTATTTATTGTTCAAATAAATCCACTAAAGTTTTAGAAATGATTTTAGCAATTTAGTTATTGGCTAAAGTAAGTCTTAAACCACGTCCACATGGCGTTTCGTCATACGTCTCAACGCGAACTGCGACACATGTTCTCGCGGGACTTGGCTGAAGTATAAACTCCTCCGCAGCCGCCGGTCTTCCTTTCTCTTTCTCCCCTTTAGAGGTGAAGGTGCAACAGTTATCGGTCGTCCCGAAGCCGGGTTCATCCGACACCCTCACCAACCAAGCTGAACTGAGCTCAACCTCCACAGCAGCAAAATGCCGCCCAAATTCGACCCCAACGAGATTAAAATTGGTATGTTTTGAATGTAATAAAAGCAGACGCTTTTTCACAGCCGGGATGGAGTCGCTCTCTGCCGTCTGCCTCCGCCTGCCTGGCGGCCTGCACACGGCGCTCACAAAATGGTAAAGATGGGACACGAAACGCGACGAAGAAACTCAGTTTAGGCTTTTGTTGATGTTTGTAGAATTAATGATGCCAATTGAGTAAAATATGTCAGGTCGGAGGCAGGTGTAGAGGGTAGTGTAGTGGGTAACGTGCTGACCCACGTGCAGCTAATGCTAACGTAGCATCTAATGCTAACGTAGCAACTAATGCTAACGTTAGCCACAGTTAATTACCTTACAAATCGCTGAAGTACATTTATGAGGAAACCGTTAGTCTTCTAAAGGGTGTTAATGCAATATGGAGACCATGTTTGGACAGCTTTTAGCGATGAATAATGACGTAGTTATAACAATTGTTATGATGCTAATTTTGGGATTGCGTCAAACACTTGACGCAATGCTGCGGTTAAATCCTTTTGTACGTGAGAGCATGTACTGCTATTACAGCATTAGTGCAAACTCAATAGAGTTAGCATGTAAACTTGTAGTCTTTTAAGCCTTAAAACTACATTTCTCCAGTGGAAAGTGTAGTTTGATCAACGTGGCACAATATGGAGCTAATTTTTTTCCTAATGTGCCCCCACCCCAAGGGCTTCATTGGGGTAAAAAGCATCCTAAAATATGTCAAAGATAGAACTGCTGAATTGACACTTATGGTTGGAGGTTACTTATGATGGGACTCTTACAGGTCCAGCTGCTGTTTATTCCTTTCAAATTCCTGATCTGCAAAAACTAAGTTGGCTAAAGCAGGTGAAGGTTTGGAAAGTAGTGTAATTTGTTGACATGTTGTGTAATTCAAAATATTGTTATATCTAGGCTTTTTATGTTGAGTGTTGGTTATGTTTGCCAGCGACATGTGGGCGAAGGAAAATGGAGGGAGTGTGAGGGTCAGCTGTTGGTACAGATGGTTCAGCTCCTGTTAATCCTCATTAGATGAGAATTTTGGGGAAGCATCAGGTGTTGTCTGATCACTTAACCTCTAGGAGAACAGCTGTTTCACAGCTTCAGATGCAGCCATCTGGCTCAGGACTTGGGTTGAGGTCATCGCTTACAGTTGGGCTGTGAATGCAGGAGTGCATTTTGGCCAGTGGGTTCCTGTCTTACCCTTTATGACGGCCAAATGTGATCCATCACTACTGCGTTACCTACAACCAGGAAGCTTTAGTGTCGTGCAGATATCTGACTAATAAATGCACATCAGTTGCTACTGTAAAGGTTTCAGCCCACCTGAAATGAGATGTTTGAAGTACGAGCGCAGCTGCTGTGAGTTTAGTCAGCACAGAACTGCAGGAATTCACCAGTTTGGTCACTACCATGTCATGTTTGAGATTTCTGTGATGCAGAGAAGAACAATCAGTCACTTCATAAGTGTTTGGCATTTATTGGCCAAAAAAACCACGTAAAGTCGGTATTTACAGTGGTGACCTTTTTTCTTTCAGTTCACTGGCGTTCATTTGGCTCAGAAGCTGATATTCATATCAGCTTCTGAGCCAAATCCTGGTTTCAGAGCTCTGTCTGTGCCTCGTTGTTTTAAAATGAGCACTTTTAGGGCTTCTGCTCATTTACTGTTGTTTTAAAGACTGGCAATGCTGAAAGACCAACTTCTTCCGAGATCCAAGACCATTTTCTGTCATGGATTCAAAAGGATCACAGAGTGGCTCCAAAATGATTAAACTAACATTTCCGGACAGGCAGAATTCCACAAACTGAGATCGGCTTCATTTGATCAGCGCGGGTGGTTTCTTAACATGTAGCTTTAGTTAGCGGTTTTATTCTGAAGCTTCAGAAATGACAGTTTTCTGTCTGTGTGCAAAGGCTTTAATGCAGTCTGTCATTTCTTTCAGTGTACATGAGGTGCACAGGAGGAGAAGTCGGCGCCACCTCAGCCCTGGCCCCCAAAATCGGACCTCTGGGTCTGGTGAGTATCAGAAAATGTGTGATTTGGATCAAAGCAGCCTCCCGCCACTATGCCCGTCTGTCCCAGTGACTGAGTATAATCCAGAGGAGGCTCAGATTGACCCAGCTTTAGGAAACAGGGCGGCCCAAAACCGATGGACCGCTCTGTGCCGAAAAGTCTGGAACACAAACTGAGACTCTGTTCCTGTTCTCAGCATGTTTGATCGTTTCAGTTTGGTTTTTATTGGTTTCAGCGTGACTGTGACAGCACTTAAGTGTTTGTTTTGCTGGTCAAATACATCTGTCAGTGACAGGGAAATCACGGCTTTAAAGATGTGTGCACAACTGTCAATATTTGCAGTCGCCTCCCACAACAGACTGTTTTAAGACAGGAAGTCCCCTCTGTCGTACCTGAGTGACTTACAGAGCGCCTCTCTCTCTCCTCACTCCAGTCTCCCAAGAAAGTGGGTGACGACATCGCCAAGGCCACCGGTGACTGGAAGGGCCTGAGGATCACTGTGAAGCTGACCATCCAGAACAGGCAGGCAGCGGTGAGTTAACCAGTGCCACCTGCAGACACACAGGCCTCGTGTGTGTGTGTGTCTGTGGTGATTGGTGTGTGTCTGTGGTGATTGGTGTGTGTCTGTGGTGATTGGTGTGTGTCTGTGGTGATTGGTGTGTGTCTGTGGGTTTAAAGTTTCAGTGGATGCCGTTTGTGTTGAACAGATCGAGGTGGTTCCCTCTGCGTCGGCTTTGATCATCAAAGCCCTGAAGGAGCCTCCTCGTGACAGGAAGAAGGTCAAGAACAGTGAGTGTCTCTGAACGCACGGACCGAACGCGCTCGGCTTGCTCAGGTGCTTTTTGCTCACCATAAACTCTTTTAATCTTCCAGTTAAGCACAGCGGCAGCGTGACCTTCGATGAGATCGTGGGCATCGCTCGCGTCATGAGGCCTCGCTCCATCGCCCGGGAGCTCTCCGGTAAGACCTCACAGGGAAACCTGGGTTTTTCAGGGCTGTTGATTGGCTCCTCTCCCTGACCGTCTGCTCAGCCTCCCGCCACTATGCCCGTCTGTCCCAGTGACTGAGTATAATCCAGTGGAGGCTCAGATTGACCCGGCTTTAGGAAACAGGGCGGCCCAAAAACCGATGGACCGCTCTGTGCCGAAAAGTCTGGAACACAAACTAAAGTAAATCAAAGATGGCCGACTCTTGGCGCCGTCCAGGCTCAATGTTAAAAACCCGTCTCTGGGAAATGAGCCTCAAGTGTTGTTTCTAAACCTGCTGCCTGATGTTAAATATCTGTTAGTCTTTCATGTGTTTCTATTCTGGCTCATGATCATTTTTATTCCTCATCAGGAACCATCAAGGAGATCCTGGGAACCGCTCAGTCTGTGGGATGCACCATCGATGGCCGCCATCCCCATGATGTCATCGATGACATCAACAGCGGCAAAGTTGAGTGCCCATCTGAGTGAACAGGACACTGTTCCAAAAAAATAAAGGTTTTAAAAAAAAACAAAAGGACTTGGACCATTTTTCCTTCTCCCAGTTTAAATAAAAGATGTCGACAGCGTTTCAGCATCTCTGATGGAACGTCGGGTTTTCAGCACCTTGGAGCCAAAATCGAGATGAATATTTGTTTAAATTTTAGTATTTATCCTTTATTGATCGAGTGACGTTAACACTGAGTTTTTCTGTATCCGAAATACAAAAAGCTTGGAAAGCGAAGCTCGTAATTCCGGGCTTCCTGCCAGTGCCGGTGGTCTCGCAGCGTTGGTGGCAGAGAAACACTCGGCAGAGGACGGACTTCACGAACAAACCGCTTTAAACTGCTGTCAATGTCTGTCTGGATAAGTGAGGCTGTCCGCTGAGCGTCTGTGGCTCAGTTTGAACATCGAAGTACTTTTAATGAAGAAAAAAAACCTGCATGTTACAGATTTACAGCAGCTCAGCAGACTCCGCCTGTTTGTGCGCATCAGATTAAAATGCAAATTGTTGGATCAGCTGACTGTTGTCATGTGGTGCTTCAGAGTCTGTCCAGTATCAGATGTGGTGACTCCACATGAACATTAGCTTTAAACTGGTGTAAATGTGCCAAATCAAACATGCTGCGCTGCTGTGGGCAGGTGAGCCCCTGACCTCCACAGCTGTCAGATACCACAGCGTGAGTATCTGTGATCAGAGTGGAAGTACTTGTGTCTTTATGCTTTAACGATGAATAAATACCTCTGAGGTTGGGAAGAAAATGTCCTGCAGTGATGCAGGCGTTGAAACTGCTTGTGAAGGCTCCTACAAAGGCCTCGGTCTCATTTCTAGTGTAAATGACAAATCTGAACAGCGCAAACACCCAAAAAAGGATTTGAGTATTTGGCGCCCCCGTGTGGTGTCATCGGTTTAAAATCAAGTATGGAGCATTTCAAAATAAGAGAAATCAACACCAGGGTAGTTAAAAAAAAAAAAAAAAATCAGTTGGCTAATGCAACAAACCTAGGAAAAGTAAAAACAAACTTCATACAATAACTTCTGTATCAGTGAACTGTAGAAAAGTTGCTGGAGTTAAAATGTTAAAGTTACGTCTTCCATATAAAGTTTCTGGGGGTGACAAATAAGTCTAGTGGAAAACACAATTTCTGTCTTTATACATATTTTTTCTTTCCTGTGGGGTTTGTGTACACGTGCTGTGCAGAAGTGGAGGAAGTCGATGTGAAGGTTCCTTTTCTCCCTGATTATTTTTTCCCCTGTGACAACGTTTTGGAAACATTTATGAAATTCACACTGATCATTTGTCCTTCAATTTAAAACAAACACAAATTTCTCAGTTTGGAAATCTGATATTTTCTGTTTTTTCAATAAACATCTGTTAGGTAAATGATGATAACCTGAGCTCAGCGCACATTTATATTCAGAAGGAGAAACACTTTCAAACCTTGGAAACTTTAACTAATAGAATTAGTTTCTGGTCAGCCTGTAACCTAGTTTTACACTAAAGTCTGGGCCTCTCTCATATAAACCAATAATAATCAGCATATAAGCATTTAAGATTATATATTTATTACCTAACAAAACACTTGGATGGCAACAGGAGCAAAAACTGCATCACCAACCTCTCATAGGGCGCGTTGGAGCCGTGCTGTTAGTTCTGGATGGACGTGCACGTAACTGCTGAAGCCCTGCTGCTCAGCGTTTGTCAGTTTTCACCTGCAGAGGCTGCTGCTTGATCCAGATCCGCTGATTGATGAGAGAACCTTGAGCCATGTAGGCATAATTGATCTGATCATCTCTGTGGGTTTACCGGCTATTAAAACACAAACTCGGCTGACCTCAGCTCACGCCACAGTCACGACGCTGCGTCGGTTTAGCGCCGTGATGGCAGACGCTTACATCAGTGAGTGAAGCCCAGCTCCAGCCGAGTCTGTGTGCTGCTCTCCTGTTGGGAAGGCTTCATTATAAAGACTGCAGTCCAATTACGCTGAGCCCAGTGGCGTGTCTAGAAAATTTTTGTTGGGGGGGCCAGGTAGGGGCACAGATTTGGAGAAGGGTGGCAGATTTAATTGGCAGATAATGTTTAAAAAAAAAAATTCTACCAACCATTAACCATAATTCAATAATCCTATAAACCTAATAACCAAATGCACTTTTAACTCTTATTAGAATGAGATTTTAACCACTACGGTGCAAAGTTTTTAGATACTGCGTTGATAAAGTACAAGAGATACAATCAGTGCTTTGTCAGTGTTTACTCAGCATTCAAGGACATCAATATTTGCATAGTATTTTTACTGACATGTAGTGCACATATGTTTTGGGCAAAAACATTTTTGAATATTAAAATACGAACATTTGTAACAAACAATTGACAAATTAGCCAATGCCAATGCAAAACTTTATCTGCCTGTTAAAAAAAGAAGATAATCTTCTCACAAACTGGTGTTTGATTTTGAAACAGGAAAAAAGTGGAGAAACAAATGAAAAGACTAACATTTGAATAAAACCTGAAAGCAAGTAAATACTTTCTGTGCTGCCTTATGGTAAACTTTGGTAATATTGATAAAGAACAACACTGGCTGATGATGAAATACAGTCAGCTGGCATGGTGACACTGCCAGTATAACCTGCAGGGCTGGACTGGGACAGAAAATCGGGCATTTTGACTACAGACCGACCCACCAGGTAGTAAAGCCATAAAGCCTTTGAATGAAAACAAACGCTGTGGTGACAGTGATGTACAGTCTTGTTGGTATATGTATGATTTCTATACATTTTACGTCAGATAAAAACTTTGGTTGTAAGATTTAGATAATTATTTAATAAAAACTAGATATTTTAAATGAGAATAAGAAAGAAAAGTATTTCTTTGTGCCCCCCTCTCCCTGTTAATGCCCTACCTGCCCCCCTGGCAAAACTTTGCTAGACCCGCCCCTGCACAGTTACCAGCTGTCAGCTACTTAGAAAAGGATCCTGGTGTTATTTGTCTCTCAGAAACAGTTCATAACTTCAACTCATTCATGTCACCTAAAAGGTAAACCTGTTTCTCCATCACCTGTTCAGCTCTGATGGTTCAGTAAGGACATCTCCTGGTTTCATGTTTCCCTCTCACCACATATCTAAACAGACATCATGACCAGCAGCTTTACAGCTGTGGCTCCAGCAAACATCAGCTGATACTAGAAATTAATATTAAATACATTCTAACAACAGCTGATCAAGCTTAAACGTGCTGCTGTTGTTTAGCGCGACATCTGCTGGTTTCCTCTTTCTGGTGCAAAGTGGGCGATAAACAAACAAGAGAGAAAAGCTGATCAGCTGATCATTGATCAGTTTCATGATTGAAGTAGAAACAGGAGAGGGAGGGGGAGAGAATGAGAGAAGAAGAGGCAGCTGTGCAGCATAACGACAGAATAAATCCAGCTTTGTGTCTTTTTTCCATTCTAGCTAAAGTTCGGGACAAACTGCGTCTCTTCTCAGCTCAATATGAAACGTGTAATATTTTCTCTGAATGAGGGACCATTCCATTTTTTTAAGGAGCCGTTGGCAACTCTACTAACCTTATGAATAAAATAAAGTTCACTATCAGTAACATCATAGCACCCACCCAGCTGTATAAAAACTCCGTCAAACTGGCTAGAACGCAGTATGAGTTATTGCAACTGACAGTAAAAAGTCAGCAACATGAAAATAAACTCCACCTAAACTTGGTTTATATCTGACCCAGATAGACTGCAGGTCATAACTTCTTACCTGAAGTTCAGTTCACCTGACACTCGGACTGGCGGCTGCCTCGGGTCTCTCCTCCTGCCTCCCCTTCCCTCATCCACCTGCTGCCTCTGTGGAAGCCCCGCCATAGCCACCACCAAACAACGGAGTTATTTCTACACATCGACCTGCATCTGGCCAATCCACCACCTCTCATTGTTCATGCCATTACAAAAAAAATAAAAAATAAGTCAAATAAGCCCGATGGCACATGGGGTGGCCAGTCTGGTTGGGGGGGTGGCCTGTGCCCCCCCAGGCCACCCCGCTGGACACGCCATTGGCTGAGCCCGAGGCAGCGGCCTGTGCTGCAGGCCGGCTCAAATGAAGATAAATTGGTTGTAAAAGATTTAACCAAACACAGTGAAGACAGAACAGCAGGAAAGTACAAGTCAGTCTAGACTCGGCTCTGCAGTCCCAGCCGCTGTGACAGCGCCGAGAGCTTCCAGGCTGCCTAATAACTGTGACGCGTCTGTGCGGAAGGATGGTCTGTTTTTGCTGCTGTCACAAATATATCAAAACACAGTGAATGCAACACTTTAAGAGTCAAAACACGGCAATTATCCACTCTGTTCCTGCAAACACACACTCAGGGAGATATTATATGGGACACGGTGCAGGTTTTAAAGGAGCAAACACAAACTTTAATTTACACACAGTATCTTTCAAAGACTGTATAAAGAGGTGGGCGTGGCCATGTCAGCCAATGGTTTGGGAAGTAACCTGATGACCAGATCCACAGTTAAGGTAACCTGTTCTGCTTCCTATTAACCAGAGTAGAGACGCTGGCCTCAGGTCAGCAAATGAAGAGTGGATGGAGATAAAATAAGATAAAAGCACAAATGATGACGTCATCAGGAGCCTGCGCGCTTCATGCCCCAAATAATAATGGAAGATGCCATAAAGTCCCTAAAACTCACTGGAAAAAACATCTAAAACAGGAAGCATACCTGTTTATCGAGCAGCTTAGAAGTCGCTGCCTGAACCATGTGAGTGTTTATGTGAGGGCGGGCACTTTAGAGAAAGTCCTGGCAGGCGATTGGATGAACCATCAGCTTGTATCACGGTTCTTTGAAGGAGACGTGAAAAGAAGAAGAGATTTGCTCCGTTTGTTCTGCATCCAGCTTCGTGCCTGAACTGTACTCACAAATCACACGTCAGCTTTGAGATTATGGTCACTTTCCTTTGATACGCGGTAGAGGAGAGCACCAGATCCATCCTCCTAACCCTGAAGCTTCAGGATCTGGAAGGGAAGCCTTGAATGAGCTGCTTTAAAACGCATTTCTTTTTTATGGCCAGCAGGGGGCTACTCCTGTTACTTTGCTCCGTGGGCTCAGCAAACTTGTTTCAGATGAGTTTATCGTTTCAATCGTGTGTTTCAAGCCTTTTTTTTTAGCTGAACGTGAAGCTTATTTAGTAAATTATGGGGGTGGGGCAGGTATGCTTATCAGTCTTGTCAGTCACAGGATGTTGGCCAGTGAGTGTGAAAAGCACAGAGTCTGTGAATCGCTGCCGTTCTGATTCAGCACTTCATTCATTTCAAAATGATTTTTAATCTCAGTAAAAATTTTCCTGGTTGCAAAGGTGGAACAGTAAATTCATTAGTAGCTCTCACCGACTGCGTTAGTTGACAGCGTCCGGGTCAGCTCTGTTTGGGCGGCGAGCTTCACCTGAGAGCTTTACCTGTTCCTGCCTTTTGAGCCAGTGTTTGCAAAGTGCTGACTCTTCTTCTGCCCAAGCAACAGAAAAAAATCTTATTCACATTTCCTCAGAGGTGAGAAGTACAAATACTTCATTACTTCAGCAGAATATCCAGGTACCTGTACTTTACTTGACTGTGCTTACTTTGCTAAAAAAATAAATAAATCTGTACTTTCTACTCTTTTCTCATTCATGTGGAATGCAGGCAGCAGCAAACAGAGCCATCTGTGCTTCTACAGAAGTGAAGAATATGATGCGTGCTTTTCCATCACTGCACCACCGAGGGGCAGCAGAGAGCTTCTGGTGGCTCACACTCAGCCCTGTGCCTGTTTCTTACATGCACATACATCCCATGTAAACATTCTCTACACAAGCACGTCACTTTAAATGAATCTTATAAAAAATTTGCATTTAATAGCAAAGTTAAAAAACACTGAGCTGTCAAGAGCTGGATAAGAGCTGGAAGGATGGGTTGAAATCCACTCTGACTGAAATGTAACTGAATATTTATTTAAGAGAAGTCAGCATAAAAAGCTCGTTATGCAGACAGAAGATCCCGACATATTCAAACAGACTGCATTTACTGCAGCCGCCTCGCCGTGGAGACATGAAAGAGAGCCGAGGGAGTCGGAGGCGAGCGTGGATGAACTCGCCGTGAACTCTCTCATCTTTCCACCGCCTTCTGAGCGAACGACAGAACTCAGGGAGGAGGAGGAGGTCTGAGGTGCCCACGTTTGATCTCTTTACATTGTGGCTCATTGATTCATCTCCACCGCAGAAAACACGTGGCTGTGTTTCTTATTTTGTGATCTAACAGGTGGAACATAAAAGATCAACATAAGACGCTGCTGAGATAAAGTGCGTCAGTCTCACGGGCGCGTTACAATTCAATTTTATTTATACAGCCAAATCACAACAACAGTCGCCTCAAGGTGCTTTATATTGTAAGGTCGACCCTACAGTAACACATACAGAGAAAAACCCAACAATCATATGACCCTATGAGCAGCACTTTGGCGACAGTGGGAAGGAAAAACTCCCTTTTAACAGGAAGAAACCTCCGGCAGAACCAGGCTCAGGGAGGGGCGGGGCCATCCGCTGTGATTGGTTGGGGTGAGAGAAGGAAGACAGTGAGAACCTGTATAATCACACACTCATATCACAGATGAAGAGCTCAGCAGTGTCATTTCCGCTTCTTTTTCCTTCTGCTTCATATGTTTCACATGTGGCAGGATGAATGTTATCCTTCGGTCCAACCCACTTTCAGCCTGGCCCATTAGGGGGCGCTGGTATAAATAGTGGCCATTTGAGTGTCTCTGCGTCGCTTGCCTGTGATCTCCTTTTTGGTCACCTGACTTCCCCTCGGTGTGGTGGAGATCATTTGCGGGTTATTCTTCTGAAGCCTCCATCACGGCTGGTCGTAGCTATAGAAGCCTCCTCTGAGCTATTCTGCTTACGTTCTGTGACCCGGCTTACTTGGTACGTAATCAACTTTTGTTACGCTCTCTGCCTTCTATTGTTCTTTTATAGTAATTATTTATTATGTTTCGCAGGAAGTGTGGGCCTTAGTTTTGCGCCAAGCTACACGAACTGAAGTGCTGCTGTTTTGCCTTGCTGTGCTTTTACCGTCTGTTCCCGTTGTGAGAATTCTTTCCCTGCTGCTGTCAGCTTTTACAGTGGACGTCGGCGTGGACAACGGCCATATGCATGCCGGTTATCGGAGTCAGCTGGCGTGCATATTGATTGACTGTTAACTTATCGTCGTGTGGACGGCAAGTTGGAGCAGTACGGCGATTCCGTTTGCTCCAGATTTTAGAGTTTTATTCAGATTGTATGTTGTTTTATTGCTTTTTGATTTGTAGTTTGGATTCTCTGTTACACCACTGGTGGGAGGCCCTTTTTCTAGCTGTGGATCACCAGTGTGGTCCTGCAGTTGGGTTATCCCCCGGTGCTACACATTAGTTTGTTGTAATATATTAACATTTTCTTTTATTCAGATGCGGAGTGCCGACGTGGAGGAGACTAGGGTGCCTTGGTGGTGGGATCCCTTGAGTGTACACACCTGCCTTGTTTAGTTTATTAGTGTGAGTGTGTGTGATAGTGTGTTGCACTTGTGTTTTGGTGTGTTTTCTTTCTTTAGTTGTGTGTGGCATCCCTGCCCCTCCACTGGTAAGCCTCAGCTCTGAATACCTTTTTAAGCATATTTGTATTTGAATATTTATGATTATGTTTTTATTCGGTGTTTTAAATAATTACCAATAAATTGTCAATTTGTTGATCATTGAACCTCGTCTCTGGATTGAGTATAGCGAACCTAAGTGCCTTTTTGGTGATTTAGTGTCATTTCCAGTATTCTCTGGGTGAAATTCCCAGGGTGGCGTTGTCGTTCTTTAAAACTGAAGAGTATTTACTTTTTATCCCAACCTGGTCTCGCCACACACACATCAGATAATAGTTGATTAAATTGCGTGAAGACAGTCTTTTAAAAACAATCTCAGCTCTCATTAATGACTCTTAACGATGATGTATTAAAATAATTATCTTGTCTTCAGAGCTGTCCACTTGCACATTTAGGAAGCAGCAATGCACTGAGTCATGTTCTCTTTGTAATGGTGTGATCATCAGATCATCAGAAATTCACCTAAATGATCTGCAGTCGTGCAGCTCGAGTCGCCAGCGGCGTGAGCAGGGAGTAATGCCCGCCGTCGATGGCGGTAATGGCACGCTCGAGCTCAGAATCGGATTCATCCGCAAACACAAAGTGACGGATGGCGTTCTGCAGGGCTCTGTGCTGGGACCTGTACTGCAACGCACACATTAAACAAATGTTTAGCACTGCCCTCTTTCATATGCACAGGATCACTACAATCAGAGACATCCTGCCTCAGAGCGATGCCAGAACTGAACTAAACTTGAATAATCAGGCCCAATCGTATCTCAATGACCCCAGTAGAGCACTTCACTCTCACGCTGCAGTTTGGATTGCTTCATATTTCCTTCTTAAAGCTCAGCTGATCTCCTCTATGGTTGGTCTGATTGTCTTTTTCTTCCCCACTGTCGACAAGTGCTGTTCAACAGGGAATCGATGGCTTGATATCAGGTCTTGACCTTAGTAGTAAAAGATCTGAGAAGATCTGATTATGATTTGGCTCTGAATGAATAAAACTGGACTAAGCTTGGCATGGACAGAGTTTTAAAGTGCTTGAGGGAAATCAGCTTTTAGCTTTCCTATTCGTGAAAAAGAATAACAGTGCTTTGCATTTATTATGAGCTCTTATTTGCTTTTTTTTAAAACATAAAAAATACAAATGTTGATAATATAATGTGACTTGAAATTCCTCACCAGTTAAAAAGGCAAAGCTGTTAAAAGCACCTCTGTTTTGTTCCAGGTACATGTAAAGTATCTGTATCTAAACTTCTAAAGAAAGCCGTGCATATTTGGGAGCCTCTGTAAACCTAGCTAACTCGCTACGTGCTTGTCTTCCTGCCACCTAACAGACAGTCAAACATATGGAGGAAGGAAGGCTTACCCCGTCTCTGTGTTTCTGTCTGTCATGCAGTCTGATCACAGAGCAGAAGGAGAGCGGCAGCCAACTGTAATGTGGATTAAGGTCCTGAAAGAGTGTGTGCCACTCGCCAAGGCCCCGCTGTTCCAGCATGACGAGCTTAAAGTCAAAGCCCTGCAGCCAAACTATATCTGTTTGAGCAGAAGGTTCATCCTTTCAAACCTCCCATCTTCCTAAATTAGGGTGATGAGTGAGGTGCCGGCTCAGCGATTAATGCCACCTAATCTCATTAAACACCTTAAAGCCAACAGTGAATATTATCAATTCCCACCACATTTGTGTTTCTTTTTCTTTTCCGTGTATTTAGCAGGATCTGATGAAAGGGAAGGGAAGCGTTTGTTTTCAGCTCACCCACAGAAACACAATCCTCTTGCAGCACTGTTGATATCTTTTTTCCCCAAATAGCCAGAAAAGTCAGCTCATAATGCGTCGCATTATTCTGCAGCTCAGAATCCCCAAATATACACTCTGCTTTATTCTGCAAAACACTCGATGCAGTTTTGTGATTGCAGTATCGGCAGATCGCTATAAGTCTTCTGCTGCTGGTGTGACTGTTACACCAGCGTTTGCTGTAACAGACACATCAAGCGCCTTGTTGTGTCAAGGTTCCTGCGCACTTTTGCGTCATTCTTCAGGACCAATAAAAAGAAGCCAAGACCTGCAGTTCCTCTGACGGCCAGCAGAGGCAGCAGTGAGTCAGTCCCCACAAAATAAACATGTTTACAGACTGATATCCAAACTCATTGGCCTGTGTAGATAATTACCTGCTTCATAGCACCTGTACAGGGAGAAGATAGCTCACGTGGTTTTTATAATTAACCTGGATTAAAATTTGGATTATTAGTGGGTGTGGCCTCTGTGACTGACAGGTGACTGACAGGTGAAGCCCTGAGCTGGACCTCTGCACCGTGTTTGTGCTGTTGGAGCTTTTTGGAGCATTTTTAATGACATCATGTGACCAATAATATGGCTGCCGTGGGTTCACTGTACTAACAGGCTGTCCAAGAAGGCGGAGCTCCAGTTCTGGTGCTTTTTTTTTTTTTTTTTTTGTCTGTCCCGTTCGGCTCTTTTGCCATCAGAATTATTGTCTAAAGGCAAAGTTCTGGTTCTGGTGCTTTACCTGGATCTTTGTTACAGAGTAGCTGCTTATAAAACTATTACACGGTAAAATAAAACATCTTTCCTTTTTTCCTAACACACTGCTGCTAAATCTAATATCTTCATGGCTGCTGACGTTGGACGGTAACGATTTCTTTCTGGAGTGTTCTTGTGTGTTTTCAGACACATGCAGCACTCGAGTGACCCCCCCAGCAGTGACCCCGCCCCCTCCTGCCCTCATGTGCATTCTGCTTCTCCTTCAAAGCTCTTAAAGCCCGTCCGTCCTCCCTCTCCTCCTGATCCTCTCCGCTCTTAGTCAGACACTTGACCCTGTTACCCACATCAGGATAATCATGCACATCAGTCTCTGTTATTCTTCACTCCCTCCCGCCGCCCCCCCGCCCCACCTGATGACGATGAGTCTTCAACACACAAACATAAAAAGGCATAAAGAATCCCATGTGTTTGAATGGGACTCCCCGGTGATTTTACTAATTTGAACCATTTGCTGATAGTGTGTGTGTGTGTGTGTGTGTGTGTGTGTGTGTGTGTGTGTGTGTGTGTGTGTGTGTGTGTGTGTGTGTGTGTGTGTGTGTGTGTGATCTAGCAGTGTACAATTAGTTTATAACAGCTGCCAAAGAAAAGTTGGGCAGCACATTGCTCATCATGCATCCTGTGATTCTGGCCAAAATTAGAAGCGGCTGTCGAGTATATTCCTGCATATTCAGGAAAAATTAATTAGCAGATGCTGGACGAACGAACAGCAACTTTAACCAAAGTCATAAATCTGCACGGTGAAATAATGATCCTGATACAGCATTAATTATAGGAAGAATTCATCAGTTTTATGCATAAACGATTTACCAGTCTGGGTCTGTAATTCCACAGCCTGTTTCTGCAGGGGAACTGTGCCTGATCTAAAGTCGTTTTGATTTCAGCCATTTTTTGCAGTATTTACTGACCACAATTTATGTTTGTGTGTCAGCTACTCAACAAGGGACAGCTTCAGGTCTCAGAAAAACCTTTAAAGATGCTGACTGAAAAGAGAAGTGAAGAAAAAAGGCGTGGCGCTCATAAACTCCTGGATGGAAATCAGTGGAAGAAGGCCGTAATGCCAGAGACGGCGATCGTCCCGATCTTTTTGTACAGATTCACAGCAGTTTGAGCTGCGGCGGGTATATCCGTTCATCATCGCACAAAACGTTCTTACCGGATCCGTAACTTGAAGCAGCATCATGCTTGTTCAGGGCTGTGTTGGGAGCAATATTTTGATATATTTATGCACAGCTGGGACGGGCTCCAGCTCCCCCCGTGACCCTGAATTAGATAAGTGGGAAAAAAATGTCTCCTTTTTCCTTTCAGGGCAAAAGCTGGAACACTCTAGTCTATAGATGAGAAATGAGGTTTCACAGTTGATGATAATTAATAATAAACTCTTTTCGACGTGACGTCCACGAGCAGCATTTGTGGAGTCGAGCCTTTTTGCACTCATTAGTCTCCGCCCTCTTCCTGTGCAGGACAAAGGTGTCTGATTGTAGATCCGGCGGTTTCTGTTCAATGCTGCTGGTTCTGCCCAAGGTTTCTTCCTTTTCAAAGGGAGTTTTTCCTCCCCACTGTTGCCAGCGCTCCTCACAGGGGGTTATAACATAAAACATTTATAATAAAGCACACTGAAGCCACTGTTGTTGTGATTCAGTGCCCTATAAATAAAATTGAACTCATGCTTCCTGCCAAAGTAAGTAGTCCCTGTTGTAAATGTTCATGATGTTAGAAATGAACTCAGGATAATGGAGACTCGTCATGCGTCACTCACAGGGTGACCACATCCCAACAAAGCAAATGTGGGACAGACTGGGACACGGCAACACTGCTGAGAGGCATCATGTCCTCTGTGTTTGATGTGTTCTCATTCTGGTCTGATTTCAGTTAAATGTAGGCGATTATGTGGGTTTCATGCCAGAGGTGAAAGGCCCTGATTGGTGGAATATCACCAGGAAAGATTCATTGTGTTCATGGATTCTGTTGTATTCCTCAAAGAGAGCCTGTGTGCGAGTGTGTGTTGGCGTTTTTACACCTCGCAGTGAAAATGAAGCTGTTTTTATTTTATTTTGAAAAGGGACGCTAATTCAATAATAAACATACTATAGCTTGTGCACGTTACCACACTGTCCCATAGCACATACAGGCCACATATATATTTTAAATTCGATTGCTAATAAATACATGAAGGACAAAAAAGGCTGACGTTTTGTCGTACGGTCTCATCCACGCCTGTGCTCTCTTTTGTTTCACTCATATTTCAGCTGCCCGTCTGCCCAGTAACCGTTTTGGGGTTTCATATCTTTTTTTGAGCCATTTCTGGCAATATTAGCAATTTTTATTTTGATTATTATGACACACACATGCTGTGTACTGTGTCACTTCACACCACCCTGATTCTAACAGCAAAGACAAAAACTGTATTTCTCAAAATAGCAGGTGATAGTCTGTGTGCTGATTTCCATCATATCCAACAAAATCTGCAAAGATTGTGACTTTTGGTGATTTATAACTTTCCCTGATGATTATGGTGTTAGACAGACAGTGCGCTTCTTATGGCTGTGATAGGAAAGCTTCCCCTCATGTGCACTGGGTTAAACTCAGTCCTGCAAAACCAGTGAAAATGTTAGAAATCAGGAGGAACAACGCTGTGTCCACATAAAGACGGACATGCGGTCACCCTGTCGTGGCTGATGAATGTCTGAGTTGGACTTTAAAATTTGATCAATGAATGTTTTTATTTGGGTGAAGAAGAATCGGTTGTATGGAGTGTAAGAAGCAGCAGTAATGTAAATTAAAAACAAGAGGATACATTATTACGTGCAGTGCGTACTCTCTGCTTGAGCAGGTGGGTGTGGCAGGTTTGTGTGCAGGCCTGTGGTCATGATAATGTGTTTATGGTTGTTATTAGTGTTGTGAACCACTTGTCTTCACCACTAGGGGGGGCTGTAACACTGGCTGCCGCCCTGTTATGAAACCTTTGTGTTCCTCTTTGTCTGACTGCAGCACTGCTGCAATGAAGACAGACAGGGGTGGGGACCCTCTCCCACTCTCACTGCTCTGTGTCTTCTGTGTGTGTGTGTGTGTGTGTGTGTGTTTTGTCTTACTGCAGCAGTCCTGTGCTGTAGACTTCTCTGGGGCGGGGTCTCTCTTCCTCTCTGTTTTCTCTCACTTCACTTCTGTTATTATCATGACGTTTATTGACTTGATGGGAAACTGCATGTGTTGCAGGACATGGACTCCTCTAAACACACACACACACACACTGCGGTGCATAGATGTAAAATCATGAATGAAAGACGGACGTGCTCAGAGGCTCTGAAATGCATTCGCAGGATCATCTGAGTCCAACTCTGAGCAGCGTTCTTATTATTTATGTCATGTCTGGCTCGTCCGATTGCTCTCTGGCAGCGAGATTAAACAGATATCTGATGCTGATCATGAATGAGAGACACACACAGACTCACAGTCACAGGAATGAAGCACACACCCCAGAGAGGAGGAACAAAGCCAGACAGGTGGGGTTCAAACACGCAGGACTTGAGTCCTTATCAGAAATGCCGGCAAGGCTGAGTACGGCAGCATTTCCTCCCCCGGCGGCGTTTATTCAGATCATCCTGACGGCGCTCTCCTCCGTCTTCGCTCTGACCTCCTTAAACCTCCTGCTCTTCTTGGCTGTACCATGCATGTATCTGCGATGTACAGTGCAGCACTGACTACACAGAGCCATCCACACGCTGAAGCAGAGAGCTGACGGAGGAAGAGGTGGAGGAAGACGGAACAGTGTAGGTAAACACTGCAGCACCCCAGGGCCCGCTCTGTCAGGGCGGGTTAGAGAGCAGATCTATTAGCAGGAGCTGATTCGACAGCTCTGCTAATTGCTGCTCATTATCTTCCTACATTCGCTACAGTAACTTCAGTGGTGCAGAGACTGGATCCTTTAGCCCACATAGGATGGGGGGAACGGGTAAAGGTGCCCGTGGGAGCGCCTGGAATGAGAGGGAGAAGGTGATAGTCTGGTTATTGACTGCCAGCTAACCCCACCAGAAATACTGCCTGTCTGGTTGTTGATGGTTGGCTAACATGATTAGCTAAAAGGGAGCTTGCGAAACTAAATCCTCCCAACAACAAAGGAAAATCAGGGTGCAGAAAAGGTGGGAACGATATTTTATTTTTGCATTTTCATCCTTTGTTACCACTTTGCACAGCCTCCTTCTCCAGCTCTTCCACGGTACACCAGTGTCCCGGCTCTGCTTGAAGGGAATCGTGCATAACAATAATGATAATAATAATAATAATAATAATAATAATAATAGTAATTTCTGGCCCCTATAAGTTGCTCCAAAATGAGATGAAAGCTCTTGGATTCAGTTCAGAAGACTGGAGATTATTTAAAGTTGAACTCTTTTCTCTGATACCCATCAGTGAGACACGGTTGGACTACTTTGGTCAAACCACTTCCTACATTTCCTCCGTTTGCTGAGGCGAAGCTTAGCAGACAGTTAGCAGCAGCCACCTCCAGTCAAAGAGGCCACGCCCCTAACAATGCTTATTTAATTTAGACCTATACAATTACAATTTAATACAATTTAAACAGGTGAGTTATAAAAACATTTTCCCCTGCACAGTTTGTATTATGGTGAAACTATCTAGAGACCAAACAGTTTGTGTATCAGGCCGTAAACATGTTTACTTCAGCTGTAAAGCTTCAACATGGGAGCCTGTGGGGACTGACTCACTGCTGCCTCTGCTGGGCATCAGAGGAACTGCAGCTTGTAACTCTTTAGCTTGAGCTGTTTTAAATTTGTTTAATACACAAACTCTTCTTACAAAGAACTTTTCAGCATCGAGCCCACAGGAAGCTCTGTGAATATGGCGTCTGTGCTCCACGAGCACGTTCTCTGTCACAAAGTCAAAGTGACAAAGACGTAGATTAGCAGGTAGAAAAACACCAACAAACAGGAGGTGACTCAAAGCAGAATCCGATCAACGCGCTCGACTCTGTAACGTGCTGGTAGGGCGGGCCTCCTCCCGAGCTTCAGCTGTCCGGCTTGTTTGTCGTAGCTGACGTGAATTTGCTTAATTGGAAACTAGAAGCCTGTTGAAGATGTAAAAGGCGCAATAACAGCTGGACGTCTTAATTACTCAGCATTGATTAAACATCAGCATCACAGAGTCTGTCTCTGTCGCTCTCACTGGATGAACAGCAGGCAGAACAAAGCACTTCATCTGAGTGGATTTCATTATTCAAAAGTTATTGACATTTCATTAATTGGAAACTGGTCATTAAACAGCTGAGTTACTCGATCAACTCATTAAGGTAAACTTTCAGCAGCAGGTAATTCATTTTAAATATAAGGAGTAGTTTGGTGAACTGACATTTACTCAATCTGATAAATAAAGTGAACACAAAATAAACCACCCAGCAGTAAATTACATTTTCAAACTCTGTTTAGTGTGATGGAGTTACTTGTAGTGCAACACAGTCATCTGCAGTTGGTACGTGTGTACTGACTGTAAAAGAAAAAAGGACTTTACTTATCCCAGAAGATCAATAAAAATATTAACAACACGCTAAAAAAAGTAAAAGAACTTCATCAAATTAAAAATGTGACAATTTATCTGACAAAAAGCATAAAAAAGATGTAAACGTTTGAATATAACACAATAAACATCAAAAATAATTTAATAAAGAAAAATAAAAACTGAATCAAAAGTAGTTTTAACCTCCTAAGACCCGAACTCTTCCACGGCAGCAGTTTTGATTTCTCTTTGATATTTGGGCTGATTGGGACCCAATGAATGTAAAAACAAAGAATGACCAGATTTTTTTTTTACCTGATTTTTGTTTCTTAGAAAAAAATGAGAGCCACATATGAGGATATTTGTTTAAAATTTCGATATAATGTAGAGCAAAATTGAGTATTTTGGTCTAAATAACCCAAAATGTGATGTCCACATATGTGGAGGTTAAATGCTGGCAGATTCTCTGAAGCTCTAAAACTCTGTGATGTTTCTACTGTACCTGGCTTCTATGGGCTGAAATAATAAAGCAGATTCTACTACAGCTCCTGTGTTCAGCCACACCACTGAACAGGCGAAGTCAGTCACATTATGTCATCACGGTGCTGCCTGCCGGGCAGCGAGAGAACAGTCGGTACTTAAAGCTGAGGCTCTGACTGGTCCGAACATCTGCAGTACAGCCAGACGTGGGGGGTCCTACTGGCATGTGGCGTTTGCAGTGACCAAAAGAGCTTCTGGGTCAACCAGTGACCCGGCGACATGGACACGACCGACTTATCTGATCCTGTGGGTGGACTCACGTAGAGCAAACCTGCAGGCTCATGGTCACACAGAGCATCGGTGTTTGCTGTGTTTGCAGCTGCACGCTGCTCAGAGAGCCCATGCTAGCCCCTGCCTACCTCGGAAAACTAGCCGCCTAGCCAAGGCTCTACATAAGGCTCTGACCAATCGAAGAAGGCAACGTGGTCGGATGAAACTTGTTTCCTATATTTTTTACGGACAGGTCTTTCTGCGTTGTTTTCCTGGGGTACAAACAGCAGCACGATGCACTAGAGGAAGAAGATGAGCCAAGGGGGGTTTGGTAAGCTTCATTCCTTTTAAGACCTCCCTCTCTATGACAGCGTGTCAAACACGCTTCACGCAGTCACTTCTGCACGTCTGGCACATATTTCCTGATCATTGCAACACTTTCTTTAACAGATATTGTTTCTTAAACCTTTGCAACAATCTCAGTGTCATAAATTATGTGATTTACTTCAAAGCCGTGTGATGAAACCACACGCGGTCAGCCGATTCTGCTCCCTGCTGGATCGAGCTCATCACTGCAGCTTAGACTGAAATCTTTGACCTGTCTACACGTCGACTACAGAATGGACTATTCATGGGCCCGTCCGCCTCAGGCTAGCTTTATGTAAGCGTGTCCTCCCCACACCATCCACAGTAACACAAACCAGTCTTTGTGCTCTGCATCCTGTAGTCCCGACACAGCAAATTAAAACCTGAACACACACACACACAGAAACAGCAACATGGGCTGGATGTTGGCAAATTATCAGGAACGGCACCCTGTCTTTAACTTTGAAAGCAGATCCCGGTCTGACCTGCATTCCAGCCGCAGTCAGAACAGTGAACTCATGCAGGGGCTGCGGTGGGAGTGGAGGGGTCTGGGCTTGATCTAAGACACAGGAACCGCAAGCCGGGAGAGCCAGCACGGCAGGGTTTGGCACCGGCTAACTAGGTGGCCTCCTGGGGCATCACTCGCTTGAAAAGGGAGAAGAAAGATTTTGTCATTGCTCTGGATATCCTGTGAAGTTACAGTGGTGTCCACAGAGCCTAATTCACCCACAGTTTCACGTAACCACCCTGTGATTACTCAGTGTGCACTTTTGTTTTGACAAATATTACAGCTTCATCGTCTCTTGCTGGTTAGTAGAGCGCCTGCTCAGGTCACTCTGGGTTTGAATTTTGAGCACAGAGAACCATTAACACCGACATCTGTGGATGAACACAAACTACGATGGCAGCGTCATTTTGAGTGACATCTTCCTGAGCTGCTGTTAAATGACAGCAAACATGCATTTACCTGTAAGAAGCCCACCTCTAAGAGTCAGAATAAAATATCTGATTTCTATCTAGGAAACGAGCATTATCCATGAATGTGGTATTAATTGAATCACACTGAGTTTTCCCACAGGTGTGGGCCTGCTGATGTAAAGCATTTTCACTGCGGTGTCATAAAACCAAGCCAAGTGTCGTCCTCGGTCATTTAACCATCGCCGAAGCCCAGACAGGCGTCTGTGTGTGTGCCGGGTCTCTCTGTGCTCCACTTCCTGTTACCTGACTCGTCGTGGTTTACCCTCACACCTGAGTCCATGCTGGTGCGTTCGGATCCTTTGCGTCTGCGTTTAAGTACATGATGTGGGCGGAACCTTTCCTGCTGCTCCTTTATATCTAAATGTCTCCACAGCAGAGGAAAGAAAACGTGTTTGTCACAGAGTTTTAGTAGCTTCATTAACAGTTCATGAACGTTTCTGTAACGTGCAGCAGAAAAACACACCGGATGGTTTCGGTAAGCTGGCTTCAAACGAGACCAGGAACCTGTACTGTGACGCAGGTGAGCAAAATTAAAACATAATTCAAAGCGTTCAGTAAATTTGAATAAGGTCAGTGAGTTCAATCAGCACATTAAAGCTCAGAGAGCGACGCTGTTGTTTTAAAGTCACTGGCAGCCGACGGGGAATAAAATCTGGAGTGAAATTGCTCTTAATAATAAACGTCTCTGTCCTTGTTTTGAAGCCTCAGGTGGAGTTTCTGGGCCGGCTGCTTCCTCCTGCTCCGCCTGTTTGCAAACACCTGTTTGTGCTTACCCAGTTGTCTCGTTAGCTGCTCTCAGCCTGTTCACCTGTTGCTCGTAGAAACCTCCAGTGCTGCTCACCAGTCAAAGGAACGCCTTACCTGCTCATCCGCCCACATGCTCCACCAATTTTCCAATAAACCTGTGTTTGTGTTTAAACCTCCATGATGACCAGAGTGCGTGTGATGTGTGGAAAAAGTGTCACGGACTACGTTTCACGTTTCTACCAAAACGTCGCTGCGCCCGCCTGTTAGCGCCGCTAACGACCCGCCTGTTGTGTTTTGTTCCTGTGACGATGAAGCAAACGCTGATGATAAACACGTCTTTTCCGCTGCGAGCTCTGCACGAGTAAATAACTTAAAGAACTGAAAGTGAAGTCAAAGCCCTCGTTTACGAGTGCTCAGCTGTCTGCCTGGTCCAGATATTTCATCAAATGCTTGGCAGACCTCTCCAGCAGTATCAGGAGACCACTGCAAGGAAGAACACTCTTGAAACAAATTGCATTAGCTTGCAAACTTGTGATTATTTGACTGCTTTGGTGAGTACTTGTATTAATATGAATTGAAACTCCATTTTTAGACAGGATATTACTCGAGCGACTCGATCTTTGGCCTGTGCTGAGGACACCCAGGTGTTCTCGCTGCTTATTCAGCTTCACCGTGCAGCCAGCGGAGGCGTCCCAGTGGATATGTAAAGAGTGACAGATCGCTTTATTGATGGTCTTCACGTGCTGCTGTCTCGTCTGCTGGTTAATGAGGCTGGCAGAGCCCCCACCTGACAGCGCTGTGCTGCTCTTAGTGCAGCCTTGCTCCTGCAGAGGTGTCGGCCACTGACCCAAAAACAGCTCGAGGCAGGAAACAGAACTCTGCCTTCTTTAGAGGATTAATAAAGAAGATGAAATCAAACTGTCTTCAAGCAGGCTGGAATAATATGCATTTGATTAATGGCCCAGCTGAGCCGCAGGGCTGTGATAAATGCCCTTCCTGTCTGTGTAGTCTCAGATGAAGTCTACCTGACAGCTGGTGGCTGGCAGTGAGGAAACTGGTTCTGACTCACCGAACAGAACGCCGCATTATTTTGCAAAACTCTGCTTTCTCAGCTATAAAACTGCCAGAAGTCCACGTTTCAGCCACTACACACTGCATCACTCACCCTGCACCGATCCATCATCCTCCCGTTTTGTCTTACCTGACTTGACCCGTGGGAACAAAATCCCGCAGAAGCAGAAGTGGGGATGTCGACCAGATGTTCATTTGACAAACCGAACATGTGGTTTTCATCTGTGATATTGTTTGAAAATAGTTCTGATCCATCCATCTATCCATTTAGCCTTTTCTATCACTCAGCCACTCGGCCTGCAGTCTAAGCAGAGATGCTCAAACCTCCTCCAGCTCCTCTGGGAGATATGGAGGAACTGGCCAAAAGATAAGATTTCTACAGCATGTCCAAAGATCTAAAGGATAAATCGCAATTTTTATCGTTTCCAAGTGAAAAAAGGCTGAACATTTCTGTTTTGTGATCCTCTTTTGGTTTCTAAACGGGTTTCTACCCAGAAAAGAGCAAAAATATTGAATCTTGTTGGGAAACACAAAATACAAAAACCCAAAGAACAAATCCTGATAACAAGATGTTCATATAGAGAAAAAGGGAAAAACCAATGAAGACTGAAATTATATCAGTGGACTGAACATTTGCAGTATGGTACATGAAGCAGGTGAAGGTCCGCCATCCTTTTTTGTCTTTGACATTCACTGCATTTCACAATGAAGGAAAAGATGCTAATGTGACAGATGGTTCCCACAAAATGGAACCAGTTTTAGAACCAGAACCTTTCTGGAAAAAAAAAAAAAAAGAAACAGAAGTAGAGACACTATCTCTACTTTCAAGATTAGGCTTCAAACTTTTTGCTAAAGCATATAGTTAGGGCTGGACCAGGTGACCCTGAATCCTCCCTTAGTTATGCTGCAATAGACGTAGGCTGCTGGGGATTCCCATGATGCACTGGGTGTTTCTTCTTCTTCACTCACTGTGTATTAACAGACCTCTCTGCATTGAATCATATCTGTTATTAACCTCTGTCTCTCTTCCACAGCATGTCTTTATCCTGTCTTCCTTCTCTCACCCCAACCAATCACAGCAGATGGCCCCGCCCCTCCCTGAGCCTGGTTCTGCTGGAGGTTTCTTCCTGTTAAGAGGGAGTTTTTCCTTCCCACTGTCACCAAAGTGCTGCTCATAGGGGGTCATATGATTGTTGGGTTTTTCTCTGTATGTACTGTACCATATGAAGCGCCTTGAGGCGACTGTTGTTTTGATCTGGCGCTGTGTAAATAAAAGGGAATTTAAGATGGAGAAGAAACTGGACTCAAGTGGAACAAGCCGTACTGCCGTTGTCCTGGGTCTTTGATCCAAAGGTCCGTGCGTTGGGCTCCTGATTTTAATATTTTGGCGTGTGAGTTATTAGCTCTCAGTGTTCTTGATATTCTTGACATTGTTTCGTGCTTTTCTGTCTGTGTTTAGTCTTTATCCTCTCTGGCCTTTTTCAGTTGCTCCCCTGTGTCCTTTTTGTCTTGTTGTCAAGTTTCCATCTCTGTTTGGTTTTATTTTGCTAGTCTTTTATCTCTTGTGCACTTTAGTTTCGTTTCCTTGTCTGATTACTTAGATTCAGTTCACCTGTGTCTCGTTTCCTTGTCTGATTACTTAGATTCAGTCGTTTCCTCTCTCGCTAATTATCTCATGTGTGTTTGTGTGTGACCAAACGAGACGGCGTGCTCATGCTGTTCATCTGGTTCCTGAACATAATCTCAGCTGGTTTACAGATCTCTTGGTTTGCTTTCAGCAAAGACAAGAAAAAAAGCAAAGGTCAAAAGACATTTTCTGGACAAGTCGGTTCATGTCAGAACGTTTTACAGTTTATCTGTATTTGAGTTTTTCTGAGATGTCAAACTGGTGAAAACAGAAACGCTTCAGATCAAAACCAAACTGGATCTTTGAGCAAAAGTCCATCTCACTTCATGCAGGGGTCTCAAACTCGTGGCCCGGGGACCACCTGCGGCCCACATCGCCCCTACTTGTGTGAAGAAATATAATGTAGTTTGAAGTGACTTTTTTATTAGGGAGGATTTGTTTGTTGTTGACTGCAATGTTGAAATAAGTTCTTTAAAAATGATTTAAAATGAAACAACATGAGCAAAGAGCACAAACATGCTGAGGGATTGGCTGTTCAGTGACACAGTCAACACTCATGTCTGCATTTTATTTTGTTAAATATGCAGGAGTGCTGCCACGTGTCTGACCAGTGTGTTTATTCAGTAGTTCAATGAAAGGCTTCAGTTAGTGACGAGTGAGAAAATAAATCGTGTCCAGGTTTCCAGTTTTGTCTTGTTACACAATATTTTACATTTAAAAAGCAAACAAAACATTTATTTGTGGCTGTTTTTTGCTTGTTTGGTTTGTTTGGTTTTTTCAACCCAATCAAGTTTGAGATGCCTGATTTAAAGGGACCGTCAAAGCCCTCAGGACGGCACAGGAACCATCTGAGATCATGTTTGGATGTTGATGAGAGAAGTCATTGATTAAGCTTGCTTGGGGTACAGATGATGGAGATAAGAACCAACAGCTAAATGATAAAAGGTCCCTTGTTATGAAGGTTAAACTATCTATAGATCAGGCTGCAGAAAAGTTTATTTGTGCTGTGAAGTTGGACACATCGGTCTGTGGGGACGGGCTCACTGCTGGAGCCTCTGCTGGATGTTAGAAGAACTGCAGGTTTTGGTGCTGGCCTTGTTTTGTCAGTCCTGGGAGTTTCCATCTTGATTAAATCTCAACTACTGTGGTGCAAATAAAGAGGCGCAGCAGTCTCTGTAAAGCATGAGGTGATTGAGCCACAGCAGTCTGATAGCAGCACCTAACAGCACATTTGTGGCTTGAGTAACATTTTGTCAGGTATTGTGAAACTTTGATGCTATGAGTCATTTCATCCCGATGAAAGCTTAATTACATCTTAATACACAGATGGTAAATTCATTAGGAACAGCCCCGCTTTGAGCCGGCAGCCACATGCGGCAGGTACAAACCAACGGGGACGGATGAAGAGCTGAAAGCTCGAATGGACCACCCAGCTGGAAGCGGCCAACCTGATTGGTCTTTGTTTCTGTCGACTGGCTATCGGCTAAAGTGAGTGACTGATATTTTCTGCCTTCGGTGATGCAAAGCTTCATTTATGATCTGCACAGTCTGGATGAATTTTTCCATTGTTTATGTGCTGGAAGTCGCTGGCTAGGCTTCAAAACACGCGTATATTAATTACAGGTCATGCATACATTTCTCTTTTCCTTTAACTTAAGAGTGACTTAAGCTTTCGTGCAAGTCACCGCACAGAGAAATGTGATTTTCCCTGAGAAAATAAAGCCTTAGACGCACAAAACGAGCTGCTGCTTGGGCCGGTGGCATTCAAAATCTCACCGCAGACTGGCCCGACTATAAACACTGTCAGGTTCTCATTAATCTGTATACCTGCAGGTCAAAACATTAAGACCACTTAAACCACTGCATAAACAGCATGAAAGATTCAACTGGATATTTCATGCTCCATAAATGCTTCACAATGTCTGACAGCAGAACAGGATGCAGAGCTGTGCCAAAACCTTCCCAAGAAGACAGAGCTCTCCATTCCGACCTTCTTCCTTCCCGTTCTCATCCCTGCAGTCATCGCGGGGTTGATCTCATGTGCATGTGATGTCAGTTTATTCCAAACTTAGCAGCAGTTTTAGTCTGGAATGACTAATCATTTCATGTCCTTAGTGACAACTGATGATGCTCACTGGAAAAGTTGTGCAGGGGTTGAGTTTCTTCTTAAATGTTTCTGCTGACAGGAAGCTAAACACAACTGAAAAACCTCTGAGCTGCAATTTTACAGCTTTGATTGAAAGCATGAATGTTTCAGCTCCAGCCGATTCAAAAGGAACGCTTTAGATTCAGAAAATATTCTCACAGCTCAAAGTGACAACGGCACAATGCCGCTTTGTCCCACCAACAGATCAAACCTCTAAATCATCAGAGGTACTGAAAGGTAAAGCAGCAAAGTGGAAGCACAGAGCGGTGGTATTTTCACAGCTTTGTTTTGTTTTGTTTAAAGCATTAAACCTTTGATTGGCGATCTCTTATTCAAAAACCAAAAGTCCTACTGCAGCATGAGTCACGCAGAGTGACAGAGTCCAACCTGGAATAAACTCTGCCTGCAGACAAGTTCGAGGTGAAAACATCTTCTGAAACATGCTGAACTTTTTAATCCTTGTCTGCCTGAGACGGTTGGGCAGCTGTCAGAGTAACCAACCATTGTCTCCTGGTTATTTTAATACAGCATCCTCTGGGGAGGAAAAACCGCAGTTCCTCTGCACGGCCACTAGAGGCTGGCTCCAAAAGCGAGTCAGTCCCCACAGACACCCAACGTTTGGCCTCTGTGGACTTCAGTGGGTTTTGTTACAGTTTCAGCTCCAACTTACAGAATGTAAAATTTCAATCTACTGAGTTCTGTTTTCTTACCCCTCCCAGATTTTAAGTGTGTAATCCCAGCTACGGTGGCTCCTGTAGGACAGTTTTAGACAGACAAGACATATAAAGTACTACATTTAGATTGTAGCCCACGATGGCCACAGCTGGCAGATGTGTTTCTACTACTGTTTACCTGTGTGCCTTATAGTCTAACGTATTTGTTTTACTGAGTGAACATCTGGATTAGTCTGTCATTAATCAGTAAATGTGTTTGTTTATTTTTCTATTCTATTCATACAGCTCACTAGCCTAGCTTACTAGCATTAGCTTCTGGGTAAATAAGCCACAATGGTGGCAGCTAAAAACACTGAGGTTAGGAAACCAACTGGTGATGTTAAGGTTCCTGTGTACATCTTTGCTATACAGTCTTTGGACCCCTTGAGTTAAAATTATGCAAAATAAAATCCCCACACTGACAAGCTGAGCATTTTTCATGAGGACATTGTAACAACGATGGTGATGGCCGAGCAGACTGAGAGGTGATGGAAGCGTGGCGGGTGGGTGTCAGGCAGCAGAGCTTCGAGTCAGACTAAGGCTGCTGTGTTTTTCATAGCACCTCCAGCAAATCCAGTTTTAAGTTGACGGATGGAGCTTCAGCCCGTCCACATGTCCTTCAGGAGATTTCTTTGCCTTCATTGATGAGCATGCAGCTACAGGCAGCTCTTCGTTACAGTATGTAAAATTTTCACCTCTAGATGATCAAAATGTTTAATCAGGAAGTGGGTGTGGCTTCTGTGATGATGCCATTCTAGGGTTATCCCCTCTTGTTGACATTCAAAAATAGGAACAAATTGATGCAACTTTTTGCTTACAGGAATGAGTTGTACATACGATGACCTCATCATTTGTAAGTTTGACCATGTTTAATATGAATATTCACCATTAGAACAGGTGGAATTAAAGAAAACCAGGAAAACCACGTCCCCAATGCAAGTGGCTATCCTAAAACCCAGAGTGCAGTTTCAGCTGTTCGAGCTCATGGAGAAAGCGCCGTCCTGAGCAGAAGAGCTGAGATTTCCCCCCTGCAGTAGAAATATGTCGGCTGCATTGTAAGTTGTGACTGCTTGAAGCTGCTGTACGTGTCAGCGGGAGAGAAAGCCTGTTTCCTTTATTATTGTGTGCCTGCGAGAACCTTGTCTGCTAAATACATCCTTTCACTATTTAACGGCTGAGTGGAGAGACAGATGAAGGGAAGGAGGAAGTCGACAAACGTGGATAATATTCGTGTCCCGGGGACATCACGCCGTACACGTACGACGTTTTCCTGCTGAGAGCAAAATGATCGCTGTCGTGGTCTTCATAATTATCTCTGCTATCTGTTATACACTCGAGGTTTTTCACTGCTTTTGTGATTTTGAATGTTGGTTTGACTTCTCCTCCTTCTGGTTTTCTCTGGCTGTGTGAGTTCTGGCTCTTTCTATTGGCTCCGTGTTTTTTGCTTTAGGTTATCGGCTTCTTTGAGCCAACGTACGCCATCGCTCAACATTTTGCTTTCATTAGTTGTGGTACAGTTCCTGAATGAACACCAACCTACAGGACTGAAGCAAAGGAGCCAACGCTGCAGTTCCTCTACCGTCCAGCAGAGGCAGCAGTGAGTCGGTCCCCATAGACTCCCATGTTAAAGCTTTACAGCAGAAATAAACATGTTTACAGCCTGATACACAAACTGATTTGTTCTATAGACAATATCCTCCTTCATAACAGCTGCACAGGGGAGAAGATGTTTCCTGTTTAAATTAGATTAAGGCTTAAAGTTTGCATGATTAGGGGCGTGGCCTCTGTTTGTATTTTTAATGACACTGTCTGACCAATAATATGGCTGCTGTGAGGTTACTGTACTAACAGACCGTCCAACATGTCTAAGCTCTAAGAGCACTAATTATCATCTGCACAGTTCATTGATGAAACTAGCTAACCAAGCTTTCTAGCATTAGCTGAATGCAGAGTCCAAAACCAGTGGTTACTGTTCAGGACTAGTAAAGAAAAATCCTGAAGTTTGCTGTGAATTCCTTCTAGAGATTTCTGCATTTTTATCATAAAAGCAAGAAACATCATTATTGTTTATTTCATTGTTTTGCACATGTGCAGCAAATCAGGTTTCCTACTCCACCACTCGTTAAGTGGGCGTGTCTGTCGACTGCAGATAGATCCCTCCACAGTTTGCAGCATGCTCCATCCAGGAAATGATACCCATTACATAGAGGTGGCATGAAGTAGTGAGCAGCAGAAATGAAGTGCATTTTGAGTCACCTCAAACCTTCAGCACATCGCTGTGCATAAGTCGCATTACTTTGGATATTCTGAGCATAATTTGGGGCTTCAATAACACCACAGTTACCTCATATCACTTTTATGCATCATTTAAAAAAAAAAGCCAAAGTCTCCTGTCGTGAGTCTCCAGCTAATGATGACACGAATAACACTCAGATATGGATGCAAAAGCAGTCGAGGAAAACAAATTGGCCTGGGTAGGAAACCGGTCCGACGGCCTCTGGATTCACTCCCAAATGCCGGGGCTTGTCTGTGGCTAATGAGCGGGGCTACAACATGTCGCTAACAAGCAGAAAATATTATCAGAAAGGAACAGCCTGAAACGCAGACGGAGACTCAATTTGATGTAGCCGTCCCCAACTGTGGAGGCTTCAGCGTGCCGAGCTAAAGGAGGAGCAGCAGTAATGATGTCTAATGATAGAAACTAGTTAAACCTCCAGATGTGGGTCCCAGAGAGCGCGCCAGCCAGACATCCATCTCTGGATCCTGTGTTTATTTTAAGGCTTGTTCACCCTATATGTTACTCTAGCCCTCTGCAGCTGGCCTGACTGACTTCCTTTGTTCACAGTAACCCACCACCATCACCCGCGACCCCAACCCCTCTCCTCCTCCTGCCTGTACTTTTATTTTTCCTGGCAGCGCTCACCTCCTGCAGCTCTTTTAGTCTGTCAGAGAAAAAGCACAATACCGTGGGAGGGAAGCAGAGGAGATACCTCTCCATGCAAATCATAACCACATGCTTCTCCTTGCTTCCAAATTTCTGCTTTTCCTCTTATTTTTTTTCACTCTTGTCCTTTGCTCCTCTCACCTTTCTCCTAGAAGAGCTTACAGGCAACATTTGAAGAGCGCTTCAGCATCGAACGCTCAGATACTTTATTCATTTCAGCATCTCTCGCTTCGCGTTCTGAATGTATAAAATCCAGATTTTTCTAGGTTTTTACTTATTCTTATCCTTATTCTCCACTCTCCCTCCCCTGAAACTTAAAGGCTCCTAATATTTGCTCAAGGAAGTAAAGCGAATAGGAAAAGTATTTCTTGGCTCAGCATGGTAAGGGCAGCGTGTCTGCCCCCCCCCCCCCCCCCCCCCAAAATCATATCCAGATGGAGCATAAAAAAGGAAGGAGTCATGGATTAGCTGGAGGTAGCTGCCATGTAAATGGATGTTTCCTGTTTGTGTTATTCTGGTAAATACAGATCTATTCGCAAAGGCCGAGGCGAGGCTCTTTATCGTAGCAGCGTGTCTGCAAATAACAGCAGCAGCTCAGGCAGCGTCGGCTTCAGCCGCCGGATGAAGAGTGGTGTTTACCAGCCAGTTGTACACAGAGCTGGTAGAAACCATGTTCGTGGGGGTTAAACTCAAGCTGTTTGCCTCAGCTGCTTCTTCTGCTACAGTAATATCATTAGAAACAGTCTGCATTTGTTAGGCTGAAATACTGTAATTCTTCTAAAAGTTGCCAGAAAAGCCTTCAGTTGATCTAAAACGCTGCAGTAAGTGTGGCGACAGCGGCGAGAAAGAGAGGGCAGAGTTCTTCCATATTAGCATCTCTTCACTGGCTCCCTCACTGAGAGGGAAAACAGCCTGTGATAAACTGTTAATAACAGAAACATCAGGTAAAAACACAGACATTTAAAGTATTTTTACAGGGCGTTATTTTACACTATGTCTACCTTGTACGGAGCCCCTCTGATGACATACACAAACTGATTTGTTTCGTGCCCTCAAATAAGTATTTCGTGGCCACAATTTATTTATTTTTTGGACCATGTCATCAGAGAGGCTCTATAACTTTGTTATTTTATAGATACTTCATGCAATTAAAAATAACTGAAAAATTCTGTGGTTGTATTTATAATTGAACATTTATTTTAGTTTTCTTCAGATTAGAACTAAATTTAAAATCCTTCCCTCACATATAAAGCTCTCAATAATCAGGCTCAGCATATCCTAAAGACTGCCGTTGTCAGACTACAGGCTTTTGTTACAAAAGCACAATGTGACAGGTTAAAATTCATCCAATCAGGTCAAGAGAATGTCAGCTGATCGGTAGACACTCAGTTTAAACCAATTAAAGAATGAATAAACAAATAAACGTTGGATTTGATGTATTTCAGTTGCATGTTTTTAATGAGGTTTTTGGCTCTGCGGCTCTCAGGTTTCAGGCTTCTTCTGTGGAACTGGCTCCCAGTTTGGATGCAGGACTCACGAGTCTGTTAGCATTTAACTGGAATCCTTAATTCAGCAGTGTGGTGATCATTATTGGGGTTGTGTTGTGTTTACAGCTGATTGGTGTGTGATGTGGTTTCAGGGTTTGTGTGGATGAGAACAGTGGAAAGGTTTAGTTATTAACAGCCCACCATGAGCGAGGCTCTTGAAGACATTAATGACTCCTGCAGGGTTGTCGTTTAACCCGGTGAGGTACGAGCGCGACTAACCTTAACGTGACGATGCTATCATTGTCTGATTGTGAAAATGTGCGACGCACAAAACTAGTTTTTGTTTGTTTGTTTTTAGAATGAGAAATGTTACTTTTTGGTAACATAGCATAAAGGATGTATTATAGCTACAATGTAGCAAATTTTGAAAACTAGTTGTCCTTAAATGCAAACATTGATTAGTTCAGAAGGAAGCACAGAGGAACTTGTTTCAGTTCAGGCAGTACAGTAGAATAATCACGGCGTTCATTTCTCGCATCTGTCAGTTATTTGAGACCGCAGTCAGCTGCACAGTGACCCACAAAAGACACCAACTAATCACACAGCAGATCTGAGAGCTGACAGTAAAAGTAAACATATTTTAGCAGGAGCCCTTCCTGGATTTACACTGGCTTTGAGCTGCTCTTTAGATACACACAGATGCCACATTACTTCCTTTTTTTTTATCAACAGCTGAAATGGATTCAATATTATATTTAACCTAAAAGCTTGGAGGGTGGAGCTGGTATTCTCTTATAGTGGCAATAACCAGACCTCCCTCTCCAGGGCCAGTCTCCATCATGTCCTGGGTCTGCAGGGGGCTCCTTCCAGTTGGACACTTCACGTAGAGGGCATGAGGAGGCATCTCGGTGAGATATTAAACCACCTTAACTGACCTCCACCAACAAGGAAGAGCAGCAGGTCTGCTCTGAACCTCTCCCGATGCTGACGATGAACTCCTGTAATGATGGGCCGTCAGGGTTTGGGACCCTTCATGTTTGCTCAGGTGGAAATAGTTGTGTAGCATTTAAGGGGCGATTGTGGCTCAAGAGTTGGGAGTTCGCCTTGTAATCGGAAGGTTGCCGGTTCGAGCCCCGGCTCGGACAGTCTCGGTCGTTGTGTCCTTGGGCAAGGCACTTCACCCGTTGCCTACTGGTGGTGGTCAGAGGGCCCGGTGGTGCCAGTGTTCGGCAGCCTCGCCTCTGTCAGTGCGCCCCAGGGTGGCTGTGGCTACAATGTAGCTTGCCATCACCAGTGTGTGAATGTGTGTGTGAATGGGTGGATGACTGGATATGTAAAGCGCTTTGGGGTCCTTAGGGACTAGTAAAGCGCTATATAAATACAGGCCATTTACCATTTACCATTTAATCAAGTAAGGAATCCCCCAAACTGATCACTGCTGGCATATTATCACTCGCAGTAAGTTTTTATTAATAATCTATTCAATATTTATGCCTGTGGACTATATGTTCTGTATGTTTGCGAGCATTTCATTGCAAATGTGACCCCAAAAAACAACGAAGATCCTGTTATTTATTTTAGAGGACTTCCTCATACTCACTATTTGGGATCTCATGGCTTTGTGAAGAAGCCACAAAGAAGAAAAGAAACTGAAAAACGATTCTAGTGAAGCTGCTTCACAACCAAAAAGACACAATTTGAAGACAGACCTGTGCTAGAAAAATAAATAAATAATATCTGAAAAAATAATGCCTCCTCACATCTCCTCTGCTTTGGATTTTTATGTGTTTATTTATTTTTAATGCATTTAATTTTCATTGTTTTTATTATTAACCTGTCCCGTCCAGCTGAAGAAGCTCCTCATCGGCCTTATGAGACACTTTCAGGCTACACAAGGTCATGTGACCACGGACATCCCTATGGAAAAGTGGAAACGGCATAGACTGTACACAAACAATGGACATTACTTCCAGTTCTGAAGCGCAGAGGTGTAACCGGCATCCTCCTTCATGCATCCAGTAGGGGGCGAGCCTTGCTGGATGCAGATGTTGCCGATTAGAGTGAAATGGATTAAGGAAGAAGGAAGTGACAGAAAAAGGAAGGAGGAGAAAAGAAGGAATGGAAAATATGGACAAAGGAAGCATGAAGGGAGTAAATGACGGATAAGAAAAAAAAAAGAAGCAAAATAAAGGAGTCACCTGCTCCAGGTGAGGAAGGGCGGGTCTTTAGCAGAGGCAGACAGGAGAGCTGAGCGAAGATGTTTAGATCTTCTGAAGGTTTTTCCGTCTCTTCATCATTTATCATGAAAGAGTTTGTGAGAAGAAGGCTTTGAAGCGAACGACATGAAGTGTTGGATGTTTCCGTAACGCTGCGTTCTCTCGCCGTAAAGAATCTCCCGACTCTGTAGACGCTGCTGTTTCATCCCGATAAGACGTTTTTGTTTCTCCTTCAGATACCACAGCTTAAACACATCCTGCATGCCGTCTCCCTGTGTGGATGTGAATGAAGCGGCTTTCTGTTCGTCAGCAGTGACTCACTCAGCCCACTGCAGGCTCTCTGTTAGGAAACTGACCTGAATTCCAGCTTCCAGAGGAGAGATGAGGCAGCGCAGCTGACTTATCCCCGGCCATTTCATCGAATTACACTGAGTGCTGGGGCCCCGGGATGCCCCCCCTGCCCCTACGCACGCACACACACACACACACACACACACACACACACACACACACACACACACACACACACACACACACACACACACACACACACACACACACACACACACAACTTTTATAACAAAAATCCTCCTCCAGATAAACGTGAGCACGGGGCTGACAGAGGCTCATTAGGTTTAAATTTCCTGATGCTGTTAACTGTCAGTGAGGAAGGTGGTGCGCTCTGTTTACATCATCTTCATCATCATCTATCTCATCACAATCTCACAAATACAGTAACTCCATGACGGCTGCAGGATTCTGGATTTATACTTTCATATTTGTACCTGAGGAAAAGTGTGCTGAGGTGAGAGGAGATGAAGGAAGAAGTAAATGAAGGATGCTGGGAAGGAATAATAAGTAAAGGAAGGAAAAATTCAAAATGACGTAAAGAACAGAGGGTAAAGGAAAGGAAGGAAGGAAAGGGATTAAGGAAAGAAAGAAGGATGGAAGGATGGATGTAAAGAAGAAGGAAAAAGGGAGTAAAGCTATGAAGAAAGGAGAGAATGAAAGTAAAGAAAAAGAAGACTGTATGGGGAGTAGAGATGTGGGAAAGGATGAATGAATAAAAAATAGACAGAAGGACAGGAAGGAAGTTATAAAAGTGAAGGAAAGAAGGAAAAGGGAAGAAGAGAGAAATAATTAAGCTGAAGTAACATGAAGTAAAAAGCAAAAGAAAAAAGATGAAGGAAGAAAGGAGGACAGAGGAGGAATGCAAAAGATAAAGGAAAGAAGGATGAAGGAACTGAAGAAGGAAAAAAGAAGGAATTATAAAAGACAGAGAGGAAGATTTAGGCTGAAGGAGAGAAGGGAGGAGGAAAACTAACGATGACAAAAGAAGGAAAGAAACAAGGAAAGAAACAAGAAAAGGAAGGGGGAAGGAAGGAGGAAATGGTAAAGGAAACATGACAGGGGAAAGGAAGGTTTGACAGAAGGAAGTAAAAATTTCAACAAAGAAGGAAGAGAAGGAGGACAACAAGGAAACTGACAAGGAAATAAGAAAGAAACATGGACAAAGAAGGAAAGAGTAAAGGAGGAAGGAAACGTGTGTTTTTACTGAAACTGAGTTAAAGAAAAAAGGAGGAAGCAACACTTCCCTCTGCTCTGACCCTCGTGCACGGTTACCTCGGGCTCACTATTGATTACAGATTGAGGATTTTATAGATTTGTCAGTGCAGGAACACAACAGAAACACCCTGTGATGAACTGTCCCTTCTCACGGCCACCGCAGCTCCGCTCAATCAGCGTCCACACAAGCACAAAGCAGCAGCAATTCAAATGGGTGGGGGGGTCATGAGGTGGGGGCAGAGAGTCACCAGAGCCACAAGGGGTGGAGGACTCTCTGTCCCTTTGTGCCCTGACCCAGCAGATCTCCTCTCAAAGGTCTTATTGTGAGCCAAGCAGAGCCCATCAATCTTCTGCTTCAGTGCTGTTGACGAAAACACGAGACGCCGGGTTAAATAGGTGCACACAAAATATTAGCAAGTTCATGCTCCTTCAGGTCGAGCTTCAAATGGAAGCACCAAAACCTGCAGTTCCTCTCACGGCCAGCAGGAGTAACTCTGCATGTGTGGTTGAGAGCAGCATAGTTTTGTAAAGATTATTCCTCAGCTTAGCTCAAGAGTGCAGAGAGCTTCATGGAGTGGGTTTCTTCCATCACCAAGCACACTGCAGTGGTGGAAAGCACGCCGCCACTGGACTCTAGAGCAGTGGAGACGCTTTCTCTGGAGTATGAATCACACTCCTCCATCTGCCAGTCCGACGGAGGAGTTTGGAGGTTGCCAGGAGAGCTTGTCTGACTGCACTGTGCTGTGTAACACGGCTCAGCTCCCAGTTCCAGTGAAAGGAACTTCACATGGGACATTTTGGACAATTTAATGGGAACAGTTCCAACATGGCTGCGCACCAGTGCACAAAGCAGGTCCGTAAAGACATGGATGAGCCAGACTGGTGTGGAAGAAGTTGGCTGTCCCGCACAGAGTCCTGACCTCAACCCTCTGGGATGGAGACAGAGCCAGACCTCGTCCTACATCAGTGCCTGACCTCACAAACGTGCTCCTGGAATAACGGTCAATGATTCCCATAAACACTCCTAAACCTGTGGAAAGCCTTCCCAGAACACATCATGTTAAACTCTATGGGTAAAGAATGGGATGTCGCTCACATTCATATGTGTGTGAAGACAGACAAGCAAATACTTTTGGTAATATTGGGAATTAATTGGTCTAATCTAAACATCAATCTGTTTTTCTTTATGTGCTAACCATAAAATAGCAGCTGTTTCCATATTCGTATCAGCCTACAGTGGCTCTGATGATGTTTTACTTTTATTTTTTCCTTTATTACCTCCACAGCACATAAACAGAAACTCTTCCTAATAAACCCTTTCACATGAAGAGGACGCCTCCTTGAGCTGCGTGCTCATTATCTACTGGAGACATGCATATGAATGCACGCCAGCAGTCCTGCTAGAAGCTGCCTACGTGAACAGATGGTGGAAGGATGATGCTGTTGGGTGAATGACAGTCAGTCTTTCCTGATTTCAGTGGCAGTGGGCCAGTCACATTATTCATCCATCCACAGGTTTGATGACGATGCTCAGCAGGGATGTTTATGAGTGCACCTATTAAGTCATGGCAGATTTATTAATGATGGCACTGTGCTCTGCATAGACATTGAAGTGAGCGGCAGTATATGCCGACTTTTCACGTATATGACTATATTTAAAAACCCTGCACTGAGGTCAACACGGGGAATTAACAGTTTTACAAGCAGGTAAAATATAACGACGTCCTGCTGGAGGTAAAACTCGCCTTCAAAGAGGAAGCCAGACATTATTGGCTGCATACGTTTTTGCACACTTACACGTTTTTTGTCATTTTGGCTCTGTACAGTGTCGACTTTCAGCTTTAATTCGAGGGTTTAACAAAGGATTGCATGCACTGTTTTTGAATTTCACACAATGCAGAGTCGATTTCTTTTCTTTCTGACTGAGAGAGAAATGAGAACAGTTTGTCGCTTGTTGTATTTCTGCTGGATTTATTCCACAGTCGAGCCTCACGGCCGGCAGATTATTTGGCTGCACTGTGAATAGACACAGGAGTGTTTCTTCCTCTGCTGTATGTGTGACAGAGCAATCACTCCAAGTGTAACCATCAGCTGCAGTAATGAATACATAACACAGTCCGACACTCCAGTTTAGGAGACACTGAAGAAACCAGAGCTTCAAATCAAGCAGGAAGGACTCAAGGGCTAAAAACTCCTATCACGTATATTATGTGCTTCTAAGCAGCATGTGTGTGCCAGTTACCTGCTGCTGCATCTGCTGGAAGCGTTGTGTGTGATCCTGTCACAGCTCAGTCTGCAGACCGTGAAAAACAGGAGCCCAAAGCTGAAGGACATCTGCCACGCTCAGGACCACAGGCTCGCCCAATCTGAAGGTATTTCAAGGGGCTCAGTCCCGGGATGGTAATGTTTCACATCAGCAGGTCTAAACCTGCTGCTGCTGCAGATAACATCTGTGAGATAAAGCCAGTGGAAGCTCTGGAAAAATGTTGGAACCCCTCATAAACCACAGGGATGTGCATGTGTCTCCCCAAACTGAGGGTTACCGTGTCAGTGACTCGGCACCATCACCATCTTACTTTTTAGAACCAGACATCACAAACAGATATCACATGCTGGAACACGAAAATACACCCACTTTATTTATTATTATTATTATTATTATTATTATTATGTGTCATTATTTCCCATTTTACAGTAAATGGAACCATAATTCATAAATCCAGAATCACATTCAGTGAATCTTGAAACTTCACACACAGGGTGTTACATGATCAGGTTCCTTAACTTCATCCTAGAGTATTTAAAAGTAGAATGGGAGGCAGAGCCTTCAGTTTTCAGGCCCCTCTTCTGTGGAACCAGCTTCCAGTTTGGATTCAGGCAACAGGAGACAGACACTATCTCTACTTTCAAGATTCAAGCCTTCCTTTTTGCTAAAGCATATAGTTAGGGCTGGACCAGGTGACCCTGAATCCTCCCTTAGTTATGCTGCAATAGGCTGCCGGGGGATTCCCATGATGCACTGGGTGTTTCTTCTTCACTCACTCTGTGTCTATACACCTCTCTGTGTTTAATCATTAGTTATTATTAATAAGATAATAGCATATGTTCGGTCCTGCCATCATCACCCTCAGTTATGCCCCGCCCCTCCCTGAGCCTGTTTCTGCTGGAGGTTTCTTCCTGTTAAAACAGAGTTTTTCCTTCCTGCTGTTGCCAGGTTCTTGTTAATAGGAGGTCGTCTGATTGTTGGGGTTTTCTCTCTAATATTAGCACCTTAAGGAGAGCGTAGCTGTGGCTTGGTGATATATAAATAAAACTGATTTGAATTGACTTGAAAAAAAATCATCTTCGTCTTTTCCGCCTGTATTTTATGCAAATGTTAAATTTTTATTTCTACAAGTCACAAATTCTCCCTTTACAACAACAGCACAGATGAGCTTGAGACCAAACCTCACAAAGCTGTTAGATTCTTTTCGATTTCTGTTTGAAACTCGGCAGTGAAGCGTTGCGTGTTTTCCCCTCAGTCATTTTCAACATTGTTGAGTATTCAAATAACCAAAACTGTTGCTTTCAGCAAAAAAAACTTCCTTCCATCACTCGGGATCAGAAACACATCTCTCTCTGAGGCCTGAGAGCTGCTGCTGTAACAGTTACTAATAGTCTGGTTAACCAACAGCATTACAGCTCTTCTGTGGGGCTTCTTGGGTTTCCCACGCAGTCCCAAACAGTGCTGTGATTACCACATCTGAAGGATGTAGAAAACTGACACGTAACAGCCAAACAGCTCAGCTACAACAATAGTGGCTGCTGAAGGACGCAGGCTTTGCTCCTAAAAGGTTTTCAGTGAACACATGTGTGCACTATGGTTACTCCTTACATTGGAGATTAAAGGGAACCCAGGCCATTTCTGCTCACCACAAGAGCCATAAGTGGCAACTGTGACGGTAAAAGTTCAAAGGGCAACATGTAGAGAGGAGTCATAAAGCTACTGAACTCAGTGTAGTTCGCTAACATTAGCTCCTGTTTATTTTCACATGAGAACAAGTAAAAGTTAAGCAGTTCAATAATAACATCGTTAGAACGTCTTTATTCATAGAAGACTTTTTAAAGTTGAATCACACACAAAACAAAAACCCAAAGATTGGAAAATCGAGGGAAGCACCGACTTTATGAGATAACAGGTAAGAAAAGAAAACAAAAGAAGAAAAATTCAAGCAAAAGAGCAGGAGATCAATGAGATGAAGTTTCTCTGATAAGAGTGTCTAAAGGAAGACTGATCACTACATCAGGGATGATTTTCCATGTTTGGGTAGTTGGAGGTCAGACTGTCGAGGTAAACTGTGGCTGTCATGTGATTCCACCTGCAGGTGGCTAGAATAGAATAGAATAGAATTCAACTTTATTGTCATTGCACATGTCACAAGTACAAGGCAACGAAATGCAGTTTGCATCCATCCAGACGTCCTTTAGCCATGGTATAGATATATTACAGGAATGGGTCTATTGTGGGTTGTTACAATGTGCACGGTATGAAGGTATGTTATGAATATGCTATAACTATAAGTATGTACAGGGAATGAACAGGATATAAATATGAAACTATACAGAAATATGTAAGTTATAAACAGTTGTAGAATTACAATTTTCGTATGTACAGAATGATTGTTTATACAGAATCACACAGTAGTGCAGTTAAGATAAGTGAAATATGTGGCTACTTTCTACAGAGGCTGTATAAACTGCTAGTGGTTGTGTGTGTATGTTCAGGCCATTATTTTAACGTGGGTCAGATGTCAGGAGGCAGAGTTCAGGAGTCTGACAGCTGTGGGGAAGAAGCTGTTCCGGTACCTGGTGGTCTTAGTCCGGAGGCTCCTGTGACGCCTCCCAGAGGGCAGGAGGGTGAAGAGTCCATGTGCTGGGTGACTGGGGTCTTTGATGATTTTCCCAGCCCTTTTCAGACACCGCTTCCTGTAGATGTCATTTATGGCAGGAAGTGGTGCTCCGGCAATGCGCTGGGCAGTTTTCACGACCCTCTGCAACGCCTTCCGGTCCGAGACAGAGCAGTTCCCGTACTAGACTGTCTCGATGGTGCAGCGATAGAAGTTCACCAGGATGTCTGAGGAGTAGAGGAAAGGGCTCATCACATGGCCTTGTGGCACACCGGTGTTCATCGTGATTGTAGATGAGCAGTGGTTATCTAGCCAGACATGTTGGGGCCGGTTGGTCAGGAAGTCCAGTAACCATTTACACATGAGGGAACTGATGCCCAGGTCTGTCAGTTTCCTGATGAGTTGTGAGTCTATAAACACCATTGTAGCGTAGGTGTTGTTATTGTCCAGGCGTGAGAGGAGAGTGCAGTGCGATGGAGACTGCATCCTCTGTGCTCCTGTTCTGACAGTATGCGAATTGGTGGGGGTCCAGGAGGGGGGGGGGGAGACAGGATTTGAAATGTGCTAGGACCAGCTGCTCGAAGCACTTTGTGATGATGAGGGTGAGGGCTACTGGGCGGTAGTCACTGAGGCTTGATGGGCTGGCAGAAAGCCCCAGAACACGCTCTAGAACACGCCCGGGGATGCCATCAGGACCGCTCCTACATCGGTGGGGGAGAGAGTCAGTGGGTGGTTGTCTGGTGTCACGTATGCTTTGGTTGTAGTTGTTGGATGCCCTCGCTCAAAACGAGCATAAACATGAAACATGCTGTTGGGCCGTGGATACTTTCAGTCCACCAAATCACCACCAAATCAGGTGCTTTATGTTGTAAGGTAGACCCTACAATAATAGATACAGAGAAACCCAGCAATCATATGACCCCTTATAAGCAACCACTTTGGCGACAGTGGGAAGCAAAATCTCCCTTTTAACAGGAAGAAACCTCCAGCAGAACCAGGCTGAGGGAGGGGCCCCTAATATTTAGTCACTTTAGTGCTAAACATTGTAAGTTAAAGACCCTACAATGAAACATACAGAGAAACAAACCTTTGTCACTGTTCCATTCATAAGTTTTTAGGGGAGGAATTTCTGGGCGGAGCCATGTGGGACAATGCTTCCAGTTTGGTGGGCTGAGGATCTCTGCTTTTGATGTGGTTGAGTTGGCTTCATCAGCTGGTGTCCTTCAGCTCACACTGGAGCAGGACGAGTTTCTGCCCAAAGTGGAGGACTCTAAGTGTCTTGTTCACAAGTGATGGGAGTTCAGCATCTGCAGTGATGTACCTGTCCGCTGTGGGGAAAACAGAGCTGAGCATAAAAGCTGTCAGTTTACTGGTCAGTCTACATTCACGAGTTCCGGGTGCTGACCAAAAGAATGAGATCACAGATACAAGCAGTGGAAGCTTTCTCTGATGGGTGGCTGACCTCCCCCTTAGAGACAGGAGCGAGGAGCTCAGTCACCCAGGAGAGGCTCAAAGTAGAGCTGTTGTTCCTCCATATCCACAGAAGCTAGCTGAGATAGTTCAGGCATCTAACTGGGATGCTTCCTGGGTGAGTTGTTCCATGCATATCCTACTGGGAAGAGGCCTCAGGGTAGATCCAAGACTGAGTGTTGAGATTATGCCTCTTGACTGGCCTGGGAACGTCTCGGTGTTCCCCTGGATAAACTGGATCAGGTGGCTGGGGACACGACCCAGGATAGGCATTAAAAAATGGATGGAATGGTTTTGCATAAGAGTCTGTGCCACTATATGTAAGAGGGTGAGCTGGTCAATTGTCCATCCTGTAATGTGAACGTTAAGAAGTTGCTGTTCACAGGTTGAGACGGGCCATCACGCCTTCTTAGGCCTGACTGAGAGACGGTTTCTTGGAACCTGTAGGTTGTGAAGGGCAGCACCACCCTTGTGCTCGTTGTGAAAGGAACGACGAGCACATCTCCTGACAGCAGTCTCACTTTATTTCTCCTCCATGTTGTTTCCCACCGGGACTACATTATTGTCTTTCTAACAAGCCAGCAGTTTCTTCTTGGATCAGTACCTCTGAGGATCCCCAGGGTAACTTCATAAAGTCTTTCTGTGGCTGGTCTGGGCTCTTATACAGCTAATTTTGCCTGTATGATGCCCCCATTATGAGTCTTCAAAAACTGGCACTGTTAAATTACATTAATTAAAATGTTGGTCTTATTTAATCTACCTGTGTTACCTGAATTAAGCGTCAGGAGAACATTAAGAAATACTTTTTGTCATAAATCAGATTCAAAATATTTGTGACAGTAAATAACTTCTCTTATTATCTCTTGCTTGGTTTTGAAGCCTGCAGGCTGCACAAACTTCAGATCCTGTGTTAGTGGCAGGGATGCTGCATTTGGACAGGTACAGTATGTTCACATGCATACTCCACACTTTGCCAGCAGGTGTGGACAAACTGACTGAACGACTATGCAGCATTTTGGAGGAACAAACATGGTAGAAAAAATTTCCATCAGTCCCATTATTACAGATCAAATATGGCGATTCTCCCCAGCGACAGCCTCGGTGTGTGAGAGTGCGTCAAAGTGCTTTCTGCACTTTCCAGCAGTTAGCTGTTAGACAGCAGGGGAGATAAGGGGTTACTGCGGGCGGTCACACTCCAGCACACTGATAGATAAATGCGAGGAGGTCTGTGCCTCACTCTAACGCTGCACTCAACACATTTCATTTCATCTTTTCACACCACTCGGCAGCTCATTCAGTCCAAAAGGTTACCTTATTCTATTAATGGGCTGCTGCTGCCCGAGGATGTCATCCGGACCGGGGAACCGAAACACATTATTTCTTTGTTCTTCTCACCACATATTTGTGTGTATGCACGCACAGCTGTGAATGTGTGTGAGAGCAGCGGTGCATGTTTGCACAGTCAGACTCTCATCTCCTACCTGATCACCCTGGAGAAAATAGCAGTCACCTGTGGGGTTGCTCTCACTGAGACACGCTGCATTCTGCTCCCTCAGGTTATTGAACTGTGTTTTCTCTCTGCGTCAGTAAAGGAACAACCTCCCGGTGTGCTAATGTCACATCCATGAACGAAGAAGAAATCTGCAGGAAAATATTTCCATTTCTTTTACACCTTTGAGGTCCTTGGAGAGGCTGTGATTGGTCTAAATGAGAGCTGAACACCTTGCGTGTCATGTCGTTTCTCCCCCAGAGCAGTGAGGTTGTGAAGGGGCTCATCATCATTCCTTTCCTTTCTTTCCAGGCTGGAATGTGGAGCTTCTAGCTGCTCCAGCTCGCAGCCATATTTCAAGGTCACTGAAAGAATTTTTTTTAGAGTTAAAGATCAAGAGGTGATGCTTGTGATGTTTTCCTGCTGAGGGTTGCATGCTGTGTTAAAAACTATTTGGAGGATATCCTTTTCATTATATACTGCACTGCTTTGGAGCAGCCGGGCTCCAGCAGTGAGTCCGTCCCCACAGTCTCACATGTTTACAACCTGATACACAAACTGGTTTCTGTGGATCATTCCCCCCTTTATAATACCTGTACTGGTGAAGATGTTTCTATAACTCACCTGTTTAAATTGTCTTAATACTTAAAGTTTGCATTATTGGGGGCGTGGCCTCTCTGACTGACAGGTGGATGGTGACACAGGCAGTTGTAGCTGCTAGCTGTCTGCTAGGCTTCACCTCAGCTAACTGGAGTCTCTGGACTTGACCTCTGGACTGTGTTTGTGCTGTTGGAGCCTTTTGGTCAGCAACATCCAACAACCACTCATCAACCGATCGGTCATTTTTCCCTAGCAACCAGTGGTTGCTAAGCAGTCATCACCTGGTTTCTAGGCCCGTATAACTGCAGTCTAACTTGGCATGAGAGGAAAAACATGACAGAGGTAACATTATTCCAATTCTGAGAGCTGATGGCTAAACGCTGAAATCCTCTGATGTTGTGACTTCTGTCGTGGATAAATACCAGGCTAATTATCCTCATCCCTTCTGTCGGCACCACGATATGTACACAAAATGCACACATGCAGCATGACCATGTAAACATATTTCTAAGGAATTTCTGGAATGCCAGTGAGTCTGTTCAGAGTCCGGCTGCTCGTTGTTATCCTCATCTGTGAAGTGAATTCAAACAGCAGCCCTGGAAAGTGGAGGGTGGGGAGGTGGCGGGTGCTTTCTATGCTGCTCACGTTGGCAAAGAGATCTATAATTCCCTCCAGTCCCCTGTCTCCCACACACAACCATCTTCATCGGCTCCATTCGAACTCCATCTTTTTCCCTTTTTGTCTCGTCCACCTTTCTTCCTCTCTCCCTGCGTTTTGTGTGATCAACATTTTTTTATGTTTCCCTATATCAGATCAGAAATGTGATACAGAGAATCCAGCAGAGAAAGAAATTCTAAGGGTTTGATTTTGTGTTTCACCACCCTTCTCGTGGTAAATGGAGGTTTTCAGACAGATGCGGGTTAAGTTTTTCGTTTACAGCTTATTTCCTGCATGTTTTCTCGCACCTGCCTAACTGCCCACTGACTGGCAAATGAGAACAAATTGGCTCAGATTGGAAAAAGCTGCTGGAAAACAAACACTGCTAGATTTGTTATGTAACGCTGCTGTGTACCGGACAGCTCGGTCCAGTGTTGCTGACAATCAACACCCCTTTACCCTGAATTTAAATTAATGCCTCCTCTCTGGCTGGTGCAAAGATACACACTCCACGGGTCCATCTGGACCAAATGGAGTCAATAACATGACTCATAGTGCATCACTGACATTGATTTTGTGTGTTAATTGTTTGTTTTGTATCTGACAGAGAGTGAAACACAATCAAAGGCAGTTTCCAAAAGCAGGGCTGCATGATTAATTCAAAGTGCTGATAAATCACTCTCAAAATAAAGAATTCTTTCTTTGCACTTTAACCTGCTGACATCGACCGGGTCACCAGCGACCTGTCTGAGGTTAGGGAACTGAAAACTGGTGCCAGCTACTGTTTCCCACCCCAGCAGCTTATCTGTACAGAAAATGAATACAATACAAAGATTCTTTCATTTTCTTCAATTTAGATGTTGGTGAAACTGATGCTACATGTGGCATTGGGCCATATCCTGTTTCGGACTTTAGATAATAAAGCAGTTATATTGTGTAGGTACATTTGTTTCCTCGTATGCAATTGATAAACAGCCGAATCAATAAGCAGACTGGATAAACTCACTAGTATCAATAAAGTGTTATCAATCGCCAGCCCTAGCTTAGCCACATGCTAAACAGGCAAACTTTCAAAAACTAGCAGATGTTCTTTTTCCAATGAAGTCTCATAAATTAATTTCTGTTGGAGTTTTCCCATATGTGTTCCAAACAGGCAAAAATATTTTAAAAACTTCGTACACGTTAAAATAATCTCTGGTGTCACTGGGCAAGAGGAGGGCCACACCATCGACAGGTCACCAGTAAGTCCAGTTCACTTCAGTGTTTTTATGTCACGTTTGCAAGAACAAGAAGCTAAAGACCCAACAATAATAGAGAGGGAAACCCAGCAATCAAATGACCCGACTATTAGCAGCATTTCTCAACAGCAGGGAGGAAGAACTTCCTTTAAACAGGAAGAGACCTTTAACAGAACCAGGATCAGCATCTGGATGTTTTTATTTCTTCTGTTACGACAAATGGAACAGTTACCAAGTTACATATTTGAAAAAGTAACAAAATTCAGGAGCATTCGCTGGATACAAGCTACTACTTGTATCCAGTGGCTATCGCCCCCTGGTGGCCATTAAAACGAATCTGTCTGTGGAACTTCTCCATAGGGATCACTTTTTTGACTCAGAAGCTACTTCCTTTTTTTTCCCCTTTGCTGCAAGTTGCCAACGTTGCAGTGATGTGTTGAGGAAACAGCCGTGTGGCGACCTCCCCACTCTGCCTGTCCTTCCTCATTCTGGCTCGGTGGGTCAGAGGGAGCACACCTGTTGCCACTTGGCTAATTGCTTAAAAGAGCCTGCCTCTCTTGTCCCAGCAGATGAGTGTGTGGTGTGTTTACGTCTCACTTCTTCTCTTCTAAAAATCTAGTTCTGTTCCAGTCGGAACACCGAGAGGACATTTCCTATAAAAGCACTCAGACGCAGACTCACAGGGTGATAACAGTGTAGTGTCTGCAAGGCTAATAATCCATATTTACCCCACCCCTCACCTCTTACCTCTTTTCTGCATTCTCTCCATCTCCGCCCCTTCCTTCACTCCTTCCCTCCCCTCTCTCTCTCTCTCACCATCTGCGTGGTAGAGCGAGCAGCTTGTCTGCTCTGCTGCCTCCTTTTCCCCAGAGCCCACGGATAGCGCCGGGCCAAACAAACACAAGTCAGCCACCAGCAGCCACACCAATGCTTTGCTGGAACTGCGGACGCACTAATGCACACACCTGCACCGTAATAGTAGCCCGTTCAACTCAAAGCAAGTCAGAGGGGCTCTTATGGTGGTGTTAGAGAGGAGGAATATGCAAAATCAGCTCGTATGTGCAGTGATAAACAGGTGTGCCGGTGAACGGAGTGTGGCATCAAGCTCGAGTGTGTGAGCTGCCCTGCGTTTAGGCACTACGGGACTCCCGGCTCAGGGAAAGGGCAGGGAGGATTGCCACAGACCCTGCAGACCCGGAACACCATCTGTTCCAGAAACTTTGTGCCACCGTAGGAGAACGGGAGCACCTTCATCCAAAAGAGCTTTTCCAGCCACGGTCCAGCCCCTGTAATCAGACAGACCAGTACAAAACCACATAACAAACCAATCCCCCGCACATGAAAATTAAACAGTACTCTCGGTATCATCACCTTTTAATTCAATTACTCCCTGGGTGCTTGCAGCTTCTCTTTGCCTTAACCTGCTGATGCAGAGGTCTCCACACCCAGAACCACAGCTGGCAAACATCTGGGCTGCAACTTGAATGTGAAAATTCTTTCATCTGGGCCCCTCACACTTACACGTTCACAGTTGATTGTGCGTAGGTGGAGGTGATGGGGCAAACGTGGTTTCTCAGGTCAAAGGACTTATAAGTAACTGCAACCATCTTTTATATACAGTCTGTGTTATCATTGGCACTGATGACATGCCCTCCTCCTAATGGTATCCCCCCATGTGATCACATGACCACACCCGTGACCTTGGAAACATCCGGTGCATGTGTGAGAGGACACAGTGTGGATCCACACAGCGGCTGAGCTGAGATCGCTTTGTAAAAAGCACAGTTTGGAATTTTGGAGAAATATCGGCGCGCTGCTGGGGTGTTTTGGATGTGCTCTTCCAGCCTCGGCATAAACAGTGTCCATGCATATTTCCTCTATATCTTCTTCTATATCTCTCTGTCTCTCTCACTCCCCCTCCCTCTGCTTTTTCTCTCACTCAGCCTGTCTGGTAGCCTGGAGGCTGGCCAGCTTTGTGTTTCTCAGAGCTACGTAGCAGCTCAACACCATCAAATATTAATAAGATACATAAAAAGATCGATGGATTGGATGAATTTTTACTCTGTAATTTCAAGAGATAGATGTGTGCACTCATTGACTCTGTTAAAGACCTCAGCACTGAACGTAAATCCCCAGATTTCCTCCCATCTCGCTGCTGAAGTCAACACAGTTCACAGCTCACCTCACATTAACCGTGAGTTGGAAGTAAATTTGAAGATTGGGAGGTGATATCCAGAGCTGAAGTGAGATTGAAAGGTGCATTTTAACAAAGGTACGTTTGAAATATGCCCAACTACATGACACCAGATTTCAGAGGGACACGTGAACATTTTAGACCTTGTCTCTGGACTTTGTTTAGTTTATCCTATGTCAGCCTTCCAGCCTGTCGCTATATTACATATGTTATTTGAAAATATGTGTCAGCGAGCTGGGATTTCTAAAAAAAAGCAGGAACCACTGTGATCCTTTGTACTTTGAGGACCATTATAGTATTTATTGGCTTATTTACTACTGCTGTCAGTGTAATGCTTATAAAATTAATATGAACTAAACAAGCTTAGAATTTCAATTTTTTTATTTAACCCTTTAAGACCCACCATAGAGTCCACCAGAGCGTATCTTTATATGTTTACATGCTGCAGTGCCATGTTTGGGAGCATTTCAATTTGCTATACATCAATACAACCGTTACAGCCCAAATTTTAATAATATGTCTGCATTAAGTTCACAGTAACTACATAAATTGCAAAAAGTGCAATTCACTACAAAAAAATGAAAATCGTTGTTGTTGTTTTTAACATATATTTCTAGTTAGAGAAATTTAAGAGGTTTATCCCTCAAAACTGTAAATACAAAAAAGTTGCACAAAATAGTTTCTAACAACAGGAAATTTATTTTGAGTCTCTTCATAGTTTTATTTTTAAGATACACCAATTTTTATATACTGCAGGAAAACGAAAATAAATATTATAGTGCAAATTTGCAAAAACAAAAACTGCATTTGCACCAAAATAAAGTATTTCCAGCGTTGCAATTTGAGTCCTCAGCATCCCAGAAACGATACAGAAAAGCACGAATTCAAACATGACTTTTAAAAACACCAGTATAGGCTCATGAGGCCCTGAAGGTAAAAGAACTACAATTTCCGCGAAATGACGTCACTTCCGGTTTCGGCCAGGTAATGGCGGACATTGGATAGTTCGCGCTGACATCTATTATAACTAGTGTTACGAACAGCTGATCAGATCGGCAAAGCGTGTTTCTGGAATATTGTGTTTTTGTTGCTGCAAGTGCTTTTTATGCAGTTTTTTGCAAAGCTATATGTGGAAGGAAACCGTGACCGAGGACAAGCTGATGGCATAAGATGTAAGTACAACTCCTCTGGTTTCATGTGCTGACAAAAAATATTGCGCTAGCTTATGTGATTGCAGTTCTACGGGGATTTATAAATAGTTACGCAAAACAGAGCGTCCTGCTCCAACCGGTCTATTTGTAGCAATCTCAGTGATGTTTCAATCAAATACAACAATCTGGATAGTTAAACGTGCCACAGTTAAATCCCTCCTTCCCCTTGGCACTGTGGCCAGCTGTGCTTCTTCATTTCCATATTTAACATGAAATAATCCCAAATGCACAACATACGGTCAATTACAAAATAAATAAATGTTCCACCAGAGGAGATGAGAGCGGTCTGCTTTCCTGTGGAGCGCCCTCTGCAGCGTGTCGCCCTTTTTTACTCACATCTGCGATCCTGTTCATTTACTGAGATCAGCAGAGGTCTCTGGAGTTTCAGATGTATAAATGACTCAGCTCTTTAATGTGTTCTGCAAGTTCTAACTTGTGAGGAATGGCAGTTATGTTTAAATGTTCAGCTCTACAGTACAAACTGTTGACTGCCTCAGTGACCTCACCCCCGTTGATATACGAGTCGTCCCCCTTGTCCCTAGACTCTGCTTCCTCTATGGAAGACATGCTGAAGTCACCAGTGCTCCACCTGCACTATATACAGTGTCTTTTTCCAGGGCCTCTCCAAACTCCTCCCACACCTGAGCTTTTGCTTCAGCCAGTCCTCGAGCCACATCCTGCTTGGCCTGTTTTGGCCGCCCCCAAATTCACTAAGGGAATTTGCAGAACACAAATGTCCCTGCTGGATAATATATATACATATATATATATACACCCCTTCAGTTCTCTGGCATTTTTGGAAGAGTAATGAGTTTAGTCACGGGGCGAATGTATTTAACTCCTTTGATGTCAACCTCAGCTGTGCGTATCTTGCCATCATCACTGGAGATTACTTTAGTTACCCGCCCAACTGGCCACAGGGCTCTTGGAAGCTGTGGGTCAATCACAATGACCACTCGATCTACTGTGAGATCTGGGGTACTGATGCACCACTTGTGACGAAGCTGAAGGTTAGGTAGGTAATTGCGAGTAAACTGAACCCAGAAATGGTCGGCAAGCACTTGGCTGTGTCTCCAGCGGCGGTGTCCCAGTAGGTCACTCTTGCTGTACACTGCTTGTGGTAGGGATGCATCTCTCCGCCCCATAAGCAGAAGGTTAGGAGTAATGGGATCTGGGTCCGCAATGTCTGATGTTGCATAACCAAGGGGTTTCGAGTTAAGAATACCCTCCACTTCTACGAGCATAGTCATCAGCACTTCTTCTGGGACAGCTTGGTCTTTCAGGACAACACGCAGGGAAGCTTTGACCAACTTGATTTCCCTCTCCCAGGTGCCTCCAAAATGTGGAGCAAGTGGTGGATTGAATTTGAAATCAATACTCTGTTCAGCGAGCTGTTGCTTCAAAACTGGTTCCATGGCAGCAAAATCTTCTCTGAGCTCCCTCTCTCCTCCTCTGAAGTTGGTGCCACGATCACAGAGAATCTCAAAGGGTTTTCCCCTCCTTGCCACAAAGCGCCGAAGAGCAAGCAAGAATGAACCTGTGTTCATGCTGCACAAAAGGTCTAGATGTACGCATCTGGTGGTCAGACATTTAAAGATAATACCCCACCTTTTCTCATGCCTCCGTCCTATTTTTATGGTGTAAGGACCAAAGCAGTCGACTCCAGTGGACCAGTATGGTGGTTTAGTGATGCGTAATCGTGCAGCTGGTAGGTCGGCCATCTGGGGAGTGACTGGTTTGCTGCGCTATTTACAACATTCCACACAGCTGCGTTGATGCCTCTTGATGATCTGTCGGCCGCGAAGTATCCAGTAGGTCCTCCTCATCTCTGCAAATATACGGTCAGGACCTGCATGTAACAGACGGTTATCATAGTCCTGCACTAACAGCGTTGTGACAGGGTGGTCTGGTGCAAGAACTATAGGATGGATGGTGTCCTCTTTCAGATTTTCAGCCCTCCGGAGCCTACCTCCAACTCTGATCAACCCTACAGTATGGTCTAATTCAGGTGAAAGCGACAGTAAGCGACTGTTAGGGCTGATAGGTTTACCTGACTGCAATGCAGCCAACTCTGCTGGGAAACTCTCACTTTGTGACCTTTTCAGTAGGGCAATTTCTGCCTCCCTTTGACTGGTAGAGCGGCCGCCCCGTGGAGGGCGTGATATGTGGCATGTACCAGCTCAGTCCAGGATTTGAACTGGGTCAGATCAGGTATCAGCGGGCTGCTTGTGGAAATGTTGCCGCAGAAGGTGGTGTCGCGGATCTCTTCCTCCTGCACTGAGCTCACTATGGGGTGCGTAGGCCAGCTAGCGTGAGGCTGATGGAGGAATGCTGGGCCATCTGTCCAGCGGTTTGGCTTAATTAAATCCTTTAAGGATTTCCCACGTGTGATGTCATCAGCAGGGTTCTCTTCAGAGGGAACATATCTCCAGCTCTCAGCTCCAACAAGCTCTTGAATCTCTGCTATTCGGGTTCCCACAAACACTTTATACTGCTGGGATTCAGACTGGATCCAGTGGAGGACAGTGGTCGAATCGGTCCACAGAGTAGTTGTCTGTAATGGCAGGGTAAGCTCGGTCTGCAGAACTGTGGCTAACTGTGCTCCTGCTAGGGCAGCACAAAGTTCCAGGCGAGGTATTGAAAGCTGCCTTTTGGGTGCCACGCGAGATCGGGCCATCACAAATGCCACTTTAACTTCATTGCTGTCAGCCTCTACTCTCAGGTATGCAACCGCACCATAGGCTCTCTCTGAGGCATCACAGAAGATGTGTAGGTTCACAGGGCTCCCAGCCGAGATACCAGGAGTGTAACACCTTGGCAAGCTGAGGTTTGGCAGGTATGGCAGCTCACTTTCCCATGCTAACCACACGGACAGGAGCTCGTCAGCAATCGGCTCATCCCAACCCCTCTCCTTCTTCCAGAGTGCATGAACTAGAACCTTGGCTCGTGTTGTAAAGGGTATGATATAACCTAATGGGTCATATTGGCTTGCCAGTACTCTGTAAACATATCTCAGGGTTGGTGCAGTATGTGGAATGGCACGGTGCTTGTATCCCAATGTGTCAGAGCTGCAGCGCCACAGGAGACCAAGGGAAGACTCTTCTGGATCAGTCTTGCTAGTGGTTAGCCATAACTCACACTCAGTTGATTTGGCTTCAGTTGGTAGGTGAGAGATAACCTCAGGTGCGTTGCTAGCCCACTGCCTTATCTCAAATCCTCCACTGGCAAGGAGGGCTCTCATCTTGTCCATCAGGTATTTTGCCTGCGTCTGAGACTGTAGAGACTGTAAGCAGTTATCCACATAGAATGCATGGAGCACAGAGTGCAGTACTTCTCCATTGTCTTTGCTGTGATCCTTTACATGGCGCTGCAGGGCATATGTAGCACAGCATGGGCTACATGTGGTCCCGAAAGGAAGGACACGCCACTCGTACACGTCTGGGCTGCGCTCCCTCTCCCCATCTCGCCACAAGAAGCGTAGAAGTGGCTGGTCCTCAGGCAGAAGACGCACTTGATGGAACATGCCACGAATATCCCCACTGATAGCTACAGCATACTCTCTAAATCTCAACAGCACGCCAAGCAGTGTTGACCCAAGAACCGGGCCTGGAAGCAGGTTCTTGTTAAGTGAAGCTTGCCTGTAGTTAAAGGAGCAGTTGAAGACGATTCTGGGCTTGTTGTTGTGGTACACCATGTGGTGCGGGATAAACCATGATTCCGCAGAGCTGCTCACCTCATTCATGCTGATCTTTACTACATAACCAGCTTTCTCCAACTTGTGGATTTCCTCATTGTAGACAGCAGCTTGATCTGGACTGTTACACAAACGTCGCTCTGTCGCTCTGAGGAGTGCCATCACAGCTGTGGGAGGTGCCCGAAGAACAGGTGCATTCTTTCTTCGCAGCAGTGGAGTAGCATAGCGAGCCACTCCATCGACGGTGACCCGGACAGTCCCTTGCTCCAGTCGTTCTATGGCTGCTTTATCTTCGCCTGATCGCGTCACCTCCTTGTTGGTGTGGAAGGGTAGGGTGTCCAGCTGCCAGAGTCTCTGGACGTGTTGATGCAGCTCATCTGAGGAGGAGAGAGTGGACAAATGCAGACAGCTTCTCTCATCTGTTGATTGCTGCAAAAAGCTTGCTGGTCCCTGAATCGCCCACCCCAGCATTGTGCGCACAGCCACTGGGCCACCAACTGGACCGGTACGCACAGGCTGGGTAGGTATTATCAGGTGAGGGTTATCAGAACCGATAAGTAGCAGGGGCTGGACTTTGTCAAAAGACTGCAGGGATAAGCCTCTCAAGTGTTTGTATCGTTGTGTCAGGAGGTCAGCGGCACGTGATTGCTCTGCCAGAGTTACTTCGGCGGCTGTAAAAGCCTGGTGAATGTCGTATTTCACTCCCTGGTTTGTCATACCTGACACCTGAAAGGATACAGTAGCTCCCTTCAGCTGTACGATTTCTTGTCGAATCGTCCTGAGGGACAGAATCTCTTCTGTTCCAACAAGGCCAAGGTGATGGATGGCAGCAGGTAGTATGATTGTTCTTTCAGAGCCATCATCCAGGACAGCATATGTGTCCAGTGTTTTCTCCCCATTATGCAACCGCACGGGGACAACCTTTAGCATTACTCGCCCAGAATGGCTGACTTGGTCCAAGAAAACCATGTTAGAGGACGTATTCACGGTCAGGATGCTCTCTGCAGTAGCAACTTCATGTAGTATGTGCAGATGTTGTTCTCCACATGTTGCACAGGGCTTCTTCAGAGTGCAGTTTACTGGGGAATGTCCTCTCCCACATTTCCAACATCGTTTTTTCTCTTTTATCCAGGTAGCTCTGGCAGTACAGGTTAGCGTGGCAAAGTCAGCACAGGCATTGAGGTAGTGCTCCTGGTTATTACAATAAGGACAGAAGGGCTTGAAACGGTCCCTCTTCTTCAGGTGTGGTACAGTGGCAGGGCTCGGAGAAGGATTAGCGGGCTTCGATCCCTGCTGAACCCCAAGCAGAATAGTAGCAGGTTTGACCCTCTGTTGTCTCCCTGCTTTCCGGTCCTTGTACTCAGTATGTGCTGGTATAGCTGGGAAGGGGCTTGTGATTTGGCGAGACACCTGCAATGTCTGGGCCTTCCTTTCCAGCCACTCCGCTAGATCAGGGAGAGTGTATGTACGATCACTGCCACTTTGGATAATTCCTCGATTAAAGCAATGTTCAGCAAATGCATCTCGATAGTTAGTGGGGAGTTTGGTGAGTAGGGTGTCCACATGAGACCCACACTTCAACTCTGACGATGAGGGGCCCTCCATGGTGCTGAGCATTCCCACCAGAGTTCCAACTGCGGTAGCAAAGTCCTCAAATGCTTGATAATCTCCAGCCCTGACTGGTGGGGAATTCAGAATGGCCTTCAGTTCCCCCTGCACTAGCTGCCTTGGCTGTCCGTACCTCTGCGTGAGCGCTTGCATGGCACTTGTGTATGGGGTCTGACTGTTGACATACCTCTTTGCCACTTGAAGTGCCGAGGGGAATGTGAGATGGTCAAGCAGGATCTGATACTTATAGTCTTCACTTAAATGCTTGTGCGGACCAAGTAAGCTGTCTAGACCCTTTTTGAGCATAAGAAAATCACTCTCTTTCCCTGAGCTGAATACAGTCAGTTTGGGTTTAGGAATGCCAAATGATGAAGCAATCGCCATCTCCATCATACTCGGCTGATGTGAACTATCTACTGGGTGAGGTGTTGGATAATAGTTCTGACCACGGGGTCTTCTAGGATGATGCACAGGTGGATATGGCAGTGGAGCAGACTGCCAGGCCCTGGGGAGTGCATCATACTGCTGCTCTGGCGGGACATGCTCAGGCTGTAACGGTGTGGTAGAGGGCACTGGCGGGGGCACATGTGGTTCTGGCTGCGGTGTGATAGGGAACACTGGCGGAGGCACATGTGGTTCTGGCTGCGGTGTGATAGGGGACACTGGCTGAGGCATCATTAGAGAAGCAGGAGGTAGTGAGAAGGGCAATGCAGGCTGTGTTAGCCACGGCGGCGAGCAGGCTGAAGGAGCCGTGGATGCGGGGGCTGGTACCGACATCGCTTCTGAAGCAGGTTTTGGGTTTGATGCAGCAGTGTCAACCTGCACTTGAGGAGCAGGGGCTTGTGTTGGAGCGTGCAGAACCTCGTGCTGGATGTTAGGTGCAGCTCTTGGACTGGGGGGCCGAACAGGGTAACCCAGTTCTAAATGGGGGAGGCTACTGTAATGTGGCTGAAATGCTGCATAGCGGTATGAAGGGTGAGGCAGATGTGCACTCTGTGGATACGAAGTCAATCTGACCCTGTCCATTTCCACTTCAAGTTCTTTCATCTGCTGGCTTATCGTTTGCCAACGTGCTTCCAGCCCCTGCCATCTTTCCCCTGCACTTGCCGTACCATAATGACCAGCTGCAGGGTAGTTAGGGGAACTCCCAGGGCTGAGTGGTGCTGCGTAAGTTGATGTCAGTGGTGATGCTGGTCTTACTGTGGTACTATAAAGACGGTGAGCTGGGTAGGTGAGTTCAAAGTCCTCCAGATGTCCGGGAATGCGTCGCACCCTGCTGGGACGGGGACTCAGTGCAGGCTGGTTGTCGTTGAACTCTCTGGGTGTAGCCATAGCGCAGCTTGTATAATCCGGCTCGAAGGACCACTTGTAGAATATATATATACTGGAAGTGCTGGGTATACAAGTCTGGCCTAAGTCTTCGGTCAGAAAGACTGCAGCAGTCCAGGAGTTTAGTTCACCGTCTTTAATGAAGCTTCACAGAAGATATGCACTTATAATTGTGGCAGGTGCAGTATCGGTGACTATAAGCATGGTTGTCTGGAAACAGAAACAGGTAACACTATAATTAGCAGGCTCAAAGACAACCAAGCAACAATCAGAACACATCATCTACTCAGACACAGCAATATTTTACAATGTCCACAAGGGGTCGCCGTAAGACCAGAAGTTGGCTAAATAGCACATATCTTCCCAGTTGCTAGTACTAAGGCAAGCATGTGGCAAGCTAACAACAGCTAAACTAAACAACAAACAACAGAAAAATCCTTTAACCGCGGGATATAATCATTGGGGGAGATTCTGGCCACTGGTATTAACTTAGTGCTAGTTAATTAAATAATTAAATAAACCTACTAACGTGGTAGCAGTGTACTGAGGCATAACTTTAGCTTAAACATACACAAACAACTATAACTATTATCATACCAGTTAACCTGTCAAAGGCAATAACACTTACAGTCTCATTAACGCACACGGAATCACACAAACTGCGATACAACTGCCATGCTCTGCTGCTGCTTTTCGTCCCTCACTCTCCCTCTGCGTGATGCGCACATGATCACTGGTGCGCTCATTTGGGTGCGCTTGGTTCTTGCCTCTAGACATCCTGAGGCCGAGTCAGCAGGGAATTTGCACACTGTTGGTACCTATCAGCTGCCTCCGAAGTTTCACAGGCTAAGTCCTCACCATATGTTTAATGTGTGCCAGGTCTGTCCAGCATCCCCACCCCCTCCAGCCCCTCTCTATGAGACTGATTCCTGAGTTGAGGTGAGCTCGACTATTTCTAGCCGGTACCTCTCAACCTCACGCACCAGTTCAGACTCCTTCACCACCCGAGACGTGACGTTCCACGTCCCAGTCGTCTGCCAGGCGCTCCATTCTTGGTCACTGCCTGGCACACACTGCACCCAACCCTACGGCACCTCCTGCGAGTGGTGGGCCTACAGGTGGACCAACACAGGTGAGCTCCAGAAATCAGTGATTAAGGTTGCAGGTCATCACTTATATACAGTCTGTGATTTATTGTATTTTTTAATCTTGGGGTGACCTGGAAGCACTCGGCACATAACTAAAAATAATAAGGTAAAATGGCTCATTTACTATGCTCTGCTAAGTTTGAATTTTTTTCTGCCTCCACTGTAACGATGTTGTGCAGTTGGTCTCGTGCTGCCTTTAAGCAGAATTAACTGAAGTGACTTATCCAACTTTGGGCTGAAACCCACAAACGTCACTTTTAAACCGAAGCTTTGAAACACACCTACTGCCTAAAGACAAATGTTATATCTGATTCATTTTCCTCACCTCCTGTCTGGGGTTTGTTTAATCACTTTACTGTATTTTTATCTCTGTGACCAACAGCCCAGTGAATCTCTATCTGCAGTCTCATTTTTCCTTCACAGCCTTCCTCAGGTTCCCAGAGAGAACTACTGAAGTATTTTGTTCCAGACCACCCACATGCTCCGACAGTTTCCCCTAAATTAGACACAGAGGTACAATTTAATTGGTATATATATTAAGCATTTAGCAACAGCTTGTACATGCTGCAGCAGAGCAGCCCTGCACTGAAATAGCTGAGGAGTGAGAGGAGGGGTTTTATAATTAGTGCTTGGAGATGCAGATTACGGCCTATGGTGATTTGATCTGACCTATTTTGAAGGAAGTAGGCCAGTAAACTGTGTTTTTACGGTGATAGGTGGCCTGCTTCAGCGCTGTCTGTCTGACAGAAAGTGCGAGGTGGTCGCACACTGCAGCGAAGACACAAGCATCTCTTTATTCACCCGACCAAACACCGTTCATTTAATATTTTCTTCAAAAAGGTCCAAACTTTAAGCCTTTGTACTGCTTACAGTAAGTCCATTTACAAACCCAAGCTTGGTGTTTCTCACTCGACGCTCACAGCTCGTGGCTGTAGGCGGGGGCCCCTCGATGTCATGCATGCAGTTGCCTTACAATTAAAATTAACAAAATATACACTTTCAAATGTCGTCAGCTCTTTAACTTTGCAAACCTCATTTCTGCTGATTTTTTCCTTCAAAAGCAACTTAAATAGTTGGATGACCTATCGCAGTGTCTAAGAATAATTCATAATGAATAATCACAGATTTCAAGATAACACATCAGGGTGGGCTCTTTAGTTATCAGTCCTGAGACAAAGCTACTGTTCATATCAATGAATATGTTGCTGGAAAGCACACAAAGCATCCACGAACTGCACGTCGACTTCTCTTGTTTTTCCATCTAACGTCACCGCCTGCACATTCACTCACCTGCTCTTCCTGCTCTTGCACCGTCGCTCTCTCCCCCCTCTCCATCCTCCTCACTCCTTCATTCAAATCACACACAACTACAACATTACACAACAATATAATCTGATGATGGTTATTATTAGAGCAGGTTGAATTTTTATATCAGTGTAAAGTGAAATCACCATCAATAAATGTGGGCAAAACAGAAGCTACAGCTTTGTAATTTGTTCCTGAACTCACCTGTTTCTCTCTATGCTGTATTCATCCTGCGCTCTCAGACTTAAAGGTAAATGTGGCAGTGAAACACAATTTACAAACCAATAAAAGCCATAAACTGATCCGTATCAATGTATAGCAATCTCAAACTGAATACAGGCTGCTGGACACTGATAGGTAACATCCTTCTGACTTCCTGTCACCTGGAACAGGAGGCGTACTGTTAAAAACACTGAAGCCTCATTGGACCAGAACAGAATCTTTAACAAGCTGAAATAAATACATTAGTTGATGATCTAGGCTACACTAGCTAATGTTGTTTGTGCTATTTAGTGCACAAATAAAAATAAGTAGACACTTTATAAGTCACAGCAACGTCCCTGCATTATCAGAACAGTTTGCACATTTGCTACAGTTCAGGTAAAATTAAATCAGAATCACTGATATGTGTCATGTGTTTATCTTATTTAGGCGGTTAATGACAGGCCACCCTGTGGAAGCAGCAACACCTCTGCGTGAGGACACTGCACTGTTAAGGAATGAAGAACACCTGGCACCTTTCACTCTATCCTGTCTGCAGGAGACAAGTTGGTGAATCTAACATTAGGAGACGAGGTCAGGAAATACATTTTTATTTCAACTGCTTTTACTATAGTTATTTTCAGAGGTGCTGTGATGAAGTTTAGGGGGTGAGCACCCCCCAAAATGGTCTAAACTCGCCTGTGGCTGCAGGTGAGGGTAGGACTGTGGATCAGCTGGTAGAACAACAGCTTTGCCTGTGCACACACCACTGCTGCATCCTGAATTGCAGATAATGGAGCGCCTTCACCTGAGTCAGCAGCTCCTACCCAACCTGGAGTGGGCAGTCCCTGCCTTTGAATCTTGGACATGAACATTTTCATCTCTGCTGCTTCACTTTTGACCCCAACCAACAAGAATCAAAGACGTGATGCTGACCCTGCTGAGCGAGAAACGCTCGACTGTTTCACTACACCTGGAAATGCTGTCCGTAACAGTTATTCAATTCAATTCAACTTTATTCATACAGCCCTAAATCACAACAACAGTCGCCTCAAGGTGCTTTATACTGTAAGGTGGAACGTACAATAATACACACAGAGAAAAACCCAACAATCATATGACCCCCTATGAGCAGCACTTTGGCGACAGTGGGAAGGAAAAACTCGCTTTTAACAGGAAGAAACCTCCAGCAGAACCAGGCTCAGTTATGAACAGAATATGTGACAAAGGGCAGCCTCAGCGGGATCCATCGTCCACCACGAACGATTCGATTTACTGCTGGTATTTGTGGTCCCTTCACCTCACAGGATGGGCAGCTTGTGATCACTGAAAGAAGTCAGCATGAGTTTTAAGACAAAAACATGCTATATTTTTGAAACTGCTGAGAAATCTGAAGGCTTCCTCCACCTCTGCACCAAAGATGATGAAATTCAGTAATCTTGCTGACAGACAAACAAACAGGTTTGCAGAAGAAAAAAAGCTGCACAAAATGCTTAAAATGCATATTGACTTTCACATCATTTCTGTGAATCTGAACAATTGTAATGTGCGAGGATGATGAATGCACTGCTTCATCATTAGACAGAGCCAGAGGTATTTTCAGCTTTCACACATACCCACACATGCACAAACAAGAGATGAGAGCAGCAGCAGTGAGAGCTTCCTACAAAGGCTCCACAACCAAATGATGTAAATCCGAGGGGAGGCAGGAGGGACAAACACCCTCTGATAGAAGAGGAGAAATTCTCACCATTGATCATTTCTCCTCTGAACACACTGTGTCTCACCCACTGAGTATTTTTAGCACAGTTTGATACGAGCAAGCTGAGAGTCTGCGATCGCTCTCAGTCACAAGAAACTGAGCCGTCACTTGCTGTAAATGCTGCAAAGCAGGTTTAACTGCCACATCTCATTTTTTCAGCTAATATCCAGATTTTTCAAAATAATCCTTTTTTAATCTTATAGCTCAGTTCATGCCCTGTGTGGAGCAAGCTTTTACCTCCTCGAGCTTTAGGATAATACCCTCTGTGTAAGAAATCTTTCTTCCGATTGGCTGGCTGCCAGGTGGATGGGCGGGGCTTCTGTGTGGACCCGTATGAAGATAGCTGCTCTTTTTGACTTCCTAAAGTTCCAAGTGTAGAAAAAACTGTGACAAACACTGTTTAGAGCTTTGTGCGTCCATGTGGTGCACTGGCCTCATGGGTGTCTGGGAATCCTCCGTAAATAATGAGAATTATGCGGAGACTGAAAGCAAAGAGCAGAAGCATCAGCACCTCGGCACACAAACGGTGGTCTCCTGGTCGACCGTCTTATTCAACATCACCCGTTCTGCTCAGATGTTTTATAAAGTCTTATTATTTATTCATTTGAGCCACTTTCCTTTGATGTACGAGTCTTTCAACTTAGCAAAGAACCAATTTTAAAATGTATCTTTAGGCTTTTTGTTATTAGCAGCCTGTCACAAAAGCACATGATTTGTTCTAACTTCTTTTATCAAAACTACAAAAAGATGACATCAAATTGTATTTCTGCATCAACAAGGTGATTCTCAGAAAGCTGAAAACTTAGCATATCTCTGCATGACGTGTAGTGTGTCCTTAAAAATCGGACGAATCTTGACAAAAGAAGATGTGTGAGACCAGAAAAAATCTGTCGCAGTATCTGAAAGTCGTGTCCTTCAGGAAACGGGAAATAAAACCTAGCAAAGACATGACCGAGGACCTGCTGTTCGTGTGCTGTTCACTGAAGCCTCATCAGAAACGGTCTCAGTGGGTCAGTCTGAAGGGGAACAGGAAGAAAGGCTGAGGCAAGAAAATGACACAAGAACTGGATTGAAGCTCAGAGGACCAGGTCTGATGGAGCGATGGATTCACATCATGGTCAGTCTGTACGAGGAGGTCCAACAGTCAGCGTTACAGCCGTCTGTGGTGGAGGTTCTGTCATGCTTTGGGCTCCATCTCAGCCAGTGATGTTGCTGATCTTTGGTAAAACCGGTGAATTATGTAAAAAGTACCATCAGATGGCACCACCGGGAAATACCATCTGATTGGCAGCAGCGTGACAGTGCCGGACCTCAGCATTACTGAAGCAGTAATGCTTTTTTTTTATTTTTTTTTATTTTTTTTACGGGTTGTACGGAAGCCCCAAACGCAATTTCATTGTTCTTTGACAATGACAATAAATAAATACTTGAACTTGAACTTGATCATCCTGACAGAGAACAGAACAAACGGCAGAAACATGCAAAGAAGAGCTTTGAACAGGGAGAACATGAAAATGAAAATCAGTTGAATCCTAATTTCAACTGTTTTGCTCAAATCGTCAGCATTATGTAAAAAGAAAGTCAACAGGGAGAGCCATCTGTGAAACACGGCGGAGGCTCTGTCATGGTTTGAGCTGCGTGTTGCACAGCTGTCCTGTGCACAGGCGATCCTCCTGTTTTGGAAGCAGTGAGTTGCAGGAGCATGTAAAGTATCCACGTGTCACTAGGGATGGGTATCGAAACCCGGTTCTTGTTGAGAACCGGTTCCCACTGTTTCAATTCCTTGGGATTGTTTGCCATTTTTGCAAACGATTCTCTTATCGATTCCAGTCGCCCCGAATGACGTCACCACGTTGCGGAGCGTCATTTACCTGGCAGGAAACACGGCGGCTCAAACGCTCAAAAGTTTAGTCATACTTTACGAGAACGGATGACAACAGGGCAACTTGCAATACTTGCAAAGTAGATATTTCATTTAAGGGAGGAAACACTACGAATATGCAAAAAACACGCGATGACCTTAAATGAATGTCGTGTTTTTAATTCCGCTCCGGACTCGTGAATCTCAACCCAGCAGCAGCGGTAACGTTTGCACGTCCTCTCCTGTTAATGCGGCAGGTAAATAATCAGCTAACAGTGCATATTATGTTAGTGTGATCTGCCTTATTACAAACCTGCCATCACTGTGCATTTAGTGACCATGATGAGAGACAGAGTCTGGCTCAGATGCTGGCAGTTCTCGCTGCAGTCTGCTGGTAGCGTCTCCTTTCAGGCAGGATAGACGAACGTCACCGAGCAGAGACTCAGTTTGTGGTCAAAGGTTTGCACCCGTTTGCAGATGCAGATGATTTTCAGTAAGTGAATGTGTTTAATTGTAGGCAGGGACATTACTGGATATTCTTGTGTAATTGCTACAGAATAATTTATGTTAAACTTTGTTATTGCTACAGAAGAATATTTATTTTATTATTTTACATTTACAATGTTTTTCCCGGGGACCCTGTGACACCCCATTGAAGAGCCGTAGGCTGGATCTCTTAAGATCTCACTGTTGGGTTTGTAAGGCCATGTTACTCCTAAATGTCTGTCTTGTTCAAAGAGAAGATATAAAGCAAAGTTCTGAGCTAATCGACCTTAGTGTTCTCCTTTTTTAAAAAGAATCGATAAAGAATCAAAACTGGAATTGGAATCGTGAAAATCTTATCAATACCCATCCCTACGTGTCACCGTACGCACGTGTCGACGACATCTTTGCGCTCCACAAACAGTAAAAGTCTGCACTTTCTCGTGTGCAGCTGTCTGACCTCAGAGCTGGTCATTAACATTCAGAGCAGCACAGAGACAGCTGGAAATAAAATGACTTATCTCGTCTGACGCTCTTCAGACTCAATTGAGAAAGAAGTAGAGATGAGTTCTGAGGGCAGAGGGAAAATGCCAGCAAAGTGCAATGGCTGTTATTGGACAAGCTTTGAATCCATTCAGACTGCACTGAGGACATTATTTGGTGCCTCACAGCTCTGTAACCAAGATATCTCAGCATGGTAATGAGTGTGATTGTGTAAGGCCTCTATCTAGGTAAATGTGTCAGAGGTGGGAGACAACCTTTTTGTTTTTCCTCTTGTACCCAGACCAGAGGAGAGGCTCATTATGCAGCAGGGAAATGTAGCTTCGCTCTTGGTTGTCGACTCCCACGCGTTCAGTCACTCTGAAAACACACACACACAGTCACAGACACACACGTATACACACAGACACATGGACATTTATGAAAGCATCTGTACTGAGTGTAGGCGTCGAGCAGATTTGCAGGTGCAGATAAAAGCTTCTGCTGTTGTTGTTGACTCTCGGCTGACGGGAGAGGCAGACAGTGTGGGAGCACAGAAAACCAAGAGCCTGCCATACTTCCTCACTTGATATAATAATTATAGACAACTACTGTATCTATTTATCATGCACGCAAAAATATTAATCTGTTTTAACACGCCGTTCCCCCTGCCCTTACGCTCAGTGTTTAAGGCATTTTCAGTCTTGCAGAGACTCTTGACTGTTTTCATCTGTTACTCTTGGACTTTTACTTCACACTGGACATCACTCAGACAAAGATCTTTATTTAACAGAAACACAACACGAACATTTATAATAAGAAAGGTTTAAGAATGAGTTGATATCATTAGGATGAATCACCTTTTGTATCACAAGGATGTCCAATCATAGCACGGAATTCAGTTCAGTATTATTTATATAGCGCTGAATCACAACAACAGTCAACTGGAGCCACTTTATATTATAAAGTATTCTATGAGCACTTGGTGACAGTGGGAAGGAAAATCTCCTTGTTAACAGGAAGAAACCTCCAGCAGGACCAGGCTCAGGGAGGGGCGGGGCCATCTGCCGTGATTGTCACTGTAGTGACTGTAGACTGTATATAAATGATGGACATAGCCCGCATGATGTCGCCCAGTCATTCTGGACTCTGTATTTTGAAGCTTCAGCCCTTTAGTTTTCACTGTCTTAGTTTTATTTGGACTAAAGGGTGTTAAGTCATCAGCTGATAGCAGCTACTTTGCCTGATTAGCAAACTGCATCCATAACCTGTGTGCAAAAGATATCAACTACTCAGTGCTCAGTTACATGCAAATAAAATCCTAGAATTTCATAGTGCAGCAAAACTGGAGCTCAGACTTCTCAGATGGTCTATTACTACAGTATGAAGTCAGATGATGTCATTAAAAATGCTCCATAAGGCTCCAACAGCACAAACACGGTCCAGGCGTCGGGTTTAGGTGAAGCTGGCAGGCAGCTAGCTGCTACAACCACCTGTGTCATCGTCCATCTGTCGGTCAAAGAGGCCACGCCCCTAATAACGCAAACTTTAAGCTGTAGTACAATTTAAACAGATGAGTTATACAAACATCTTCCCGCCTATACAGGTGTTATGAAAGAGGAAATAATTTATAGAGATCAAACAGTTTGTATATCAGGCTGTAAATATGTTTGTTTAAACAGGGATGTGTAATGGGACTGACTCACTGCTGCCTCTGCTGGACATCAGAGGAACTGCAGGCTTTGAGGCTTTGGCACGCCATTGGCTTCATTTTTCCGGCCCACAGGTTTATGCTGTCCCCGTGGGTCAGTGGGCGATCCTGCGAAGCTTTAACTGAGACAAAAACAAGTCTTTGAGACTGTTTCTGTTAAAATCCATCTGAAAACACGACCTCAGAAGATTACAGTGACGTTTTGGACAGTATGCAGTCTTTGAGCATTGCAGTGACAAAACTGTAAGTCCGTTAGCTTGGGCACCGGCTGATCAGTATGCTAGCACTTTTATTCAGGAAATGTTATCACATTTATAACAGTGTGGAAAGCATCCTCTCTGCTGGAGCACTTCATCCTCTTACAAAGCAGGGTTATTTAAAAGTGGCCGATGGTCCACGGTTATTATGATAGCTTCTCTCTGGTGGACTCTTCAGCTCTGTGTTCTCTCGAAGGTCAGCACAGAGTTGGCCCGCTGGTTGCACAACTCTCGCTGAAATGAATTGGTTTCACACTTTTAAATACATGGCTAATGGTGTTCGTTAAATACCCCCCACCATTGTGGCTAAAAGCTGGGCTCTGCTCTTGATAGCTAGTTGGTAATTTGGTGTGCCATTTGGCGCTCAGTAGGCGAGGCATCCCGTAGAATTATTAAAGCTCATTGTTGAACAGTTTCCAGAGGTCCAGTTAGCTGAGGGGAAGCTTAGCAGACAGCTAGCATGTTGTGCTGACGCCCTTAAATTGATGCTACAATAAAGTCAGTGAGTGACCAGACAATAATCAATAAATCAACAGAAGTCGTCTCATTTTTCAGTCCTAGAAGTTACATCTTCATTGTTATTACATGTGTTTTGCACTTTGTCTTTAGGCTGATGTGACAGAGAAAAGCAGTAAACAAAAAGCTTCATGGTCTTTACAAAAGACTGTGATTATATGTTGTTATAAAACTGTTTATTATGGTGACCGATTGCATTTATTGTCAAGGAGAGCAATAAAAGAAAGCAGTTCTCAGGTTGAGCAGGAGCCACGGCACATCTGCCCAATAACACAGTAAATCTGAGAGAAAACAGCAGCCGCTCCTCTTCAGTTTGTCTAACAAGCGATGGAAAGCAAACTTAAGTCCAACGAAAGCTTCTGCTGACACGATTAGTATTCCAGCTGCAGTGTATTTTTAAACTGGAGAAAAAATGAAGTTATTCATGAAAGGAAAAACTCGCTTTCTGCCCAGCTCCAGTCACAATCAATATTTCTAACTGTGACATGACAGGACGAAAAATATCCACCAATCAGGCCAGTCAGGAACACGCCCACATCACTCACACATTTTTACATATTTATTTATAAGAAACAAGAGTGTCAGTGTCCTACAGGTTAGACAGGATGTAATCCTGTTAGTTATATACAGTAGAGCTCAGGTTTTATTAAGATTATACATTATGCATGAGTGATGGTCTAAAATGTTCCATCAGGCTGTGAATGCTGTGATCAGTCCTGGAAAATCCACACTCCAGGAGCAGGTACCCTCCAAAGTGTTCACCCCCACATCATCTGTCTGTCGCCATCATCCGTCACTTCCAGTGGACGCCCCTTCAGTCACTCAACTCAGAGCTGACATAAGTTTAAACCAGGCCCCGCCCACTTTGTGTCGCTAAGAGTTATTTCATCTGCTGTAAGTTTCAGCAGTTTCACCGGCGTGTGACAGACAGATTTGGCGAGGAGCATCACCACTTGTGATGAAAGCTGAAAATCCGGCTTTGGATGAGCAGTTTTCAGCATTTTTAGTTGAAAACAGACCCAGTGGTCGGCCGTGCACAGAGCAGATCTTCATCTTGCCGCCATCATCAAACCGAGTTTTGAATGCCAGCGGCGTCTATCGATCGATTTTGTTTTAACTAAACTGATCGCTGCTGCTTCAGCACAGAGGATGGCTACACGGTTCTCTTCACCATTGAGACTGGTGTGAGGTATTCTCTTTCCCTTCCTCTTCCTTCTTGCCATCGACTTTGTTATGCGGACTGCCATGGACTGAGATGGCTTTGGGATACCTTGGCAGCCATCAACATACCTCGACTTTGCGGATGACCTCGGATTGTTGGCTGACATCCAAAAGAACGTGAAGACAATGACATCAACCAAAGCGGGCTTGCAGATCAGTGGGAACAACCCCAAGGTCATGAGGATTGGTTATGTGGCAGCACAGGATCCCATCATCATGGGACAGCACCCGCTGGAGGAGGTGAATGAATTCACCTACATGGCAGCATCCTTGCAAGCAACGAAGATACTGATCACGATCATGAACAACATGGCGGAGGGCTTTCATTGATCATTTATGTGCCTTAGATACTGCATGGGATGAGGCTGAAGCAGTCGCAGCTAACCGAGACTTCTGCTCAATGCGCCGAATGGCGTAGGACGATCTAAGTCTAAGCCAAAGTGACGTGTGAGGCGAGGACTGAGACCAGAACTATAATAGCCTTGTTTTTTCGTCAATGCACAGTGTCCATGTGAAGCATCAGCGTATTTGCTGAAAGCAGTAGGAATTTCTGAATTTCTGCCACATTAGCACATTATGCTTTAATTATTAAGTGGACCACTGGCTGACTTGCCTCTCCTGCCACTTCATCAGCATCTGCAAAATGACAATCAAGTTTGAGGTTCGCTGTTTTAACCCAATGGAAGAAATTCAGCTTTCCCCTGAGAGGCAGAGGTGTAAGAGGACCAAACAGCACAGACCTGAAACCCACCCAGAGACGAAGAGATAACTTTGAAGGAGAAATTTTAAAATTTTACATTTTAATGACCACATCTATAAAACCTTTCTTTTTCTATCAGGACACCTCACGCTGGTAATCTAGAAAATGTAGCATGTGTATGTTTTGATTCCACAGTTTTCCATCCCAAAACCACGCCGGTCCACCTGCCATAAAGCTCCCAGCAGGAAAACTGAACCTCGCAGCTCAGTGGTTATGAGACTGGCTACCACAGGAAAAACTACCAGATGATTCACACTTGTGGTCCAGCGGTTTTGTATATAATCTTGATGTGTCATCCTTCTTGTTATTGTGTCATACTGTAACAGCCAGAAGAGGAAGTCCGTAAAAATGTTAGCAGATCAAATGAAAACCAAGGAACTCCACACGTTTGTCAGGGATTTAGAAATAAGTGGTTCAGTTGTTGACCATCAAACAGTCGGAGTACAAGAAACGATGGGAGGCTCAACAAGACATCAGAAGTAAAGTTGCATTGACACAAATCAACAATCAACACAGACAGCCTGTCAGAAGAGTTTCATCACAGCTGAAGAAGGAAAAACTGATTTTACATCATTCAGGTGGAATAAACACTGTTACTGTTAACAGCATCTCGTCCAATGGAAACAGCTCTCGTGAACTGATGCGACGTTCAGGACTCGAACCTCCTGAAATGCGAGCTTGCTCTCTAAAAGGTGCAGGCACACGACTGGATCTGCACCAGCAATGTAAAGTCTTGTGTTTGAGTGAAATGGTCATTTTACTGCTTCTTCGTCTAAATAAACTGCCTTTGAATGAATGAGGGCTCATGTTTATTTGTCCATTCTTCTGTATTTGACATAATTTAGCTTTTTAATTGTTGATAATTGTCTACAACTCCAAAACTCTTCAAACACCATGACCAGCGTGCTCTCAGCTAGTAATCTAGACCGTCAACACTGCTGCCTTCACAAACGATGGATCAGTGTTTCTTGGTTTTAATAAAGAAGCGAGCTGCCCCGTGTTCTGAATGATGCCCGGCATGTTCTCCATCACAGACTGAGGGAAACTCTGAATACTTGTCAGCGTTTATCCTCCAAAGTGTTCGGTCAGTCGTGCAAAGAAGCTGAGATGAGATCGGCAGTGAAGGGACACGTCCCTGGATTCCTTCACTCTCGCCTTAACTCTTTGTTTCGACCCTTTTCTCTTTCATGATGTGCTTTTCTTTTTCCATCTGCAGTTCTTTTGTCATGTCAGTGTCCGAGCCTCCTGCCTCTGACCTCTCTTGACCTCTCTAAGCCGCCGTGATGTCCCGCTATAGGCCCAAAATGACCTTTAACCCCCGAGGACTGAGGTCTCAGCCCCTGACCAGTGGGAAAGTGGAACCTTCCCACTGAAACTAAAGAAGGATGATGTGAACACGCACAAACACACACGCGCATTTACACATGCAGGGAAATGAGACAGCACAAACATGCGTGAACAGATCAATGAATACACACAGACACAGAGGTGGGGAGATGGGAGGTGGAGCTCCTCCATTATTGATACTCCCTCAGGGGAGAACTTTGCTTCTTCTCTAATCGGAGGTCGTGTCTTTGTTCAGAGCAACAGCGACACAATAAAGTCGATGAAGTGAACGTAGCGAGCAGGACCCTGGAGAAGACACCGAGGTCTTCCTCCAGTGTCTTAATGAGAACATGACCTGAAAACTGTGTGTCAGTAACACTGAGTTAGCACAGACACACGTCTGCTTTAGGAACTTCAAACCGTAATCTACAAATCCAAAACTCTTCTTCAGAATAAAGAAACAATATTAATAAAAACTCCTCGGTAGCAGAAATATTACAGAAAAGACTAAATTTTTAAAAACATTAACCACACATATGTATATGTAAGTAGATAGAGAGATTGCCTGGGGTCTACCACACCAGGTAAGACCCCAGGTGCAGGCTGTGTAAAGATGCCCCTGAGACAATCCAGCACATAACAGCTGGCAGGCAGGGCATACATGGAACGCCATAACCACAGTGGTCCCTCGCTGTAACGCGGTTCACTTTTCGTGGCCTCGCTGTTTCGCTGATTTTTTGTGCAATTTTATATGTTTTTGGTTTTGTTTTTGTTTTTGTACAGTGCATTGTGTTCTGCGTCCTGATTGGCTGTAGACCACTGTGCCGTGTCTCCTGTACAGCGCAGAGTGCGTTCAGCTCGTCAAATTTACATAAATCTTTGATCGCTAGCAGTGTGACTCTGAAGTGCTGGACTGTATGTTTGTAAGTCTTCTCCCCAACAAACACAACAATGTCGACGTGACGCTGAAGGCACCTGCGGCACCCAAACGGCAACGGAAGATGCTAACCATCGCACAGAAAGTCAGACTTCCTGAAAGGAAGATAGAAGTTACCGTATTTTTCAGATTATAAGGCGCATTAAGCGAAACAAAACAGTCAAACTTTACTCAGCTCATTCTTCTTGCTTCCTCCACTTGTGTACCATTGATTCATTAATGTTGAATTCTCTGGCAGCGGCTCTACTCCGTGTTCTGGACCTGAAAACAGGGTTTGATCTTTGGTTTCATTCAATAATACTGAACTTATTTTTCTACGAAGGTTTGAACTTTAAGAGTGTTTAAACAAGAGAGAAACATGTGAAAATGTTCATGCCTGCCTGAGAAAAGTATAAAATGTGTAGTGAGGGGTTTGACAGCCTTAAAACATCTATAATAGTTGTAAAAAATAAAGCTGGCTACTTCACAGACTTCACCTATCCCTGCGACAAACGAGGGACCGCTGTATACAGTATGGCCTGGAAGTCCGGAGGTCAAGCTGGGACACGCTCCCTAGGACAGTCGAGAATGACCCAGCTAAGATCCTGTGGGAAACTGGTGACAGCTAACCAAACTGGACATACAGCCCAGCAGTAGTGGCAGGGAACACCCTGGACAGGTCACCATCTGTCGCAGACAACCATTCACACCTGCGGGCAATTTAGAGTTACCAGTTAACCTAACCCCATTAACTGCACAGCACAAAGACTGTCTTTGAACTGTGGGAGGAGCCGAGTGCCTGCAGAGAACCCACGCAAACACGGGGAAAACATGAAAACTCCTCACAGAAAGACCCCGGCCTGATGGTGGAACTGGACTCAGGACCTACCTGCTGTGAGGTGCTAACCGCCATTCCACCGCGCTGACACGAAAACAACAATGAAAGTAAAAATTACAAACATCTCACCAACAGAGTTCTGACTGTCTCGCGTTCCATACGAGGACTAGGCATTGATCTAACAGGACACACGGACGACTTCACGCTTCTGTACAAATCCAACATATTTGCTGTAATTAGCACCGCGCTGTCGTCCAGCCTGGCACATTTTCAGACGCAGGTTTGAACGCCGACTTGTAAGCAGTGTTGAAATGAACAGGTGCGAAAGGCGGAGGGGCGGAGTTAGACCACTCTCATCTTTGAGCCAGTTTTCTTGAAACAAACACACACTCTCTCTCTCACACACAGTGAGCACTGCCAAAGACGCCTGGTAGAAATGATATTTTTGTACAGCTAAACACAAACACGAAAGAAATACTTTCTATAAAAGTAACAAGGAAACTCTGACATCTAAGACTGGAAACATTTTTCTACCAAAGTATCTCATCTTGCTTACAAGAGAGATTAGATTCCTGCAGCACTGGTGAAGCTTTTGATTGTGTTGATGAATAAAACAATGGGAAACATTCACCGCTGATGTTTGCTTTTATATAGAAAAGCTGAGAACATCTTGATAAACAACATTACATTTGCATTCAGCAAAGCAAAACAGCATATATATCACTGCTCACATATACAGCACGAGTACAGGCATGAGCAGAGGTCAGCATCCTCCTCTGAATCTGAGGAACTGCACCACTGATAATGCAAACTTTGGGGGCGTGGCCTCTTTGACTGACACAGGCGGTCGTCGCTGCTAGCTGTCTGCTAGCTGAACTTGACCTCTGCACCGTGTTTGTGCTGTTGGAGCCATTTTTAATGACATCATCTGGCAGATAATAATGGGCCATTAGATGAACTGCAGTTTTTGGCGGCTGACACACAGATTTATGCACAGATATCTCTGTGTGAGTCAGTACAAAAAGATTTCCCTGAATCACTCTCATGCATTCTGTGTTTCTCCTTATTTGCTATAAGAACTGAAACTGCAGTCGTTCTGTTTGTTTTCAGTCAATAACCACAGTAACGAATGAACTGATTAATCCACCAGTTCGATGAGCGACTTTCTGGAGCGATGCTGATGTTTTCTCGAGGCAGCTGCTTCCTCGTTCATATCCTCTGCGACATTAGCACCAAAACAAAGTGGCAAACAAACAGACTGCAGAGTCGTTCTGTAATGACAGAAGTAGAGAGGCCGACTTTGTCCTGCAACCGCGGCTAAAATGCTGTTTATCTTCTCGACATTATTGAGTAACTCGGGCCTGCTAATCAGTTTGCCTAAATGTATCTAATATAACCCATTTAAGATACGACCGCTTCGGCAGTTTGAGTGTTCCTTTGTCCTTTGTCAGTGAGTTTCCTGTGGTCGTGTAGACACAGAGCGAAAGAGACAAGAGGCGGGAAGTAAAAACTGAGATGTGAGATCAGAAGGCCAAACTGTGCAAAAGATGTAAAGAAAGCATACGGCAGTTTATTTGTTCATTTTTATTTATTTGTTTTGCTGCTGGGTGAATTAATTGGTAAATCCTGCTGTTAGGACTGAATATTGTGGAGAGAAGAGCTCTCGGTTTGTGATCGCTGATAAGATCCAGACCCTGCTCTGGTTGTGTATCTTTATGATGCGACTCAGAGATATGAAATCTTTGTGCCGCTGCTTACATGATGCACAGCCATGTTTTACTAATTTTGTTACCTCTGCATTTAATATTAGCTCCCAGCAAGCATGAGGCGGAGCCTGTAAACTAGCAGCTTATTGATTCTCCCAGCTGATTGGCATTTTGATCTGTGTTTATTGATATGGTCGGACTTTTCTGTTGGTGCTCAGAGGAGGAATGCCGCTCCTTACAGAGGGAAATGCGATCTTATCTGGGATGTGAGGTGACGCAGGGCAGCAGCTTTTGTTAGGAAAGAGTTGTTTTCTCTTTTCTCTTGTAACAGTTTGACTTGAATTGACTCCACAGTCTAAACAGTAAACTTCTAACAATAATTATCAGCCAGCAAGACCACCGTTTGCACAGATATAGAGGCTGAGGTCTTGATGCAAGCTCAATCATCCAGGTAGGAAAATCCCAAAAAGTTGATTCTGTTCATCTGTAGCGTTTTCAGCTACAGATGAACAGAATCAACTTTTTGGACGACCTGTCAGAGACTTTAAAAATAAGACACGTCTGTCAAAACAAAAAAATGCCTAGCACAAGAATGTGCAGTCCTACTGTGTCCCAACTAAAGAGTCTTACCTTTGCAAACAAAGCCTCCTCATAGTTGTATGCTGAGGTGTAGCAGTGCCAGTCGTGGTTGCAGAGAGACCCAACAACCCTTCAGATCGCCTGCTGCACAGTAAACAGTGTTAGAGGAGCTTTGCATCGTTCACAGATCCAAAAAGCCTTAGAGAAAGAAAATGTGTTCATCTCAGTCGGGCAGTTGTGAGGTTGTCAACCAGTCAGGGGTCAGCGGTTCAATCCCTGGCTGCTCTAGTGCGTCGAAGTATAATTAATGAATGTTGAATCCTGAGTTGAATCCTGAGTTGTCTCCAATGCATTTGAGTGTTCAGTCAGAGAAGAGCAGTGACAGGAGCGGGCTAAAACAAAGAAAATCTGGCAAAATGTAGCTTGATCTGATAAACGAGGTTTAACGTCATCATTGTGTAAAAGATAGGTGCAACTTCAGGATCTGCGAAGATTATATTGTTATTAATCACCACCAGGGGGCGATACCTGTGGTTGCAAAGAGACTTCTGGTCTCAATCCTCAATCCTGACCTCACAAAACACTTTTCTGGTGAGTTTTTTAGCTTTTCTTTTGCGCCTCTGAATCCTTCTCCCTATCTGCTTCCACAAACCAAATCTGGGTCATTTAGTTCATGTCAGAGCAGAGCGTGCCAAACATTTGGGTCTCATTGCTGGAAATACTGATGACTGGAAAGCCTGACCCTCTGAGGTATGCCTGCTTCAGTCCCAAAACCACCATTAGCTGGCTGACACACACACACACACACACACCTACACACACACCTACACACACACCCTTGTATCCATGATTTGAGGAAATTTTCTAAACTCTGTCCCTGATCGAGGCTCTGTTAGAGGGCTCTTCCTGTCAAATAGAGGTTCTTCCTTCCCACCATTGCCAGGTACTGACTGGGGTTCTCTCCAGTGTCGTTAGCTTACAGCCTCACCTTAAGTACACGCTTCCACCTTAAACTGTAATCATTTAAATTTCCGGGGCTCGTTTTTGCTGCAGTGAGGACACCAAAAGCAACTTTTTCTTCTACAAACCTCAACAAAGTAACCAAACGTTAGGCTTTCATTAACTGTGCGATCAATAGTGCGGTCCTGAGATCTGTCTCTCAGTCCTTACACCAAGAAACTTCAGTAAATGATCATTCACATCAGAGCTAAAGTAAGGTAGAGTAAACAAATATTACCCACATACAGTCATGTAATCTGCCGCTGCACAGTGAAAACTGCTGATCTCATTATGAGGATTTTTGTGGATAAATGCCATCTTTGCCTAAAGTATCTGAAGCGGTCTAGAAGTGGCTGAAGTGCAGAGTTTCAGCTTTAATTCAAGCATTTGAGCAAAACCGTGACATTAAACTTTAAACAGTGATCTCTGCAGACACGCAGCCAGCCGTCGAAGCCTCTGCAGGTTTTCATCCTCTGAAACATATTAGACAAACATAGACAGGCTGAACCCTGCAGACATCCTCGGGAGTCTGTGCTGTCTCTGCAGCTACACCCGATCGATGCGAACTCGCGGCCGAGGCCAGAGGAATGAAGAACGGTGTGTGTGAGATACTAACGAAGGTGCCGGTCTGTGAGATGAAGAATGACGCCGAGCCCAGCAGAGCCAGAGGCTCTGAGAAGGATCTTTGGATCATTTCTGAGTCTGCAGTCATTTCCAGATCAATCGCAGGATTAAGAAGTAATTTACAGTAGGGAGGAGGTTTGTGATTATGCTTTCACAACAAGTGTGAAACTAAAGAGCATTCTCTCACTGGGAGGACATCATTGTGTTATGAAGTGGCTGCACATCAGTGCTTGGTTTTGTGGAGCAAAGCCTGCGAGCTGCTTCGAGCGTGCAGCGCGTCATACGCCTCCCAGTTTGGTTTTCTCCTCTCTGACATGTCAGTGCCACTGCTCTGCTTAATAATTCCTTCAACACTACTACACCCCCAGAATCCACCTGGGGAGTATTTATATGTAATATAGTGCAAGAATTGATTAGCTCAGAGCCGACACACCAAACTAACTGTACTGTGGAGGATGGCTGAGTGTGGGAGGTGGAAATAAAAGGGCCTTTAAACAGTTCAGTAGTCCAATCTTCCTTTTTTTAATTTCCCTTTTTTATGTCACAGTGGATGAGTGCACTGCATTTACAGGACAGATTAAGCTGGCAAAGGCTGGAGATATGCTAAAATCAAACTAGAGAGAAGAATGAAAACTAACTTTAAAGAGTGTTGCAAAACTAAATACAGCAGGAAACAGATCTGCACGGGGCACACCGCCATCATCCATCACCTGTCTATGCAGACAGTAGCTTCTCCCTCCCCAGGAAATTAGGATTACAATTAAATCCTAAATTAAGTTAAACCACCTCAACTTGCTCCTCTTCATGAGGTGGTCTAACTTGATTTAGCATTTCATTGTAATTTTTAGGAGCCAGTTGGGGTGGTTCGGGTATCTAATTAAGATGCCTATTGAACGCCTCTAAGGCGAGGTGTTTTCGGGCATGTCCTACCGGGAGGAGGTCCCAGGGCAGACTTGCTGGCTCAGGAACGTTCCCCCGGATGAGCTGGAAGAGGTGGCTGAAGTGAGGTGCTGCCTCCACAACCTGAGGATGGATAAGGATGGATGGATGGATGCTTACTCTATTATTAAATGGACACCTGTAATAGGTTACAATGGGAAACATCTGTAGTTATGCAGGCAGAGAAACTGCTCTTAAACGGACACAAACTTCAGTCTAATCCCCCCCTTCTTCATATACTTGGTACGTTCCTGCAGGAACCATAAAAAGAGTCAAAAAGCAAATCAAACACATGTCTTTAACAAGAATATTCTAGACTTTCCTTTTCACGTGTCACCGGCACAAACACACTCAGAGGTCACGAGGCCAGCCTGCAACATCGTTCTGCTGCTGCAGCCAATCAGTCGTTTTGATCAGGAGATGTGCGACTGTGAAGGAAGCTCTGAGTCCTTAAGTTTGAAGAGATTTGAGTGGAAGCAGCACATACGTGAAGGTGGCCGTGGTGGCAAAATTACAACCACTAACGTGTGTTTAAGATCTGCACACGGAGCAGCTGAAGTGCATTCAGAGCTTTGATTAAAAGACAAAAAAACTACATTTGAGCATTGCTGGGATCTGCAAGAAGAACACGTTTACCAAGTGCACCATGGCAACAGCTGTTGTTAAAATATTCAGTGCTTACTGCGGCGCCCCCGGTGGTCACTTTCTGTTTGCCAGCTTCACAGCCCATTCTACTTTTGAGACAAACAGATTTGAAAATTGAAAATCTTTCTGACAACTTTTGTAATTATTGATTTCAAGGTGATCTGGAGCAGCTTTAGTCTGTGCAGACTGTGGATGGATGCTCCACCAACCCTTTCTTCTCTAAGAATGCTGTTGGGTTTTCATATATTCAAGCAGATATGACCTCACTTCCTGTGTTCGGCTTGGCCAGTGAGCTCAGATGCCTTCAAATAGAAAAAAAAATCATCAGGTAAATTTTAAGTTTTAAATTAAATCTGATATGGCAGAAATTGGAACACAGCCCTTTGAACTCCACTCGATCCAAAGGTCATACGCATAAACACGACACCGACTGTGACCCATTGGTGGCGCTATGCAGGGCTGCCATCAACTGCAGGGGGAAAAGAACAGGTGGAAACACTGTTGGTATCCATGTGGTTTCTCTGCTTAGTCCTCAAATACCATTTGAGGACTAAGCATACCAAATAACCCCACCCTCGGTACGGGGCATTATCCATGGAGCCAAACAATGCAAGCTTTAAACATAAGTGACCTGACAGTTTTTCCAATACACAGAACAGCGACAGTCGGGCGCTAATGGACGCTGAACATATTAGAGCTGAGTGCCCGTTCGGGGTTGTGATAATTGGCTGAAATGTTTTAAAGTGGCCAGAATCTGATCAGGTAGCTCATGTCTGACATCAGGTGTGCGGTGGCAAAATGGAGGTGGAATCACTTTGTAATGGGATATTCTTTATTTTCACATTGCTGAAAACCCCACATATCTCCAGGGGAAAGCAGTGCTGCTTTAAAGCTGTTTCAGTCTGTCTCTTCTGGTTTATTTACATCTTAAATTATGATTTCTTTAAGGCATTTTATGGCTTCTTAGTATTATTCACAAAAGAAAAATCCATAAAAACTGCAGGTTGAAGAAAAAGGTATTCACAGATTTTTGTGATGAAGATTAAACAGGCGGGTGGTCTAAGTACACTCATGTCTTTATATGTTGCTTCCAAGGACACACCGTCTTGTAATTTTGTCAGATTTCTGGGCTTTCTGAAGGTCTGTCAAACGTTTTCTTTGGACATCAGCTGCTTTTTCACTCATTTGAGCCTCTTTGTTCCAGAAACACAGTTATTCCCATTTCTTTAGTTAAATCAATGGAAAATGGCAAAGATGGCAGTTTCACACAAACAAAACAAACACACACACATGCAGCAAAGACCTGATACAGGACCTGAGATGCATCATTCCTTAGGAAAAGAAACAGGGAGGAAAATGACACAAGAACTGGACTGAAGATCAGAGGACCGGGTCTGATGGAGCGATGGATCCACTTCATGGACAGTATGTATGAGGAGGTCCAACAGTGAGAGTCTGCATCCACCTGTGAAGCACGGTGGAGGCTCGGTCATGGTTTGAGCTGCATGTCAGTGTTTAAGATCTTTGATAAAACTGATGAATTATGAACTCGGAAAGAAACATCAGACTTTGATCCTCCATGAAATACCATCTGAAAGCATCTGATTGGCAGCGATCAGTCATGGATCGACTTCCCCGGGGCCGGACCTCAGCATTACTGAAGCAGTTTGGGATCATCCTGACAGAGAACAGAACAAAGGACAGAAACATCCAAAGAAGAACTTTGAGTCTCCTTCAAGAAGCCTGAACTATACTTTTGCCTCATATTTTATATTTCCAGGTATTTTGTATTTGCATGTTTTAATAAATGCAGCATTTTCATAATCATCCAAGCACTTATGATTCCCATTCATAAATATTAATATGCACCGCATTAAGCTTCTTCATGCCTCAGAGAGCTGAGGCTGTGCTGAAGGATAAACTTCAAACTCTTCTCGTCTGTGTTCATGTACTTCAGTAAACCGCTGCACCCATTTTCCTAAAAAACAATAAAGACTGAGGGGAGACTGGGCGTATTTTTCCTCCTCGCATTGGCAGCAGTTAGATTACAAAACAGCTTCCATCATCCTCCGGGCTGCAGCAATCTGACCCTAATTTGCATGTAGACAGTGATACAATTTGTAATGTGGCCAGTCATATCTGACTGCTGGTAAGCAAAATAATATTTGATCTGGATTTTATTCAGACAAGAGACCCAAAGTGTTGAGTGGGAAGTGTTGCAGCTTAAGGGAAGAATCAGTGTACAGCAGAAATCTCTCCAACTGTACAAACAGTGCTGTTGCCATATTTTTTCTGAAAGAACTAAACTGCAGTCTCACATTAGACTGTTATTTCTCTCGCTTCAGTATAAGCATAATACTGTGATTAGAGGGTCATTCGTATTAATAAAATGAATCTAAATATTCGAAAGAATCCATCCATCCTATCATGTCTGAAGGAATGTGAATGGAAATGCAGGCAGTGGGTTTTATTCAGGCATCGCAGAAATCCAAAAAGGCAGAAGACCAAAGTCTCCAAACAGAAGACACGCTGGGGACGAACCCAGGAACAAAGGATAGCAGACGTCACAACAGGATGTGGAACAGCTGGAGCAAATTAACACAGGTGTAGACAATCAACACAATGAGGCAGGAGAGGAAGTAAAGCTAAACACAAAACACAAGAGACAAAATAACAAAATCAGGAAATCAGGAGCAATAACTATCAGGGAAATAAAGACAGAACTAACACAGGGAAGTGACACAGGAGGAAAAATCAGGAACTACTGAGGGAACATAATAAACACAACAGTAATTTAAACTACACAGTCAAGACTGAAGCACTACGGGGAACACACGAGGGCGGACGTGTAACCCAAGCTAAGAACCTGAGTGAAGATAATTCATGATAAACTGAAGGAACAAAAAGCACAAAACGCGGTAAAGATCCAGAACTATCAAACATCCATCCATCCACCTGTCCATCCATCCATCCAGCCATCTGTCCATCCATCCATCCGTCCAGCCATCTGTCCATCCATCCATCTGTCCAGTCATCTGTCCATCCATCCATCCGTCCAGTCATCTGTCCATTCATCCACCCATCCATCCGTCCAGTCACTTGTCCATTCATCCACCCATCCATCCATCCATCCATCCCCCTGTCCATTCATCCAGCCATCTGTCCATCCATCCAGCCGTCCAGCCATCTGTCCATCCATCCATCCGTCCCCCTGTCCATTCATCCATCCGTCCAGTCATCTGTCCATTCATCCACCCATCCATCCATCCCCCTGTCCATCCATCCACCCATCCATCCATCCCCCTGTCCATTCATCCATCCGTCCAGCCATCTGTCCATTCATCCACCCATCCATCCATCCATCCATCCATCCCCCTGTCCATTCATCCATCCGTCCAGCCATCTGTCCATTCATACACCCATCCATCCATCCCCCTGCCCATCCATCCACCCATCCATCCATCCCCCTGTCCATTCATCCATCCGTCCAGCCATCTGTCCATTCATCCACCCATCCATCCATCCCCCTGTCCATTCATCCATCCGTCCAGCCATCTGTCCATTCATCCACCCATCCATCCATCCCCCTGTCCATTCATCCACCCATCCATCCATCCCCCTGTCCATTCATCCATCCGTCCATCCATCCCCCTGTCCATTCATCCATCCGTCCAGTCATCTGTCCATTCATCCACCCATCCATCCATCCCCCTGTCCATTCATCCATCCGTCCAGTCATCTGTCCATTCATCTACCCATCCATCCATCACCCTGTCCATTCATCCATCTGTCCAGTCATCTGTCCATTCATCTACCCATCCATCCATCCCCCTGTCCATTCATCCATCCGTCCAGCCATCTGTCCATTCATCCACCCATCCATCCATCCCCCTGTCCATTCATCCATCCGTCCATCCATCCATCCCCCTGTCCATTCATCCATCCGTCCAGCCATCTGTCCATTCATCCACCCATCCATCCATCCCCCTGTCCATTCATCCAGCCGTCCATCCATCCATCCCCCTGTCCATTCATCCATCCGTCCAGTCATCTGTCCATTCATCCACCCACCCATCCATCCATCCCCCTGTCCATTCATCCATCCGTCCAGTCATCTGTCCATTCATCTACCCATCCATCCATCACCCTGTCCATTCATCCATCTGTCCAGATGGACATGCTTTGAATGCTTCTCAGGTCGAAGAATCCAAAAATCATCCTCAGATTAATTCCCAGTTCTTGCCTGTGGTTCTTGGACATGAGGTCATGGAGGTGAGGGAATGTAGAGTGACCGTCACCACAGCAAACCTGCAGCCTCCACATCACTGTAGATGCTGCACCAATCCATCTGTGGACCTCTGGTTCGCTCTGTCCTTCACCCCTCAGGATAACCAGAGAAGCTTGAACTCCAGGGTGGGAACACCACCCATTTCTGAGTCAGAGCTACAGCCTCTGCCTGGGAGGTGCCGATTCTCCTCCCAGCTGCTCAGGTCAGTCGTATGGGAATGTAATTTTCAAGAATTACATCAAAACTGAAAAGAGTTAATTTATCATTCATTACAATCAAATTACGACTGAAATATCATCTGTTTATGACCATATGTTTATCCAGTTGCACTCGAAATAGCATCAATCACGTACACTTTACTTCAGGTCGCGTCAGGTCGGCTCTATGCGAGCATTCGTCTGCACGTTCCGCTGATGCTGCTGTGAATCCAACTCTGATCTCTGCTCTGTTTCTTCTCCGCTCCACTGAGCACGAGTCAGTGTACAAACCGCTCCATGTATTGAAGTCTTTACAGAAAGATTAGCTTGAGAGTTTGTTTTAGTACCTCTGCTGTGCCAGATGGGATTCGTTGTGTCAGTCAGAATCAATCAACGAGACGAGCCCGAGTTCCTGATTCCCGTCTGCTGGAAAACAGCTCGGGATGTGCCAGATTGATTGATGATGATGATGATTGTGCCCTGTCAAAAACAAAAAGGAAAAAAATGGCAGAAAGCTAAAGCCATTAAAACAAATCTCGTGTCGACTGAATCATCTTTATATAAGTTAAACTACATTCATGTGTGTTTATTTTGGGTTTGTGGTCATGTAAAAATCTGTTTTATCCGTGTTCTCGTGGCTTCCCAGTGTGTGCAGTTCATGTTTCTTTCACAGTAATTTCCCCTTTTATTTTGTTACTTTCCTCGGCTGTTTTGGCTGGTTTTACTTCCTGCCTCGGTGTCCTTCATCTGTCAGTCCGTCCTGTGTAACTTCCTGTTCTCCAAACGTGGAATCACTGGAACATTTTCTGCTCAGCCATCTTTACTTTAACATATAATGAGTGCTGTGAAGTTTTAGCTTCTACATCAAAGACTTTTCAAGATCCATTTTTTGTAAAATGTGTCTTCCTGGCCAATTTCTTTTTCACACATTGAACATGAATATCTTAAAATGAATCAGGATTTGGGACAGATGTCAGAGTTCTGAATGGTAGACAGCAAAGAAAATGCATAAAACACTTTTCATCCAGAAATTCTTGCTGAGATGAAACGATCCAGAGTTGTAGTTCCTTTTATTGCCTTTATTTGGAAGGAAAATCTTGGGAAAAAAGTGACACGCACTAAACTCACACCTTCAAATTGGCAAAGTCAAAATGTGAATCCATAATGAGTCACACAGGTGGAAGGGATTCAATTTAAACCTCTGACACCGAGGCATCGAGGTATGTGGGGTCTTAGGCCTGATGGAAAAAAAGGCCTATGTGTGTGTCTCTGGATCAAGTAAAAGATTTTTCAAACAACCCTCAAAATATTAGAAAGCATTCACTGCAGGAAAGTAGATTATACATGACGGCACATTTTGAAAAGGTTTTCAAGGACCCCAACTTCAAAAATCAAGCCAACCCGGAAGTGCCGAAAGCTGCAGCTCCTCCAACGTCTGCTTGAGGCTGACTCTAAAAGTAAGCTGGTCTCTCTAATGGGCAGTATAAAACGTGGGCGTAGCTGCCTGGTCTGAAAAATCTTAAACCTGACCAGGAGTCTACGGCTGTGGTTGCAATAAGACCCTACAGAAGACTCGTGGTCGTCTTTAGCGCTGGCCTTCTGTTTTCTGGCTTTCCTGCTGAATATTTAGGCTCAGTCACTTGTTCTGATTCAAAGCTGGAGATTATTTTATAGCACAAAATAAAGAATTATCTAACGACAAGTTGTTATCCAATAAGCACGTGCACTCTACAGTGAAATAAACATGTTTATATTTTAAGCTTTAAAGCTTAAAGTTTAAATTGTGAGGGGCGTGGCCTCTGTGACTGACAGGCGGCTGTAGCTGTTAGCTGTCTGCTAGACTTCACCTCACCCTGAACTCGACCTCTGGACCCTGAACTGGACTGTGTTTGTGCTGCTGGAGCCATTATTCATTCAATTACCTGACCAATGATATGGCTGCTCGTTTGTTGCTTAGAACTAATTAGCAGGTAGACGTGTCTATGGATGCAGCTCGTTAACTAACATTAGCTCATATAAACTAAAAAATGCATGAAAATGCTATTAAACATGCACTGAGCTTTGCAATGCTCGTGTTTAAAGGTTTTAAAGAATTAAAGTTTAAGAGTTTGGCCTAATACTCGCACAGCCGCCACTTTGACATGACTCGGGTCGCTGCTGTTTGCACAAATATGACCTGTGTGGGAGACGCGCCTGGAAAAAGCCTTTGCTGTCCAAAAAGAACATCAGAGAAAAGTTACAGCCTGCTAGTGAACATGCAGGCAAAGAGCGGAGCTCTGGGAATAATGTGCTTTGAAAAGATGAATCGGAGATAAGATTGTTTGGGCCGGTAATGGTAGACGTGTCTGCTGCAGACCAAAGGCTGCTTTTCAGAAGAGGCTCAAACCAGATGTGGAGGCTGGTGGTGGAAATGTTCTGCTTTGGGGCGCTGGGCAGAGTTTAAAGATCAAATACAGTTATGACTATATTTGTGTTACTGAGGTTACTGTCCGAAGATGCTGTTTCACAGGGGATGTAATGTCTGACCGTGGCTCAGGGGGTTGGGAATCGCATCTGTAACCGGAAGGTCGCCGGTTCGATCCCTGGGCTCTCTGTCCTGGTCATTGTGTCCTTGGGCAAGACACTTTACCCTACTTGCCTACTGGTGTTGGCCAGAGGGGCCGATGGCGCGATATGGCAGCCTCGCTTCTGTCAGTCTGCCCCAGGGCAGCTGTGGCTACAACTGTAGCTGCCTCCACCAGTGTATGAATGCGAGAGTGACTGAATAGTGGAATTGTAAAGCGCTTTGGGTGCCTAGAAAAGCGCTATATAAATGCAATCCATTATTATTATTATTATTAAAATATGTTGTAAAAGTAAGAAAATGGGATGTTTTTCTAGAGGACTTTGTGAGGCTCCTGACGTGGGCTCAAAGGGCAGAGTGATTAACTCCTGTGGTCACCGTCATGTCCTGAGGCAGCTTGGCCACAGAAAAATCACTAAATGCAAAAATTTTAACAGACAAAGAGAAGTCATGAGGTTTTCACGCAGTTAAAAAAGACTTTTAACTGTAACTGTTTCTTTTTTGTCTGACCTGACCTCTGACCTGATCCAGACAAACATATTAAAGTTCTTATTGTTATGAATGTAACGCTCACATTGTCACCTCTGACATAACCATATTTCCAAAGATGCTGATGTGTCATGATGTGGGATGCACCTTGTTATCAAAATAGTGAGACGCGTCCCACTTGCAGAGTTACTAACTTCAGTTATGTCATTATGTCGTTACGTCTTCCTTTTCACTGCACACCATTCGCTCGATGAAGACTATCAGGATTCTCAGTCGGGTTCTGAAGCTCCACATTTCCTGCCTACAGGGAAATCCTCTCGTTAAAACAGCGAGAGGATTGTTCTCAAACTGCAGCTCGGCTTGTAGTGCTTTAATTAATCACAGCCTTAACTTCTCCAGATTAGCCAGGACTAAAATCCAGATGATTCCAACTTTCATTCACAGTTATTGAAATGTTTCTGTCCAGACGCGGTGGCCTGTAACGACAGATCTGCTGATATAACGGCGTCTCGCGTCCCGCTGGTGTCGCCGTGCATTCAACGCTTACAGGGAGAGGCGGAGAGAGAAACACGAGTGGAGGAGGAGGGAGAAGTAAAAACAGTTGGAGACAGACGGGTGGGTGGACTTTCTGGCTGTGGACACATTACTGCGATGCTGCTGGAGGAAACAGGGATGAGCGCAGGGCTGCAGTGAGAGATGGAGGCATGCAGACTGATGGAGATAATTGAGTACACACATAAAGTAGGTGGATATCTCTGAGTGGCTGCAGGGATGAAGCAGTGAAGAGACAGATGCCCCTCTCATCATATCGGCACATCTACGACTTACCTGCAAGCCCAAGGTCATAGGGTCTTCTGTTCACACATGCACACACACACTGCCTCCATCAGATCCAGTCTGGTTATGGACTTTGCACGTTACCCATCGTGACTGTAACCAGTGGGGGGCTTGTGCAGCTTCCCCCTCACAGAAGTCTGTAAAGTGCTTTTGCTGCTGTGACAACATCCACAGCCACCGCAGCTAACAAGCTAAACATGCGAGACGGTTAAGGTGACGGTGACCTCTCCACTTTCACTGTGCTCTGAAGAATATTAGACTTCAGGGACCAGCAAACACCAGCCGGAGGTTTCACTCCATGTGTCAAATGCATTTGTTCAGCATGTCGATATTTCACTTTATCGCCAGACGATTGTTTCCTGGTGCGTGTGGAAGCAGCAGATTGGTAGTTGGCTGTTAGCAAGTGGGCAGAAAAAACAGAACCCCATCATATGTCACATGAATCTTTAATCCTTATTATGTAAGGCTAATGTCACATACGATCCACTAATGAGGCTGCCATCGTATATTATTGATCACACTGAGCCTGCAGCTCAGCTGATTTTCTCACTTATAACCAGGAAGACATGCAGACTCACAACTCTGAGCTACAGATTTCTGCCTTTTTCTAACAAAACAAGCCAAACCTGCAGGTGCTGGATGGTGACATGTGAGTGACAACTAACCATCGATGTCCCGCCAAAGGAAAGAGACGCAGCAAAAGCCGGCCCACTTATTGCTTTAGCTTCACTGGGAGCGTCAGCCGCCCTCATCCGTCATCTAGCTGTCCTAACACGTTGTCAAGACTGAGGGAGACCACGAAGGTGAACGGGAAAATAATAATATAGCAATAATCATATAAAGTCAAAGTAAATCTGTGATGAATCTTAAAACATCCAAAATGGTTTTCTTAAAAGGAACATTGATACAATTCGAGGGGGAATTAAATTTAAAACATCTAAAAAAGTTTTTCCATCTCTGTGTGTGGAGTGAAGCTGTGGAACAGACCACAGTATGGGAGGAGGCTGGGCTCTGATTGGGTGTATCACCCACTGCTTCCACAGCAGTGATTGTACTGTATGTAACAACAAGATGAAGAGGGCATAAACAGGAAGTGTTGACTATTAGTTACTAAATAGTGGAAAGAGGGGTGAAGCTCGTGCTTCTTCCTGCTCCTGTTTGAACATGTAAGTTATTTAGAATTATTATTGTTTTGTTTGTTTGTCTCTTTTTTTCTCTTTCGTTGTTGTTCTGTTTTAACATGCTCAAAATAAAGATTCAATACGATCCAGCACAGAGCAACACTGCAGTCAGAGCCACGATTTTTAAAAAGCTGAAATCATGAACCTGAATTTAAACTCTGCAAGAGAACCAAAGTTTTATTTCTTCCTAAATGATTTTTGACAGAAAACAGAAATGAAGTGGTCCCTCGTGCGTCCAGTCAAGCACTTTGTTCTAACAATCACACTTCAGCAGCAGCCAGGGATCGAACCACGAATCCTTACCATTATTAGATGACCCGTTCGACCTCCTCACCTGCAGTGTTAATGTTTTACATTTATGATTTAAATGATTTTCTAGATCTAAAAGTATTTTAAATGTGTAAAAGTTGAACTCCTGTGTAGTCCGGGGGCTCGAACCTGTGGCTCCGGACCCTTTTTCAGGTCTCCAGAGACTCCTGTATGTTTTATTATTTATCACTGGCTTCAGTTTGATCCACTTACACAACCACAGGAAGGACTCGGCACCTCCATGCTTCTCCTTCTCCTATAAGGAAAGTACAAAGCAGTAGGAAGTCATAATAAAGCAGACTGAGCAGCTCTCACATATGATGAAAGACTTTAAATGAAATCCATTATTAGCGTCAACACACTAATTCATACTTAGCAGCTTGTGTCACCTTCATTATGAGACCCGAATGTGTTTTTAGGCTTCATGCAGATTTTTGTGGGAGCAAAAATTACTCAGAAATGACATCTTTTATTTAAATAATGAAGTTTATCAGGCCCTGCTTGGAGTAATGCAAGCTTCACCACAGCAGTGCTGCTGTTTCAGTCTTTGCAGAGTTGTCCTCCGGGTCAATCCGGACCCTTGGTGTGCCACTTCTGGCCCCGGGACTCGTGTTTGACACCGTGCTGCAGAATCATTTAGCGCTCCTGATGCTGCCCTCTTCTGAGTGTGTGGGCGGGTCAAGCAGGGCAAACAAGCCCCATGGCAACTGCTGCCGGTCTCACACCTGTTAGCCTGGGCTTTATTATCACAGCTTCCTAATGACATCCACACCTCTGCTGCACAGACACAGGGAGGAGGGGTCTCGGCCCGGGAACATCTGCCCTGGCGCTGTCAGGGAGGAGCAGGCCAGGCAGCTGTCGGCTTGGGTTAATGTCGAGGTGGAGCAGGAGGACGCTCGCACACTGACGCTCACTGCGCTGCTCTGATCAGCGGTGACACCCAGACGAAGCCGACGCTGGACTGTCGGACGCCAAATGAAAGGGGAACAGAGGAGTTCAGACGAGAGACAAATCAACGATGGTGTGTGAGGAGATTTCAGACCTGCATCCTCATGGAGTCTGCAGAGGATCTGATCTTAACCTGCAGGGCTCGTTATAGAAATCCACTAACTGCACAGCAGCCACGTTATTGGTCAGATCAGTGCATTAAAAACAATCAAATAGGCTCCAGCTGCCTGTGTAACCTCACAATATCAGCCACCACACCTTGTGAGATAGTGAGGAATTAAATTTTTCACATTTAGACCATTCCCACTGAAACCCAGCTATTATTGAAGTGTAAGTCCCAAAGAGCTAAGAAAATCAAATCAACAGTCAATGATGTCAGATTCATATTTAAAATGCATTAATCTGGATTCCAGATCATCTGCTGAGTAACACGAAGAAAACGTCCACTTTAAAATCTTCACCTTCACACGGCACCGTGGATTCAGCGTCTGTTTCTCATGTCTAATAACTGGAAATGATTAGAAGGTAATAAATTATCATTTCATATCCAGGAGGTGCTAAAAATAGTCATTTCTAAATGAGGCTTTTATTGTGAAGGAAGGTGTTGTGAAAAGCAGAAAGATTTATTTCAGCAAACTAAAGCTTATCTTCATCCGTCATATTAACTTCAGGCGTAACAAAGTCCAGACGCTGCATTACTGCACTTCAAGGTATCTGTACTTGTACTTGAGTATTTATTTGTCATATTTCAAACTCTGCTCATTACTTTGGGTAAAACATTTGAGGGGAGTCATTATTTCCTCTCGCTGCTCACCTTCAAACATCAGATTGATCTGAGTCTAGATCATAGGTGTCAAACTCTGGCCCGCGGGCCAAATTTGGCCCGCAGCCTAATTACATTTGGCCCGCGAAGCCATACCAAATTACTATTAGAGCTGGCCTACTGGTATTATACAGCTAATATATATATTGTTTAGTATTAAGCTTTGCTTGTGTCACGGTTCTGGGTCCGTTGGACCCAGTATGTTGAGTTTATTATATTTCGGTTTAATTCGGCTTCATGGATTGTTTTCTTATTCTCGTAGTAATGATGAAGATTATTATTAGTTTCTTGTTTCTGTTTATCCCTGCTTAAGGATTTGTTCTCGCTTATATCTCACGTTTAGTTTAGTTCACGTTCCATGTGTCATTCTGTCTGTCTGTCTCTCAGTGTCAAGTCTGCGTGCTTGTTTAGTAATTCATGTTTCCTGTTTTATTGTGAAAGTCTTTGTCTTATGTTAGTGTGTGCAGCTTGGTTCCCCCCGTCTCGTACCCTGATCTCTCCCAGCTGTGTCTCCCTCCTCTTGCCCATTCCCTGATTACCACCCTGTGTATATTAGCCCTGTGTTTTCCTGTGCTCAGTGTCGCGTCGTACCATCAGATTATGCCTGTGTGTTTTTGGTCTCAGTGTTCAGTCCTCACTTCATGTTTTGTTTTCTTGCCAGCAATAAAGCTGAGGTTTTTGAGTTGCATTCTGTTTTCTGAGTCCTGCATTTGGATCCTCATCTCTGCCTGCCTGCACACAGAGTCCTGACAGCTTGTTCCATATTCAGTTTTTCAGCAAAACTTGTTTGAGTCCATAAGAAAAGATTCATTCTTATATCTAGAGGAAGATTTTTTTTTTTCAATAAATATTAACGTTAGCCCGCGACTTTGTTCCAGTTTTGAATTTTGGCCCACTGTGTATTTGAGTTTGACACCCCTGGTCTAGATGGAGAGAATAGCTCATAAAATGCAGTGTATCCATCACTGATGCTTATTGCACACAATAATATGAATTAGGCAAAAAAACACAAAATGTAAACATGATTGATACTCAGAGTTTAAAATGGACCAGAATGATCAGCATCAGCGTTTGGGGTGCAGATGCTGATACGTTGCTGTTGTCTTGCTTCAGCATCTAGCTAGCGCTAACGAAGAGGAGCGAGCATAAAGGGAGTGACATTTTGTCAAGTCATTTCAAATGCAGCGTTTCTAACAGTTCAACAAATACCAGCAAACACACAAACTGTTTGTCACACAGTGTGTCAGAGCTGAAGGTCCAGCTGCTGTGTTTCACAGAATGTGAGAGAAGTTTGCTCAAAGATGGAGGAAAAATGGGACAGGAGAGAGATTCACTGTTCAGTGACATTTCTGGGCTGCCAGTTACATGTACAATGTAATGATGTGTTGCTGAAGTGCTGATGTCCTGTAAAACAAGCTGAGATATACTAAGGCCTTGTTATCTAACATCTGCAGGTCAGTCAAATTTACCGCGAAGCTCTGTGTTGGACTCGTGCGGAGCAGCTGTGGCGTTCATGGTCAGCGTTAGGCTACATGAAGAAAAGCAGAGATCGGATTAAATCTAAGGTGATGAAATGCGCTACCAGCTGTAAGGATTTTAAATCAGCCTTGATGTTTCTTGTAACAGATATCTTGATGAATTCAGTTAAAACCACAAAGAGCAGCGCAGCTGATAACAGCCTGGACACAAAATCTACTGAAACCAGGGGTGGGGAACTCCAGGCTTCGGGGGCCGGTGTTCTGCAGGTTTTAGATCTCACCCTGGGCCAACACACCTGAATCCAATGATTAGTTCATTACCAGGCCTCTGGAGAACTTCAAGACATGTTGAGGAGGTCATTTATTGACTGATTGAAATCAGCTGTGTTGGATCAAACATCTAAACCTGCAGGACGCCAGCCCTCGAGGCCTGGAGTCCCACCACCCCCGTACTGAAACTCACATTAAATGATTGTGACTTATTTCTGAGTGACTTTTTTCTTACTGCTACACCACTACAGGCATGTTTAGGTTTCCTCCACCTGCTGAATCCACTTTAACCCCTGATTATACTCATTCTTCTTTGTACATGTGGGGGGAAAGCAACCCATGGTTGAAACATTTTCAAGTGGTTTGAATTCATCAGAATTTGAATTTGTGTTTAAATAAAAGTCTGTATGCCGTGTGTTAGAATTATTTTATTATGATATTAATGTAAGCGACTTTTGCCAAGCTAACTAAGCAGGAGGTTCAGTTATTATTAACCATTAAAAACACTGTTTATGTGTCTTTCTATCACACCAGAGGCAACATATCCAAGCAGAGCGCTGAGCTTTGGGGAACATGTAGTGCCTGAAGATGATTAATGCACTAATTAGCTCCTGTCTTGCTGATCAAGCTTGTAGCGCTTCGAATGTGGCGAGTTCTGATTTTAAAACCAGACTGGCTGTAAAGCTTTCACTTTGAGTCTTTGGAAGCAGTTTTGATGCTGGATATAAAAACTTCATGCATGCCTGGATACAATAAAGTTTTTTGTTAGTAAAGAGGAGGGAGGTTAAAAGTCTATTTCATAAAAAAAAACAACCATGCTTCAGTTTTATCCATTTCCACATTAATTTCCAGTAATCGGTGTTTCCTGAAGTCATTCATCAGGGTGGAAAATCCTCTAGTCTGAGAGATTTAAAGATCTGAAATGCAGTGGAAGAATTAGGGGACAAAAAAGAAGAAAATGTATTCAAAGCATATCAGCACTAAATCCGGTAAATGTCTCCACAAAATCAATTCCAGTTGGAGCTTCTGAAAAACAGTCGGTGCCGTATTGATCAGCGACTAATAGGAACCAAAGTGCCTCACGTCCATCACATCAGCGTCGAACGATTCTCAGCAAAAGGCCAAACTTTGGGGTCTGATAGACGACGCTGAAAGGACCAGAGATCTGACTAACGCCATGACAAATGGCATCAAAGCCGTCCAATAAATTTCCAATCTCCTGAGTTTCTTTTTTTTTCTCCCATCGAGGCGGCTCCTCCACCACGCCAGATGTTTTACTGCTTGCCTGGGAATTCCAGCTTGCAAGATCTATTGCCTCAGTCTAAAAATGACTGTTGCAATTGGAAAATAAATATTTCATTTGGCCAAACACCCAAACACATAAAGGCCTGTCTGAGAACTGACACAAGAGCGCTCTACAGCTTTGGACACAGCCTCTCTCAGATGGCTATTGATGGTTAGGAAGGCCTTCTCTCCCTCTGTTGAGATAAGAGTTGCAGATGCATTGGATGCTCACGGGGGTTTCACCACTTGCAGCTGTGCTGTAAATGGCACACTGTTGTTTGTGGAGTTGCATTGATCTGGGGGATTTTTAGGCTCTCTGTGAACTTCTTTTCAAACACAGGCAATCGCTGCAGGCTTTCATCATTTAAATGTTAATTACACTGTTTGCAGGAATAAATATACACTTTAATTTGTTATTACTTTGGTGGTCCTCAGAGAATCAGAGTCACTACAGTGACTCACACCGCGGTCCAAAGTCTAAGTTGAAGTCGGTATGGGAGAAGTGTGGGAGCAGTAAGATCCAGAGTAACCTCCTGGAACCGTCAGCTTATGAGCAATTATATCTAATAGGAACTTTAATCCACGTTAACATCAAATGACTTCATATTCTGTGACAGCATGGAGGTTCCTCGTCACTAATAAGAAAATAAAGACATCCAAGACACCAAGGCCTGCCTACCCCATCAACACATCATTTCCAGGAGAAGAGTCGGTGCTTCAGCATCTAACTACTGCTACAGACGAGGAGGTGACTTATTTCTCCACGCTGCCAAATCCAACTTTATCCCCTGGTAAGTTCTGAGGTAGTGGTGCAGTGGGGCTCTCCAACCCTTAGCCAGTATAAAGCTAATAGAAATGTGGAGTTTGTCAGTGAGACTAAAGAGCAGCACACACTCTTGAAATGCCTCCAGATTTTATGTGGGCAGGTACTTAAAATTATCTAAATTAACTATAATAAGCATGTTTAAAATCACCACTCAAATCTTATTAAAACCACCTCAAGTTTTCTGAATTTTCCCCCAAAAAAGGCTCTAAAATTCTCCTGCAGATTTTAAACACAATCCTGTGCTACCCATGACCACACCTAGCAGCGACCGCAGGTTGTCAGGTTTGATTTTTTTTAATTCAGTTTTATTTATACAGCACCAAATCACAACAACAGTCGCCTCGCGGTGCTTTATATTGCAAGGTAGACCCTACAATAATACATACAGATAAAAAGACACCAATCATATGACCCCCTATGAGCAGCACTTTGGCGACAGTGGGAAGGAAAAACTCCCTTTTAACAGGAAGAAACCTCCAGCAGAACCAGGCTCAGGGAGGGGCGGGGCCATCTGCTGTGACCTGTTGGGGTGAGAGAAGGAAGACAGGATAAAAACATGCTGTGGAAGAGAGACAGAGGTTAATAAACTGTCCTGCAGCAGTGCACCAGTCCATCACTGTTGACTGCAGCACAGCAGCGCTGACTACACTGTGTAGCCTGAGCTTACCGTCCCGTGTGAATAACATAAAATTATCTCGTTTCTCGTCGAACGTTTCTCAGTAAAAAATAATTAACTTTAATTAACAATAACTTCATCATTGCATCGAGCTCCACAGTAAAGGTGGTCTTGTTTAAACAAGATCTCAAAAAGGTGTAGACTTTTATGAAGACATGCCCTGGAAGGATGCACATGCAGATGTCTGGATGAAGAATCACCAAAGATGTGATTTGGGTGTTTGCTCATCAGTCGCTCATCAGACCCTGCTGTGGGAAATGGGCGAGAGACCAGTGTCGTAGTTCTGGGTCATTTGATCCAGCCTTTTGAGTTTATGGTGTTTTTTGTGTTGTAATATTTGGATTTTCTATTTTTTGACTATTGAGTTCTCCTTATTGTTGACTTACATTTCTGTTTCCCTGATGTCTCTTCAGGATGCCTCTCTCGTGTTCCCTCGCTCTCTCTTTCTTCTGCCTTTCTTCTGTGTCAAGCTCGTGTCTCAGTCTACATCTCTGTGTTTCCTGTTTTATTTTGATAAGTCTTGTGGTCCTTGTTCAGTGTGTTTAGTTTTGCTTTCCCGGTGCTGTCACGTTGATTTGTATCAGCTGTGTTCCCCCTGTGTTTCCACTTCCCTCATTGCCCTTCTGTGTATTTAAGTCCTCAGTCTGCCTTTGTTCATCTGATCGTCTCTCTCCTAGTTTTTTTTCCACAGTCCCAGTGCTTTGCTGTTAAGTTAGTTTTTCCCAGTTTAGATTTAGCCTTGGTTTGTCTATTTTTGCACCTTTGTGCCTCAGCCTGACTAGGCAGCTCGCGTTTTGTTTAGCGTCGTTCTGTCTCCTCGTGTTGTCTGCTTCTGGGTCTGCTTAAATAAATATAAGATCTCCCTTCGCAGCTCTTGACAGCCAGCCCTGAACAGGTTTACCCCTGAAACAGACTGGAAAGACTTAGAAAATATTGATATAGCATCAGTAAATGAGCAAAGAGCAAAAAATAATGTTGGGAAATTCATGTTCTAATAAATTAAAGGTAGCATTTATTTCACAAATTGCCATCAGGCCACTTTGGCCATGTAAATGAAAAACAGGAAAAACAGGTTTCCTGTTGGGAATATGGCGTCCTGCAGCCGGCTCCTCGCTGAAACACGACGTGGATGCTCTGGTTGTCATATTCAGAGCAAATACATATGTTTGTGATTCTAATAACTGTTTGGTGTTACTTTGTTAGAGGACAGCAGGTCTCCTCTCTTATTACCATTATGTGGTTTTACATTGAGTTGTGTTGCACGTCTGTAATCTGTTACAGAAAGCTACCGTAGTGTTTGGCCCACTTAGTTCAATACAAAAGCCCAGTTACAAGTGCTATGGGCTCCTGTACTGCAGAAAATGAACATCATATATAGTTAATGTGACCCAGTTATTTCAGAGATGCCACCTATCAAGCCCTTAACGTCATCATCGCCCCGCATCCAAACACACTCACGAGGACGGAGTGATTTACTTTCTTTTATTTATGATTTTTACATTCGAGCGGAACAAGGAAACGAGTGAGCCTTTTAGTGCGTAAGTGACATTGGTGATGAATGTGTTTGAATAAGCGTATTTCATGAACTGTGTACAAACAGAGGCTGACAGACCATTAACAATGTTTTTCCCTAAAGAGCACGCTCTACGTGTAAGACAAGTTTTAAAGACGGATCCAAAGTCAAGCTCAACATCTCAGCACCAAGCAAGGCTGGAGGAAGAAGCAGGAGGAAACCCGACACACTTTCTGTGAACCCCTTGGTGGAAAATGTTTTTACACTACGTATACATCAGGTCAAAGTTACAGGTTTACAGTTAAGATCCTCTCTACTGACTGGAGTCACACAGAATTATTTTTCAGGTCATGGTTTGGAGATAAACTCTGATTCATCCAGGGAACAACTTTCTTTACACTTAAGTGCTCTTAACACGTCCTTGGAAAGTTCAACCACAGTCAAGGCGCCTCCACAGAGGATCACATGTATGTAGCGGCTGTAGCTTCTAGCTGTCTGCTAGCTTCCCCTCAGCTAACTGGAGACCTTGAACTGGACCTCTGGATCAAGTTTGTGCTGTTGGAGCCTTTTGAAGAAATTTTAATGAGATTATTTGACCAATAAGATGGCTGCTGTGAGGTGAAGCGTTGTAACACATCATCCAAGAAGTCTGAGCTCCAGTTTTTCTGAGTGAAAATACAGTTTAATTGGAGTTTACTCCGCACTGATTAGCAGGTCAAAGTCAAGCTAGCTAGCTGGTAACTTCCTCCCTCTCATAAAGAAATGCACACTTGTGGTTCCAGAAAAACCTCACAGTGGTTAAAATGCTAAAGTTGATGCCGCAGAATGTGACATCCATCTCAGTCTATATCCACACAGCTATGGTTTGACGACCATTAGAAGAGTTTCTAGGTTTTTGCACTGGGAGAGACCACCCTCTATCTGATTATTAAGTGATGACGTGACAAATCCTACTTCCGGGCCTAAAGTAGTCTGCGTTTAATATGGCTTTTGTGTTGTTAACATGTTTAATGTTTTGTATTTTCTTCTATTTAATCTCAAAAAGCTCCTAAAACAGTCAGTGATCCCCGTTGACCTCCCTCGGCTTTTATTACCGCTAATCATTTATTTAAGCTCAGTTTTAAAACCTTAGGATGTAGCTACAGCCCAGCCCATGCAGCAGTATATGAATGACTAACCTCGTATTATGGATGGATTATCTCAGTTGTTCTCCTGGCTGAAGTTTGGTCCTTTTACAGCATCCTGCCATGCGATTACATTGTTTCCAAACCCCCGCAGTCAGGACATGCTATATTGTATTTAGATAGAAGCTAGCAAGCTAACTTCCTGCTAACTTCTAACTCCGTTAAATGTCATAAATTCCGTTTTCATGGATGCCTGGATGTTAAACTCAATTGTTACACCTGGTAGAGCAGAACGCTGATCATTTTATTAAAGATGAAAGACTTTAGACAGTTTTTCAACTCTCAGTAATGCCATAGTGATCGTTTGATATATGGACCTGCAGCGGAGTTTAGACCCAGACACGGCTAGTGACGTCAGACTGAACAACCGGATAACTTCTGATGTACACTCAGTCACTTTGTTCTATACGCTGCCCTGAAATATGACAGAAAATGCTGTCTCAACTCCAAAGATTTAGTGATGGTAATGGTTGCATTCATCTGCATTATGACCTGATGTGTTGAAAGCATGTGAGCAGCAGGCTGGTTTCGGTGTCACTCTTCAGTCGGGCCTTTATTGTTGCGACTATATATTTAGCTTTTATGATGCCTCGCTTCATTTTTAAATGTTAATGAGAGAAGTTCGTTGTTGATTCTTGTCATGGAACTATCGGCAGCTTCTATTAACACTCAGTGAAATGTGTGGATACTTGATACACACACACACACACACACACACACACACACACACACACACACACACACACAGAGAGAAAGGCTGGATTTTAGGGCCTTCAGTGACCCTGTGACAACACCCCCAAAACTAAAGACTAAAATTTACACTAAAATGCCATTTAACACATGTCATACAGGTAAATGTTCCAGTGTAATGAACATAAAGATGACAGCATCCTAACAGGAAACCTATGGAAACATGTTAGCATAAAACAGGAAGCAGTTTAATGGTCATCAAAATCTCTCTGACTGAGAAGCAGCAGGGTGGGGGATTTCCTGCTGCAAAAACACACTGACCTAAAGCGTGTCCACCTACGCAGGGCTCCGGTGCTTTATGTGGTCAAGAGAGATGGCTAAAGTGCTGTTGCTGGACCATTAGCTTCGTACCAGAGGCTTTTACACCCCCACCTAGCCTCCCAAATGGAAGCTGGTTATCACTCTGTTCTCTCTGCTGCTGCTTCCTGTCTCCCTCACCAAAGCAGAGCAGGAGAGTGATTCACATTCGGATCATACGAGGGTTTGTAAATTTACAAAAGTTCTTTTTTTTATTGTGTTTACTCAAACGTGGTCATCCATTTGGCCTGTGTTAGACTAATAGCAGGCACTCTGCTTACCTCAGCTAGCAGAAGATCACGATGTCGACTCGATATAATTAATAATTCATGGATCTGATTGCACCGGGAAAAGTCTTTTCCGTGCCAGTGCTAATGTGGCATTCCCACTGTGGTCGGGTAGCAAACTGAGGGGATGATTAACTCAGCCTACAGTAAATTATCATCGTGCTCCAAAGTTTTGCATTAATGCTTTTAATTCAGCTGAGACTTCACCAGAACTAGTGATGCAAATGAACGCAACTTTAGATGAATTCATTTGAAGCCTTCGCCTCTGAAGACGGGGTCAACGCTGCCATGTTTCCACGCTCGCCCTCTCGTCTTCTCTGTTTGTGTGTTTTGTGTGGTTTGCATGGCAACGTGGGCTCGGTGACCTCCACTTCCTGCCTTTTCCTTGGCTGGCACACCTGGCTTCCATCATGAAGCTGCCTCCTCGCCAGACCATCCCATCAACCGGCTCCAGCCCGCAAATCTCTTGCCACGCCAAACATTTGCCTGTCCGCCCTCTGCTGACACACCAGCGGCGTTCAGCCACAAAAGCTGACAGCATGTTTTGAGGGAGCGCAAATCAAAGTCTTTTCTTCTTTCTGCTCTTAAGTTGAAATAACAGCAATCACGCGCACTCCCTCCCCCAACAGAAAGGCAGTTTTCTGGGAGGAATATTGATTAAATAATGACACCAGCTTACCTGCACTATCCGTGACTGAGTGAAAAAGCCTCTTGGAAGATGGCTCTGGGAGATTTTTGGTGGTTTCCAATCATTTCAAACGTGACGGGGTAAAATTGTAAATGTCACTGCCTTGATGAACTTACTTGTATAAACAGGTTTTTAAAAAGCCTGTATGTAATAGGTAGATAAATAGCTTCTTCAATCACTGAGCTGATCCCGCTGTGAGCTGCTAAATGCCAGGAGAAAGACTAATTCAATCAGAGGGGAGCCGAGGGGAGAGCGGTGAGGGGCGACGGACTGTATGAAAAATAACCTGCTACAGCAGCAGCTTTCTAATGGCTTATGATGAGTGTTAGTGGGAAACGCTTGTCATACAGTAGGATAGGATGACTGGACAAATCTCACTCCTGTTTTTATTGTGTTTAATCATCATGAGGTTCTTTCCAGTCTTTGAGGCCAGCTGTGTTTGTCGGTGTTAGCCACGTTAAACTGGTTATTGTGGTTTGAACAAAAGATGGAATCAAAGCAAAATGTTTCCTTGGTGCGTTCTGTGCTGCTTCAGTATGAACTGTGGATGAAAGAAATGTGCAGCAGCACATTCTTTCCACGATGACCGCGTGATATATTAGCAAGGGCTTCTTCTGGCCTGAAAGCCACTTTCAGATATACCATAGGTTGCAGTAAGTCCGAGTGTTTTAGCCAATTACAAACCTTCCTTTACGTTTTACAAAAAGCCTCTGAGGGTTCCTTTAGAACGACCCTCCCTCCTCACCTGAGGAAGTCATTGAGAACCAGCATGTCTAAAATTTGCCATATTAAATTCTGCCTTTTATATCTGATAATTATAGTTTAACTAAACTTCCTGTCTCAGAGTGACGCTGTAGTTTCTTGTCAGTCTGAAGAATCTGTTCATCCAAAACGAACTGTTCATGTCATCTTTTGTCTTGTCTGTCAGTCATTCAGGTCATCGTAGTCTAAGGCAGCGGTCCCCAACCCCCGGGCCTCGGACCGGTACCGGTCCGTGAGTCGTTTGGTACCGGGCCGCGAGAGTTGAGGCTCAGGTGTGAAATGTATAGTTTTCAGGGTTTTTATCGGTTTTCAGCGTTATTTTGTTATCGTTTTTATCGTTAACTCGGTTTTCCTGGGTCTTTTCACGTGTGTTATGAATAAATCTTCTTTTATTCGGAACCAGTACTAGTTTTATTTTGTTGTATTTATCCGCGACACCTTAAAGGCCGGTCCGTGAAAATATTGTCGGGCATAAACCGGTCCGTGGCGCAAAAAAAGGTTGGGGACCGCTGGTCTAAGGAGCTCGGAAAGAAAAGCGTCTGGACTTCTCTAAGTTTCCTTGAAGACGTTTCATCGGAGAAGCTTCTTCAGTTCTAAGAGCAGCGAGTGGTGGAGAGTCCCAGGCCTACGGGAGTGTCCCAAAGAGGGCCGTGGACCCCCTATTGATCCTCCACCTAATCACACGAGCCAAGGTGTGAAAATGCCCGTGGGTCAAAATCAGCCAAGGTTTCCGGTGAGCCCATTATGAAACCTAGCCTAACCCTATCATGTGATGTCCTGATGTCACATGGCCCACTCACATCCTAACACTTCCTGTTGAAAAGGAGTTCTTCCTTCGCACCATCAGCAAGTGCTGCTCACAGGGATCGTCTGATTGTTGGGTTCTCGCTGTAACACTGTAGGGTCTTTACAGTCGAAAGCACCTTGAGATGACTTGACTGGTGCCGTATTTATATAACGAAAACCTAATTATTAGTTAATTACAGCTGTTCCTTCACCATGTTTCCGATCACCTTTACTTAAGCTCTCCTCCCTGCTTCTCCTTTCCACCCCCAAACCCCTCTCCGTCTGACTCCTCCCGCCTCCTTCCCTCCCCGCTGTATCTCCAGCACAGTGTGCCATTGAGTTGACTTTAATCCCTGCCTTCTGCCTCTCTGCTGTCAGCTCTCAGCACTTCAGCGGCTCCCCTCCACCTCATTACTGTTAGTGAATGACAATCCACGGCCATTCTCCAGAGGGGGAGGAAGGGAAGGAGGAAGGCAGGCAAGGGAGGAGGCTGATGAGAGTGAACGAGAGCCACCAACATATGATACACTCAGTCTGCATTCATAACCTGTGTGTGTGTGTGTGTGTGTGTGTGTGTGTGTGTGTGTGTGTGTGTGTGTGTGTGTGTGTGTGTGTGTGTGTAGTGCTGAAAAAGGGAACATTTTGTCTCATTTTCTGCCCTCTTGGTTCCTCAGAAGAGTACGTGGGAGAAAAGAGATGTTACATGTGGCAACTTATTTCTTTGTCATTTTCACCCGAGCAACACACACGCACACACGCAGTCATAAGCAGTGTATGGATGTGCAGCACACATACAGATGTTTGTTACTGTATCTGTCACATCTGTAAATATCTATCTGAGCTGTATATAGCATTTGTATTCTATTTTATTCTATTGTATATAGTATTTTATTGTATTCTATTCTATTGTTTACAGTTGTGTACAGTATCGTATTCTTATCATCTTATCCTCCAGTGTTTTCTAGTTTTTGCCATGTAACTTTGCACTGTCCACTTTCTGCTGTAACAAAACAAATTTCCCACATGTGGGACTAATAAAGCTTATCTTATCTTATCTTATCTTATCTTATCTTAACACAGCTTCACCATCAGTTTATTCAAACTAGCTTCTATAATGTTTCACTCTTTAAATGTTTCATTTAAAGTCTGGATGTCTTAAAGTTTGCAAGGTTTCAAATCACAGTCCAACATAAAAGTCGACTGACACGACCTGTGAACTCTCCTCACCTGGACTGTCTCACAGCGTAAAATGAGACATTTTTTCCAGCTTATAAAACACTAAGTTACTGAAATGCGCACCTCTCTGCGCAGGTAATTGAAAGCATTTGTGGTTCCAGTTGCACTGGAGCATCACGTAAGCCTGGTTTGAGGGACCAAATGAAGGCCAGACACGGCTATAATGGCCACTATAATAGAAACCATATTCTCATCAGCAGCTCCTCGCAGTTTACATGTGGAAGTGCACTGCATGAAAACACTCAACAAGAGAGGCGGTGTAAATCTTCATGACTGAGTTTCCAGGTATGGCCTGATAAAGGTCAGCTAAAGGAGAGGCGCTTTAACCAAATCTAAAGATCATCAGGATCCATGTTAGTCTGTCTTTGTTGGTGGTGTGAAGCTCGTCACTCAGCGTGTCCCACCATGCAACACTCGATGCTGATGAAGTTTCTGTCCCCAGTAAGTGAAACGAGGTTCAGACCGAATCATCAAAGTGAGGTTACAGTTTACAACCACGCCAGCGTACGGCTGGACAGGAGGCCAGCTGCTTTTTATGGTGTCGCTCCAGCATTCAGTCCCCACTTTATGTGCTAATATTTACTGAGTAAAGTGTTAGTGGGAGTGGGCCAATTAACCGCCATAAGGGTCTGGCAGTGGGCCTAAATTAAAAGCATCTTCTAGGTTTTTGCTGTGGTGGGAATGGTTCGTCACACTGAGCCACGCAGGGAATATTTCTGCTTACATTGGGCAACAGTTTTTCCAAAGTACATTAGGGTGGATGATGTGTTGGAGGAATGCTCATTAAGCCGCCAAAGCTTCAGATTCTAGTCATGTGTTTTCTTGGCTGGGCATAACCAGAATCCATCCATCTATTTTCTGCTGCTTATCCGGGTTTGGTTTGCAGATTAGGAGACTGAGCCAAGCTTCAAAGAAGCATCCTAATCAGATACCCGAACCCCCTCAACTGGCTCCTTTCGATGTGGAGGAACAGCAGCTCTCCTAAGAGTCCCACTCGAATGACCGAGCTTCTCATCCTTTCTCTACGAGAGAGAAAGTCGAAGGTCAAAGGAACCTCATTTTCACCACTTGCATCTGCAACGTCAAAGCTGGTGGCCATAGGTGTGCGTAAGAACATAGACTGACCGACAGCCTCCACATCACTGCACTCCAAACGCAGCTTAAGGTACAAGGAACATTCCTAGGTCCTGGTGCTCTGATCCACGGCTTCAACAACTAGCATAACCAAGATTTTCATTTTTATTTTTAACATTCAATTCCACATCAAAGCCCAAATTATGAAGTCCTATAATCCTGGTCTAGCGACACATTTCCCTCAGAGGGTGTTTTGTTCATGCCACACTGACAGAATCCATCATTTTAGTCGACATGCTGCCTTTTGCTAAAATTCCAACTGGTGATGCAATCATAGATTAATGAGGAAGCACCTCGGTGTTAACAGCTTCCCAGGACTGATCCATTGTTTGCAAACAACTTTAGACTTGCCCAGTCAAACAAAGGGTGGCCGATCTAATTTATCAGTAGTGTTTGCAGTCAGTTAATTTTAAATTAATTTCATATCAAAGAAGTTTTCCATGTGGTGCATTTTGTTAAAGCTGTCAACAACCAACAAGGCATGTAGTCTAAAAACTGACAGGATATCTAAGTCTATAGTCTCTGAGCACATCAACACGGCTGTGTTTAACTAAGTACATGCTAATAATAGCTTTATAAAGGCAGACACATAAAGTAGATACAATTCAGTTGACAAAGTTTTAGAGCCAGTAGGCAGCGTGAGGACAATTAAAAGTGTGTATGTATTACACATTTCAGTGTGAGACTGGGCTGTGGATGACTGGCCCATGCTGCAGTTCACACACATACACTGGTGTGATCTTGTTCCACCGTTTCAGCAAGACCCAATTAAAAAAGACTCGCCGACCGAACCGAGGAACACGGTTCCTTCTGCTGCTGTTCTACAGGCTGAACTCATGAAATGTATCTGCCAGTGTCTGTCACTTCAAACTCATTAGCACATTTTTCTCCTATATAAGCAGTGAAGATGCAGCTGAAGATGAAGTGTGGAACTATGCTAACTTACTTATGATAAGGCTTGGGCAGGCTGATGTTCAGTGACACTTCCTTCCTGGGCCCATCAGGCTTAGCACACTGGCTCTTTATTGATCACAGATGTGCTATCAGATAAACACAGAAGCCTGCCACAAAGCTGAACTCACATCAACACCCAGAGTCTTCCCATGTCCCCTTGCAAACCATTTGATTCATGTCTTTAAAGATTTAGTGACTGGATCAATAGATGGCATAGAGGGCATGCTGAGATTAAGATTTACTTTGGCGTTTGCACTAATGACAGAGGACTGTGACCTTCCATGCTTTGTTTTGAAATGAGTAAGTGCACAAATTTACACAAAGAAGAATGTACAGGGATAGAGAGAAGGCTAATGCGTCCCAGAAGCTGCAGTTCCTCTAATGTCCACCAGAGGCTCCAGCAGTGAGTCAGTCCCAGGTTTAAACTGTGCTTTTTGGTTCCTATAGACTTGCCAACCAAGCTAGCCATTGCTAGTTGATAACTACCTCCACCCTCTTGTGTAAATATGATAACTTCTGCACCAAAAAAAGGAAAAAAGAATGAAAGAAACAACTAAAATTGAGGTCTGTGAAGGTTCTCAATCATCCAGGTCATCGTGGCCTGAGGAGCTTGGAAAGAAAAGCGTCTGGACTTCTTTAAGTTTCTTGAAGACGTTTCATCAGAGGAGCTTCTACAGTACTAAGAGCAGCAAGTGGTGGAGAGTCCCAGATTTTAAGCCGTATGGGAATGTCCCCAAGAGGGCCGTGGACGCCTTTATTGGTCCTCTACCTAATCACTTTAAAACAAGACTTCAAAAACCAGTTTACCACGGCCTCTTGGCGATGTCCATCTTTGATCGTTGGGTTGTCATCTGTCTTTTTCCCCTCAGCCCCAACCGATCTCTGAGAACCTGGTTCTGCCGGAGGTTTCTTCCTGTTACAAGGGAGTTTTTCCTTCCCACTGTTTCCAAGTGCTTTCTCATAGGGGGTCATCTGATTGTTGGGGTTTTCTCTGTATTACTGAAGGGTCTTTACCTTACAAAATAAAGCGCCTTGAGCTGAGTGTTGTTGTGATTGGGCGCTGTATAAATAAAAATGATTTGAACTGAATCTACAGTAAGTACTACTTTGCCAGCTTGGATAGCCCTCTGTAATTTTGACTTACCAAACATGTAACAAACTATTTCCCAGTTTGAAGACTACAAGGATTTTCTTTCTTTTTTTCCTGGAAAGTGGATAATGTGCTGAGGGGGAAAGCAGAGAAGGAAAACAGGAAACCGAGAATGATTCAGAGTCCGCCCAGGATGGAGAAAAGTGTTCAAGTGTAACTCTGAGCTTTGTACCTGCTCTAAAATGATTGGCAGACCGTTTAGCACACAGACTAATTCTAATAACTACAACAACCAATCATCTTCCTGTGATAGTCGAAGGGTGTTTCTGTAATGAAAACAGACACTTTCAGTTTAGATCATTGGACAAAATACACCAAGGACATATTTTATTGCTCCATTGTGTAATAATGACTTTCTAGATGGTGTTTGATTCAACATTTTGTGGGATGCAGACTTTGCTGCCCATCGTTTCCCCACCATGACCGTCGGTATAGTAGCTGCGATGTGGTGAAGTTCTCACAGTCTTCATTTTCTCCTGGAGCCGTGGCAGGAGCACACCGGTGTACGGAGGCACCTCCTCATTAAAACACTGAAACTTTGACACTTTGACCAGCGACTGGCTCTCAGAGTAAATCAGGTCTTGCTTGCTTTCCCTCCCTGCCAGGTTTTATGACTGCCAGCAGACAGACTACAAAGAAGCTGTTACATTAGCAGTGACTTACGCCAGTCACTTTATCCGAGCCATATGTGGCTGAATCCCCGGCCTCTGTGCACGGTGCCGATCAACACCCTCGGCACTCTGCAAAAAATGATTAATGGTGTGTGTTCGTGCACATGCCTCTGAACACGCTCGCTGCGTGTGCGCCGCATGTGTTGCATGTTTCAGAAACGCACATGTGTTCTTCTTGTGTGTGCATGCATGCACATTTGTGTGCGAGTGTACTTCATTAACTTTGAGCAGGTCTATAATGGTTCTGTGACCCAGAGGCCCACACCTCATCCCTCAACGATCGCACGCTGCTCTCTCAGGACAGCAGAGCATATGAGAGGAGAGGGACAGGTCAAAGAGAGAGAAAGAAGAATGACAGAGTGACATACATACAAAGAGTGAGAAACAGAAAGGAGTGCACCGTGCAGCAAATTTAACACCTTAAACACTTCTAACATTTCTAATATATTTCTATGTGTGTCGGCCTGTCTATCATGGACAAACAACAACAACAAACTTTATTTATATAGCACATTTAAAAACCAGTGGTGCTTAACATGCAAGAGTGTAAGGTGAAGTAACAGGGAAGGATGAGGGCTATGGCAAGGTACCAAAACGTGCTAACAGGTTGAATGGCATTAAAACACACGAAGGCAAAAGAATCGCATATAAAAGCATAAAAGAAGGCTAAGTGTAGAGGATAAAACAGTCAAAAAAAATTGAAAATGAATTAAAAGTAATTAAGAATAAGCCGCAGATAAGAATAAGCGTTAACCTAACTATCAAGCAAGCGTTAACTGGTAGAAAAGGCGAGGCTAAATAAGTGGGTTTTTAACCGCGATTTGAAGGAATGGATGCAATCAGATTATAGCGATGGGGAGGTTATTCCATAAATCGAGTGCAGCCGAGGCAAACGCGCGGTCACCTCTAGTCTTCAGCCGGGATCTCGGCAGTACCAAGAGTGACTGGGAAGATGATCTTAGTGCTCTAGTAGGGGTGTGTGATCTAAGTAGCAAACAGCAGCTATCTAACAGCAAAATACTGACATGACTTAATAAGGTCAACCCGACTACAGACAGAGTACAAGGTGGATGTAGCTGCAACAGGAAAGTGCCTTAAATCTGCATTCTTGTTATTGGCCAGCAGGGGGTGACTCCTGTGTGATAAGATAGATCAAGAACAAAGAGATGCAGCATAAGCTAAAAATGATAAATATATTTTCTAACATAATTTTTATAAAATAAATAAACTCCCTCGTGATTTTAGTAAACACCGGTGACTTTTTGGGTTGGTCGCTAAGTTTAAATTTGAATGTGTGGTTCATTTTGTACAGTAGAGCTAATATTATAGACAGAAGGGTTATCCAAGGTATAGTCATTGGTGAGTTTGCGATGTCCTCGGCTCATCGTGTCTGACTTAAAAGCATCAAGGTAATGACAGTGAAAGGCTTTCTGACACTGCTTCACTACGTGTAACCAATGGATGAGTCACAGTATTTCCATCCTTTTTACTGTTTGTGATTGTTCATGAAATGAGATGAGATGATGAGAGATGAGATGAGATAGCCTTTATTTGTCAGTTGCAGGTCTTTTGCCCACAACCGAGATGACAGACCTTGCCGACCGTACATACAATACACAAACATCACATTGGGGAGACAGGTCAGGCCAGGTAGCGAGGAAAAAAAACATCAAAATGTGTAACACAGAAGGATAATACAGGAATGCACAGATATCAACACACCATAGCACAATAAACACAGACAGCAACATGGGAAAGAGTCCCAGTGTGTACATCTGATCTGGGACCGCTGCAATCTTTCGACTGCGCATCCAACTGACCCGATGTCCACATCAGAGGGGAGGTAAGCGTTGGAGGTGGCGTTGGATCCGGGGTAGTGCAAGCAGTGCAAGTGTACCTGTCAACTTCTTCAGACCTGGAGTAGTTCTCCAGGCTTCTTGAAGGACATTCAAAGCTCTTCTTTGGATGTTCCCACACTGTTTCAACAACGCTGACGTCCCAGCTCTGGAGAGGTCAGTCCATGATAATGTTGTGCTGTTCCACTGTGTGTTTTTCAATCCAGGTACACTTATACTGCACTGGCAGTGTTTTTGGGATCATTGTTGTGCTGAAAAAGCCATTTCTGTTCTTAATTTCAATTTTAACAAACACCCCCACACCAGACACAATGCAGCCCAAACCATGACAGAGCCTCCACCGTGCTTTACAGAGACTCCCAGTGACCTCCTGAACAAAAAGGTTAAATTTAGATTGTTGCTTTGTGGCTCAACAACAACTGAACCAATGTCCAAAGGAAAGCTTTCTTTCAGAAAGCTGGAGAACTAAAGTCTGGATCCTTGGAAGCAAAATATAAAGAAGTGAAGGCTCAAGAAATCTGCACTGTGCTGTGTTTAGTTTCATCTCTCAGTCTTTCTGTTGACAAGCAATAATCTCATCTCATGTAGTCAGTCAGTGATTTGAAGACCTAAACGGTCCGTCAGCTGCTGTACAAACCCGACATCGACTGGAGTCCGCAGACGATGGCTGCTCGTAAGACACCAACTGTGCACGAGAACGTCAGCAACCATATGTCAGCTTTCTCATTGGTGTTTATTTTCCCTAATCACACTCTGAGGGAGTTACAGCATGTGAAGCTGCTCCCTGCTGGGGGGCGCCGCTTCACCAGTGTGACTGCAGCTCAGTCTGTGTCTGCATTTTTTGGCATCTCGTTGCATGTTTTTGTAGTTGTCTTTTCTTTATGACTGTTTGTGCAGCTACAGCTATGGTGTTTTAATTATCAAGATAACCACAGCTAGCTGAGGAAAGCTCACCTGACTGCAGGACTACCTGTTGGAGCTTTGCTACTACCAGCTGGAGGCAGCGCACACGTCCCTCCTCCTAAATAATCTGTGGATTTATTCTGACTCAGCATAAAGAAAAGGAGGCGGGGCCTAAAGGCGCGGACAGCCATCGGCATTAACCTGCCATCAAACGCTCGATCACTACAGAACTTGGCTGAACACTTTCTACTCCCACGAGGTTCGACCGGTCTCTTCTGAGATGGGAGTCCCTGAGGACGTAGTCTTTCATCTGGAGGAGTTTCACATCACTGGCTTAGATTGAGGGAAACATGTGGTCAACAGATTTCACACCGAGACAAAATGATTGCTGTAAGCACTGTGACTGGTTTATTTACCTGGACCTGATTTTACTGTAGCGTTTGGACACACTGGGGGCATAATAACAGCCGACTGAGCTGTCAACCAGCCAGTTTGTTCTTCTAGGAGATTTTTGCAAAATATGGAGTAGTATGCACCCCCGCCTCCTCTGCAGACCACCTCAGTGGTTTCTTTAGCCAGTTTAAAAGCTGTAGTCCAACCACCAGCTCAGCCCTCCCCAGTCCCATTCACCAAACTCCCACCACAGGTCAGGAGCTGGTGACCATTTTGAGCAGCGTCAGTCCACAACAATGGGCTCAAAGCCGGCTCTGCTCGGGTAAACTGGGCTTTCCCCAGTTTCAGGGCTTTTCAGGACTCCGGCTTTATTCTAAGGCTGTGGGAGGACTAACAATAATCCCAGTTCCATAAAAGACACATGCTAACAACTTTTACAACAGGCAAGTTACACTGATTGTTGGACAGGGTAAGTGGACACTTTATTTTAATAAATAAATAACTTATAATTACCTCTGCAGCATGATGTCCATGCATGAATGGATCCACTTGGGTTAATCAACAAGGTGCAACATGGGGCAGACGATCAAATTCAGTATATCCCCCAACTAAACATTTACATGAGCTCCTCTTCTGCTTTTAGTAGCATAAATACAGACATCTTGCTGCATGGCGAGCGGCGGGTCAGCCTGACACTGATTTCAGGGATTAAGAGTTTTCTAAAGGCCACAGCTGGAGGCTGGAAATGGTTTTTAAATCCACTAAGTTGATTTTTAACCACAGGACTCCCCCAAAGTTGAGCTTCATCCACTATTCTCCCCTCTGTTTACACCAACAACACATCCTGCAGCCTGAATGACATTTTTAAGGCATGACCTCAGGGATGACTTGGCCTTGGCGGCTGGAACACCATTCAGAAAACCATCAAGTAAACGAACTAACACTTCCAGCCTCTCGCCATCAACAGTCAGCCAGTAGAAAAAGCACAGTCGCTTAGAAACCTCTGGGTGACGGCACACGGCATCTTATCTTCTTTCCAGCACCTGCTGAAGAATCTCATGTCTCCAAAACTATTTAATTACTGGCTCACAGTAAAATGACTGAACGCCCAGTCACAAGCACTTATGTTAATCAGGCCAATAACAATATGAAAGGGAATCCCAATGACTCCAACTATGAGCAGAAGTCTGTGTTGCTGGAGGAGACGAGCCTAAAGCTGAAGGCGCTGCCACCCAGTCGACTATCAGAACCACAAATAAGCCTGAAGTCTGGGAAACAAGAGTTCTGTTAGGATGACATTAGAGTACAAAGGTGTCCGGACCCTGGCTCCTCTGTCTCTCTGTTTGTGTTCAAGATCATCCGTGGGCAGGACTCCATCTGAGTCTCCACCCAACTCAGCTGTGGCAAGTTCACCACCTGTGGAGGAGGAGCAATCAAGGCTCCTACTTAACACTTGGGTAGACTGTCAGTCATCGCTGGTACGTTTGGTAGCGAAACCCAGGCTCCTAGCTTCGAGTTGGATTCCCCCATGTCTGGACTCCCCATGCTCCCCTGGACCCTTCCCCCTCCCGGATGTTCCCTCACCAGGCTGGGTTTCACTAAAATCATCTACCTGTTAATAAACACCCTGCCTTTGAGTCCACTCACCGAGTGCCTGACGTGACAAAAGGTCTTTAAGATATGACGGGTCTGATCGGACAGGACTTAAATGAGAAGCTATGAAAAAGATTTAACCGGGAGCCGATGAAGAGGAGCTAATGTGGGAGAAATAAGGTCTCTGTCCAAGGAAAATCTTTGCATCTTATTCACTCAAAACTACACGTTCATAGATTTTGAATGTCTTTGACTGAAGAGAAAAACGGAGCGTAACTCACATCAAACTCTAATAATCCTCAGAACTGTGATGATGTGAGTGATGAACCGGCTCCTTGAGCAGGTGTGAGCCTGAATGCAGATGTTTTGCTGTCTGCGAGTACGGAGTCGCGAGCTCCTTCATCTTCCCTCTCTGCTGTTCATGCAGTCGTTCACAACTGGGCCAGTGTTTCCCAGTGCGCTCGCTGACAGGTCGTTCTTCATGCGTGACAGGGGCCACTGCTGCCACACAGGGGCCACACGGGTACCAGGCGATGGCCCAGATTTTACAGGGAGGAGCACATGTGTCGCTGCCTGCCTGCGGTAGCTGTCTGCTGACACTTTGGGAGAGTGTAAAAATATGTTTGTGCTGTTCTCTGCTCTTTACCTCAGGTAAGGAAAAGATCTCCAAATAAAAGCTCTGTGGCAAAGAGCGCTGTTGCATCAGCGGTCACATGCTTTGGTGGTCAAACAGCAGAGGTCATTCAATCCTCCAGTCAATCAGAATGAGTCCGGGTGACATGCTGTTAGTTTGCTGGACTAATTGCAAGTGCTCACAATCGTTCAGAGTGGCTAAATTCCCATAATCCTCTCTGCAGGTGGAAAGTTAAGCAAATGGACGCCAACGCTAAGAAACATTAAATCTCCTTTAACGGAGCAGGAGTCACTGAGGCGCCGACGATCTCGTATCAAATAAAAAAGCCGCCATCCACTTGATCCTCGGTGTCTGAAGACTTTTAAAGACAAACTAAGAGAATCTCTTAACTTGGAGTGGACGCGTTTTTTTAAGTTTACTTTTTTCCCGGAGTTAAAGCTGCATGACTAATTTCTGCACGCGAACAGTAAATCAAACAGCTGTACGATGGAAATGTTGCTCAGACGTGAAATTTCCTAAAACTGCAGCGACTCTCAGCTTAACGCTTATTATTTAGAGTTCTGCTGCCTTTCATTCTGCTCCTTTATTTTCCCGCAGACGCTTCACGGGTTTCTTCTTCATGTCTTTATGAAGAAGAAACTCTGGTTTGATGCTCTTTATTGCTGCAGATCATTTTGTGCTGACACAAAACCATAAAATACACGACGCTCTTGTTTACAACGTGTTTACAAAGTTCTGTCAGATGAATCCCGCAGGACAAACTTTTTTAATGCAAGTGGAACTTGCTGCATTTACAGGAGGAGCAACATTATATTAAAAGTTTAACAGTTTGCAGAAATGAACTTGACTTTCTTTTTGATGGCACCGTGATGAAGACGTGGAACGAAGAGAAGAGGTAAAGAAACAGAGTGTGAGGTGGAGGTCCTCGTTCACGAAGCAGGGTGTTCATTTTGGAGCATTTTTACGAGTCAACTTTTTACTGGGGTGAATTTTAAAGACGACAGATAAATACAATTATTGAAATCCTGCAAAAAAGAGAAAAAATGCTGTGAATGGACTCATGGAGTCATCGACAGCTGTGCTGACCAGATTTATTCAGTTCATGTGGGACTGCACAGCGATTTGATCTCCTGTCCTGTTTCTCTTCAGCTCCAGCTCACAACACTGAAAGTGTCACATAACAAACATGTGGCTGAGAAAAAGATTCGATTAGAACATGTGAGTGTGCAAAGACGATCACACAAGACCAGAAAAACAAGATTTAACTTCCATTTATTCTTTAAATAAAATGCAGCATTTTACCTTCACGTGACTGAAGGCAAAACTTTTAACCTGCACATTATGCATATTGTTTAAGTTAGATATATCAAATTAAAAACTGTGCCACGCACAAACACACTCTGTGCCCCAGTACATTCATCCAGTCAGCCAAGCGTCAATACTGCAATAAGCAGCAGTTACAGGGGACAAAAAGACCTGCTGCAGGTAGAAAAGGGATAACAGCAGCAGGAGGAGAGGAGTGGGTGGCGCCTATAGGTGAAAAATTCACTGCAGAATCTGGCGAGACATCGATGGCAGGAATCCGCCAGAACGCTGTAGCGCACAGAGCAGGCAGGAACGCCACAGCTGCTGAATGTGACGGTGGAGGGAAGGTTGTGAAGCTTCATGTCAGCGTCACTCACAGAACACCTGCCACGTGCACAAGGAGCAAACCTCAGGTTACCACATCCTCCCACAGTCCTAACTCAAGTTCAGCTGTTATCTCTACGTTCGCCTTTTGTATGATTTCATTGAGCATGTCTGAGTGTTGGCTCTAATATCCATAAACTGATGAATCTGCAGTCCTGTGGTTCTGGAAGCTTTCTGCTTTCCATCTGTGACGTGCCATCAGTCCGATCATGTCTGAGCAGCTGCATTTTGTGCAGAAAACAAAGAAACTTCAGGCTAGCGGTTTCAAAGGCTAAATGTGCCCCCACCCCCATTTACAGTTGTTATGCTAAGAGGGCAGCAGTGGTCTTTGTGCCACCTGCAGCTGCACTGCAGGACTCCAAAGCACAGCTTGGAAACACAATAGAGACACACATGGTTCCAGACCCAAGAAAGTAATACTGTGAAACACACACACACACACACACACACACAGAGCCTTGGTGATAGTGATGTCATCCCTCACGGGGGACACAAGCGGTGTCACCGCACATCTGTCCCACTTAACGTCCCCACAGAGGTGTAGGTGTGTTTGCGGTCGGTCAGGCGGCGGAGTCGTCCAAAGCACCGACGGGGTAAAAAGAGAAACCACCAACAGGCTGCAAGGACGACCGAGAGCAACACGAAAAAACTGTTTATCTCTAATTTATTTTCTTCACAGAGGACAGAGTGAAGAACAGTGATGGCTTCACACCTGAAGTTTCTCAGACTCGGGAAGCACGTCTGAAGGCAGCGAGGAGGGACGTCAGGTCACACGCTGACCTTCCTCTGTGCTGCATTTAAACACACCTGCACTCACCTGACAGGTTTGTCTACGCTGCTCATTGTGTCGGACGTGTCGTGTTACAGCAGCTCGATCCTTTGGAACGCCGTCTTAGTGCCAGATTTGTTTTTGGGTCACAGATCCAGCTCATGTGCTGTTGTAAAGCCTAATCTCTATGAGCAGATAGCTGCAATTGAATATGAAGAATCTGTAATATTGACCAATCATATTTCAGCAGGTAGAAGGTCTGTGTGAAGAGCAAAGCAGTGCATGTGACTGTTCTGGCAGAGATTTGCTGCTAACCCTTCTTTTCTTTTCTCTCTGTGTGTTAGCTTTCCTCACCAAAGTCACAGGGATGTCTAACAGTATTTAATGTGAGAGCACAGTCACCACGTCTTGTTTTGCAGCAGTTTAGCTGTTACATAAGACTCTTGAGTGCTACATTCCCTCTCCTCTGATTAAGATAAAGTCAGGTAAAATGTTTTGTGGACCAGAGGGGGAATGTGTCTGAGGCAGCTCGTTAATCCGTGGGCTGATTCCTCCTGCTGCTTTTTTCCTTTTATTTATCAGGATCCGAACCTAATCACACATGCCTGAAGTGACCTTCAGCTACAAAATGTACAGTAAAGTATTTCTAACCTTATTACACTGCAGTTTGCACACTTTGATATATCAGGGTGTTTTTCTATTGAACTTTATTCAGCTTACGTATGTAACGCCGTCATCAGGAGGAGGTGGGGGTTGATGGTGGGTGTTTAAAGAGGGGGTCTCGTGCAAATGTCCGAATCAGACATGAAATCGTCTTTAAACTGCCGAGGTCCAAAGTCTCAGCGAGTCTGTGTGATTATTGTCGTGCATGCAGCATCCTTGCCTAAAGCAAAGTGTAGCTCTTGTCCCACCTGTGTCTCCCCACTCTGCACGAGCTGTCCTCTCCCCACAGCTGTATGGACTGCTGACTGCTGGGGTCACAGCTTTATCTGTCGAAACACCCAAGTTTGAATCCCACAGACCTTTTTTTTATTTGTTAGTTTCTTTCATATTAGCTCTGTTAAAACTGGTCTGTTTTTTCTCCACAAAAATGTGTTTATAAGAGGACTAAAGCCCAAAACAGAATCTGTTTCTGCACCCATCCATGCACGAAAAGACAAAGGTGGAAAAACCGAAGCAGGAAGTCATTTTTTCAACTTCTGTATCCAGGGATAGGTGGAACCTCTCACTCAGCAGCGCCCTACTTCATCCAAAAGAAAAACCACACACTCGCCAAATCAGCCAAACAATCTGGCTTCACAGATGAATGCTGATGGAAAATGTAATCATCTAACATCTGGATTCAGAATCACGTCCAGCTGATGTTGTAAAACAGACACAGAGTGGCTCCAAGCGAAAGTCATCACAGCAGGAGGACATTTTTCCTGCTCTGAACGTGAAAATCTCTCCATCAGGAAATATTATTAAACATCTTATTATTATTAATATTACAGCTTCTAAAAAGAAGCAGCGTCAGTCTCACCGAGACAATCAGATTAAAAGGAAAACACAGACATTCAATTTTAGTTTTGAAACTTTCCCCTTTTTTTGCAAGAATTTTGCAAAAAGCCTGACGAAGCTCTCCATCGCATGGAAACTGCCTGTCTGTGCTGCGGTGTGAGCTTTAGCCTTCATGTGACAACTGCACACAGATCCCACACATTTATCACAGGTTACGAACTTCAGAAATATTTGAAACTCTTAGAAAGACGAAGAGTAAAAGACACAAACTGCAGGAGAAACACGAGCGGATGATATGTGACAGTGGCTTAAGGGCAAAGAGTTTCAACTTCACTTTAAAGTCACAACATGGGTCGTCTTTGACACTTTGCATGGAAAGGTCACGACCTTACAGTATTATAAAGGGAAACTCGAAGACGCCCTTTGAACAGTACTCGCCAAGCACTGGGAGGAAACGCCTTTATTAGCAGGAAGAAACCTTTGACAGGCGCAGTCTGAGGCAAGCGGCCATTTGTCCGGGAGGAAGCACCGAGCAGCAACCGCCAACCGGACAGCGCTCTGAGGGCGCGCCCTCCACCAAGGTCAGCACCCTGTTTTTTGCCATTTCAAGATAACCACACCAAATATGAAGGCCTCTGTTTCCCATGCTGCACCTCTTCTCTAAGGTAAAAGAAAATCAGTAGTTTTTTGTTGTCTTGCTGACAAAAAGCAGAGCTCACATCCTCCGCCTTCGCTCTGCACTGACAGACACATAAACCCGTGTTTCTCCTTCCTGTGGCAGGCGTACATAAGGAGATTATCGTAACGCCGCGGGATCGCTGTAAAAGTAACGGCTAACCTCAGAGCTCTGCAGCGAACTCCACAGACAAAGAGACGCTGCTTTTATCTTTTATTTAGAGCTGCAGATCATCTAAATGTGGGCTATTATGACAAACGCTGAAAGAGCAAAAGCCAGAAGAAGTCGCCTCTCTTCTTTGGTCCGAGGTCAGGCATTACTCTCCCTGTTAGGCACGATTATTACTGTTAAGTGATATTTAATAGTGCTCGCATTATTCTACGCATTCAAATGTGCAGCAGTAAGTGCTGAAGCTCGAGCGTTACAGTAAATAGCTCACAATCCAGGAGCGCACACCGTCTGCTCCACGAGGCCCTCACAGGAAACGCTTTGACTCGTCTGTTCAGGTTATCGATGGTTAAAGCTGGCATTTGAGAAACAGCTCAGGGTGAACATCAGCCAATCAGAGCAGGAGACGGAGCGCATTACAGCCAACCTGTTCTGCTCATTTCCACCTTCATGAGCCCCTCCATTCAACTTCTGCTCCTCCCTTTTTAAGGCCAATCACCTTTTTAGATAGTCTTTTTTTTTGAGCAGCTGACAACTAAACCAGGTGGGCGGGGCTTCTGTGCTCACAGTCAGGTTTGTGAGATGATCTTATGAAGAAATCTGTGACATCATACAGATCCAAGAGTCGAAACAACTGTGATAAACTGAGTGTTTAGACCCTCAGTGATTTCGTACTTTGCACCACCGAGTCCCTGTGACCACAGTAACAGTACGGACATGAATCATGTCCGTACTGTTTTTGCAGTAAAAGATTAAAAAACTGATTGTTTTTATTTTTTTAATAGAAGATCTGTGGCAAAGCTTTAGTTTTCTTTGGTTTCTGAAAGTGGGTGTGAGGCATGAATTAAACAGGAAATCTTTTCCCCGTCCTAAAGCTCGCTGGCATCATGTTATCTCTGATTATTTCACATCCCAGAGTATTTAAAAGTAGAATGGGAGGCAGAGCCTTCAGTTTTCAGGCCCCTCTTCTGTGGAACCAGCTTCCAGTTTGGATTCAGGAGACAGACACTATCTCTACTTTTAAGATTAGGCTTCAAACTTTCCTTTTTGCTAAAGCATATAGTTAGGGCTGGACCAGGTGACCCTGAATCCTCCCTTAGTTATGCTGCAATAGACGTAGGCTGCCGGGGATTCCCATGATGCACTGGGTGTTTCTTCTTCACTCACTATGTATTAACAGACCTCTCTGCATTGAATCATATCTGTTATTAACCTCTGTCTCTCTTCCACAGCATGTCTTCATCCTGTCTTCCTTCTCTCACCCAACCAATCACAGCAGATGGCCCCGCCCCTCCCTGAGCCTGGTTCTGCCGGAGGTTTCTTCCTGTTAAAAGGGAGTTTTTCCTTCCCACTGTTGCCAAAGTGCTGCTCATAGGGGTCATATGATTGTTGGGTTTTACTCTGTATGTATCATTGTAGGGTCGACCTTAGAGTAAAAGCACCTTGAGGCGACTGTTGCTGTGATTTGGCTGTATAAATAAAATTGAATTGAATACTTTATATGGTAGAGGTGAGGGAGCTGCTTGAATAGGAGGAGACACTGTGCATGATGCCCACGTATTACATTCTCTATTTTTACAATGACCCATCCTGTACGTATGGTGCTGCACCGGGAGGTCAAAGAGTGTCTGGTGTCCAATCCCAGCGTGTCGGATATTTGCATTCCCACTTTCACCTGTTTTGGGAATGTTTAAGAGACATTGAGGGATGAGTTGCATGTGTGAAAAGCTGTAGTACAGATTATGTAGTGATGGATTACCGATCCTCAGAGTCATCACCCACCTTCTGCAGAGAGAAGGTTCAGTTTCCACTACCTGCAGTGTCTGATGCCTAACACTTCTCGTAATGGACCCACAATAGCACATTTTCTTTGTCAAAGCGGAGCACATTAAACTACTCCAGCAACGAGGCTGATGGGATTGCTTTATATAGCCTGATGTCTGCCCACCACTCTTTCAAAAAGCTGTTTTATGGCCTGCGGGTCACAACCGGTGAAAAGCTCGCTTTCCGCCTCATTTCACCATAGCCATTATTCCTCACGCCATCCTCTCGAGTCTGAAGGGAGCCGGCGCCGCAGTCGTTAGAGGATCATGCTTGTTATTAATCTCTGTCTCTCTTCCACAGCATATCTTTATCCTGTCTTCCTTCTCTCACCCCAACCAATCACAGCAGATGGCCCCGCCCCTCCCTGAGCCTGGTTCTGCCGGAGGTTTCTTCCTGTTAAAAGGGAGTTTTTCCTTCCCACTGTCGCCAAAGTGCTGCTCACAGGGGGTCATATGATTGTTGGGTTTCTCTGTATTGCTGTAGGGTCTTTACCTTCCAATATAAAGCGCCTTGAGGTGACTGTTGCTGTGATTTGGCGCTGTGTAAATAGAACTGAATTGAAAATTGAATTAAATTATTCAAAATTATTCAATATTCTCCATTTGGTTCACAGTCTGATTATTTTTTTCATCTGAGTCTTTCCACTGTTAAGTTTGTTGTCTTTGTGTCTGAGTTGTCATGTTTCAGTTATTGTCATTCACTTCCTGTTTTACTTTGGTAGCAGTTTATTTCCTGTGCTTTTCATGCAGTTTTACCTCCCCTCATGACCTCCAGTCTGTGTATTTAAGCCCGACTCTGTCCTTCCTGTATGTTCTCCCTGCTGATTGGTAGAATTCTGGTCTTCTTCAGTTTGAATTTGTTCAATTCAATTTTTTTTTATTAAAATGCATCTTTAGTTAATTTTGTCCTTCTGAGTCTGCATTTGGGTCCATAAACAGAAAGTTGTGACAAATTAGGAGAAATTAGGAGTATTTTTATATGACATATAACATGGATTAGTGCATGGTGACTGCATCCATCTTTTATATACAGTCGACGGTTGAAGCACTGATTTTAAGGCTCCTGATTTCAGCATACATGTCATTATGTTGTCTCTCTCACCTGCATGCTTTTGTAGCTCGTTCTTCTTTTCTTCTTTGTGAGGTTTTTCCTGTTTAAATTAACAGTTTTTATCATGCAAGCCAAAACATCCTCAAAACACACACACAAACACACAAGCACATGTTTGAACACTTTGTGATCAAGGCCACATCTGCTTTGTCTTTGGTGCCTGCTGGCCTGCATCCATATGTGAAAACAGCCGTGCCTCTATTTCTAACGCCAGACCCCTGCACAATAATCACGGTGGTAATTTTAGGCTGCACAGCGTCAGCGATGGGACCGAGACATCATTAGCATGTGACGAAGGCGGCCACTGTGAGGGGTCGTGGAGGGGAAGCTGGCGTCCTGCCAGGCTGCTGAGCGAGACGTTGGAGACGATCAGACGATGAGGCTCTCGGAGCGCGTTAGCTGATCAGGGTTATTGATCAGAGGCAGTTTGGTCTCTCGTTTGAAGGTGAGCAGCTGTGGGCAGGTCAGTGGGAGGCTGTTTGCATGCTTGCCGTGGTGCTGATGATGAGGACGGCATTCACACCTCGGACCCCGTTCGTACCCTGCATGCTGGTACTTGCCCCTCAGTGGGGTGTGGGGCATGGTGGGGGAGCTCGATCAGCCCTCGAGTGTTTCTGCATTTCTAGACTGATTTTGCTGACGATCAGTGAAACCGCTCGAACCTGCCAACCTCTGCGCTCGCATGAATTTAGACTGGGTCGAATTTCAATTTCATTAAACCCCTGACAGTTTTACCATGTGCTTCTGAAGTATCAGAGGCACGACACATCTGTTGCCTTCTCACTTTTTTCCATGTATTTCATGCCTAAGCTGACGCTAGACAAGCCCAGCACCTGTCTACATTTTAATGCCAAAAAGAAATGCGCACACACACACACACACACACGTGCACGCTCCTAAAGCCCGCACACACACCACAGCTGCAGCCCACTCTGCACCTCTCAGCACAGCTCTCCAGCAGCAACAGTACGAATGAGTCAGGAAAATGTGTAGGTGGACTCCACATTCAACCCAGTCATTAGAGGAGGGAGGAGTGTGTGTGTGTGTGTGTGTGTGTGTGTGTGCAGAAGGGGGAGGGGGCACAGGTTCTGAGTAGCTGGCTGTGCTTGTACTGTTCCACTGTAAGAGGCAGTTCATGTTCATGGATTTGGGTTTGCTAATTGCAATTACTGCTCTCATCCTTCCTGTAGCTCGGGATTAGAACGCTCTCTCTCCTCGGCACTAATTAAAGGATCAGTTTGGACAAATGAGCAAAGAAATATATTTTATTCTTGCGTGACGTTGGCTGAACAGTGATTGTATGTAAATGAACATTTATAAAGTACTAAATTTATTATGAATATAGGGTGTCTCTACACAAACGCCACTGAACTACTTTTAATCTTTTAATCTTCCGGTCTCTGTTGGAGGACGGCGTGGATAGGCCCCCGGTGAATTTTGGCAGTGTTACTGAAGTACAATTTTAATGTACGAACCCCCCTCAGAGACATTGATACTGGCAGACTTCAGCCACTATTATCACCAAGGACCCCGGACGCTCACTCTCTCCCCCCCCCCTCCCCTCTGGTAAACGCTACAGGCTGTCAAACATGCCCCACCTCCACCCTTACTGACGGTTAACTGTTAACCTTTATGGACATTTTCACTGTAGTTATAAATAACATTCCTCCCTCTATTAATAAACCGTATTTATTATAGTATAATGCAACCAACATTCCTACCGCTGGTCTCTACCGCTGATTACATTGCACCTGATATTGCACTGACCACTTGCTCCTTTATATTGTTGTGAGTGGGAGTGTCTGCTGGGAGGTTTTCCACCTGTAGCAGCTGGTCCTCCCGTTTTTGGGTGGCACCTCCAGCACCTCACCTGTGATTCATCTGCAAGCAATCAGCAGGAGAGCTTCTTTAAACCTGTGCAACCCTCACCATTATGCTTTCCACAGTGGCAATACGCTACGATGTGAAACGTGGGGCTGCATGAGAGTCTAAACGGATGTTCTGCAAACTCCCCAAAAATATTTTGACTTTTTACTGAAATACAAGTTAAAACTCTTCACGTAGCTTAACAGCGCACATATATTCAAATATATTTATAGTGGGGTTAGTGGGGGTGTTGCCATCCAAAGCCCCTCCCCCTTCTAGACACACCCATCGTTCCAGAGTATTCTGCTCTGTGCCATTTACTTTAATCTTTAGTTACTTATTGTTTTTCATATTTACACTATAAAGCTGTAACAGACGCAGAGCAAAGGACTCGTATGCAGCACAGCAGGCGGTGGAGTAGAATCCAAAGCAGGCAAAGGTCACACACAGGTAGACGGTTGGCGAACACCTCCGACAGGGAGCAGGTAAAAGGTCAGTCCACGGAAAAAAGAAGCAGCAAACAGAAAAACTGAGTAGACACGCTGAGAAAGCAGAGGACAACAGGTGAGCGCGGCTCAGTTTGGATGAACGAAGGCAAAGAGAAGCGTGCACCCAGGACGAGTGTGTGGGAACAGGTGTGGCACTTAAAACACAGGTGATACTAATGAGGGCGGGGCAGGCAAAGGCAGGAAGTAAAATGTGCAGACAGTAGACAATAAATCACTAATATTGAATAATGAAACAATAATGTGAATCGTAATTATGATCCAGTAATATCATGATTTTGAGTAACGAGTACAAACATTTATCTAATACAGAACTCAAAATGCTCTTTCTGATTTCACTTTCTCAGATTGTTCTGGAAAAACTGTAAAAGCAACATTCATGAAATGTTTTTGTGCTTATACATTATTTACGGGCCTGCTGGTGTCAGGTCGCGGCGTCCTCAGAGAGTCCCGTGGGACACTGGATGAAATCTGTACTAACAGCTTTTAAAGACTGAAGGCCACTGTAGCCGGTACAGTCGGCGCCCTGTCCAACAGACGAGACGCCTCAGACGAATCAGGAATGACCTTAGCGGCGCAGTTTGGCACAAAGTCGCACGTTTCCGCTGGCACTCAGTCTGCACTGTTAACTGCTGTCAGCTGTAACTATGGCAACAACCAGGAGGGAGACGTGGACTCAACAGCATACCCACGTTATGTTCACGTCTCGGCACTGATTATTGCTCAGCAGGTTCAGTTAAAGTTTCAAGCTACTGGTGAATAAATTGTAATTATGATCTAGTTGTTATTTATTCATTTACTGACTGATTGATTGATTGATTGATTGATTGATTGATTGATTGACAGTTTTGTATAGATAGAATGATTTTATTTCAAACATGTAAATATAACTGAAATAACACGAGCAAAGGAAAAATTAAAAACATCAAGCTTTCATGGAAATCTGTCCACACAATGTTTATGCTCGAAAGCAGTAGGATAAAGTTTCCACTTTTTCTGCTCCTACCCTGTTAGTTCACATTCCTTCATTTACAAATCAATATTAAGAATTGATTATATACAAGTGTAGACTTTATACAAGTCCACACTTGTATACAATACACACATAAAACAATTTAAGCTCATAAACCAAAACAACAACAAACTACATTTTTACATAAACTAATCAAACTGTGATTAACAGCCACTGAATCTCTGAGCTTTGTGAAAATAATCTTTTTATAACTGTCTGTATAGATATGTTAAAAGGGAGTTTTTCCTTCCCACTGTCGCCGAAGTGCTTCTCATAGGGGGTCATATGATTGTTGGGTTTTTCTCTGTATGTGTTATTGTAGGGTCGACCTTACAGTATAAGCACCTCGAGGCGGCTGTTGTTGTGATTTGGAGCTGTATAAATAAAGTTGAATTCAACTCATTTTGGATTCTTTCTTTTTTTTCCAGTTTTGTATAGTTGACTAATGAACCCGTTGATAGTTTGGAGCTTTTAAAGGAAACGAATGAATAATTTTTAAACTATTTCTTCTTCGCTGTGATTGAACTTTAAGCTGTATAAGTGCCAACAGCTGCTCTGGTTTGTTAAAACATCTCCTTAGTTCCAAATGTCCTTTAAAAATGTGCATCACATGAATGACCTTAAATTAACCATGAAGTTGATTTGCATTACTTGTGGTTGTGTTCTGTGTGAAAGTGGACTGTGTACGTTTTGCTTTTCTGAGTTTGTTTTTCAAAGTCGTTCTACAGGCTCAGTCTTGGTAATATTGTGAGAAAACACTGCATTTTCAGTTCTATGCAGACTTTTATTCACCAGTGCAGTCAGGTGACACAAATTGATTAGTTAAATCAATTTGTGCTTGTAGTTCCTTCCCATTTTTTGTCGTTGTTGTTTAAAGCTCCTTGAGGTGACAGCTGTCGTAAATTGGAACTATATATTTTTAAAAAATTACACTGAAAATCAACATAGTGTATTTATTTTATTGTTTGTTTTTCATCTGTCATAATTGATAATTTCCCAATACTGAGGATAAAGAAAGTCTTACTTTTCTGTTTGCCACCACTCGGGACATCATGTTTGCATCTCAGACTGGCTCATTCTGCCTTGACCCCGATCACACCGAGCGCCCCTCCAGCTGATGCGGTCCGGCATTCTACATTCCTCGTGGCTAGCATGCTACAGCTGATGAACAACAACTGCCAAAGCATCCCGGGTGGAGCTCAGGCTGTACGTCAACATGAACATGTCATAGGCTGTTTGGACAGAGATGAATACACCCTGAGTGGCCTGAGGAAGGCACCAAAAGCCCAGTGCCACCAGATCCACTGTTTCTTTAGTCAGCTCTGGGTGCCTGTGTCCTTCCACAGGATCTCTGCTGGGAGGAGAACAGAGCCTACTGGACGGACCTCAGTCTGGTTCACAGGCACCAACGTTCTCTTATAAAGTTCATTGTTTCTGGGGCTGACAAGGTCAATAAGCAGTTCCACACTGACAAACTTGGACAGAGATTAGATTAGATTAGATTAGATAGAACTTTATTAATCCCTCAGGTGGGTTCCTGTCACGGTCTGGAGGGCAGACCGTGGGGATGTGGGGAAAGGAGGACCCAAAACGCAGACTCTGCGATGCAAACAGTGCTCTTTATTTACAGTGGAAAGCTGTAAACACAATAACTCCCCGTTGCTCCCTCGAACCCCATGTGCGTGCTTCCCTCCAACGTCTGTGCTCGTGGTCGTGCTCCCCGCTGTTGTGTTACTGCACACCCTGTGCGTGCTGCCCTTCTGGTCCCTCGTTTCACCTGCAGGACAATACAGAAGCAGCCGTTAAACACTGAACTTTTCTATGCTGTGTGTGTGCGCGCGCGCGCACACACACACACACACACACACACACACACACACACACACGATCCGCACTTCCTAATGCTACACACTGACTTGGAGTCTTAGCTTAATGATCCCGCGTCGGTGGGAGCTCCAACACTCTCCTAAGTAGCTCCCCCGACGAGCCCTGATCACCAACAGGTGTGGCAGGAACTTCAGGTGTGGCCAGTCCTTCGCAGGGCCACACCTATCAGGCCTGCAGGTGGCTGTGCTCCGCAGACATACACACGTATACACCCACACCCTGCCTATACATACGAGTGGGACACAGACTAACACAGCATTGTGGAGAAACACACATATGTACACGCACAGAGAAGGGGAAACGACACCAAAAATACATAATAATAATACACAGGTCCATGACTGCCCAGGGATCCTGGGTCGCCCAGTCCCAGGACCCTGACAGTTCCTCTGGGAAATTCGATTTCCAAAAAAGCACAGCACCGACAGAAGTTACAGAGTTACAGAATATTATATATATATATATATATATATATATATACACACACACACACACACACACACACACACACACACACACACACACACATATAAATACAGAGACAATATAAATAAAATATACAAAGGGGATAAATAGAATAAATAGGAATAAAAATAAAAATACAAGTGAATTGCACATTTCAAGTATTGAGCCTATTGCACTGACTATTTACAAAAAGTATTGCACAAGGTATTGTACAGTGAGGTGAAGAGGCACTACAGCTTAGTTGTTCCCCCCTCCTTTGTCCTCCTGTTTCCCCTCCCTCTCCCCTCCAGAGAGGAGTTAAACAGTCTGATGGCGTGTGGGACAAAGGAGTTTTTAAGTCTGTTAGTTCTTGTCTTTGGGAGAAGCAACCTGTCACTGAACAGACTCTTCTGATTGTTTATGGCCGTGTGCAGAGGATGTCTGGCATTGTCCATAATGTCCATCAGTTTCTTTAATGTCCTTTTCTCTGCCACTGTCACCAGAGTGTCCAGCTTCATGCCGACCACAGAGCCAGCCCTCCTGATCAGTTTCTCCAGCCTGGATGAGTCCTTCTTTGCTGTGCTGCTCCCCCAGCACACCACAGCATAGAAAAGTACTCCAGCAACCACCGACTGGTAAAACATCCTCAGGAGCTTCCTGCAGATGTTAAAAGACCTCAGCCTCCTGAGGAAGTACAGTCGGCTTTGGGCTTTTTTATACAGGTGCTCTGTGTTGCATGACCAGTCCAGTTTATTGTCCATCCACAGCCCGAGGTACTTGTACTTGTTGACCACCTCCACCACCTCTATAGATTATAACACAAGCGGCCGCTTACACGAGCGTCGAGCTGAGACTGACTCCACGCCGTGGAGGAGAAACACTTGCAGATGTTGCTGATCAGCTCGTGTGGACCAGGCTGCGTTTTAAACTGTTCGTCTTGCAGCGTCCTGATGACTGAAGGGTTTTTTCTGTGTTATGTAAAACACACTTTTACACTCTGCTGCCCGAGTTTGCTGCCTGTGCTGCATTCCCCTGACACTCCTTAACCTCCCTCTGTGTTTTCTCCTCTCTCTCAGTCACACACTCACACACACACACACTCACACACACACACACACACACACACACACAGCCTGGCCTTCTGAGCCCTCGGTGACTGAAATATAAAGAGGAAATGCTTACACAGTGATATCATTTTCAGCAGAAGGACCATAAAGTCTGTCTAGTTGAACCATTTTTCCTTCCACCAACATTTCCATATGTCTTCACACTTTACTCATACGAGATCCAACTGGGCAGCTTCCAGTGCATCGATTGTAGATGGGAAAAAATGCTGTTACTGACTTACTCGATACATCAGTATACACTGACACAGCTGTGCCCACTGATTCCTGTTCCATGATCCAAACTGTGGGCTATCAGTTCAATTCAATTTCTTTCTGTTCAGTTTTATTTATACAGCACCAAACCACAACAGCTGCCTGAAAGGGCTTCAGATTGTACGGTAAAGAGCGTTCCATCAGACGGCCCCTGTGAGCAAGAGTGGGAAGGAAAAAACTCCTTTTTAGCAGGAAGAAAACTCAAGGCTTTTAGGACTTCCTGATAATGATGAATCACAGCCCATAAGCCAGAAACAACCTGTCAGATGCTACAGCGTAAACTTTGAAGGATTTTGTACCTGGAAGCAGGAGAGTGGATCGAGTCCTGAGAGCCGGTGAGCCTGTTGGTGTTTCAGCCTCATTTTTATGCTTAAAGAAACACTGATTGAGAACAAACTGGGAGGTATGTGTCCCGTAACCAGTAAAATGAAACTGCATGAATAAATACAAAGAAAAACAAATGCAAATAATTCTAAAGTAACACAGTGTACGTCCAATCATGCTCTCTGGCACGCACAACTAAGCAGACTGGTTTCAATCAAGGTTTGAAGAAAGGACTGAGGTTATTTTGGAAGAGACTAAAGTGACCTCTGCTGCTTTTAGGGTTCGTGTGTGTGTGGTCGTATGAAATGAATCACATTTAAATGAGGTGAGGTTTTTCAGAGGCCCATTCATACCTGTTAGCGATCTGTACACGTATGTAGTAGCATGACAGAGTTTGTGTCTGTTCTTGTGTTTGTGGCAGGACAGTAATCAGGCTGAAAGGCCAGTGTTGCTCACAAACTCGTGGAAAGTAAGTAAACTGAAACAGCTTGAGGCAATTTTTTGGATTTCTAATCGTCATTCCATCCTGCAGATCGACCCGGCTGCAGTCCAGGCTGCTCCATCGAGGACTTTCAGTTCCACTGCATGCAGACGCTTCTCTGCTTAGCTGGGTGAAGATGCAGAGGTTGGTTCTGTTATTTTTAACAGTTTGCACCGAGAGGACAAAAAAAGACGACTGTTTCTTCTTATTTCTCAGCTGTTTAGGAGTGAAGCAGCATCTCTGTGTGACGGGGAAGGCTGCCAGACTATATTTACTTCTCTTAGTGCCCTTCCAGCATACAGCATGATCTTTAGTTACATAAAAAGGAAAATCAATAACACACACACACACGCATACGTTCCTTCATGCAAACCTTTGAGTGGAGTCTCAAGGCAAGATTGTTTCATAAAAACATAAATCCTACATTCATATTCACCGCTGTGTGTTCTGTGTTTGTTTCTCCGCTCTCTCTCCATCTGCTCCATGTTTTGTGGCTCATAACATTTTCATTTCTCTTCTGTTTTTTTGGTCGTGTTTCATTTGCTGACAAATTAAGGCCATAATTTCTTCAGTCACCCTCCTAAATCTTGATCACTTTCTACATACATGCAGCATTTTTTTAGATTCAAGAGAAGCTCAGCCGGGTGCAAACATCCGTCATCAGCCACTGAATCAGGTGCCGTCGACTTCAAATCCTGCATCTGAGAGCAACTGTTGTCCTCAGTACAAAGACTGTACGAGTGAGTGGCAGCCACAGACTGTATTTAAAAGATGGAGCACCATGGTGCCAAATACTGCTGCTAAGTTAATTATTAGCATTGGTGGTATTTTCATAGCCTCTCCTGGTTTCTAACCTCTCCTCCATAATGTTCTATTAAATCATGTTTAATAGTACCAAGTGCTCAGTTAGCTATCCAGCAGCTCCTCGGACCTTATTAGGACCACAGAGATACAGAAGCTGAGCACCAACGGAGACGACCCTCCACCGAATTAAAACAGAAAACGATGATAAAAGCCGCCTGTCCTATAGCCACAGCTTGACCACATGTTGATGGTTGAATATCAATACTACAATCTAAATATCAGGAGAGCAAATCAATGTGCTTTCAGATGTGTGGCTACATGTTGGTGACCTTTTCCTGGATTCTGGCTCTCAGTGTCATTTCGATGTTAGCACATGCTGATGCTAACAGGGTCTTGTAGCTCTGAGCTGGTTGGACTGTGTGAAAGTGTTGTGTGATGAGGTGAGCGAGGTGAGGTGCTAATAGAAAACAAATTACAACAGCTGTACTAGATTCAGATTTCACAACTGACCCGTAACGATACCGTCTGCTGCTCTGTGCAGCTGTGATACAGGTGTGCCGTGAAATTTTGCTTTTCCGTTTTGTCTACGAAGGAAGCCCCAGCGTGAACCGTCCTCCTCTGTCAGCCAACCACGCTCCCTCTGCAGTTCAGTGGGTGTAAAATGTGACTTTTACAGCATGTGAAAGTGTTTGATCAGCTGACCTTGTTGTGATGCCAGGCAGGAAGCAGCTGGTCGAATGTGTTGTCTGAATACTTCAGAAAGTAAAAGTCTATGGTTTAGACATCCGAACAACCTCGGTGGAAAGGTGGGATGAAAGGCGGCCCCTCTCAGAAATGTAGGAGATGCAGCTTCATCTGAATATGTGTGAAAAGTGACAGAAATCGTTGTGAAGAGGGAAGAGGAAAGAGCAGAGGGCACGAGAGGGAGAGCTGGGTTCTTTTGTTGCCTTCAGACTGTCGGCATCGAACGTCCTTAAAAACTTGCTGACTTTGCATTAAAAAGTTTAATGCAAAGTTCTGTGCAGGCCGAAATTTCGAGGCTATTCCAGCGCTTCACAACCAGCTCTTCAGTTGAGTTTGGAGTACAGGGTGCCTGCATTAAAAGGACACACCTGACATTATGTTGCAGGCCAGATGGAACAGCATGACATTTCATCCTGGTCAGACTCTGGGGAAGTTTCTCTCTTCTCACCTGGACGTTTCACATTCCCAAACTCAGAACGAGCACCTTTGAGCTCAGTGAGAGAAGGAAACCCTGCTGCCTGCTTAAATCAAGCCACAACTCTTCATGCACATCCAAAACATTGATTTGCACTTAACACTCTTTCCTTACTTCCTCTCAAAACTCACAAATCTGCTCCGGCACGCTCCAAATCTGGACTCTGGCGCCGGTTTGTGATTGCTTTTTGTGTTGTTCTCTCACAGTGGCTTCCATGCTTCAGTGTGCAGTAGTCACAGCTAACATCCAGACACACTCAGCAGGAGGAAGCTAACACACACACACACACACACACACACACACACACACACACACACACACACACACACACACACACAGAGGATGGGTTTTCCCACTCAGCTCATGAATGTGTAAGGCCCTCTGAGCCTGAGGGGGGGCGGGACTCAGCAGCAGCACTGCACAGCAGTTTGCATCACTTCACACACCGGCTGGTCAACATAAGAAATGGGTCAGCGGGGTGGGGTAGAGGGGGGTCTTTGGAGGAGGGAGGGGAGGGGTTTTGTCAGGAAAATGGTGCTCCCGGTTTCTCAGGAGCTTGGCAAATGTTTTACAGTAGCAGCCCTGCAGGGAGGATGGAGGAAGGGCATCAGGGTCAGCTGTTCCATCAGTGTTCAAATGCAACTTATTCAGTTCAGTTTTATTTACACAGCGCCAAATCACAACAACAGTCGCCTCAAAGTGCTTTATATTGTAAGGTAGATCCTACAATAATCAGAGATGGGCAGTAACACGTTACTTGTAACGCGTTAACGATTAAGGTAAGGGATTACTATTGCAAAAACGGTAATTAGATTACTGTTACTTTCCCGTAGGAACGCTGCATTACTGCGTTACTAAAACCGTGATTTTTTGCGAGAATGTCTCACGACAGTGACGTAAGCGAGTGCGACGTTCTGACAACAGCTGTGTGCAGATCAACAGTGGATCACATATCGAGTGCAGAGAGAGTATGAGCGTGCAGCGTTTAAAGCGTGGAAGTACTGACCTTACTTTGAGTTTGATTCCATAAAAAGTGACAAAAACATTAGTGTCCGCTGTGCGTGGGAAGAAAACTTCTTTTTACAGCGAAAAAACCCCTAAACTTCCAAACAAGCACCGAGTAGCTACGACGTAATGGGAAACTCACAGAGACACAGCCGTATCCTTCCACTGACCGCGGCACACCTGCACCAGGGTAAACCTCCGCCTGCCCCACTCCTGCTTTACAGGTGAAAATAGAGCAACAGGACCGCTGAGTCTTTGATTTTATTTATTTTCTGCTGTGTTTTACTTGCATCTATTTGAAAGACTGAGTGTAAACACAACAAATATTTTATTTTATGAGCTGGAATGTGCAGAAAATAGCTTTAAATGTTAAACTAATTTCTTCCAGTCAGAGAATGTTGCATATAATTAATTTTTGCTTGATGCATAAAGTTAAAAGGTTAAAACTGATAAAACAAGTTTTAAAAAGAGACTTTTCCATTTGATTACATTTTGCATGATGGATTATGCAGAAAAAGTAGAATTGGGCTGAAAGATCTATCACTTTATCACCTCTTCAGGTTGTAAATCGTGTTTTTAAAAAGTAACTAAGTAACTAAGTAATTAATTACTTTTGAAAATAAGTAATCAGTAAAGTAACGGGATTACTTTTTTGGGGAAGTAAACAGTAATTAGTTACTGATTACTTTTTTCAAGTAACTTGACCAACACTGACAATAATACATACAGAGAAAAACCAACAATCATACGACCCCCTATGAACAAGCACTTTGGCGACAGTGGGAAGGAAAAACTCCCTTTTAACAGGAAGAAACCTCCAGGAGGCTCAGGGAGGGGCTGAGTGTCTAATTAAAGATGTGCAGCAAAATCAGCCGTGTGCTCTGAAACTACAACAGAGAGTAACACTGGTGCATGTTGGAACCGACTTCTTACTGTAGGTCAGACTGAACAGATAAGCAGAAGGTAACTGTAAACACAGTAAATCATAGCGAACAGGAACTGTGAAGAACTCCTATGAAGAACTATAAGATCTCCTGCAGAAGAGCGGCAGAGCAAGCTGCTGGTTGTTTGACTCGTATGTGAAGATACCACATATATAAAACAAAATGACCCAGCACCAGAGGTTTGTGCTGTAAGGCTAATCGACCGCTCACTGCTACAGTTTCACTGAAGAATGTGAGATATTTACAGTGTAGCTGTATGTTTCCAGTACCAGTTAAACTGGGACATGCTGTACATACAGACTGGTTTCTACAGCTCGTGATTAAAAGATGAACACTGTGCCTGCCGATGGTGTTAAGAGGTCACTATCACAGGTCACACTCCCACTCATCCATGCTTGGGACAGGCACTAGGGGCACATTGGCTTGTGACCCCCCTGCAGTGGCTGGGCTTCCTGTTTTTAATGTTCTACTTACTAAGAACATTTAATATTGATCCAAAGGCTGATCACACCTACAGCTGAAGACAGGCTGAATGAAAGCCATGTGGCCGATCAGCCTCTGTGGGAGCAGCAGTCACGGCATCATCAGCCCGAAGCCAATCAAGAAGGCAGCTTGCCTTTCACATGCACGCAGCAGCCTGGATAATCATCTGCCAATCACTGACAGGAAGCCTGAATGGAAACGCAGGGGGTTCACGCACTAGGCAGGCGTGCATTAACTCCTTGATTGCTGCTTTTAATCAATCAGTCAATCAATCAATCAGCTTCCAGCAGGTACAGGAAGCAGGATGGACGGCACTGTGCTGTATGGAAACGTGTGCATCAGCACTGTGTGATGCTATCCACGACACCAGTGGAGCCGAGGTTTGGGCGCAGTCGGACCTGTCCCCACACACACACACACACACACACACACACACACACACACACACACACAGTGAGATTTAGTGACAATAGGCACTAATCAGCAGAACTTTCCCTCCTTAAATCATTACAGGCCGAGCTTCCATCAGAGGGATTATTGTCCATTCATGGCTGCACATAGAGCTGCATTCCTTCTCCCACACCTAAGCCTCACTGTAATCCCATCCACGGAGCCGTTAGCAGGAGAACCCACACACACTCCTATGTGCACACACATGCACACATTAAACCCATAGTTGGCGATTTAGCTGTGAAGATTAACTCCCGAAGTCAGATTATAGACAAACAGAAGCAGTGCTGCATAAGATACATGAGAGCATGTGCGTCCTGTATGCACGCCCCACCTCTCCCTGTGTACCCACGCACGTGTGGATTATTAGTGGCTGCAGATCGATTAGAAAGTATGAAAGACAGTTTAATAAAAGAAATAAAAATCCACTAATGAGCTCAATAGAATCTTTTTCTGAGACAAACGCACCGAAGCTGCGCTAGTTCTCAAAAGATGCCGTGAAGAACTAGAAAACTAGTTACACTTAATATGTTACATTTGAAAAACAGGTTTGATTCAAGGATTCAATAAAAGCGGCAACAACATTAAAGCTGCTTTCAGCTGCCCCCGATGCACAGCAGGTACCTCCACATGATGATTCAGCAGATCTAAAGCATCCTCCTGGGTTTAGACAAACTGCTGCACTAGAAACACAACAAGAAGCAATAACAACAACAAAAACTTTTCTTTATAAAGCCACAAACCTTCTTAACTCTTAAGTGGACCCGTAAAAAAACTACAACTTTTCCATGACTGCACACTGACTCTCTGATGACGTCATTGTCCAATAAGCCTCCTTCGTTTCTGACTTGGTTATCTGAATAACCACGATATATAAAATACCTTTGCATACATGTGCAGAGGACGGCGCTGTTTGTGATCATGTGATCATGTGATTTGTGATTTTTCCAAGCATGTGAACTTCTAAACTAAAGGATATCTTTCCATTATCTGGATTTACTTATCCTGATGATCGGGAACATCAGGATTATCGACTTGCTCAGTTACCTGATCTAGGAACATGTTAAAGGGACCAAGTGTCTGAGAAAGAGGCTAAACACTGAACACAGAATGGAAGTAGCACACAGATAAAGCACTGTGCAGTAGTTCAGTGTTTACAACAGTGATGGATGTGTGAGCGCGTTAAACATTTTGGAAATGAGCAAAGATATTAATAAAGTTTATTTGACAGCAGAAAGAAAAGCTGGCAAAAATAAATCAAGGAATAAAGTTGCATGTAAGAATTTATCACTGATGCTCATTCAAGAAACACCAAACTCTATTAAAGTCTCAGAAACTCACATTCCCATCGGTACGTTATCTACAAATACATAGTGAGGTCCAGGTGCAAGATTAGGATACTGTTAGCAGGACAATAACTATATACAATTGTATGTGGCTTGTAAATAAATGTGTTTATAGATTAATAATTACCAAAAACGTGGTGGTCTGTCTCTTAATTTTAATTGGTCGATAACCACTGCTGGATGTCAGTTTTATTTACACAGCAACAAATCACAACAGTCGTCTCAGGGTGCTTTATACTGTAAGGTCGACCCTACAATTATACATACAGACAAAACCCAACAATCATATGACCCCCTATGAGCAGCACTTTGGCGACAGTGGGAAGGAAAAACTCCCTTTTAACAGGAAGAAACCTCCAGCAGAACCAGGCTCAGGGAGGGGCGGGGCCATCTGCTGCGACCGGTTGGGGTGAGAGAAGGAAGACAGGATAAAGACATGCTGTGGAAGAGAGACAGAGAGGATGTTTGATGTGAAAACCCAAATTCTGAACCGCTGCAATTTTTATAAATGCTGGGAATTGTTCTGTCAAAGAAGTCATTGCTCCAGTCCTGATGGGTGAAGCTCTCTTCTTTAAAGATCAGACTTTAAACTTCTTTAGCTCTTGATCAGCTGACCCTGAGTCCTAACTTAGTTATGCTGCAGTGGGTGTAGGCTGCTGGGGGATTCCCATGATGCATTGGGGGTTTCTTACTCACCCACACTGAGTTTGTACACCTCTCTGGCTCTCACAGCGTGTCTTTGTCCTGTCTCTTTGTTCCGTGTCGCGTCATCCCTCATGGTCGTGTGCATTTCCTTGTGTCTCCCCTGTGCCTTAGCTTTTAGCTTCTCCCAGTATAGAGTTGTATTGCTCCCTGTGTTCCTGTTAATAAAGCCGTGCCTTATGAGTTTATCCCCGTGTGTCTTGAGCAGTGTTGGTCAAGTTACTTGAAAAAAGTAATCAGTAACTAATTACTGTTTACTTCCCCAAAAAAGTAATCCCATTACTTTACTGATTACTTATTTTCGAAAGTAATTAATTACTTAGTTACTTAATTACTTTTTAAAAGCACGATTTACAACCTGAATAGGTGATGAAGCGATAGATCTTTCAGCCCAATTCTACTTTTTCTGCATAATCCATCATACAAAATGTAATCAAATGGAAAAGTCTCTTTTTAAAACTTGTTTTATTAGTTTTAATCTTTTAACTTTATGCATCAAGCAAAAATGTAATTATATGCAACATTCTCTGACTGGAAGAAATTAGTTTAACATTTAAACCTATTTTCTGCACATTCCAGCTCATAAAATAAAATATTTTTTGTGTTTACACTCAGTCTTTCAAATAGATGCAAGTAAAACACAGCAGAAAATAAATAAAGTCAAAGACTCAGCGGTCCTGTTGCTCTATTTTCACCTGTAAAGCAGGAGTGGGGTAGGCGGAGGTTTACCCTGGTGCAGGTGTGCCGCGGTCAGTGGAAGAATCCGCGAGTTTCTCTGTGAGTTTCCCATTACGTCGTAGCTACTCGGTGCTTGTTGGAAGTTTAGGGGTTTTTTCGCTGTAAAAAGAAGTTTTCTTCCCACGCACAGCGGACACTAATGTTTTTGTCACTTTTTATGGAATCAAACTCAAAGTAAGGTCAGTACTTCCACGCTTTAAACGCTGCACGCTCATACTCTCTCTGCACTCGATATATGATCCATTGTTGATCTGCACACAGCTGTTGTCAGAACGTCGCACTCGCTTACGTCACTGTCATGAGACATTCTCGCAAAAAACCCACGGTTTTAGTAACGCAGTAACGCAGCGTTCCTACGGGAAAGTAACGGTAATCTAATTACCGTTTTTGCAATAGTAATCCCTTACTTTACTTGTTACCTGAAAACAGTAATCGGATTACAGATTACAGTGGTGGGTTTGGGTCCTTTCCTGCTTACACACAACTGAAACCTGACAGGTGCTATGTAAATAAAATCTTACTGACTTACTTAAAACAGAATTTTCTTCCCACTTTAGCCAAATGCTTAGTCATAGGAGGTCGTTTGACTGCTGGGTTTTCTAGATTATTGAAGGATCTTTACCTTAAATTAAAAAGCATTTTGAGGTTGTTGTATAAATAAAAGAAATTCTAGTTTTCTATTGGGATGCTACCATAGTACCGCACAGCTTTATATAAAGCCAACAATCAAAGTACTGTAACTTTCACGTCAGTCTGTGTATTTTTGTACACCATCCAGCAGCTGCTAACGTAAGGCTGAGGCGGGACGTGTATCGTAAAGCAGGGTTCCTAACAAACTGTGACGTTTTGGGAGTGAAGATGTTTTGGCTCCACGGGTGAGTAAACCTTTACGTTTCACCGAGTTTCTGTCGTGTCCGGAGAGAGAAGCCCTGCAGCTCCGAGCGCACAAACAAAACATCTCCGAGCAAACGCACAATGATAATTAGCGATAATTAGATCCAAAGACTTACTACACCTACTTAACCGTGCTCCCTTCTTAAAAGTCCCGGGGCAAGAGGATACAAAAGGAGCGCTTATGAAAAATGCATCCGGGAGACCCTCTTATCTTTCATTAGGATTGCTTTGTTTTGTTCTGCTAGCCAGCCCTGTTATTACGCTTCCTCTCCAGCCCCACGCTAATGACTCATTCTGCTCTTTCACAAAGTATTCCCACTGAAACAACAGCCAGCCATCCTACTCGCACACAGTCGTGTGTGTATAATCTTCAGATGATATCACCCAATGATTTCTGGAGCTCATCAGCTTGACAACGAGATGTCGAGCACAGACGTTCAGCGGCGAGACACTGTGACAAAAGCCATTATAACGCGAACATGTACAGTGTGTCTCTGGGTGCAGCGGGTGGTGCTCAGACTCAGAATGAAAGCAGGCAGGAGACACTTTGGTGGAGGAGAAACAATCATTCAGAGCATTTCACGGCAGGGAGAAGAATATGAGCGAGCGGCGGCCTCATGCTGCGTAGGTGTCATGATGCAATATGCGCACCCTCCCCATTCATTCGAGGCTGTGAAAGCATGCGGCTCGGTGATAACATTTTACCCGACGAGATCTGCGCACAATCTGACGCCTCCCCACCACCAGCAGCACCACCAGCTGCACCACCACGTCGCCTGTTCTGGGGAATGAAAGCGTGAGATATGCAGTGGCTCTCATTCAGCAGCCTGAGCCAGTTTACTCACTAATCTGTGCCACCGTTGGCCCTTTGCTGTCTTTGCGTGGGGGGGGAGCGGGCTTTGTCTGCTGTATTTAACCCTCAGCGCTGTTGCGTTGGCTTCTCCTGAGTCTCTGCCAGCGGCCAAACACTGGTGATGCAAATTGTCCTCGGCCACGCTGACAGAAAAATACCAAAATCTCCTGAAGGGCTGCAGATGTTGTTTACTGTGTGCGTTCATGTTTATTTTTACACAAAGAAAAACATTTGTTTTTGAGCTGTTTAATGTCGTTACCCTGAAATTTTATTTGTCTTATTTTGGAGCAAACCGGTGCACAGGAAGGACAGAGGGACATCCACAAAGAGCCGAGAGGTTCGTTCCAACGTGCAAAATTAACTTCCAAATATCCAGATTGAGTGGACGTTGCCACAGTGGCACACTCACCGTTTCTGTGCTCAAGCGGACATCAGAGGAACTACAGCTTGTGCAGAGGAGGGAGAGTGGCTGCAGTGGGCAAAACAGAGGAAGATGAAGTGAAGGTGTCATGAACCACGGTTCACGCACAGAAGAGGAACCCAAAGGCAGACTCAACACAATTCTACATGAACTATGTACAAGTTTTATTGGTTAACAGAAAAGACACGGAGAGAGTCACAGCAAGGCAAGGTTCGAATAGTCGGGCTTATAATCAGAGCCGGACTGTGGGACTCGGAGGGGGAGTGTGTCTGTGGGAGTGAATCTGAGGAGGCAGAGACGAAGACTGGAGGTATTCTCTGGCATCCAAACGGGCAGGTGGCATAAAACGCCGAACGGTAACCTGAGCACACAGATGCAGGATTAACACAGAACTTACACGGAGCCAAGTTACCACTGAAGGGCGACTGACGGGGTCGGTGGTTCGATCCCAGGCTGCCTCCCGGCTGCATGCCAAATATCCTTGGGCAAGATACTAACCCCGTGTTTGCCTACTGGTGGTGGTCAGAGGGCCCGCTGGCACCAGTGTCCGGCAGCCTCGCCTCTGTCAGTGCGCCCCAGGGCAGCTGTGGCTACAATGTAGCTGCCATCACCAGTGTGTGAATGTGTGTGTGAATGGGTGGATGACTGGATGTAGTGTAAAGCGCTTTGGGGTCCATAGGGACTGAGTAGAGCGCTGTACAAATACAGGCCATTTGCCATTTAACGGACTGGCGTGGAGCAGCCGTCTGTGCTGGGTTAAATAGTCCTCCCGGTAATTGCCGGGATTGGGATGCAGGTGCGATGGTGACGGCCCAACCCGAGGGTGTGGCCACCGGGGCAATCCAAACACTCCCCGGACACCGAGCCACGGATCATGACAGGAGGACGACATGCAGACGGTTGGCGCAACAGAGGATGCTGGGATAGGAGGAGATGGAGGCAGATGATCCGCTAAAGAAGAAATAAGAAGAAACTGGAGCACCAGAAAGGTCCTGCCCGGGTTATAACCCAGGACCCTGCTGGGAGGCAGCACCTGCGGACCCCCGCCTCACTCTGCTCACATGGTTTCCTGTACGAATCTTCCCATCTCTCCCTCTGACACAGCGCTGCCTTCGGTTTTAATCCTTCCACCGACCCAGTGTCCACCTGCAGGCTCAAAGCTCTTTGTACTCAGCTGATGTAATAAATCAGTTTCACATGTGCGTGCAGCAAGAACATAAACTGTTAAACAAATAAGCTCGGTAATAAATCTGACAATCAGCAACTTTATCATCTGGACTTTAGGACGATTGGCTCCTCGTGGTCCTGAATCAGCTCAGAACTGATTTATGAGAAACCAGAGAAGCACCTCTGTGGATCTGCTGCTGGATATCTGAGAATAAACCAGTTTTTTCAAGGAAATGGAGCAACACGACCCGGGTTAGTCTCACTGATGTGTTTTTAATGCGGTCAAAGACAAATAAGCTGTCAGGTATCATTATACATGTATTTGAGAGCATGAGGAAAAAAATTGTTATGTCCTTAATGAAAATGAATGTAGTGCTAACGCCGTCCCTGCTGTGAAGCATGGCGGCAGTACCATCATGATGAGGGGGTGCTTCACATTGGCACAGATGGTCCTTACAGGAAACTCCTCTAAAGCTGGAGTCAGGTTTCAAAATTCAGCATCAAGTCAACCTGAAGTCACCTGCTGACACCTGATTCTCCAACATTCCTCGAGTGGCCCAGTCGTAACTCTTAAAATCCACAAGTCTAAGGAAAGACCTGAGGACAGCAGCTCATGGACAACATCTGGATCTGCTGGAAGAGTAAGATAAACTGTCCAGATGCAGACATGCAAACCCTGCAGAGGTTTCCTCGGGATGACTCAGAGCTTCACTGGCTCCCACAAAGCTTCCAGTTATGAGAGTTTATAATGTGATAATTCCTCAACTAAAGAGTAATTTATACCACAAGGCCTCTGATGATAGAAACCGTGTGATGAGCTTAATTTACCTGAAATAAACTCTGCTGCATCCTGGAAGAGCTCGACACTCTCTGAAATGGCTGATTAGTATTTTCGGTGCATATATGATAATTAGTTTTTTCATATTTTGTCCTTTTCATATTTACTTTAAAAGGTCAGAGAACATTAATTACTTTGTGGCCTATTCAGTCAAAAGTTAGTCGAAAAATGCAGAAAAATGCAGAAAAATGCAGAAAAAGGCAGAAAAAGGCTGTCTGAAAATGATTTTTGTGTTCTGTTCTTTCTCCTTGGTGTTCGTGCTGCTTCTGCAGATGCAGATGCAGAATATGAAAAACTAAATACTCTCTTATTGCTCTCGAGGACAAACCAGTGTTTTTACCTGCTGGTCCAAAACAAACTGCGTCTGCTGTCGCGTGTGCTCGTTTCTTTACACACTGATACGTAAAATTTGCACAAATATTTTGTTGCCATTATTTTTTAGATAAAAAGATTTTTTGCACAGGAATAAACAGATGTGACCAATCAGACAACTGCGTTTGGCAACAAGCCGCTCATAGTGCACCAGGACTGATACACAGTGATATACTGAATTACCTCACAGCTACATGCTGCTCCGGCTTTCTCAGGCGTGGTCCCAACTCTGAAACTGCCCCACCAACAGCTTCATGTCTGGGATCACTGGCATCCAAAACAGTTGGTGTGCCGACAGCCACTGCCCTTCCTCTCCGAAGCCTTCCCCAAACCACAGCGTCTGCTCACGGTCACTCACCCATCATCGCACGTCGTAACTGAGGATGTGGTCCCAGTTAGTAAAAGTCGTATTATAATCTCCATGGATCGGAGTGACGTACACCTGATCAAAACATACAACACGCGTGTATAATGCTGCGCTGCTTTGACCTCAGAAGTCCTGATGGTGGAACTGGAAGTGAGTTTTACAGCTGTTTGCGTCGCACTGCTGCGATCTGCGACTGTGAAATCAGGGCTGGTGGGGCTTCTCCAACCTTTTCAGTGTAAAGCTGACTCGAAGGATTTCCGATTTCCAGTTTAAGGTGGATCGTTATAATCCCTCGCTGATAATAACCCCTCTCTATGACATCATAAAAGTCAAACAATACACAGGTGTCGAACTCCAGGCCTCGAGGGCCTGCAGGTTTAGATGATCCTTGATCCTACACAGTTCATTTAAATGGTTAAATGGCTTCCTCAACATGTCCTGAAGTTCTCCAGAGGCCTGGTGATGAACCAATCACTAGATTCAGGTGTGTTGACCCAGGGTGAGATCTAAAGCCTGCAGGACACCGGCCCTCGAAGCCTGGAGTTCGATACCCCTGAAATAATAGAAGAAAACTAGTCGAACTGAGTGTTTACAGCCGTCTGCAGCCCAGATTTCTCACTCACCTCATTATCTGAAACTCTGGTCACATTTAATATGAAGAGGTAAGCAGAATAGGTCCAATTAAAAGGTGCTTTTAAACTAAATTAACCTAATCCTCGCATAATGACAATCTCATAAAGCTGCTGTGAATGTCTCCTAAACTAAAGGTAAAAGCAGGAGAAATCAGAAACCTGTGTGCTTGAAACAAAGCTCCACTTCCATCAATGCAATCTAATTAGATCCATCAAACATCAGCAGATGGACACACCGGATCTTTGAGTACTCCGCCTGCTGCCTTGTCATGAGCCAATGTCGGCTCACCAGACAGAGGACGACTGAACCAGTGACGTGCTGGCACGTTTGCATGGAGCGCTTCAGCAGGTGATCACATGGTCAGCAACACGAGCAACGCTTGGAAGTAACTGCAAGTCACCACAGCCTTACAGTGTGTGTGTGTGTGTGTGTGTGTGTGTGTGTGTGTGTGTGTGTGTGTGTGTGTGTGTGTGTGTGTGTGTGTGTGTGAGGGAAGGTAAAAATAGAACTAACAAACAGGAAAAAGCATCCAGCATGTGATGATTAGTTCCATGAGGAGAGTCTCAGAGGAGCGCACCTTTCCTCCGATATACAGAGCTACCATCAACATGAGTGTGTGTGTGTGTGTGTGTGTGTGTGTGTGTGTGTGTGTGTGTGTGTGTGTGTGTGTGTGTGTGTGTGTGTGTGTGTGTGTGTGTGTGTGTGTGTGTGTGTGTGGAGATAGAGACAGAGGGCAGATGCCGGCCTGGTATGTCTCCGCTGATACACTCTCCGTCTGGCATAATAAAGACCATGTGGAGTCAGACAAACTGTGACCGCTGTGCTCTGCGAAGGATAAAAATCCATTATGCACATAGAGACACACACTTACACACCCGCACACACAAACACACACACACAAAGAGTGTAAAAAAAAGATAGAGGGAGCGAGGGAGGAAGAGACGTGCCTCAAAACCCTGCTCATTTATAATGCATCCGCCGAGCTCGGGCTTTGAACAACAAACCCGATGCTCTCCTCCTCCTCTTCCTCCTCCTCCTCCTCCCTCAGCCGTGGAGGGGAAAACCCACAGCCTGCTCCGACTGCTTCTCACAGGCAGGGACACGCTCAAGGACAGGAGGCTTATCCATTACGAGGTTTTGAAGTCAGCTCGCGTGGACCACACTGACCAGCTCGTATAGACTCTGAAACTGAGAACGATTAGTGCGGCTCTGATGTTTGCTGCATAAACACGACGTCATCTAACATCTACAGGAAGCAGAACTTTGGTGTGAATTTGGTTTATTAGCTGAGGATGATGTAAATATGTCTATCTTTAAAAATCTGCAAAAATCACGCTGAGAGGGCGACAGCGTCCCGGACGAATCAGACGGCCCGAGTGAATGTAGGCTAGCAAGATTCCAGTAAGCTGAGTGTGGGGCAAACTGTGCATGTGTGGAGAAAGATGGCACACATTTCTTAAAGAAGTGCACACCAGCCATTGTTAGGGACTAGTGACTTTTTTTAACAGCCATCTTCCTCGATAGCTAAATGCAAGCTTCAGCGTGTCAGACTCTTCATGTGGTCCGGTTGGCCTCATCAAGTGGTGACCTTCAGATCACACTGGGGTGGTTTGCAGCCGAGCGTGCGGTGGTGTGGATGAATTAGCATCTCCACGTCTGAGGCTGGAAAAGGGTGGAGCAACCAGCCTGGTCTGGGAGGGAGTCGCCGCCTCAGCTGGAGGAGTTCAGGTATTTTGGGCTCTTGTTAATGTAAGTGGAGTGGGAGATTAACAAGCATACTGTTGATTAACAGTCAATGGTCCTGCCTTCACTGATCGCCGTGAGCTGTGGGAAGCACCTGAAGGAACGAGCCTGCAGGTACAAGTGTCAGAAATGAGGTTCCTCCAAAGGGGGAGGAGCTTGGCCACTGAGGGCACTAACAGTAGAACAGCTGCTCCTCCAAACAAACAGAAGCAAGTGGATCAGCATCTGCAATCCTGGATGAGGCATTCTGGACAACTCCAGGACACGAGGAAGAGGTGATGGCGTCCGAGAGGAGCAGGAGGAGGAAGCTGAGGAGAGGGAGGTCAGAGCATCTCTGCTTATACTCCGGTTTCAGACCGAGCATCAGGACAAAGGTGGACGGACAGATACTACATTTGTGTTTTTTACTGCCATACTGTCTCCACACACTTACAGTTGTGGTCAGAGGTTCACATCCACTCATCACAGGCGTAATTTTAATGATTTCTTTTTCCAGGGTGGAATGTTGTACAGAATAAACCTTCAATGACCTTCAGAGCAAGAACTGGGTTATCATCCAGAAAGGGCCAGAAGGATAAATACTGGCTGAAATATACACGTGCACCCCCACTAATATTTAGTCAAACGTCCCTTACCAAGTTGCACCTTGACCGGATGTTTTTGGTAACCATCAACAAGCCTCGGGTGTGGATAAAGTTGGATATTTGATCTCTCTTCTTGGAAAAAGCCGTAGTCATTGAAATTAGTTGGTTTCCTGGCAGAGACCCAGATTTTAAGCAAGTCCACAAGTTTTCGGTAAGGCTGCGATTGGGACTTGGGGCCCCCACCATGCTTGACAGTTGGTACAGTCTTTTGGGGTTTAAAGAAGCCATTTAGGCTCGTTCATGTGGGCAGCTGTAACTTTCAGTCGACCGTGCAGGTCTCGATTTTGGAGCGGGGGCACCCTCACCCAGTATGCAGTGATGTCAAACTGGCTTCACTGTGGACCGTGACACTGGTCTTTCACCAGTTTCCAGATCATGCCAAGCTTGATCCTTAGTGGTTCCTGGGTTGTTCCTGGTTTTTCGGGTCTTCTTTCAGGTCTCGGCAAACGTTGGAAAAACCTGTACTTGCATGTAAATCTACAGACTCTCCTCCTTAGATGCTGACTGACTTCCTTGGTCCTTCCTACTGTTCTGAGTGTCGGTCAGTCCAGTGAGTGCTGTTCCTTGTAATGCTGCAAAGAGAAACTACCAGTTGCAGTCCTTCCTGATTACTAGTGAGAACTTAACAGGCCTATATTTGAGCCTGCATATCCACTTTTGATCCAGAAGTGTCTCTACATACATTTCCAAAATAAACTCAAACTCATGCACCCAAATCTTGTTTTTAAAGTCATTAAGGATACATGCGGTCGAATCACTCCAGCCTGGAAAAAGAACATTTCAAAAACATCATTAAAGGCCCAAACTTACCAGGACGTCCATCCTCAGGATGGATGTATACAGACTTCTGACCACAACTGTATGTGCGAGATACGATCAAACGGTTCTGGTAACAGACTCATAAAAATCAAAATCCTGGTTCGTGTTTTGCTTGGCTACTTTTCCCCTTTTCCCTGTTTTAGGCACTAAAAACTCAGTTAGGCTGCAGAAAAACTGCTTTGAGGCCAGAGAGTGAGAACAAGCTTACGTGCAGCACAAACGTATAAAAGCACAGACTGCAGCGTACGATTTGCACATTAAGTGACAGGAAATGAATAATTTCTCAGTAACACTAAACTAACTTGAACTATAAGACTGAAACATCTCAGCATGAACTCTATTAGCAGTTGAGCTGATGGCTAAAGGTAGAGACTGAGACTCGCAGAGTTGGAATAAATCTTTTAAGGAGCAGAAAGTAAAGCAGCGAGCTGCCCTCGTATCACTGAACCACAACACCTTGTCTCACTTTAGTCTTTATCTTTGTTGTAATGTAGTGAATTTTAACTCAAAGCTGGACCTGCGACAGACTCCTGTTAGGAAAAAGTGAGTTTAAATGGGCGAATCACATCAAGTAACAGCCCGACTGCTGAGTGGTGACAAGCAGGGAGCACAGCATGAATAAAATATAGATATTCACTCTGCACAGGCCTGCCTGCTGCCTCCTCTGTTTCTGTAGGAAGGGTGTGTGTGTGTGTGTGTGTGTGTGTGTGTGTGTGTGTGTGTGTGTGTGTGTGTGTGTGTGTATACGCAGGTCCATTAAATGCATGAGATGTAGGTCAAAGCGTGGAAGACACCAGACATGTTCTGTTGTTCCTCTGCTGTTAACACAGCCTGGCACACCAGACTTCTCCGTCTGCAGCCAAATGCTCAGTCAGACGGAGCTTTTTAAAATATACAGCACGGACGGCGAGTTGTCATCTCGCTCTGTTTAAGTCTCTGATGGCTCAGAGATCCAGGCTGCCGCCCTCTTTCTGCTCCACATGCACCCAAAGAGGAAGCAAACAGACTCACAGACCCATCGTCACTTTCAGAGAGGTTTCATTATCTGTCTCACAGAGCTAATGCATTTTTACCCACGTGTCATCTCTACTGACCATAATGCGTCACACGTGCATCAGTACCAGTGTTGGGCAAGTTACTTTGGAAAAGTAATTAATTATAGTTACTAGTTACTTCTTCAAAAAGTAACTGAGTTAGTAACTGAGTTACAATATTCTAAAAGTAATTCATTACTTGAAAAGTAACTATTGCGTTACTTTGAAAAAAAACATTTAACCCTCTGGGGTCCAGGGTATAATTGTCCATTTTTAACTACTTTTCATTTTCCCTCCACATTTTACCTTTGCAAACTATTTACTTTGCCTTGTTTGGTATCATCAGCACAGCCTCACGTGTCTGAATTTACAGTCATGTTTTCATTTTGACAAACTGTATTAACACAATTGATCTAAAATCAGACAGAAAACATAAAATCAGAGTAGAAAAAGTTATATTTTACTGTAACAACCACAAACATGTTTAGTGAATCATATTTCATAACTTTAAATGCAAATATAAATTGTCAATTTTAAAATCCTACGCACAAGTTTTGCAAACAACAAGGTTCTTTGCATCCATTTACCTTTTACCTTGATTTTTTAAGTAACCATTTCAAACTATTCTGCATTAAATAAGATGCCAAATTATTTGTGCCACTCCAAAGGAGAACATCACAGCCTGATACCTGCAGGTCTGACAGCAGCAGGTGTGTCACTGCTGTTTCTACCTGGAGACAGCAGTCGCCTCATTGTTCTGACACACAACACAAAACTATCCACAACACTACACACTAACTACACAACACTACACACTAACTACACAACACTACACACTAACTACACAACACAACACACTAACTACACAACACTACACACTAACTACACAACACTACACACTAACTACACAACACTACACACTAACTACACAACACTACACACTAACTACACACTCCAAACACGCTAAACGTCACAAATCTCTCACATCTCAAAACTCTCTCTCTCTCTCTCCGTTTCTCCTAAAACTTCCCCTGTTTTTGTTTTTAAATTTTTTGCTCATAAGCAGAGAGGTCTCGCTGCGCTGTCCTTAGACAGTAAACGTGACTCTGGTTTTACGTGACCTGTCAACACAATTTATAAACTGGTATATGTCACCTTGTTGCTTTGTCTTTAAGTGGTCATGTGATTGACCATGACTACTTTACTCTTCCTCAGTCAAACAGCAGCACTCATGCGAATGTTTTGCCCCCTGAGCTCCAGCTGTTGTGCCAAAAAGTGATCGTGATCACCGTCCGTGGGAGCGCAGCTGCTTAAAGCTGTAGCGCCCAGATTACTTACAGCTGATATAAGATGCGGTAAACTGAACACAGCTTCAACCGTCTGTTTGTTGAAAAATAGTAACGGACCGCGTTTTCTTGTTAGTAACTGTAACGGCGTTGTAACGATAGGAATAGTAATTAGTTAGATTACTCGTTACTGAAAAAAGTAACGCCGGGGGGCAATCTCGTCTTCAGTAATACAGTTTTTCTCGATTGCTAAAACACATTTCTTGAAACTATGCCTCATATTCTCACAACAGTAAACACAAATCCATAACATCTCACTCAATTTCCCAAACATCCTATTTCCAGGTCAAAATGAAGCTCTACACTCAAAACTATTCACTCTTGCTGAAAAACCAAACTTTGCCCTCAGACATCAAACACAAGCCCTCAAAACACACACACTACAACAGAGTTTTGCACACTGGTACAATTAATTCAAAACAATAGTTCCAAAACAATTAGGTTGCTTATGGTTCTCCCCTTCAAAAACCTTTTCACATGATAAACACAAAAGACGCAACCAATGTATGTACAGTGGCACATTTTTATTCATGTACTATACAGTACAACACACACCAAAAAACATTATTCCACCTCAGCATCTTGTCTTTGGTCTGGGTCAGGCCAGGGAATCTCATCCACATCACAGGCTATATTGGCCCTAGCCAGGCAGCGGGGGTAAAATCCTCTTGCATGCCTGATCCACCCCTGGCATGCATCTACTGATATGTCTAGGCAGGCCTCTTCCATGGCCTGAAGGAGGTGAACACGGACATAAGGTTCTCGGTCATACACTTTCCACCGCCATGCCGAAAATAACTCCTCTATCGGGTTTAGAAAGGGAGAGTATGCAGGCAGAAAGATATTAGAAAACCTTGGGTTATTGGTAAACCAGTCACGAACCAGAGCAGCGCGATGGAAGCTGACGTTATCCCACACAACAACGTAGTGAGGCTGCTCTGGCTGTGCTGGTTCCCTGTAGTCCAGCTGGAACATATGTTGTCTTAAACCATCAAGAAAAGCAAGGAGAAGCATAGTGTTATAGGGTCCTAGTACGCCATGGCGGTGGAGTACCCCTCGTTGGCTGATGGCTGCGCACATAGTGACATTCCCTCCACGCTGACCAGGGACATTTACAATAGCCCGATGGCCAATTATGTTCCTCCCCCTTTTCCTTCTTTTGGTCAGGTTAAAACCTGCCTCATCCACAAAGATTATTTCATGGGGAACAGGCCGTCCTTCAATCTCAAAGATTCTCTGCAAAACACATAACACAGTAGAGTCAATCGGTACCCTGAACCACAGTTCAAGAGTGCTGAAATGGCAGCATAAACTGCCATGCTGTGATGGTACACAATACTTTATACAGTATCAAAACTCATACCTGAACATATTCCACACGTTGGTTTTTCACTCTGTCAGAGTTTCGTTCGAAAGGGACTCGGTATGCCTGTTTCATCCGGAATTGATTCTTTCGGAGGATGCGGTCAATTGTGGAGAGGCTGATGGCATTTATGCCTCGAAAAAGATGATCATCCTCAATCACTCTCCTTTGAATCTCTTGCAGGCGGATTACATTATTTGCAATTACCATGTTTACAAGTTCCCTCTCTTGCTCCTCCGACAAAAGCCTTAACCTGCCTCCACCAGGTGGTCGTCTCTGTGTCCTACAAAAATAGAAGCACTCATTACTGTAACTGTCACACATTCTTTTTACAGGAAAATAATGGAAACATACTGAAACTCAAGAAACATAAGTTCAGTAACTTAAAAGTTACTGTACAAAGCAGTCTTACTGCAAGTACACCTACCTGTTTTCCTCCCTGAAGGTTCTGATGATGGAGGCAACAGTGAAGCGACTCAAATTTGGTTGTACTCGTTGCCCAGCCTCCCTCATGGACAAGGACATGGTCAACTAAAGTGGCTCGAATTTCATCCGAGACTGACTGTCTTCTTGCCCTTGCTCTTCCCCTTCCTTGTCGCCGTCGTTCTCCACCTCCACCTCCTTCACCACGTCCTCCTCCTCCTCCACCTCTCCCTCCTCCTCCACCACCTTCCTGTTGTCCTAGACCACCTCCTCCTCCTCTTTCACCACGTCCTCTTCCTCCACCTCCTCCTCCTCTTTCACCACGTCCTCCTCTTTCACCATGTCCTCTTCCTCCACCACGTCCTCCTCCTTCACCACGTCCTCTTTCTCCACCACGTCCTCCTCTTTCACCACGTCCTCCTCTTTCACCATGTCCTCTTCCTCCACCACGTCCTCCTCCTTCACCACGTCCTCTTTCTCCACCACGTCCTCTTCCTTTGCATCTCTTTGGATCCATTGTTTCAAACCTGAATGAGCTGACTTTGGCCCTTTTATCTATCCATCGCAGGTTCTGATTGGTGTGTGATAAATTTTGACTCCTAGTGTTTCCACCTGGTTAATTGTGTGCTAATTGAGCTCAAGCTATGCTGACTTAAGTTAACATTATTGCATGCTAGTGCTTTCTAAATGACTACATGGTGTAAGCACTGAAAAATGTAGGGATTTGTGTGTAGAGTTTTGCAGTAACAGTTCACCAAATTTGACTCATGTGTCAAAGCAGGGAATAGTGTTTATAGTTCAGGGAAATGGGTGAGCTTTTTGAAAAATAGCGTTACGGTTTTGAAATTTTAGTTTAAAAGCCTGGTTATAGTGTTTAAGCAATCGAGAAAAACTGTAAAGTTTTACTTTAATGTCTCTTGGCACGTTTGTCTTTGCATAATGTCGCATTAGTTTCCCTGGTGTTTCCAACATTGGCGGTGCCAGCAGCGGCGTTCCTTCCTTGCAGGTTAGCGTCCACACGCCTCTCCTGTGGGGTCGTTTTATGGGCTCAAAATGTGGTCATAAATATTTTGTACTTGTAAAAAAGATTTGTGTGTGTAAAAAGAATTTGTGTGTGTAAAAAAGATTTGTGTGTGTAAAAAAGATTTGTATGTGTAAAAAAGATTTGTATGTGTAAAAAGAATTTGTGTGTGTGTGTAAAAAGAATTTGTGTGTGTAAAAAAGATTTGTGTGTGTAAAAAAGATTTGTATGTGTAAAAAAGATTTGTATGTGTAAAAAGAATTTGTGTGTGTAAAAAAGATTTGTGTGTGTAAAAAGAATTTGTGTATGTAAAAAAGATTTGTGTGTGTAAAAAGAATTTGTGTGTGTAAAAAAGATTTGTGTGTGTAAAAAGAATTTGTGTATGTAAAAAAGATTTGTGTGTGTAAAAAGAATTTGTGTGTGTAAAAAAGATTTGTGTGTGGACTTAGAAAAAAAACCCTGCAAGTTACAAGTACGGATTTTTGACCCTATTTTTCTTCCCTTCAGCTGATTGGTCAATGTCATGTCAATCACAAATGTAACTATCCAATCAGAGAACAGATAGGTTTGGCTTTTTTTGAACTGCAGGTCTTTGAAGGGAATAAATGCCCTTTTACATGCCAACCCAGCGTTTTCCTTCATCACCACGAAGGAAAACAGTCTGTGGTCGTCCGAGTTTGGTGATTTTTGTGTCACAGGTCTACGTGTTTAATACAGGGACTTCCACAGCCTTTTCAACAGCGCTGCGGACCGCGGGGTGGGGGCGGGCAGTGTTTTGGAAATGACACGTCTTCATTACAAAGCTTTCTTAGTTATGAATTAGCATACATGTTTTTATTGAACATTTGAAGAACTAGCAAAAAAAACAGAAACTCTTGTAGAGGACATAAAGTCAGAGATAGAAAAGATGCACCTGCTCCGGAGCAGGTGCATCTAGTACAGGTAGAGCTGCTGCAAAAACCCACAGAGCCCAGCAGCCAGCAACAAATTCTGGATCCTTGGCTTTTAGTTAGCATTAGCAGCGTATCCTGCGTCCGATGTGAAAGGACTTTTATGCTGCGCGCTGTGACTCACAGCAATGGTCCTGGGTCAGCCCTGACTTTGTGTTAAACTAATCCTAAAGTAATGATGTTATTTCTAACCACTGATATACCACAACTTTATCCTTTCAACAGCTACTGAAAGTTAGGGGACCTAGCTGCTATCGGATATTTATATAGCGATCCTCCAGCTTCAAACTGTATCACCCTTCAAGGACCTGCAGTTCAAAACAGCGCCCCTCCGACAGCTAAACCCATCTGTCCTCTGATTGGATTGTTACATTTGTGATTGACATGACATTGACCAATCAGATGAAGGGAAGAAAAATAGGGTCAAAAATCCGTACTTGTAACTTGCAGGGGTTTTTTTTCTAAGTCCACACACAAATCTTTTTTACACATACAAATCTTTTTTACACATACAAATCTTTTTTACGCACACACAAATCTTTTTTACAAGTACAAAATATTTATGACCACATTTTGAGCCCATATCGTTTGGTTAATTGGCTGTCCCGTGTGTCCCGCCTCTCACCCAGTGATGGCTGGAATAATGCTGCATTCCAGATACAGAAGTGGGAAGTTGGCAAATGGAGGAAAAACAGGATTTATTTTTGCTTCTTATCAAGATAGAAACACTCATGTTTCACAGTGTTTTACCTGTTTTTGTGCCTAAAATCTGCAGAACTGGAGCCCAGTCAGTGACCTGAGCACAGCTTTGTTTACGTACGTGTTGGATTGATAACTGCTCCAACTGTCCAACTTGGAAATCCGAGGAGGCGTTCCAGATGAAATACTAACTTAATCTGGAACTCTCCATGGGGGGCGGGGCTTTAAATAAACAATGCACTATTTTCCCCCGAATCCTCATCCAGCAGAACCTCGCTGAGCACGATGGCGATGACGCTGCCTGGATTTCTTATAAATCTTAAGAAGCTTCTATCAGATGTTTAATCATTGATGAATGTGCATCAAAATGGATTCATCATATCATCAGTAACCAACACCTTCCCCACGCTCTGACCCCGGGCTCGTCTTCTGTCCGGGATTCCTTCCGGGTGAAAGTATTTTCTGCAGCGGCCGAACGAGGACGAGCAGCTGTTTATATTCACACAAACAGAAGGAGTGAACTTTAGATAAATGATCTTTAATTAATGTTCAGTTTATTGTTAAACTATTTGTCATTACGTCACAACAACAGTCAGCTCAGCGTGTCCCACAACACTAATGTCCCAGTCTACTCTGAAACACGGATCACGTTCGGTCAGAGAGTCAGAGCTGCTGCGACTCATGGACGTGTGAAACCACGACTTCTGTTTTATCCCAACTAGGAAGGGCAGCAAATCTGCAGGCAGCTTGTTGCACTGGTCCTGTACGTCTCCTCCGTGGCTGAGGAACAGTCTTCGTCTGCTCCTGCACATCTGACGTGTTCTGGATATTTAACCTTTTGTATCTGCTGTTTATGTTTGCAGTTTCTTTTTTTCTGTGTTTGGTTCATTTGCATCAGAATTGTTCTAATTCTGTGTTTGCAGTTTAAAGAAGAAGTTGGTTTTCAGTTTGTGCTCGCGGATGTGGGTGTGCGTTCAAGGCTCGTTGCTTTCTTAAGGGGAAATAGACGCTAATTACGAGAGGCTCCCGTGGCTACAGCTTACAGGTGCTCACATCAGCGAACACAAAATGGAGATTGTCATTGTCGCTAATTAGGACTTTAACACACTTGACTTGCTGTAATGTGGAGGTACAGATGTAATAACCTGAGGTGGTGGCGCAGCTCGCTCTCCCGGGGCGGCGAATATTGCCGCCAGTGTCTCTTGGATCCGTGGATGGTGTTCTTTGGTGCTGATGTCTTGACGTATATTTGAGGGAACTCCAAAATAATCTCACGTGGACGTTTGTAAACGAACGCTCATAAATTTAAGTGCTCGAGTTCATGTTTTTAACCGAAAACACCAAACTTAACCCAGTCTGACAATTAAGCAACAGAAGAAGTCAAAAGTGTGTTTAATCACCACCCAAATTATTTTGTGACTAAAAGCTGGCTCCTCTGTTACTGTTATATAAACTTTTAAAGGCTCTGACTATGTTTGTCATACGCTTCGTTTTTATGAGTTAACTTTCTGCAGCAGGGTCCTACTCCAGGCATCATTAACCCTGACCCTGTTTAACTGAAAAACATCATCAACATCAGCTAGTGTCCAAAATTATAATCACATCATATAAGAAAAAAACATGCACATATTTCAAAACAGGAAGCTGTCGCAGCAAAATGTGAAAGAGTCACAAACAACGAATCCGGTTTTCCACGGACACGATTTTCAGGATTTCTCACGACAGTCATCGTAACTTTGTATTTAACATCATATCTGCAGCGCATACAGTATGTTGTCCAGATAAAGTGTGAGAACGCCACCAAGCAAGCAAGAAAATCCATCTTTAAAAGAAGCAGCAGCCTTTTTTCAGCTCATATCACCATATTTAATAAACTGTAGCAATATATTCAATAATGATGCAGATTAAGTGTGAACATGTGTAACATGTACGACTTGATTCACTCCAACATAAACATTTCCGATCTCTGAATCAGGATGTTGTTGCGGTTTAATGAGGAAAATATTTATTTTGCACATGGATACATGAAAAACTGTGTTCACGGAGCACAAATCAGTAGATTAGAGGTCACGTCTGCTGTGAGACCAACGAAACTTTGCGTTATCCTTTGTGCATCAGTGGAAAAATCCCCGTAAAATACTGCGAGTCGCAGACTGACTGAGAACTTCATGGTAGGAAAGTATTTTATGATTAAAATAGAGACACACAGTCACTCGAAGGCTCAAAGCTTTCATCTGCTGACGTCAGTAGTTGGGTAGGAACAGCATTAATGAGATTAATGATCGTAGGAATCAACTGTGTTGTTAATGGATATTTTCCTTAAATCAATCCAGATCTATTACACGTGTTATTTCAGCTGCAGCGTCACAGCCAGCGTCCATAAAGCACAACGAACCTGTGAAAATAAGGATTTTTTTTTCCACAAGCTTTCATGTGAATTATCGTTTTATTCAGATTACACCTCTACACTCCACACGAGCCTTAAAGTGTGCTGAGAAAAACATCTGAGAGCTGCTGAAGTTTGAAGTGCATTCTCTAAATGCCAAGTGGAAACTCCACCCGGGGCAAGGCTAACTGAGGCAAAGCGAGAACCTTCAGCCAAATATTCACGATTATCTCCCAACTTAATGACTCTGAGTGATAAATATTCAAAGACTAGAGAGAGCAGAAAGCGTTGCTGGTTATTTACAGGAAATTAGAGGTTTTAGGTGAATAAACAGAGGCTCCACAACTCCGCGCATAAATAATGCAAAGATTTGCTTCACTCCAAACACCTCTCCACGCCGGCCTGTGTAAGCTTCCTGGATGAAATGATCGGTTTTTCGTGCAGGGCGGTGATGCGGTGTCACGGGAACCGAAGAAAATTCAAAGTACAAATTAAACCATTTGCGCCAATTAAACATCTCATCGAAGTTTCTCACCTGTGGCACGCCACAAAAAGATGGCACTGCGTTCTGGGATGTTTCTGCAGTAAAGGTCTCTGACCCAGCGATCCTACTGAGCCAGATCAAACCAGTATAACAGACTTCTTGCACACAAGCTTCACGCGGTGCAGAAACCACACGATAGAGAAAAGTCAGGTGATTACGTTTTATTCAGATGGTAGATAAAAGCTGGACGTAGGCACCCTGGCATTGTTTCGACCACCTCCGTGTTGGTTTTTTGGAGCCATATTTGGATGAGAGTGTAGAGGTCAAAGCTTGTGTCTGCAACTCACAGAACACGCGTGCGCTAAACCTGAGCCAAAATGGAGCTCAGGCGTTGTGAACGGTATGTCAGCTTCACGCCGGTACAGCCTACAGTCAAATTATTTAAGGCCCGTTCACGCTCACGAGCTTCAGGTGGTGACCGAATGAACGAGATCATTCAGCAAAGGATGGCTGAGCTCTCAGAGATAGGTGAGAACAACACGGATGATTGGACGGGTTTACGCGCAGTGTGGAAAACACTCGGCTGTTCACAGTGAAACACAGTTTATGACTGTTCATCAAAAGCATTTATGTGTTTGTTCAAATATGCAAGACAGCATTAAAAAGAGAAAACCTTCATATTTTCTTTCATTTATGGGCAGCGAGTATATAAAATAATTACCTAATGCTCTCTAAAGTTCCTTCAAACTGCATTCTCCACACTGGCCAGCAGGTGGTCATCAGCCTCTCAGTGCTCACCTGACCTCTGACCTCAGCAAACACTTTCCTGATGCGTTTATGGTCCGAATTAAAGACGGTGTTTATTTTGGAAATGACGGCTCAGAACCCAGAGCGATGGTGACGTGTGACCTGTCAGCGTAGGCTTGTGGTGGGCGGACCACTGTTTTTGACTGCTAAGCCTTTACAGCTGTGCTGCGCTTTGAGGTGAAATGCAGAGTCATCAAAGTGTCTGATTTCAAGTCGTTTAGCTCACGTCTAAAGAAGACTTGATTTCCTTGATTTTGCTTCTACTGACTGGTCCAATCAGAAGAAAGTGGACATAAAGGGGGAGGAGCTACAGCTGCTTATTTCAGAGGGAGGACTGAGGAGTCGTACCAAGGCTCAGCATGAGATAACGAAGGATTGTTTTGAGCTGTAAATCATGCAAAGCTGCCCTAAGAGGAGCATGAGGCTAAAAGTGTGGAGCTGGAAATGAGCAGAGCATACTTTTATCCCCCCAAACATCTCACGTGCTTCAATGTGCTGGAGTAAAAAAGTGCTTTCAAATAAAACTACTGATGAAAGGAAAACTGATTTCACATTTCTGTTTTTCTCTCCTGGCCTGCAGACGCAGGGACCTTCTTTCAGTGAATCTGCAACCACAGAAGCACTTTGTGAACTCCATGTGTTGCACATTTGACTAAAAACACTTGTCAGCTCTTTTCCGCAGCCGTGAGATTGCTTCCTAATAATATGGTTTATGGGGCCAGTTTCTGCGGGCCCCTGTTGGATGTTTCCATTTTAAACTTATCATTAGAGCCGGCTCTGTCCACATTTACTATCTTGCAGCGAAGTGTGTGTTTAAGCGTCAGTGTTTCCAGCAGGACCGCATGACTCGGGGATGCACTTCGGCACAGGGAAAGGAGGTGGGGGGAGGGGAGAGAGCAGCAGCTGTACGACGCAGAGGAGACGATGCTGTCGGCTCCTCGCACTTCCAGCAGGTTGCAGTTAAAATTAAATCAGGGCGTGCACATCAGGTTCTGACCGAAACACTGGAATTCATGTGTCACGCTCTGCTTTCATGTTCAGTGTGTTATTAAAGGATCAACCAATGTGGATGCTCGCTGAGAGCGCTTGGCTTTATGCCTCCGCAGTAGAAACTTACACTCCTGCACAAAAACTTCCCGACCACAATGACATTACTTAGAAGCTCTGAGGCAGCAGGAAGCCCGAGACTCTGCTGGATTCTCAGAAACAGTTTCACAACGTTTCCCTGCGATAGCTGCAAAGTCCACTTCCTCTCATCATGGAACAAAATAGCAGCCGAACAGTTGCTGTGTGTCGGTGATTTTTTGGTGCGACTGCATTTATAAAGCAGCCCTACTTTGACCTGAGGCTCGACTTAAGAAGAAGAAAGTTATCAGCTGAGGTTTAGGTCAGGTCCGTCGGTCAGTGTTGTGCCTCTCACTCCCATCTCATCCAATATGGATGCTAAGCCTTTAAAGCCGCCAGGGCTTATCTTTATATTTTTACCTGCTGTAGTGCTATTTCAAGAGGCTATGTATCAATACAACCGTTATATACCAAGTTTTAATAATATCTATGCATTAAGCCCATAGTAACTACACAAATTGCAAAAAAGTGCAATAAACTACAAAAAAATTGAAAATCGTTTTATTTACACATATTTCTAGTTTCAGAGGTTTAAACTGCATCCATCAAAACTGCAGATGCAAAAAAAGTTGCACAAAATAGTTTCCAACCACAGAAAGTTTATTCTGAGTGTTTTCATAGTTTCATTTTTGAGATGCACTCATTTTTATAAGCTGCGGAAAAAATGAAAATAAATATTTTTGCGCACAATTTGCAAAAAAACAGCAACAAAATAAACTATTTCCAACAACAGAGCAGAAAATGTACAGAAAGGCATAAAGTCACACATGACGCACAAAAACCAGTAAACCTTTGAAAGGCCTTGTAGGGAAAAAAACTACGTTTCCCACGAAATGACATCACTTCCTGTTTTCGCAGGTAACGGCAGACATACGATAGTTCGCGCTGATGTTTATTCCAAGTAGGAAGTGCTAAGAACAGCTGATCGGATCATGTTTCTGGACTGTTCGTTGACAGCAAAGCCAGTTGTGGAAGGAAACGGCGACCTGGGACAAGCTGAGCAGTGTTACATAAGTACGTCTCCTCCATTTTCATGTGCAAGAAAATGGTTGCGCTAGCTTAGTGGTGCCAATTCTACCGGGATTTAAAAATAGCTATGCTAAACGGAGCGCGCATGCTCCGATGGGCTTAAAACGGTTAAGGAGGCCTGGCTGTAACGCGTCATCGTTTTTCAACATGCATCATTTGGCAGAGTTTACTATTTTTTCAACCACATTTACACGTGTTACATATAACACTGTTACAGTGACAGCAACAAACATCAAAAGCAGCATTTTTAATGTCTCTTTGCTATTTGGGCTGATTGGGACCTGATGACTGTAAAAACAAAGAATTACCTGATTTTTTAAATTCTTTTTTTACCTGATTGTTGTTTGTGAGAAAAATGAGATCCACATATGAGGACATTCGCTCCAAATGTGGATAGAACAGTAGCAATAACGTCCTCATAAGTGGATATCGGGCCCTTGTAGAGAACAATTTAGTATTTTGGTCTGAACAACCCAGAATGTGATGCCCACATATGTGGACGCCAGGTCCTAGGAGGCTAACAGAGTCACACGGGAATACGAATCAGAATCGGCATACTTTATTAATCCCTAAGGAAATTATGTAAAAAAGACAAGATAAAGATTAAATAAAAGCTCTCCAGGCAGCGCCTCCTTCAGAACGACCCGTTCTTTCACAGGTGTTTGTAAAGGCAGACTGAGTGGCCAGGTGCTGGATTTTATACACCTGTAGCAATGGGACGAACACAACTGACCGCAGAGAATAACAGACTTTTTGTCATGTGGGTAACACATCCGCCTTACACGTGAAACATCCCCAGTTTGTTTCCAGGAGGAGACACAGATGGAGGTCACGAGCTGGTGTGACTCCAGTGCCAGTTCATGGCCTGGATAAATGGGAACGCCATGTCAGGAAGTGCATCTGGTGTTAATCTGTGCCAAATCAGTCATGCAGATCCATCCACTGTGGTGAACCCTTGGAAAATAAGCGAGCAGCCAAGAGTACCTGTGTGATAAATGGTCGGTTTCTTATGCAACACCAGATTTTAGGTTACTGTGCTCCATCGCGACCTACAGATTAACGCCAACCTCACAAACATGAGAAACCACACCGCACATCCACAGCAAGCAACATCTCAACACAACGCAGCCACAGCAGCCACAGCAGCCGCAGCCGAAGCAGCAGCCGCAGCCGCACGACTAAATCAGGGACTCAAACATTCATGTTTGGAGTGTGCCATGATCGGAGTGACCTCATTCTGGGATTGCTTCACTGTGTGTTAAATGAAGATGATGCACTTGATGCTACATGACTTCAGATGAGTTACTGAGTTATGAGCAGATGGCTGACACAGAGTGAACTGAGAAGGAAAAAAATGTTGGATTACTTAAAAGTCGCAGCAAACATTTCATCACTGACCGTCTTTTCTCAACAACTAGATTTGGTTGAAAATTTGTTCCAGAATGAAATTTGACTGTTCACTGGACCTCCTCAGACTTTCTGGCTACGTTTGTGTAAAAGAATGTTCTCTGATAATGTCGTCTATCAGTTAGAGATGAATAAAAAAATTTCACTTGTGAGAAGTGAAAGAAACTCATGAAAAGCTGAGACCACTCTCAGATACTCAAACCGATATCCTCGAACTCTGGACCTCGTCTTTTATTCTTCCAAGCTGAGAACCAGAAAGAATTTACAGCTATTTAAATGCAAATGGCATTAAAATATTTGTTATATTGATAAAACGGACACCTGATGACAGAAGTCTGAGCACATGGAGTGTCTGTCAGATCCTGCTGTATTAAATACAAACAGACACATGACCTTTCCCCTCTGAGTGAGAGACGTCCGTCTGAACCGCTGTCGCACAAGGACGTGACATCAGCACGCGCGGAGCTCTTTGGACCGAGGGGGCGGGGTTTGAACCGTTTTCTGGAACTGACCTGGAGCTTGTTGTTAGTACTTCTTCCTCCTGGCGCTGTCCCAGGACCCAAAGGTTGAGAAACCAGCCTTTATTTCCGCCCTCCTCCCAGGTCGGCTGGCGGTTGGTTAATGTGTAATTAGAACCAGATTTAATGGGAGAAATGATTATCCCAGCAGCTGATTAATGATTTACATCCCCCGGCCTCGTCTTCCCGGGTACGATGATTCCGTGTTTTTCCTTCTTTTGTATCTGGCTGTGAGAGTTTTTGATTCTTGGACATCTTTTAAAATTATTTTTAAAACATTCTTATATTTGTGATATAAAATCACCGACTGTTGTGCCTCTTTCTGGACATTATTAAACCAGTGAGGAACCAAAGCAAATGACCACAGGTGCACACAGAACCCGGGGCCTTCGTTAGTTTAATTTCCCCGACCTTTTTCCCAGTTTAACAAAACGTTTAAATAAATTAAGCCACGAATCAGCACATATCTGAATCTGACCAAACACCTGCTGAAAGTGACTGTTGTCTCTCAATCAGCTGATCGATCAGCGAGTCTGTAAAATGATTTTAGGGGACAATCAGCTGTTTCTTGTCTGTGACGTGAAACTTCAAGGATGTTCACTTTAAAATGACGGAGAAGCAGAAAACAGAAACTGTTGAGGATCTGAAGTAAGAAGACTTTGTAGGTGTTCTTCTCTTCAATGACTCACATTGTAGGCGATTAGCTGTCAGTTAACCAAGTGTATCATATTGAATACGAGGTTTTGAGGCGTCTGCATCATCAGTGTAAAAACCTGAATGAATCACAGCGTTCATTTTTAAGACTTAAACTCTACAAAAACACCAGATGTAGCAAAATGATATCAGATAAAACTCGTCTGTACAAACTTTTCTGAAATTTTCTGCCCTTTTTTTCCAGGTTAAGTTAGCAGGTCAGCACATTTTAAACCAGAGCGCTCTACAGTACAGTAAACGGGTCCCAAACGACCCAATGAGCTGACGGCTTTTTCACCAACTGGTTTTCTAAAATGCGACCACCTAGCTTTTTCAGATCTCTCAGTATGTCCCGCTTCATCAGTCCACCAAAGCCCACAGGAGCCAGATTACGGTCTGCACACCAGCAGATCTGCATAAGAATAGGTCGCACAGCTCTTCTAATTAGTGATAAGGCAGGCCGAGTCCCACCGTCAAAGCATATCCTCCATAATTAGGCTGCGGCGATAATCCCGCCACCTCCGAGCTTCTATCAGGGAGCAGAGAGGGGTCGGCCGCTCGGAAAACTATTACGACTCCGATCCACATCGACACGTGAAGGATGGACGAGAAGCAGACACCAACATCGATGTACCATTTTTATTGGACTTATATAGAAATACTTAAAAAAACATGAAGTAGCACCATTACTTTTTTTATCATGTATAACTTTAAATGTCAGAAAAATAAAACTCTTGATACATTTTCAAATCTTGTCTCAGCAAATATAATATTAGTATTTGACCATGAGGTTAAAGGCCCTTTATCATAAAATAAAATATACTTTGTTCTTAAACTTTGCTCAATAAAGTACATTTACGCTCAAGTAACTTCACCTACATATACATAAACAAGTGGTAAACAAATGTATTAAAATAGAAATACTAAAACTATAGTGGTGCAACAGAAGCCTGTAATTCCCACTGGAATCTAATTCATACAAATTTTAGAAAGCATAAACGGTTTCTTTGTGTTCAACTTACTAAGTTTTGTACATTTCAATGTTTCATAATAATATAGAATAAAATATGCTTTATATTACGGAATAAAAAATATGCTGGGTGAAGCAGATTTAAAAGACTTTTTTTGCTGAACCTATAAAAACTCCATCCCAACAGAATACTGTCAAATACACATTTTTGTGGACTCGGATTTGCTCCCACAGTCGTGTGATATTAAAATAATACAGTGATCAAATGCCGTAAGGCCGTACTAAAAAAATGAACAATATTTCAACCCAGCTACAAAAAAGTTCACTGAACTTAAATTAAAATATCTGTAAACATCTTTGCAATAAGAAATATAATCTTTCAAGTCAAAAAAGAATAAAATACTTCAATCTGTAGTAATGTCATTTAAAACTTTCAACTTGTGGAAATTGATTCTATACATATATATGTAGGATATGTTGTTGCTCTCCCTCCCTCGCGTGGTTTCTGACCTCGAGCTGCAGTATCTGTTAGGCCGGACGCCCTCCACGTTTCCCAGCCGCCGCCCCCCCTCACTACACTTGATCGGCAAACCTGGAAGGCTCGTCCCGCCGAAACGGTCTACAGGCGGACCCCCGTACCTCCGTCCTGACCCCAATGTCTCTCTTCGCTTCATAAATATAGTGTACAATTAACTAGAACTATTGATTACTATACTGTAATATTTAAAACATGCACTTAGATGTTGAAAATATTTCCCCAAGCTACAGTACGTTATTCACAACTAGCCCACGAAGGCTGTCTGTCCCTTCTTCTGGATACTGCAGCCTCTCTTACATACATATGTATATCTATGTACACTTTCCAGACTGACGATTGGCTGATCGTTAAAGCGGTATGAAGAGTCTGTTGTTGCTATTGTAGTCTGTCTCGCCGACGAGACAGTCCAAGAGTTTCACTTCTTATGAAAATATACGTATAGCCTGAGTGACGCCGGTGTGGCAGACGGGGCATTTGGGGTCGCTCCTCTCGCAGATCCGATTGGCACATTCCATGCAGAAGAGGTTGTGCCCGCAGGGAACCAGCGCCGCGATGACCTCGCTCTCGAAGCACACCGAACAATCGCGACTGCCTTTTCGGCTGGTACCCGAGGAGGTGGATGAGGAGGAAGAGGAGGACGACGACGAGGCCGAGGAGTCGCACGGGACCCCGGGGAGGTGGGGGCCCGGCAAGGACGCGATGGAGCCGGAGTAGCCGGGGAAACTGAGTGGGCCTCCGCCCGGGTCGCTGCGCACCCTGCGGGCTAACGGGTGCTCGGCAGGCCCGCCGTTGTGGCTGTGGAGAGGAGGCGACAGGCGAGGCTGCGGGGTGCAGCCGTTAACCCTCCTCTGACTCCCCGCGATCCCGTTGGCATTAGCCGAGCTGTTGGTGGGGAACATGGCTGAAGTGGAGGTGGGGGAGCTGCCTCCGGTGGAGGAGGGGGTCATGCGACTGTCGTACGGGGACCACAGGAGGCCTGGCGGGGCTGGTGTTGGGTCAAACCCTGGCGAGGAGTCAAAAGTCAGATCAGTGCAGTCGGGGGAGATGACGTCGCTTCCGTAAACAAACCCGTTGCCGTTGGTGTTGACGTTGATGTTGTTGTTATTGTTGTTGCCGTTGTTGTTGGTGGTGGCCGTGTAGCTGAGCGCGGGGCTGGGGGGGCTGTAGTCGGCCATGCGCGAGCTGTTGTTGCCGAAGTAGGAGTCCGTGGAGGCGCTGCCCAAGGAGGAGGAGGAGTCGTTGCGGTAGTTGGAGAAGGGTTTGCGCACAGAGGTGGGGGTCATCCCCGCGCTGGGCTTGGACCACAGGGTGGCGTGTCCGTGCAGGTCGAAGCCCACATCGGTGCCGTTGGCGTGGAAGTCGTTTTCGTCCTGGAGCTCGATCAGGCCTCCGGTCCTCATGGCGATGTGGGCTTCGATTTCTTCGCGTGCTCGGTCCACATTCTCCGGCATCCCCGTCACCTCAAACACCGGCTCCTTGTCCCGGCTCGGGGTCACGATGTAGGTGTGGGTCTGCTGCTGGATCCGCTTGATGGTGGCGCCCTTGGGCCCCACAACCAGCCCGACCACGCGGTAAGGCACCCGGACCTGGATGGTGGTCTGTCCAGGCAGGTTAGGCGGTCCGGGGACCGGGGTGCCGCTCCCGTTCAGGCTGGTGTTTTTGTTCCGGGAGGCTCGGATCATGGAGAAGTGCTCTGCAGCCGAGATGATCTCCCTCCTGGCCATGGCCACATCCTCCCTCCTGCCTGTCACCACGAAAACGGGCTCCTCGCCTCGCACCGGAGTCTTGATGTAGGTGTTGGTCTTTGCTCGCAGGGCTTTGATCTTGCAACCTGAGGCAAAGGAAGCAAAAGAAGAAAAGTGAGGACGTAGAACCTTGAAATGTGGCACATGTTCTCAGAACAGATGTTGCGTGCTTGTTGTTGTCTGTCAAAAAGTGCGAGCAGGTGAGGAACCCTTTTAGAGAAGAACAAATCCAAACCACGTGCCACCGCCACGAACATACAGCAGGACAGAAAGAACAGCGAGCAAGTCTCCTTCAGCAAAACACGAGGACGGCTGCTGCGAGACACGCTGGGGGAAAAGGGGCAAAGCTACGTAAAGACTTCATATCCTGGAAGCTGAGCTTTAACTCACATTCCAACGCCCTGAAGCACAGGCACACATCTTTATCATAAAAAAGACCAGCTGAGGAAACAGCCAGGGAAGAATGACATAATTAGCCAAGCGAAGCCAGCTGAGTGGGACAGGGTGATATAACCAGCAGAGGAAGGAGAGTCCAACTATACCGTAAACCAGTTTAAATCCCGAGTTAGCGTCAAACTGGTGCAGGTTAAATAAGGATAGTCTCTCGCATTAAAACAACACCCCCGGGTCACGGCTAGTCCACCATTTTTCCTCTCCGTGCTTCTAGCCTGACTTAACCCGACGCAGGGGGCTGGGTGATGGTGTTGGATGTAAACAAGCCTACTGCACAAATGTCGCACTGTGGCTGCTGTAAAGTGTCCTTACAGTTCCTTTTGTTTTTGTGGGAGCAGCAGCAGCAGCACAGGGAGGGGAAAAGATTCCGCATATGTAACCAAGCACCAGTCCCGCCCTGCAGCCCTACAGCTGGAAACACTGAGAGATCTGTGCAGCTATGGGCGTCTGAAGCCTGCGAGGCAAGGTAACATCGTGACCGCTGTCCTAATTCGATCCGATCACCATCACAGCCATTAAGCAAAGAATGTGTGAGGAAAACACACGCGCACACACACACAGTGACCTACAAACACCACATGATGATGATAATAACCTCTGTCCTGTCAGCGGTCATCGCCAGGCTTCACCCAAAACAGCTCGGATTTCATTTTAATTCTTCGAAACCAAACTCCGTTCATTTTGTCAAATACTTGAACAAACGCGTGCCTGCCTGCAGAGCACGCACGATAAACAGCACGACTTTGGTGTCTTTTCGGAGCTGCTTCCTGCTTCTCTTCAGTTCGGCAGCAGCACGGGCTGTTATTAATCTCAATAAGCACTTATTCCAAATGTCAACTTCTTGAATCTGTGCGCGCTGCCGCCCACCGCCGTGTATTTATAGAGAAGGAACAATGTATGACTAACTGGCGAGACAGAAACTGAAGCCCGGAGGGGAACAGGGAAGCCGAATTCACCAGCAGAGCTGCAAATGTAGCCAGAAAGCAAGAAAAGTGACACATGCGCGTCCTCCCACACGGGACACGGTGCTGTTTGGGTGCATGGCCGCGCTCAGCTGTGCTGCAAGACAAACACCAACCGTCTCACACACACAAACACACACCTTGTCTGCCCACGATCTCAGCCACATGCTCGGAGCTGGGCACCGGGACGCACTCCGTCATGTTGACGCTCTTCTTCCGGGGCTCCTGGCCGTTGTCGTACAGCGGGTTCTCGTCGTTGTCCAAGCCGAGAAGGGAGAGCTGGTCCAGGGCGATCTGCAGCGCTCTCTGGTCGTCCAGCGCGTCTCCCTGGACGCTGCTGTCGGCGAACAGCGAGCTGGGCATGTTTGCGGCTTCGCAGGGTTGCGGGTGGAAGGCAGAAAATAATACAGGAAGGAGGGCGAAGAAAGGAGAGGGGAAGAGAGGAGGAAGAAGAGGAGGAGGAGAGGGGAGAGGCACCGGAGCCGGTTCTCAAAGACAACTGGTCAGTGCAAAGAAACCAGTGCGGCTGAGGAGGGGAGGGAAAGCAGCGCAAAGGAGCCACAGTAAAACCATCCACCCCCTTTGGTTTCCAGGCCGAAGCTGGACGTCCCGGTTCGAGCCGAGCCGTGCTGCTGCAGGAAAACGCGTGTTTATTCCACAGCGGTAATAATCCGTGCTGGCTTCCCCTCAGCTCCTCTGTTGCTTCTGTCTGAGTCTTTGCAGAGCCAGACAGAGAGATGTGCGGGTGACGTCACCGCCTGGGCAGGGGCGATGCGGTGCCGCGGCTCGTTTGCATATCCGGGATCCGATTGGCTGCCCGCAATGACTGGGCGGGCCCGCTCGTACAGGCACGCCCACCTCTTTGTTCCCAGTCTTGCTCTTTGTCTCTTTCCCGGTTCGCGCTGCTCAGGCCGGCTGGCAGGAAGTGGAGCTGTTCACGCGTTCATCACGCATCACATGTGTTCTTTCCCCGAGGATCTCGGCCCTCTTCCACTCCAGTCAGCATTCTCGTTTTTTCTCTTTAATTTGACCACGCAATAATAATAAACTGTAAATGAAAGATGGACAAACACAGCCACCTATGATGTCATCATTTACCTCAGTGTTAACAGAGGCAACATAACTCTCTCACCTCGCATACATATGTGTGCAGCGTATGTATACAGTGCCTGAGTACTGTGTGTGTGCGTGTGTGTGTAAGACAGTGTGTGTGTGTGTGTGTGCGTGTGTGTGTGTGTGTGTGTGTGTGAGTGTGTGTGTGTGTTCATATTTTTGTGGGGACCAAAATCCTGGTCCCCACAAGTTTGAAGGCATTTTTGAGACTCAAAATGTTGTTTTGGGTTACAGTTAGTTATGGTTAGGTTTAGGTAACTAAACCTTAGGTAACTAAAGGTTAGTGTTAGTGTTAGATATTCATTTTTCAAGGTTACTGTTGGGGTAAGGGGCTAGCGAAAGCATTATGTCAATTAGATGTCCCCACAGGATATGAATACCCAACATGTGTGTGTGTTATCTGTTTGTTTATGTGGTTGAAATGCGGTTTCCAGGTGTGCACAGCCAACATCGTCATGTTTTCTCTGTGGTTCTGACCCGTTCCTCTTACTGTTTATCCACATTGTACAGAAACTGGCTGCAGTTCTGCCTGGGCACAGCAGGGGGGAGGGGGCACTGCTAATCCTCATTGTTTTGGAGTGAATAGAGCTAAAGAGCTAAAATAATTATTTCCATCTGTTTCTTGACAAAAAAAATCCACATTTATTTTAGTTATTGCAAATCCATCGTCAATACTTAACTGAAGTGAAATCAAATCGTCCTTGCAGTGAAGCTGATTTTGCCTCTGATGCCTCAAATAAAGATGGAGGATACTGTAAAAAGAAAGGTTTGTGGTCCATAATACTCACAGAAAGGTATTTTACTACATTAAAAACCTGAAATTAAGAAATGTGAAAGTAGAATGATTGTTCTCTATCAAAAACACAATGACGATTTAGTTCTGAGAGCTGCGTGCGCTCGAGCGCGCCCCCTGTGGAAGTTCACTGGTGTGTCAGGTAATCGTAGCGTCTGAGCCACAGGTGACCTGATTATAACAGGAGTCTTTGGAACTCACCAGTTTCTGCCTGATTTTACTGGTGACGGTTAAAATAACTGTTGGTTCTGCTCATCACGACGACGACACAGTTCACAGCATTAGCATCTATTTGAGTTTCTATTGTTGCAGCTTGGACATGGAGTCGGTGCGTGCAGGTTCAGCATGAGCGCTGAGGGTCTGGGCGTCCTCTTCAGCACTTCATCTTTGTAACAGAAAACACAAAAATGTGAATAAACTGGAGTGAGGCGCTCTGAGTTTCTCATTAATGTTTAACCCAAGAGAGTAACAATGGAAACAGTTTGGAGAGAGTAACCTGATTAGATATGCACGTCTTACCTGATCACTAATCAATGACAGTGATAACAGCTCTGATGTGCTCAGCACAGTTCAAACTTTGTCAATCATGCACATATTTTTACTTTGGGATTCTAATAATTTACATGCGGGTGACGAGTCGGAGTGAAGGCGATCAGTTTAAATTAGGAAAGCCTCCGCAGCACTTCACTGTGTGTCTAATGTACAAGAAAACACACATAAGAGCTGCGTCACCAAGTAGGAAATAGACTTATGCAGCCATCACGTACTTTTATACATTTTCGAGGAGTTTGGTCACAACCATATTTCTACATAGCAGATGTGTCTGTGAGGGTCGGGAGGCTGTATTAGTCACTCAGTCCCGTCACATCATCTGTGCTGCATCGTGTCAGCACGTGTCCCCAAACAGATACTGTAGCCTGAGCCTATGAGCAGCCCGTCATACATCAGGTTCATCAGAGACTGAACTCGCCTGTGTCTCAGCAGCATTTTACAGCGCGCTGTTACGCTGGTGTACGCTCATACTCAACTGTATTCTCTGAAGTTTAAATATTTGTGTCCTTTTTCTACTTTTTGAATAAACTCCAGTATAGAAACTGTATTTGGTAACATGAGATCAGTGCAGTGCTGAGACGGACACACGGGGAGCTTTTTGACCCCTGCCTCTTTCTTCAGTGCAGCGCGGCATCATGAAGCTGAAAGGTTAAGAGCACTGCCGGGCGATGAGGTGGGAGAGGCTGGAGGATGGTGGAGGCGGTGGACCGGTGGGTGGGGGCTGTTCGGTCAGGGGGCCTTTGACCAACACAAAGGGGATTTCAAGCCGATTCAAAAACCGTTGAGACCAGAAGCATTTTGCTTTGTCACTTCACTCCAGGAGCACAATGCCAATGCTAATGAGGAGGAGCCGGAGGAGGAGATGCGATGGGATCCTCTTGTTGATATTTGACACCTCAGCTTCCCCCTCACCGTTCATCTCGTCCCGATTTTCTTCTTTTCTACATTCAATAAATGCGTTTCATACTTTCTTAAATCCTCGAGTACATCTGTGCATCTGCACGTTTCCGATTTCGAGTCGAGCACACGTGCGCCATGCGTGATTTATCAAATGTCTCTTACATCATCCCTTCCTTTCTGGATCTGCGTCGCTAACTCATCCACCGAGTGCAGAATCAAATATTTATCTGTTTGTGGCTAAGCTGAGCTGTTGTATTTGAGTAAAAGGCCTGCATTGCTGCTGGCTGCACCTAACCCTGATATGTGGAGAGCATTCCAGAAACATGAAACCCTCCCCGCTCTGCTCCGCTCTGAAGCCTCCACTCTGTTCGTTGTAGAGAAATGACCCAGAGCAGCACTTCTTGCAGCTGCGTTTATCTACATTTCCCTCTCTGCTCGTGTTCATTCTTCTGTAAAATTCTCCCTAAGCTTTGCAGGTCCGAGGAAATAAAGTGCCACCGCACGGGCCTCAGTTTGCCCCGCTGCTCTTTCTTAAACCCAGACGGACAGCGATCGCAGCATCACGGCTGATCTTTGTTGTTGGGTATTAGGCGTTAGCCAGCTGCTGCTTAGGGGCGATTACCCGTATGCCTTTTAATGAGAGGAAGAAAAGCTTAGCCCACTTTAACCCGGAGAGCGACGGAGACAGACAGGGCTTAGCGATCGCTCTGCCAGTCACTGCACCGCGGCTGCAGGGCTGCAGACACAGACGCTGGGTCACAGTAAGCAGTAGGTCACAGGATACAGAGCAGCCTGTCGGCGCGCCGCTCCTCGCTCCGGCACCCTGACCTCACGTGTGCACGTACAGGACGTTAGCGAGGTAATGCAGATCACAGCGCTGTGCTAATAACAGACCCAGTGTGGCTGTTCCAGCTACAGTGTTCAACTCCACTCCACGGCCCTGAAAGTAAAGTCTTCTTCACCAGTGGCCTTCAAATCCACTCTCACACAATGCTAACCACGCCTAAAGCCTCCATGTTTGAACCACCATCAGAGGTCTACACACTTGTGACGAGCAGATATTTGAGCCACACAGACATCTTTATGTATCCGAGTAAATTCTTCTGTCTGTCTGGTAGAAATCAGCGGGGCCTGTGTTTGGGCAAGTCTTCAGATTAAAGCTGAAGAAGAAGAAGAAACTTCCAGCACCAAACTTCCATCTGTTTACTTCGGATGCCCTTCCCGACGGGGTCAAACCGGGGATCGCTCATTGTCAGGTGAATGTGTAAACCACTACACTGTGGAGCCTCCTGAAAGCTACGCCTTTGTAATCTTAGTCCTAATCTGTTTGGGGTGGATGACGATTGGCTGAGCCTGTCTCTGGGTGGAGGAGGTCACCTGCTGATGATATCAGTGACTCAGGTATTCACCTGAGCGTTCAAACTCCCAAATACCACAACAAGAGTTGAAGGATTACTCGGAGCATGCTGCACAATCGTCTGATCCACACGTTGGTGTTCTGGTCCCGTCGTGGTGACATGTTGCGTGCTCGCTACTCGTTTGAAAGGCTGATGTGCGACTGTATGCAGCAGCTGTTTGTGAGCTTTGACGGGAGACGCTGTGGCTGAATCTGCGATGCTGCTGCTCTGCGTGTCCATCGCGCTGCCGTTTAAACCCGACACGCTCAAACCTGCTGCATGTCATCAGCATCGTTAAAGCTCAGACACCGAGCAGTTTATTTTAATTAATAAACTGTATTTGTCGTTGTGAGGAAGAGACAGGGAAACGTCAGGCTTTCAAAACTAAATGATCAAGTTTATAAACAAAACAGGAGATCTTTAACATGCAAATCAATCAATTCATAATAATGGACTGATTTTACTTGCACTTGTCTCCTTACAGCTCAGTGTTGAAGTCTCTACTTTGTTGCCGTATAAAGACACGCCCATTTTTACTTTCTCCTCACCTTCACACTTTTACATTCTCAGCAGTACCGACAGAGGAGGACGGGTAAACACAGGCTTTAGTACAGAGACAACAGAAGAAGAAGGTCCGACACACCCTGTGTGATTACAGACTTTAGCACAGAGGAGGAGGGATACAAGGAAAGGTGAACACAAAGGTGGGAAATGAAACAGAAGCCAGGATCTCATCTGTAAAATAAACACGACCTAAAAAACAATCCAAGAATCAATATTTAAAAAATATAAAACACCAGAGAAGTGAAATATAATAACAGGAGCCAGAGATAATACCGAGCTGACAGGAGACGAGTGGAATAATATTAATAAAGGTGACAGAAACACCTTCGGTAAGCAAGAAGAGCAAAGAGCTCATCAACAAACGCTTCACTGAAGTGTGGCTGAAGCGGTGCGTGAGCCGCTGTAGGCCGTTGGATGATTGCACACCTGAAACCACTCCTGTAATCAAACACAGAGAGGAGGCCTGACGTTAACGTGGTGATGGCTGCATTTTATCCAAGCCCAAGCTTTTCACAAACCTACCAGCTACCCTTAACCACAAAGACACCCCAAACAGGACATGAACCGAGGTCTTCTCACACAGCTGCCACCCCTCCAGCCTCTTTATGCGTCTTTTATTTAGCAGCATTATTTCTTGGCATCCGGTCCTGAGATTCGAGGCATCGGTGCCAAAGCCGACCTGCTGAAATCATACAGTTAAAAGCATTTCAGCCCTTTTTCTTGGAACGTGGAATTTCTACTGAAGCCAAAGAGTCTGACCAATAAATTTAAAAAGCCATGCAGGTGGAGCGATACACAACTCATGGGTTGGGAGGTACAAAGTTAAACCCCGATGGGGGGCTTGCACAGCTGCTGCAGGATGTCAGGCTGGGCTGAAGGACAGCTGGATTAACCCTCCGTGGGTTCACCTGTAGAAGCTTTTGGAGCCTTGTTAAAACATGACATCTCATTTCATTGTTATGCAGACTGCGAGTCCTCTGAAGGGTTTACTTGAGAGTTTGGAGCACGGGTGCCCAATCCCGGTCCTCGAGAGCTACCGTCCTGCAGCTTTTAGATGCATCCTTGTTCCCACACACCCGAATCAAATGAACGGCTTGTTATCAGGCCTTTGCCAAACATGATGGCATGCTGAAGAGGTAATCAAACCATTTGATTCAGCTGTGTTGCAGTGGGGATGCATCTAAAAGCTGCAGGATAGTAGCTCTCGAGGACTGGGATTGGGCAGCCCTGGTTTGGAGGATGTTAACGCATGGATGGCTTTAAACCTTCTTAATATAAATGAACAGAAAACGGAGGTTTGGTCCCTGTGACCTTGTTAGAAATTGATATTTTATTTCATCTCCAGCTGCTTGCAAAAGTGAAGCCGTTCCTCTGTTTGAGAGGCTTTGAGAGATCTTTTTTGTGAGAATGTCTCATGACAGTGACGTAAGCGAGTGTGACGTTCGTGACAACAGCTGTGTGCAGATCAACAGTGGATCACATATCGAGTGCAGAGAGAGTATGAGCGTGCAGCGTTTAAAGCGTGGAAGTACTGATCTTACTTTGAGTTTGATTCCATAAAAAGTGACAAAAACATTAGTGTCCGCTGTGCGTGGGAAGAAAACTTCTTTTTACAGCGAAAAAACCCCTAAACTTCCAAACAAGCACCGAGTAGCTACGACGTAATGGGAAACTCACAGAGAAACTCGCGGATTCTTCCACTGACCGCGGCACACCTGCACCAGGGTAAACCTCCGCCTACCCCACTCCTGCTTTACAGGTGAAAATAGATCAACAGGACCGCTGAGTCTTTGACTTTATTTATTTTCTGCTGTTTTACTTGCATCTATTTGAAAGACTGAGTGTAAACACACAAAAATATTTATTTTATGTGCTGGAATGTGCAGAAAATAGGTTTAAATGTTAAACTAATTTCTTCCAGTCAGAGAATGTTGCATATAATTAAGTTTTTGCTTCATGCATAAAGTTAAGGCGATCGTGGCTCAAGAGTTGGGCGTTCGCCTTGTAATCGGAAGGTTGCCGGTTCGAGCCCCGGCTTGGACAGTCTCGGTCGTTGTGTCCTTGGGCAAGACACTTCACCCGTTTCCTACTGGTGGTGGTCAGAGGGCCTGGTGGCGCCAGTGTCCGGCAGCCTCGCCTCTGTCAGTGCGCCCCAGGGTGGCTGTGGCTACAATGTAGCTGCCATCACCAGTGTGTGAATGGGTGGATGACTGGATATGTAAAGCGCTTTGGGGTCCATAGGGACTAGAAAAGCGCTATATAAATACAGGCCATTTACCATTTAAAAGATTAAAACTAATAAAACAAGTTTTAAAAAGAGACTTTTCCATTTGATTACATTTTGTATGATGGATTATGCAGAAAAAGTAGAATTGGGCTGAAAGATCTATCGCTTCATCACCTATTCAGGGTGTAAATCGTGTTTTTAAAAAGTAACTAAGTAACTAAGTAATTAATTACTTTTGAAAATAAGTAATCAGTAAAGTAACGGGATTACCTTTTTGGGGAAGTAATCAGTAATTAGTTACTGATTACTTTTTTCAAGTAACTTGACCAACACTGTTCAGGAGTCAGAGTGTCATCGGTTAGCCGACTGCAGCACTGTTACCTCCATACTAGCATCCTTACACTGGCTGCCAGTTTGTTTATGAATTGATTTTAAGATTTTATTATTCGCTTTTAAGCACAGGTTAGCATCCTCATACCTTTTTGAACGGGGACACTCCTGCAAGATCACTGAGGTCTGCGGATGAGATGCTGCTGACTGTCCCGAGGTCCAGATTAAAGCACAGAGATCGAGCCTTTGCTGTGTCCGCGGCTTCACATCAGGAAAATCCGTCTTTTATTCTTTGGCTTTTAAACCAGAATCAGTTTTTGCTGCTTTTATTTGTCTTATTTCTTACTCAACATTTTCTGCTTCTGTTCTTAAATGTTGTCACGTCTTCCTGTGTTTTGACTCTTTTTGGCGTACAGCTCTTTAGCTCTTTGGTCAACAGTTGCTGTTTTAAACGTGTTTGATAAATAAATTTGACTTTGACCACGATGGCTGGAGCTGAACTGTGATCAAGCTTTAAGGAAGGACGAGAGCAACGGCACACAGGAGAAAGGTTTGCTGCGTTTTTTTGTTTTCATGATCGTTAGAAGTCAAAATCCAATAAATGTCAGTCCTGCCATGACGGGACTAAATCTGTGTTTTGATCTTCACCTCTAACACTAATTGCAATAGATTATAAAGAATAGATTCTGTGGAGTTTCGTGTCATTTATAGTCTCGCCGTCGGACATTAACATACAAGCAGGAAGCTTCTGCCGTGTTACAAACAAACTGCATCACCTGAAGCGATGTGGGGGGGAAATAGAAAAGCAGAAACCTTCATTAAACCAAAGGTGGGTGGCAAACGGCGTGCTGTGTAACAGACAGAGAGGAGGAACAGCAGAAAGCAGACACAGATGGAGGTGGAAGGGTGCAGCGCGTTCATGTGGTGTAGAGAGGGGCCGGCACGTAGCGCTCGTGCACGCACGCACACAAACGACGTGCTTCTCAATTAGCACTGCAGACATGTTTTCTCCTTTTGTGATGCTCTAAGAGGTGAGTTGTGCGTCTGTGGCAGGTTGCAGAGGCTGTGTGTGTCTGTGTGTGTGCCACAGTCTGTAACCTGATCCACAGTCAAGGTTAGACAAAGGAAAGTGGGACAGACACATTTTTACAGTAGAAAGTCTCCTTCCTGTCTCTTCCTGTGCACACGGCGTCTCTGCTCTCGTCGTGTGGTGTTAGTCATCACCTTTAATCCCGACACAAACCAAAACACGCAGGAACCCCGTGAAGGCGCCGAGGCCTGCGAGGCGAGGGCTGGGACGTCGCCGGGACGAAGTAGTTTTAAGTCGGCGTCATTTGTGAGCGTCACTCGGGGAAATGACAGGTGACAAAGGAAGTGACAAGAGGAAATGCGAGATTGGCTTTCCCTCTTGCTGCTGCCAGGTGGAGAGGTGACTGTGACTCATCAGCATGCAGGTATTCTCTTTGGTTTTTTCCCTGCACGCTGATGCAGCTGCAGGAATGCTTTGCCTCCACGCGCAGCTCTGAGGAAATGGTGCAGGCTGCTGCTGCTCCATCCGGAGGTGCGGATGCAGCGCCGTCTGCCTCTCCCTCCTTTTCTCCTCCTGCCTCCTCCCATTTCCATCTTCTCCTCCTCTCGTCCCTCTCTCCCCGATCTGCTTCCCCCCACGCCTCCCTCCCCTCGTCTTCCTTACATCTCTGTATCTCCTCCCTCCCCTGTTCGTTCTGACACACTGAACTGAAGTGGCACTGCTTTCCTGCGCTGTGATTGGCCGCCTGCCAGACGCTGGGTGAGCCAAGCAGCACAGCGGCAGGGCAGCTGGAGCCGCCAGCGCACAATGCAGCACAACACAGCGCTCCCCCTCCTTCTCCTCCTCATCCTCCTCCTTCATCATCCCACCTCCCCCTCCACAGCCAGCCACAGCCCAGCTCTTTGTCTCTTCCTCCCTGCCTCTCAGTAGCTGACCAGCCCGTGAAAAAGCTCCACTTCCACATTCTGCCCGTTTATGTTTTTGGAGTAAAGAAGTCATGTTTTCACTTTGAACGAACAATCGTGTCTCCAAGCTCAGAAAATAAAACCTCTCGACGAGCGTCCGTTACACTTTGATAAGCGGCTTCCTGCAGATACTCTTTCAGTCAGTTTGAGTTCCTAAAGTCTCCTAAATGTGAAATCAGAGCCCACAGGAAGTGTTTTGTGTCATTTAATCGTGGTCGCTATCCTCTCCTTTCTTTTCCCATGCTAACCTGCCAAAGCACTTTTACGTCCCGCTCACTTTTTCCACGCTCGGCCACGTCCCTCCGTTAAAATCTTGATCACGGGTTTTTCCCTTTTTAGCAAACATCAGCTTCTCTAAACGAAGTTTTCATCACTGACCACGAGTTTTCCGTAAACCTAACCGCAGAGTATCTTTAAAGCATCTCTGTGATCTTTCCCTGACTCTTTACCCCGACCTTAAAGGGGCCGTGTTCCCTGTTTCAACAGCATATTTGGACTTACTGGATTATCCTGAGAAGGATTTCAAACTCTAATAATCCTTCTTTGCACCTGGCCTTCGTGACACCTCAGTTCATCTTCTGAAAAAAGGTGTTTTTTAGCCCCTCCCCCCATGAATGCTCGCCGGTCAGGCAGCGCAGCGGGAAACCCCCTCCCTCCTCCTTCTGACCAATGAATATACCGGGCCGGGGTAAAAACGCTGATGTTTCTGAGAGGTGGTGCGTCTTCTCCTGGCTCAGCAGAATTTAGTGGCCAATACTTATGAATGGAAAAGATGGTTTAAAAAGCAGCCGTGCTGAAAAACAATATTTTCCTGGGCAGCTGGCCCTTTGAGATGACTTTTCTTCATGCAATTTTTAGCATTTTCCTGCTCAGTGATGGATAAGTGTTTTTACAGTGAGACAGATAAATGGTTCTGCAAATGCACATAGTGCCTGATTGAAGGTCTGATCTGGCCACGGCTGTTTCATCCAGTTCTGATATGATGGAGAGCTATAATGTCTTTCTGCTGGTTATAAACAAACCTGCGAGGATATTATTGAGCTGAGATATCAGCCTGTGTGTGCACACAGCTGAAGACCTTTATGTGGAAATAATGTAAGGTAAAAAGTGAAATTAGGAGTACAGATAGTGCCATGCATCTCAGATCTAACCGTGAGCAAACATCAGCATCCGTGTCAGCGTGAAGGATCGTGGATGCTGATGAGAGCCGTGGGATTTATCGGCCTGTGCTCTTCAGATCTGTCAGCATCGCCTTCTGCTGTTCCATGTCGGCGAGGACATTCGGCACAAACCCGCTCTGTTACGGCTCCATCGTGCCACCGCGCACAGCTTTTTTTGGTCGCGCCAACACGGTAATACTGAACATTTTTACAGCCTGAAACTTTGCCCTCTTCTCCAAAGTGAACTTCGGTTTGAAGGACGACCGTTTAAACACTCTGGAGGAGATCCAGCACGCATCATATAGCAACATGTGCACAGAAAATGGGGCTTCGGGGATCGAGCCAAAATCAGCTGCACTGAAAAGAGTCCAAAGGTGCACAAGAGGAGCTTTGAGCTCCCCGTCTGACGTTAAATGGTAGCTTGGGAGAGGGGGGGATTATTTTCCCCGTCATTATCGTCACGTAGCACGAAGAATGCTGATGAATGCTGAGTGTCTATAGCCACGTATTTGACATGTAATTCCTTGTATTGGTTCTATAGCAGCATTCCCATAAATGTGACGGACAGCAGATGCATCTCACTCTGTGACTCCATCGTGTGCGATGCGGCACCAATGCTACGTAACGCCGCACGACTAAACGTGGCCTCAGGCTGGAGACGAATGAGGGACGGGCGGCACGATGGAGATGAAACCTCTCTAAGATTCAGCGGGTCGCTGAAGTCGTTAAGTTTCAAATTCCACTGGCTGTGGCTGTAAAGATCCTATCGGCACTAAAATACAGCTGCTGGCAGCCTGAGTGCAAGAATGTCTGTATTACTTAGAAAAAGCACAACCCAGCTCGAGTGTTATTCTTAGAGAGCCAGAGCACATTATACACCAACTAAAGTAACACTGTTAGAACTGGTGCTGGCCTTAAAAACTCCACACGGGTCAAGGTCTGATCCTGAATCCCCCTTCCTCAGCCAGAGAGCTGCAGGCGTTCCTATATAAACATTAGATCATGGTTTGTGCCTCGCTCTGGGTGGGGCTGCCTGCCTGCCTGCTGCATGCAGAGATGAAGGGATGGTGGGATGGATGGATGATTGCTCCAGGCTAGCTGGCAGTGATGGTACATTACAGACACGGAGATGGAGAATGGCTTCTGAGTGATGTTTCCATGGCGGAAATCAGATCCTAATGGACTGGAGAATGGCACCACTGGGCAAGATCCAGTAGAGCTCAGAGACTGCTGTTAGTCTCAGAGAACAGAGCCTGCCTCCATTAGTCTGTGATGGAGATAACACACAGTCAGTTGTAATGTCTCTTTGACGACACCTTAAATCACAGTGGAAAGGTTACTTATGATTGTTTTGACTATTTAGACAGCGTTATTGCCCGGCATCAGACGTCAGAGATTTGCACGACAGTAAAAAAGCTTGTAGTTTATCTTCTGCAGGAGTTGTGTGGTCACAGATATCAGTGTTATAAACGAAACGAGCTTTATTGGTCACATACATAATCATACAGAGGACAACACACAGTCGTGTCCGAGCTGCGGACAGGCTGATGATATAATTTGGGGCGACCGTGGCTCAGGGGGTTGGGAAGTGTATCTGTACCCGGAAGGTCGCCGGTTCGATCCCCGAGCTCTCTGTCCTGGTCATTGTGTCCTTGGGCAAGACACTTCACCCTACCGCCCACTGGTGTTGGCCAGAGGGGCCGATGGCGCGATGTGGCAGCCTCGCTTCTGTCAGTCTGCCCCAGGGCAGCTGTGGCTACAACTGTATTTAACTGTAGCTGCCTCCACCAGTGTGTGAATGTGAGAGTGAATGAATAGTGGCATTGTAAAGGCTTTGGGTGCCTTGAAAAGCGCTATATAAATCCACTCCATTATTATTATTATAATTGACACTAGACAAAATACTTTACGACTCCACAAACTGGCCGACGTATCCTCAGCATAACCATGTATAACATCAACAAAACTTAAAAAGAGGTTATACACACACAATACGGTAATATTAAGCACAGTACGTATCACTCCGCGAGGCTCCGCCTACAATAGCCGTAATGCTCCGACAATCCATCGAGCGGTGCGGCTTCGTAGCTCAGCAAAGTCGTACTGAAACATTTGACAGATTTTCGAGCGCTGTGCACATAAAATCGTTTCGAGGTCAGTAAACACAACCAGAGTTCATACATGAGGCACACGGGGTTATAAGGGGCTCTGTCGACTTTCAGAAAAATCAAAGGATGATTTTAAGTGCGCCGTATTTTCCAAACAACACGGTAATAACGACGGCCCGCTAGCATGCGCTACCAAAAATAGTGCTTTGTTGTGTGTCTGACGAAAGCTAAACCAGTTCCACACCAGTGAAGCTGCAGCATTTTTACAAACCAGTTCTGGTTCATTGGTTTCATTCAACGATCCACTTTCGCTCTTCTCGTTCTGCGTCGCCGCCATGTGCGTATGAAAACAAAGGCACTGCGCATGCGCATTTTACCCATATTCTATCGCCATATTTAATTTTCTATTACCCTGAACGGTATGATATGGCCCAGCACTATACTGGATCCTGTCTGGATACTGGGAGAGAATCGAACTTGCGTGTGTGGTCTTACCACTACACTATCCAGCTGCAGTTTGATGTTTGTTTTTCCTACTATGAAATTAAACTGTTCAATTAATGACAATTAATGAATTATAGAATCATTCATCATAAATTAATTATAGTTTTTACTGCAGCATCTACGTAGGTGTTCAAAGACGCAGTGTTAATGATCACAATGAGACTTTCCAACCGTGTGAGCTGAATGCATGCAGCCAGCCAAGTGTCCGATGTGCCTCATCGCAGCCTCAACGTGGATGAAAAATAACTGTCTTCTTGCTTTTATGAAATGAAGAGTAATGTTTTATACAAAGGTGTGTACTGCTCCCTTCAAAGAACAGTAGAAAGTGGCTCAAATCTAATGAAAGAGAGGCGACGGATGCCTCAGAGGTCCTCCACCGGCATCTTTGTGTTTCTGAAGGCAGCAGGAAACTTGTGCCAAAGCCTGCATTCGTCGGGTTTTAGAAGATTTTTATGGTATTTTGAGACTAAACTAGCCAAACGTACAGCTTTAATCAGCATTAAAGCTGTGTGCCACTGAAATGCAGCAGTGATTGTTTCTTTGTACACCTACATGATAGTCTGTTCATAGGATTTATGATCAGTGGTCCGTTGATCTTTATTTTCATGATTTTTAGCTCTGCGTCAGATGATCTACATGGATGGATAATCAATAGCTGTCAGTGGACGACAAATGCATATGTGGCACCCACTGTCAGCATCGTGTAATGTTGTGTGTATGTCATCATATAGGAAGTACAATGTCACACTTGACCTCTGACCTCTCCTTTGGATGGTGATTCTGCTGTTATTTGTACTGGTGAACGTTGCTACAAATATCACATTATAGTTTGCATCCAAAAATCGCATTTGACCTCTGACCTCACCTTAATGTGTTTTATCTTTAAAGAAAGTGTTTTTATAAAAAGGAGAATGAGCCTCTGAGTGAGTTAGAAATGCTGTAGCTGTAGTTCTTTACAAATCTACAACTATGACCTGTTACCTTCTCCTACATAATGTACATGTTGCTCAGAGAGGAGCTGCTTTCTGCGGCTCGTTCGGATTAGTGAGCTCTGATGGGAATAACGACCTATCCAGAGCTTTTTGGAATTTTTTCTTGCTGAAAGTGAGAACATTATTTCACACTTCATATTGGATGTCAGTCAGTTATCTTGTCTTCATAAGCGTGTTGCAGGGGCTTGTATTGCATGTTGATCTCATTCTAACGCTCACAAAACACAGCGATATGCAGATGATGCAGTTTTGTGTGTTTGTGGAAGAAGGAAACAGGAAATCTCTCAGTGATGGACTCCAGACTTCCTGCTTTGTGTCATAGTTGGTGAAACTACCAAGAAACACTTTGTGTAGCCGTGTTACAAACAGCTTCATATGTTTGTCCATCTTTCCTCTCACCTTCAGATTTTCAGATTAGCCCCTTTTCAGGAGGAGAATCTGACACATTTTTGCCCCGGTGTAATTACAGGGATCTCCAAGTGAACTGACTGTAGGCGACCTCGAGTGCCAAGCACGGAGAGGCCTCCACCCCTAACTCAGCAGCAGCCAGGCCTGCACACAAGCAGCTAAATCACAGACATTTTCTCTTCTAATGGGAATTTCATGGCCACGCTGCTGCACTGTGAACGCTCCATCAGTCTGTGTATTGTGCTCTGAATTAGTCCTGATTGTCCAGACTCGTCGTATTCAAAGAAAGCTGTGCAGCATCACCATAAAGACTGCCTGTCTGCTGTGGCATCTCCCCTCCCTGACAGAATAATTTAGTATTAAAAGGCTATTAAACAGGGAAGAGATGAAGGCTAAAGGCAGAAAGGCTGTTTTTGCTGTTTCTGAGTCTCTGACTTGCACATTATAAAGCGCTGAAACAAATTATGGAGCTTTGCCTTTATTTCAGTTTCATTCTATTCATAGAGCTCTAAACTGAGTCATCTTGTGGCACTTCCACTGTAATGTCAAGAGCTTACAGCGCTGCACAGAGAGACCTAACGATTTCCTCCAGAGGAACACTCGGGCGATCGATGCGTGTGCAGAGAGCAACAAAAGGTATAGGCAGAGAGGACAAAGCGCAGGCTACCTGAGAGAGTGGGCAAGTGATATGTGATAGTGGCATGTAAACACAAGAGGAGTGAAAAGATGTGCTCAGTGCACCATGGGAAGTCCCCGAGCAGGCTGAGCCTATAGCAACACAAATAAGAGTGCTGAGGGTCACCTGATCCGGCCCTAACTTTAGGATTGATCGAAAAGATTTGAATCTTAAAGCAGAGAGGGCGTCTGTTTCCTGAATCTAAGCTGAAACCTGAAGGCTCGACTTTTAGAGACTCGAGCAAGCCTGCAGTCTGAGAGCAAAGCGCTCTGTTAGGACGTTAATGGTATTATGAAGTCTTTAAGATACGACGGGGATCATCCAGTGAAGGATTTTAAATCCTGTTCTGAATATAAAATCATTCACTTTGTTGTTTCCTCGCAGGAGAAACAACAAAGAGAAGCAATGCTGACCAGATACAACATGTGAGTCAAGAGATTTGAAGAGATGCGAGGAGCTGTAGGGTCACAGATGAGATGACTCCCCTCACAATCATCTGGTCAGGCGCTCGGTTTCGGTTTTTCTAAATTTAGAATTAAAAATAAAACAGGTTGTTTAGTTTGACTAACTGGTTTTTCCTGATGTCACAGACGTGCTGTGTGTTTCTATAAAGTGGTTGTCATCTGCATAGAAATGGAAATGCATGCAGTGATTCCTGGTTATGTTAACATGTCAGATGGTTTGTTACACAGAACCATCTGGAAGCATTTCTTGGAAACACTTTTGAAAATGCAGACACTCTCAAAAACTCCTTGGCAGGTGGTTGGATGAGCCATCTGTCCGAGCGGCTACCAGAGCCGAACTTGAAGCCTTCCTGAATGAAACGCAGCCACCAAATCCAGTCAAGAGAGCAAAGTTATCCTCCAAACTTTCTTTTAATGGAGAAATACAATCATCAAGAAGCTGATGCCTCAGCAGAATCTACGCCAGCGTTAGTTTCAGTCAACCAAATATCAGAAGGTTGTAGTAAATCTGTAACATTTAATCTAAAATTCATTCAGTTGACTAAATACAAAGTTCAGAGGTTTGTTATTATTTTCAGTGAAACGTGTCCACGTGTGTCCTCTTCTCTTCCTCCAAACATCAACATTTTTATGAGCAGCAGGGAGCTCGTTGAACCTTTTCCAAAAAGATTAAATGTGCATGTCTGACTTTACTGCACCAGGTAATAACTGCTCACTTCCAAACTCGACCTGCCTTTCTATACAACAGTAATCTTGTTTTTACTTTTAGGCAAAGCTTCCAGTACATTTATCATCGTTTTTGTCCTTGTGCATTCGTTTTTATTTATTTATCTGGGTTTTTTTGTTTATTTTTAATTAAAACTATAACAAAATGATTGGTCAGTGAAATTAAAGCGACTGGTGCAGATCAGTGTTAAGTCTTAGTAACAGCAGTAGGAACCGCTGCAGTTTAGCCGTAGGTGCATAGCCAGCCGCTGGCTTGATGGATGTGTTAAAGTGTCAGAAGCAGCTCAGCAAACCTGGTTCTGATCAAAGTTCATTTATTTTTATTTTAATTAAGTTACTGAATGTTTGCAAACAGAAGCATCATCAGCACGGTGGTGTTTCTTGATATGTCCCCATCTGTCTGATCAGTGTTTGTGCTGAGCTGATGCAGGACAGGTGTGGAGGACAGAGAGCGTCATGTGACCTGTTGTTAGGTTACCTAAAAGGTTCAGGGGACGTGGGAAAGTAACAAAACCTGTCTGGGTTAAAACAACTTGAGACACGAAGGCAAAACTGTGAACTTCAAAGTTTTTATTATACAATTGAAACTGAATGAGACCAACAAGCTGCTGTCACTTTAAAAGAGCGTAAACACAACAAAACGCACTCGTCTCCACAGAGCAGCAGCAATCAGCCACACGCTGCTCGCCTCTCTGGCAGCAGAGCTCTCCTTTCTCTGGCCTTACGCTGGTTAACTGCTGAGTCAGCTACTGTATAGGCAGGACACACCCTTACAGGGTCGATGTCGCTGTTACCTTGATAACCAGTGCTGTTTCTTCCCATGATGCCTCCAAATCCACACTGAAACTCAAGCAAATCATTCACGAGCAAGCTGAGAGATGCTTTGCGTCCCCTGACATCACTTAGCACGCTGCACAGTGACAAAGACAAAAATATGTTTAAAGTGCTGCATTTTTTTGCAGTGCTTCACAAGGCATTTATTTAAAAATATTATTTATTTTAAAAAAATATTATTTATTTTTTAAATAAGAGCCTCGGAGGTATTTGGATTTTTAAAAAATATAAAAACTGCTTACACAGTTTGGAAATGTTGAAATATCAGTAAGGAAAGAATACAGGAAATAATGTGTGCGAGAGAGAAAGTTCCTGAATGCACCGCTGCAGATATCCGGCCTGCTCCGGCGTTATTAACCACCAAACATTCATTTATGTCCAACCAAAGCAAGACACGTTTTTCAAGCCTGTCAAACGGATCGTGCAGAGGACATGTGGACATAAACACACGCTTTCACTGAACAGACGACACAGCATTTGATCTCGCTTCAGACCATCCAGAGTGTGCATAAAGAGATATCCTGTTGCCTGTCTTCTTGTTTTCTTCAGTCCTGAACTAAAACGATCTCACTAGAAAACACATCAACAATCTGATTTGGAAAAACGAAGAGTAAAAAAATAAGAGGAAGCTGATTTGTATTTGTTCAGAGAGGCGGGGGGGAAAGAAGGGGAGGTCTGACAATAGAAGGTGAAATTAGGGAACAATGGTGAATAATTTCCAAGATGGGTGCTGCGTGCTGCTGCTTTGCAAAGAGAAAAAGGAGCTGTGAATTCTGTTTCCATCGACTCCGGCTGCATTGATTGGCTGCTTGGCAGACATCCAGGATGAGACAAGTCTCTGGCCTCTCAGCTCTCCCAGGAAGGAGCAGCGGCAGTGGGCTCACCGGCACTCAATGCCGGGCTTGTTCTCCCCACGTGGGTCAGGCCACCATCTGATAACCTAACAGGTCTCGGCACACAGTGGACGGTCAGTTCTCTTGTTCCTCGCCTTGTCTCCCCCTTATCAGGAGTCCAGGGGGTACAGTGTGTAAGAGAATGGAAGTTATAAGACAGCAGTTCACACGAGGACATTCATTACTCCACCTGTTTAATAGGAGCAGCAGCCAAAACAGCAGAGATGTATTTTTCTGGAGTCAAACGAGCATTTTGAATGGAAAAAACACCCTCAGTGATCAGACAGAGACACATGGGGACAAAAGCAAAACCTTTTTTTGATGCTTTGAATAAATAAAGTAAAATAACCGCAGTCAAAAATGTTCAGAAGTAGAATTTAATTATCAAAAAGAAATTAAATTGTATGTAAAGAAAACCAAATATTAAAGTTTGGCGTGCTTTAAAAACAAATTTCCTTTGACCCGTCGTCACTCCTGAGGAAACACTTTGCCTCAGCTTCAGCTGCAACATCGTCACCTCGATCTGAACGTGTTTGATCATAGCGTCACAGCAGCACGGAGTTTATAATGAGTCAGATTCATTTGAATTTGCATGTCTGATCACTCTGAATCATATTCTCCGCACACTTAAAATCCTTTAATTTACTCAAATATCAACAGTGTGCCTTATGTGTGAATTCTGGTTGCGCTTACTGACCTTAAACTGATTTTATGTGCTACACGGCGCTCAGAAATCTGTCAAAAAATGGCATTAGCATTACGGCTACCATGGTCAGGAGCCTCGCGGAGTAATCTGGGTCCTAAACTCTGTCGAATCAGGTCCCAAAGTCAAACGAACACTGCAGCAGCACTGAGAGTTACAAATGGTCTAAATTCTTTTGTCTTTAATAAAATGATCAGCGTTGCTGCTTTACCAGGTGTAACAATTAAGTTTAACATCCAGGCATCCATGAAAACAGGATTTATTAAATTTAACAGAGTTAGAAGTTAGCAGGAAGTTAGCTTTCACCTAAACATGATATAGCATGTTCTGACTGAGAGATTTGTGAAAAATTCAAACGTACAGCTCTGCTATCACTTCCAACATAAATGAAGACAGAAAACTAAACAGCAGTGACCAGTGTTGCCAACTTAGAGACTTTGTCGCTATATTTAGCGAGTTTTCAGACCCCCTTAGCGACTTTTTTTCTAAAAAGCGACTAGCGACAAATCTGGCGACTTTTTCTGGTGTTATTGGAGACTTATTTATGACGACTTTTTGACGTGAAAGCGGGTATCGCTTTTACTCTCAACAAGCAGCGGGTGCTGCCGTGGGCACCTCGCCCGTGCCAAAGCACTCACAGGCGGAGGATAGTCCTCCCCCAGCTGCTATCAGGGCAGGAGACGTTCACACCTGTGCGTCCAAACTGCAAATGAATCGCGCATGAGCGAAACTGCAAGAAGAACTGTTAGAACAAAGAGGCGAAAATTCAGCCTAAAGCAGTAAATGTAAATCTAACTGATCCTGAATCTGGTGAATGCTAACAGCTCAAGGTTGGAAAAGGGGCGAGGGAGTCATGTGAATGAAAGTGGCCGAGTTGTGTGACCTAAGCAGCACAAGTGGGAGAGCAGAGAATAACGGCCATAGTTTCTCAACCCAAAGGTTTCACACACCTCTCTTATAAAATCCTGCTGACTGTGTTTGTATGTGCTTAAGTTGTAAAGGAGAAAAGACCAATGTTCCCTCAGTCTTCTTGTGTGAAGTCTGTGAGAGTTTGTTCCACCAACAGTCTTCACACAGTTTATTTATAACTTGGACTGGCAAAGCTGGCAGTAAAACGTACAAAAATGCTGGCAAAACCTTTCAAAATGCTACTTTCATGTCAGTGATGTGAAGAAATTTAAAATCAAGCGTTGCATTGATGCACACAGAGCATAAAGCGGAGCACGGCCTCAACATTGACTCTTTTAACATGCACTTGTTTCGTCTTCTGCAAGTGGCTTTGCAACCCACCTCTGCCTCTTTCCCTCCTCCTAAACTAAACCACAGTCACTGATTCCTCCTTTATTCAGCATCAGGGTTTTCCAGCTTGCTGCCAATTGATATTAACTGTACATGGAAACGTAGTGCTGTGCTGAAGAATGACTGTGTAGACTGCTCTGCTGTGTCCCTGTCACTCAGCTGTGTTGAAAATGGACTCCAGTCAGTTCCAACAAATGAAAACTGATGAAACAAGACCTTCCTCAGGCTTTGATAAACTGCCAGAAACATGCTGCATATCACTACTGTATCTATAGAGCAGCGCGAGCTGTTGGTTTTAAACGACTCTTGCAGAAAAGTTCATTTGTAGCTGAACTAACTTGAACTAACAGCTCTGTGTTTCCACTTGCAGCATCCTCTTCTTTAACATCAGCCTGTGACGGTCTGTGAGCTGAGGAGAGCAGCTGCAGGGGGACGATGTCCCGTTCTGGTCTGATGGAGGACTCTAGCTGCTCTGCTTCGTCCTGTTGTTGCTTTCATGATGCTCCAGATGTTCTCAGCTGGTGAAAGGTGTGGGCTGCAGGCGGGCCGCTTCAGCACCGCACTCTTCTCTATGAAGCCGTGCTGCTGCAGTTTAGCATCATCCTGCTGAAACCTGAAGGCCTTCTCCAAAACTCTGGATAGGTCTGACCTCAGATCAGTTTCCACTTTGCTTCAGTCCATTTTAAAGGAGCTTCGGTCCGGAGGAGACAGCGCTGTTTCTGGATCGTGGTCACACGTGGCTTATTCTCTGCATGGAGCTTTAACCTGCACATGTGGACGGCACGCTGAGCTGTCAGTGCTCCCGAGCCCGTGCACTGATTTCATCACAGAATCATGTCTGTCTGCAGCGCTGCCTGAAGATCACGGGCAGCTGATCTTCACAAATATTGACTAAAAAGTTCATTAACATCTGACTCAGTTCAGTTTTATACAACCTCAGCTCCAAACAAGACTCAGAGAATCCTCCATGAGGTCTGAGCAGCTCAACTCAGACTTCATGAGCAATACTTGGCAACTGTAGAGAGGAAGAACTCCCTTTTAACAGGAAGAGCCCTCCAGCAGAAAAAGGCTCAGGAAGGGGCAGCCACTGACTTCAGCAATCTAATGGATGAATGGAAAGAACAATGCAAAGTGAATATTAATAATCACCCACAGTATTGTGGAAGTGTGGTCCTGTGCTTGTGACCGTTCAGCATGTCAGTGGCCATCAGCTCTGTTTTCATCCATAAACCTAGAAACAAGCCCTGCTGGAATAAACGCAGCAGGTATGTGAAGCTGCTGCATGTCATCCTCAGGCCATTATTTCATCTCTGAGACGCACAAATTTAAAGGCTTCGACTCCTAAAAATGACCTATTTTGTTTTTTTCCCACCCATTTCCACAGGAATTGGATTTGGTGGGAGATGGTGACTGTACAGCTAAAATTAACTGCAGATCCTCCGCAGTACTGCTGTTGGTGTATTGATTGTGCATTGTTTCTTTAGAGCAGTGTGTGTGTGTGTGTGTGTGTGTGTGTGTGTGTGTGTGTGTGTGTGTGTGTGTGTGTGTGTGTGTGGTCTATCTGCTAGTATTTATTGGGCACAGCCTGAGACCAAAGCATTGCCACTCTGAACCCCGACTGTGTGTCAGCATGATGCTGTCATGGTGAGAGGAAACGCTGAGTGTGTGTCTGTGTGTGTCACAATCACGCAAATGTGTAGAAGCGGCTCTGGTGAGCATGGAGGGAAGTTTGGATGACTCTGGCTGCTTTTTAGAGCCTCTTTTTCAGACTCTCGCCCTCATTTGATTTGTCACGAGGCAGCGAAGTAACCGAAGAACTCTCGAGATCTTTGAACACTTAAACATTTGATCCTCTTTGAAACGGTTTGTGAACAGATGGCACATAAAAATAGGATTTTGTTTCCTTTGCATAAATACATTATGTTGTCTTCCTTCTCTCACCCCAACCAATCACAGCAGATGGCCCCGCCCCTCCCTGAGCCTGGTTCTGCCGGAGGTTTCTTCCTGTTAAAAGGGAGTTTTTCCTTCCCACTGTCGCCAAAGTGCTGCTCATAGGGGGTCATGTGATTGTTGGGTTCTTCTCTGTATGTATTATTGTAGGGTCTTTACCTTACAATATAAAGCGCCTTGAGGCGACTGTTGTTGTGATTTGGCGCTGTGTAAATAAAATTGAATTGAACCTGCCAAGCCCCTGTTACAGACTCTGACTAATACAGGATTGCACCTGTATGGCAGTAGTGCAGGTAGTGAAACACAGACCGTGAAAACTGCTGAGCAGCACGTGCACGAGAAGCACAAACAGCATCTGCAGTGAAAAGTTTTTCACAGTTTCCCTTCAGTAAAAAGTATGACCACAGCAGCTAAAGTACAAACGACCGCACAAACCTGAAGAGGAGGAGCTGTGCGTGGTCACTAACAGCAGGCCCTGGTGCACAGCTGCAGCATGCAGACGTCTGCAAAGCTCTGCGTGACACCGTCAGCCATAGTCCAGGTCAAACCCTCCGAAACGCAGCAAAGCCTTTGCTCTCTGTTATCTCTCTTGAAATTTTCACCATTAGAAAAAAATATTCCAACTTGTGTTTTTTTACTGAACAGCAGCATCATAACCAGAAGCCATGTTTTTACACATGCAAGCAATGGAGTCAAAGCTGTGCTACCCCAGCCTCTCTCTTACTCTATGTTCACTTTCATCCTACGCATCCACCCACACTCACCCAGTAAGAGTTCCCAGCTCCACAGCAGCCTCTCTTACTGGGAGTCAAAGCTCCAAAGCTTTCTCTGAGGCTGGAAGTAATTATTCCCAGCAGTTTCCGGACAGCATTAACAGACTCCTAACAGCTCAGAGCTCTCTGACGATGGGGACTGCTATATAAATGAAAACCTATCAGTGTTTTGGAGTGGGACTAGACTAGATATGAAAAATAGATTGTGTACCTAAATTATATCATCAGCCACTTTACTAGATGCTCAAGAACAGCCCAGTGTTTGTAGCAAATGAGGAGGTAATTAGAACAGGGAGGAGATGGATGGGTCACCATTACCCTGTAACATGGTTAAAGAGTATGTCGTTCCCTGCAGTGTTACTGGGTTATTACGAAGGGTCCATTATCTCAAAGAATTATTCATTTATAAAAAGAAGGACGACTTTTTCATCTGCAGATATGATATTCAATAAGTCAGAAACAGCTTGAAAGCATGAGCTGGGGTAGAGTGGTGTTGCAAAGCAGCTTGCAGATGCACAGCAGCTACTCTAACACTCGTAATATGAGATCTCCGATCAGCTGACGCAAGCTGGCATAGACTGACGTGACTTGCATGAACAGTTAACTCATAAACTCTAATATTTTTCTTTCCAGTGTTTTCCAGTATACTTTCCATGCACACCTTGATGGGTTGCTAACTGCAGCCCAACATGGCTGGATGTGCCTGAGGCACCTGGAAGCAGCTGACATAGTTTTCCCTGAGGTGGCTACGTCCGAGCACCTCGCCACAAACTCCAGACGTGGGGTAAGAGTGGAGAGGTGTTCCTACTGTCTGGCAAACAAATATTAGAAGAGAAGGACTGTGAGGCCAAAATGCATAAAGGAGACTAGACTTAAAGGAAATATCTTCTATTTTCTATTCAGTTCAGTTTTATTTAGACAACACCAACTCACAACAACAGGTGCTTTATATTGTAAGGTCGACCCTACAATCATACACACAGAGAAAAACCCAACAATCATATGACCCCCTATGAGCAGCACTTTGGCGACAGTGGGAAGGAAAAACTCCCTTTTAACAGGAAGAAACCACCAGCAGAACCAGGCTCAGGGAGGGGCGGGGCCATCTGCTGTGATTGGTTGGGGTGAGAGAAGGAAGACAGGATAAAGACATGCCGTGGAAGAGAGACAGAGGTTAATAACAGATATGATTCGATGCAGAGAGGTCTGTTAACACATAGTAAAGTGGTTTGGTGATCTAGTGGAGAGACATGACTCTGAGAGTCTGGAGCTCTGCTTCACACTGTCCTGAAGATTGCGACGTCTGGCGAGAGAGAGACTGAATGCTAGAATGTTCTCATCCTATCATTCCAAATGGATGGTTGATGGATGGATTCATTGATAGGAGTTATGATACTATGCGGTCACAAATACGTTTACATGTGATTTTATAAAGTGTTAACAACATAAATACTGAACGGGTGACTCGCAGAGCAGCGTTGCATCATTGATTGCGATCATCAGGTGCATTCCTCAAATGCATGCCCCTTTTAATTTATATGTAAAATGGACTCACCTGTGCTGCACCTGTGCTTTAAATGAATAGTGATAATGTGGGTTTGAACCCCCATCACGTCTTTAAAAAGGGTATTACTAATACCAGATGAAAATGTGGAGGCATAATGAGTTGGATGCAGTCCTCTCGACACTCTGCAGCACATCTTCCTTCTTTTATCAAAGCACAGCCAAAAGCCATCTTGACATATTCCAGTTTCCCATTCTTGCTCAGGCTCACAGCGTGTGGGCGGGCTGGAGTGGAGGATGGTGGTCATGGTGAGTGGTAGGTGGGGGGTCTTTTGGAACCTCGAAGTGGAGACAGGAGGAAAAGCTGGCTGGGGAGGGGGGCGGTTTCTCACTAAAGACAGAGATATGAAGCCAGACTGGGCTCACAGTGCCTGAGGACGCTGATCTGAGGTCAGCTCATCTTTATTTACCTTCTCTGCTTTTAGGTTTGGGATTTGAGCGTGTGCAGGCTGATTTGGGATCAGAGCCCGGGGGCAGGAGTGCAGCTGGAGGTTGAGTCATAGGGCTGAGACAGTTACATTCACCAGCAAACACACCCACGCAAAGCATCCAAATGTATCCACTAAACATCACCATATTATATCATATGACCTGTGAAAAAAACATATTTCAAATCAAATTATTTAGAAATTAAGAAAAGATTTAATTACACAGTGTTTCTCTTAGAAAAGCAGATCTGTGGATTTTTTTAGTTTTCCAGTCACAATGACACAATTCCAACACTCTTATTTTGAAAGTTCGGCTACTGCTAACCAGGTTGTTGCAATGTCACACACCTGTCCTGCAGTTGGAGAGACAGGCTCCGCCCCCTAGCGAGGGGCTCGCTAACCAGAGTGTGCAGCAGGTGGGGAGCTGGTGGTGGTTAATACAACAAGTAGGTACCAGGCTGGCCTTCCTAAATGATACGGTGCTGTATGAGTGAGTGATTAAATGTGTGCAAAAGGGGGAGGGGCAAATTTAGTTTGCATCAAAATAAAATCAAATATCTTCACAGAAGTTTGCAGCTCTGCAGTAATGCGACGCGTCAGTCATACGTATGATTTGTGTCTGGTTGCAGTTTTACTTCTTGCTGCGAATCACAAACTCCTCCATCTGCTCTGTGTGTGCATCACTAAGCAGACTTTGCTGTGAAAGTTGCCCACAGCGCTGTGTGCCACGGCAGCGTGACAGCATCTGCAGAAAGCCAGATTTGATTTGATTTGGACGAAAGTGTCAGCTCGAGAGTCCGGTGTGTGTGCAGAGTCCCCGCAGCGAGGATTTGTGAAGCGTTTGCACTGAGCTCTGAGTTTCTGTCAAAACAGCGCTCTCTGCAGAGATCTCGACAAACACTTCACAACCACTCTCAGGTTAGAGACAGTTAATGGGTGTTATTATTAGCGGTAGCAGCCAGAGCCAGAGAACGGTCTGATTTTGGGGCTACAGTCTTTCCAGAAATGCCAGCAGGCTTTGTAGCCGCCACAGGGACGAAGGATGGCACACCAAGCATCTGTAACCCATCGGACACATCATCCGCTCTGAAACCAGTGATCTGCTTCCATCCACAGTAACCCTGACTGGGTGTGTTGCATTCACCGGGTCAGCTAGCAGAGTGAACAGCTGCTTACCATGCACATCTCTGTTACTCCAGCTCCTCACTTACACGTCTGCCTGGGGTGTTGAAATGAGCGAACGTACCTGTTAAATGTTTTACAGCTGTTTTGACTGCGAACACCTGGACAGATGTTCGAATCACTCAGCTTTTGAAAAATAAAATCTCTAGTTTGTCACCAAATTGTAAAGATATTGCTCACCATGGTTTTCATTATGTTGTCACAGGCAGGGTCTGTGTTTTTACTAAACGTGTAACGGCTCAGTTTCCAGGGAGTGTTGTACACAAGTACCTTCAAATACGTGTGCATACATGGACTTAAAATGATGCACTCGTAATGCCAACAGATTTGATTTATTTTTTTTCTAGTTATCACACCCTTCTACAAATTAAATCGACCACAGACTGTATATAAAAGATGGCCCCTCCTGGAGCTAAGAAATAAAACACTAAAGCACCAAAACTGCAGTTCTGCTAACGTCCAGCAGGGGCTCCCGCAGTGAGTAAGTCCCCATAGACTCCTATGATAGAATAAGCTGGTCTCTGTGGATCATTTCCTCCTTCATAACACCTGTACAGGGGAGGATGTTTCTATAACTCACCTGTTTAAATTGTGTTACGGCTTAAAGTTTGCATTAGGGGCGTGGCCTCTTTGACTGACAGGCCTGACCTGGACCTCTGCACCGTGTTTGTGCTGCTGGAGCCTTTTTAATGACATCAATTATTGTGACCAATAATATGGCTGCTGTGTGGTCACTGTCCAAGGAGGCGGAGCTCCAGGTCTGGTGAAATGACTGAATGATTGTCTGGATCATTTTGTACTTTATGTATAAAACTTGCTAAAAACACTAGCTGGCATCAGCTTGTAGCGCCCCACCCTTTCATCCAATTAGGGTCATTTTTGGTTTAAAGATGGCGAGGGCTTCGAATGTGACTTAACAAACCAGTGAGTGACACCGGCATCGTTTGTATAGAGTATGTGGTTTATAGCAATATAAAGAAGAATTTGGGGAGTGCTTTTTACCCAAAGTGGACAAGTACCGTAGATATTTTATTCGATTTTTATTTATTTTGTCCATTTTACATCAAAGTTTGTTTGGATCCTCTGAAAATGGGGGACGGGGTATAAAAATGTCTTTAATTCTTAAGTCAATGACATTTTTTGAATTAAAACTTTGATCTCACATTAATCGTGCCACCCACATTGCTGCTGTACAGAGGAAAAAGCACAAAACAGTTCTGGAGCTTCCAGACTTTGTAAATGAAGACGAGACTTCAATCAAACAAATGTGTCAGAAATCAGAGACAGCTGGTTTCCAAAAATCAACAGTTGGGTTTATGGTTAAAAAAAACTACACATGCTCATTATTGTGTTTTCAGCGTCTGTGTGAACGTAGTATCAGTCTGCACCCATCCTCCACCTGCTCTGCTTGTCTCATACAAATTACATTCTGAAGCCATCCGTTACACCAGATTTAGCATTTGAAGAGCTACAGGCAGAGTGGTGCGCACTGCAAACTCATTTTAAAACACCTCAGAGCTCCTGTAATCAAGTTGTTTGGCATGCACCGAGCGCACAGAGGCGATTGTGCGACCGAGGCTGCCTTTGAGCCAATATGAATGCCTCGTAGACTCGAATAAATGAGCTCCGCTGACCCTGGTTAATTACTTGATTTGAAAAAAATTGGAGAACATTTTTCATCTTACTGGTGCTCTGTGGTTTTTTTCCTGTCTCCTTGTTGGGATTCGGATATTTGTCTCCTCGAATGGCTTAATCTCTCCCCGAGCTCTCTCTCCGCCCACGCAGCTACGTCTATGCGAGCGTTGGCCCTCATTGTCGAGTAAAAAGAATGCGTTATTGAAATGACCAAGTGTTATCTTTTTTAGCATGCAAAGCAGAAGCAGTATTTGCATTTTAAAGAGCTTGAAATTATCCAGAGCACCCTTGAGCTTCCGATTCATTTGTTCATAAACCATATTTCTCTCAAGTGCTTAACTAACTGACATTTGAATAATTGCATTTGATATGTTAACGCATTTCATTTGCATATGCAGACTTTCAGTGAGAAATTGTGCCAGTGTGTACACCGAGAGAAAAGAGAGAATAAAATAGCAGCCAATAGAAAACAGTTTCTGGGCGGTTCTCGTCAGGTTTCCTTAACCGCTGGCTGCTGCTGTGGGTCCTTGATGTCGACGAGCGTCTCTCATCCTGCCGAGTTCCGAAATCTGCAGTTCCTGTGACGTCCAGCAGAGGCAGCAGCGAGTCAGTCCCCAAAGACTCCCATGTTAAAACTTTCCAGCAGAAATAAACATGTTTACAGCCTGATACACAAACTGATTGGTCTGTGGATCATTTCCCCCTCGTAACACCTGTTCTGTTTTAATAACTCACCTGTTTAAACTGTATTAAGGCTTAAAGGTTGCATTATTATGACTGTGTTTATTAGGGGTGCAACGATACACAAAATTCACGGTTCGGTTCAGTTCGATACTTTGGTGTCACGGTTCGATATTTTTTCAATACTCGACACTCGACAGTGCAGCCTAGGCGGAGTAGTCGAACGCAGATCCACTGAGTGCTCAACACAGACAGCATCGTCAGAAGAAAAGTTGATAAAATAAATTAAAAATTTTGTATTGTTCGATACATATGCGCACCGAACCGAAAGCACTGTATCGAACGGTTCAACATCGATACGCGTATCGTTGCACCCCTAGTGTTCATGATGTTATGAACATAAACTTAATCCTCCAACTTGACCACCTGTTGGATGCTAAGAGGTTAACACCCAGACTGATGGCCACTCTCTGCTCTACTTTCAGCCGCATTCACAAAACCAAAGGACAAAGCAGGCTCTCTGATTTTTTTCCTCAGGTTTTACAGACGTCACGCAGCAGCAGGATCGATGTTGGTCTCCAAAGAGAGGGGAGTGTGTGCCAGCAGCTGTGACATCATTAATTATTTAAATCTCTTTACAGAGTTTAACCTTTTCTCTCTTTGAATGTTAGACACTTCCTCCTGCGAAATTCCTCAAAACACAATAAATGAAATAAAAATCAGAATCCCTTCAATTTACGCACCATTTAGAAAGTTCACTCTGAGTCGGCCCATCGCTTTATGAAGTTTATTTTTAATTTAAAATGCATAAATAATTAGAAAATGAAACAGCAAATTCCTTTTCCAGAACAGTGCCATTGGTTATCAGGACTGCAGTTTTCAGTGTACGCCCACAACCTCACCCAGCCAGCCTCATTTGACAAGAGCTCCCTCAACCTCCTCACCAATCTGAATTTAACACCTGAAGTTATCATAATGTTCCCAACCAGCAAAATGACTCGGATGCTGAGTGCTTTAACCCGCTGTGACTGCTGGTGATGAGTAGATGCTTTTTAATGTGGAGCTGCAGCAATAAAAACAACTTTTAAATGGAGTGCGGAGGTGCAGACAGCTGTACGTTCAGATGAAACAAGGCAGATACAACAGGAAGTCGGCTGATTTTAAAGCGGCGGGCGATTTCAGAGGCGGCTGATCTGGCGATACCTGTGGTTACAGGTGGTTGCAGAGCTTTCCATTCATTCTGTGAGCAGCTGTTATCCTGCACGCGTGTTTTTGACAGATGCTAGGCTGTTTAGCCCCAAAGGGCTTTCTGAGCTTCCTGCTCGAAGTATTTCTCTGCAGTTACAAACTCTGTAAACAAGCTTGGGATCAAAACAAAGCTAACACTTGTGAGGTGTAAATGTTGCAGCAGATGTTACTGTGGCAACAGCGACTATCAGCTACCGGCGGAGGAAACCGGTCCGCTAAGCCAGCGGTCCCCAACCTTTTTTGCGATATGGACCCGTTTATGTCTGACAGTATTTTCACAGACCGGCCTTCAAGGTGTCGCAAATGAATACAACAAAATCAAACCAGTACTGGTACCAAAAAAAAAAGAATTATTCATAACACACAGGAAAAGACCCAGGGAAACCGAGTAAAGGATAAAAACCCTGAAAACCCGAGCCTCAACTCTCGCAGCCCAGTACCAAACGACTCACGGACCAGTACCGGTCCACGGCCCAGGGGTTGGGGACCGCTACGCTTAGCGAATTTCTGTCTCAGCGCATTTGCACCACTTTGCATGTTTGTGGTCTTCTTTTGCAGCTGGTTCAGTGAATTTTGGTCGGAGCGTGGTGAAACTTGGTGTTTTGGAATCGGTGAGAGCTAAGCTAGCTAGCCATTGTTTACATTGTTAGATGAAGTCTGGAGACTTTTTGGCTCGGCTGTGTGTGTTTAGTGGACTTTTGCACATTTACGTTAATGCTCTTTTAACCATTGGTGGTTGTAGAAATGGTTTATATGAGCATTTAGGTGAGTTTCTAAGGCTTTTGTTGTTGATATTTGCATAAAAAGCTTGACGTCATGGAGGGTTACATACCTCCTGAGGCTAGTCATAAGTGCCACACAGACACTGTAATCCTGTGGATACTGAAGAATAAAACTTGTGCTTTGCCAGCTAAACACTTTTGATTTCAGGCTGCAGTGGGAAATATTTGCATCGCATCAACTTCATTCACCTTTTTTCCCACCACAGTCTTCCAGTTCAAAAACAAAGAGATACTGCAAAGCTCAGCCACAGGCTCAGTCAGCACTGTTACCAGACACTGATGTAGGAGAACGCCAGTTTACTGTGTGGCTGTAATGAGAGTTCACAGTGTGGAGAAAGGGAGGCTTTGCTGAGGCTGAACGTCACAACCCCCCCTCTCCACACTCACACCCCCACACAGAGTCATGTTTCTATCACTTCAGAGGACTTTGCATCACTCACCTGCCACTGTTCATTCACAGCGCTGTCAAAGCTGTCCTTTGGCATCAGTACTGTGACAAACCGGGTGTATTGTGGTTGTGAGATGAGGCACCCTCCCATACTGTCAGATATGTATGCTTCTTAGGGATCTCTAGGCATCTTATTTGAAAGCTCTGGGTAGCTGTAAGTACACTTTTCATAAATTGCAACCCTTTGATGAATCATCTGCAGGTGAAAACAAGCAACACAAAGCTCCCAAATGGGACTCGCAAACTTTATTCATGCCACTGCCACTGAGAGCCCAGTATAGCTGTGATTGATGCATCAAAGCCACACACTGGAGGCCATCCATCGTCTTACCCACTTATCCAATAAAGGCTAAAAACTGACACCATGCTGCTGTTGCCCAATCAGCGTCCTGATCAACATTAAGCTAACCGAGGCCTGCACAGTCTGAGACGGAGCTCTTGGGTTTGTTGCACAGTCCGACCTCAGGGGTGAATTTTCCGGGGCATCCACTCCTGAGAAAATCAGGAGCTGTCTTGATTTTTTTTCCCTTGTGAATCGTTGTTCCCACTGTAGAATGAGGGACTTCATGTTATTTTGAAATGGACTCGTGTCCCTTCCCAGATTGATTTGCAGGGTCTTTGACACGCCTAAAATCTTTATTTTATAGCTTTTATAGAGCTACTTGGCTGATTCTCACTTAATCAGTGCATTAGGTTATCAGCACTTGGCTGCCAGAGGGTGGGCTTCAATCCACTGTAGTCCACAATCAAATGCCTTGCTGATGTGGACTACAGTTTTCCATCTACCTTCTTCCACTTATCCAGTTCCAGTCACAGTGCGGCTGGGTGGGAGGACAGGGCGAACACAGACAACATACAGACCTGCTGCAAAGCCAGACCATCACCTGCTTACCCAGCATGCATGTCTTTGGACTGGAGACCAGAGAGAAGCCATGCAGAGAAGTGGAGTCAAACCCAGGACCTCTTGCTGCATGGTGCTAACCGCTACACCACCGTGCCAACCTGTAGTTTCTGTCTCATGGCCAAATTCTCTGGTATATAAAAATAAAGGTTTTCCCTTCAATTTAACTGTGAAAACAGATCAACATTATGACCCCACAACAAAGTAATACAAACGCACGCACACACACAAACACACACACTGGGCAGCCTGAGTCTACTTGGCTCAGGATGACATTCCTACTGTATGACAGTCTTGTGGATTCTGTATCAGTTTTCAGCAGTTTGTGTGTTTATAGTATGAAGCAGGACAGACTCGTACCACTGCATGCATGAAAACACGCACACGCAGAGGTCACAGCTCTCCAGCCTTCAGTAATAGGACATCACGTTTACAGTCCATTACCTCTGAGCTGTGCAGCTCATCGTGTGTGCTGCCGCACGGTGGAAACGGTTCCTGCTGCCCGGGCTGGTTGTGCCTTCTCATTTCCGAGTTTTGTGTGTGGGAACAGAGCACTATTTTCAGAAGAACAGAGAACAACATGGTGTTTCATGGAGCAGAAACACAGTGTCAGGAGGGCTGTTTTAGTGGAAACTGATCCATGTGCAGTTCAGGCTGTTTGGAAAGACAGCAATCCACCGGCAGGCTGGGGTCTTCAGAGAGCGTGGGCGAGCTGGATAGCAGAGTTTGGCACAGTCAGTACCGGTTCAGTCCTCACAGAGCTTTTGTGAGAAAATGTGTGTGTGCAAGCATGTGAGAATGTGCTCCAGAACCCAGAAAGCTTCTATCACTCACCTACACAGGATTTTACCTTTTGAACCCACCAGATTTTTAGTGGGGGTACCTGCAGGTCTTATTTTTTCAGAGATGAGCTCCATTTTTGTGCGTTAAATAAGACTGCAGAGTTAGAAATCAAATGTTTCACCAACTGAATTTACTGTGGGACTGCTGTCCACTGTATTAATATAATTTTTAAGTGGTAAAATAAACGCTTACACAATTCAATACACTGTGGGCTGCTTGGTTTGACCACGAGCTCATGGCAGCTAATGCTGGCCTAAGAAAATAGCAGTGACTGATGAGTCTTTGCTTTTCTCCTTTTAGTATGTCACATGGTTGTGAAACGTTCTAATCAAATGAGTAAAAAGAGAAGTAAACAGACGTGACCCCGTTTCACACAGTCGTCTTTTCACAGCACACACATGAACCACCCGAGCAGCTTTTACCAACACGAGCATTTAAACAGAAATACTAAGAAAACTGATACATGTGTGAGGTCATATGTAACTGTGCAAAAAACATCGTCTGACTTTGATTTGTTTTATTTTGAAAACTCAGCAACTGCTGTTTTAGTCCACCTGCCAGTCAAATAGGCCACGCCCCTAATAATGCAAACTTTAAGCCTTTATACAATTTAACCAGGTGACTCATTCGGTGCTGAAGCCTCTGCTGGACATTAGAGGAACTACTCGCTTCATTTGTTCGTGCTAGCAGCTGCAGTGTAGTTAAATGCTGCACTTTATGCTACTAGTGTCCACATGGATGGTCACATGAAATGTGCCTAAAGATGTGTGTGAGATGTGTTAGTTATTGTGTTATTCAATTCAATTCAATTCAATTTTATTTATATAGCGCCAAATCACAACAAAAGTCGCCTCAAGGCGCTTCATAGATACAGAGAAAAACCCAACAATCATATGACCCCCTATGAGCAGCACTTTGGCGACAGTGGGAAGGAAAAACTCCCTTTTAGCAGGAAGAAACCTCCAGCAGAACCAGGCTCAGGGAGGGGCGGGGCCATCTGCTGCGACCGGTTATTCATTTGGATGGAGGTTATTTTTTTTTGTTTTTCAGTGTGGTTTTAGCTCACATCCTGTTCTGACATCTCACACTGTCTTGTGTCTGAAATCCTTATTTTGATGCCTTTAAAACAGAGGACTCGATAAAATGTCAAATGTAGGGTTTCCTGATAAATGTAAACACCAGACTAATTGATGCTAAAATCATCTCCAGATGTTTAGCCGTCTGAGCAGCTCTAACCCCATGCATGTGATTTTTGTCGCAGAAATCTAACAGGAACATCAGGAATACATTTTTCCATCATTTATGATGAGTGAGATCTTACAGAGATTTTGGAATTGTGGGAAATTCTGTTCATGTTGTAATCCGTGCATCAAACTAAATAGTGCATTTGCTGCCATATATTTGCAGTTATTATTTATGGTATAGAATGTGTGATTGTCTGCTCCTGATGGTGGTGCTACACCCACTGCACACATGGTGTCACAGCTGTGCTAACATGAAGGTGAATAAAACACAACTGATATCTTCCATCTTATGATATCTATCTCACCCCAACCAATCACAGCAGATGGCCCCGCCCCTCCCTGAGCCTGGTTCTGCTGGAGGTCTCTTCCTGTTAAAAGGAAGTTTTTCCTTCCCACTGTCGCCAAAGTGCTTGTTCATAGGGGGTCATATGGTTGTTGGATTTTTCTCTGTATGTATTATTGTAGGGTCTACGTTACTATATAAAGCGCCTGTTGTTGTGATTTGGCGCTGTGTAAATAAAACTGAATTGAATCGAGTTGAATCTTTCCCACCACTCCTGATGTTGTAACACTGCAGACCACAGGAACTGTGTAAAACAGACTCTAAATTATACTTGTAAACTGGATCTAGTATGTAATCTACCAACTAGTTCAATATATGAGTAAAAAAAGGTCATAGGGACTGAAAATGTTGAAGTAGAATTAAGGAATAAGTATTAAACGACTTAATTGCTCTGAGCGTTTGACTTCTCTGAGCATGCCTGTTCAGAGCTGCAGTAACAGTTACTTGGAAACATGTCCAGACATGTTAGGGACCTGCTGGCAGTCTGGATAAGGGAGTGATGAGGAGAGCAGGGAAAGAAATGATGAGGATAAACTACTTGGCAGTGCTTCATTTCTCTAGGTGACCAACTCAAACCAAATCTGCTAAAATGTACAGAAAAGCAGCAACAGTGTGGCTGCTGCTGCTTTTCTCATCACTGCCTATTAGAGTGACTTTTATACCTTCTGTCAGTTTCAGTCTCTCTGCTGTGTCTCCACTTTCAGACTAAAGCAGTCAGCGTGCAGCGAGCAGTCTCCCACATCATGCAGCAGTGTGGTCTAATGGGCTTTTAGAGTCAAACACAGTCAAACAATCATCAGTCGGCCTGACTGTTTCAGCGTCCTGAGCTGATCCCAGCGCACCACTACGCACCCCGGCACTGATTTAAGGCCATAGCTGCACTTTTAGTACAAGTGTGTAACTTTTACTGTGCTTTTGCTCAGCAGCTGCACTGTTACGGCACTTTCGGACCCATGTAACCCGTTTTTCTGGAATATCTGCCAGCTCTCTTTGAGTTTGGATGGGCAAGAACTTTTTTGCAGTGATGCAAACAGCCATGCTCGCTTCCTGACTGCCAGAATATTACATTTTTTGTGACGTCAACATGTTGTGTGGGTGTTGGTTACACGCCGGTCCCCAGCTGGTTGAAATCAGTTGACTCCCAGGTAAGTTGTTGCTCAGCTGTTGTCGAATGGTTGATGGAGGCTGCTGGTGGAGGTATACAGTGCAGCGCCATATGGCTTCCTCTGGTGATGGGTAACAGTCTTGGTACCACTTGGTGAAGCACTCCATCGGTTTTCTGCTGCACCCACCAACTCTGCATTCACCAACGAGCTGAATCGGTTCTACGCCCGTTTCGAGGTTAGCCAGGCGGCTAATACTATCTACCGCCTGACTACCGAGGACAGTGACGTCATCAGCGAGAGACCGGTGACCAGCATCGCGGAGCATGACGTCCGAGCGGCACTGAGGAGAGTGAACACAAGGAAAGCGGCGGGGCCAGACGGCATCACTGGCCATCTGCTGCGCTGCTGTGCTGACCAGCTAGCAGGTGTGTTCACTTACATCTTCAACGAGTCTCTGGCGAAGTCTGTGGTCCCCACATGCTTCAAAAGATCCACCATCATCCCTGTGCCCAAGAACAGCAAACCCTCATCCCTGAACGATTACCGGCCAGTTGCACTGACCTCGGTAGTAATGAAGGTGTTTGAGAGGCTGCTGAAGAACATCATCTCCTCCTCCATCCCAGACACCACAGATCCGCTGCAGTTCGCCTACAGATCCAACAGATCCACAGAGGATGCCATCGCCCACGTCCTACACACCACTCTCAGCCACGTGGACAAGAAACAGGGTAACTATGTGCGAATGCTGTTTGTTGATTACAGTTCAGCGTTTAACACAATAGTGCCCTGCAGACTGTTCACAAAGCTGAGGGATCTGGGACTTAACAGCCGTCTGTGTGCATGGGTGTTGGACTTCCTCACTGGCACTACTCAGGTGGTGAGGGTGGGCAAGTGCTTCTCCAACAGCATCACCATCAACACAGGAGCACCTCAGGGATGTGTCCTCTCGCCACTGCTCTACTCCCTCTACACTTCAGACTGTGTGGCCACCCATGGCTCCAACACCATTGTGAAGTTTGCTGACGACACAGTGGTGCTGGGTGCCATCTCCAACAACGATGAGGCGGCCTACATGGATGAAGTGAGAAATCTGGCATCATGGTGCCAGGACAACCACCTCCAGCTGAACGTCAGCAAGACCAAGGAGCTGGTGGTGGACTTCAGAAGGGGTCAGCACAGAGACTGCAAGCCCATTATCATCAATGGAGCTCCAGTGGAGAGGGTGCAGTCCTTCAAGTATCTTGGTGTCCACATCTCCTCAGACCTGACATGGGCTGCCCACTTTCAGGTCCAGACCAAAAAGGCTAGGCAGCGCCTGTATCACCTACGACAACTGAGGAAGTTCAGGGTCTCTCCAAAGATCCTCAGGATTTTCTATACAGGCGCTGTGGAGAGCATCCTCACACAGAACATGACATCGTGGTTCGGGAACAGCTGTGTGAAGGACCAAAAAGCTCTCCAGAGAGTGATCCGTACAGCAGAACGCTGCTGCAGGATTGCTCTCCCCCCGCTTCAGGACACCTACACCAGGAGATGCCGGACTAGAGCAGCGCAGATACTGAAGGACCCGTCCCATCCTGGCAACAAACTGTTCCAACTTCTGCAATCTGGTAGAAGGTTCAGCATCTTCCGGGCAAGGACAGAGAGACTCAAGAGGAGCTTCTATCCCCAAGCCACCCGTGCCCTAAACACACACACCCGCCCTCTCACATCATCTATAATTGACTGAGTCAGGACTCTTCCAGACACTCTAAACCAAGGCACAATGTACATTTCAATTCCTTTAATTTTAAATATGTTTATATTGTCTATCCTGTAAAATAGTCAGATGTCTATTCATATTAATGTACAGAATTCACCTGCTTGCTGCTACTACTGCACATTCACCCAGTGTATATACTATATATATATATATATATATATATGTATAATGTTCTTCCTCTACACCCCCCCCCCCCCCCCCCCCCCCAATTTTTGCACATGTCGAGGAGCGTGTCAGGCTACATTTCACTGTGTGTTATACTTGTATAACTATGCATGTGACAAATAAAGAACCTTGAACCTTGAACCAACACTTGTCTCAGGAGAACCTCAAGCAAATCCATCTCTGGCTTAGTTTTTTGTTTTTTCCATTGTTACTTTTGTTTTGTAGTAAATTTTCTGCGAGTGACTCTGCTTCCTGTTTACACCCCCGCCATCGTACCTGAACTACAGGTGTGTTAGCAAAGGCAGAGATTGTTTCACTCCTCAGCTCTCGTGCTCTGGGGGCCTCTGGATGCCTGCGGCCCGGGTCTCCTCCATCATGACCTGGGGGGCGGGGCTATGGCATAATAACATAATAGTGCAAAAGTAACATAACGAAACTGTTCACACAGTGAATGGACTGATTCTTATATAATGCTTTTCTACTCTCGCAGATTACTCAAATAATAATAACGGATTGCATTTATATTGCGCTTTCCTAGACATTCAAAGCACTTTACGATTCAACTATTCATTCATTCATTCTCACACTGGTGGTCTTCACATGCAGACTCGAGGGCAGGGATCGAACCCCTAACCTTCTGATCAGTAGGCGACCTGCGCTACCTCCTGAGCTACAGCCACCTAGTGGTAAACATGAGTAAACCGTCACTAGGTTTTGGATAAAGTGTACACTCACAAACCTGTCAGTATAGTATTGCAACATAGCATTTGGGTTTTCTAACTAAAATAAGAAAATAGGAACATAAACCATCATTATATGTGCATCATTATCATTATAGAGCCATCATTGCCAGACCTGGCCCACATCAGGTTGACATACAGTCAGTCAGAAGTGCCAGCTTGATGCCTGGGCCTGGGCCACTTAAACCACAATGGAGCCAGATGTGGCATGCCATCACACAGACAGTGTGGATGGAGCCAAACTCTCATCTCCAACTTCTAACTTGATTCTCAGGTTCTGGGATTTTTTCCCATTTCTAATCTCTTCAGGTTTGTGATGAGAAAATGTTTGCAGTCATTTCAGCAGAGCAGATATCATCACTCATGCTGAGGCACAGTTCAGCTGGAAAAGGCGATTGGGGTGAAGCAGGGTTGGGACACAAATATCAGTGTGTGCGACTGTCGGCTGGTTTGTGTGTCATTTTTGTTGTTTTATTTTCCAGATTCAGGGAGAATTCAACCCCACTGAATGCTGCCGTCTTTCTGCTGCTGCTCTGAACACCGTCACTAATATTTTGGATTCTGGTGGAAACCAGGCATAGAGATGACCCCCACTTTAAAACTGATGGTAGGTGATTTTCAATTTTTTCAGGTCAGCCTGTACATAAGTCAGACTGCCAACAAAACCAGAGCAAACACACACTCTTTAACATTGGCCCGGCACATGGCCGGGGTAATTGGCCTCTCCAGTGCTGCGCTCCTTTACAGCTCGAGCGACTAGAGACGATGAACGATGGCAGTGATCTGAAAGGAGAAGCAGCTGAGGGTCTGAACCGCAGACAGTTCGGTACATCACGAGCTCGACGGAGCGTTCACCTCGCCACGTCACCATCCAGGCGTTGGGGCGAGTCTGCAGCTTCACTGTGTCAGAGGATGGATATCAGTGAGAGTGTGATCCAAAGATTTCTCCCATTTTGTTTCGTTTTCCTGTGCTTCTGTCACTCGGACACTGGGAGGTGTAAGGTGGAGGTTATACCTGCTCACACAGGCGGACTACACCCAGCTGTAGTCCGCCTGCAGGATTCATGCAAACGTTTAATCTCTGTTGGTGCAGTCACAAAAGCAGAGGCCATGCAGACCTTATATATTCACAGATACTGAGACTATGAAACTTAACCCTTCAGAGCCTGAACCATCAAACAAATATTAGTGTTAATTTCTATCTTATTTGATGCATCAGGATTTTGTTACATTTATTGCCTACAAATGTATGATTTTGGTTTTTTGGGGAGGATAAAGTCTCTTAAAAGGTTAAGTATCTCATCACTGCTCATGAACACCTGAACCGCTAACATCACGCGTTCAGAGTATGTGCTTCTCAGTGTTCTCGGCGTTTCACGTCCGAAGGGTGGAACGTTTGCGTTTCTCACACAGCTCCTGGTTTCAGGGCTGCATGTGTGAAAGCGGCTCATGTTGTGTCTATAGGGACTTGCTAGAAAGCTCCTTCAGGGCATTTCTCCAGAAAACAGACTCAGCTTCACTCTGCAGAACACATTAGCAGAGAGTATTGTCTCAGCGGGGAAGGGGGGTGGAGAGGAACACAAACCTCTGGCTGACTGATGAATGAGCAGATACATAGACAGAAAGGTCATTCCCTCATGGCAGCAGACAAAACAGGCCATATGGAGACGGGGGGGGGGGGCTCGTGAAGGTACCCGGGGGTCTGCAGGAGGAAACTACACAACAATGACTTCTTCAACAAAGGACGGTGCAGACTGCTCTTCCTTCCTTTGGCATTTGCAACACGATGTAGAGGATGTGTTACCCGCGTGTAGCTGCCGATGCAGGAATCGCGGCTGCTGATCCCAGAAGGCTCGACGCTCCGTCAGGAAGATGTGTTTCCAGGATGTAACTGCACACTCAGGAGTCAGACCTGAAACTTTATGCTTTTAAGTCGCCACAGTACGAGCAGCCAGTGTCCACCGGCTCCTCAGATCCACATTTCAAAAGCCCAGGATGGTGAGAACAAACGGGAATGCCTGGAGAGGGCAGGAAATGAGCACGATGGCTTCAGCCATCTTTTATATACAGTCTGGGACAAGGCTGCTCGAACCACATCGCTCTCACTGGAATCTGTCATTTAAAATGTTTGTTTTTAGCTTTAAATATTACCCAGTCCAAAAGAAAAAATGATGAATAAATAGGGAAAAAGAGGTGGAGGTGGTGGGGAGTCGCCCTGGATTAGTGGTGATGTTGATTGTAGAGCCCATCAGCCTCCACAGTGGGCCCAGGACACAGTGGGGTCTTTATATATATACCAGTAGTTTTGATTTAATCATCACTGGAAGCCTAAATCCCTCTGAAATGAAGCCAGTCGCTCCAACATGGTTTGTGTTCAGCTCTTTGCTTTGTGCCACATTCTCCGACAATCCTATCGCCTCTGTGTCCACAACAAAAACTTTGATTTTCAGTCGTGCGTCTCGCTCTGAAGGAGCAGACGCACACTGAAGCTTCAGCTCAGAGGTGAGGAAATCTGCTTAATAATTTGGTTCAATTGACCCTTTAAGGCTTAGATCTCCACAAACGCTCACTAGCTCTAATAACTCCACACTCCCTCGGTGCCCGGCCTCCTCGGCTCAATAACAGCTACTGTGGTTTGCGGTGGACAAGGAAGGGGGAGGAAAGGAAGGAGGGGAGATGAATGAGGTAATGGCAGAGGTAGTCCAGCTCAGCTCGTGGAAAACAAAGGCAATTAATTTAAGAGCAGCAGCCTCCAACCGGGCCTGGCCTCTCTGCAAAGACACAGAAGCAGGCGGTGCGATGAGCTGCTGTGCCTGCCGCGCATTTCTATAGTCTTTACAACCTGCTGGGGTAAAGACAGGAAGAGGCTTTTTTACTGTCCGTGCTGATGCAGCAAAAGGAAAAACTCCCGAGAACCCAGTTTGAAGCTGCGTCGAGTCAGGCCGTGTGACGGTTTCCTGCAGGAGCTCAGAGGGAAAATATCTCATTTAATACTTTTAACAATCAATACAAACTTTGATTGTTGCAAACAGGATGAACTCTGTTTCCTCCTTTGTGGCAGCAATAAAAGAGTCGTTCTAGCGCTCGTCTTCAGCCCATTTATCACTGGACAAATGTATCATATACATACTGTTTAATAATAGCAGCGTTGCAGACGGATGTCTTTAAGTTGTCCCGTGTCACATTTCCTGGAGACGTTTTAATGCCTTTGTTGGCATCTCACAGCTGCTGTGGGAGCGTTTAGCAGGTTGATAGACGATCAAAGAAAATAAAAAGTTGGGCCATAAATCACGGCGAGTGTTGCTGCTCCATACAAAGTGGACATTAGAGCTGGATGACATCATCCCATCCGTCCATATCATGACCATTTACAGCAGGGGTGTCAAACTCAAATACACAGTGGGGCAAAATTCAAAACTGGAACAAAGTCGCGGGCTAACGTTAATATTTATTGAAACATATTTATTCCTCCAGATATAAGAATGAATCTTTTCTTATGGACTCAAACAAGTTTTGCTGAAAAACTGAATATGGAACAAGCAAAGCTTAATACTAAACAATATATATATTAGCTGTATAATACCAGTAGGCCAGCTCTGATAGTCATTTGGTATGGCTTCGCGGGCCAAATGTAATTAGGTTGCGGGCCAAATTTGGCCCGCGGGCCAGAGTTTGACACCTATGATTTACAGCAATCTTACCCAAACAGCATCAGCCTCAAGTGGCCGTTAGAGGAACTGCAGCTTTGGGCATTTGTGATCCCCAAGGACCTTCTTGGGGTCCTTGGGGATCAGGACCGTCCGGCCTTCAGTTAGCCATTCCGGGTGTCTCCCGTTAACTATCAGCTGGTTCATTTGTGCTGCCAGACGCTCGTGGAGTGCAGTCAGCTTCTTCAGCCAGTAGGCGTGAACCATGTCGGGCCCTGGTGCTGTCCAACTCTTCATACTGGAGACCCTTTCTTGGATATCTGCCACTGTGATGGTTACTGGACCCTGTTCAGGGAGGTCGCTGTGGTCTGCCCTCAGATCCACTAGCCACTGAGCATTGCCGTTATGGGTTGCATCCTTCTCCCATATGCTCTTCCAGTATTGCTCCGTCTCCAGCCTTGGTGGTGCTGCTCTCTTATTGTTCCCTTGCCACTGAGAGTACACCTTTGCTGGTTCTGTGGAGAACAGCTGGTTTATTCTCCTGCCTTCTATCTCTCTGGTGTACCTCCTCAAGCGGCTGGCCAAGGCTGTGAGTCTTTGCTTGGCAGTTTCCAAGGCCTCAGGTATGGACAGCTTGCTGTATTTCTTAGGCACCTTATTTGTCGCACCTTTCTGCAACTCTGTTAGTTGGCTAACCTCCCTCCGTGCTACTTTGATCTTGCCCTCTAGCCTCCTTCTCCATGGAGGGTACTGCCCCTTGTGGCTGTTCAACTTGTAGCCAAGCTGCTGCCGTATTGTAGATCAGCTTGTTAGTGTCGGTAATCGTGGTTGTAGGTATTGTCCGTAGTGCTGCATTAACATCATCTAGCAGACCTTCTGAGGGTACTTCACGTAATCTTGGTAACCGGCTACGGGGGATCCAGGTTTCAAGCTTGAAATTCATCCTGCTGGCATTTTAGCCGCGTGCTTGAAGCTGGACTCCAAAGATCTGGACCAGTCGCGGTCCTCTGGTCACTCAGTGGGGCTCCTTACTCTGTAAGTCACCAACAAACCAAACAGGAAACACAGCCTGAACTGTGTGTGTGTGTGTGTGTGTGTGTGTGTGTGTGTGTGTGTGTGTGTGTGTGTGTGTGTGTGGAGCCATCTTTCCCTGTCCTTCACAGCCTGTAAACAAGCCGGATGCTGCGTTAACAGCGCAAAGAACCAAACACAAGTCAGCGTTTCACGGTGTGAACAACATACATGACCTGGGGGCGGACCTCAGTGGGCGGACCTCAGTGGGCGGACCTCGGTGGGCGGACCTCAGCAGCCTGACAGCTCTGCCGTGTGTGTGTTTGATGGAGTGGCCCATTAGGAAGCACTCAGTCAGATCGCAGCCTTCCTCTGACACACCCAGGCGCATCATCCTCACTGTGACCCCTGACTGCCCACTTAGTTCCACCCGACAGTGTAACACCCACCCAAGACACCTGGACTAAACTCTGTTAGAGAAGGCCTTCATCAATCAGACACCCTCCCCTGTGTGTGTGTGTTCTCATGTTTCCTCTCTGCACACATTCACATATGCCGATCTTTACTTTGCTTCTTCTGGATGAAGACGGGGGTTGGTGTGAGTCCACGAGGGCAAAGAGGGAACGAAGGATTAAAGGAAGGATACGAGGATATGGAGCTGCAGTGATGCGACCGACCTCGATCTACATCCAGACGGTTTTCTGGTCAGGCTGTGAAAGCATGGGGCTCTGGGCGTGTCCATCAGATTGAACAAGAAACTCAAAAGCACAGAAAGAAGAAGCAGAACCGTAGATTTGTACTGAAGCACTGAGAGTCTGCCTGGCAGGAAGAGTCCAGCGACTGGAAGGACGGATTCATTATTATTACTTATTACTGCATGTTTGCAGAGCTCGTCATATTATTCTGACATGACTATTAATCCAGATGAACTTTACACTCATTTATCAGTTTTATATAAGTTAGAGGTGAGCACTGCTGTCTTACTACTTTAAATAGTTTGTGTGTGTGGTTTCAGAGTAGAGTCCATCCTGGTATTTGGGGGGATTCGGGACCAACGCGCAGGAATACTTGAGACCAACTCTAAAAATGCTTGTTTAATATCATCATATCTACCTTCAGCTATCATCCTAAAACACTTTGCAAACATCTTTTTTTCCTGGGAGCGTCGTGTTTGGAATTTTAAAGAAAAAAACATTTATTGATATTTTGCTGTGTTTACATTGTTATTAATATTTAAAAATTAGTATTTTTGATCATAAAAATGTATTTACTCACAAAAATAAAATGAAAACAATCAGCAAATATTTTAGAAATGCTCTGAAAAATTCAGCGAATAGAAAAATTTTCCGTCCCCCAGAAAAGCTGTCCGAGTGTTCGTTCTGCTGTCTGTCTATGAAGCTCCTTAACACTGAACAATAATCAATAATCAGTGAATACTCTCTGCCGTCGGTGATCCGCCGGCGTGTTTCACACTTACTGTAAAATGACCTGAAAATGAAATCTTTAGAAATAAGAATCAAAGAGCTCTTCAGTCACACGTGTCGTAAACGTGCGATGGACACGAGAACACACCCACAGACTTGCATCAGCCGAGGTCTCGCTGGACGAGCAGAGCCGGGACCGTCGGCCGGCCTATCAGAGAGGTTATCACACAGGCACGTGCTGTCTGATTGGACTAGGAGAGATGCTTTTGTTGCATCATTCAGCACACACATCTCTGTCTCTGCTCCACAGCATGTCTTTTTCCTGTCTTCCTTCTCTCACCCCAACCAATCACAGCAGATGGCCCCGCCCCTCCCTGAGACTGGTTCTGCCGGAGGTTTCTTCCTGTTAAAAGGGAGTTTTTCCTTCCCACTGTCACCAAAGTGCTGCTCACAGAGGATGGTCTGATTATCGGGGTTTCTTTCTGATATTGTGGGGTCTTTACAGTAAAAAACACCTTGAGGTGAGTGTTGTTATGAATTGTAATCGGACAGCTGCGTGGTTTCAAGTTCATTAATAATTGTACTAAATGTCACCTCGCGAGTTTTACAGTTGTGCACATGATGCGAGGTAGAAGCAGCCACGGTCTATAGACTGTATATAAAAGACAGACATCAACCCCATGTTGGCTTTTATGGAACCAGCAGTGACCATATTTGGATGAGAGGGCGGACGTTATGTCAGCTGGCGTGCCCGGTAAACACACCAACACGCTCTAACGACACCTCCACCGAGCTCCTGAGATTGATGATGCTCAGCAGCACTTCTGTTTCGGCACGCATGAGCGCGGCGTGCACAGAAACACCCGAGCCGACTCGGCTTCAGCTTTCAGGACTCACTCCTGCAGCGCCTGATTGGTTGGTGCCGAGTCCATACAGATGTCGTACCAATGAATTATTACGAGTAAATTAGTGAAGCAGAGAATGACGCGGTGCGATTGAAACACTCATTTATTCATTACTGAATGCTGCCATGTGATTGGTCAGTATCTGTGCACGGATGAACTTTTACCTGAAAACAAAACAATCTGTTTTAAAAATATAACAGACTTTGTCATCGATGTATTTCATCCTCAGTGTGGACACATTATTCACTCCAAGTTATCACAAAAACTAAAAATGACAGGAAACCCTGCAGTTTCAGTGTCGTCGGTGACGGTGCTGCGCTCGATGTCAGCGGCGCCGCCGTCTCCCGAGGAGGCGTCCGGGTTTCCTCTATTTGTTCTTGCCGAGCGTCCTCTGTTTCTCGGCGTGCTCCACTATCTTCTCCTCCACGTACAGCCCTTTGCGGCGGCGGACGGCGTTCATGTATTTCAAGGCCTGGTTTTCAGAGTCGGCCTTCTCGCCGAAGTGCAGGTATTCTTCCTCGGTGGTGGGAACCCAGTAAGGATCGCTGCTGATCACCTGGGACACAGACGACGGACACAGACGGGATCAGTGTCTTCATCTGAACACAAACCACAGAGCTGCGTACCAACATCTACAGTATCATAAAAACATAAACCAACCAAATAATAATCACACGAGACGCGAAGCCAGAGGGACGGCTCTGCAACCGTTTCCGTCACCATGGTAACTTGTCACCTGGTCTGGGGCAGCTTATGGTTTTTGGATAAACGTCACAAAAATAACTCCTAATCCTAATATCTGCTGGAATTAAATCTACAGGCACGCGGCGAGGACGTGGACCGGGCTGGGGGGGTTGGACCTGAATGTCAGGAGTTCGGCGCATCGCAGCGTCTCAGCTGTCGAGTGAAACGGCGGTGCTGACGGCGCACCGGGCGGTAAAACGAACAGCTTCCTGCTCTCGTCTCAACTTTTGCTGTTGTTCTATATTTTTATTGATCTCCACCAACCACGGATAACACCTGTGAGGTGGGAGGAGCCAGCAGGTTTTCATGTGAGCGTGCACAGAGCCTGGGTTAACAGGCCGTGTGAGCTGACTTTGAGGTTTAGTTGAGCTGCGAACAGAAAGCGTGGCTTCCCAGTACAACCACAGTGAGCTGAAATGTTAAGTCACAGACAAAAAGACGCGTCGTGATGATCCTCAAAGTCCCGCCAGGACGTTTCCTCCTGCTTCCATCTAAATGCTGTGAGACTTCTCGGGATGCGACTCCAGCTAACATTCCTGACTCGCCTCAGTCAGCTGATAGTCTGAAATATCAAATGATGTCTTAAATGATATAATCAATGAAACAAAAACTGTTGATCCACTGAGCGACATTTGGATTATTAGTTTCATAAAGACGGCAGCAGCTCCTTCTGCACTGAAAGGACTGTTAGCGTGCACACACACACACACACACACACACACACACACACACACACACACACACACACACACACACACACACACACAGCTACAGTAGCACCAGTACACTGGGGCACCTGGCTCTGGTTACACTGGGGCAGATGGTAGTGAGCGAGCTACAACAACGGGCGGCTTGCAGGAGGCAGCGCACACCACACGTGAGCAGCATATGCCGGAGCACAAAGGGACGCAGCAGGAGGGGGCGGCGAGGGACGAGGCGTCCTGCAACAGTCAATTAAGCCGGTGGACGCACAGAGTCTCAGACGCAGGAAGACGTTAAGCTCGTTTCGGCTGATCGTTCGCGTGGAAACGACACAAAAGGCAAACACAAACTAAAGTGACGTCATAGAGAAGCGAGGACGGCGCACGCTAACAGATGGACGACTAATCGTCTCTGTGTAGAAACACAGTTTTCATGCGCAGCTTTTTTTCCTGCTGTGTCACATTTTGTCTCACAAACACATCAGGAACATCACCGAGACCGCCGCCGTGGGCGATTCCACGAATGCTTCGGCCTTTTCAGAGCCCCCGTTGGTCGAACGAAGTTCAGCGGGAAGTTACCGAAAGCAGGCGGCAACGTCAACGTGCAGGAAAAGATGAAGAAGATAAAAACACGACTGCAGCGTCGGAAAACTGAAGGAATCACTCGTGAAAACTGCCGCAGCAGCTCTAAGAGCAGAGGCTTCACACGCTCCCTGCCACGACCTCGTTGTTTCGGTCACTAACCGAGCCTCGGGACCATAGGTGAGGTCAAAGGTCATATTGTCAGCAACAAACACCTCACAAATGCACCTGGCTTATACTGAATCCATGTTGGAAACAATCGGTTCAACGGGCTTCATGAACGAAACACGTTCTCAGGCAGCAGAGCGGAAATCTGCAGAAACATGGCGATTTGAAACCAAAACATGACCTGCTCCAGGTGGTTATGTGGTCAGCATCAGTTACCGTGGTGATTTGGCTGGGTTTTGACCTTTAACCTTGAGATTACAAAGTGATAACTGACATCGATTTTTCTGACCCCCCGAGCGTCGTCTGCAGTTTGTCATCAGTTAAAATCTGCATTTATTATTTGTGAGCAGTAGCTGTAGACTGTAGCTTATTTATTAGCTACAGTCAGGCTCTGAGTTTTATCAGGCCTCCAAAAACCAACAATGTGTCGCACACACGCAGACGCACACATGTAGCGGCAGACAGATCTCTCGGCCGATCAATACGCGACTCGCTCGCACAATTCTCCGGCGCGCAGCTCGACAAAAGCTCCATTCTGATGGAAATCTAATGTAAACGTCCCCACAGGAGCCACTAAACCTTCCAGTTACACAACAACGCCACGCTGACAATCACCTCTCCGCCTCGCCGCTCATTCATATGTAAATCCGATATCCCGGTCATATCAAACGGCTGTCAGAGGAATGCTGACATCGGCACTGAGCAGCGGGACGGTCCTGAAGCTGGGGGGGTGGGGTCTTTGTGAGGACGCGTCTGCACAGAAATGAGATCAGACAGACAACTTTTAATGAGGTGAAGACAAAAGGCAGCGAGACAATGAGGCTGCTGGACGTGTGTGTGTGTGTGTGTGTGTGTGTGTGTGTGTGCGTGTGTGTGTGTGTGTGTGTGTGTGTGCGTGTGTGCGTGTGTGTGTGTGTGCGTGTGTGCGCAGCTACATGTGGTTTCAACACTGATGTTTGGACGGGACACTGATCTGTTATTTTAAAAGACATCAAACCAGGACGCAGGACCAGGCTCCAACCACCAACACCTGCCTCACCTCAGCCGATTCATAGATGCATTAAATCTGCACTGTCGACGGTCCTTCTTTGACCTTTGTCGCCTCACTGCCAGGACAAAGCGCCG